>NW_022681463.1:40272562-41646562 GCF_009764315.1 Trachypithecus francoisi
ACCAAGAATAGCTGCACACAATTGTATGCTTGGCCTTTCCCGGCCAAGAAACTTCCCCCGCTGGGGAGCGCGGCCCGCCTCCCTCACCTAGCCCGGGCCAGCAGAGCCCGCTACCCGCTCTCCTGCTGCGATCCGGCCCCCGCCGCCAGGTGCGCGCCCTCCCCTCCCACGCTCCCGCCCCCTGCGGGGGCCGGGCCCTCTGGGCTGCAGAGCAGGGTCGTGGCCTTGGCACGTGCGGCCGCTTCCCCACGGCGGAGTCCGACCCCCGCTCCGCCCGACTTCCAGTGCAGTGGAAGGAAGGTCTCTGCCCCTCCACCACGGCTCGCCACTGAGGGTTCGAGCGAGCGAGAGAGTTCCTTGCATTCCCCACTTCCCGCCCGCTCAGCCCACTTTAGGCTGTTTGATGATCGCCCTCGCGCTGAGCGTCAGAACTCCCACCCTTCGTGGTTTAAAGGACACTCAGGGGACAGCGAAGTGGCAGGTTATGCGGTATCCGTAGCGGCCCTGGGTAGGTGTGCAGGGCCGCGGGGCGTGGGTCCTTTTCACACCAGTGCTCAAATCAGGTCTCCACAAAGGAGTCTACTCATCTGTCTGAGCAACCTGGGCCCTCACTCCACGCTCCTGAGGCACTATCCAGGCCACAGGTTGATGGCTTTATCTTTGGAGGAAGATAAAGACCAGTTTGTACTCTGCTGAAACGAAAGCAAACCCTTGTTCTTATTTTTCTGGTTGTTTACTTTTTATGAAGAAAAACATTATAGAGCAGAGACTACTAGAATACTACCTAAAACCTAGCGTCTGTATTTAACAACTATTTGCCTTTTGCCTTATTTATCACCTTTTCTGCTGGAGGGTTTTATTTTTTAATTTTTTAAATTGTATTTACTTGTTTGTTTTTTGAGACGGAGCCTCACTCTGTCGCTCAGGCTGGAGTGCAGTGTCACCATGTCGGCCCACTGCAACCTCCGTCTCCTGGGTTCAAGCAATTTTCCTGCCTTAGCCTCCCGAGTATCTGGGATTACAGGTGCCCACCACCATGCCCGGCTAGTTTTTTTATTTTTAATAGAGATGGCGTTTCACCATGTTGGCCAGGCTGGTCTCGAACTCCTGACCTCAAGTGATCCACCCACCTCGGCCTCCCAAAGTGTGTGTTTGTTTGTTTGGGGAAGGAGTCTCGCTCTGTCGCCTAGGCTAGAGTACAGTGGCGCTATATCGGCTCACTGCAAGCTCTGCCTCCTGGGTTCACGCCATTCTCCTGCCTCAGCCTCCCGAGTAGCTGGGGCTGCAGGCGCCCACCACTGTATTTTTTTAGTAGAGACGGGGTTTCACGGTGTTAGCCAGGATACTCTCGATCTCCTGACCTCATGATCCACCTGCCTCGGCTTCCCAAAGTGCTGGGATTACAGGCATGAGCCACCACACCCTCCCGTTCTTTTTTGCTTTTTAAGTTTTTTAAGAGCTCTGTGGCCTAGGTTGGAGTGCAGTGGCGCCATCATAGCTCACTGTGACCTTGAACTCGTGGACTCAAGCGATCCTCCTGCCTCAGTCTCCCAAGTAACTGCGACTACAGGCAAGTGTCACCACACCCAGCTAATTTATGTATTTTTTGTAGAGAGAAGGGTGTCACTATGTTGTCCAGGATGGTCTCAAACTCTGACCTCAAGCAGTCCTCCCGCCTTGGCCTCCTAAAGTGCTAAGCCATCACACCTGGTGGAGAGTTTTAAAGTAAAGATAGGAAATTTCACCCCATATGGTACCATATACATATCATTTTTAAAAGGACACTTTCCCACTTTGCAAGGCTGAGGTGGGTGGATCACGAGGTCAAGAGTTCGAGACCATCCTGGCCAACATGGTGAAACCTTTCTCTACTAAAAATACACACAAAAAAATGTTAACTGGACGTGGTGGTGGTACTCGGGAGGCTGAGGCAGGAGAATCGCTTGAACCAGGGAGTCAGAGGTTGCAGTAAGCCAAGATCACACCACTGCACTCCAGCCTGGCGACAGAGCGCGACTCCATCTCAAAAAAGAAAAAAAAAGAAAAAAAGACACTTTCCTACATAAACATAATGCTATTTTCACACCTAACTAAAACTAACAATAATTATCAACTCATATCAAATTCTTCCAACTGACCCAGAAATGTCTTTTACAGCTGACTTACTCAGACCAGAATCTAATCCATGATACCACCCATTGCATTTGAGTGCATCTTTTTTAACCCAGAAGAGACTCCTCCTCCTCCGTACTCCCCCTTTTTTTGGAATGACAGTGCCTTGTTGGAAAAACCAGACTGTCTTCTGGATTTATCTTAGACTTCTTTGTGGTGTCTTCAACATATTTCTCTTCTCTCTGTACTTCCTGTGCTCTGGAAGTTAGCTCTAAAAGCTAGATTGGAACCTATCTCTTCTGAGTAAACAGTTCACCACCCACATTCTTCCGGATTGGGGTGATGGTTTTTATTAGGTTCATTTTTGTTCAGCCACTTTTTATTGGCACTATCTCTAGTCTGTGGGTCTGTTTTAAAAAGCTGACAAGCAAGCTTCAGGAATACAACTGTTCCTGCTGAAAGGGAGGCCACTGACTGAACCATCTCTTCGCCTCCTGGCTACACTCTGATCAGGCCAAACCCCAAAAGAAAATGGAATGATGAAAGAAACTGGGAAGATATTTCTCTCTTGTTGGCTATTCAAAAACTTTTAAGTGCGGCGAGGCACAGTGGCTCACGCCTGTAATCCCAGCACTTTGGGAGGCCCAGGCGGGCAGATCACTAAGTCAGGAGTTCACGACAAGCCTGGCCAACATGGTAAAACCCCGTGTCTACTAAAAATACAAAAAAATTAGCCGGGCATGGTGGCAGCCACCTGTAATCCCAGCTACTTGGGAGGCTGAGGCAGGAGAATCGCTTGAACCTGGGAGGGCGGAGGTTGCAGTGAGCCGAGACCATGGCACTGTACTCCATCCAGCCTGGGCAAGAGAGTGAGAATCCATCTCAAAAAAAAAAAAAAACCCTTTCATATGTGCTAGATGTTATAAGTGATACAAAATTTTAAAATTCTAGATGCTGAATCCTATGCACTATTCAGTCCAGTAGGACATTCTGCAAGCTTCACAAGGATTATTATTCTTAGAGTTAATATATACATACATTATACCATTTAAAGCCCCTGCTGTGTAACTAGCTTTGGGGGTGGCAGCCCAGAATGTTAAGAAGTGCACAGCCTTGAGGATCTGAATGCCTTACAATATTAGCAAGCTACCAGAATCACTAAGTTTCCATTTCTTCATCTGAATAATGTGATAATACTTCAAAGGATTGTTGTGAGAATTAAATATGATGGTGGATATAAAAGCGCAAGACATTGCTTAGAACAGACGCTCAACAAATGAAGGTTGAAGGTTATTTCCCTTTGGTCTCTCTTCCTAACAGTGTGTCACATTTTTCCTAAAAAATAGGAATTTTATGTATTTGTTCAAATAGTTATATGGAAAGGCTGGAGGATTTTGCAAATCCTGTTTCAAGTCGGCTCAGGCACCAGTCACTGCTTGGCCTCTTTAATGTTGAAAGTTTGCAACTCAGAAGACCCAAATATAATTCTTTGCCTCCTAATATCAGTCATTAGAATGTTTTACCCTTCTGGGAAGATTTATACAGCTCTGTAGAGAAAAGTACAGCACCTGCCTTAGGAGTTTGAAATGAAATTCGCAACAACAAAACATCAAAATATGTATTTATTTTCCAAAGGAATTTGAGATACCTTTCAATATTTAAAAATGTAAAAAAGTACAATTGTCATATATTGATGCATTAGTGATTAACTCTTGATGGGAGAAAGGGGTACGATCTTTCTAGAAGGTCACTTGGCAATAAACATAAAAAGTTTTTCAAATGCCCACACTCTGTCCCAGCAATTCCACTTCTTGGAATTTATACCAAGGACCTGAGCAAACATAGATGTACAGAATGAAGTAATGGTGGTAGACACAGACATGCCCCATAGGAGTGTCATAGGAGGACTTGCTTCACAGGAGGATTTGCTGCTCAGCCTTGGAGAATGTGGTCAACAGATACCCCTAGCTATCAGCCCCTTCAGAGTTGGCCTCAGCTGCAGAGTGCAGCCTCACCTGAGGTCCTTCCCCTCCCAGGACAGCCCTCATCTGGTCAGTGAATGACAAGATTATAAAAGTCTAGCCATTTCCACCCAATGGGACAACACTCATAGGCCTTTACAGTAGACCCTGGGGTCTGCTGAGGCTGCAGGACTGCACCACAGTTCACCTGCTCCCTTGCCCACACTTCCCTCTTCCATTCACAGGAATCTAGCCCTAGTTAATATCTTACACCTCCAATGCCATTTCTGTCAGCTTCTGAGGACACAACCTGTGATGGCATCAAGCATGACTTGTTAATAATGAGAATCCCAAAGCTACCAAAACCCCTAACAATAGAGATGGTGGAGTAAATTATGGTTCCTCCATAGAGTGAGATATTGTGCAGTCATTAAGAATGTAAAAAGAGTCCAGGTGTGGTGGCTCACACCTATAATCCCAGCACTTTGGGAGGCCAAGGCGGGTGGATTGCTCAAGCTCGGCAGTTCAAGACCAGCCTGGGTAACATGGTGAAACCCCATCTCTACTAAAAGTACACAAATTAGCTGGGCATACTGGCGCACGCCTGTAATCCCAGCCACTTGGCAGGCTGAGGCACAAGAATTGCTTGAACCCAAAAAGCAGAGGTTGCAGTGAGCTGAGATCGCACCACTACACTCCAGCCTGGGCAACAGAAAGAGATTCTGTCTCAAAAAAAGGAAAAAAAAAATGTAAAAGGACATTCAGTGGCACAGGAAAGAGTTAAAATATATTGCAAAGTGAAAAAAGGCAGGCTGGGCATGGTGGCTCATGCCTGTAATCCCAACACTTTGGAAGGCTGAGGCAGGTGGATCACCTGAGGTTAGGAGTTTG
The DNA here is from genome assembly GCF_009764315.1 of Trachypithecus francoisi. NCBI lineage: Eukaryota > Metazoa > Chordata > Mammalia > Primates > Cercopithecidae > Trachypithecus > Trachypithecus francoisi. The sequence goes on from NW_022681463.1 coordinate 40,277,527, forward strand.
AAACCAGCTGGGCCAACACGGTGAAACCCCATCTCTACTAAAAATACAAAAAAAAAAAAAAAGAAGAAGAAGAAAGAGAGAGAAAAAGAAAAGAAAAGAAAAGAAAGAAAGAAAGAGAGAGAGAGAGAGGGAAAGGGAAAGGGAAAGGGAAGGAAAGGAAAGGAAGGAAAGAAAGGAAAGAAGTGTATAAAGCACCTTAGTTTGGGTTAGTTTGGGTTAGTATTTTTTAAATGTTTAATTTTGGCCACATAGAACAATTTGGGAAAAACATCACTGAACTTTTGACAGTGGTTATTTCTTCTCTGTTCTGTTTTGTTTTGTTTTGTTTTGTTTTGTTAAGACAGGGTCTCACTCTGTCACCCAGGCTGGAATGCAGTGGCACTCATTGCAACCTCAGCTTCCCGAGCTCAAGTGATCCTCCCACCTCAGCCTCCCGAGTACATGGAACTACAGGTACATGCCACCACGCCTGGGTAATTTTTGTATTTTTTGTAGAGATGGTGTTTCATCATGTTACCCAGGTTAATTGCAAATTCCTGAACTCAAGCAATCCACCCACCTCAGCCTAACAAAGTGCTGGGATTACAGGCTTGAGCCACTGTGCCCAGCCACCAACAGTGGCTATTTCCGAGTGGAGATTTTGTACCTCTCTCTCTTTTCCAAGTGTTTTTACAAAAGACACGTATATTACTTTTATAAATAAGAAAATCTGTATGACACAAAAATAAAATTGGCTTTCCATATCTGCAGGTTCTACATCTGCAGATTCAACCAGCTGTGGATCTAGGGGGTATGGAGTGGGGAAAACAATGAAAAATAACAATATGACAATTAAAAAGAACACAAATGTTAAAAAATACAGTATAACTGTTTACATAGTATTTACATTGCATTAGGTATTGTATTAAGTAATCTAAAGATGATTTAAAGTATATGGGAGGACCGTGCAGGTTTTATGCAAATACTACATAATTTTATATGAGGGACTTGAGAATCTGTGGGTTTTGGTATGAACAGGGGATCCTAGAACAAATTCCCCCAAATTCTGAGGGATGACAGTATGTCCAAATTTGACTTCTACCTCATCCCACAACTTTCAATCCCCTCCTGCCTTTCCTGACTCTGTAAATGGCACCATGCCTAAAATTTGAGGGTCATACACGACTTTTTCGTCTTTCATCCCAATGCCAACCCCATTCCCAGTCTTGTCAATTCTATTAATACTACCTTAGTTCAGTCTCTCATTCACTCTCAGTTAGATTTCAGAAACAGTAATGATCTTGAAATCTAACTCTTTTTAATTTTTTTTATTATACTTTAAGTTCTAGGGTACATGTGCACAACGTTGAAGTTTGTCACATATGTATACATGTGCCATGTTGGTGTGCCACACCCATTAATTCGTCATTTACATTAGGTATATCTCCTAATGCTGTCCCTCCCCCCTCCCCCCTCCCCTCACCCCACAACAGGCCCTGGTGTATGATGTTCCCTTTCCTGTGTCCAAGTGTTCTCACTGTTCAATTCCCACCTATGAGTGAGAACATGCGGTGTTTGGTTTTCTGTTCTTGCGATAGTGTGCTGAGAATGATGGTTTCCAGCTGCATCCACGTCCCTACAAAGGACATGAACTCATCCTTTTTTATGGCTACATAGTATTCCATGGTGTGTATGTGCCACATTTTCTTAATCCAGTCTGTCATTGATGGACATTTGGGTTAGTACCAAGTCTTTGCTATTGTGAATAGTGCCACAATAAACGTATGTGTGCATGTGTCTTTATAGCAGCATGATTTATAATCCTATGGGTATATACCCAGTAATGGGATGGCTGGGTCAAATGGTATTTCTAGTTCTAGATGCTTGAGGAATCGCCACACTGTCTTCCACAATGTTGAACTAGTTTACAGTCCCACCAACAGTGTAAAGGTGTTCCTATTTCTCCACATCCTCTCCAGCACCTGTTGTCTCCTGACTTTTTAATGATCGCCATTCTATGGCGATCATTAAGGATATGAACAGACACTTCTCAAAAGAAGACATTTATGCAGCCAACAGACATATGAAAAAATGCTCATCACCACTAGCCATCAGAGAAATGCAAATCAAAACCACAATGAAATCTAACTCTTAAACCACCAACACACTCCCCACTCCTGCCCCAATTAACCTCTCTTTAAAGGACTCCCAGTGGCCTTTAAAAACCATCTGATGGTTGCCAGCCCATTAAGTGGTGTCCTTCGGGATCTTCTCCTGCCCACTTCTCTAACCACATCTTAACCTGAGCTTCTGCCTTTTCCAGAAATGTGTTTCTCTCCTTCGCTTTGCCTTGCTTTCTCTTACCTGTTCTTCCAGGCTCAACTCAGGCTCTTCCTTCTCAGAATTCAAAAAGCTTAGCAGATCCTCCTGAGCGAGGTGAGACATATCTTCACTATGCAATCATAGCCCCTTTCACAAGGTATTATATTGCCTCTTTTCCTCATTGAACCATAAGCAATTTAAGAGTACCTGGCTTGGTGCCTGACATATATCTAGTATTCAACAACTGTTTATTATCTGGAATGTGTATATGTAAAACCTATAACATAACATACAGAATAATGCATTGCTAACAGCACAATAGAAAATATCATTGCTTAGTGCCACTGATACAAGAATTTCCTTACAGCAGGGCCTCTCAACAGAAAGACAATTGACAATCTGGGTCGGATAATTCTTTGTTATGGGGATTGTCCTGTGCATCTTGGAGGTTTAGCAGGATCCCTGGCCCCTACCCACTAGACACCAGCAGTATCCCTGTAGAAGTGATAACCAAAAATGTTTCCAGACACTGCCAAATGTCCCCTGGGGGCAAATCAGCCCCCCGTTGAGGACAACTATTCTACACAGAGAAACTGGCTTTGTCAGGAAATGCTTTTCTACAATAACAGTGAACCTTAGGCCCAAGTTTCTTGCAGCAAGTGGTGGGGTAGTGGGGGAGAGGAGTTAGGATGAATTGGGCAGAAAAAGGCTACTCTGTGTTGTAAAGGAAGAAGGGATGGGGCTGAATGGTGCCTGGGCAAAGATTGTAAGAGAAGAGGTCCTGTTGGCTGGAAATAATTGAAAGAGGAAGCAGATACAGTGAGAATTCTTCTAATAAAAGAACTGAATTTTGTACTGTCATTGGTTATGATTCAAAAAGGTGCCTGCCCTTATAAGCTCAGAAATAACCAACATATGGATTTTGTGTGTATTTCTCATGCTTATATGACAGCTTAGTTAACACAAAGAAAGACTCCTAGGAGGTAGATTAAAAATATATTTAGTAATAATTATACTTATCCCATCTCTACCCCATTTGTACCCACAAAAAATACATCTTCAGTGTCAGTAATAAGAAGATGTGATGTTGTCAGTACTTACATAATGATATTCAGACAGGAAGGTTCAATTTTATATTTGGAAATCAAAGCCAGAGAACAAAGAAGCCAAAATGTTACAGATAATGATTAAGAAATGAACATAAGAGGGAAAACATGTATGCACCAGAAAGCAAAAGGAGAAAGACAAAGTGAATCCCATATGAGAACACTCCTCCAAAAAGAAGACAAACCTCCAGGAAGTTTCCAGTGCAGCTTTAGAATGATGAATCCTACAGTGGACGAAGGCAAGGGTCATAAATTTGTCTTCTGAAGCTACTGGCTTGTTAACTGAGAAGGGATAGATGAGAAGCCCCTGAGTTCTTATCGACCTTCATCTCATGTACACAGACATCTCATTAAGAGATCAACTGAGATGGTAACTTTCAAAACATGGGACCAACCCCATAATTTGAAAAGCAGTTGGTTGCTTTCTTCCTACTATAAAGGTCTTAAGGGTTTTTTTTTTTTTTTTTTTTTTGGAGGTTTCTTTCTTTCTTTCTTTCTTTCTTTTTTTTTTTTTTTAACAAGTAGAGGGGTTTCCTGTCATTGAACTAAAATCATTTAACATAAATCCAAGACCTTTTTTAAAGGTCCCCCATTCTAGCTAGAATTGCAAAACCACATTATAATTCTCTAAGTGATAGCAGTGAGATCAAAAGGACTTACCCTAGAATTAGCTTTAAAATAAACTATTGCAGCTTCTGGGAACGAAGAAGGAGAGAATGTGTGTTTACTAAGCTTTTCTTCCTGAAGCCCATGAAATGAAAAAAAAATAAAGTCTGTGTTTTCCCTAGAAGGATATCTTTAGTAGGGATAATCAAAGATAAAAATAGTCAAGTACAGTTTTCCCTAAAATACATTTGTGTGTGTGAGTGTGTGTGTGTGTGTGTGTGTGTGTGTGTGTGTGTTTATGTTTTGGAAAAGATTTTCTACCTGATCTATCATTAACTTTATTTGATAAGATAAATAACCTTACTATCAGTTCAAATTGTTTTGTTAAAAAGGCAGGGGAAAATATTTAAGCACAGTATGCACTATATGATTAATATAGATTAACCTCCTCAACGTATGATGGGGTTACATCTGATAAACCCATTATAAGTTGAAAATATTGTTAAATATTTAACCTACCAAACATTATAGCTTAGTCTAGTTTCCTTAAACATCCTCACAACAAGTACATTAGCCTACATTTGGGCAAAATCATCTATTGTAAAACCTATTTTATAACAAGTTGTTGAATATCTTATGTAATTTATTGACTACTGTACTGAAAGGGAACGAATGGTTGTATGGATACTCAAGTACGGTTTTGGCTAAATGTGTATCTCTTTTGCATCATCGTAGTCAAAAAATCATAAGTTGGGGAGCATCTGTACTTTAGAATTGTACTTGCAATTCTTGTTTACATTCTGAAATTGGACTCAGAAATGAAACAACCCATACATTAGAGGAAATGTCTACTTCCTATAAAAGTTCAAACTACAGTTTTTATAATAACCCTTCATTCCCCTATTCTATCACTACTAGGTGGATAGCAGTAATATTTTAGCTTCAAAAAGGAAAGGACAGTACCTATGGTCGACAATAATGTATTGTACACTTAAAAATATATTGGCTGAGTGTGGTGGCTTATGCCTGTAATCCCAGCACTTTGAGAGGCTGAGGTGGGTGGATTGCTTGAACTCAGGACTTCGAGACCAGCCTGGGCAACACGGTGAAACTTGGTCTCTACAAACAATACAAAAATTAGCCAGGTATGGTGACGTGCAACTTGGGAGGTTGAGGTGAGAGAATGGGTTAAACCTGGGAGGTAGATGTCATAGTGAGCTGAGATTGTGCCATTGCACTCCAGCCTGGGTGACAGAGTGAGACCCTGTCTCAAAAAAATTATGTGTGTGTGGTGTGTGTGTGTGTGTGTGTGTGTGTGTGTTTATGTTTTGGAAAAGATTTTCTACCTGATCTATCATTAACTTTATTTGATAAGATAAATAACCTTACTATCAGTTCAAATTGTTTTGTTAAAAAGGCAGGGGAAAATATTTAAGCACAGTATGCACTATATGATTAATATAGATTAACCTCCTCAACGTATGATGGGGTTACATCTGATAAACCCATTATAAGTTGAAAATATTGTTAAATATTTAACCTACCAAACATTATAGCTTAGTCTAGTTTCCTTAAACATCCTCACAACAAGTACATTAGCCTACATTTGGGCAAAATCATCTATTGTAAAACCTATTTTATAACAAGTTGTTGAATATCTTATGTAATTTATTGACTACTGTACTGAAAGGGAACGAATGGTTGTATGGATACTCAAGTACGGTTTTGGCTAAATGTGTATCTCTTTTGCATCATCGTAGTCAAAAAATCATAAGTTGGGGAGCATCTGTACTTTAGAATTGTACTTGCAATTCTTGTTTACATTCTGAAATTGGACTCAGAAATGAAACAACCCATACATTAGAGGAAATGTCTACTTCCTATAAAAGTTCAAACTACAGTTTTTATAATAACCCTTCATTCCCCTATTCTATCACTACTAGGTGGATAGCAGTAATATTTTAGCTTCAAAAAGAAAGGACAGTACCTATGGTCGACAATAATGTATTGTACACTTAAAAATATATTGGCTGAGTGTGGTGGCTTATGCCTGTAATCCCAGCACTTTGAGAGGCTGAGGTGGGTGGATTGCTTGAACTCAGGACTTCGAGACCAGCCTGGGCAACACGGTGAAACTTGGTCTCTACAAACAATACAAAAATTAGCCAGGTATGGTGACGTGCAACTTGGGAGGTTGAGGTGAGAGAATGGGTTAAACCTGGGAGGTAGATGTCATAGTGAGCTGAGATTGTGCCATTGCACTCCAGCCTGGGTGACAGAGTGAGACCCTGTCTCAAAAAAATTATGTGTGTGTGTGTGTGTGTGTGTGTGTGTGTGTGTGTGTTAAGAGGATAGATGATATGGTTTGGCTGTGTCCCCACCCAAATCTCAACTTGAATTGTATCTCCCAGAATTCCCATGTGTTCTGGGAGGGACCCAGAGAGAGGTAATTGAATCATGGGGCTGGTATTTCCCCTGCTATTCTCATCATGGTGAATAAGTCTCATGAGATCTGATGGGTTTATCAGGGGCTTCTGCTTTTGCTTCTCCCTCATTTTCTCTTGCTGTCACCATGTAAGGAGTACCTTTCACCTCCCGTCATGATTCTGAGGCCTCCCCAGCCATGTGGAACTATAAGTCCCATTAAACCTCTTTTTCTTCCCTGTCTCGGCTATGTCTTTATCAGCAGTGTGAAAACGGACTAATACAGTAGGTCTCATGTTTACCACAATAAAATTTTCAAAAACATTTTTTAAAGGAAAGGATTAAAGACCACAGACTGACTGGCCTGGAGACAAGAGACCAACTTGTATTCCTAGGTTTACCATTATTGTTTATCTGGGCCTCCGCTGGAAGAGCACAGTGATCTTAAGCAAACCTCACCCTCACCTCTACCCAGTGTGAAGAAACCTTACAAACAGCTATGAAATGAAGTTCTCGGCTGGTCTTCACAGCTTCAGCATGACCTTGAAATCTTCATTTGTACGCAGACAGGTCTGATACTCCCTCAAGAGCTGAAAATAATTATGGGAGAAAAGGGAAGTCTTGGAGCCAGCTCCATCAGAAGATTCCCTAGGAAACAAGGTAACGGAGTTTCCCTGAACATGAAGTTCAGTTTAGAATGCACATAAGGATCATGAACAACACCACATGATCTCTAAGGTAAACCATCAAAGTCTCTCCCAAGCTCTTGGACTAGGAATGTTCTATCCATCACTATACTATAAATCTCTTTGGTCTTTGTGGATAGAAATAGACCAGTGAGGCCAAATTACTCCAAACTCATGTAACTGAAATTCCACAAAAAATGAATCCATGCCCCTAGGGCTTTCTCTGGACAGAGGGAGAAGACCTCTATCTACAGCTTCATTTCTGCTTACTGAGAAAATCAACTGCAGAGGAAGCGCTGCCTAAGACTTTAATATGAATCAAAACCACACACATGCACACATACACACATCTTCTGCTGGACCTTTACATAGTTAAAGGGCTATCAGCTTCTGTTATTTTAAGAATTGCTGTCATAGTCTCTATTTGACTTCTGCGGAGATAGGTCTCTGGGCATGGTCTAGATAATCAGAAGAATCTGAGGAGAAAGGCAAATAATACTGCATAAATATAAAAGGCGATTTATTGGGGAAAAGAGAAATTATTTGCTAGACATATTTGCCTTAGAGAAATCTCTCTGTCCCTTAATATGTGTTTAGACTGTCCAATACTTGAGAATAACTGTTTGACCTCGGGAGATCTTGTGTGAATGTGTTTGATTCAAAAGGTACTCAGAGAAGACCAAAAGAAATCAGGAAGAATAAAAAAGGCCATGATTACTTCCTACTGGCTGAGAAACCTCAACACAGGTGGCATTTCTCATGCCGACCACCATCCTATATTGTTGTGCTATAAATATTCACCACTGTTCCCATCACTTCTACTACAACTCAGACTCTAGAATATGTAACCCTGTGTGGATCCTTGTGTCTAAGGGTGTTGATATGGCTTGGCTGTGTCTCCATGCAAATCCTATCTTGAATCGTAACTCCCACAGTTCCCATGTGTCATAGGAGGAACCTAGTGAGAGGTAACTGAATCATGGGAGTGGGTCTTTCTCGTGCTGTTCCCGTGATAGTAAGTCTCACAAGATAGGATGGTTTTAAAAACGGGACTTTCCCTGCACAAGCTCTCTTCTCTTGTCTGATGCCATGTGAGACACACCTTTCACCTTCCACCATGATTGTGAGGACTCCCCAGCCACGTGGCCCTGTAAGTCCGTTAAACCTCTTTCTTTTATAAATTGCCCAGTCTCAGGTATGTCTTTATCAGAAGCTTGAAAACAGACTAATACAGGTGGGGTTTCCCTGAACATGAAGTTCTAATAAGTTCCAGAGTGAAAACAAGTCCTTCAGGTAGTGAGTAAAATATTCTTAAAGTCAGGGGGAAATTGGCCCTATGGAACATTTATGAAAGGTGCTCTCTCCTACAAATGAGAGCAGGCAGACCTTGACATACAGCAGAGAGGCTAGGAAGCTGGATAAAGCTGCAAAGGGTCTAATGTTTTTGCCTCAGATTTTGGAAATAGTTGTATTCAAAATATAGGTTTACAGTAGTGGTGAGCATTGCTGTACTCTAGTTTTCTCCTGAAGTGTGGAAACCTTCAGTAAAGGTGGATACATAGCTCTACCTTATGGCACCTGGAGGGTATGCCAACGCCCAACCAGAGGCAAAGTGCTACCTGGGAAGGATCACTGTCTGTCATAGATGAAGAGACTGAAACAGAAATTGAGAATTCAGCAGAAGCAAACCATTGAACCAGAGATGGCTGGAGATATGCTCACTCTTGATAATCCATGAAGATACTGGAGGAAGACTGGGATGGTCATTCAAAGCATTCTATTTGAAAATTAAAGGAGGTGTAACTCCAAAAGGTTGACTATTTAGGAATACCCCAAAAGACACCTGGTTATTATGCATCAAAAACTGACTGTATTCTCTCACTAGTAGAACAGACTGGGAAAAACAGCATTACCCATCACGTCACCTTCCAAAGTTGCATTCCTAGTTACACTAGAGTCAGATTTCAGTAATTTTTATCTCCCTATAACATTTCTAAAAACAAATCTAAATTGGTAAATTTCAGCAGCCAAAGTTTTCATTGTTTTGAAAGAAAAATTTTACTTGATGATACCTAAAATAAATTGCTAATTTAATTTCTTTTTAAATGCTTGTTCAGGCACAGTGGCTCATGCCTGTAATCCCAGCACTTTGGGAGGCTGAAGCGGGCAGATCACTTGAGGTCATGAGTTCCAAAACAGCCTGGCCAATATGGAGAAACCCCATCTCTATTAAAGTACAAAAATTTGCCTAGTGTGGTTGCATACACCTGTAATCCCAGCTACTGGGGAGGCTGAGACACAAGAATCACTTGAACCCGAGAGGCAGAGGTTGCAGTGAGCCGAGATCACACCACTGCACTCCACCCTGGGCAACACAGCAAGACTCCGTATCAAAAAAAAAAAAAAAGTTTGGGCCTTTCTGATTCTGCCTTAGAAAATACAGAAAAATATTACCTTAGTGAGAATAGTCCTTCCTGAATTTTGTTCAGTCCTCAAAATTATATCTGTGTAAAAAGTCATGACTAGGTAAGTTAAAAAACCAATACAGAAAAAAAAAGAAAAGTAATCAACAAATATTTATTGAGCAACAACAAATATTTTACTGAGTTTCAAAGCATGATACTATTTAGTAGAGATGCCAAAATAAATAATTTCTGGTCCCCAAAAAAGTCAAACACAATGATATGCCCAATAAAAAACTAACAATATTTTAAATTTAAATTTTAAAGACACTTAAAATTATTTTTGCATTTCTAGTGGTTTGCAAGAATTTCATATCATTTTTTAAATAACTGCAATGTCAAATTAATCTTTCATTTTAGTTTCTTCAACAAAATAATTTTATAGTAACATTTCGTGCCTGCAAAATTATTTGCCAAAGAGGTATTTTGTTCATTAAGCCCTAGTGGCCTAAGAGAAGTTTATTGAATACTAAACCAAAAAAGCAGGAGTTACTAACTTTAAGATCTGCTTTCAGTTGGTATCCTGATGTATTCAGCCAACACAATAAAACACCGTAAAATTTTACTATGCATAACGAAATTATTGAAAATCAAGACCCATTAGTATGTACTATGCTTACTGCCAGATCTACTGAATGTATCTAATGTCAGGTTAGGAGCGTGGTCGTAAATCAGTGTGACACCTGCCCTAAGCATCCGTTTCTGGTTTGATCCCTTGAAAGGAGCTCTAGACTTATAGTTCTTAAAGTAGTTAAAGGCATCATCAGAGTAGAAACATTTTAATTATGAAGGTAGTACTTACAGACAATTATAAGATTTAGAAAAATAATGAGAAAAAACTTTTCAAAGCAAATTCCAGCAGGACTTAGTAATACTGGACACACAAACCTACAGTGGCTTTGAGTAGCTCAGCTGATGTTTCTGCATGTACTTACCACCTTGTATGTGAAAGCACCTTAGAAACTACAACATGTCTTACGCTGTTATAATATTTTCTACTACAAGGCATATTCTACCAGTGCAAGAGATCAACAATGATTACAAAATTGATAAGAGGGAGTTAAAAATTTCCAGTCTTGTTGTTACTGACAACAAAAATTCAAGTTGAAAATGCCTGGGAGGGGGATGAATACCCCATTTTCCATGATGTGATTACTATGCATTCCATGCCTGTCTCACAATCTCTCATGTACCCCATACATATATGCACCTACAAAGTACCCACAAAAGTTTTAAAAGAAAAAAGAGAAAAAACAAGAAAATGCCTGGGGATAGTCTACAAAGTTGACTTAATTTTATCTCAGTTGCAGTATTTACTTCTTGCCTTCCTACTGACCTCTTTTCCACCTACATGTGTTCCTGAAGAAAAGCCAAATGGAGATGCTCTGCCTTAGTTCTTTCAAAGTAATAATATAAAAGTATTCAAGGAACTATTATTACCTTTTTGCTGCAGATTCTGTCCCTGAGATACAGCCAACCCACACAGATGCAGACATGGGCACATATCAGTTGCCCTCAAATTTCCAGAGCTCCGAGCTCTGTTCTCTGGAAGGGAACATCATAGGACATCCAACTGTAAAACGTGAAAATGTGGCATATCCTAATTTTCTTCATAGCAGTTGTAATAAAAAATTAAAATAACTTTAGACCATACCCATATATTGAACTTATTTGAACTTGTCCTATCACTCTAGCACCATATTGAAATTCATCAAAATTCAAATAGCTATAAATGAAACATGAATGGTAATAATAACTTCAGATGTTGAAATAATTGCTCAGGATGATTTAGATTCTATAAACATAGTTATCAAAAAGAAAAATAGCATTCTTTGCCCCCAAGAGTAAAAGATTCAGATAAAAATGTTTTCCTAATGAGCAGTGTGCTTGGGTATAGTATTATTCCAGGAAAGATCAAAATTCCAGTCATCTTTGGTAAATTGCATGTCTGCTAACTTCAGCTATTTTGGGATTTTTTAAAGTTAAACCATTTCCGAGTCACAGAAGAAATATGCACGGTTCCCCTGTGCCTGGAAACAAAATGCAATCTATTCATTCCATCTCCTTATTTAAATTCTTTTGAAAATTAGGTGAATCTGATGATTCATGAAACAATCTTTGAGACTACTTTCAATATAGCTTATTGCAGTCTTAGGATGATGGTAATAATAGATACCATGTGTGACTGCTGGACTTTATGTACTTTATAATTCTCATATAAAATCTACATGAGAATCTTTTTGCTTAAGGTATTAATTTGCCCAAGACCACTCAGAGTAAGTGCCAAGAATAAAACCAAGTCTCACACCAAAGTTTGAGCTCTACCCACGAAGCAATGATTTTTACATAATTGTTAGAGATCCTAATAATGTCTTTTTTTTTGTACAGCCACTATATTGTATGCCATAATCTCAGTATCATGTTCTCAATCAAGCACTGTGAGAACACTGACATTCTATATTACCAAGACCAGAAGTTTCAAAGTGAAGCAATTTTCATAACGCAGCCATTTAGTGGGAAAAGTTATCAATTGGATATTTGGCAAATTATGTTTCTCTCTTAAAAAGTTATATCAGATGGGATGGATCTCCAAACTCAATATGAGAGGTATGTATTTCTCCTGCCCAAGATTCACTTCCCCAACTGGGCTCTAGAAAATCACTATAAGTGTAACCCTGGGGCCAACAGCCTTAAGGTTATCTGGGTGCTTGTTAGAAATGCACAATCTCAGGTCTCACCTACCAGCTGAATCAGAATTTGCATTTCAACAAGATCTGGAATCTCATATCCTCATTACTGTTTGAAATGCCCTGCTACCCTACCCCAGCCTAGGTTCCTAATTATTCCATTTCTTTCCTGTTTTCTTAATTTCTATTGGTTTTTATTTTTTTTCCTCACATGAAAACATTATTTTAAAAAGTCCTCTGCTGAATCTGCACCCTCATTCCCCTCATTTCTCTTCTTTTCTCAACCAAGTGCCATGAAGGAGGTTTCTGTAATTCCTGAATCCGTATCTTCTGTTCACTTCTCAACACACTGCAGTATAGTTTAGTCACCTACCAAATATTTGACCGTTACTATGTGCCAAGGACTGTATTAGACTCTGAGGATAAAATGGTGTACAAAAGCCTTGGTCCTTGTCCTCGAATTACTATCCTCAAAATCATTTTGACATAGATCACCACTGATTTCTTGAATTGTCAATTCTGGGAAGCACTCTTTATTCATTATCAGTAAGAGAACACAACTGTCCTCCTTAAGCCAGATATTGAAGAGAGTTTGCAAAAATATAATTGCAAAAATATAAAAATAAAAAAACAAGTGCCACTTTTCTAACTTTTTTAAGAAAATATTTTTGGGGCCAGGCATGGTGGCTCACACCTGTAATCCCAGAACTTTGGGAGAATGAAGTGGGCGGATCACAAGATCAGGAGATCGAGACCAACCTGGCTAACACGGTGAAACCCCATCTCTACTGAAAATACAAAAAAAATTAGCCAGGCGTGGTGGCGGGCGCCTGTAGTCCCAGCTACTTGGGAGGCTGAGGCAGGAGAATGGCGTGAACCCGGGAGGTGGAGCTTGCAGTGAGCCGAGATCGTGCCACTGCATTCCAGCCTGGGCGATAGGGCACGACTCCGTCTCAAAAAATATATATATTTTTTTTTTTTTATAAAAATGTTATTTATGTTAACATGATAGGCTTGTTTTTAGTTTTAAATGAACAAATATTCCTAAAAGTTATTTTAATTTCTAATAGAGATCCACAACTCTCTAGGCTGCTCAATAATTTTTAGAGTATAAGGGGCTCCTGATGTTAAAAAGTTTGAGAACAACTTCTTTCGTATTAAAACCAGGTTGGTTGCTCAACGATATAGTTTGGATATTTGTCCCTGCCCAAATCTCATGTTGAAATGTAATTCCCAGTGTTGGAGGTGGGGCCTGGTGGGAAATGTTTGGATCATGGGGACAGATCCCTCCTGAATGGCGTAGCACCATCCTCTTGGCGCTGTCCTTGCACCAAGTGTGAGCTGTTGCAAGATCTGATTGTTTAAAATTGTGTAGTACCACCCCTTCACCCTCTCTGTTGCTCCTGCTTTCACCATGTGATGTGCCTGCTCCCTCTTCACCTTCTGCCATGATTGTAAGCTTCCTGAGGCCTTCCTAGAAGTCTCTAAGCATTGCTATAGAGCCTGCAGAAGCTATAGAACCTGCAGAACCATTAGCCAATTAAAACTCTTTCCCTTACAAATCACCTAGTCTCAGGTGTTTCTTTATAGCAATGCGAGAATGGCCTAATACATTCAATAAATCCCCAGTATCTACATAGGCATCAACTCTAGAATATATAATACATATGAATAAGTTGCCCTAAACATTTTATTTCCTATGTTTGATTAATTTAGCTAAAGAAGTCACTTTCAAGAGATCAGAAGTAAGATGGCCAAATAAAAGCCTCTACCAACCATCCTCCCCACAGGAACACCAAATTTAAGAGCTATCTACACAAAAAAGCACCTTCATAAAAACCAAAAATCAGGTGAGCAATTACAGTACATTGTTTTAACTGAAAATCACTGAAAGAGGCACTGAAGAGGGTAGGAAAAACAGTCTTGAATTGCTGACACCGTCCTTCCCCTATTCCCCAGCAGCAGTGAATCTGTATGGCTTGAGGGAGGGAGAGTACAGTGATTATGCTGCCCTGTCACAGTGGAAAGCAACACTTGGCAGAACTCAGCCAATGCCCACAGAGGGAGCATTTAGACCAGCCCTAGCCAGAGTGAATTCATCCATCTCAGTGGTTGGAACTTGAGTTCCAGCAAGCTTTGCCAGTGCAAGAAGCTCAACTGCTCTGGAACCCTAAATAAACTTGAAAGGTGACCTAGGCATCAAAGTCTGGACTTCGGGGGCACATGACCTAATGGGGGACATCAACCAGAGCAGCCAAAGGAGGGTTTGCAGCACCACTCCTCCAAGCCCAGGGAGCATAGCTCACAGTTCTGAAAAAGACTACTTCCTTCCACTTGAGGAAAGGGAAGGGTAGAGGACTTCATCTTACAACTTGGAAACCAGCTCAGCCACAGTAGGATAGTGCACCAGGCAGAGTCATGAGGCCCCCGTGCGAGAAGCTAGCTCCCAGATGACATTTCTAGACACATGCTGGGCCATAAAGGACATTGTGGTCTTGAAGGGAAGACTAAAAAGTGCATGGGCCCTGAATAATCAGCAGCAGTAGACAGGTAGTACATGCCATGGGCTTTGAGTAAGACTCTGGGATGTGCTGGCTTCAGGTGTGACCCAGCACACTCCCAGCTATGGTGGTGATGAGGAGAGACTCCAGATTCAGAAAAACAGAAGAGTAAAAGGGGTAGTTTAGGTACCAGCTCATCCACAGTGGGGCGGAGCACCAAGAGGGCTCTTGTGGTCCCTGATTCTAGGTCATAGCTCTTGGACAGCATTTCTAGACCTGACCTGGGCCATAGAGGAGCTCACTTCCCTGAAGGATATGTCCCAGGCCTGGCAGCAACCAACCACAAGCTGACTGAAGAGACCCTGGGGCTTCAATGAACATCAGTGGTAGCCAGGCAGTACTCACTATAGGCTGGGGTGGTGGAGGCCACAGAGACTCCTCTGCCTATAAAAAGGGGAGGAAAGTGTGGGAAGAACTTTGTCTTGTGGTTCTTTTGCCAGCTTAGCCACAGAAGAATAAAGCACCAGGTGGATTTTAAGATTTCCAACTCCATGCCCTGGTTCCCAGATGGCATCTCTGGACCCACCCAGTGCCCAGGGGCACTCACTACCATGAAAGGAAGGACACAACCTGGCTGGCTTTGCCACCTGTTGATTGTAGAGCCCGAGGGCCTTAAGTAAACATAGGTGGTAGCCAGGTAGCGGTTACACCAGGCCTTGGGCAAGACCCAGTTCTGTACTGGTTTCAGGTCTGACCCAGCACAGTCCCAGTGGTGGTAGCCACAGGTGTTCTTGTATTATCCCTCTCCCCGCTCCAGGCAGCTCAAAACAGAGAGGCAGGGGAAGGCCATTTGTTTGGGAAAGAGTAAGGAAAGAGAACAAGAGTCTCTGCCCAGTAATCCAGAGAATTCTTCCAGATCTTATCCAAAACCACCAAGGTGGTACCTCTATGAGTCTGCAAGAACCACAGTGTTACTAGGCTAATGCAGATATGGTTGCAGTGACCAAACACTTAGATCACAACACCCAAGTACCTTAAAATACCTGGAAAGCCTTTCCAAGAACGGGGGTGGGGGGAAACAAGCACAGACTCTGAAGACTACAATGAATACCTAACTCTTCAATGCTCAGACACTAATGAACATCCACAAGCATCAAGAGAATCCAGGAAAACATGACTTCAGTAAACTAAATGAGGTACCAGGAACCAAGCCTGTAAGGACAGAGATATGTGACCTTTCAGATACAGAATTCAAAATAGC
This sequence comes from Trachypithecus francoisi, assembly GCF_009764315.1. Classification (NCBI taxonomy): domain Eukaryota; kingdom Metazoa; phylum Chordata; class Mammalia; order Primates; family Cercopithecidae; genus Trachypithecus; species Trachypithecus francoisi. The sequence continues at coordinate 40,293,561 of NW_022681463.1, forward strand.
TGTTTTAGGGAAACTCAAAGAAATTCAAGATAACACGCAGAAGGAATTCAGAATCCTATCAGCTAAATTTAACAAGGAAATTGAAATAATTAAAAAGCATCAAGCAGAAATTCTGGAGTGGGGTCGGGTGCAGTGGCTCACATCTGTAATCCCAGCACTTTGGGAGGCTGAGGCAGGCAGATCACTTGAGGTCAGGAGTTTGAGACCAGCCCGGCCAACATGGTGAAACCCTGTGTCTACTAAAAATACAAAAATTAGCCAGGCGTGGTGGTCCATGCCTACAGTCACAGCTACTCAGGAGGTTGAGGCAGGAGAATCACTTGAACCCAGGAGGCGGAGGCTGCAGTGAGCCGAGATCACCCCACTGCACTCCAGCTTGGATGACAAAGTGAGATTCCATTGTAAAAAAAAAAAAAAAAAAAAAAAATGGGCGCAGTGGTTCATGCCTGTAATCCCAGTACCTTGGGAGGCTGAGGTGGGCAGATCACCAGGTCAGGAGTATAAGACCAGCCTGGCCAACATGGTGAAACCCCGTCTCTACTAAAAATACAGAAATTAGCTGGGCATGGTGGCAGGTGCCTTAATGCCAGCTACTCGGGAGGCTGAGGCAGGAGAATCACTTGAAACTGAAAGGCAGAGGTTGCAGTGAGCCGAGATCATGCCACTGTACTCCAGCCTGGGTGAAAAAGCAAAACTCCATCTCAAAAAAAAAAAAAAAAAAGAAATTCTGTAGTGGGAAAATGCAACTAACATATTGAAGAATGCATTCTCTTAATAGCAGAATTGATCAAGCAGAAAAATGTATAGAATTTTTATTAGTTTTCTCTTTGCTTATTTGCTAGTTTGTTTATGCAATGAATGTTAAGTTGTTATCTGTTTAAAATAATGGGTTATAAGATAGTATTTGCAAGCATCATGGTAATTTCAAACCAAAAAACATACAATGGATACACAAAAACATAAAAAGCGAGAAACTAAAACATACCACCAGAGAAAATAGTTTTCACTAAAAAGAAGACAGTAAGGAAGGAAAGAAGGAAGAGAAGACCACAAAACAACCAGAAAACAAATAATAAAATGGGAGGCTCAAGTCTTTACTTATCAATAACAATATTGAGTGTAAATAGACTACACTCTCCAGTTGAAAGACATAGAGTTGGTGAATGGATAAAAAACAAGACCCTGTTGCCTACAAGAAACACACTACACGTATAAAGATACACATAGACTAAATATAAAGGGATGGGAAAAGATAGTCCAGGCAAATGGAAACCAAGAAAGATCAGGAGTACCTATACTTACATCAGACAAAATAGCTTTCAAGACAAAAACCATAAAAAGAGACAAGGAAGGTCATTATTTAACAGTAAAGGCGTCAATTTAGCAAGAGGATATAACAATTGCAAATATTTATGCATGCAACACTGGAGCACCCTGATTTACAAAGCAAATATTTAGACCCTAACACAATAATAGCTGGAGACCACAATACCCATCGTGTAGCACTGAACAGATCATTCAGACAGAAAATCAATAAGGAAACATCAGACTTAATCTGCACTATGGACCAAATGAACTTAATAGACATTTACAGAACATTTCATCCAACAGCTATAGTATACACATTCTTCTCCTTAGCACACAGATCATTCTCAAGGATAGACCGTATGTCTTAAAACATTTTTTAAAAATGAAATAATATCAAGTATCTTCTCTGACCACCATAAAATGAAACTAGAAATTAATAACAAGAGGAATTTTTGAAATTATACAAATACATGGAAATCAAACAGTGTGTTCTTGAATGACTAGTGGGTGAATGAAGAAATTAAGAAGGAAATTGAAAAACTGAAACCAATGATAATGGAAACACAATATACCAAAACCTACGGGATACAACAAAAGCAGTACTAAGAGGAAAGCTTATAGCTCTAAGTGCCTACATCAGAAAAGCAGAAGAACTTCAAATAAAAAATCTAACAACTATTCTTAAAGAACTAGAAAGGCAAGGGCAAACTGAACCCAAAATTAGAAGAAATAATAAAGATTGGAGCAGAAATAAATGGATCTGAACAAATAAAAAAAGATCAATGATACACAAAATTGGTTTTTTGAAAAGATAATTGACCAACCTGTAGCCAAACTTGCTTAAAAAAAAGAGAAGACTCAAATACAGCCAGATATGAAAAAAGAGATATTACAACCAATACCCCAGAAATTCAAAGGACCATTAGAGGTTACTATCAGCAACTATATGCCAATAAATTGGAAAACATAGAAGAAATTGATAAATTCCTAGACACATACAACCTACTAAGATTGAACCATGAAGTAATCCAAAACCCAGACAGACCAATAACAAGTAATGAGATTAAAGCTGTAATGAAATGTCTCCCACCAAAGAAATGCCTAGTACCTGGTGGCTTCATTGCTGAATTTTCCCAAACATTTAGAGAAAAACTAGTATTAATCCTATTCAAACTATTCCAAAAATAAGAGGAGGTGGGAATACTTCCAAACTCGTTCTACCAGGCCAGTAGTACCCTGATACCAAAACAAGAAAGAAAGAAAGAAAGAATGAAAGAGAGAGAGAGAGAGAGAGAAAGGCAGGCTACAGGCCAATATCCCTAATGAACACTCATGTAAAAATCTTGAACAAAATACTAGCAAATCACATTTGACAACACATTAAAAAGTTCTTTCATCGTCACCGGGTGGGATTTATCCCAAAGATGCAAGGATGGTTCCACATATAGAAATCAATCAATGTGATACATCATATCAAAAGAATGAAGAAGAAAACATGATTATTTCAATTGATGCTATAAAAGCATTTGATAAAATTCAACATCCTTTCATGTTAAAAAAAAAATTTTAACTGGGTATAGAAGGAATGCACCTCAACATAATAAAAACCATATACAACAGATCAACAGCTAGTATCATACTGGATGGAGAAAAACTGAAAGCCTTTCCTCTAAGAACTGGAACATGACAAGGATGTCCACTTTCACCACTGTTATTCAATATAGTACTGAAAGTCCTAGCTACAGCAATCAGGCAAGATATAAATGGCATCCAAATTGGAAAGGAAGAAATCAAATTTTCCTTATTTGCAGATGAGACAATCTTATATTTGGAAAAATCTAAAGACTACACAAAAATACTATTAGAACTGATAAATTCAGTAAAGTCACAGGATATAAAATCAACATACAAAAATCAGTAGCATTTCTATATGCCAACAGTGAACAATAAAATTAAATACTTAGGAATTAACTTAGGCACATAAAGCTCTCTACAATGAAAACTATAAAACACTGATGAAAGGAATTGAAGAGGACACCAAACTATGGAAAAATATTCCATGTTCATGGATTGGATGAATCAATATTGTTAAAATGTTCATACTACCCAAAGCAGTCTGTAGATTCAATACAATCTCTATCAAGAGAGCAATTACATTCTTCACAGAAATAGAAAAAAAAAAATCCTACAATGTATATGCAACCACAAAGGACCCAGAATAGCTATCCTGAGCAAAAAGAACAAAACTGGAGGAATCACATTACCTGACTGCAAATTATACCACAGAGCTATAAAATCAAAATAGCAGAGTGCTGTCATAAAAACAGATACATAGACCAATGGAACAGAATAGAGAACCCAGAAACAAATCCGCACATTTTCAGTGAACTCATTTTTGACAAAGGTGCCAAGAACATACATTGAGGAAAGGACAGTATCTTAAATACATGGTGCTGGGAAAACTGGATATCCAAAGCAAAAGAATGAAACTAGACCCCTATCTCTCACCATATAGAAAATTCAAACAAAATGAATTAAAGACTTAAATCTGGTTGAGTGTGGTGGCTCCCATCTGTAATCCCAGCACTCTGGGAGACCACAGAGGGCAGATCACTTGAGGCCAGGAGTTCAAGACCAGCCTGGCCAACATGGCAAAAAACCTGTCGCTACTAAACATACAAAAATGAGCCAGGTGTGGTGGTGTGGACCTGTAATCCCAGCTACTCAGGAGGCTGAGGTGGGAGGATCACTTGAACCTGGGAGGCAGAGGTTTCAGTGAGCCAAGATAGCACCATTGCACTACAGCCTGGGCGACAGAGCAAGAGTCTGTCTCAAAAAACAGAAAAAAAAAAAAAAAAGAGACAAATCTAAAACCCTAACCTACGAAACTACTACAAGAAAACAATGGGGAAACTCCAGGACATTAGACAGGGCAAAGATTTATTGAGTAATACCTCACAACCATAGGCAATCAATGCAAAAATGACCAAATGGAATCACATCAAGTTAAAAAAACTTCTGCACAGCAAAGTAACCATCAACAAAGTGAAGAGACAACACACAGAATGGGGAAATATCTGCAAACTGGCCATCTGACAAGGGATTAATAACCAGAATATATAAAGAGCTCAAACAATAGGAAAAAATCTTTAACAATCGATTTTAAATTGGGCAGAAGATCTAAACAGAGATTTCTCAAAAGAAGACACACAAATGGCAAATATGAAGTGTTCAACATCACTGATAGAGAAATGCAGATCAAAACTATGATATTATCTCACCCCAGTTAAAACGGCTTTTATCCAAAAGATAGGCAATAAAAATGAGGATGTAGAGAAAAGGGACCCTCACACACTGTTGGTGGGAAAGTAAATTAGTACAAACACTATGGAGAACAGTTTAGAGAGTCATCAAAAAACTAAAAATAGGACTACCCTATAATTTAGCAATCCCACTGCTAAGTACATGCAAAAGAAAGAAAATCAGCATATTGAAGAGATTATCTGTTCTCCCCTGTTTAGCGCAGCACTATCCATAAGAGCCAAGATTTCAAAGCAACCTAAGTGTCCATCAACAGATGAATGGATAAAGAAAACGTGGTACATATACACAAACGAGTGCTATTCAGCCATAAAAAGAATGAGAGCCTGCCATTTGCAACAATATGGATAGAACTGGCAGTCATTCTGTCAAGTGAAATAAGCCAGACACAAAGACAAAATTCATACGTTCCCACTTATTTGTGGGAGCTAAAAAATTAATTAAAAACAATCAAACTTATGGAGATAGAGAATAGAATGGTGGCTACCTGAAGGTGGGAAGGGTAGTGAGGGAGTGGGGATGGTTAATGGGCACAAAAAGTTCAAAAGTATGAATAAGTCTAGTATTTGATACCACAACTGTGTGATATAGTCAATCATTTAATTGTGCATTGAAAAAAAACTAAAAGAGTATATGTGGACTGTTGTAACACAAAGGATAAATGCTTCAGGTAACAGATACCCCATTTACCCTGATGTGATTATTACAAGTTGGATGCCTGTATCAAAATATCTCATGTATGCCATAAATATATACACCTATTATGTACCCATAAAAACAAAAAGTTAAAGAAAAAAAAAAAAAAGAAGTCACTTTCACTTGGCATTTCATGCACCGTTTAAAAAGAAAAAAAAAAAACCGGAGATGGCTACTAGTCCTTCAAAAACTAAAAGCCTTCACTGGAATACTTGTAACAACTGATGTACATGCTTTAGTCTTCCAAAATGGGGAAAACAAGGTAAAAACTAAAACCATGAATAGTTTGCTTTAAACATTCTTCAAGTTTATATTGCCCATAAGCCATGTTTTCTAAAGTTCTTAAAATCAGTACTTTTGTGCTTTTATTTTGAATACTTCAATGTACCTGATTATAGTGCCAGAATGTGGTTATAAGAACAACTGTCTCTATCATATTAATATAAAAAATATTTAAGGTATTTGCATTTTGTTTAAAATGAACTCTTCAGAATACATCTTTTAAGTTATACCCTATGAAATATCATATTTTGGTCTTGATGGTGAAATATATGCACAGAGTAACATTCCGTCATACATTGCCTGCACACTGGGATCAAATGTATATTATTTCTTTTTTTTTTTTTTTTTTTTTTTTTTTTTGAGGCGGCGTCTCGCTCTGTCGCCCGGACTGGAGTGCAGTGGCCGGATCTCAGCTCACTGCAAGCTCCGCCTCCCGGGTTCACGCCATTCTCCTGCCTCAGCCTCCCGAGCAGCTGGGACTACAGGCGCCCGCCACCTCGCCCAGCTAGTTTTTTGTATTTTTAGTAGAGACGGGGTTTCACCGTGTTAGCCAGGATGGTCTCGATCTCCTGACCTCGTGATCCGCCCGTCTCGGCCTCCCAAAGTGCTGGGATTACAGGCTTGAGCCACCGCGCCCGGCAAATGTATATTATTTCTGTAGTGGTGGAAGAAGGTTCTGGTTTCAAATACTTAGTATTCAGAGAGAATAAAGAAAATACCCCTCTTGAAAAGTACTTTCTTGGCTTAGTCACACAGGAAAATTCAGATGCAATTTTTTTTTGTCATCTTCTCCCACAGGTGAACTCTCAGTAAGCAACGCAACTTTTCATCAGACAGGTTTTACTACATTTTTAAAGAACAGTCTAATTTACAAACTTTGCATGTGCTTCAAGTTTTTCATGTTTAACATACAAATAAAACCTCAAGCAATTTGTTTTCATCTTGTAGTCATAAAACATGTGCAGGACACAGAGATCCTTTAGCTGTTAAAGGACACACTATTAAACATAACTTATTTATTTGAATATCAACTATGTTTACATATTGATAAAGATTACAGTTCTGAACCAAATAATTGTGCCATTCATATCACTTAGCTGATTCTTATTTTAAATAATTCAAGTTATACTCATATCTACCTTGTAGATTATAAGAGCTACATTATATATTTCTAAGCAATTTTAAATTAATTTTGCAAAGTAGTTTTCAGTATAGGTCATATACATTTAGTGTCCCTAAACCAGGGCTTTCCTTATCAATTAGACAATAAGGAATTGCTCATAATATCCAGCCTTTGTCTTTATAACCTCCTATATAATATCTAGTTGTAGCCTGTGGAAAAATATCATACTGAGGACCCTCATCTATCAAGCTGGTAGAAGCAACAGATAGCTTCAGAACCACTATCCTAAACAAAGAAGTCAAGAGAAAGATTTAGAGTAACTTTTATTCCGAAGGAAAACAAGTGAGAATACACATGAAACTGAGGCATGTTAGGTTGGTCTGATCAACTGGCACCAGTGACACAAGAAAATTAATGCCCTTCACTGGAATCTTCTACAATGCAATAGTTTATGTACTTTAAGGAGGCAAAATTTTGAAAATCAATAGAAGCAAAGGAAATGACAAAACATTTGCTATCTGAAGAGTATATTTCACACTTCGTTTTTAGTAGCAATGTTGTTGAGAACACAAGGAAGCTCATTTTAAGATCTTACCAGGGAATCAGGTGACATTAACTATTAAACTTTATGTATGCGTATATAAATCCCTCTAAATTAGTTCTAAAAACCTGATATAATGATTACAGTTTTTTTTTGCTGTTGTTTTTGTTTTTGTGTTTTGAGACAGGGTCTCACTGTCACTGGGGCTGCAGTGCAGCGGTGTGATATTGGCTCACTGCAGACTCCACCTCCTAGGCTCAAGCAATCCTTCCACCTCAATCTCCCGAGTAGCTGGGACCAAAGGTGTACACCACCACACCCAGCTAATTTTTGTATTTTTAGTAGAGATGAGGTCTTGCCATGTTGCCCAGACTGATGTTGAACTCCTGGGCTCAAGCAATTCGCCCCACCTCTGCCTCCCAAAGTGCTGGGACTACAGGCATGCTGGGACTACAGGCATGAGTCACCATGCCCAGCTGATTATACACTTTTCAAAGTGGTTTCACTTAACTTCAGTCATGGATTTAAATAAGACAAGAGGATTTAAACCAAGGTTATTTGCCTTTTCAAGGTACACATATGTGTGAATGTGTGTACATATATATACATGCACACATACATATACATGTAAATACATGTATATGAGTATACACATATACCTACATAAGATTTACCTAAAAGAAATAAATTTCTATGAATAGGAAAGTTTTAAAAAAGTGATGGAAATATGCCTTTTTGCAATTCTTAACAGCACCATTAGAGGAATCATAAGCCTAGAAATGCTTCTTTTGAAAGATACAGTAGTAGACAGACATTAATGTCTAAAAATATCTTTTAAGCTCTATTAAATATTTTCATTAAATAAGCAGTTTGTATGTTATACACAGCCCAGTGATAAAGCTTACCAAATAAGGCTTGCACACAAATCAAAGATGGAATAAAATAAATGTAAATCAGATTCCTTCAAATATTTTTTTATAAGGAATCAAAGATAGTTTTCATTTAAGATAGCTTAAACTTCGGTTTGCCATAGAATACACGTAACTTCTGCTTTACTCACAAATGAACATTGAAAATATTCGGGATAAGTATTTGGGGGCTCATAAAAGCTCATCTGTTTCAATAATTTAAAGCAAACCATTATACCCAGTGAAAAATGTTCCCAAAAGTCCACCAAGCAAAAATATTTCGTTCCAGTTCTCATTTTAGTTCTATTTTCCCCGCGATCATGGTCATTAACAGAAGTATACAGAAATAACCCACAACTTATCAACCATAGTATCTCCATGAGTTTTCACACAAAGTAAACTATTAATATTTTCTACAAGTGCCAAGTTTTACGAATGTTACTAAACAAAGTATTGTAGGGAATAGAGTTGAGAATTAAAGTTTACACATAAACTTAAGAGAGCAGTAAGAAAAGTTTTCAAGCTGTCTGTTCCACAAGGGACTACCACCTTAAACTGTATGCCAAAGAATGCTAGCTCTAAGTGCCGCTCCCTAAAATGTATAGAAAATGTTGTTCATAATACATGGAATATTTTTTAAAAGAACTGAGGCATTCTATAATTGCCCCCCTCCAAATATACCTGTAACTTTCAAAAAAGATTGTTCAACCCAGTATTTTCAAGATACTTGACTTTATAATCTTTCTTACCCATTAAGAGTTCTGCAAAGTTAGTGTTCCTCATAGCATACTTTGAGAAACTATGTAAATTCTAGGTAATGTGTCATTGATTTAGGATCTTTTAAGAAATCATATAATTGAGAGAAATCCAGCAAGGCAACAGGCAGAAAACTGCTTAGGAATGTTTAAAATATTTAAGACAACACACAAAAGATAACATAACAAGAATAGAATACATGGGTCATTATTATTGGTATGGTAAGCATCATCTGCATAGACAGTCTATCAAATTGTTTCAGATTATTTTTTCATCCCTATTGCCAACATTTCACCCATGCCCTTTTCACTATAGAATAATGGTAAGCTTAAATATCTTCCGAAGTTATTTTCCTCGTTATAGTCTATTTTTTCTAATCTAGTGTTTCCCAAACTTAATTTATTGCTTATGAATAAGAAGGGATCTTGTTAAAAATGCTTAACTAATCTAATCTAGTGCTTCCCAGACTTAATGTATTGCTTATGAATAAGCAGGGATTTTGTTCAAAGGTTTTGGGGGTAGGGTCTGAAATTTCCCCTTTCTAAGAAGCTCCCAGGTAGTACTGATGCAACCACACTTGAGTAACAAAGACCTAATTCATTCTGAAAGCCACGCTTTACTACTCTTAGCTCAGTGAATTGTGTAAACATCTATATTCAATTACTGGTCAAAAACTTCATTCTGGACCAATCTGGTTTTTCTCTTAACTACTACACTCATTTCAACCCAACCCTGGTTTTTTTTTTTAAAGATAAAATGTATGTGAAGTACAGATTTTAAATGTACAATTCAGAGTTACGATAAATGCATATGCCAAGTAACCACTACTACCTCCCCCTACTTTAGGTAAAATGCATATACAGCAAAGTACAGATTTTTTATGTACAATTCAAGGAGTTTTTATAAATGTATATACCCGAGTAATAGCTACTCCTCTCCCAAAAAGATACAGAACACTGTCATCACATCAACTGTATTTTGGCCCAACTCTATAAATGTTCTTTCACTTTTCCACTGCCTTTCCACCTATCCTTAAAGACTCAACTGAAGCACTTCCTTCTTCAAAGCACAACCAAAATTCACTCATGTACCACCATCTAAATTTATTTATTATTTCTGAGACAGGGTCTCCCTCCATCACCCAGTCTAGTGTGCAGTGGTAAAATCATGGCTCACTGCAGCCTTGAACTCCTGGGCTCAAGCAATCCTTCCCGCCTCAGCCTCTTGAGTAGCTAGGACTACTGGTACATGCCACTGTGTCCGGCTAATTTTTTCCAATTTTTTTTTTTTTTTTTTTGTAGAGATGGGATCTCACTTTGTTACCCAGGTTGGTCTCGAATTCCTAGCTGCATGCTTCAACATGTTAGGATTACAGGCGTGAGCCACTGCACCTGGCCTGTATCTAATCTACCACTTTTAAGGCCCAGCCATCAGTTGTTCATCCCACTGAACAACTACAGTGGGTACCTCACAAGTGTTTCTACCTCTATTCTTGCTTCCTTCCTTAATATATTACCCATAGAGTTGTCAGAGTGACCTTTTAAAATTATAAATCAAAGTAGGTCCCTGTCCTGCTTAAAATTCTCCAATGGCTTACCATCACACTTGCAATGAATCCAAATGCCTTTTCCTGTATCAAAAAGCCCCTACTTTTCTGACTTCATCTCTTGCTACTTTCCCTATTATTTTCTATGCTCTGGCCTCTTGAACCTCCTTCCTGGTCCTACAATACAGCAAGATGTTCCTACTTTAAGGGACTCCACATTAATTACTTCTTCTGTTCTTCCCCACCACCTTTATGACAGGCTACTTTTAGTCATTCAGATCTCAACTTCAAAGTCACCTCCTCACGGAAGCCTCCCTGACAACAAAATCTAAAGTAGCTGCTCGGTCACTCCCTAACACAAATCCTACTTTAATTCTCCACACAGCATCTATCGTTGGTATTTATCTTGATGTGTTTGTTATTTATCTCTTCTCACAATAACATAAGCTCCATGACTATTACATTTATCAACAGCGTTTAATGCTTTAACTTCTGAACCCAGAACGACATCCATCTCATTACAAGTAGATGCTTAACAAATGTTTTCTAAATAAACATGTTAACACAGACAATATATATTCATGTTATGCAAATGAAAATTGTGCCTGGTATCCCAATACAAAATTTCCTGTAAAATGTAAAGAGAATAAGAAAGCTATTGCTAGTTTTCAAACCAGATAAATCCTTCACAAGAAAAAGAGAAGGAAAGCAATGCGCCTTTAACTTGGAGCAAAAATAACATAAAACACAGGTTAAGGCAAAGTTTAACTCACATAAAGTTTAATCATCAAGTTAAGGAAAATATCAAAATGTTTGAGTTAGTGTATGACAGAGAAATCATACAGTATTTGGTGTTTCCATTATTGACAAGCTATGCTGCAGAAAGAGCAATCGCATTAAATCTTAGTTCATCAGGGTCACGCTCCATAAACTTCTTGCAAACTTCTATGGCATCCTATGGAGGAAAAAAAAAGTATGATTTTTCAATGTATAAGTGTTTTACTTATAAATGATAAACATTTCATATTTTTCTAATTCATACTAATTTTACACTGCAAACTTCCTTTTCCAAATGAGAAATAAAGAACACCAGAATAGTGAACAGCTGGGTGTCCTAATTTGCTTTGTACAAAAATATAAATATAGTAAGTGTTCTCTTTTTTTTTTTTTTGAGACAGAGTCTTGCTCTGTCACCCAGGCTGGAGTGCAGTGGTGCAGTCTCGGCTCACTGCAACCTCTGCCTCCTGGGTTCAAGCAATTCTCCTGTCTCAGCCTCCCTAGTAGTTGGGACTACAGTCGCATACCACCATGCCCAGCTAATTTCTGTATTTTTAGTAGAGACGGGGTTTCACCATATTGGTCAGACTGGTATCGAACTCCTGACCTCAGGTGATCCACCCGCCTCGGCCTCCCAAAGTGCTGGGATTACAGCCGTGATCCACTGCGCCTGGCCATAGGTGTTCTTAAATGCTATTAAGAAACTTTTCACCTAAAAATCACATTTCATTGATTCTAAGCCACACAATTTATTCATGTTTTAAAATCTCTAAAATCAGGATCAAAATATAATTAATGGTATCCTGGATTTGATGAAATCTGGGATATAATGAGTAAGTCTTTCAATACTATTCTTGCCTTTTCAAATTTTACATTTGTTCATAGAGCTCTGAAAACCTTTTTATTTGCTGCAGATTTTTAACACTAATATAAATTTTCTTTTTGGATTTTCTAGAGAGAACAAGGATAAAGAAGTATCCAAATACAAAGAAAATGTTATACAAGTGACCTTTAGAGATGTTTTAAAGATGACAAAATATTAATAGCACTTAAGATGGGCCAACAAGTTTTACTGTTACCTCTAATAAAGTTTCATCACTAGTTTCACCATGGTTAATTGGAAATGGTTTCCGCCCATCTGTGGAAAACAGACAAACAATTGAATGCTTAGCTGTTTTTACAGGATAATGTACTTTCAACTTCCATTTTCCTCTTTCCTCAGTGAGGCGAGAAAAGTTAAAAGTCATTTTAAATAATATATCCTAAAACAAATGTTTTAATGTGCTACCATGAGTATTTTTTATTAAAGGTTATTAGTTAGAACTTTGCCTCTATATTTGAAAGCCTAAATTATCTTCATGAACAGAATTTATTACAATGCTGGCTTTCGTTTCCTGATATTAATATGCAAAATTATTAAGTCAGTTTTTAAAAAATTATCACCCCAGCTTTTATCCTTAGAAATTTTAAAAACTTCTTTTCTCACTTTAAATAGGAAGATCTCAAGTAAGATAAACATGTTTAAAACAATGAAAGGGAGCCACATTGTCATGGCTTATACAATACTACTACTAATTGTGTACTACCAATGCAGTAATATAGAGGAATAATCCAAATAACTCAGGATTATTTTACTGACCACCAAAATAACCAAATTCACAATCAACTTAAATAAACTAGTACTTTTTGAATATTATTTTTTTTAAAAGTCCAGAATTATTTAAACTCATGCTAACTCAAAGTCAACTAACAATTATATATCCAAATCCATAATCTCAGATGTCTTGTAAATGGCTCTTCATTTAGTTCAATCCATAAAACACAGCCCCTTCTACAATTCCATAGTTTCTAACCACAATAAAAATTTCTGAATATACATATAGTAATAGACTTGGTTGTTAGATACTTTTCAAAAAATGAATGAAAATTAACACATAAATAATCTCCATATAAAGTAATATTAATTTCTATAAATTGTATCATCAGAATTTGTGATTCCTATTTTTGGACTAACATCGAGATAAATATTCAAAATCCTAAAGAAACTTATCACTAAATTACAATGCCTGGGATGTAATTCCTAAAGTTTCTAAGAACATTTAGGAAACATTTTCCTGTAACTATATTACACATGAACACTTAATTATCCATATTTCTGTGAACTTATACTATCTTTCTAAGTTGTAATGTATATTTCTCAATAATATATCATAAAATGTCTTCTTAAAATATTCTTTTGTGGCAAATGCTTATTCTTCAATAGACTATTCTATATTTACATGACTATCATATTCATTATGTGCCACCTCATTTTGTATTATTTTTTAATGTTTGCATAAAAGCAAAAGTATAAGTAAACAATGTAGGCTGTTCCCTCCCTAACCAAATTATAAATTAATATATATTTTTTCTTTTTGTATTTTTCTTTCTTCTTTTTAATTTAGAGACAGGGTCTCACTTATATTCCCCAGGCTGAACTTGACCTCCTAGGTTCAAGCAATCCTCCTGCCTCAGCTTCCCAAGTAGCTGGGACTGCAGGCACATGCAACAGCACCTGGCTTAATATATGTATTTTCCTGGTTTCCATCATTTGTGTGTGTGTGTCATTCATGAGACTAAAGAGCTAATAAACTCAATTATGGCTGGATGTGGTGGCTCACGCTTGTAATTCAAGAAGATTGCTTGAGGCCAGGAGTTCAACACCAGCCTGGGCAATACAATGAGACCCCACGTTTACAAAGAATTAATAAATTAGCCAGGTATAGTGGCACAAGTCTGTATTCCCAGCTATTTGGGAGGCTGAGGCAGGAGGATCACTTGAGCCTAGGAGTTCAAGGATGCAGCGAGCTATGATCATGCCACTGCACTCCAGCCTGGGTGACAAAGTGAGACTCTGTCTCTAAAAAAATAAAAAAACATAAAATAAAAACAAAAAATGGCAGTGAGCAATTTTCCTTCGAATGCAGCTGTTTAAAGTAACATATAATTAATTTCAATTATTATAGACTAAGATTATTAAACAATTGATCCTGAAATGTCAAAACTGTACAGTCTATTTTTATAATAGCAGGATAGAACAAAGATTAATTATGATTTTTACTGTTATTCTATCCATGGGCCAAATCCAGCCCTCGGTATATTTTTAATGCCTCCTTTAAGCTAAGACTGGTTTTTACGTAGCCCACAAAACCTAAAATATTTACTACTTGGTCCTTTACAGAAAAATTTTGCCACAACAATAAAATGTAAAATTTGCTGTTCCAAACACCGCTACCACAAAACTGTCACTTGCCAACAACTTTGGAGGTAATTTCAGTAAATGCATACTGTGCAGAAGAATCCATGGGGCTCAGAGACTGTCACACTTACAGGCCCCTTCTAAAAGAGGCAGGGAAAAGCTGCACCTTGTACATGGGTCATGTAACCTAAAAACCCCAGTCCAAATGGGCTATGCCACTTCCAGGCTGGACAGGGAAGACAACAGTGGCCTGACGTTTTGGTTGTAACTAACCAATTCATTCAGAACTTGTTTTTTGCATAGTTTGATCACAAGCCTTCAGAGAAAGGTGACAACAGAGTTGTACAAGAGACAAGTGATAAACACCACAATATGCTTTTTGGTGCAGATAACCAAGTATCAGCTACTGTCAAATACCCAAGGACAGTCAACGACATGAACGATGGAGCTTAAAAAACAGAGACTATACAGAAATAAAAACTTTTTTTTTTTTTTTTGAGACGGAGTCTCACTCTGTCGCCCAGGCTAGAGTGCAGTCGTGTGATCTCGGCTCACTGCAAGCTCTGCCTCCCAGGTTCACGCCATTCTCCTGCCTCAGCCTCCTGAGTAGCTTGGACTACAGGTGCCCGCCACCATGCCCAGCTAATTTTTTGAATTTTTAGTAGAGACAGGGTTTCATCGTGTTAGCCAGAATGGTCTCCATCTCCTGACCTCGTGATCCGCCTGCCTCGGCCTCCCAAAGTGCTGGGATTACAGGCGTGAGCCACCACGCCCAGCCACAGAAATAAAAACTTTTTAAAATGTACAGGCTTAAAAAACAGAGAATATACAGAAATAAAAACTTTTTAAAAATGTACAGGCATGCCTGAGAGATACTGTGGGTTAGCTTCCAGAATACCACAATAAAGCAAATATCACAATAAAATGAGTCACACAAATTTTTTTGTTTCCTAGTGCACATAAAAATTATGTTTATATTACTCTGTAGTCTATTAGGTGTATGTTAGCATTATATCTAAGAAAACAATGTACATACCTTAATTTTAAAAAACACTTTATTCGTAAAAACGCTAATGATCATCTCAGCCTTCAGCAAGTTGCCATATTTTTGCTGATGGAGGGGCTTGCTTTAATGTTGATATCTCCTGACTGATCAGGATGGTGGTTGCTGAAGGTTGGGGTGGTTGTGAAAATTTCCTAAAATAAGACAATAACGAAGTTTGCCACATTTGACTCTTTCTTTTATGAAAGAGTTCTTCATAGCATGTGATGCTGTTTGACAGCATTTTACCCACAGGAGAACTTCTTCCAAAAATGGTGCCAATCCTCTCAAATTCTGCTGCTGCTTTATCAACTAAATTTGTGTAATATTCCAAATCCTCTGTGGTTTGTGGTCATTTTAACACTGTTCATGATTTCTTTATTTGGAGTAGATTCCATCTCAAGAAATCAGTTTATTTGCTCATCTATAAGAAGCAACTCCTTACTTGTTCAAGTTTTATCATGAGATTGCAGCAGTTCAGTCACATCTTCAGGCTCCCCTTCTAATTCTAGTTTTCTTGCTATTTTCATGATATCTGCAATTACTTCCTCCAATGAAGTCTTAAACCCCTCAAAGTCATCCATGAGGACTGGAACCAGCTTCTTCCAAACTCCCGCTAATGTTGATATTTTGAGCTCTTCCCATAAATCATGAATGTTCTTAATGGCATCTAGAATGGTGAATCCTTTCCAGGAAGTTTTCAACTTAATATTCTCAGATCCATCAAAGGAATAACTATGGCAGCTATAGTGTCGCAAACTGTATTTCTTAAATAACAAGAAATGAAAGTCTAAATGATTCCTTGATCCATGGCTGCAGAATGGATGCTGTGTTAGCAGAAATGAAAATATTAATCTCCTTGTACATACATCTATATCAGACTTCTTGGATTACCAGGTACATTGTCAATCAGCAGTAATATTTTCAAAGGAATCTTTTTCTGAGCAGTACGTCTCCACAGAGGGCTTAAGATATTCAGCAAACCATGCTATAAATAGATATACTATCATCCAGGCTCCATTGTTCCATTTATAGAGCATAGGCAGAGAAGATTTAGCATCATTCTTAAGGACCCTAAAATCTTCTGAACATCAAATGAGTATTGGTTTCAATTGAAAGTCACCATCTGCATTAACAAGAGAATCAGCCTGTGCTTTGAAGCTTTGAAGGCAGACATTGACATCTCCTCCCTAGCTATGGAAGTCCTAGATGGCATCTTCTTCCCAAGAGAAGGTTCATCATCTACATGGAAAATCTGTTGTTTATGTAGCCACCTTCATGGAATATCTGAGCTTGATCTTCCGGATAACTTGCATCTTCTCCATCAGCACGTGCTGCTTCACCATGCACTTTTATGTTATGGAGATTACTTCTTTCCTTAAACCTCATGAACCAACTGCTAGCTACTTTTCTTCTGTAGCTTCCTCAACTCTCTTAGCCTTACAGAACTGAAAAGAGGTAAGGCCTTGCTCCAGATTAGGCTTAAGAAAATGTTGTAGCTAGTTTGATCTTCTATCCAGACCACTCAAACTTTCTCCATATCAGCAATAATGCTGTTTTGCTTTCTTGTCATTCATGTGTTCACTGGAGCAGCACTTTTAATTTCCTTCAAGAACTTTTCCTTTGCATTCACAACTTGGCTTATTGTTTCGCACAAGAGGCCTAGCTATCAGACTATCCTGGCTTTCAACATGCCTTCCTCACTAAGCTTAATCATTTCTAGTTTTTGCCTTAAAGTGAGAGACGTGTGACTTCAATGCTTAGATGCCTTTGTAGGGTTATTATCTGGCCTCATTTCAATATTATTGTGTCTCAGGGAATAGAGAGGTCCAAAGAGAGAGAAAAAGATGGGGAAATGGCCGGTTAATGGAGCAGTCAGAACACATACATGAAATCGATTAAGTTTGCCATTGTATATGGGTATGGTTTGTGGCATCCCAAAACAATTACAGTAGTAATATCAAAGATCACTGATCACAGATACCATAACAGATATAATAATAACACGTTTGAAATGTTGGAAGAATTACCAAAGTGTGACACAGAAACACAAAGTGAGCACATGCTGTTGGAAAAAATGGTGCCAATAAGCTTGCTCAAAAAAAGATTGCCATAAACCTTCAATTGGTCAAAAATATATATATATATGAAAAGTACAGTTAAATGAGGTATTCCTGTATTATTACTATCCTTAAAATGAGGAAATTCTACATACATGAAAGAAGAGAATGCCATATTTTCAAATGCTATGAAAACTCAGAGAACAGAAGAACTCTTAACAATTAAAACTATGGGCTGTGTGCAGTGGCTCATGCCTGTAATCCCAGCACTTTGGAAGGCTAAAGCAGGAGGATCACTTGAGCCCAGGAGTTCAAGACCAGCCTGGGCAACACAGCAAGACCCCAATTTACAAAAATAATAATAATAATAATTAGTCAGGCATGGTGGCAAAGGCCTATAGTCCCAGCTACTCAGGAGGCTGTGGCAAAGGGATTGCTTGACCCCAGGATATCAAGGCTGCAGTTTGAAGGGGTTCCTTTCAAAGGCCAAGTCTGCAGTAATTTGAGCATAAAAATACATGATATCATGGATTATAATCATTTAAGTAAGAGAGGAATCCATGAGTCCATTCTGATTATAAATGAATGAATGAGAGGAAAAGGAAAGATTCTAATGTTGGAGGAATTTTTTTTAATTGCCATTTGGCAATAGTCATAATGATAATCCAGTCGAGAATAATCAATGGATGCAAAATCTGGGGGATAAAAGCTTGATGAACAACTGCATGACATACTTATTAACTTTACTGTGAAGAAACTACCTAAAAGTGACTAAACATCACCAGTAATGGGGCAAATTGACATCATGTGCCTCTTGATATGATGCACTGAGAAGAACGTAGCATTATTTCTGTAGTATTCCTGCCAAAAATGCGTAAATCATGAGGATAAATCAGATGGCCTAAATTGGAGGATAATCTCGAAGTAACTGCCCTATACTCTTAAAATGAATGTTACAGCCATGAAAGACAAGAAAGCATTCTGAGGAACTGTTCCAGATTAAAGGAGACAAAGAAACAAGACGAATTCAACACATAATCCTGGATTAGCTCCTGAATAGAGGACATTATTGTGATAATCAAGAAAATTGTAATGGTGTCTGTGGATTAGGTAATACTGGATCAATGTTATAATTTCCTGATTTTGATATTCATACTATAGTTATGTAGGAGAGTATCCACTTGTTCTGAGAAAATACAGAAGTTTCAAAGATAATGGGGCATCATTCTTCAACTTATTTTCAAACAGTTCAGAAATATGAATTGAATCTGGATCATCTGCGGGAGGATGTATGGGAGCTCTGTATACTATTTCTGTAACTTCTATGAACATTTTAAATTATTTCAAAATAAAATTCCTAAAACTGCTTCAAAGTATTCCTGTTACTTCAGGTAGACAATAATTTATTATTAAAACAGTGTTTTAATCTTTGTTGAATAAGTTCCAAATCCACCTCTAAATCCAAATGCTCTACTCTATATCCATAAGGAGTTGTTATATCTGTTTTAAAATATGTACTTCTTCCCCTTTACATATGAAAGAACTATATGAGGCCCCAAGGAAAAGGAAGGGGTGATAACAAAAGAGAAATAACTCAGTCCTTTTCATTGGTTAACCTTACAATTTATTAGAGTAGGGAATTAATACATTAAACACTACCACCATTCTCTGTTAAATATAGATATCCTATGGAAATTAACTTGCACCATGTCTAAAATCATATAGCCTTATTTTTAAAAGTAAAGTTACAGTCATCTCTACGTATCTGTGGGGGACTGGTTCCAGGACCCTGGCCCCATCTCATACCAAAATTTTGAGATGTTCAAGCCCCTTGACATATTCTACCTAAATGGTATAGTATTTTCATATAACCTATGCAATTCCAAATACTTTAAATCATCTCTAGATTTCTTATCATACGTAATACAACACAAATGCTATGTAAATAGTTGTTATATTGTTTTCTAACTTTGTTTTTTATTGTTGTACTGGTATTTAATTTTCTAATACTTTCAATCCACAGTTGGTTCAATCTATCAATGCAAGAACCCACAGAAAGCCAATTGTACTTTGAAATGACTTCTTTCTTAAAAGTTATATAATGTCTTCTTTTCTTTTCTTTTCTTTTTTTTTTTTAAGAGATGAAGTCTTGCCATGTCACCAGAAGTACAGAAGTGTAGTGGCTGTTCACAGGTGCAATCATAGCACACTACAGCCTCAAACTCTTATGACTTCTTCTTATTCTTTTCCATAAGACCTTCTTGAGTTTTAAAAAAGCCAAATTAACAACAAAAAAGAGAAGTTCTTTTCAGTAATTCTAGATACTGTGAGTTTGGGTTCTATTACCTCTCATTTGCTATCTATATATTACCTTGTCACATTAATTTTAAGTTATATAAAGGTAGAAGAGTTTTGAAAGGACACAGATTGTGACTGTAAATGTGATCCATAAAATTTAGGTGGATTTTGTGTTTGGAATATTAGCAACAGATCACATACTTTATTAAAAAGAAATGGCCCAAGCAATCCTGCCTCAGCTTCCCACTACGGGAAGTGGGACTACAGGAACATACCACTGTGCCCAGTGCTAATTTCTTAATCACTGTTTTCTACCCATTAACTCAATACTCCTCCTGCTCAATATTCCTTTTGAATTTATTAGCTCCGCATCAGAGTTACTGCCAGTGTCCTTTGCAACGAATCAGCAACTGCCCATCTTTGCACTGTACCTATTATTGCTCTGACATCTCAAAGATCATGGCTATCCTTTACCAGTCTGAAATTATTTAAACTCATTTTAAAAATCTAATTTCCAATAGGCTTCTGATTTTCCATCAGGTCATTCTTCTTGATAAAGAATATCTAAACCAAACAAGACCTCAGTAGTTCTGCCTTTCTTTTATGAAGTTCTTACTTCAAACCAATTTTAAAATCCTTTTGTGTTGATCTTGGCATGCTCCAAAAGAGATCATTCTTCATATGCAGCTTACCCTTGATATATGTCCTTCCTTCTAACTGCCCTTTTAGCCTCTGAGCCAAGAGAGCTATCTAACCAGTAAAACCCAGTTTTGTTTTTTTTTAAGACAACTCTTTCCTTCTCATTGAGATCATTAGAAAGGTTTTCTTTTGGTTTAAATATATTTTAGATGTTATTGTTTCCTCTACATGTCTCCCATTCTGAAAGTCACAATCACATTTATAGTTTCTGGTTATGAATAATACATATCTTTGCTCTGGCCAAATCTACTTTCTTGAAGTCAACAGAATGTGTCTGTTAAGTCCCAGCACTCTCTTTACCTCCTCTTCCACTAGTTATTAATTACTACTCACAATTCAGAATAGAAAATCTACTTCCGGCAACCACCCAGACATCTGAAGTCCCCAGTCACTGTTATACTTTATCTCTGCAGATTTTATAGACTGAATTAGCAAGGCACATCTTCCAAACTGTCCTGCAGGTCCATTATATACTACCAAAACAATGACTTCTTTTCATTTAAGTTTTATGACGCCTCAAATCACTCTACTATTGTAGACAACCCTCAGGGTTGCACATTTTTACAAATATTCTGTTCTTTCTTTTCCTTGTCCCCTTTTTTATAAATATTCTGTTCTTTCTTTTCCTTGTCCCCTTTGATAGGCGATTTCTTTTTAATAAAGTATGTGATCTGTTGCTAATATTCCAAACACAAAATCCACCTAAATTGTATGGATCACATTTACAGTCACAATCTGTGTCCTTTCAAAACTCTTGTACCTTAAAAAACTTAAAATTAATGTGACAAGGTAATATATAGACAGCAAATGAGAGGTAATAGAACCCAAACTCACAGTATCTAGAATTACTGAAAAGAACTTCTCTTTTGTTGTTTATTTGGCTTTTTTAAAACTCAAGATGGTCTTATGGAAAAGAATAAGTCATAATAAGTATTGGATACCAATTATGAAAAAATTACAAGAAGTTTATTCTGAGTAAATTATCTAAAATTATGTGATCTCCTCCAACATATCATGAAATAGTCCACTGAAAGGTAAACTTAAAAGACAAAAGTACAGGTATCAGCCAAAATACCAAGTAACTAATCATGGGTACTCTGACACATGGCGGAAGAAACCAATGCCAGAAAACAAAGGCTTCTGTAAAGTCTTTAAAAAATCACAGGAACACTACAAAACCCTGAAAACTAGTGACACTCATTATTGAAAACAAAGCCCGATCACTATGACTATTACTCTATCCTTTTTTTTTTTTTTTTTTGAGATGGAGTTTCACTTTTGTTGCCCAGGCTGGAGTACAATGGCGCGATCTTGTCTCACTGCAACCTCCGCCTCCTGTGTTCAAGCGATTTTCCTGCCTCAGCCTCCCAAGTAGCTGGGATCACAGGCATGTGCCACCATGCCCGACTAATTTTGCATTTTTAGTAGAGACTGGGTTTCTCCATGTTGGTCAGGCTGGTCTCAAACTCCTGACCTCAGGTGATCCGCCTGCCTCAGCCTCCCAAATATTACACTATCTTTCAAAACTAAAGGTTGTTCAGCCAGATACTGATGATAACCCACTCAATAATTTTGTAACGACTGCCAGAGTGATTTGCAGAAGTTCCCTGTAATGGTTTTTACTTTCTTGCTTTGCTAAAATGTGAAGATGGTATGCAAACATTTTTGAATTATAAATTGCTTAAACATAAAGTAACATTTTTCTAGTAAACTGTCTTAAAAGGAAACCTGTCACTATGTCAAATCAATTTTATAGGCAATCAGTTAATTTAAGTAAACACAATAAATATCAATAGTCCTATTTATCATAAGTAGAGACTTTCCCATTTACCATTTCTCTCCCCAGGACAAATTAAAATAGTTCTTACCTAATTCATAGAGATGCCCATCTACATGAACTAATGCAATAAAATGAAGATCTACTTTTTCATCTATATTTGGTGCCTGGAATAGGAGGGAAAAAATAGGTATTATATACATTAGTAGTCAAACAAATCAGTTATGTATATATAAACACATACAAATAACATCAAGTTATAAAAGAGAACATTTATCCAATATAATTCAAGGCTTAATGTTTGGTATAATGGACAAAGAGGGACCATGCCTGTGTCTGTGACAATGTACTCATTTATCAGCAAGGAAAACAGTGACTAAAAGCACAACTTTCTTCATCTCAACTATCTGAAGACCAAAAATTGTGTTCACCTTAGAAGCCTCAGCACTTAGCACAATGCCTGGTATACAACATACGCACAATGCGTACTTACTGAATGAAATGAATACATGAACTGATATGTATGACTTTTTAAAATCTGAAATAAGAAAGTTAAAATATTTTTACGCCTAACAGTTTGGTACACAACATACGCACAATGCATACTTACTGAATGAAATGAATACATGAACTGATATGTATGACTTTTTAAAATCTGAAATAAGAAGTTAAAATATTTTTACGCCTAACAGTTTAAAGAAACCCTTTTCGAGTTAAATTTTAAGATATCAAAAGAGATGTTCCCTTAAAGACTTGAACTCGATAATCTGATGTTTTAACAGTGCAGTGTAAACAGTCTTTGAGTAAAAGAAGCATTTTAACTCACTCTGGATTTTAAACGTTTAAAAATGAATACATGCAGGAAAATAGCCCAGGTGATTAAGAGGAAGGGAAAAAAGAACAAATTAAAGTACAATTCACAGTAGCCTACGATTTTTCTCTTGCTTTGATGCTTAATAAGCAATTTGAAATTAAGACTAGATCTACGTTTCTTTAGCTTACCAATCAATTTGCCTGAGCAATATCTACATTTCTAAGGCATTCAAATAATATACACAAAGTCGATACATTGATTAACTGGCACTTTCTATGATATGTAGTAACTATACAGCTAATATTAATATGAGTTAGTTATACATCAAATCTAAACAGTTTAAAATGAAATACAATCACTGTTAAATATGCAAGTAGAGCACAAATTTTAAAGGAAAAGTTTTCAAAAGGCATAAATCAAATTATATCTCAGATTACTTAATATCCTTTCAGTAACAGATAGCATCTTAACTAAAAAATTATATTATTTTCATCCTCAAGTAACTATATATTTTCAAGTAGTTGTAATATAAAGTTTTCTGATGCAGATATTGAAAGGTACAGAATAAATATTACTATCTTGGATTTACAGAATGTTTCTAAAATATTTATATATACAGTGTCTCACCTAATCTCGTATTATTCTTCAGAGGTTATTTCCCTCAAATTATGAATGGAAGAAATTCAACATAAACTGATGTGGCAAGCCAGTTCTTCTAGCGTCACTCTAGAACTATAGAATTCCACAGGTGTTAGCAATCAGGGTTATCTAGTTTTACTGTTGCTCCAATACCGCACTTCTCCATCTTGTGGTAGCCCCTCTAATTGTTGCTTCAACACCACATAGCCCCATCTTGTGGTAGCCCCTCTAATGCCAGAGGCTCCTCCACTAGGTTTTGAGGCAGTCCATTCCATTGTTAGACAGTTTTGTTAGAATTTTCCCTCATACTGAGGCTAAATATGTCTCCTTGTATTTTCCATCATCTTAGAAAAAAGTCTAATCCCTCCTGAACATGTTTCTTCAAATATGTGAAGACAGTGAAAATGAGTTCCCTTACTTTCCTGGTCAGGGAATCAAAAAATATTAGCGGCCACACAATCTAATATCTTCACTTATAAATAATCAGAAGAGAAACCAATTTTTCAAGTCTAAACCTAGGCAATTATATAAACTGTAACTTTAATTCTAAAACAAAAAGGCTATAATGAATTATTCATTCAACTAGAAAATAGTCTTGTCTTTACTCATTTTAAGACAATTTTCCAACAGGATATGAAATACTCTAAATCTTATAAACTTTATGCTTTCATAAATTATTATTATTATTTTTTTTTTTTTTTTTTTTGAGACGGAGTCTCGCTCTGTCGCCCAGCCTGGAGTGCAGTGGCCGGATCCCAGCTCACTGCAAGCTCCGCCTCCCAGGTTTACGCCATTCTCCTGCCTCAGCCTCCCGAGTAGCTGGGACTACAGGCGCCCGCCACCTCACCCGGCTAGTTTTTTGTATGTTTTTTAGCAGAGACGGGGTTTCACCATGTTAGCTAGGATGGTCTCAATCTCCTGACCTTGTGATCCGCCCGTCTCGGCCTCCCAGAGTGCTGGGATTACAGACTTGAGCCACCGCGCCCGGCCACTTTCATAAATTATTAGTTACCTTAATACCATCTCTTCTTAAGAATTACACATCTTATAGCTTCTATGTTTCATATTGTGCCAGTAAATACAACCATGCTAGAGGTAAAAGTAGTACCACTGGAGTCAGAGAACTGAATATGGACCCAATCCCTGTAAGCCTCGGGTTTCTTATTCATCTCAAGGTTTAAATGAGCTGCATGAAAGTACTTTGTAAACTGTTAAGTGTTATATAAACCTTATGCATTACTCCAATAATAATACTACAATACCACAAATGTAAGCAATTACCAAATGTAGTGACTCAAAATTGTGCATCATTGTAACTTTAACCTAAAAGTGCATACTAAAAATACAAAATTCTAAAGAGGGTATGAAAAGCCTTCAAACTATTATAAAAGATAAGCAAAGCTCAAAACTTCTAAGCCTTCCACAAAACCTCAGAACCTGTGATAAGCCTTTTCCTTTGGTCAGCTTCAATTAGTCTCAGAGTCTAAAAATCTCTAATTATTTAATTGCTTAAAATGATTCCACTAAAAACAAGAAAAATAAATAAAAAGCAAATTTCAGCAAGTCTTGTTTCAAAAAATGACCAAGAAATAACTACATGGAGGGCAAAAAAAAAAAAAAGAAAAAGCTATAGATTGGATTTTTTTTCCTTCATATATCCAGATATATGAAGGAAAAATTAAAATTCCTCTTTACATCCAACCACCACTTTGGCTTTGAAGCTGCCTCCTGATATTGACACTTCATAGATGTAGTATGACTATTCTTATATGTCTCTATCTACTGATGAGGATCCCACTCTTTTAGTATAAAGAGTACCACTGACTTGCAATCAATTAGTTTTGATATACACAATCCCTAATTTAGAATGCAACACTTCTTAGTTAACTCAAAGAATTAAAAAGTGATAACAAATCAATTAGATATAAATTAAATACTAAATATAAACATCACATTAAAATACACACTAAATTTAATGCATAATTGTATAGCACTTAATATATACCAGGCACTGTTCTAAATGTTTTATATGTATCAAATAATTAATCATCATACTGATTGAGCATCCCAAATACAAAAATCTGAAATCTGAAATGCTCCAAAACCCCAAACTTTTTGAGCACCAACAGGATGTTCAAAGGAATTGCTAACTGCAGCATTGCACATTTCAAATTTTCTGGCTTGAGATACTCAACCAGGTAAGTCTAATATAAATAATCCAACCAAAATCCAAAACACTTCTCATCCTAAGCATTTTGGATAAGACATACTCAACCTGGATAAACCCAATAAGGTACGTAATATGATTATGCCCATCTTACTCTCGGAAAAACTGAGGCACAGAAGCATTAAGTAACACGCTCTAGGTCATATAGCTAGTAAGTTGTAGAATCTGGATTCAAATCCAGGCAGTGTGCTTCTAGAATCCATGTTATTTACTACTATGCTATGAAAATATTCAAAGCTATAAGGCAATGGAATTAATATGGAGCCAAGATCAATATTATATAAAAGCATATAAAATAGGAAATGCCCAATTTTATATGTTCATTTATATTTGGAACATTTTTAAGTAGAAAAGAAATAATTCACATTAGAATTGGATCAATTGTGCTCGTGTCAGAATTTACACCTTTAGGATTCTATCCTGGTCATCTAATTCACCTTGTATCTCTCACTGTGCCAAACGGCATAGGGCACAGTAGAGAAGCAACAAATATCAAATGGATGAATGAATAAAAATGAAGAATGCCATGACCCAATGAGGATAGTGAAATAGAAAGAGAGAGATGCCGGTTTGTTGATACTCAGTACAAATGGAGAAGTATTTGATGATCATACTGATATTTGGTGGAAGCAAGTATTTAAGGAAAGATACCACTTCACGGTTTGAGTACAGCAGTAGAAGGGTAAATAAGGGGAAAGAATGCTTGACATTGACTTTTAATTGTTCTTAAGCATTAAATGTATGTGTAGTCAGACTTCCTCCTCTGGCTTCAAAAGCCATCACGATTTATAGAAATGTCAAATTTCTTATAAATGTATGGCACACACCAAAGTTTTAAGATACTGCATTTCTAGGGAGGCTCTGCTAAACCACAGTCATTGCCTTTAGTAGTCCAAAACATCAGAAAGACAAGAGCTATAGTTGCTTAATTCTGTAGTGTATCATAACTAGAATTCCATCATCGGTCTCAACACTTAAGATAATTAGTAAGATTATAAGAAAAACATATTTTTAATAGTTTGTGGATATCATTAGCCTATAAAAGAGAAATCATAAATTTGTGGGAAGCTTACATCAATACACAAGGAGAAAATCTTCATTTCCTACTTGGAAAAGATCTTTAGAAACTGAATAGGCAGGAAAGATCAGATCAAGATTAAACCAAGTACCTGAGCCACCTCAGGGAATAAAATAATAGCTTAGACGAAACACCCTACACCATGAAGGATTTAGGTTGAGAACACAGCAAGTAAAGTAATCCCAGAGCATGGCAAGAGACTAAAGTCATGCTCAGAAACATTAAAAAAAAAAAAAAAAGTAATAGATGGCAAAGAACTCAGAAGGTACACAGCATTTGTTGACCTGAGTCAACTAAATGAATTCAGAAAGCTGAAGGGTAAGAGAACACATATTCACTTTAACAATTAACCAGACTTCAACATTATCACGAACATGGATCAGTACTCATCAAAAGGCAGGCGCCATTATGTTGGCAGGATATGGAGTGAAAAGATGGATGTTCCAGGCACTGGCGAAAGTCAAGCTAGACTGCAAAGCATAGAGGTATGCTTGCAATCTTATTGGGGGAGAAAAAAGCTAATGGTTGAGTGAACCAAGAGAAAAGCACTCTGAAGACTGAAGTTGTTTAAGAAAAAAAAAAAAAAGGACAGCCCTTGTCACTGGAGAAGAGATGGAAGATTGACTAAACTTACAACAGAATGGAGACCCAAAGATGGTAGGCGTAAGAAGGGTCGCCAGCGACGAAGACGGAGAGATGGACTGGTAGCCTTTGCAGGGCCTACGTGGTAACGTTTGACCCAGGGCAGGGATGCATGGTGACACAATGATGAGGCCTTCGTTCTGCAGTGGCTAGAATGAGGCTGTGATGAGGATGGCGAGGAGGACTACATAATTAAAAAAGAGAATATTTTACTTAGACCACGTTACTGGGTGATCATTTATTCTTAAAAGCAACGTATGGTCATGCTTGTAATTCACATGGTCTACTAGTTTTAATAACCATAATCTAACAAAGGATCATATATGAATATTGGTTAAAAGCAGGTAAAGTGGAAATATATAACCAAGTATCAGGTTATATGCCATAGTTCTATAAGTGTACATTGAAAATATTCATATAGCCTCATTTGCATAGCACAGACTCATGGAAATTAATACTTAAAAGCCACTAAAATTATTACATCAAATTGTTTTTAAAAAGTAACACACACACAAAAACTATGTAATGCACATAAAATGTACAAAGAATAATGGGTAGAAGAAAACTGTATGGTGATAGGCACTGGTAAAAAAGAATTCCTTAAAAGGAATAAGCTCCAGAAAGAAAAAAAAAAAACTTTAAAATATAAACAAGAGTGAAATTAATCCCTCCAAAGCTGACAACTTGAATAAACTATCCTCCTACTTAGGCTGATACGTTACATGGAAAACATCATGGCCTCTTAGCTATCTTTTAGGAAATGATATCATTAAATAAAATACACATCTTTTTTTTATGCCAGGTGCTTTTTAAGGACTTGATATACATCGGTTCATTTAACCTCCCAGTAACCCACAAGCACAACTATTCCTGTTATACAAGTGAGAAATCAGAACACAAATGGGTTAAGTAACATAACTAAGGTCACATTGCCAGCAGGTAACAGAACTGGGATTCAAACCCAGGAAATCAGGTTCTAAGAGTCCAGTGATCTTAATCACTGTGGTGTATAGCCGAAGTGACCAAGAAAAATATGTTAACGCTAAATGGGACAGATAGTGTTAAGGAGAGAAATCATTCTGATAAGGTTAGGGTATTTTGGGAATCACCTTTTCAAACACTATTGTACCACAAAAGGCAAATCTAGCCAAGAGTTTTCTACAAAATATACAAGGGTATAACATAATAGTAGTAATCCAAATGATTTCATAATTGTCACATTCAATTAATAACGCCAGTATATAATATAAAAAATTTGAGGGAGTATGACAAAATTACAATCACTATAATCATAGTGAGAAGAAATAAAAAGAATGTAATATAAATCCTCGCTTGGTGATAATAGATTTTGCTAACCATAACAACCATAATAGATTTCTCTTAAGGAAAATGAGTTTTACTTTCCGAATGATTTTTAAAACTCTTTTCAACTCTGAAAATTCTCTAATCCTACTTAGTATCTTCAATCTAAATAAACAATATACTAACCTTAAAAAAAAAGCTATCGTTTTGATGGGGGTTTAAAAAATATGTTCGAACATTTTAGCTGCTCATAATAAGAATCAGTCAATCAAAAATACATAAATGAATTCTATACTTGGTTCTATATGGGAACAAAAGTGTATATGATAGTGTCTCCTCTCACAGACATAAATTAATCAGAAATTAATTAGTAATATTACTAAACCAGAGTTGTACAGTGAAAGAATATACAAAGTTGGGATGGGTGAAATAGGAAAATATTCTTGGCAAAGAATTCAATGTGAGAAAAAGAACAGAAATAGAAATAAGGAAGACATGTTTAGAAGAGTAATCTGTCAGGTCTGAAATTTGAGTTTATTCTTTCAATTTAATAAGTTAGCCTCTTACTTTTTCATGGGTATTGGCAAAAGGCATGAGACGCCTGGGTCAGAGAAAAAAAAAAAAAACTTTATTACTCATAGCACAGCAAGGAGCATGATCATAATACGTTTGTGTCAATTCACATGAGAACAACAGACATAGCTAGGGTGAATGGTTGCAAAAGAGTAGGCTGCGTTACAGAAGAGGAACACTGAGCTGGGGGAAACCACTGGTTTACAGCAAGCAGTAAGCAAACAGGCTCTTTGTTCCAGAGGCAAAGACATTACCTCATCCCTTAAGGTTGCTTACTCCAAACACACCTGTGAGAAATGTGATTTCCACCTTCAAGTATGATGACCCTCTTCTTTTGTCATTTTTGCAGAACCTTTTTGAAGACTTTTTTTTAAAAAAATTTTTAAATTTACACAGAGTTACAAAAACAAGCATAATACAGGGAACACCTAGATTTGACTATGACATTTTACCTTCATTTGTTTTATTATCTCTTTACTTTTTTCTACATAACTTTTTTTCCTGAATCATTTGAAGATAAGTTACATACATCATGGCCTATTAATCCTAAATTCTTCAGTATTTCCTAGGACTAAGGGAATTATCTTACATTAATATCAGTGCAGTTATCACCCTCAAAATTTTATATTGATATAATACTTTCTCCTCATCTCCCATATTTTAATTTTGCCAGTTATCTAGTTGTGCAATTTACAGCATTTCCCCCCAGGATCTAATTAAGCACAGATATTAAATTTATTCATCATGTCTCCTTAGTATCTTTTAACCTGGAACACTTCTAACAATCTTTATCTTTTATATTTTAAGCATCAAGCCCTTCTCCATTTTTCAATAAATCATTTTCTATTTAAAAAGTCATGCTCTCTGTGACTAGAGACTGCTTTACTTCTTCCTTTTTAAACAATATTCCCCTTATTTCCTTTACTTGCCCTACTATATTGGCTAGGACCTCTACTACAGTAATGAATTTCATTGACTTTTGCTTTTCTCTTTGTTATTTCTACCTTTTACGCACTTCGGATTTAATCTGCTCTTCTTTTGCTACCTTAAGGTAAAAACTTAGATCTCTGACTTGAAGCCATTTCCCTTTTCTACTATAAGCATGTAATACTATAGTTTCCCTCTAATCTGTTTTTTTTTTTCTACTATAAGCATTTAATGCTATAGATTTCTCTCCAATCCCTGCATTAGCTGTATCCTGTCAATTTTGGTATACTTCTTTTTAGTCAATTCACAATGTTTTCTAATTTCTCTTGTGAAATCCTCTTTGATCCATGAGTTATTTAGAAGTGTACTATTTAATATCTAAATATTTGGGGGATTTTCCAGGTATTTTTCTGTTGTTGATTTATAGTTTAACTCCACTATGAATACAAAACATTCTTTGTATAATTTAAATTTTTTAAAAAAATTTAAAGTTGATTTTCTAATCCAGAATATGGTCTATCCTGGTAACTATTCCATGTGCACTTGAGAAGACTGTATATTCAACTATTCTGTTCCAAATTTCTGAAGTGTTCCACAAATATCAAAAGGGTCAAGTTGTTTGACAATGTTGCTGAAATCTTCAATTTTTTACTAATGTTCTGTATTTGTTTTATTCATTCTGAGCGTTGGCATCTCCATCTGTAATTGTGAATTTGTCTATTTCTCTCTTCAATCCTAACAGTGTTTGCCTCATACATTTAGAGGTTCTAACTGTTAGCTGCATACACATACTTTCTGTTACGTGTATGCTATGTCTTCTTGGTGAGGTAACCACTTTATCCTTATAATAATGTCCTTCTTCATCACTGGAAATATTCCTTGTTCTGAAGTCTACTTAACTTCATGTCAATATAACTACTGTGGCTTTCTTTTGATTAGTGTTTGTATTGTTCATCTTTTCCCATCCTTTTGATTGTCACCTTCTTACGTTTTTTAAAGTGATTTTCTTGTAAAAGCATATAATTGTGTCTTGCTTTTTTACCAAACTGGTCTTTCTTTCAATTTGAGGGTTTATAGACATTTGAGTCTTTATACTGACATTTCATTAACTTCATGTGATGTTTTATATGGCTGGATTTAAATCTACATTGTCAGTTCTTTATTTTTTCCATCTGGTCTGTTACTTTTCTGCTTTTTGCATTATTTTTATCATTCTATTTTATCTGTACTGTGGGCTTCTTGTTTATACTTTTTAAGCCTTTCAGTAATTGCCCTAGGATTTACAAGATATACCTTTAGTTATGGGGTACCTTCAAATAGTATTACACCACAATATATGTAGTATAAGAACCTCACAACAGTATTATCCCAATTTCTCTCTCCCTTCCTTTGTGCTATTGTCTTATTTTATATGTACTATAAATTTACAGTACATAGTTGCTATCTTTGATTTAGTAATCCTAATCATCTTCTAGAGAAATTTAAAACAAGAATAAAATTTATTTTATATTTACCTTCATTTGTTCCATTTTCAGTGCTTCCCAAATCTTTGTATAGCTCCAAGTTTCCATCTAGCATTGTACTGTTTCAGCATAATGAAATTCCTTTACATTTCTTATAGTGCAAGTAAGCTGGTATGAGCGCTCTCAGTTTTTGTTTGTCTCAAAGTTTTTATTGTTAAAATACATTTTTGTTCCACTGAACTCTTAGCTTTCTAAAAATATCATTCTTTTCTGGCTTGCATAACTTCTAGTAAGGAGTCTGCTGTAATTCTTATAAATTCTTAGTATCTAGTCTGTCTTTATCATGTGACTGCCTTGAACATTTTCCATTTATCTTTGTTCTTCAGCAACACTTTCCATTTATTTTTGAATTTTAATGTGTCTCAGTGGTTATATGTGTGTGTTTGTTTTTTTGGAGCATAAAGGTATTCATCCTATCTAGTGTCTCTGAGATTCCTGAAGCTGTGGTTTGATGTCTTTAATTACTTTTGGAAAATAGTTGCCATTACCCTTCAAATACTTTTTGTCTCAAGGCCCCACCCCTCACCCACTCCCATCCCCATCATATCTTTCCATCTCTCTTCTCCTTCTGGGATTCCACTTTCACATATTACATCACTTGAAATTGTCCCACAGCATTTGGATGCACTGTTTGTTTTGTGTGGTTTTTCTCCCCATCTTTGCCACTACTTTTTCCCCTTTGTGGGTAAGTTGGGTAATTTCCAGTGATTTATCTTCACAGTCACCAATTCTTCTGTCAACTTTGTCGAGTCTACTGGTGAATCTGTTAATGGCATTCTTCATCTCTAGTACTGTGTTTTTCATTACTGGCATTTATTTCCATTTGATTCTTTCTTATGCTAATAGTTTCCAATTCTGCTGATACTACCTACGTGATGGAACATGTTTTCCTCTTTTCCACTTGAGCCTTTAATTATTTTAAACTTCCTGTCTGATAGTTTGACATCCAGATCATATCTGAGTCTAGCTCTGCTGAATGCTTTTTCTTATGATTTTTGATTAAAAGCCATACACCTTTCTAGGAGTATAGAGACTGTGATAAATAATATGTATACCTAAAAATGGGCATGTCTCATCTTCTGCTATGACTTAGTGTATGGGGATAAGCCAACCTAGTCAAGAGTTTAACTGTTTGGGTTTTATTGTTACTATGATTACCCTGAGAATACCATTGGTTTAACATTCATCTGGCATAACCTTGGGCTTAAGAGTGGGAGTTGGGTTGTAGGATGTTTTCTTTTTCAATGCTCTTGTTCCACCCTCAGCTTTAGGTTTTTGCTCACAGGGTATGCCTCAGAGAAGGTCTCTCTCCATATTATTGATGCATCCCCACACATTTGAGATCTGTTTCTTGGTGCTTGCTACTCTAATGGTGGGTTTGTGGAGGCATTCTTTATTGTTCTGTATCAGCCTCTGTCACTGGATATCAAGGCCAAGACTTTCTCAGGGGTCCTTTCCTCCAGTGATAGAAGAACCTGCCCTTCCCACAAAAGGGGTGGTTTTATCTCTTCCCTTTCCCAGGAAAGGTTTTCTGTCTGACGGTCTTTAGGCTTTGTTCTACAGGGGAGAAGAATCCAGGCTTGGTGCCTTTCCCACAGCAGCAGCTGCTCTCCTCCCCTAGGCCTGCACTTAAAGATTCACATCTTGTCCCCACTTAATCTCATGAGCACCCACTGAAGTCTGCAGAGAGTAGATATGAGCTCTCCCTTCAGGGCTGTTTACAGGGATTTTATAGTCTTATGGTAGCCTACTTGTGACCTTAAGCAATTTGTTAAAATTTTTAGCTATTTTGTTTCATTACCCATAAATTTTGGGCTTCTATTCATCTCAGTAAGTGTATCTCTACATCATTTTTCTTCTCGTTCTCCTTCTTCTATTCATCTCAGTAAGTGTATCTCTACATCATTCTCCCCCTCCCTCCCTCCCTCCCTCCTCCTCCTTCTCCTCCTCCTCCTTCTCCACGGAGTCTTGATCTATCGCCCAGGCTGGAGTGCAGTGGCACACCATCTCAGCTCACTGCAAGCTCTGCCTCCCAGGTTCAAGCCATTCTCCTGCCTCAGTCTCCCAAGTAGCTGGGACTACAGGCACACGCCACCATGCCCAGCTAATTTTTTTGTATTTTTAGTAGAGAAGGGGTTTCACCATGTTAGCCAGGATGGTCTCAATCTCCTGACCTCGTGATCCGCCCACCTCAGCCTCCCAAAGTGCTGGGATTACAGGCATGAGTCACCATGCCTGGCCTATATCATTTTTCATGGCAACATATTATTCCTTAAATAGATGTACCAAAAATGTAACACTGCACCTTTAGATTGTTTCTGGTTTTCTACAATTATGCTTTAGTGAAAATGTATACACAAGTATCTATATATGCATCAGTCAACAGTAATACTGGTATCAAAAATGATGTTATAAAACAACAACCATAATAGCTAACATCAAGTGCTTACTATCTTTTACCAGATGTTCTAAATGATGATGCTACAGATCTTCACAATAATCCTATAAGGTACATATTATGATTATTTCTATTTTAAAGATAAAAATAATTTTTCCCCAAATGTTATCACACTAGTAATCTTAGCCTTCTTTTTGATCATCAGGCTTTCTAATAAAAACTTATATAACAGAGGAAGGAAGACGAAAACGATAATGAGTCTGAAAGTACACTCTGTTAAATGAGTCCCATACATCAAAGCTTGTGTTTATGTGTTTGTATGTGGCTAATGTTTTACAACATTCAAAATAGGATAGCACATCAATATATTGTAATTGTTTATTTAACCGCTTTGTAAGGCTTGGGGGCAGGCAAAGCTCTTGTCTACCTTACTGCTCCTGTGATAGCATACTAAAAATTGTTTCTAACAAGCATGTCAAAATGTTAAACATTAGAACCAATAATTCTAAATTTTTACTCTGGTCATATTTATTTTTACCTCCTAATGCTAAATGAACACACTATACACATATTATCTTCAACTGCATAATTTCCAGAGATAATTCATAATACAGACAACAAAGTGTACATCATATACATTTTCAATTTCAAAGAGTTGATCTAATTCAGAAAAAGACTTTCAAGCAATAACATTTCAAGAGATGGAAGGACTTTGAAATAAAGTGTGCTATTATGGAAACCTAAAATTCATAGGCTTTCCTCCTAGAATTACAAAGATTAAAGACACATACACCAACTTTAAAATCTTTATAATATTAATGGTTAATGCAATTGTTTAAGCACCCAATTTTTAGCTCTGCTTTCAAATATGAAAATTTAAACTGTGAGCTGAATCTTGAGCTAGATGGCTAATTTTTCATATTGTCTTCCATACTAATTGGAAAAGATTAAATGTCTACAGTTTATTTTTGAATATTTCATAAGAGTCTTAAAGAGAGTTCACTTTTTAGAGAGTCTGAATAAAGAACTCAACTTCCTCGGTTTTTTCATTCTGGTGAAGAGTCCAAAATCACTAACAATTATTTATTTCATTAAAACTATTAACAACACCAGTGTTTGCCAGGACATTAACAGTGAACCTGTGCCCTCACTGTTGACTGTGTGAGCACTGCAACAGTATATACTGTGACGTAGATACACCACCTTACAGGAAATATAAATTCATCTCTTGATTATAGTTTTAAAAAACCTAGTCTAGGCTTTTCAGAAACCCGAGGAATTTTGAAAAGCAGATTAAATGTTTTACTCTTCAGGAAGAATGCTAAGATATTAAATAAGTAATTGTTGCATGAGATTTTTAAGCATTACTTCTGATTGAAACCCTCTGAGTTTAAACACACACACACACATTCACTTACACACACAGAGAAAGTGAGCTATGAGAATACAGACCATAACCATGACAGTTTTGGGTTTTTCAGAAGCACGAGGACCTACTTGACTTGCCCAAAGCCACATAACTAGTGAGTGTGAAAGCCAGAGGCAGACTCATGACTCCCAGCTCCAATTTCAGTATTTTCCATTGCACACAAAGCCACTGTCCATCAACTGTCAACTAATTTGACTGATTCATAAAGACACAACTATTACTATTTCTATCTGAATTCCTGAATATAATTCAAATCTACCTTCTAGTGGTCAAACTTAAAACTAGTTCAAAAAACAACAACAATCACCACCTAGGTCCTCAAAGGCCAAATTACTTTTCCTTTACAGTTAGTGTGCATGCACTTTTTTATACAGAAAAAAATGAATAAATTACTCTTTAAACTTTTAAATAAAATAACCAATGTATTCGAAATGCTGTAAAGGCTAAAAAGAAATGATCCAGACTTAAAAAAAAAAAAAATCAAAGAAAGCAGAGGATCTGCCTAAGAGTACTCCTCTATTAAGAAGTCAAGTGTTTTGCTAGTGGCTCACACCCATAATCCCAATACTTTGGGAGGCCAGGGCGTAAGGATCACTTGAGCCCAGGAGTTTAAGACCAGCCTGGGTAACATAGGGAGACCCCATCACTACTAAAAATAAAAATAAAAAAATTAGCCAGGTGTGATGGTACATGCCTGTGGCTCAGCTACTTGGGAGGCTAAGGTAGAAGGATGGTTTGAGCCCAGGAGATCAAGCCACTGCACTGCAGCCTGAGCAAGAGAATAGGAACCTGTCTCAAAGCAAAAAAAAAAAAAAGAAAAAAAGGAAGAAAGAAAGAAAGTGTTTGGTTTGGTGGGTACTGTAAGTGCTTAAATCCAAATTATGTTAAAATTCTAAAATAAAGTAAGTGGGTTTTGGTTTACAGCCAAGGCATTTTCTCATTTAAATTGACATACTGTTATTACGAAAAATATCCTTATGACCATGTAATTTCTTGAACATGAAGGGATCATTAGTGGGTAGATAGTTAAAATAATTACTGTTTTCTAAAATGTACCTAACATGATTACCAAAAGAATGTAGCTGGTTTATGGGTAAGATTTCTTGTTAACAGAAAAAAAAAATCTAGTGTTGAGTAAGAACTGACTTAGATGTTAAAGGCAAAAAAGAACAAAGTATTTGGCACAACTCTGAATGACTATTTGTAGCTTATTACATGTTTGCATTAAATTACTAGCTGTGAATAGCCTCGCTTTTAAGGCAAAAACAAAAATTTAAATTTTAAATACTTCATTTTATTTAGTTTGAGCAATTTGATTTACCTACATGTTTTGTTGCCTTAAGAGCATGGAAGTACCCACTAGCTGTGTGACCTTGAATATACTAGCAACTTCTTAGATTTCCCATCTGCAAAATGGGGTAACAGTCATCTTATGGAGTTGAGAAGATCAAACTAGGGTACATACAGCACTTAGTTAGCCTAACCTATAACATGAATTCAGAAAATGGTACCCATCATTATAATAATATGGCAGACATACTTTCAAAAGGAGTAAGAATTAAGAAGGTGAAAATACTTGAAAGCTGGTGAGCACCTCAAACAATTTTGAGGAGAGGGAGAGGGAGGACAAGACCACTGAGTCTAAAATATGGCACACGGAAAATAAAATAATTGGGAACATCTCTAGAGTTGCCAAATGCTATGAAAATTAGATTATAAACGTGTGTACACATATGTGTAAGGACATGTGTGTGTGCACGCATGAGAACACATACATGTATCACTTTGAGTTTAAAATCAAAATTATAAATTAATTCTAAATGATTTTCTGTAATTTTTTAGTAAATTTCAGTGTATGTAATACATTGGATTACAGTAAATTTAAGGTTCAAATTTTTAAAAGGAAATTAAAACCAGATCCATGCAAAAGATACAAAGTTTCCTACAGTGTATCCATGTTTGGTTGGCAAAGAAGTCACAAGTTAAATATGGGATAGATATCAAAATACACAAAATACCACTACATAGTCCATGGAAAATCTGGATAATGTAAGTTTCTTCATTTTGCTCACCTAATAAATCAAGATGCCCACAAACATCAAGATATTCTAAAAAGACTTTTTTCCCCGACTGGTTTAACAATTATGTTTTCTCCCTTCAGTTTATAATTCTCCATGTTAGAAATATCTATTAATATAATACCTGCACATCTACATGTTACAGGTTACATTAAACCTAAGCTTACCATTGTTAAACTGTTCAAACTAATTCCCAGAAATTATTTTCTTTACAATTTGAGAGTAGCCCCAAATAAAGTTCTCCTTTATTAAAAATGAAGAAAATCTTATATCCTAACATTACCCTCTATTCTGGAAAGCTGTGATATAAAACAAAACTAACAGAAAACTTTCACCATCACCAAACCCAACATCAATTCTATTTTTATTGCTGAAAGCATTCTTAGACGAGTCTTATCTAGTCAGATCTGGAAGGGTAAACTGGTAAGTTTGGTCTAAGAATTTTCCTTTAAAATAAGTAATAATTTAGTATCTCCATTTCTAAAATTCTGAGATCAGCAAAGAAGAAAGAAGAGGGAAGGAAAGGAGAGAAATGGAGAGGAGAAAAAGAAGGGAAGGACAGAGGGAGGGAGAGAAAAGGGGAAAGGGAATGCCTCTACTCAGGGAATGTTCAGAAGAAACAAAAAAAGATAAAAGAGAGACAGAGGCAAGCTAGAGAGCCCCAGAGCATTTTTGGTTTTAAAAATAAAATAAAATAAAATAAAATTGCCTCCAAAAGATTAAATCATGTTAAAATAAAGAAAATGAGGTACGAAAAGTAAAGAAAAACAAAGATCAGAAAGTTACAGTTTCAGACTTTTAACAAAATTGGACTCTACATCTTGAACTGCATGATACGTGTATTGTTTCCGCCTGATTCTTACAAGATAACCAGCAACTTGAATTTTACATTATTTAAGAACTAAGCTTCTTCCTAATATCCTCAGATTCTTTCAACGTGAAGGAAGAAGGAAATAAATTCCAAAAGGAGGGAAATAAATATGTGAGCACCTTAATTTGTGTGTAAATCATTTTTGGCTTATTGGAATGACTTCTGTTATCTCTTTGGAATCCCAAAATAATAAAAATAACTAAAAACTATACTTCAAAGTAAAATGAAGCCATGCAACTATACATATACATCTAATGAAGATGAAACTTTACCCTATTTACTACCACTGACAGTCTATACTGGCTGGGCCAAAAAAGCCAAGTAGATTCTAAACAGAGGATTTTCTTAAATTAAAAACATACACACCCACACAAACACATACATGTATCTTTAATTATGTATATATATTTATGATGACATACTTGAAATCAGAAATTATTCACTGTTTACCCCACTGGTCAAATAATCCCGCTTTTACAGGTCAACAACACTAACCAAAATAGATTACATATTAATATTTTATTGTAAATTAATTATAATTTTATTTTATGATTTAAATTAACTTCAAAAACTTTTACTAAAGATCTTTTAAATATCATTAGCAATCAAACATGCTATTTCCCCCTATTAAATAAGCAAAAATTTAGAAATAGAATTCAATACTGGCAAGGACAATTTTCAAAGCTGCGGTCACCACTGAAGTAAAAGATCTTTGAAGACACAAATTATGTCTCACTTATCTTTGTATGTACAATTCTAAGCACAGTGCCTAGTACAGTAGGTGCTCAGACAGGTTATCTGATTGAACAAATGAAAGAAAGACAACTTCACATTATTTAACAAGAATCATAAAAATGTTCATCCCTTTGAATCAGTAATCCCACCTACAAGAAACTACCTTAAAGAAAGTACCCAAAAGAATACTTAAACAGGGATATTCAATTAAGTTATATTTTTAACTTGAAAAACTAAAAATAATCTAAACATCAAAAGTTAAGGAAATGAAAAATAAACTGTGGTTTACTCACATGATAGTATACAGTAGCAAAGGTTTTTCTATGAGGAAATTTTGATGAAACGAAAAAATGTTCACGGTAATATGTTAAGAAAAAAGTCAAACAAAATTGCTTGATCTCAACTGTTCTTAAAATGTACTAAAAAAAGAATGGTAGCAAATATACATAGATGCTAAAAGTGTCTTTTGCTATTTTTTCCATACTGGTGTGTTTATTTGAAAACAGAAAACAATACTGCTGTTATTTTTCATTATTACTATTAATTTACATGGGGTGTTCTGGGCAGTACAACAAACTTACTCTTTTTACAAAAAGTTAAACAATAAATCATTAGGCAATCTCTATCCATATCTGGGTTGGCTCCTAAATTAATATGGACAAATCACAAATTTTAGGAATTACTTTTTAGTTAAGTGTCAATGAAGTAAAAGTAGGGTCTGAAGGCAAATAAAATACCCTTTTGGATTTTTGTTTCTTGCCTTCACATTTGACTTGCAGACTCTTCCCACTCTTATATCACTGATATTTCTTCGCAATTTTAAAAACACTTATTAGAATCTTCTGTGAGTAGAAAAGCCTTAAAATAAGGAGATCTTCTAATCTACTAGACACTTCAGTGGAAGCCCAAACCATATCAAGTTGGAATTTCCTGCCAATCTTATTATTCTACAGTTATTCTGAAAGGTCTTAGTTGCAGTGAATACACAGTCATCCCTCGATATCCATGGACTATTGGTTTCAGAACCCCCTGAAGATACCAAAATCCACGGACGCCCACAAGCCTTGTATAAAATTGTGTAGTATCTGCATATAACCTATGTACCTCCTCCTGTATATTCTAAATCATTTCTAGATTACTTGTAATACCTAATACAATGTAAATGCTATATAAATTGTTGTTATACTATATTGTTTAGAGAATAATGACAAGAAAAAAGTCTGTATATATTCAGTACAGACACAACCATCTTTTTTTTTCAAATATTTTTTCTCCTTTTTGTCTGAGACAAGGTCTCTGCAACCCAGGCTGGAGTGCAGCAGCATGATCACAGCTCACTGCAGTCTTGACCTCCTGAGCTGAAGCCATCCTCCCACCTCAGCCTCCCAAGTAGCTGGGACTACAGAGTAGCTGGAACTACGGGTGCATGCCACCACACCTGCATAATTTTTTTGTACATACAGGGTCTCACTATGTTGCCCAGGCTGGTCTCAAACTCCTGGCCTCAAGCGATCCTCCCTTCTTGGCCTCCCAAAGTGCTGGGATTACAGGCATGAGCTACCCTGCCCAGCCTCAAATATTTCCATTAAGTGGTTGGTTGAATCCACAAATAAGGAACCCACCATTACAGCAGGCCAACTGTATACATTCATTTTTAAATTTCTTAACTGGTCATGCATGTATCAGGTTATATTAATTTTAAAATCAGTAACTATTTTTCTAGAACTTTCAGCCGTATTTCATTTAGGGCTGCACATTACCATAACACACATGACCAATACATTAGTCAACTGAAAGCTTAGCTTTATTTGTCTATTATTAATTTTTGTAACACAGTGCTTCAAAACTCAATCATGAACTCACTTTAAAGAAATAAAGAAATAAAATTCTTTAAAGAAATAAAATGCAGTGGCTCACGCCTGTAATCCCAGCACTTTGGGAGGAGAGGCGAGTGGATCATGAGGTAAGGAGAATGAGACCATCCTGGCTAACACTGTGAAATCCTGTCTCTACTAAAAATACAAAAAATTAGCTGGGTGTGGTGGCACGCACCTGTAGTCCCAGCTACTTGGGAGGCTGAGGCACAAGGTCAGGAGATCGAGACCATCCTGGCTAACACTGTGAAACCCCATGTCTACTAAAAATACAAAAAATTAGCCAGGCATGGTGGCATGTGCCTGTAGTCCTAGCTACTTGAGAGGCTGAGGCAGGAGAATTGCTTGAACCCGGGATGCTGAGGATGCAGTGAGCAGAGATCGCGCCACTGCACTCCAGCCTGGATGACAGAGCGAGACTTCATATCAAAAAATAATAATAATAAAGAAAAAATTAAAAAAGAAATAAAATTCAGGAGTAACTGAAAAGCTATCAATTTACTATTTCTCAGACAATCTGTTTCCTATCCCAAGCTAGGATATAAATAGTCACATTAAGCCTAATACAAAACACTGGTCTTAATAAAACTGCTACAAAATTAGCTGTCAAACTTTTATTGAAAGTGTTTGGCTGGGCACGGTGGCTCACACCTGTAATCCCAGCACTTTGGGAGGCCAAAGTAGGAAAATTACCTGAAGCCAGGAGCTCAAGATCAGCCTAGCCAACATGGCAAAACCCCATCTCTACTAAAAATATAAAAACTAGCCAGGCGTGGTGGCACACACCTGTAGTCACAGCTACTGGGGGGGCAGAGGCAGGGGAATCGCTTGAACCTGGGAGGCAGAGATTGCAGTGAGCGGAGATCGTGCCACAGCACTCCAGCCTGGGTGACAGAACAAGACTATGAAGAAGGGAAGGGAAGGGGAGGGGAGGGGAGGGAAGGGGAGAGGAGGGGAGGGGAGGGAAGGGAAAAGGGGAGGGGAGGGAAGGGAAAAGGGGAGGGAAGGGAAGGGAAAAGGTGAGGGAAGGGAAGGGAAAAGGGAAGGGAAGGGAAGGGAAAAGGGAAGGCAAAGTAAGGGAAAAGGGAAGGGAAGGGAAAAGGGAAGGCAAGGTAAGGGAAAAGGGAAGGAAAGGGAAGGGGGAAGAGAAGGGAAGGGAAAAGGGAAGGGAAGGGAAAAGGGAAGGGAAGGGAAAAGGGAAGGGAAGGGAAAAGGGAAGGGAAGGGAAAAGGGAAGGGAATGGAAAAGGGAAGGGAAGGGAAAAGAGAAGGGAAGGGAAAATGGAAGGCAAGGGAAAAGGGAAGGGAAAAGGGAAGGCAAGGGAAAAGGAAAGGGAAGGGAAAAGGAAAGGGAAGGAAAAAGGAAAGGAAAAGAAAGGAAAGGAAGAAGGAAAGAAGGAAGGAAGGAAGGAAAGAAAGAAAAGAAAGAAAGAAAGGAAAAGAAAAGAAGAAAGAAAAGAAAGAAAGAAAGAAAGAGAGAGAGAGAGAGAAAGAAAGAAAGAAAGAAAGTGAGTCTGTTTGAAGGTGGGGGTGACAGGAGGAAGACAGAGGAACTAGGACTAGATTCTGCAGCCGGACAGTTTGAGCTCAAATTCTAGCTCTAACACTTAGTAGATACGTGACCTTGGGGAAAGTAACTAAAACCTTCTGTGCCTCAATTGCTTCATCTAAAGAAGGCGGACAAGAGGACAATGGTAATACCTCATAAGGCTGGTACTGGAATTAAATGACAGGTATCAAACTTCTGTAGCACTACCCAAAAGATGCAACTCTAATAACACTATTTTATTCTATCTAGAACAAAGCATAAAATGGTGGTTGTGGCAAGTGAAAATCAATGGAAAAAAAGAAAACACTCTTTGCCACTAATAATTTAATTTCCTCATTGTTTCCTCATATCCCATTGTTCTTTTTTTGTTTTTACTCTTAAGTGAAAGATGAAAGCAATACCTTTCAGTGTAAGTTAATGAAGCATAAGTGAGGTGGGGCTACTGTTCAGATTTCTGTATTAGCCGATCTACCAGACAATCACAGTGGGATGGAGAAAAGTACGTAAGTAAAAAACTACTCTAGAGCAGTATGCTATGGCCAATCTTCTGAAAAGACTACTGTATTTTGGTGACTCAACTTATAGATTTCTCATTTAGTCTACAAATCTCAGCATGCAATAAGGCTCCTGCCTCCTCCATTCCCATGAAAACATTCTGATAGAGAGTACCAATGATGCCAGTGATGATTCTACTTGTTACTACACTATATTATTATTGGCTCCTTTTCCTCTACCCACTCTTTCAACACCTACATGCCCCAAGGATTTATTGTTGGTCTACCGCTATTCTCCCTCTGTAGAATTCTCAGGGTTCTAACCCAAAGACTGAAGACTCTGGATATCTCGCCTGAGCTCTAGACTCCTACACATATGACCCAAAAAAACTCACCTTAAACTCAATAGGTTGAAAAGTAAATATACCATCTTTGGTGGTTCTCAGTTTATAAAATCCAAGCCCCCCCGATATGGCTTCACCCTATTACTTCAGCCTCATCTTCTGCCATTCAGATTCATTTTACTGGATGCCAGTAAATAAAATTACTGCCTAATATTTATTGAATGCCCATTAAATGCCAGGGACTATTCTAAGCAGTTTATATAATCAACTCATTAATTTTCACAACAATCCCATAAGGTAAATGCCATTATTTCTATTTTGTGCTGAAGAAAGTATCCTGCCTAAGCTAATAAGCAGTGGAGTCAGTATACAAACCTATATCCTATGCTCTTACCTTCAAACTATGTAATTCTTAAACATGCCTATATATGTCCAGTTTGTCTTGGGGATTCAAAGTGAACAGACAAACAAGGCCTATTCCATCATGGGACTTACATTCTAGTTAGCAGAATAAATAAATATACACAAGGAAGAAATAACTTATTATTGACTATTTTAAAGTGCCAGGAAGAAAATAAACAGGATTTTATGACAGAAAATAAGACAGAAGAACCTAATTAACAGTGATGAAAGAAGGCTTCTCTGAAAAGTGACTTTTTTGTTTTTTTGTTTTTTTTTTTTATTTTTGAGACAGAGTTTTGCTCTGTCACCCAGGCTGGAGTGCAGTGGCACAATCTCGGCTCACTGCAAGCTCCGCCTCCCAGCTTCACACCATTCTCCTGCCGCAGCCTCCCGAGTAGCTGGGACTACAGGAGTGCGCCACCACGCCTGGCTAATTTTTTTGTATTTTTAGTAGAGACGGGGTTTCACTGTGTTAGCCAGGATGGTCTCGATCTCCCGACTTTGTGATCCGCCTGCCTCAGCCTCTCAAAGTGCTGGGATTACAGGCGTGAGCCACCGCACCCAGCCTGAAAAGTGACTTTTAAGATGAGACCTGAAAGATGAGAAGTCTCCAACTCTGCAAAGAGAAGTGGTATACCCAGAAGTATACTGCATCATTAGAAAGCACAAAGATGGTATTACGGACTGA
Organism: Trachypithecus francoisi; assembly: GCF_009764315.1. NCBI lineage: Eukaryota > Metazoa > Chordata > Mammalia > Primates > Cercopithecidae > Trachypithecus > Trachypithecus francoisi. Next base: position 40,338,519 of record NW_022681463.1, read on the forward strand.
ATTGTGTCCCCTCTGCCAAATTCATACGTTGAAGCCCTAACCTTCAATGTGACTGTATTTGAAAACAGGGCATGGAAGGAAGTAGTTAATGTTAAGTAAGGTCATAAGAATGGGGCACTAATCCAATAGGACTGATATCCTTATAAGAAGAGGAAGAGATATTAGTCGATTGAGCTGTCTCTCTCCCTCTCTCTCCCGCTCTCTCTCCACGCCCCCTCCATATGAACACACAGGACAGGCCATGTGAGGCTACAGTGAGAAGGTGGTAGTCTACAAGCCAGGAAGGGACATCTCAGTAAAAGGCAACTCTGCTGACACTCTGCTGTTGGATTTCCAGCCCCAAGAACTGTGTGATAATAAATTTCTGTTGTTAAAGTCACCTGGTAATAATTTGAGATAAATGCCCAAGCAGACTAATACAGACAGGAAAGACCTAGGTATTTTGCAGGAACTGACAAAAAAAAAAAAATCAGCAGGATGGAATACAAACAGCAATGGAGATAATAATACACTGAACACTCTTAAGCCCATAGACGGGAGATAACTTTTTTTTTTTTTTTTTTCCTGAGACAGAGTCTCACTCTTGTCGCCCAGCCTGAAGTGCAGTGGTGGGATATTGGCTCACTGCAACCTCTGCCTCCCAAGTTCAAGCAATTCTCCTGCCTCAGCCTCTGGAATAGCTGGGATTACAGGCACATGCCACCACACCTGGCTGGTTTTTGTATTTTCAGTAGAGACGAGGTTTCACCATATTGGCCAGGCTGGTCTTGAGCTCCTGATCTCGGGTGATCCACCCACCTTGGCCTCCCAAAGTGCTGGGATTACAGGCGTGAGCCACCATGCCCAGCCAGGAGATGAATCTTAAATGAGATGATCAGAGAAATATTAAAATTTCCTGGTGCAGGAATTTCAAGTCAGATGACAACTGGATTTTGAAACATGTAGTGCAGGTTTTTGTTCTCTCAGTGACTGGAAGACACTAATTAATATATGGCAACTAGAGGTCAGTATATTCCACCCTGGAGTGCATAAAACAGCCCCGCACAAAAAAGAATTAAACCCTTTCCAAAATGTTAACACTGTCCTATTCGGAAACAATGGCTAATGGATATGTTTTGTTTACTCAGAGGACTACAGAAAACTATTTGCCGCCCCCATCCCCCACTTTTTTTTAATTTCTTACACTACCAAGGACAGTTCTGAGCTAATTCTGGTTAATTAATACACATACATGTGTTGTATTTGTGTGTAAGGAACAGTATTGGATAATTTGGAACATGCACAAATGAATCAGATGCCAATGCTAGGCCTAAGAGTCACAGAAAGGGAGATATACCATACTTCAACACACTAAGGCACCATTGGTTACATGACACACCATTTTGTGAACCACTAAGATGGGAATAACGCCAAGTTAAACTATGACATCAATTGTAACATACATTCTAATTTTAGAGTTTTTAAAATGTGAAAAAAAATGCACATCTTAAAAAATGAAAGAGAATATGAAGTAGCTAAAATGCAAATAGTTGGAGTAGTCATATAAAGAGTTCATATAAAGGATAAAATACATCCAGTTCTCATAATCAGGAACTGCTTCATGCTGAAGATCATACTAAGGCGAGTCTTGAAGAATGGATAGAAGTAAGAAGTGCAAGAGATTGAGGGAAAGAATATTTTCAGAAACAGTACTGCAAGAAGAATAGCAATAATACAATAAGGAAATAAGGGATGGCTAAAAAGGAATACTTAAAGTTAGAAAGACAAGTTAAAATAGAGAAAGAAAGAAAGAAGAAAGAAAGAAAGAAGAAAGAAAGAAAGAAAGAAAGAAAGAAAGAAAGAAAGAAAGAAAGAAAGAAAGAAAGAAAAAAGGGAGGGAGGGAGGGGAAAAGAAGAGAAGAGGAGAGAGAAGAGAGAGGGGAGAGGAGAGGAGAGAAAGGAAAGAAAGGAAGGAAAGGAAGGGAGGGAAGGAAGGGAAGGAAAGGAAAGAAAGTAAAGAAAGAAAGGAAAGAAAGGAAGAAAGCAAGCAAGAAAGACAGACAGACAGGGTTAGGAAAACCTTGAATGCAGCTAGGTTAAAGAGCCTGGAACTGACTGCACAGGCTTGAGCAATCATATTCTCAAACACTGTTTTTTTTCACTCCGACACATTTTAGGGTTATAATATATAGAAAAAATATGGCTCACTCCAGTAGTGTTTCTAAACCGTGGGAGATGGGAAAGGAGCAGAAAAGATTAATTCTTATGGGAGTACACAGTAATGTAAAAAAGCCCTCCAGAAAATTCTAACTTCTATCTGCATTCTACCTTGAGAATTACTGCTGTATGCACTAGGAAACCCCTAGAAAAATTTTAGCAGTCAACTGATTCAGGTACACTTCGGGAAAGGGAATCCAGCAGAATGGTGTGAAAATGAATGAGAATTGGAATAAAAACTGAGAATCTGCATAAAAAGCAGATCTTCTAAACCAGAAGTTAACAAATTTGTACTAGATTAGTTACAGTGGGAAAAAGTATGGTGGAACTACTGGAAGAAACAGAAACAATAAAGGGAAGAAAAAGTTTAAGATGTAGATAATAAGCTCAAACAAAAGTGCATTCTAAAATACAGTGGGTCATTCAGATGATGTCTAACAGGCATCCAAGACTGGAAAGAATGAAGGCGGTTAGGTCTGAAAAAAGAGACATGAAGATCATTTAAAAAGAAGTTTAAATGTAAATCCATAATTTGGACAAAACTCCAAAAAGGGGGCAAAAGAAGTATGGCAAAAATAAATATTTTTTGTAGTTAATATGTATTAAAGCATTTAATTGCTTTATTACAAGTAATTGTCTTCATATCTTTTTTTTTTTCTTTTTTTTTTTTGAGACAGAGTCTTGCTCTGTCGCCCAGGCTGGAGTGCAGTGGCACGATCTCCACTCACTGCAAGCTCCGCCTCCTGGGTTTGCCATTTTCCTGCCTCTGCCTCCCGTGTAGCTGGGACTACAGGCGCCCACCACCACGCCCGGCTAATTTTTGTATTTTTAGTAGAGACGGGGTTTCACCGTGTTAGACAGGATGGTCTCGATCTCCTGACCTCGTGATCTGCCATCTCGGCCTCCCAAAGTGCTGGGATTACAGGCGTGAGCCACTGCACCCGGCCGTAATTGTCTTCATATCTTAACAATAAACTTATGCTGATCCTCATCATCACCAATTTTAACACTATAAATTTGCAAACAAAAAATCAAAGCATAGTAAAGATTATTATTATATTCAGGATCATATAAAGCAATACAAAACAGCATTTCATGAATTTCCAATCTGCTGTTAAAAACATTTAGACGGGCCTCTTATGTGTGTGCATATGGATAAACTTAGTCAAAAACAATAATCCACACCTTTGAAAGCAGCGCCTAAGAGCAACCTATATATATATATATTTTATAGAGACAGAGCCTTGCTCTGTCCCCCATGCTGGAGTGCAATGGTGCAATCACAGGTCACTATAACCTGAGCTCAAGTTATCCTCCCACCTCAGCCTCCCTAGTAGCTAGTGCTACAGGTGCGTGCACCACCACACCTGGCTAATTTTTATTACGTTTTCTAGAGACAGAGCCTTGCTATGTTGCCCAGGCTGGTCTCAAACTCCTGGCCTCAAGTGATCCTTCTGCTTTAACTTTCCAAAGCACTGGGATTACACAGGTGTGAGTCAGCATGCTCAGCCAAAATCAATGATTTTTAAATCAAATATTTTTTCAAGTTTTTTTTAAAGTATAAAGGCAATGCCCTCTTTTACATGAACGAGTGTGGTTTCGGCCAGGCGTGGTGGCTCATGCCTGTAATCCCAGCACTATGGTAGGCCGAGACGGGAGGATTACGAGGTCAGGAAATCGAGACCATCCTGGCTAACATGGTGAAACCCCGTCTCTACTAAAAATACAAAAAAATTAGCCGGGTGTGCTGGTGGGCGCCTGTAGTCCCAGCTACTCGGGAGGCTGAGGCAGGAGAATGGCGTGAACCTGGAAGGCGGAGCTTGCAGTGAGCCAAGATCATGCCACTGCACTCCAGCCTGGGCAACTGAGTGAGACTCCGTCTCACAAAAAAAAAGTGGGGTTTCGAGTCACATATGGGATAAGAAAGAAGAAAACCTCTAATTCTCTGGTATTAACCCTTAAATGTGCTATAAACATACCAAACAGCTTTAAATTATTTTTGACTAAAATACCTTCTGGCAAACTTCCTCTTAGAGTGACAGAGCCAGGGCTGGAGGGAAGGCAAGAAAGAAAAGATGGAAGGAAAAACGAAAGAAACCAATAAATGAAAAAAGAGGCAAGAGAAGGAAAGGAAAATCAACCCAGCTGAACTAGCTAACACGGTTAAGATGGTAAAGATCATTACTTTACCCTCAAACAAATTTATTGAGCAAAGAAAATGATGTGGTTTTCTGCTGGAAGCAGGACATAATAAAGACACAGGCTACTTAACTGTACAATAGTGCAGGTATTTGTCTCAAAACAGTTGGAAGTCAAAGGAATCTGATAGGGAAGACACAGGCCACCGTGTAAGCCGCACGAACAGCACACAATCTGCATTATCTCTAAATGATTAGATGAACTGAAACAGCAGACAGCAGCATCTTAACAGTTTGTCAAAACATGTTCTTTTGCTACTTTATTACTGCTTTTGCTTAAGCAAATTCTCTCAAAGGAAAAAACAAAACGCCAGGTAACTATCTAAAACTGTATGTCCTATAATAATAATACTATGGTTAAATTTACACATAGCAAGAAAAATTTAGAAAAAATGTGAAATACCTCAGTCTGACCTTCATGGGCACTGGTCTCATGAGTAACTCGGATGGCCTGTAATAAGAATAAAGGTATTCATTGGAAAAAAATGACTATACCCAACTTTTTAAATGAAAACAACAAAGCTAAATTTTAACACCTAAAGTCTTCTAAAAGAAACAACAAACTGAAAGAAATTTAAGAACAGCTTAGTACTAGATATTTAAGAATGATATCTGGGTAATCAAATGAATTACTGTACTGTGTAACCCACAAATCTCTGAAAACTTAGGAAATTGAATATCTGATTATTTGTAATTTCCAGGCTGTAAGTAGGGGCCATTTAACTTATTCAGTTGTTAGAACTAACACTTAACACTTTATTCAATTGAGACTAGAATAAAGTAAGCATTTCACAGATAGAGACTAAAGAAGCTTATCTCATCTGTTTCTCCAGGTTCCATGCTCCTCTGCAGCTCTGGCTGTATTTATGCTTAATCATGCAGTTTCAGTCAGCAATTGAGAAATGTGGAGCACAACTCATGCATTTATCAGAAGCTACAGAATTTAGTTTCCTGAACTAAAAAATAAACCACTCTTACAGTACCCACTATTTGCAAACATCCAGAGAAATGGGCACAAGAGTAAATTACAGGTGAAAGTACAATCTTTATAAACAGCAATTTGGCAATAAATAAATATCCAAGCCTTAAAAACATGCAAACTATTTTATCCAGCAATTTCTCTTCTAGGAGTTTATATATTTACATAAAATTCTACATAATTATATATAATTAAGGATATTTACGAAGATTTAGCTACAATGATGTACCTTGTAGTATTTATTAAAATAGTGAAAAAGAAGAAAAACTATTAAATTTCTAACAATAATTTATTGGTGAAATACAATACTACATAATGGAAACTATGCAGCCATTAAATAATATCAAATATATACTTACTGGTATGCAATACGTTTGTGATAAGTGAAAAAAGCAAGTTATAAAACAGTATTACAGTATGATCAAATTCTTGTTTAAAAAACTGTGTATATACATACACTCCCTAAAAAATATTATTTTTTTATCTACCTCTCATTAGTAAGATTACTGATTTTCATGTTGTTAATTTTTATGTATAATAAAAGATGTTTTATGAAGTCTCCAGTTTTTTTTAAAGAAAAAAACAATTTAAAATTCTCAAAGTATATTGGAATGCATAAAAACATAATCAAACCAATTAATTTATCAGGCACAAATTCTACATAAAGCATTGTTCTAGTCAAATAATTTGTAGACTATATGCCTAATTTCAAAGAATTTATAATCTATTTAATAATGTTATTAAAAAGTCAAAAGATTTCAAAAGAAAAATTGATTCCAAAAGTAATAAATTTTAAAAACAATTTCAGAACAGTTATATGAAGTGGTACAGTCACTATTACCTGAATTAAATATAACCTACATTATATATATACCCTAGTTTATGTGGCCTGGTTATTATATTGATAAAATAGCCACAGTATGGTCTAACGTCTACCTTTAAACCTTTGCTTTTTCCTTTCATCTTCAGCCTTGTTCCAAATTCCCAGTAAAAGATACACAGCGTACTGGCAGGTATATATGTATTTTAGGGAGGGAATGGTAAGGAATAGTCAATCATAAGATATTTTATTAACTTGTAAATCACGGCCAGGCACGGTGGCTCATGTCTGTAATCCTAGCACTTTGGGAGGCCGAGGTGGAGGTACTGCTTGAGGCCAGGAGTTTGAGACCAGCCTAATCAACATGGCAAAACCCTGTCTCTACTAAAAATAGAAAAACTAGCTAGGTGTGGTGCCACGCACCTGAAATCCTAGCTACTCAGGAGGCTGAGGCACAAGAATTGCTTGAACCCAGGAGGCAGAGCTTGCAGTGAGCAGAGATGGTACTGCTGCACTCCAGCCCGGGTGGCAGAGCAAGACTCCATTTCAAAAAAAAATTTGTAAATCCAACTGCTTTTATCCATTAAGTCAGCTCTGAACACAGAAAAGAAATGTCAACTTATCAGCATTTATGGATATTTCAAAGTTATCTGAAAAGTACAAAAGGCCTTTCTTAATGGATACAATAAAATCCATAATTGCTCAAAACTATGGTTTCAAGACAAAACCCCCAAACACATCTACAATCCCACAGAACTTTGTCCACATATGAGATCAAAACAGAAAGAAGGTACCGACATCATAGTTCTCCAGGTATCTGGCTCGTTCTTCAGGGCTCATTGATACAGATTCCTCCAGGAATTTTTTCAAAGTTGATCCAGATTCTGAGAATATGAAAGAAGATAAAATTAAAAAGGCTTGATATAGCAGAGAGACCAATATATGAAAATACTAGAAGTATGCTACTATTCTTCAGGTTAAATTATTTCACTGGTAAGTTAGAAATGTAAGGATCATGTTATAAATGATAAGCCTTACATTATTAATATTTGTTCATTTGTTTAACCTCTATTAGTGAACAATATAAAAGAATAAGAAGGATTAATATTTCTTCTTACAGTATATACATTCCCATCATAAAAGAAGTGGGGAATGCTTTATTTTATACTTTGAAGAAAGAATTAGGGCACCACCTACTGCTCAATGAAAGTAACTTATATATTAAGGGCAAAAAGAATGCAGTAATGAAAAATCATTTACCAAAGTGCATCTTGTCTTTATTGTTTGCAATAGCATGAATCAGTCCAATTGTTCCACAGGCATTGCTGATCGTTTGCTTCATGAAATATACTGATGATGTAACAGCTTGTCCCTGAGATTTTATTTTTTCTTCCTCTTCTGTTCTGAATACTTCATACTGTTAAAAAAAAAAAAAAAAAGTCAATAGTGTATATGTGGAAAATAACATTAAAAAACTCAGACTGTAAAAGAAAAAATATAAATGATAAAAAATATTTTTATAAAAGAGTTTAAAATAATTAATTTATCACCTACCAGACTGATAAAATATTGAAAATAGCCAGTGATGGTGAAGGTATGAGCAAAAAGGCATTCTCCAATGCTATTATTAAAAGCATATACTTGTACGATCATGTTACTGGGCATATGGCAATATGTATTAACATTTTAAATTCTCATACACTGCAATAAGCAATTTCCTTTGTAGGAAATTGGTCTAAGACATAATCTTTAAAATGATATATATAGTTCTAAGAGCACAAAACTGGAAAAAATTCTAAATATCCGTCAATGGAGATTTGGGTAACATATATTATGGCATATCATAATAGAATACTATAAAGCACACTAGATTTACATATTCTGATTTAGAACTTTGTCCACAACTAAGTATGGTTATAGGCCAGTATGTATTAATAACAATTCCCATTTATGTTTTTAAAATATGTATATACAGATTGGAAAGTCTGAAAGGGTATGCAAAAACTTAATAGAGGTTATCTTTGGGCCAAGAGATTACTAGAGAACTTTTATTTGCTAATTGTTACATTTCTATATTGTTTATCATTGGCAAAAATATTTTTCCTTTTGGAAAATCATAGCATATTTATAAAATTCACATTATATAATCTATAACTGACCCTAACCATTATCTATAATAACTTGTTATAAAAACAATAGAGTATAATAATAAGCATCAAAAATGTGGGCTCTACAGCTGACTGCCTGGGCCCACATCCTGGCTCAGCTGTTATTAGCTGTGTGACTTTAGCAAATTACTTAATGTCTCTGTATCTCAGTTTCCTAATAGTAAGAAAGAGTAAAAAATAGCGAAAAGGTTAAAAAATTGGTGAGGTGGGAAGAAGAAAGATGATTTTATTGTTTTGTTTATAGTTTTCCCATAACTTTCTGCTTCTAATAGAACGGGGTCAGCAAATGACAGACTACAGGCCAAATCTGGCCCACTGCCTCTTTTCTTAAGTAAAATTTCATTATGTATTGTCTATGGCTGTTTACAAGGCAAAGTCAAATAGTTGCAACAGAGACTTTAAGGCCTGCAAAGCTGAAAATATTTACTATCTAGTCTTACAGAAATATTTTCCTGATCCCCTGCAATAAAAGAAACAAACGATGTCTATAGCAAACCTACAAGTAGTTAAGAAACTGCTTTTTTTAATCTCTTGCCTATAGGAGAAAAAAATAATAAACTGCTTCTAACAACAAATGTATCTATGTTCAAAATATGAATTTTATTACTGTGGTTCTAAATTACATTTCAAGTAACATTTTCAGAATGAAAAGTAAGTTTGATAAAAAACTAGAAAGATTCAGTATATTACGATCTTATGCTGAAAAGTTTACAGTTCTACAGCTTAGTCTGTTGTTAATGTTCCTGATGACAAAGTAAAATAAGATTTGATAATTTCAAGATGTAATGTGTAGGAAAAAAGTCCTAAAATGATACAAAGCAAGTAAAGGAAAAAAAAGAAATTATAGATCAAAAAGTAAAAAATCTTAAGGCCAAGAGACATAAACATCATAGAGAAATAAATTTATAGCCTCTTTGCCTATGATTTACTGGCTGGACTGCACTATCACAAAGAACATATTCAAAACACTATCATTGGCCGAGCACGGTAGCTCACACCTGTAATTCCAGCATTTTGGGAGGCTGATGCAGGTGGATTATCTGAGGTCAGGAGTTTAAGACCAGCCAGGCTAACACAGTGAAACACCGTCCCCACTAAAGATACAAAAATTAGCCAGGCGTGGCGGCACATGCCTGTAATCCCAGCTACTCCAGAGACTGAGCCATGAGAATTGCTTGATCCCAGGAAGCAAAGGTTGCAGTGAGCTGAGATCGCACCACTGCACTACAGCCTGGGCAACAGAGTAAGACTCTGTCTCAAAACAAACAACAACAATAATAAAAAAGAAAACCCACTATCATTGATGGCAATTATCAAAAAGAAATAATAAATGTTGGTGAGGGCGTGGAGAAAAGGGAACCCAAGTGCACTGTTGGTCGGAATGCAGATTGGTACAGCCATTATGAAAAACAGTATGGAGATTTCTAAAGAAATTAACAGGCCAGGCGCGGTGGCTCAAGCCTGTAATCCCAGCACTTTGGGAGGCCGAGACGGGCGGATCATGAGGTCAGGAGATTGAGACCATCCTAGCTAACACAGTGAAACCCCGTCTCTACTAAAAAATACAAAAAAACTAGCCGGGCGAGGTGGCAGGCGCCTGTAGTCCCAGCTACTTGGGAGGCTGAGGCAGGAGAATGGCGTGAACCCGGGAGGCGGAGCTTGCAGTGAGCTGAGACCCAGCCACTGCAAGCCTGGGCGACAGAGCAAGACTCCATCTCAAAAAAAAAAAAAAAAAAGAAATTAACAATAGACTACCATATGACTCAGCAATTCATATCCAAAGGAGACAAATCACCTTGTAAAGGAGATGAATCCCTACCTTGTAAAGATATCCGCACTTCCGTGTTCACTGCAGCATTACTTACGATAGTGAAGATATGGAAACAACCCAAATGTCCATAGATGGTTAAATGGATAAAAACATGGTATAGTCTACGACCATACTATCCTGAATGTACCCAATCCCGTCTGATCTCAGAAGTTAAGCAGGGTTGGACCTGGTTAGTAGTTGGTTGGGAGAAAGTGGTATACATACAGACACACATACACACATATACACACACACACACAGAAATATTATTCAGCCTTAAAAAAAGGAGATCCTAGCATTTGCTACATGGATGAACCTGAAGGACATTATACTAAGTGAAATAAGCCAGACACAGAAAGAAAAATATTGTATAATATCACTGATACGTGGAATTTTTTTTTTTTTTAAAAGGTCAAATACACAGAATGAAACAGGTTGGCAGGGAGGTAATGTGATGTAGGTCAAAGGACACAAAATAGCAGATGTGTAGGAAAAACAAGTAACAAGTCTAGAGATCTTATGTACAACAGGAAGACTAGTTAATAAAATTATATTGCATTAGAGATTTTTGTTAAATAAGTAGATTTTAGCTGCTCTTGTCAGAAAAAAAGTAACTGTGATGATAGATACGTTAATCTGCTTCACTACTGTAACTATTTTACTATGTATATGAATCCTATATCATGTTGTAAACTTCAAATATACACAATAAAATTTATTTTTAAAAACCCACCATGACTGACTTTAAAGGGTAATAAGTCACACCTATAATCCCAGCACTCTGGGAGGCCAAGGTGGGCAAATCATTCAAAGTCAGGAGTTTGAGACCAGCCTGACCAACATGGTGAAATCCTGTCTATACTAAAAATATAAAAAATTAGCCAGGTATGGTGGCACATGCCTGAAATCTCAGTTACTCCAGAGGCTGAGGCAGGAGAATCACTTGTACCTGGAAGGCACAGGTTGCAGTGAGCCGAGATCGCGCCACTGCACTCCAGCCTGGGCAACAGAGTGAGATGCTGTCTCAAAAAATAAGTAAATATATACATACATACCATACATACATACATACATAAAGGGTAATGAGGTACCCATGACAGTTCCTTTGCTTAAGTCATTCACAACTACATATTCAATTTCTAAATTGGAACTTCAAAGACAAACACTTTGCGGCTCCTAAAGAATGCACTAGATAGCCTCTTAATAACTTTGCAACATATCACCTATAAGCTGAAATAGAGATCTACAAAACTGTAAGACATCTAAAAGTGGTACATGCTATTTATATTCTCTACTTATAAGTTATTATAGTTATATAAGTAAAGTATTTATGCTTACTTACATATTTACTTACATAAATTTTCTACTTATGTAAGAACAAATTTACTTATGCAATACTTTAGAACTGTGTTCTTCCTTTCAACAGGGAGTTGAAAGTTTTTTAGCTCTGATACTCTACTAAATTAAATCCTATTAATAAGGATAATATGCCTTTTTAATACTGATGACTCACTAACTGAAAGAGATCAAATTTAATTTATTTTTTACAAAAAATGTCATAAAAAACCAATGGTTTGGAAATTTCCAATTCAGACAAAATTTCTATTTGTATCACATCAGCTAAGAAACCCTAAGCTTTAGGCAACTGATTTTTTTTTCAATTATTTACTGTTCATTACAATTGGGGTCCTGGGATAGTTATCTGTTGGCTTATTTTTGTAATCAAAAAAGGTAAAAATAACATTGGATTAAAAAAGAGTAAACTTAAGTTCTTGTCTTAACTCTTCTACAAATGTCAATAATCATAACCTTACCATTGTGTAGAGGTGGTCTAATACAAGACAATCACTAAGAAATTCCTAACTCCAAATTTCTCTACTATGAATAGCAAATGCAAAGAAATACCATTTCTTTTACTGAATAATTTGTTCTGTAGAGCCCTTAAGTAGAAGAGAGAAAATTTTCAATGTTATTTAATTTACCTTGAATTGAAGCTAATTTGTTATGGCATAAAGAAAATGATCCAGGAATTTCCAGGACTAAGCAAAGTCTAAGTCTTAAATCCTGTGGGATTTGGCTCCATTTAGTCCTGAAGAATAGGATGACCTGAGCACAAATATGCCAAATCATCAACATATTTCTCTCACATCGTCCCACTTACTTCTTCATTTTTTCATAACTACTGCAATCATCCTACTGTTTCTAATTTCAAAAATAAAAATCAGAAGGATATAGCCTCAAAATCTATTATAAAATGCACTCAAAAGTTCTGGCTCCACTATGCATATATATGTGTGTGTGTATATATGTATACATATACATATATACACACACAGAAACACACACACATCATTCTAGAAAAAAGGACTCAAATATGTAGACTTGAATTTAAATACAGAGCTCAAAAAATAGCTTTTTATAATCCCCAACACACCCCAAATCTGCCAGTTAAAATGTATTTAAGCTTAGTGATTCCCATTCAAGTTTATTTTGAAAGTAATGCAACCCATAGTATCAGTTTCCTCTACCAACTTAAAATAGACAAAGGAGATTCCTTTTTTATTTGTATTGAAAAAACTGTATTTAAGTTTATTCTAGTATTTAAAATTTCTAAAATATATAAATCACAATGTGATTACATGTGACATCAAAACACAGCTGAGGCAAACACAATTTTATAAAAGAAGAAAACCAACCAAGCTTAAAGCACTAACCTAGGACTTTACTGTATCAAAATCTAAATATCATCTCTTTAATAAAAACATTTTTAAGATTTCTTCACTGCCTAGATTGCCTAATTTTATGCAAGAAGGGGATCATTTGTTCTTAAATATTGTATTTATCAAAAACTTTGTAAATTTAAAAAAAGAAGAAAAAGAAATTGGGCTGGGCACAGTGGCTCACGCCTATAAGTCCAGCACTTTGGGAGATCGACGCAGGAGGATCCCTTGAGCCGGAGTTGGAGACCAGCCCAGGCAACACAGTGAGGCCCTGCTCTACAAAATAAAATACAAGTATTAGCTAGGTGTGGGGGAACATGCCTGTGGTCCCAGCTACTCGAAAGGCTAAGGTAGGAGGATCGCTTGAGCCTGGGAAGTTGAGACTGCAGTAAGCCATGATTACATCTCTGCACTCCAGCCTAGGCAACAGAGTGAGATCCTGGCTCAAAAAATAAGACAAAAACAAAAATTGTATTTACCAGAAACTTTCTATTTTACTTAACAATTACCTTTTCTGTAATAGGAAAGAGAAGTAATACTGCACAGACTGGTCTTGGTACCATGCTAAGGAGTTCAGGATCCATTCCATATACATCGACGAATTGCCAGTTAGGATGCAGACCTAATTGTTTGAGAAACTGGTAAAAGAAAGAAAGAAAAAGAAAACAATGGAACGTTAGTTGGTAAAAGAAAACTAGTATACTATACATAGTGTTAAAAGGGAAATGATCAACAAATATGTACTCTATATCTAATACATACAAGGGGATAAAATACAAATGTAACCAACATTCAGTAGGAATGCAGTAAAGCAGCACATATCAAAACGTCACAATGTACACTCTACATATGTACAATTTTTGTCAATTATACTGTAACAAAACTAGAGGGGAAGAATGTAGTAAAGCAGATTTTCTATGAATAGGGTGAGAAGAGATAGCCATTTATTTATAGCACATAACAAACATTTAAAATTAACAACATGTGAAATAAAACCTCTTTTTTCAAACTCCATTTCTTTGGAATTGAATTTAATAAGCCTGGACTTCATCAAATACATACAAGTTGGCTTGGTTGATATGTTAAACTCATTTCCAGCACTTGGTTTTTAAGGAGAGGCATTTAAGTTACAGTAAATAAATAAATATTTTATCAGAAAATCAACATAGTTTATCCTATTTACCAAAAATGATGTCTAAGGTTTAAAGACAGATTGATAGCCATGAGCTGCATCAATGAGCAAAGGGTAATATAAGCCAAAAATGCATCTAATGCATTGTATGAACAACAGAAAATGCTTGATATAGGAAGTAAACTACTGGCTTCCTGACCTCTACTACACAATGAAACCTACTTAACTTCATTGCCTCCCTTATATCTGGCAAAATAACTGTAACAAAAGATTAGTGCTTGTCTACAATTCTTAAGATGTCACAGGAAAATAAAATGTCAGACAATCTATCACATAGAGAAAAAATGAGAATGATGTCATTTTCACAATAAATTAATAACTTTATATTGAAAGAAGTTGATAATTTTTTTTTTTTTTTTTTTTTTTTTGAGATGGAGTCTCGCTCTGTCGCCCGGGCTGGAGTGCAGTGGCCAGATCTCAGCTCACTGCAAGCTCCGCTTCCCGGGTTCACGCCATTCTCCTGCCTCAGCCTCCCGAGTAGCTGGGACTACAGGTGCCCGCCACCTCGCCGGGCTAGTTTTTTGTATTTTTTAGTAGAGACGGGGTTTCACCATGTTAGCCAGGATGGTCTCGATCTCCTGACTTCGTGATCCACCCGTCTCGGCCTCCCAAAGTGCTGGGATTACAGGCTTGAGCCACCACGCCCGGCCAGAAGTTGATAATTTTTTAAAATACATCATTACAAAATAAGTGTTAGATGACAGAAAAAAGGAATAGAGGAAACAAAAATCATATTAAAAATGCATCACTGTATCTTACCTCAAGAACACATTATAGTATTTGCTGGTCTAACATCTGAAATTTTGAAATTAAAAACAAACAAAAAAGGTGCCATAGGCATTTCTCAGTGAAGAATGATCACATGTACTTAGATCATCAAATGAGGTCTTGCAAAACCAGTGGAAGCCATGACACGTATATAAACAGTGTTATTCATCTCAAACACATTTGAGTTTGTAAGACAAGACCTTCCTGTTTAAAGGGCAACTGTCCTTACCCCTTCATTTATCTGTTTGTAGAAGATAATTTACTTGCCAATCATATCGTTGGTCAAAAATAAGTTTCTAGGTATGTTTAATAATAAATGTACTGATTTATAAAAACTTTCTTAGAAGAATGTGTTCAGCATAGATTAGGTTCATTCTTGCAACAAGTCACATGCCCCGTAAGAGTCCAGGGTTGAGGAGATCAACGGGCTCCTCTGTTATATCCACTCTTCACTTTGATTCTATTTATAGTTCACTAAAGCACTTCAAACTACTTCTTCCTCCTTTCTCTACTTCCTCCATACTTCCTAGTCTATGCTTTTTCAGTATTCAATTCTATAGAAAAACCAAAAAGGATAAAAATTAACTGCAAAGTCAAAGGAAAAAACTGTGTCTTATTCAATATTTTTAATTCCATTGCCTAGCACTGTACATGGCTGAATCACAGACACCCAAGTTATATTTCTAGAACTAACTAAAGATTACATCTCTACTTTAGTAGATAACCTAGCCATCTGTATGTCTATATACATCAGTGAAGCCTTGGTATAATGAAGAAAAATAGAAAAGATACATTTGGCTCCTAATCTAAAACCCCTAGCATTCATTTATCAAATCTGAAGACTACCTAAATATGCCTTTTAAGGGAAAGTATCATGAACCCTGATAAGATCATTTAAATTTATTTGTTAATTTTATGTACCCCCAAAGTCATCCTGTTATAAAGTTATATAACAAGATGGGCCGGGCACGGTGGCTCAAGCCTGTAATCCCAGCACTTTGGGAGTCCGAGATGGGCGGATCACGAGGTCAGGAGATCGAGACCATCCTGGCTAACACGGTGAAACCCCATCTCTACTAAAAATACAAAAATGAGCCGGGCGAGGTGGCGGGCGCCTGTAGTCCCAGCTACTCAGGAGGCTGAGGCAGGAGAATGGCGTAAACCCGGGAGGCGGAGCTTGCAGTGAGCTGAGATCTGGCCACTGCACTCCAGTCCGGGCGACAGAGCGAGACTCCGCCTCAAAAAAAAAATAAAATAAAATAAAGTTATAAAACAAGATGGTACATACAACAGAGCAATTTTACATCTGTGCTGCAAACTAAAAGTCACAGTTAGAATATTTTAGTGAAAGGTATGGACAAAATCAGCAAGTACTGTAAATCAGTTCACTGCAAATCTACTCCATGTCAGCCAAAGCTAACAAGTGCAAAAAGTACTAGGAACCAAAGGCAGCAACTGTAGTGATAGCAATTAGTATCAAACTGAGGACATAATGAATGATTAAATAGTAGATAAAATCATAACTTGATTAAATTTTAACCAGAATCATGCTTTTTAACTTTTTACTCATATCAACAATTAAATGAGATAGATACAAAGAAGTTTAATGCAACTAATATCTACTGAATATATTAGTTACATCCTGACTCCAGATTGCCATAAGTCAGGCTCACTGGAAGCTATCTGAACACAAAGAAGGAAAGCAGCTATAAAGACTACCTCCGGGAAGTGGAGAAAGGGTAGAGAAGAGGGTCAACTTTTACCACCCACTTCTTTTAAAAAAAAAAAAAAAAGTCATTAAAATGTCCTACTTTTACAATTAAAAAAAACCCGTGTTTGAAATGATCATATGCAAATACAGAAAGATAGGAAGGAAATTTTCTAAAATGTTAGCAGTTAGCTTGGGTGGCGTGAATCCACCTTTTTATTTTCTAGTATTTTTATAAAAGCATTAGTTTTACAATAATTATATGTAGCTGTAAGTTACAAATCTATAGAACTGATATGCATATGTTTTCTATTTAAATTTACAAAACTAGGAGAAAACACAAAATGATGGTCTTAAAACTATACCA
The DNA here is from genome assembly GCF_009764315.1 of Trachypithecus francoisi. Classification (NCBI taxonomy): domain Eukaryota; kingdom Metazoa; phylum Chordata; class Mammalia; order Primates; family Cercopithecidae; genus Trachypithecus; species Trachypithecus francoisi. The sequence continues at coordinate 40,355,445 of NW_022681463.1, forward strand.
AATTTTTCCAGACTACTCACAAAGATAATTACCTATACATGCATTTACAAAGCCATCTCTACACAATTAATTAGAAGCATCCCATTCATATCAAGCAGGATAAAAGGTTTCATAACCTCTAACACCAGTCTTCTGGCTTTTCAAACTTAAATACTGAGTAATAAAATAACCAAAAAAACCTCTAACTCAACAAATTTTCACAAGGCCTCTAAAATTTTGGCCAATTGAGAAAAATAATTAATAAATTATAATATTTGGTTGTTAAAAAATCTTTAGTCAACTTATTCTTTTTATTCCATGGTCCAATGACAATTTTCTTCACCAGATAAAGAATATTTAAAATTATTTGTAAATATGTTTTGAGACCCTTATATGTGAGGCGCTAGGAGCAGTACCCCCTTCACCTCTACTGCCATGGCAAGGCAGGTTTCATTTTATCTTCTTTTTTTTTTTTTTTTCAGACAGCATCTTGCTCCATTGCCCAGGCTGGAGTGCAGTGGCACAATAACAGCTCACTGCAACCTCTAACTCCTGAGCTGAAGGAATCCTCCTGCCTTAGCCTCCCAGGTAGCCAAGACTACAGGCATGTATCATCACAGCCAGCTAAATTTTTTTATTTTTTAGTAGAGACATCTCACTATGTTGCCCAAGCTGTTCTGAAACTCCTACACTCAAGCAATCCTCTGGCCTCGGCCTCCCAAAGTGCTCACCAGGTGTGAACCACTGCACTCAACCCAGTGTATCCTTCTACCAGGCAATAAGAAAACTACGTCTGGGAGGTTAAGTGCTTTTTCAAGTTCCCTGCCAGAATTCACATGCAAGGCTCTGAACACTATGGCACCTGTTTACTTTTCCAGCTTCATTTCTCTCTGCCCAGAGTATCTTTCTGGTACTTTATTCTCTAACTTGGCCACAATGGACTCCTGAGAGTTTTCAAAGTGTCTATAAGCATCTCTTCCCTCCAGGTTTCTGCACACAAACTAGACTTCTCTGTCTTAAAAAACTGTTCATTCCTGTTCCTACATTATAACAAATTCTTCCTCATTCTTTATATGACAGTCAAATAACAAAAATTCTGATTTTATAAATTTAAAAAAAAATAGATAAAATTCACTTTCCTTTCAAATTTGTTCTTAAAGCCACTTCTCTGGTCTTTAATGGTCTGCTCAGGGCAGCCAGAGATTCTGCCTTGTTACTAACTTATTAATGATGTGAATTATGATGTAAAATTATACTTACCTAGCAATTACTTGATATTACTACCAGTAAACTAGTATTAACTGCTAAATGTAGAAGTAGGAGAATAACTATTAGTCAAATGAGAAAATGGCAGTGTAGAAACTAGCAAAAATAAATTTTAATAGAGACAGAATAATTATTAATGTACATAATGAGGAAACACTGAAAATATTTTATGTGCAGATTAAGGAAAAATGAAGTTTACTTCACTGCAGGCTCAATATGGACTAACTACAAAATGGCCAACAAAGGTGATATAACGTTAGTCTGCTTTAAAAGAAGGATCATTTAAGATAATGTAATAGCCCACTGTATTCAACAAAGATTATTCAGCAGGAAATACACTATAGGAGGCATATTTTATGAAAGTCAATGACCAAGAAAAGAAAGCCCAAAGGCAAGTGACCAGAAGGATAAGGTTCTGGAAGACATCACAGCTGAAGTTTCTAAGCATGTTCAGAGAGGACTGAAATTACTATGATCCCTGTCCCTAGAGATTTTTAGTAATATCATAAAATAGCAATTAGGAGCCAGGTACAGTGGCACATGCCTGTAGTCCAGCTACTCAGGAGGCTGAGGTGGCAGAATTGTTTGAACCCAGGAGCTGGAGGCCAGCCTGGGCAACATAGTGGGATCTCCATCTTAAAAAGAAACAAATTTTTTTAATTTAAAGAGTTTTTTTTAAAGAGCAATTAGATTTACTCTATAGTTTCAATGGGAAGAATGATAGACAACTGGAGAAAGTTACAGGAAAGCTGATTTTGTTTCAATAAAAGAAATATAATTCTTCTACTTATATATTATTCTCATTATTATAATAAAAAAATTAAACCACTTTAAGAGACAGAATGCTGCTCATTGAGATAGGCAAAGGATTCATGACCATATTAAAAATAATGTTGCGGGATCTTCTGGATCAGCAAAGCACGTTTATAAGATCTATTCATTCTTCCATCTGACAACTACCTATTTATTGATGGCCCACTATGAGCCAGACACCATTCTCATACTTCAGACTCATCCCTGCTCTCACAGAACTTACATTCTGGTGGTAAGATACACATGATAAACAAGTATACACATAAACAAGGTAATTTCACAAGATGGGAAGTACTATGAAGAAAACATGACAGTACAGATTTGGGAGGCTAATTTAGCGTGTACTCAAAGACTCACTGATGAGATGACTTGAACTTGAGCCACAGATGAAAAGAACCTACCATGAAACAACCAGGAGTGGATGACGTAAGCAAAGGATGAGCAAGTGCAAAGACTCTGAAGCAGGAACAGACTCCACATTCAAAGACTGCAGCACAGCATGAGTGGAAAGGAGATGGGCAGTACCTCCTCATTCAGCCACGATACAAACTTGAAACGGAGCTGGATGCCATTATCCTTAGCAAACTAACACAAGAACAGAAAACCAAATACCACATGTTCTCACTTGTAAGTGAGAGCTAAATGATGAGAACACATGCACACAAAGAGGGGAACAGACACCTGAGGGTGAAGGGTGAGGAGAGGATCAGAAAAAATAACTATTAGGTACTAGTACCTGGGTGATGAAATAATCTTTCCAACAAATCCCTGTAACACGAGTTTGCCTATATAACAAATCTGCACATGTACCCCTGAAGCTAAAAGTTTAAAAAAACAAAAAAGTTTTAAAGTATATTCTAAGCACAAGCATTGGAAGACCAGTAGAGCATGATAAGCAGGAAGTTATAACATGTGATTCTCATTTATTTAAGGCCACTTTGGGTATATATGAAAATTAGATTTTACGGAAGCAAAAGGAGAAGCAGAAGAACTAGTTAGGCGCCTACTACAGTTGTCCAAGCTAAGGATGATGGTGGCTTGCACTGTGGCAGCTGAAATGGAATAGCCATATTTGGAATAGCCTTTGCAAGAAGAGTCCTTAAGATCAATTAGATCCGAGGAATGAGAAACAGAATATTAAAAATAGCTGACATTCTTGGAGAGCATACTTTGTTCAAGACATTGTTCTACATATTTTACATGTAGTAATTTGTTTGATCCTTACAGTGATCTTACAAGATTAGAAGAGATTATAAGAAATGAAGGAACTCATTGCTTGAGGCCAAGCATTTGAGACCAGCCTGGGAAACAGAGTAAAATCATCTTGTCTCTACAAAAAACACAAAAAGTAGCCGGGTGTGATGATTCAAGCTTGTAGTCCTATCTACTTGGAAGGCTGAGGTGGGAGGATTGCTTGAGCCCAGGAATTCCAAGGTTATAGTGAGCTATGATTGTGCCACTGTAATCCAGCCTGCCTGGATAGAACAAGACCCTGTCTTTAAAAAAGGAAAAAAGAAAGGAAGAAATTAAGGAACTAAGGCACAAAGAGGTTAGATAACTGCCCATGGTCGCAGAGCTGGTAAATAGCAAAGGAGATTACAATCCAAGAATCAAATCAAGACACTACAGCCTCTCTGGAATGGCAATCTGAAAGAAGAATCAATGGCATCAACTCGTCACCTCAAACACTGCATGGATGGCTATGCCCTTCGAAGATAGGGAAGAAATGGGTTTAGAGCAGAGATGGGAAGATGAAAATCCGTATTTCTTTTTTGGCCATATTAAGTTTAAAGTATCTATAAGACATCCAGATGGAGATACCAAAGAGTTGGCTGAATATACAGATTTCCAATTTGGTGGCAATGTCAGGGTTTCGAGGAACATGGGGTCTTCTACGTGACAACTGATGTATTAGAACTGTACAACAGAAAACATTACTAGGGCAAGAAAACACATAGAAAAGATTAGCAGTCTAAGATGAAGCGGCTGAGGAGCTCCTTAGAAGTTGGAAGGGAGATGATCTAGCAACAGAGACTCTTCGAAGCAATTAGGAAAGTAGAAGACAATCAGAATTATTACAGAAACTAAGAAAAGATAATGTTTAACTAGGGATGGAATGGGCTATACTACCAAATGCTGCTGAAAGGCCAAGAAATATGGTGACAGAGAAGTGATCACTGTGGCAAAGTGGCAATCATTAGTAAACTTGACAAAAGTAGTTACTACGAAATGGTACACACAGAAGCAAGCTACATAGGAATGAATACTGAAAAGAATGCGAGCTGAGATAGCAGTGGCAGCAGCTATGAACAATTCTTTGTGGAAAGTTTACAAAGAAGGAGAACAGATAAGGCAGCAGCTCAAGGAGGACAGGATAACAAAGAATTTTTCCTAAAATGGTATCTACTAATTAAAGAATTCTTATGAGAATTTATATGATTTATTGTGATTAAGGCAATAAGCCAGCAGATGATCTCTAATTGTTTCTCTAACTCTAAGCATACAGGCTACATAGAATAGTTATGCTATAGTAAATTTATTTCCCTTTCGATATTATGCTAGAAAATATTTTGCCTCCTCAATAAAATCACAAGTAGAAATAATCACCCTTGGGGTGGGAAGGGGTCCATTTAAAAAAAAAACAAACCATTAGTTCTAAAGCACAACAATATGTAAAATATACATGTGGTTGTACTGTACTCAAATCACAAAAAAAAATCACAATGAAGATTTAGTATGGTCATAAATAATAATGATTGCCGACATCACATTCTATAAACACTGTAATTCTTGACGTTTAATTATCTGTAACTTTCTATCAGTTGCAAGCTGCATTTACCCCTTTAAATGCATAGGTAAATAGAGTTTAAAATGTTTAAATAATTTTTTTGATCACTTAACTCATTTTATTCTGATTAAGTCCTACCTGTAGCATGACAGAGTATCCTTAAAAGGGCTGACAGCATGCTAACCAACAAGAGAAATCACTGTCTACCACATTTGCTGAGACACATGGTTACTAGCTAATGTCTAACAATTAATGCTCATCTGCATATAGTAGACATGTGATGGCCATTCTTACACAACACTAGGCATCATCAGAGTCTAAAGCAGTATTTGCTCACACTGATTATAACAACAACACATGCAATTACCAGATGGTAACAGAGTGAGTCCAAGATCCTACCATTCCATTAGGTTGAGGAAATAAAAGAGGGTGGGATGGATATTGTTGTTAGGGTTTATGCATTCTCCAAATTCTAAGTCAGTTAACTACATTTCTATCCATCTTCTATTCTTGGTTCTGCCACTAAAACATAGAGAATAAAACAACCACAGAAGTTTTAGTTATAACTAATCACTTCTTACGTACTTGCCCATTCTCCCACTAAAAGCACATTATTTCTTTAAAAATTAAATTTAAAACAAACTAAATCATGCCAAAGCATGTCAAATATAGTGTAAAATCATATACTAAATAACATTGTTTGTCTGTTTAGATAATCTCAGAAAGGTCTCCTGTCACTATTCCATGTATTACATTTTCCCTGATGGTCTCTATCAAAGCACTATGTTCTTTTTCTTATTGTACTTATAATAAACGCTAATGACTTGTTTGCTTGTTTACTGTCTTTCAACTGGATTGAAAAGCAGAAAACCATGAATATTTTAATCACCAAAGAATCACCAGCTCCTGTTCACATTACTGGTATTAAAAAAGGTGCCCCTAAAATATGAATGTGTTTGATAATTTTTTAAGACACCCTAGGAACAAGGTCCACTAGCAGCTGAATCACAGGACATAAGTTCCTACTTACACAAACTTAGTTTGTTAAAACAATTAACATCATCTAAAAAGTTTTTTTAGTCTATTGTATGGCTAATCACGTTGATTTTTGAATGGTGAACCAGCTTTGCAACACCAGGATAAACTGCTCTTGGTCATATGTTACTCTTTTTGTATATTTATTGCTGTATTCTATTTGCTGATATTTTGTAGGGGATTTCTTACATCCATGTTCATGAGGGATACTGATTTGCAGTTTTTCTTATTATGAATTATCTAGTTTGGCATCAGGGTAATGCTAGCACAAAATTAGTTAGGAAGTGTCTTTTTTTTTTTTTTTTTTTGAGACAGAGTCTTGCTCTGTCACCCAGGCTGGAGTGCAGTGATGCAATCTCGGCTGAATGCAACCTCCGCCTTCTGGGTTCAAGCGATTCTCCTGTCTCAGCCTCCCGAGTAGCTGGAATTACAGGAGTGCGTCACCACACCCGGCTAATTTTTGCATTTTTAGCAGAGATGGGGTTTCACCGGCCAGGCTGGTCTCGAACTCCTGACCTCAGGTAATCCGCCCACCTCAGCCTCCCAGAGCGTGAATGCTAGGGATTACAGGCGTGAGCCACCGCACCTGGCCGTCTCCCCTCTTCTATGTTTATGTAGGATTGGTATTATTTCTTCCTTAAATGATCATCTCAAGAGATGCAGAAAAATCATTTGCGAAAATTCAACATAGATTCATAATAAAAACTCTCAGCAAACTAGTGGGAAAAGAGGAACTTCCTTAGCCCGATTTAAAAAACATTTACCAAAAACCTAAAGCTAACATACTTAATGGTGAAAGATCAAATGTTTCCTCCCTAAGACAGAGAACAAGACAAGGATGTCTCTTTGTCCAGAGAATTTGCTACAAGCTTTGAAAACCAAAAACCAATTTTTTGAAGAACACGGTGAATTGTTCCTTGGTGACGAGAAGGAAGATGGTGGAGGTAAGGGGAGTATGATAAACTAGGAGAGCAATAAAAAATAAATGAGCTATTGAGAATGAAAAAAAACCAGGGTAAAATAAGGCACACCTGAACAGATCAAAAGTTTATACCTGGTAGCACTTACTGTTCTTCTGAGTGACTGGGAGATGTTCCCTCGTCCCTCCCCAAACCCCAACCTCCAACACCTAGAAGGAACTTAAATTGCTGTAGATTGCAAAGAATGGCGTGGGAACTACTAAACTGAGCTTTCTTTGATACAACAGCAACTAAATGTCCAGCTTTAAAAGACTGTAAGATAAAGGGGGTGTGGCGGGGAAGAAAAGTGACTTGATGGGGCAAGAGATGATTGGAAGATTTCATAGCGCAGGCGGTGGATGAAATTACAAGGACTGGGTGGGCGAGTTTACAAAGCTTGGAGTCAGGAAGTGTGGGCAAATTAGTCATCCAGAAGGTACACCAGTAGGAAAATTATGGAATCGGCACTAACAGGAGGCAAAACGAAGAAGGATGGGGAATAGGAATACAGCGTAAAAGTCCTTCAAAACCTCTGACCCGGAGTCCCCAAGATACGTGGTGTCTGCGGAATGGGACCAGAGGAGTGGTGGGAGCATCTCCAGGAGCCAGGTGGCAGGGAGATGGCCCTTTCCTAAAGGGGCGGACCCGCGTAAAGCCGAACAAGAGGGCCCCTCAAGAAATTAAATCCCAGAATCCTTGGAAGCGTGGAGGTGGAGTCCAGCAGGGAAGCGGACCGAGCAGACAGAAAGGACTCCGAGGTCCCGAGCGACAGACACCTCACTCACCTGGTTGGTGACCTGAAAACGAAACAGAGAACACGCTTTAGAGACAAACTACCGTGGACTCGCGGCAGCAAGCCTGCTCCCTCTGCGCCTGCCCACGGCCCAGGGCTGCCCCAAAGCGCGCCCACCTCGGGATTGGCCTCCAGCGGCAGCCAGCGCTGACCCTCCATGGCCGCGGTGCCCGGCCCTCCAGCTCTGACAGCCGCCGCCTTCGCCGCCGCCGCCGCTGCCGCTTCCGCCCACGCGCGCCTTGACCTGGGCCCTCCCAACACACCGCCCCGAGGAGGGGCGCCTAAACACCAAAAAGAGTTTGACCGGCCTCTCACCCTCTTAACCGCTCCCTGCAAGGCCGTAGGTCAAGTGTCATATTTTAAATTAAGATGCTGTCGAGGAGGAAAAAAATAAGAGCCAATTACCTATTTCGGGAGAAAAACAGTATCTGAATTCACAGTCCTGTCCCCTCACGCTTGGACTCTTCCGAGCCGAGCCTTGCCGAGCGCTCGCGTTCTACGCATGCGCCATGCGCAGGTCTGGGACCGCGTGCTCACCGGCCCCCTCCCAATCTTGCAGTGTCAACCGATGGCGCTAGGAGGCGCGCCGCGGAGTCCTATTCTGAGACAGACGCCCAGGTGTCCACCCATTGCCAGGCAGCAAGACCTGAAGACTCCGTGCAGCATGGTGCTGTTGTTCCTTTGTCGGGGTGCAGGAGTGATGAGTTGGCCTTATCTGCCCTTGCGGGAGGCAGCGGGTATTTCTATATATCCGATTCAATTTGACAGAAAAAATGTCGATTACTAGAAATCACTGTACTAAGTATTGAGGACACAAAGTTGAGTTCACTGTGGAGTAGAGGCAGTGGACAAGACAACGGAGAATCAGGATAAAAAGCGTGGTACCTATATTATAGTGATGGTATGAGGTGTGCTGGAACTACGGAGGAAGGGGGAAGAGAGTGTCCAGAAGTCTTCCTGAAAAAGTGGATTGCTGAACTGAACCCTTAAAAGATGGTAGACTTTACCCAGGCAGCGAGGAGGGTGCTGTGAAGAAGGGAAAACGCACTGTGGCTGCAGAGTAAAGGGTACTGATTAGAGGTAATGCTGGAGAGGTAAACAGAGGTAACCCGCTCGAGACATCTGGGCTTCCTGAAAACAGCAAGGAACCACTGAAGGATCTTAAGCAGGATTTGTTATGTATCTTTTTCACCGAACTGCAAATTCCAGGAGCCCAGTAACATTGTCTCTTTTCTCTTCTTCACGTTATTTATCCAGGGCCTAACCCAGTGCATGATACATAGAAAATGTTCAGTAAACATCTGAAGAATAAATGGGATGATCAGATATGCAGAAATATCACTTGTCAATAATGCGGAAAACGTGTGAGAAATAAATGCTGAAAAAATTAAGACAGTAGCCACGGAGAAAGGCACAGATTAAAGAGATACTGTTTTAAGGGATGATGCCTTTGATAAGCAGAAGTTATCAATGATAACTCCATAAATTTGACCTGGGCAAGACTGCATGTTACTATTCTGAACCTAATAGAGGAAATTCAGGTAGAGAGCAGTTAGGGAGTCAGAAAAAGATAATATTATACTGAGCTTGCTTTTCTTGGGAAACTTCCAAATCTCCCACCCATGTTCTTCTGGCCACTGATCTTTGACTTCAGAGGTGTTTCATTACCTTAACTCTTCTTCATCGTTATCTGCCTAATGCATTGCTGCTGTACTCCCCTAACACTTTGGCTTGGTAAAACTGCCAATGTCCAGCTCATGATGGGCTTAGTTGCATTATCACTAGAGTTACATGGCCAGACTCTTAGTCTCTCCTGGGCCCAGTGCATGCCAGGGGCTGCTTTTCAAATTACTTACTATCAAAGGAATGGCCTTGCTCCCGTCCCTGAGATTCTGCTCTGTGCTTCACCTGTTAAGGTTGCTTAAGACTTCACACAGCATCTTTATCTTCCAGGAACACTAGCCGCATTGGATCTGCTGAGACACAAGGTCAGACAGCAAGACAGTTTGCATCCCAGCAGGGACTTGCTGCAGAGCTCTGTCTTGCTAGGGATCCACTCAAATTGGCAGGTTTCTATACCACCCAATAAATGTGTTGAAGCCGTATTCCCAAGTGTATATTCTATCTCCAAAAGCTAAAGAGGCCCAGTAGGTGCTCTGCCATTTTGCTGTTAATAGGAATTGCAAGATGCAGGAACTTGTCTTTCACCTTACAGAGGTTGTCCTAGCACACCCCAGACCTTTAGACCCATAAAACCTTTACAAATGTAGGACTGTAATTTGTAGAGTTAAACTGTACAATTTAACTTCCACCGTCTGGTTTATATGGTTTATACAGTTTAACTTCCACCGTCTGGTATGGATGTACCTATCATGGTATTGAGGGCAGCATGTCTCAGAGGTGCATAGAAACACCTGGGAAGTATGAAATGAAATTTTGATTCAAAAAGTCTGAGACGGATCCCAAGATTGGGCATCACTGGTTCCAATTTTTTAATCTTCCCTTTACCCACATCCTTTGCCATATGACTTTGAAGTTTTACAAAGTTCTGTCCATCCTCATTATTTATGGGTTTTGCATTTTGAACCTGCCTCCTTGCTAAAATTTATTGGTAATTCCCAAATCTGTACTTACACAGTTCTCATGGTCACTCACAAATATTCACAGGGTGGCAAAAAATTTTAGTTCCCAGCCAAGGTTGAGCAAGGTGATACTCTGCCTTCTTCTTGCAGCTCTTATACTGGAAACAGGTGTCCTCTCGATGGTCTGTTTAATGCTCATTTACCCATTTTTGAGATTTTTGTCAGTGAATTCAATGTTTAAAATAGCCTCCAAGCATAGTGCTCAACTGCTATTTAGTGATCCCAAGTCCAAGAAGGCTTTCATGTGCCTTACAGAGAAAATACAAGTATTAGATAAGGTTTGTTCAGGTTTTCACTTACAGTGCTGTTGGCTGTAATTCAATGCTAATGAATCAACAATATATATTACATAAGGTTTTTTAATAGAAATGCACATAAAACAAGGTTATGTATTGATTATCTAATGAAAATATTGTGACCACAGGCTCACAGAAACCTAACCTGTATTTCCCCTAGAAGCAATGATTTAGTATTTGCTAAGTCAGTGTTCACTGCAACTAGATCATCAACTAATACATTGTGCATCACCTTCTTGTGAGTATGCACAATATCATCACGGAATATTTTATTAAATATTTTACAGTTTTCAGTTAAATATAGTGGCATGCCTATGCACAGTGTCATAGTGTCGTGCCACTTATTTATATAAATCCATGCACTTTTAGTACCTTTAGCATGGACAGTATAATTTTGATGGTTGTCAAAGCATGTAAAGGTTTATCGCTATTTCCTACCTGACTAAGCATATAGTTACATTTTGCAGCAACTGCTGAATCATACATCTTTGGAAATTTAATAGCTTCTATTCAAAGACAGCAGGAAGTTTTTGACAAATTAACGTTTGATGCCTTAACAAGAGTACTTATGACTCAAAAACTGTTCTTTCATCCTAATACAGTTTTTTTCTTATATTCTGAGGGATTTGGTGATTTCTCCAACCTTAAAGTGAAATAAGCAACTTGAGTAACTTATCTACTCAAAGTTATCCACCATTTTTAGAAATTGTAAATTATTTGGTTGCTTTGCAAAAATACACCAATTGTGGCTATTCCTCCAATAGTCCATATTTGCCTCACCAGTACAAGTTTGCAACCTGTTGTTCTGTTTTCATGCTTATTTCCATACCCAGTAACTTTTTGTTATGCCAAATTACACCAGTCTTTTAAAAGACCTTTTAAATGTCAATATTTTAAAATTTTATTTTTTAATTTTTGGGGATACTTAGTAGGTATCTATATTGATGGGGTACATGAAAGGCATACAGAGTGAACTAAGCACATCATGGAGAATGGGGTATCCATCCCCTCAAGCATTTATCCTTTGAGTTACAAACATTCCAATTACACTCAAGTTGTTTTAAAAATGTACTATTAAGTTATTATTGACTATAGTCACCCTATTGTGCTATAAATGGCAATTAAACATAGTAAATATAGAGCAAACAATACTCATAACTCTATAGAAGTGTAGAAGAGCTATGAAGAAGTTCATGCATGCACCCGCAAAAACAACTGAGTCATGACTGCTGCCCTGGTTAACCGTCACTTTAAGAAGCCATCTGAGGCCAGGCTCGGTGGCTCACGTCTGTAATCCCAGCACTTTGGGAGGCTGAGGCGGGCGGATCACTAAGTCAGGAGATCGAGACCATCCTGGCTAACATGGTGAAACTCTGTCTCTACTAAAAATACAGAAAATGAGCTATGTGTGGCGGCAGGCATCTGTAGTCCCAGTTACTTGGGAGGCTGAGGCAGGAGTGGTGTGAACCCAGGAGGTGGTGCTTGCAGTGAGCCAAGATCCTGCCACTGCACTCCGGCCTGGGCGACAGAACAAGACTCCGTCTCAAAAAAAATAAACAAAAATAAATAAATAAATAAGAAGCCATCTGATGTGATGTTCACTATAATTCCTGATGTAACTATGAAAAAATACTTATCTAAGAATTGATGAAATTTGCTATTTGTACAACACCTGATTTAAGTTTGTCATCACAGTTGTAACCAGCCCAGGGAATCTTTCAGATTCAGGCCCCACCTAACTGCCCTTAGGGCTATGGGGTTGTGGGGGTCAGTCTCTCTGTATACCTATAACTCATTCATGGCACTTCACCTTAACTACTCACTATCTTATATTACTTATCTTAACAGCAGTATGTCCAGCTTTCTTCCTGCTGCATGTGTTTGTACCCTGTCATCTGCCTTGAGTGTATGTTGTATTGCCAAACTATCACTCCTAAACGTGGCCTTTTGGCAGCGCTTAAAAACATACCAAAGCCTTACATAATTAGGCCTTGTCTGTCCTCAGAATGAACTCATTCTCCACACTTGATCAGAAATCATGACTATCTAGCTGTGTTTCTCTAAACTAGGCACTTAACCTACTTAGGTCTTTTTTTTTTTTTGGAGACAGAGTCTCGCTTGGTCGCCCAGGCTGGAAGGCAGTAGAGCAATCTTGGCTTATGGCAACCTCCGCCTCCCAGATTCAAGCAATTCTAGTGCCTCAGCCTCCCAAACAGGTGTGCACCACCATGCCCGGCTAATTTTTTGTATTTTATTTCTGAGTCAAAATCTCACTTTGTCGCCTAGGCTGGAATGCAGTAGTGCGATCTCTGCTCACTGCAACCTCCGCCTCCTGAGTTTAAGCAGTTATCCCGTCTCAGCCTCCAGATTAGCTGGGATTACAGGCATGCACCACCACGCCTGGCTAATTTTTGTATTTTTAGTAGAGACGGGGTTTCACCATGTTGGCCAGGATGGTCTCAAACTCCTGACCTCAAGTGATGCACCCACCTCAGCCTCCCAAAGTGCTGGGATTACAGGCGTGAGCCACCACACCTAGCTGATCTCATTTTTGTTTTTTTAACGCTAGACTCTTCAACCTTTAAGCCGAAGATTGAAAACTATGTCTTGAAGCTTTCAAATGTGTGAAGTAGGCAGGAGAAATGAAAGAGTGATGTAAGCACTGTGACAACTGGATGACATAAAACTTTTCTAAGTGCATTCTCATTTGGAGTTTCTGATATAGATTGTTTTTTGTTTTGTTTTGTTTTTTAATCATTTGAGTAGGCCAAATTTGGCCCACAGGCTAAAAATTTTAAGTCCCACTTTAAAGTCTAAAACCTCTATGATTCTAGGATTAGTGATCATGCTTATTTCTGATTCTGCATCTTACTGATGCTGCTTATTTATTACCTCACCGCCTGCCCCCACCACCACCACCACCACACACACAGAATCACTCATCTTCTTGAATAGCCTGGCGTACAAATAAAACAGCCAATTAGCAGAAAGTAGCTGAGGAGCACTTCAGCAGCTACACTGGGAGTTTGGAATCTCTCCAGAGCTTTCTGAAATTAGATTGCAAATTGTAAATTAATACCAGACTGCTTTAAGTTTTACTTATTAGCTAGGTGACGTTGCTTACCCTTCCTGAACTTCAGTTTTCTCACCTTTAAAATAGAGATAATGTATGATATACATAACTTATAGGGTTCTTTGGAGTATTGAATATTGTGCTGATGACAATAGCACCTAGGATTTATCAGCACTTACTGTGTTCAGAACGTTTGCTACATGCTTTACATACAAGCTCTCATTTATCTCTTAATAAAAACCTTGTGGGACAAATACTGATAGCCCTATTTTTAAAACTAAGAAAGCTGACGCTCAGAAAGGCCAACTTGAAGGATGTCACACAGCTGAGCGGTAGAAGGATTTAGATTCAGGCCTAGGTGACTGTCAAGATCGCAGCACTCATTGTTATGCTTTACTCTCTCAAATTCCTACTGCTGCTGTAACAAATTACCACACATTTAGTGGCTTAAAACAACACCAATGTACATCTTATGGTCTGAAGTGCAGAAGTCTGAAATGGGGCTCACTGGACTAAAATCACCGTGTTGACAGGGCTGTGTTCCTTCTGGAAACTATTTGGGATATATAAGGGAGAATCCATTTTCTTTCCTATTCCAGCTGTTTTCTTTCCAACTTATATTAGGTTAAGGGGATACATGTATAGGTTGGTTACATGGGTAAACTGTGTGTCAAGGGGGCTCAGTGTACAGATTATTTCATCACCCAGGTAATGAGCATAGTACTGGATCGGTCGTTTTTCAATCCTTGCTTTCCTCCCACTCTCTACCCTCAAGTAGGCCCCAGTGTGTGTCCCCTTCTTTATGTTCCTGTATACTCAGTGTTTAGCTCCCACTTATAAGTGAGAACATGTATTTGTTTTTCTGTCTCTGCATTAATTTGCTTAGGATGATGGCCTTCAGCCCATCCATGTTGCTGCAAAGGACATGATTTTGTTCTCTTTCATGGCTGCATAGGATTCCATGGTGTATATATTCATTTTCTTTAATCAGGTACACCACTGATGGGCCTCTAGGTTGATTCCATGTCTTTGCTAATGTGCCCATTCTAGCTTCTAGAAGCAGCCTTCCTTCTTTGGCTCTTGGCCTCCTTCTGTCTTCAAAACCAGCAAAGGCTGACTGAGTCTCTCACATGGAATCTATCACTCTAACACTCTCTCTCTGACTCTAACTCCTCCGCCTCTACCTTTCATCTGTAAGGACCCTGTGAATACATTGGACTCATCTGAGTAATCCAAGAAACTCTCCTCCTTTTAAAGTCAGCTAATTAGCAACCTTAATTCCCCCTTTTTATGTAATTGTGAAAGTTGTTAAGAATCTTATTTATTTATTTATTTATTTTTTTTTTTTTTTTTTGAGACGGAGTCTCGCTCTGTCACCCAGGCTGGAGTGCAGTGGCCAGATCTCAGCTCACTGCAAGCTCCACCTCCCGGGTTTACGCCATTCTCCTGCCTCAGCCTCCTGAGTAGCTGGGACTACAGGCGCCCGCCACCTCGCCCGGCTAGCTTTTTGTATTTTTTAGTAGAGACGGGGTTTCACCGTGTTAGCCAGGATGATCTCGAACTCCTGACCTCGTGATCCACCCATCTCGGCCTCCCAAAGTGCTGGGATTACAGGCTTGAGCCACCGCGCCCGGCCAGTTGTTAAGAATCTTAATGGAGTCACTTGTGTTAAAAAGAAAAAAGGTCCAGGTGCAGTCGCTCATGCCTGTAATCCCAGTACTTTGGGAGGCTGGGGTAGGTGGATCACCTAAGGTCAGGAGTTCGAGACCAGATGGACCAATATGGTGAAACCCTGTCTGTACTAAAAATACAAAATTAGCTGGGTGTGATGGTGCCTGCCTGTAATCCCAGCTACTTGAGAGGCTAAGGCAGGAGAATCGCTTGAATTCAGGAGGCAGATGTTGCAGTGAGCCAAGACCACACCATTGCATTCCAGCCCGGGCAACAAGAGCAAAACTCTGTATCAAAAAAAGGAAAAGAAACTTTGACAAATAGAGCTGGGGAAGGCCATGAGAGAGCTTTCATGCATAAATGCCAGATAACAAAAACTATCACAAAAGACTGCCAAAACAACAACCTTGCACAAAGGCCGTTGCACCCTTACACAAAAAATATATTTGCAAGGTCATCTGCCCAGCAACTGCCTGTCCAGCCGCTGACTGGCATCACTCTTGTTATTAATACTTGTAGGCAAGGATAATTATCACAAAACAATTATGTAATCCTAATTTTTCCATTAAAAACCTTTGTCTTCCTTTACCTCCTTGAATATGCACATAGTTTACTGTGGCATATGTATTTCCACTGCAGTGCCCTATGTGCGAATAAATATTTTCTTTTAGAGAGCCTCTGTTATTTAAACATGCAACATAACATATTCATAAATTCTGGGTATTAGAAAGTAACATATTTGGGGGGGCCATTAGTCTGCATACCATATCCATTGATTACACAGGATAGTGCATTGTAATATAGTATAGTAAATACGTTGAGTGCACATTTATTTTGTTTCCCTAGTATATTTTCATCCAAGCTTTGTTGCATCATTCTCACCTCCATCTCCTATAGAGCATGTCTTTTCACCCCTTTTGCTTCCAGTGACTCTACCAATCACACAACTCTACCCCTTATGAACACAGCAGGAGCATGGGCAAAAATAATAACACATCACTCCAGACCCAGTAGTAGTCCAAGCAGATCAACTAGAGTCCTTCTCTGAGAATTGAGATGGATGGGCAGCTTCCTCTTTCTCCTTGGATCATGAGTCCTAACGGCTGTGAACCCAGAGATGTTGGTAGTCATATGTCTATATATACACACTACTCTCCAACAACGTATGGTGAAGCTGAAGAGACCGAAGCCAGCAGACAGGCAGATGGCTGGACCATAACTGAGAAGTGGAGATGGGGCACTTTTACTATTCAAACCTCACAATTCTGTTGACCCTGCAGCTGGCTCCACCACTACGTGTCAGAGGCTGCCTCTGTGAGACAATAATTGCTGCTACTTTGCTTAGGCTAGTTCGAGTTAGAATTTCAGTTGACTCTTGAACAACATGGATTTGAACTGTGTTGGTGAGATTTTTTAAAAAACCAACCACAGATCAAAGTTGCTATACTCCCGGGATGCTAAACCCACAAATAGGGAGGCAGAATTTTCCTGCACTCAAGTTCAGCAGGACAGAATGCAGGACTTGAGTATATGCAGATTTTTGTACATTGTCATCTGCCTTAATTGGTCCTGGAGCCAATCTCCTGAGTATACTGAGGGACAACTGCATATCACTTGGCACAAAAAAGCCTTAAAATAAATACTTAAATTGGAGCACTGCCTGCTTCCTGAGTATCAATTTCGTTTTCTACCTTACACCATAATGCTCATGAGATCAGAGTCTATGCCATAGTTCCATGGATTTCTTCCTATGCATGTGATAGTACTAGGCTTACTGTAAGAGCTCCAAAAATATTTTATGACATATGCTCTACTTATATGTCATTACGTAAAAATAAAGCAAAATTATACTCATGCATTTTTAATATTAGCATTTTTTGACTCTATTCATAACATCTGTGTTTTCCAACTACGAAGTTTGTGTAAGTGATCTCTTGTAAGATGGAGGTCTGAAACATAAACAGTTTATCATATATGTTGCTGGAGTAACAATTGGCAGAGATTGCCCTATACTCTAATGACATTTTACTCTCCCCAAATCAGATCGATAGGTTTTTGAAGTGCACTCATGTTGAATTAGAACAATAATAAACAGTTTTTAAAGAAATGCATGAAAAATAAAAATAAATAACAAAAATTACCTTTTAAAATACATATATTTTCACCTTTTTGAAGCATTTTTACAAAGTTAAGGGGTGTGTGTGTGTGTGTATTTACCACCCCCTTACCATGATGACAACAAGAACTCAAGAAAAAGATTTCCTGGGGCTGGGCATGGTGACTCATGCCTGTAATGGGAGGCCGAGGTGGGTGGACTGCCTGAGCTCAGGTGTTCAAGACCAGCCTGGGCAACACGGTAAAATCCCATCTCTACTAAAATACAAAAAAACAGCTGGGCATGGTGGCATGCACCTGTAATCCCAGCTACTTGGGAGGCTGAGGCAGAATCACTTGAAGCTGGAAGTTGGAGGTTGCAGTGAGGTGAGATCGCATCACTGCTTTCCAGCCTGGGCAACAGTGCGAGACTCTGTCTCAAAAAAAAAAAAAAAATTTCCTGGCAAAATGAACCAATGCACTGACCAGCTGGATGCACCACAGTGTTCTTTCTTTTCATCTGACTTCCTTAGAGAAGAAATCATCTGATTCATTCAGAGACTATCCTCCCAAGCTAATTAGTACATTTAATCACGTCCAATAACCTTGAGTCAGTAGGGGTTTCTGTTTGTTTGTTTTTCGTTTTTTGGCCTAGTATCTGAGTGCTACATGCCAGGGACATTTTTAGGTGCTTAACATGCATTAACTAATGTAATTCTCCAACAACCTATGAGGGCATTTGAGGTAAGCATTTTTCTAAAAATGCCCTCCTCCAAAGATTTCCATCTTGATTACTCATTGAAACAGTAATTTAGGTATTGATCTGAAGGGACCTTACAAACATAATTAAAATGTATGTACCTTAAGATAGAGGCCAGGTACGGTGGCTCATGGCTGTAATCCCAGTACTTTGGGAGGCCAAGGCCCGAGGTGGGTGGATTACTTGAGGACAGGAGTTCGAGATCAGCCTGCCCAACAAGGAGAGATCCCATCTCTACTAAAAATACGAAAGTTAGCCAGGCATGGTGACGCATGTCTGTAATCTCAGCTACTCAAAAAGGCTGAGGCAGGAGAATTGTTTGAACCTGGGAGGCAGAGGTTGCAGTGAGCTTAGATTGCGCCACTGTACTCCAGCCTGGGTGACAGAGTGAGACTCTGTCTCAAAAAAAAAAAAAAGTTATTCTTAATTATTTGGTTATACCTGATCTAATAATTATTTCAGCCCTTAGAAATGAGAATTTTTTCAGGCTAGAGTCAGAGAGATGTGACAAAAGAAGGAACAAGAACAGGAGAGATCATACAGAAAGGGAGATCAGAGAGATTTAAAGTGTGAGGAGGACTTGACGTGCCCTTCCTGGTTTCGAAAATGGAGGAAGGAGCCACAAGCCAAGGAATGCAGATGGCCTCTAAGAGCTGGGAATCCCCATCTGAAAGCCAGCAAGGAAACTGCACAGAACTGAACTCTGCCAACAAGCTGAATGAGCTTGAAAGCAGATCCGCACCCTCGCCCCCGTCCTCCACCCAAACCCCACCACCCCCGGACCTTCATTGAGGAACACAGTCCTGATGACCCTTTACCGGTGCAGTTCTAGACTAGAGGAGACTAAAGAGACACGATCACCAAATTCAAGACGACCCTTTGATTAGATTCTGTTTGTGGATGGTGTAGGGAATAACTTTAAAGAATGTTGTTGAAACAAGTGGGGAAATCTTAATTTGGCCTATTAGAGAATAGTATTTTATCAATGTTAAATTTCCTGAATGTGATAGTTGAATTGTGGTTATTTAGAAGAACGTCCTAGTTCTTAGGAGACAACATGCTCAAGCATTTAGGAGCGAAGTATCATCCTTAATATAAGCCGATATAAAGCAAATGTGTACAATGCGAACAGCTGGTGAATCTAGATGAAGGGTATATAGGTGTTCATTGAATTATTTTTTGCAATTTTTCTGAAAAAAAATTTTCAAAATAAAAAGTTGGCGGGAAATAAAAATCACTGTGGATACTTTGTGTAGCATGGATTTGAGGTAAATAGGAAAGAAGTGGGAAGACAAGATGAGAAGTTATTCCGCAGCCAGACTGAGGGCTGGGATGCAAGAGGAACAGCAGGGATAATGGAAAGCATCCCCCGCCCACAGCTAGGCCGGCGAAGTAGCTCATCCTATAACTGTGGTTCCCACAGGCTTCCCTTGCAGGGCCAGGGGTGTGGTCGCCCGGCTGCTTTCGAATTTGGTTGGGATTGAGGACTGGCGCCTCGGGATGCTTTGCCCCGCCCCGCTTCAGATTGGAAGAGCCCACGTGTCAGTGTTAGATGGGGGAAGCGGCATCATAAATTTAATTAGCGCTTCTCTTCTCAAAGTATCTCCCAAATCTTTGGCCTTTTTCCATAACGTAATTTTATTTTAGGTCAATGTCTCTTTAAAATTGATGTTTAATTAAGAAAAAGTGTGAGTCACATAAAGATGATTTTTCAGCTTCCCCCGCTACGTCCGCCCCATGCGCCAGGCCGCGAGAGGCGGGACGTGGAAGCGGAAGTGCTGGTCGGGGGCGGTCTCTCGAGTCCGGGGCGCAACTAGCGGACGCTGCCCATGGAGGCGTCTAGCGAGCCGCAGCTGGATGCTAAGTCCGAGGTGAGTGCCAACCTGGGAGGAGAGCGGGCAGCGAGGCTCTGGAGCAAGAAAGATGTTTCTCTAAATTGTGTTTCTGCTTCCGTTTCAGGTCACCAACCAGGTGAGTGAACGGCCGCCCCGCCCTGTCCTCCGCTGGCCCGCCTCCCGCGGCCGCGAGATCGTGCCACCCTGAGCCTTCCCCAGGTCTCCCTGAGTCTTGTGTCCGGGAGCCGGTGACATTCAGTCCGCCTCCCTGCGTTGCTCCTTCTCCTTTGCACCTGAGCCGGTAGCCGTTGCCATTGTAATGAAAGCTCCTCTTCCCCACCCCGCACTAGCCCAAAGAATGCAGATCAGGGATTGTTGGGCTTTGATAAGGCGTCATTTATTCGAAGCTAGGAACACCGTATTTTAAAGTGTGATGGGCCGGGCGCGGTGGCTCAAGCTTGTAATCCCAGCACTTTGGGAGGCCGAGACGGGCGGATCACGACGTCAGGAGATCGAGACCATCCTGGCTAACACGGTGAAACCCCGTCTCTACTAAAAACTACAAAAAACTAGCCGGGCGAGGTGGCGGGCGCCTGTAGTCCCAGCTACTCGGGAGGCTGAGGCAGGAGAATGGCGTGAACCCGGGAGGCGGAGCTTGCAGTGAGCTGAGATCTGGCCACAGCACTCCAGCCTGGGTGACAGAGCGAGACTCCGTCTCAAAAAATAAATAAATAAATAAAGTGTGATGGATTTAGAAGAAGTTATGAAAATTTTCAGATATAGCATCGCAAACATTTTCTTAGTCTCCAAAAAATGTTATTTTTGAAGATGAAGTATAGCATTTTAGCCTTTTAGAGTATGCATTTTTAATGCTAGGAATATGAATTTGACTTTTAAAGTATATGTTAGCCCCATTTCCTTTTCAAGTGCTGCTTTGCTGTTTTAGCTAATAAACTATTTCTAGGCAATTAATTTATAACACTTCCCAGAATAGGAATACTAAAACTAGAGTATTTTTAGGCCAGGAGTTACCCAATTCCATACAAAATGTAAGAAAGGGATGAGATAAGAAATAATTAGAATACAGGGGCTGAGAGAGGTGTCCATTAACTGCTGTCTGTCATTTTTCTCTAACTGACTTTGCTTTTGAGGATTCCTGGGAAGTAGGGGAAGTCAGCTGTCAACTGTCTACCTGGCTTTGCTTAGTTGTATGACTTAGTGCGTTTTGAGTCGATCTTTCGTAAGTCATTTTATCCATTCTCTTACGTTAAGTTTCGTATTTAAGATATTCTGAAACAGAATTAAACTAATTATGGGGTTTTTTAAGTTGAACTCTTTTTGGCTTAAACACAAATTTATTATCTTATTGTTATGGAAGTCAGAAGTCCTAAACTAGCCGTATGGGGCTAAAGTCAAGGTATCTGCAGGGCTGTGTTCCGTCTGAGGCAGTAGGGGAGATTGTTTCCTCCTTGGCTTGTGGCCTCTGCTTCCATCTTCAAAGCACATCATTCCAGCCTCTGCTTCCATTGTCACATTGCCTTCTGACTCTGACCCTTTTTCCTCCCTCTTACAAGGATCCTTTCGATTACATTAGGCCTACCTGGATAATCCAGGAAAATCTCCACATCTCCAAGTCCTTAATTTTGTCACATCTACCAATACTGTTTTGTTGCCTAAGATAACATATAGATTTTGAGGATTAGCATGTGGACATATTTGGGAGGGCCATTATTCAGCCTACTGCACATCCTTCTATGCAGTCATTCACAGATTATGAGTGTTTGCATAGAAAAAGCCAAGATCATTTACAAACAGGTTATTAGATTTAATGTGAGAGTTCAGCAAGGTGATTCCATTGTTGAACGTTATTTAGTTCAGACAAAAAGTTGGAAAATATAATTTTAAAGATGTCATTTATAACATGAAGAAGCTATAGGCCGGTCGTGGTGGCTCACGACTGTAAGCTCAGGGCTTTGGGAGGATTGCTTGAGGCCAGCAGTTTGAGACCAGAGTGGGCAACATAGCAAGACCTTATCTCTATAAAAATAAAAAAATTATTCAGGTGTGGAGGCACAGACCTGTAGTACTAGCTACTCAGGAGGCTGAGATGAGAAGATCTCCTGAGCCCAGGAGTTTGAGGCAGCAGTGAGCTTTAATTACACCACAGCAGTCCAGCCTGAGTGACAGAGTGAGACTCCATCTCTTAAAAAAAAATTGCAGAGTACCTTGCAATAAATCTAACAAAAGATATTTAAAAGTTTTATGAAGAAAATTACAAAAAGTGATAGACTTTTACTTTGTGGTCCAGCTCATAAGGAGCTTGGAAGTCATCACCCTGTCCTAGCAACAAGGAAAAGCTGAACAAACTGAAAAATCAGCAACTCCTCTTGGATCTGTCAGAGAAGCGCGATCACAGGGTAAATTGCCATCCCCCGAATTGGTGAGACAGACTGTGAAGACAGAGAACCACAACTTAGAGCAGAAGCTCCACAGAAACCAATGCCTGAACTGAAATTGACGGATTGCTGCAGGCTCCCATCTCTCCCTCACACCTGACATACAGTCATATCAGCATATTGTTTTCTCTCGCTCTAAATGCACCACCTCTTGCTGCCACCTGGGTTCAAGCCGCCATTCTCTTTCCTGGACTACTGCAGTAGCCTGGTAACAGGGTCCCCCAACTTTCTTAAACTTTGTGCCTCACCAGGCAGTCTGGATGAGCTTTTTGTAATCCAAGTTAGACCAGGTATCTCTGCTACTCAGAGCTTTTTAAGAGATTCTCGTCACACTGGAAAAAAGTCGTAGATATTTACTGTGGCCTACAGGGCCCTTTGAAGATGGATTCCTTATCTCTTACCACTCTTCCTAGCTCATGCCCCTCCAGCTACCTGGGCCTCATTGTTCCCTGAACACACCAAGCGTGCTTCTCCCTCAGTCCAGAACGTTCTTTTCTCCAGATCCTGTGACTTTTTCTTCATTTTATCCGAGTCTCTTTCTGTTCAAAAGCCACATGAACGAGGTCTTCCCAGGTTCTATTTAAATAGCCTTTCTTGTCACTCTGTCACCTTACCCTGCATTTCGTCACACTATAATGCTACCATTTCATTATACTTTTGTTTATTGTCTGCCTTCCCCACTAGAATTCTGAAGGTCAGGAACTATGCTTTATTTTTGACTTCCCTAATGCTTAGAATATAGTATTGCTTACTATATACTGAATAGTGAGGCCTCCCTCCCTTACTCACAACATATGGGAATTGCCAGTTTTATAGACAGCTTTTATAGTCATGTTTTTATATTACTAGTAACTTCAGCCTCCACATCAATTTTTAGTGTGACAACAGCTAATTTGTTTACCTTTTTATATATTTACTTCCTGATTATTCTTTTTACTTCTGGATGTTTTTATATTTCCTTTTTTACTACTAGCTTTTTGTTTCTTTATATATTTTCCTTTTTCAGTACTTCATCATACAATAATTTTGGGGCTACCGTACCTTGTTTCATTCTTAACATTCTTCATAGTGGTAAGTGTTCTTTGTTCTGATTTTTTCTTTTATATTCTTGTATTTTTAAAATCTTTGCAGTTCACTCCTACTTAAGATGAAACCACGATTGTTAGAAGGTTTGCTTTCATTTTGCATTTAAATGTTGAGGTTGGAATTCTGGAAATTATCTTATAAATCTAGTCCTAGCTTTCTTTCAATTGTGAAGACTGACTTTGCACGGTGTCTTGATGGCAGGTCTCCGTTTCCTCACCTGACAATTTCACTGTTTTAATAGTCAGTGGAACTCAGCATTGCACGCCTTCTTTGCTTTTCTGCTTGAAATCTTCTAGTTTTATTTCAGATTCTGAGAAACAAATAGGCACCCCTTTACTCTGCCACTTTAATGTGGATGGTAAAAATGTAACTTCTTCCATCAAGGAGTTGTAGAGTCGAAATACTGTTAAGAATAAGAAATTGCTGGCCGGGCGCGGTGGCTCAAGCCTGTAATCCCAGCACTTTGGGAGGCCGAGACGGGCGAATCACGAGGTCAGGAGATCGAGACCATCCTGGCTAACACGGTGAAACCTCGTCTCTACTAAAAGAATACAAAAAAACTAGCCGGGCGAGGTAGCGGGCGCCTGTAGTCCCAGCTACTCGGGAGGCTGAGGCAGGAGAATAGCGTAAACCCGGGAGGCGGAGCTTGCAGTGAGCTGAGATCCGGCCATTGCACTCCAGCCTGGGTGGCAGAGCGAGACTCCGTCTCAAAAAAAAAAAAAAAAAAAGAAATTGCTTACTTATTTCTTACTCAAACATTTAGGGGAGGGAAGCCCAGGTAGAAGAATCGCTTGAACCCGGGAGGTCTAGGCTGCAGTGAGTCATGTTCATGCCACTGCCACTCCAGCCTGAGCAACAGCCTGAGATCCTGTCTGGAAAAAAAAAAAAAGGAAAATGAATTCGAGGTTCAATTTTTGGATGTCACTATTGAACTGGAATTAAAACTCTCTCTACTCATGAACTCTCCTGAGTTCTGTTCTTGGATTTTTAGCCTATTTCTGAACATTCCTGTTGAGATATCCCTAGTATCATCTCATAATGATACTTTTGGACTGGATACCTCAGCATTCTCCCAGTTATCCAAGCTCAAATTTTTATAATTTTCTATAAACAACTATGATTGTATCTTGTAGGCAATCATCAAGACCTAGCAGTGCATCCTTCTTATGATCAGTTTAGTCCTACTTGTCACCAGCTTAGTTCAGGCACGTATATAACTTCAGACTTGGATTATTATGTTCTGCTGCCATCAGATGAATCTCTCTCTCTCTCTCTCTTTTTTTTTCCCCCAGAGTTGGGGTCTCGCTCTGTTGCCCGAGCTGGAGTGCAGTGGCATGCTCACAGCTCACTGCAGCCTTGACCTCCTGGGCTCAGGTGATCCTCCCACTTCATTCTCCCAAGTAGCTGGGAATTATAGGTGTGCCCTACCATGCCTGGCTACTTTTTGTACTTTTGTATTTTTTGTAGAGACAGGGCTGTTGCCTAGGCTGGTCTGGAACCCCTGCACTCAAGTGATCCACCTGCCTTGGCCTCCCAAAGTGCTGGAATTACAGGTGTGAGCCACCGTGTCCAGCCTGAATATCCATTAATCAATATTTTGATATCATTCTCTCTATTGAAAAACTTTCAGTGAGTCCCCAGTGCCTACAGGGAAAGTTTAAGTGACTTAATATGATAAGTTTTCCATAGGAAGATAAAGGATATAAAAGTACTGTGAAAACCTCTGAAAGCTCAATTTGCAAGGAATTACTGGCTTTTTGATCACTTTTGTCAACTTCATTTTTCATATTTCCTTACAAGAGCCATCTACTTTAAGATAGATAAATGTTCTATCCCTAAGCCAAATTTTGACTCTTTTCATCTGTAATTGGTTCCACCCAATATTTATTAAGCATGTATTCTTTGCTAGGTGTACATTTATGGTATATATAAATAAAACACATTTTCCTCTCAATTCCTGTTCTGTTTATTCTTCAAAATGGAGCTTAAAGCCTTCTGTAAAGCTTTCCCTTAACTCCCTAGGCTACAATAAAGTCTTCCTTTCAACCAGAAATGTACTCACTCACTTATATTGCTCTCTCTGGTGTATATATGCAAAAAGTGCACAAAATATGGACAGTTAATGAATTATCTAAAAGTGAACACTCATGTAACCACAAGCAAAAGTCAATAAATGGAGTGTTACCAGTCCCCCAGAAGCCCACCACATGCTCCTCTTCAATCAGCGCCCACTTCTCTCCACCCCAAAAGAATAGGCATATTCTTCTCTTTAGAGTTTTACCACCTCTTTCTCAAGTTTAAGTGAACAGAATCATAACTTTTGGACTTGTTTTAACATTTTTGGTTTTACGTATAACTGAATTTCATTTTCATTGCTGTGTAGCATTTCATTTATCCATTTTATTTCTGATGAGCATTTGGGTTTTCAGTTTAGGGCTATTACGAATAAAGCTGCTAGGGACATTTTCATATATGTAGCCTATGTACATATTAACAAGTTTTTCTAAGTTCTGTCCCTAGTAGAATTTGGATCACAGTATGCGTAGCTTCAGTTTTACTAGCTAAAGTCAGTTCTTTAATAGATTGGCCCAGTTTATACTTTCACCAACAGCATGTGACACTTCCCATTGCCTCACGTCCTTCCTTGTCAATACTTGGAATTTTCAGACTTAAATTTTTGCCATTTTGGTAGCTGTGTAGTGGTATCTAATTGTGGCTTTAATTCCTTGTTTCTTAAGGTGAGCACATTTTCATAGGTTTATTAGAAATTTGTAGTTATTTTGTGATTTGCCTTTCTTTTTATATGGAGAACTTTTCTTTAAAATGAATTTATACAATCTTTTTACTTATAAAAGATGTTAACCTTTTGTCGGCACCAGCTTGGACTTAATGCTATAGAAGATTGGTGCAAAGCAAGTCTGAGATAGGAGGAATTTTTGGTCCCTCTTTTATAAAAATGGGAGATTTACAAATGCCTTCCCCTATTCCATACCCCAAAAGTCCTAAAATAGAAGATGGGTTATACAACTTTCATGGTTGATTGAGGCATACATGGGAACCATTCCATTGCTTTTCCTCACCATAGTCCTCAAGCTCAAATACTACATTAGTGTAAATAGTGATAAGGTGGTTTGGATTTCATCAGTGTTCATGATAGATATGTGGTAGGATACCTGGTGGGATTTACAAAAATCCTAACTTTTACAAGAAGAAATGTATTAACAAGTGAAGATTTTTGCCCAGTGAACATTAGTTTTGTAGAAAAAGGTATCAGTCAGTGAGCAAGTACTTTTTGAGTGCCTGCTATGTATCAGGCTAAGCTTTGGAAACAAGATAGACAGTATTTTATCCCTTTATTTTATGTTTTAGAGTCATGTTTTTGAGGCACTATTAGCAGCTGCGTGTTTTATGCCATGGCATCATTTAGCAGTCATTGACAGAAATTAGATTAAAAAGTATTGAGGCAACCAGTAGTCACTAAGCCTATCATCTTTGGAGTCAAACAGACTGGTTTCACTTCTGATTCCAGAAATGTGTGACCTTATGCACATTACCTAAGCTCTCTGAAGTTGACTTTTGTCACCTGCAAAGTGGAAACAGTAACCTATAATGTTATGTTGATTCAGTGAGGTATTTAATACATGTAAACTGCATAGCACATCACCCGGGGCGTGTATCTGTCATGAACACTGATGAAATCCAAAACTACCTTATCACTATACATGCTAATGTAAGGCTTGAGGATGGAACAGCAAAGTGAACTAAAAGATACTCCAAGCCTGTTAAAGGAAACCAATACTGCCACATCTTCCTTCCACTTTCATCATTATACATTGGAGGGGAGATTTTTTCCCCCATTTTTTGCTTTTTTCCATTTTTAACTACAATGGTGTTTTCTAACTGCGTTTGTATCCCTTATTACCTCTCCATTTTTTCATTTGATCATTGTTCCTCTAGCAATATGAAAATGAAGATACTTTCTTTAAATATGACCAGCGTTGAAACTAAAAGTTGAGTATGAGTGCAGTAAAATTGAATAAATATCTGCATTCCAGGTAATGTTACTACTACTAATGTATTATTTTGTCCTGTCTTATTAAAGCTTGTAGATTTTCAGTGGAAACTGGGTATGGCTGTGAGCTCAGACACTTGCAGATCTCTTAAGTATCCTTATGTTGCAGTGATGCTAAAAGTGGCAGATCATTCAGGCCAAGTAAAGACCAAGTGCTTTGAAATGACGATTCCACAGTTTCAGGTTTGTGATTTAACTCATCCAGTTTTAGCTCATTTTTTCTGTAATCGTCACATAAAAAGATGTATACAATTTTTCTTCGGGAAAACTTTATGATGGTTTTTATTTGTAGATTGACGTGCTTTACGTTTACTAGTAGTATATGCAAGAGACGTGAATTTGTCTCCTTTGGGAATTTGATAAATTATTTTCAATATAATGTGCTGAATTTGTTTACTGTGCCATTTGATCACTTGAAAAGTACTCCTCTGAGTATATTTAGGAAATTTTTATCTTCAATGGCAGGATATTTACTTTGCATTTAAATGTTTTATTCTTATTCCTTTGGGCGTAATGTTCAAGAATGTTAAGCTAAATGAATCTTTGAATAGCGCTGACCCTGAATTTTCTAACTAATAATGTTTACAAAAGGCAGGTCAGAGCAAGTGTACTTGTTGGCTGGCTTTATCAGCTAGGGACTTAAGTAACTCAGTAGTTTAGAGTTATGTTACCATATTATCATTCTACCTCTTTTCTGTAACCAAGGGGGAATAAGGATCGCGGCGGGGAGGGCTATAAATCAGGTTTTCTTTTTGTTTTTTTTTTTTTTTGAGATGGAGTCTCGTCCTGCCGCCCAGGCTGGAGTGCAGTGGCACCATCTTGGCTCACTGCAAGCTCCGCCTCCTGGGTTCATGCCATTCTCCTGCCTCAGCCTCCTGAGTAGCTGGGACTACAGGCGTCTGACACCACACCTGGCTAATTTTTTTGTATTTTTAGTAGAGACGGGGTTTCACTGTGTTAGCCAGGATGGCCTCGATCTCCTGACCTCGTGATCCACCCGCCTTGGCATCCCAAAGTGCTGGGATTACAGGCGTGAGCCACCATGCCATGCCCGGCCAGATTTTCTTTTAAATGTACATACTGGAGATGTTTTGTCATGAATTTCACTGTCCTGTACAGTTTTGTTTTTATTTGTGTGGTTTGTTCCTTTTGGTATGAATAGGTAAGAATCTATTCTTAGCACTTACACTAGTACTAACTTAGTACTTACACTTAGTACTTATAACAGCAGTTAGTACTCTAAAAGTCAAAGCAACCATCATGAATGAAGTGGAAATAAAAAGTGATTCTTCGTAAAACAAACTAAAATTATATTGGTCCTAGGCTTCCTTTTAAAGAAAACTCTTTCATATACCACTTTATGGTACTTTTGATTTCTGCTTTTATAAACTATATTTTAAATAATTTCTTTCCCTTTCTTTTTTTCCTTTTTTGAGGCACAGTTTCACTCTTGTTGCCGAGGCTGGAGTGCAGGGGCGTGATCTCGGCTCACTGCAACCTCCGCCTCCCGGTTCAAGTGATTCTCCTGCCTCGGCTTCCTGAGTAGCTGGGATTACAGGCACGCACCACCACGCCCGGCTAATTTTTGTATTTTTAGTAGAGATGAGGTTTCACCATGTTGGCCAGGCTGGTCTGAAACTCCTGACCTCAGTTGATCTATCTGCCTCAGCCTCCCAAAGTGCTGGGATTATAGGTGTGAGCCACCATGCTCAGCCTGATTTCTTTATTTAAAATAGATATCCCTGCTTTGAAACAAAAATAATGTTCACAAATTTAATATTATTAGTGTTGATTAGTGTCTCAGAACTGAGACTCAGTGAAAAGGAAATAAATGTATATTGTGATATGGGAATAACATTCAACTAAATGTGAGGACTCAGTCAATTTCAAGAGAGAATATATGTTTTGGTTTTTTTTTGTAATTCACAGTGCTGGCCTAATTCTTATTCTGTGCAGCATTTGTGCTGTCCTAATTCCACCTCTAGAAATTTTTTCTCATAGGGAAAAAAAGCACAAATGGATTAATTTTTTCCTCATTGAGGTACAGTTGACAAAATTGTGTATTTTGAAGGTTTCACAGTGATGATTTGATAAACATACACATTTTGTAATGATTACCACAGTCACGCTAATTAACATATCCACCTCCACATATAGTTACCTTTTTTTGGGCAGAGAGTGTGTGCGTGTGCACACGTAAAATCTTTTTTTAGCAATTTCAAGTAAACAATACAGTGTTATTAACTGTAGTCACCATATTGTACATTAGATCTCAGACTTACTCATTTTATAACCAAAAGTTTGTATCTTTTTACTAACATTTCCCCACTGACCCCAGCCTCAGCTCCTGGCAACCTCCAGTCTCCTTTCTGCTTCTGTGAGTTTGACTTTCTTAGATTCCACATAAGTGAGATCATGCAGTATTAGCCTTTCTGTGTCTGGCTTATTTTCACTTTGCATAATGTCCTCCAGATTCATCCATGTTGTTGGAAATGGCAGGATTTCCTGCTTTTTTTATGGCTGTGTGATATTGTATTATGTGTGTATGTATACACATACATAGTATATACATATATACATACATTATAAACATATTAAATGTAAATATACACAAAAACATTTTCATTAGAGGCAACTCTTTTAAAGAGAGTTTTTACATGGGTTAAAACTGACCACAAGATAACCTGTTAATCACATTACATGACTGAGAGCTAAGGAACATTCTTTGAGCTTTTAATTTATATCTGATAACTAAAATTTTGAACATCAATATATATTTTTAAAGAAATAGTTACACTTTGCTTCATTCTGTGACAAATTTGCATATAAATTAAAATAATTCAAATCCTCTTAAGTAGCAAAATAAAAAATTAAGACCAAATAAGAAGGAAAATGCAGATGCATAAATCATTAGAAGGTATCCTGATTGCCAAGGTTAAGTTTCAAATTTGTCTCCTAGCTTCCTGGTAGGTACAGGAGAAGACAGAAGAACAATTCGCCTGATTCCTTTCTTACTGAGATTTACGAGAAGAGGACTTCTATAGGAGAACCATTATACCAGCTTAATTTTTAAATGACAGAGAAATAAGCTCTACCGTATAAGCCATTGCTAATGTTGGATCTCTCTTCTAGTAATTGAACCCATAATCTTAAATGAGACAGCCCCTACCACACTGAAATGCAGTTCTTTACTAGATTGAAAGTGTTTTGAGGCCTGGAACCAACCTGTTATTTTTGTTTTTATTTTCAGTGTCTAGGACAGTGCTAGGTATTTAATAAATCTGGTGTGATCTTAAAAGGACTTTCTCGTGTGCTTTTTGAAAAGTTTAGTCATGAGATAATTATCCAACTCTACAGTAGTATTTTTGCTTGCAGTACCAAATTGCACCTGTTTAGTTCTTACAGCAACCTTCAGTAATTGAGAATGTAACATTAAAATGCGAACTGAATATGTTATATAGTCTCTGGTAGTCAGATATAATTAAAATAACTACTTAAATATCTTCTAAAAGCAAAATTAATATTATTTTCCCCATTTCTCTCTAGAATTTCTACAGACAGTTCAAGGAAATTGCTGCAGTTATTGAAACGGTGTGAAGACGGATTCTTTGGTTGATAAACTGCTATGGTTCTAAAGTCATGGACTTCACTTTCTGCAACAAAACCACATGAGGATGGAACATTTATTGAATGAAAAATGCACTTTTGGTTTTCCGTTTTTTTAAATAATAAAAATGAAATAAACAGGAATTGGGTAGTGGTAATCAATGCATAACTTTGTGAATGTGCTTTATAAAAGTGACTGAATTAGACAGTTTAAAGGGTGTACTTGGTGATAATGTGAATGATATAATCAGACTAACATTTGAATCATTGCTATTGGAGGCAGCACAAATTTATGTGTTACAACAGTAGTTTAAAAACTTGTACTGGATGGAACCCATTTTATAAACAATCTTATTTTGAGTCATATATAAATATATATATAAATCAGAAAAGTAGTATTTGATTAGGATAACTTTACAAATTCAGTTGTGTAGCCATCATTTATTATAACAGCAGTCAGAAGAGTGAGGCTTCTTTTTTCAAACAGTTGTAATCAGATTAAGATTGACCATTGCTCCTTTACACAGTATTAGTCTAGCATTCAATTTTTTCTGGTATTAATGGTTGTAGAAAATTAAAATACACAGAGTTGGAAAGACAAGTTTTAGTCTTTGAGTTTTGTACGACTGAGTTAACCTGTTAGCACAAGTTATTGCATGAGATGATCTCTCTTGAATTTAATATATAAACCTGTTGTTAAACTCTTTTATATTATAAAGCTACCACATTGTACGGCATTTGTTTAGAAGTAAGCAAATAGACCACCGGAATAGAATAGATGGCCCAGAAATAGATCAAGACATTCTGGTCCACCACATTGGAAATTTAAACCCTCTTCACACCCTGTCTGCATATCTGCAGGTCTGTGTGAGTCCACTTTCTTTGTTTTCTGCTAGGTAGCACACTGCTGTGAGGAGCCCAGGACTGCTGCCTGCCGCAGCACACCTGTGCGCTCAGATACCCACCAGCTTGATGAGTTAGCTGATGGGCCATTTGTGCATACCAACTACCCACAGACATTTCTATTACTCACCCTCTGGATGCCAACGCATTAATGATCCTAGAATTACAAGAAACCAAAGATCCCTTCTCTGTCCCTCCCTCAATTCTGTGGGGTACCAGTGTCATTGTGTTCCTAGAAATAAGAGTAGAAACCTCTATCTGGGTTAGAACAACAAACCTGCCTTCTCTAACTGTGCATGAGGTTCCTCTGTCTCCCACTTCCTTTGGATTAAAACCTTCCTCCTTCCCCTTCCCTATTTGCATGGTAGCATTTCTAGGTTTAAGGCAATATGCAAAAAGATCCAAAGTTAGGCCCTGGCTCAAACACTGTGGGTGGCAGATTTGAAATAAATTTAAATTGCATGTTTAAGTTTGTCTTTTGAATTTAAAAAGCAAGTTTTAACCTGGCACTTTGGGAGGCTGAGGTGGGCAGATCACTTGAGGCCAGGAATTCAAGACCAGCCTGGCCAACATGGCAAAACCCCATTTTTACAAAAAATAAAAAAATTAGCCGGATGTGGTGGTATATGCCTATAATCCTAGCTACTTGGGAGGCTGAGGCAAGAGAATTGTTTGGACCCGGGAGGCAGAGGTCACAGTAAGCCACGATCTCATCATTGCACTTTAGCTTGGGTGATAGAGTGAAACTGTCCCCACCCCCCGCCCACCAAAAAAAAAATAAAAAGCAAGTTTTTTCATAATGTATTTTTACACTATTTTTATTACAAATGTCTATTTTTGCTTTATTAAGCACTTAATCAGCTTCACTGGGCTGGCCTGGGAATTAACCATTGTTAAAATTTCTGTGGAAAAGTGTGTTTCAAGTTTCGAACAGTTGACTTAAATGTAAACTTTTAGAAAACAGCTCATTCTCAAATGGGAAACTATTAATACACTTTTAGTTTTCAGAAAGAAATAGATTGCTCCCCCCTTCCAAATTTATCAAGCAAAACCCAAGTTTTTTCATGTATTCCACTACCAAGACATGTTGATACAAGCATCAGATTTATATAGAAAGAAGGCAAAACTCACAAAGTACTTAAGAAGAATTGTCTTTTCAAACAGTTTTTTTTTTTTTTTTTTTTTTTTTTTTTTGAGATAGAGTCTTGCTCTGTCTCCCTGTCTGTAGTGCAGTGGTGCGATCTTGGCTCACTGCAATCTCCGCCTCCCGGGTTCAAGCTATTCTCCAGCCTCAGTCTCCTGAGTAGCTGGGATTATGGGCGTGTGCCACCACATTTGGCTAATTTTTGTATTTTTAATAGAGAAGGGTTTTACCATATTGGCCAGGCTGATCTCAAACTCCTGACCTCAGGTGATCTGCCCACCTTGGCCTCCCAAAGTGCTGGGATTACAGGCATGAGCCACCGCGCCCAGCCTTTCAAAATACATTTTTAAAAATCTTTTGTACCTTCTGTTTTTTAAAACTTCACAAAAGTTTTAAATTTATAGAAAAATTGTGGAAATAGTAGAGCTCCCATATTCTCCATGTCCAGTTTCCCTTATTAACATATTAGTATGGTACGTTTGTTATAATTAACAAGCCAATATTGATATATTGGATTTCTTTAGTTTTTGCCTAATGTCCTTTTTCTGATCTAGTATCCCATCCAGGATACCTCATTACATTTAGTTGTCATGTCTCCTTAAGCTCCTCTTGGTTATGACAGTTTCTCAGACTTCCCTTGTTTTTGATGACCTTGACAGTTTTGAGGAGTACTAGTCAGGTATAATTTAGGGTGTTCCTTGATTGGGTATCGTCTGATGTGTTTCTGGAATTGAATTGTGGGTTTTTGGGAGGAAGATCACAGAGGTAAAGTGCCATTTTCTACATGTCATACCAAGGGTTCATATAGCAAAGTGATTTATATTGGTTTATGTTGACCTTGATAATTGACCGAAGTAGTGTTTGTCAAGTCACTCTTTTTTCCCCTTCTTTCCATACTTTACTGTTCGAAAGGAAGTCACTATCTGCTGCCCTTACTGAAGGAGTGGGAAGTGATATCCCACTCTTTTACGGTGGAGCAGCTACATATTTGACTTGAAATTCTTCTGTGAGCAAGGTTTGTCTCTTCTCCCCCATTTATTAATTTATTCCATCATTTATATCAGTATGTACCCATGGATATTTATTTTATACTTGGAGTTATAATTGAATTTTTTGGTTGCTCAAATTATTCCAGCTTTTCCGTTGGTAGCTTTTTGGGTTAGCTCATGTGCCCCTTTGACACACTTTTATCAGTGTGTGTGTGAGAACACTTTCTGACACTACAAGACACTTCATCTTGTGTATTTCCTGCCACAGTCCTAGAATCTCATTACTTTCAGGAGCTCTGGTTATTTTAACTGAACTATGGTTTTAGAAACCAAGATATGGATGCCAGGTTTGCCCTATATTTTATATTTTGAGAGCATTAAAATGTAGAAGTCAGCCGGGTGTGGTAGCTCATGCCTGTAACCTCAATTCTTTGGGAGGCTGAGGTAGGAGGATCACTAAGCATTTGAGGTTACAGTGAGCTATGATTGTCCAGCCTGGGTGACAGGACAAGATCCTGTCTCTAGGGAAAAAAAAAAAAAAAAGGTAAAGAAGTTCTGTTGCCAAGATATGTTAGACCACAAAGCCAAGCCCTTGTTTGAGGATTGGTAAGAATGGTGACCTGGACTCAGTAAATGCTCTCACTTTAGTATACGATGGAATCACCTAACAAACAGGACAATATTTTGTATGTGCCCTGTTTCTATGTATAAGATCAAAGATGCAAGAAAGATATATCTACTTGGTAAGGTAGGCCAGAAGGTTGATAGTTTTACTAACTCATGAGGAGGCAGATAGCATCTAAGTTTGAGGAGCCAGAATTTTGGGCTTGCTGTCTTTCATACTGTTTTGAGCCGAATGGGATGGATGGGGAGAGGACCCACTCTTACCAGGACATTTTTGAAAATAAAAGGGGACATCACTAATATGCTACAATACAGATACAAATTGGAACTGCCCTGAGCATACCAGGACATATGGTCATGCAAGTCTCATCATACAAAGAAATTATTACTTGAGCCACAACATCTATGTTCTATTTCCCTTTGCATCATAAGCCTGTTGAAGGATTCAATGTAGTGCCCTTAAAGTAGACCTAGTGTTGGCCAATTGCAGCTCATATTAGACTTACTGGTCATGCCCTAAGGAATCAAAACTTACATCTGAAAGATACCTATATGTATATAAAGTATTCATCACTGAATGTTGTATTATTTCATTCTCACACTGCTATAAAGGAATACCTGAGACTGGGTAATTTATGAAGAAAATAGTGGCTCACAGTTTCTTCTTAAGTGGCTCACAGTTCTACAGGCTATGTAGGAAGCGAGGCAGCTTCTCCTTGGCTTCTGGGGAGGCCTCAGGAAACTTGCAATTATGGTGAGAAGCAAAGAGGAAGCGAGCATTTCATACGGCCGAGAGCAGAAAGAAGAGAGAGAGGTGGTGGAAGGTGCCACCCACTTTTAAACAGCCAGGTTTCATGAAAACTCACCATCATGAGAACAGCACCAAGAAGAGAAATCTGCCCCCTTGATCTAGTCACCTCCCACCAGGCCCCATCTCCAACACTGGGGATTACAATTCAACGTGAGATTTGGGTAGGGATACAGATCCAAACCACATCATTCTGCTACAATCCCTCCCAAATCTCATGTCCTTCTCATATTCCAAAATACAGTCATGTCTTCCTGATAGTTCCTCAAAATCTTAATAACTCATTCCAGCATTAACTCAAAAGTACAGAGTCCAATGTCTCATCTGAGACAAAGATAGTCCTTTTCCCCTATCAGCCCGTAAAATCAAAAACAAGTTGGTTACTTCCAAGATGCAATGGAGGTATGGGCTTTGGGTAAACATTCCTATACCCAAATGGAAATATTGGCCTCAAGAAAGAGGCTACAGGCCCCATGCAAATCCAAAACCCATCAGGGCAGTCATTAAATCTTAGAGCTCCAAAATAATCTCTTTTGACTCTACGTCTCACATCTAGGGCACACTGGTGCAAGAGGTGGACTCCCAAAACCTTGGGCAGCTCCACCCTGTGACTTTGCAGGGTTTAGTCCCTGTGGCTGCTCTCATGGCCTGACATTGAGTGCCTGCATATTTTCCAGGTGTAGGGTGCAAGCTGCTGGTGTATCTACCATTCTGGGGTCTGGAGGATGGTGGCCTTCATCTCACTCCACTAGGCAGTGCCCCAGTGAGAATTCTGTGTGGTAACTCCAGCCCCACATATCCCCTCCACACTACCCTAGTAGAGGTTCTCCATGAGGGCTCTGCCCCTGCAGCAGACTTCTGCCTGTACATCCAGGTTATTTTATACATTCTCTGAAATCTAGGCAGAGGCTCCCAAGCCTCAACTCTCAACTCTGTGAACCCGCAGGCTTAACATGACATAGAAGCTGCCTAGGCTTATCGCATGCACCTTCTGAAGCAGTGGCCTGAACTGTACCTGGGCCCCTTCAAGCCACAGCTGGAGCTGAAGACTGGAATGCAAAAAGCAGTGTTTTAAGACCATATACTACTGGGCTCTGGGCTGGCCCAGGAAACCATTTTTCCCTCCTAGGTATCTAGGCCTGTGATGGGAGAGGCTGCCACAAAATTCTCTGAAATGCCTTCGAGGTGTTTTCCCCATTGTCTTGGCTATTGGCATTTGTGTTCCTTTTAGTTATGCAAACTTCTGCAGGCTGATTGAATTCCTCCCCTGAATATGGGCTTTTCTTTTCTACCACATGGCTGGGCTGCAAATTTTCCAAACTTTTATGCTCTGCTTCCCTTTAAATATAAGTTCCAGTTTCATATCATTTCTTTGCTCACACATATGAACATAGGTATCAGAAGCAGTCAGGCTACTTCTTGAACACTTTGCTGCTTAGAAATGTATTCTGCCAGATAAGCTAAATCATTGTCAAGTTCAAAATTTCACAGATCCCTAGGGCAGGGGCACAATGCAGCCAGGTGCTTTGCTAATGCATAACAAAACTGACCTTTGCTCCAGTTTCCAATAAGTTCCTCATCTCATCCAAGACCTCCTCAACCTGGACTTCATTGTCCATATTACTATCACCATTTTGGTCACAACATTTTAACAAACCCCTAGGAAGATCCAAATTTTCCCTCATCTTCCTGTCTTCTTCTGAGCCCAGCACACTCTTCCAGCTCATGCCCAGTTCCAAAGCCACTTCCACGTTTTCAGGTATCTTTATAGCAATGCCTCACTTCTACCAATTTTTTGTATTAGTCCATTCTCACACTACTGTAAAGAACTACCTGAGACTTGGTAATTTATAAAGAGGAGGTTTAATTGGTTCATTGTTCCACAGGCTGTACAGAAAGTGTGGCAGCATCTCCTCAGTTTCTGGGGAGGCCTCAGGAAACTTACAATCATGGTGGAAGGCAAAGGGGAAGCTGGCACTTCACATAGCCAGGTGCAGGAGGAAGAGAGAGAGGTGGGAAGTGCCACACACTTTTAAACAATCTAATCTTGTGAGAATCCTATCATGAGAAAAGCACCAAAGGGGGAAATCCACCCTCATGATCCAGTCACCTCCCACCAGGACCCACCTCCAACCCTGGAGATTACAATTTGATATGAGATTTGGGTAGGGACACAGATCCAAACCATATCAAATGTCATGGTACAAATTCATGTAATCAGTAGTTTATATCTGAGGAATAACTTTTTTAAAAAATTGTAATAGACTATTTTTTTAGAGCAGTTTTAGGTTCATCACAAAATTGAGTAGAAAGTTCCCATATATTTGCCCTCCTACAACACACATGCACACACAACCCCCCATTATCAACATCCCCTACCAAAGTGGTACATTTGTTACAATCCGTGAACACACATTGACAAAAGTATTATCACCATAGTCCGTAGCTTACATTAGGATTCACTCTTTGTGTTGTATATTCTATTGTTTGAATAAATGTGTAATGACAGGTATCTACCATTAAAGTATACGGAGTAGACTCACTGCCCTAAGAATCCTCTGTGCTCTGCCCAGTCATCACTGGGAGGATCATAAGCCTCTGGCAACCACTGATCTTTTTCCTATCTCCACAGTTTTGCATCTTCCAGAATATCATATCGTTGGAATTATACAGCATGCAGCCTTTCCAGATTGGCTTCTTTCACTTAGTAATATGTATTTCAGTGTCCTCCATGTCTTTTCATGGCTTGATAGCTTATTTCTTTTTACTGTTGAATAATATTCCACTGTCTGGCTCAGAATTTATTTTTGCTTTCTTAGATCAAGAAAGATGTTTAAAATACCCAACACTGTCCTAGACACTGAAAATAAAAACAAAAATGGCAGGTCTCCAGGCCTCAAACCACTTTAAATCTAGTCAAAGGTTATAAATCAGGGTCTTCTTCTTCCTTCTTCCTTCTTTCTCTTCCTTCTTCCTTCTTCCTCTTCCTTCTTCCTTCTTCCTCTTCCTTCTTCCTTCTCCTCTTCTTCTTCTTCTTCTTCTTCTTCTTCTTCTTCTTATTATTATTATTATTATTATTATTATCTGTAGAGACAGGATTTTGCCATGTTGCCTAGGCTAGTCTCAAACTTCTGAGCTCAAGTAATCCACCCACTTCAGCCTCCCAAAGTTCTGGGATTACAGGCATGAGCCATTGCACCTGGCTAGTTTGTTTCTCTTTCACTTAAGTATCTCAGCTGACGTGGTGGCTCTCCTTTGCAAGTCATTGAGGGCTCCCATCCATTTTCTACATCCAGCCAACCTAATTTCCCAAGCTGTATTATGTCCACTTCTTTCTGTCCATCTCTGTAAAATTAGCCTGGGTGTCTTAGTCCATTTTGTGTTGCTATAACATATTATTTGAGATAAGGTAATTGACAAAGAGCAAAGATGTATTTCTTACACTTCTGGAAGCTGGAAAGTCCAAGATTGAGGAGCCTGTATTTGGTGAGGGTCTTCTTGCTGCATTATCCCATGGTGGCAGAAGGTGGAAGGGTAACAAAACATGTGCCAAAGTGTTCAGGGGAGAGAGAGAGACAAAAAAAGAGAGAGAGAGAGAGAGAGAGATTGAACTCATCCTTCATCTTTTTATCAGATTCCCACTCTCACAATAACTAACCCACTCCCACAATAACAGTATTAGTTCATTTATGAAAGCAGAGCCCTTGGGTCCTAATCACCTTTTATAGGTCCTGCCTCTAGACACTATTGCATTGGGGATTAAGTTTCCAACACATGAACTTTGGGGGTCACATTCAAACCATAGCAGTGAGTTTCTCTTTCTTGTAGGACCTTAGCAAAAGTGGGAAGAAGCATCCAGCACACTGATGTTCTGACATTTTTTTCTAGCTACTTTTTCTAATGCAGTAATTCTTACCTAGGGTCAGCTTTTAAAAGGGACATTAGGAAGAACATGAGGATGTTTTT
Source organism: Trachypithecus francoisi (assembly GCF_009764315.1). Taxonomy (NCBI): domain Eukaryota; kingdom Metazoa; phylum Chordata; class Mammalia; order Primates; family Cercopithecidae; genus Trachypithecus; species Trachypithecus francoisi. The sequence continues at coordinate 40,395,103 of NW_022681463.1, forward strand.
GGTTGTTGTATTGACTGAGGATTACTATTAGCATTTCATGGGTCATGAGCAAAAATGCTGAACATCCTAAAATTCCCAGGGCATTCTTGAACCACAGAAAATTGTTTTACCCAAAATGCCAATATGACACATATTTAGAAACGCTGTCACAGAGCTACAGGCTCTACATGCATGTGGGCTAACTTTTAAGGCATCATATAGTGACGGTTTCACCAAATGTTGGGCCAAGCATAAGAGTCGCCAGTGTTAGTCTACGATATGCTCATCACCTGTTGCCTGAATTGCCAATGCCTCATTATAGGTTTTATTACAGTATCATCTTACTTTTAGGTACAAATTATGTATTAGCATATCAGTCCTGCTGCTGTAGTAGAAAACCCAAAATGGTTTAAACAAGACAAATTTATTTCTTTATGTCCAGGCTGGCTGCTCTACTTGAAGACATGAGGGGCCTAGTCTTCTGTCTTGTAACTCTGCTATTCTCAATGTACAGCTTCTTTAATAGATTCAGGATAATTGCTCCAACTCCTGGCTTCATATTCAACTTCCAGAGAAGTGATGTTCTCGGGCCACTAACCCAGAATTTTCCCCCATCGCTTCTGCTTACATACCATTGTCCAGACCTAGTAACATGGCCATAACTACCTGTAAGGAAAGCTGGCAGTTTTACCTTAGCACTCTGTGCCTAAATAAAAGTTCCATAATCATAAGAAGGAAAGAACAGATATTGGAGGTGATATGATTTGGCTGTATCCCCACCCAGATCCCATCTTGAATTGTAGCTCCCATAATTCCCATGTGTTGTGGAAGGACCTGGTGGGAAATAATTGAATTATGGGGACAGTTTCCCCCATGCTGTTCTCGTAGTAGCAAATAAGTTTCATGAGATCTGTTGGTTTTATAAGGGGTTTCCCTTTTCTCATTTTCTCTCTTTCCTCCCATGTAAGATGTGCCTTTCATCTTCTGCCATAATGAGGCCTCCTCAGCCATGTGGAACTGTGAGTCCATTAAACCTCTTTTTCTTTATAAATCCTGCCATGTGTGACAACATGAATGAATTTTGAGGACATTATGCCAACTGAAATAAGCTAGTCTCAGAGGGACAAATACTTCGTGATTCTGCTTATAAGAAGTATCTAAAATAGTCAAACATGCAGAAACAGAAAGCACAATGGTGGCTGTCAGGAACTGGAGGGAGATACAAATGGAGAGTTACTATTAATTAATTATTATTATTATTAATGGGTATAATATTTCAGTTATGCAAAATGATTATGTTCTAGAGATCTTCTGTACAAGAAGATCTTGTGCCTACAGTTCACAATATTGTATTGTACACTTAAAATTTTAACAGCAGAAATCTCACGTTAAGTGTTCTTACCACAATTTTTTTTTTTTTTTTGAGACAGGGTCCCACTGTGTTGCCCAGGCGAGAGTGCAGTGATGCGATCTTGGCTCCCTGCAGCCTCGATCTCCCAGGCTCAAGGGATCCTCCTGTCCCAGCATGCTGAGGCTGGGACTATGGGCACGTGCCATCATGCCTGGCTAATTTTTAAATTTTTTTGTAGAGACAGGGTCTCTTTGTGTTGCCCAGGCTGGGAGGATCGCATGAACCCAGGAAGCAGAAGTTACAGTAAGCAGAGATCAGGCCATTGCACTCTAGCCTGTGCAACAGAGTGAGACTCTTTCTCAAAATAAATGAATAAATGAATGAATAATAAAGCATTATTGAACACTCTTCACACTTTCATTTTGCCCGTTAAATACTGCAGTGTATATTTTCTAAGAACAAGGAACAAACACCTCAACTAACCACAGAATCAATATTGAAATCAGAAAATTAACACTGATATAATCTTCAATTCTTATTCAGTTTTTGCCAGTGTCCCAATGATGGCAGCAGCAGCTGTCTAGAGTGGCCGCTGCAAAGATGCTGGCTGCAATGGGGGAGGCACAGTCAGAGTTGCACCTTTGTGGTGCAGCAGGAGCCCTACCCCTACCAAGTTGGCACGACTGGAGGCCTGCGCTCCCGGGTGCAGCTATAGCCTCCTGGCCACGGCCCTGGACCCAGACATTCCTGGGCTCTCAGGGGACTGGGAAGTCCCTGCCCCTGCAGGCTTGGTAGTGCCTGCTCCCACTGTCTGGCCTCTCCCTGCTCCCAGCATCCACTCTGGTGCAGAGCAAAGCTGTGGCCAAGCCTGGCTACTGTTGCTACCTGGCTGGGTGTGCATGCACTCAGGGCTGTGCTAACATGCCAGCCCCCTGCAACCTCCAGACTTTGGATGCCAATGAGTGCAAGAGGGAAGCCAGAAGGGGAGCTGAGGGCAGTTCAGCACAGGCTTGCAGGTATCCTTTGGCATGAACAGCCTGGGCACCTTGGATGGCATATTGATGGCAGGAGGCAGACAGGTTATTGGTGGGTCCTCAGTGAAACCCCACTTTCAAACCAGGGATAGCCTGAAACCTGGGGGGTCCAGGCTGCAGGTTCAGGGTGGATTCTGCAGCCCAGAATGAGAACTTAGGGTGCTTTTCCCGGCCTGCCCATGGCCGCCTATGAGCCAATCAGCATGCACTTCCACTCTTCAGAACCCATAAAAACCCCAGACTCAGCCAGACTCACACAGACATCAGGACTACCAACTGCCAGAAGGAGTTACCCACTTTACGTCTCCTGGGAGCTGTTCTATTGCTCAATGAAGCACCTTGCTCACCCTACAGCTGTCCCCATACCTCATTATTCCTGGACTTGGGAAAAGAACTCGGGACTCACTGAATGGTGGGACTGAAAGAGCTGTAACACAAACAGGGCTGAAACACACCCCCAGCCCCCACCGCTTGTCACATTGTGGGCAATGAGAAGGAGACAAGGAGAGAAGAGCTGTGGCCCTTCGGGGAGCCCAGACCTAGGGGCTCCCCAAGCCAGAGCTGTGACATCCTCTTTGGGGCTCTGCACTTCCTGGCATCTCCAAGCTTCTGGGTGCCACCACATTCCCCTCGTCCAGATGCAGGTGTCCACAGCAGAAGCTGCGTGCAGTACATCTGGCCCAACCACAGCCTTGCTTGGAGCTGGCACCTGTGCCAGCACTTGCAGCTGCCCACCCCAACACAGCAGCTGGCATGCCTGGCTGTGTGCGGTGGCTGAGCCCTGTGCTTGCTTGCCCATACACCCCTTGCTGCTCCACACCTGGCTTACCCTTGGCAGGTGTGAGATCCAAGTCAGAAGTGTGAACCAATCATAGCTTGTTGGGCTGAGTGGGTGGAACGGGCCCAGGGGGTGCAAGTAATGCAAGTAATACTCAGGCAAAAGGCACTGCCAGCCACAAAGGTTTCCAGCTGGTGAAGTGACACCCCAAGGGTTTTGTGACACCAATAATTCACTTTATTGTAAAAGAAAATCCAAGATGATATGTTACATTTGGTTGGCATGTGTCTTTAACCTTGTTTAATCTGGAACAGTTCCTCCATCTTTCTTTGTCTCTTATAGTACTGGTATTTTAAAAAGAGTTCAGGTCAGTTATTATGTAGAATGTATTTCAGTTTAGGTTTGTCTGATATTTCCTCACGGTTAGGTACAGTTTTACATCGTTGGCAGGAATACCACAGAGGTGAGATTGTGTGTTTCTTAGGGCTTTGTATCAGAGAGCCCGTCAAAACTTATTTTTTGAAAAGGCATTATTTATTTATTCTGAAAGGAGGACCAGAAAGACGAATCTTTCTGTTGCTCCAGGTAATTATGCATTCAAAAAATATTTGCTTTTTGTTTTAAAAAAGTGTTTACAGTGCCTCTTCATCTTTCTCTGTTTCATCCCGGGTAGTTGTTACAGAGTTAATTGAATCACTAGGAAAGCTGTCATGCTAATATTCCATTTGCTCAAAAAGTCTCTGAACTAGAGTGAGAATTGTCTTTGCAGTATGTCAACAAATCCACTAAAAAGGATTTTCTTTTTTAAGAAGAAAAGAGACTTCATTCCAGCAACAATTTGTAAACGGGGAGACACAGCCTTCTGTACAGAACCAAGGTTTCTTATGAGGGAACAAAGAGAGGAGCTGCCTTTTATAGAGAAAAGAGAAAGTTCCCATCCAGGTTCCCAATCTGGTCTGCTATGTAAATAAGGGATGCAAACTTGTTCAGTTCTGATTGGTTGATGCTTATTTAGTTCTGACTGGTCAGTGCAAGTCACAGCCTATTGGTTAACTTCAGAAGACGACATAGGATTTTTCCAGCAGCTGTTGATTCAGTTGAAGTAAACAGGAACAGAGAGCTATGAAAGTCCCAGATGTGTGAGCATGTGGGTTTTCTGAGAAAGCAAAGTGTGAATGTGACCTCTAGTCAGCAAACAGCCACTTTGCTGTATTTTGAATTTAGGCCCAGTTACCTATTCAGGATCCATATCAAAGAATTGCCTCTTTCAGAGTTCACAAATAGAAACATTATGAATCGTGATTTTCTTACTCTTCTCAAATATTACGGTGGTTTAGAAGACTATTTTCGGCCGGGCGCGGTGGCTCAAGCCTGTAATCCCAGCACTTTGGGAGGCCGAGACGGGCGGATCACGAGGTCAGGAGATCGAGACTATCCTGGCTAACACGGTGAAACCCCGTCTCTACTAAAAAATATAAAAAATTAGCCGGGCGAGGTGGCGGGCGCCTGTAGTCCCAGCTACTCGGGAGGCTGAGGCAGGAGAATGGCATGAACCCGGGAGGCGGAGCTTGCAGTGAGCTGAGATCCGGCCACAGCACTCTAGCCTGGGCGACAGAGCGAGACTCCGTCTCAAAAAAAAAAAAAAAAAAAAAAAAAAGTAAAATAGCATATAACTTTTAAGTGGAAAAATATTTTGTTCAAAATATTCAAAATAAATTGAATAATTAAGGCACTGATCTTGACCTCAAGACATAAATCATTCATATTTCAAATATTTTTAAAGATACAGAAATATCAGCATTTTAAGATATCTCTTGGGCTGACTGCTCTGTCAGCTATAAGCCTTGTGGATTTATTCAGCTCTCCTCTATTAGCCAGTTCACACAGGTTATGTTGCAGTTACCAACAACCCTCTTTATTGTTGTGGCTTACAACAACAAAGCCTTCAAATTCCAGTTAAATGTCTCTCACAGGTTAACTCGGGTTCTGCTCTGGTTGTCTTCATTTCAGGACCAGCTGCTATTATGGAATTGTAAGTCTTATGGCATATGGAAAAAAGAAGTGGTAAATCCATTCAGTGGCTCTTAAAATTTTTGGAGAAGTGAAGACATCACTTCCACTCACATTCCATCAGACAGGAAGTTATATTGCTGAGCTCAACAATAATGGAACAGGAAAATATACAACTCCTGCAGAGAGAAGGAAATATTTTTTAACAATAATAAAGTTTACTCCAAATTGCCTCTACCCACAGCAACTTCCGAATTTCAGTATATTGGACATCGTTGCTAGTTCTGTAACTTCCAAGTCTCATTCTTGCTCTTTCAGAACTTGTGAGCTGCCCAATAACTATAAATTTATTTTTTACCTAAATTGGTCAGAGTTTGTTTCTGTTGCTTGCAACTCAGAACCTTGTCTGATACAGAAAGTTAGGCCTGGGCCAGGTGCAGTGACTATACCTGTAAACTCAGCCTTTCTCAGGCCAAGGAAAGAGGAGCACTTGAGCACAGGATTTCAAGATCAGCCTGGGCAACATAGCGAGACTCTTGTCTCTAAAAAAATAAAATAAAATAAAAAGGAGAGAGAAAGAGGCCGGGTGCAGTGGCTCATGCCTGTAATCCCAGCACTTTGGGAGGCCAAGAAGGGCAGATGACGAGGTCAGGAGATAGAGACCATCCTGTCTAACACGGTGAAACCCTGTCTCTATTAAAAATACCAAAAACAAGATTAGCCAGGTGTGGTGGCGGGCGCCTGTAGTCCCAGCTACTCGGGAGGCTGAGGCAGGAGAATGGCGTCAACCCAGAAGGCGGAGCTTGCAGTGAGCCGAGATCAATCTGCTGTACTCCAGCCTGGGCAACAGAGCAAGACTCTGTCTCAAACAAACAAACAAACAAACAAAATCCCCCAAAAACAATACAGGTGCACGCCATTATGCCCAGCTAATTTTTGCATTTTTAGTAGAGACAGGGTTTTACCATATTGGCTAGGCTGGTCTTGAACTCCTCACCTCAAGTGATCCACCCGCCTCAGCCTCCCAAAGTGCTAGGATTACAGGTGTGAGCCACCGCACCTGGCCCAAACTTAACCTCTTAAATATGACAGTCTTGTCAGCCCAACAGAGGTTGCAAGTTGCAATGCCGTCTTACATTGAAACAACTTTATTTCAGAGGTGATTTGATGGTGTGAATATTCAAGGGAAAATTTATAGATCTGCAGGCATGGCTGGTGATCACTGAGAACACTGACACATTAGTAGAAATCACTTTAACGTTTGCCCCAATATTTCTCAGTTAATTCTTCCTGGATAGATATCTGAAATCAGTAATAATTCTGTATTATTCAGATTTTATATTGTGGGCAAGAGAGGGCACTATATACTTTGAAGTGGAGGTACAGCATCTATTAATTTCCGTAGATGCAGATATTTCAGACAGGAAAATTAAAATCTCTTTGAGACTTCTAATTTCTCCATATGATCAGAATCAGAATAATGAGCTTTCTACAGTGGGACAGGGTACCAATGGGTCAGCACAGAATTATTGGGATATAATACACTAGAATGCTATTAGGATTCATCACATAGATTTGAACATATCCTAAATAAAATCGTAGCTTCTCTCATATAACTTTATATGCTAAAATCCTATTGTAAGTTATTTGGAGAAATAGTTGATTCTAGGGCTAGGCCTAGGCTAAATACAAGATAAACCTAGAACATCTCATAATGCCAAAAAGCAAGGAATTGCTAAAAAGAAGAGAAAGAAAGTGGGGTATGTGAAAGGACACAGGAGTCAACTCGAGGGACCTCCTGATCGCCAAAGCTGAAACCATTTGAACAACAAAATAAATAACACAGTATTGGGTTACAACCCAAGTATAAAATAAATATTTTTTAATCCACGGTGATATGAATAAATAAATCATTTGGGGAGAAAGGGCAAATCTTCCTTACAGAATATTTCCAAACATTACGTATCCATACCCTTCCTCCAGCTGGAGGTAGGGAGAGCTTATTCCCCATCCTCCACCTCTGAGTTTGGGCTAGACTTACTGATTCAATTCCAAAGAATAGAGCATAAAAAAGGAAAAAACAAAATAGTAACTTTAGAGCAGAGAAACCTGGCAAACACTATTTTAACCAGGTGGTCAAGTTTGGTATCATAGGTGATAAGTCATGTTAGTATCATAAATCCCCTGATATGATGTAATGAAAAGAAACCAGGACTCTGGAGAAATGATGGATTCAGAGTCTAGGGCAGGAAATGAAAAGAACATACTGTGAAATCGATTATCGTGGAAGAAATCCGACTGTCCAAAGGTGGGATAATTTGAACACCAGTGATATGGTTTGGCTGTGTCCCCACCCAAATCTCATCTTGAATTGTAGCTCCCATAATCCCCTCCTGTCATGGGAGGGACCTGGTGGGAGGTAACGAATCACTGGGGCGGTTTTTTCCCATGCTGTTCTCAAAATAGTGAGTAAGTCTCAGGGGATCTGATGTTTTTTTAAAGGGTAGTTCCCCTATACAAGCTCTCTTCCCTGCTGCCATGTAAGACATCCCTTTGCTCTTCCTTCATCTTCTTCCATGATTGTGAGGCCTCTCCAGGCATGTGGAACTGTGAGTTCATTAAACTTGTTTCCTTTATAAGTTATCCAGTCTTGGGTATGTCCTTATTAGCAGCATGAGAATGGACTAATATAGCCAGTAGGGATAACAACTTCAATAAATTGAAATATATTGAATATATTTAAATCTGGAATTCATAATAATTGACTATACATTTGATATTAAGGAAGTATTATTAACATTTTTAGGTATGAGAATGATGATTATGAGAATAATGAATGAGAATAGTGACTCTTTAAAAAGAATCACTAGTTTCAATATTCAGGAATTTTGAAATATTTATGAATAAAATATGATATCTGGAATTTAATTTACAATGATACAGGAAAGAAGGAAAGTCAGTAGAGGGTAACTTATGCCACTGGCCATAAGTTGGTTGATGAATACATAAAGTTGATTATATGAGTCTGTCCGCTTATATGTATGTTTAAATTTTCCATAATGATAATAAAATTTTCCAAGTACTAATGAATTAATGGATCAAGGAAATGATTTTTCAATGTTGAGAGACAGAGAGACAGTGTTTCTTCTGTAAAATACACAACATTGCCTATTAAGTGATTTTGTCATAATAACCAAAACAAAATTAAACAAAAAACAAATACAAATGAAAACCAAAAAAATTCTACCTTCAATCCTATCAGGATTCTAGCTCTTTGCTTTCTAATTCTATAGCCACTAGCTATCTGTGGCTATTTAAATGTAAATAAATGAATTACATGGAATAAAATAAAAAATTCAGTTCCTGAGCTTCACAGGTAACATTTCCATGGCCACATAGAGCGTATATTGGATAGTGGATAAAACGTGTCCATCGTAGTAGAATGTTCTATTAGACAGGGTTTAGGCACTTTCCAGGACATATAAGGACAGTAGGATGTATTAAATGACACCACCAGGAGGTAATTACCAAAATCTTAACCATAAGAAATATTATATGATAAACAAGCCAGTTTCTAAAATTCTTTTTAATGTAAAACAAAAGATATGATGGGGGAATCAATCGGTTAAAAGAGAATTAAGAGGGGCTGGGCATGGTGGCTCATGCTTGTAATCCCAGCACTTTGGGAGGCAGGGGCTAGTGGATCACATAAGGTCAGGAGTTCAAGATCAGCCTGGCCAATATGGTGAAACCCCATCTCTGCTAAAAACACAGAAATTTACTGGGCATGGGGGAGCATGTCTGTAATCCCAGCTACTAGGCAGGCTGAGTCACAAGAATCGCTTGAACCTGGGAGGCGTTGGTTGCAGTGAGCCAAGATCATGCCATTGCACTTCAGCCTGGGCAACAGAGCACAGACACTGTTTCAAAAAGAAATAAAAATAAAATAAAGTGGAAAGTCAGCAATTTTAAAAAGAGAGAGAGAATTAAGAGATATATCCACCTATTGCAATGCATGGAATTTAAATTCTGATTCAAGTATACTGTAAAAAAAAATTGTATAGCAATTAGAGAAATGTGAACACTAGCTGCAAATTTATGATATTAAGTTGTATTTTTAGGAAAAACCAATAATAACTTGTATTTTTAGGAATGACAATTATACTACAGTTTTAAAATCATTACAGCTGAAATGAAGGATATGAGGAATACGACTTGCTTAAAAATAATTGGGGAGAGGTGAACGTGGTTGGAGGTGTAGGTGAAAGATTAGTCATTTATTAATAATCGTTAGAGTTGGGTAATGAGCTTGTCATACTATTGTCTTTTGTGTGTGTGTGTGAAAAATTTCCATAATAAATATTTTTAAATCCTAAGAATTTACCATGTATTATGAAAAATTAAAAGACATTAACCTTTTTAGTTTACAAATGTATTTGTTCATATTCCAATATGGGAAATGAAGATCTATCATAGAGGAATTTTGATCGTGCAGCTGGGCTAAATGATACACACTGCCATAATGAAAGTGTATTTTGAGCCAGACGATGTACTTTTTCTATTTTGAATAGTGATACATAAACTGGTTAGCAGCTTGCTCCATAATTACACTGGCAGTGAAAGATGCTTATTTGACTCTAACAAATTTCCAAAAGTAGCTTTGCAGTCAACTCATTGGGAAATATTAATTTGACTAAAATCTTGCATTTAAAAAAAAATCGAGTGAAAGGTAGGACAGAGGAATGTGTTAAGATGAACATAACACATACTCTATACATGGAAAAAAGCCCCTTAGCCATGGTGTACAGTTGAAGGCAGGAATTGTTGCTTGACTATGTGTGAAACATAACGCTGCAAAATAATAAAATAAAATGGTCATCTTTTTAAAAATCTTCTTACGCATTTTATGCCCATTGTTAAAAGTTCAAACAGTATCATTTAATAAATAAATAAGTGATTTCCTTCAACCTCAGTTTAAGTGGTCCCACAGCTAGTGGTCAGCAAAAAAATATTTTGCTAGGTCTCCACAATTTTATAATTATTACTTTGAGACTCCATCAAAAAAAGGAAAGACCTGGAAATACTGGGCTTACATTCTCCAGTTCCAACAATTGGCTACAGCTGACTAGTAACTGCTCCTTTAAAATGGGGTTTGAATTCTATCCACATACATGCGTGTGTGCACACACAGACATGCCTTCCCACTTAGAGAAGCCAGCATCTTTCAGCGTCTTTTTCCAATAGGCATTTGAATTTGGAACCCCTCTTCTATTCAATATAATGAGTGAGGTACTTTGTTCATATCTTTATAAGTCTCATCTATGAGGAAATCTCAGTCATTTCAAACTTGATTACTGTTAAGTGTACCTTAATAATATAAAGAAAATCATACCCACGGTCTATATACTTCACCTTAATTCTGCCGTATGTTAATGTTATAATTAATACATACGATTTTCATAGAAATAATCATTGTCTATTTCATTCATTCCTTTTTTCTTTTATTGGTAAAATTTGTATTTCTGATTGAATGGCTCCTTATATACTAATAGCTTTATATTACCCTTAGTAATTCTCTGTTCTCTACTATGAGAAATATTGAAGTTTGCTAATAACCTCTTCTTGCTTCCTATTCTTCTACTCGCCAAGCATCTGATTTGAAGCAATATCCTTGTATTTCCATGTCATAACTGTAAGGCAGTCAGCTAGCTTGCTCTCCTATTTTTTTAATTTTTAATTTTTATTTATTTATTCTTCTTTTTTTTGAGACAGAGTCTCGCTCTGTCACCCTAGCTGGAGTGCAGTGACGTGATCTTGGCTCACTGCAACCTCTGCCTCCTGGGTTCAAGCAATTCTCTTGCCTCAACTTCCTGAGTAGCTGGGATTACGGGCACCTGCCACCACGCCCAGCTGATTTTTGTATTTTCAGTAGAGAAAATTTTATTTTTGGTCTCAAATCCCTGACCTCAGATGATCCACCTGCCTCGGACTCCCAAAGTGTTGGCATTACAGATGTGAGCCACTGCGACTGACGTCTACTTTTTATATGTCCTTCCCATTTCCCCATTTCCCACTCCTTCTTCTTATTTTTGTCTTTTTGTTTGTATTTTAGAGACATAGTCCCACAGTATCTATGCACAGGTGCAATCCTGGCATACTACAGTGTGAAACTCCTGGGCTCATGTGATCCTCCTGCACCAGCCTCCTTTGCAGCTGGGACTACAGACACGTGCCATTGTGCCTCAGCTCCTAATTTTGAAAGTTGGACTCCCTTCATTATCAGAGCATATGGCAAATTGCATAACATACTCTCCTTTATATCTATTGTTCATAGTCCGAGTTCCACAGGTCAATGGATATTTTGGCTTGCTACCATCCCCGATGTTGATGTTTCTCTAGTCATTTGGGTTGCTAGAAGCTCCTTCTCTAGGAGATCCTGCGGAAAGGGATATGGAAACAATATTCCTTAAGTTCCTGAATGCTCATAACTGTCTATGATCCTTCACAGTTTGCGTGGACATAAAACCCTTTGGTCAGATTTTCTTTCCTTAAGTATGCTAAATATGTTGCTCTATTATCTTCAAGCATAAAAGGTTGCTGTTAAAAGATCTGATAACAATTTATCATTTCCTTTATATGTCATTTGGGCTTCGTCTGGATATAAATAAAATATTTTAAAATCTTTCTTTTATGGGAACAATTGACACTGGGGATTCCAAAAGGAGGGAGGGAAGGAGGGAGAGCAGTAAGTGAGGGCTAAAAGCTTCCTATTGGGTACTGTGTTCACTGTCTGGCAGACGGGAACAATAGAAGCCCAAACCTCAGCATCATGTTATTTACCCTTGTAACAAACCTGTGCAGGTAATCCATGCATCTAAAATAAGATACAAATTAAAAAATCAAATCTTTCTTTAAAATGCAATGGTTTTACTAAAATATATTTTAGTGTTGGCCATTTTGAGTCAATTTCTCTAGGTACATGATGTGCTTTGCAATAGGTATTTTCTTTTCTTTTTTCTTTTTTTAGTGAGACAGGGTCTTGTTCTGTTGCCCAGGCTGGAGTGCAGTGGTGTGATCATAGCTTACTGTAACCTCAAACCCCGAGGCTCAAAGGATCTTCCTGTCTCACCCTCCAGAGTAGCCAGTAGTACAGATGGCCACCACCGCCCCCAGCTATTTTTTTTTTTTTTTTTTGTAGAGGGGGGAGGTCTTGTGGTGCTGCCTAGACTGGTCTTGCACTCCTATCCTCAAATGATCCTCCTGCCTCAGACTACCAAGGTGCTGGGATTACAGACATGAGCCACTGTGCCCAGCCACAAAATGTATTTTCAAGTATTTCTTCATTTTAGGAAAATTTTCTTAAATCATAGGTTTCTAATATTTGTTCTGTTCCAGTTCCTTTGGTTTTCTTTAATACTTCTAGTATGTATATGTAGATTCTTTGATTATCTTCTGTATCTAACATTTTCTCTCAAATCCTTTCCACTTCTTTATTTCTTTTCATTAATATTTTCCTCTTTCTTTTAATTTTCTGTTTCTTTTGTTTGTTATTTAAGAGATGAGGCCTCACTGTTAATTTTCTATTTTTATTGAGACTTTTTTTTTGTTCGAGACAGGGTCTCACTGTGTCACCCAGGCTGGAAGTGCAGTGGTGCGATCATGGCTCACCGCAGCCTCAGTCTTCTGGGTTCAGGTGATCCTCCCATCTCAGCCTCCCAAGTAGCTGGGACTACAGGCACATGCCACCACACCTGGCTACTTTTGTATCTTTTGTAGAGACGAGGTTTGGCCATGTTGTCCAGACCGGTCTTGAACTCCTGGGCTCTAGCAATCCTCTCGCCTCAGCCTCCCAGAGTGCTAGGATTACAGGTGTGAGCCACTGTGCCTGGCCTATTTGTTGTTTTTATTTGCTCTTGTGTACCTAGTTTATGCTTCCTTAAAATTTTTAAACCTTACGTACTGAGTTTTCTCAGTTTTCCCTACACAAACTTTGTGTTTTAATAAACAAAGTAAATATACATATGAGGAAAACTTCTAGGACCAAATAGGTAATAGTGAAGTTACTACTGCTAAAATGAATGTTTGCCATGCATATTAAATCAAAAGAGCAGAGACTTCGAGGCACCTAAAACTCTCTAAACTCAGTACCTGGAGGTAGAAAACCATTTTCTGTTTTCTTTTACCTTGTGCTACAAAACCAAGTGAGAACTGTTTTACTCCTAGAATTAGAGGCATGTTCCTGGTTGTTTAACTGAATCTTTCTAAGTTAACATTTAGAACAGAGACAATAGCTATAGAAGAGTTATTTCATTTACAAATATAGAACAATATCACAACATTAAAGAGGAGGTTACATGGAAATTCTTGTTACTTTCAAATATCAGACACTTTCATATGATAGTACTACAGCAGTGGAATGAACTCTATGTCACAAAGGCTTCATTCAAAAACTTTCTGTTGGTGTTTACACCAAACAAGTCTCACCGTACTTCTGGCATCATTCTGGAGCTTTGAAATCCACTTGGCTTTTTAGGTTATCGGAAACATTTACTTCGTGGTTTCCATCAGTTTCAATACTGCCAGCTATTTACTCAGACAGACATTCTTTTTGCTGTCAGCCACTTGGGAAAGTGGAAGGATTTAAGCCCTTGGGAAGCTAGAGCAGGGAGTTAAGGGCAGACTTCCATTGCCTTTGCTTCTCTCCCAAAAGATGACTGGAGCTCTACAACAAGGGGCTGAGTAGACAATGAAGTAGGCCTACTCTATATTCTAGTTAGCCTGGGCCCCTATAACGAAAATACCATGCACTGCATGGCTTAAACAACAATTTATTTCTCACAATTCTGGTGGCTGGAAGTCCAAGATCAAAGTGCCAACAGATCTAGTGTCTGGTAGGGGTTTGCTTCCTGGCTTGAAGACAGCTGTCTTCTCCTGGGATCCTTAAATGGCCAAGAAAGAGAGAGAGAGAGAGGAAGCAAGCTCTACTGTGTCTCTTCTTATAAGGGCACTAATCCCATCATGAGGTCCCCACCCTCATGATTTAGTTACTTCCTCAAGACCTGCCTCCAGATATATTCACACTGGGGATGAGGACTTTAACTTATGAATTTGGGAGACACAAACATTGAATCCACAGCACCTCACCTCTTATGACTTATTTTCAGTTTGCTCCTTTAAAGGTTGGTGAGTGCCTTTATGGTAGGGTATGTACATGGTAGGGAAGATCTCAGAATTGCAATGAGTTACAAGAAATGTTTTCAAGGTCGAATGATGAAACATTGTCCAGGTAAGGAGGCAGAGTTGTCCGAGGTCATGGAGTCCCAGGGAGCTATCAGCATGTATCTTATCTCGTGCAGCAATGTGAAGAAAATAAAGGAAAGAACAAGTATTGAAATTTGTGCCCTGCAGGGACAGGAAAAGGTGCTAGGTGATGATGAGTTAATCTGACTCAGTTCTGAGGTCCAGCATAGGAACCATCCCTGGGCAACCCCTTTACCTGCCACTGTACATTCTGCGGAGGCTGGCAGCTGTTTCAAGGAGCTCTTCTCTGGAGCATCCTTTCAGGACACAAGAGATTATTTCATAAGCCTTTTTCATTCCTCTCAGTCCTCTCAATCTACCATCCCTCCTTTATTTCCCTCAGATGGCTTCATTTTTCATTTCACAAAGAAAACAGAAGGCACTTCATGAAACTTTCTCAAGTTTTAGACACCACACTTACGAAATTACCTGTATCCATACTGAGTTCCTCCTTTTTGACTTTCTGATGGAGGAGATACCCTACCTCTGGTCTATAGATAATTCCTTTACCTGGTTTCTGGAGTGAATGCCTTCTTGCCTTCTCCAGGAATCCACTCATTTATTTAATGTTACTTAGTAAGCCTCTCCTTTTCATACGGACCATGCTCCATTGAGTGACTAATCCATTTCTCTTTTGTAGATTCAACTGATCTCCCTTCACTGGTTCCTTAGCACTTAACCATGCCTAATGCTTCCTCTCAGTTAAAAACCAACACAACCAAAACACACAAAAAATTCCACCTTCCACCCATAACCCTTCTTCAGCTGTTGGCTTATCTTTCTTCTTTTCTGTAAAGCCAAGCATCTCTAAAACTTTTTGTATACTTAGTATTTTCATGTCACCATCTCTCAGTCATTCTACAGCCCACAGTAGTCTATCTTTTGCTTCCATTGTTTTCACTAACTTTGGTCACGAACAACCTACCTATGACTAAACTGAATGGAACCATTTTGGTCCTCATCTTCCTTGATCTGGATGTAGCATTTTAAAATGTAGACCACTTCTTTTTTTCACGTGGTTTTGGTGACACCACATTACTCCTATGTTTCTGGTTCATCTAGCTCAGTTTTTTTGGCAAGCTGCATTTTTGTCTGTGTTTCTCTTAAATATTGGTGTTCCTTGGGGTTTCCTACGCATTCTTTCCTTCATTGTTAGCACTCTTTATGGTTGATGCCATCAGTTCTTAACACTGTAATTATCACATAAAGGACATGCTTGCTATTGTATTTAGAAATGAAGTTGTTGGAATTGCAAGGATTGTCTTGTTTAAATAGGTCTACAGGGACAAAGCCAAAGCAAAATATACTATGAACTCTGATTAATAATGTATTTCATACCAATTAAATATTAGTGGAGTGAAGGAACAAAGTTATTAAGTTTATAGTTAATGTTTTTGTCATCACAATGCTGGATATACATTACAATTTAGATGGGTAAAGCCCATTCCTACAGCAAAGATTCTAACAGACACAATTTTATGTAACATTGATGTCCTGTATAAATGCATAATTATAACAAACATGAAAAACAAACTTCACATTATCTCTCGATTCTCATGCCTCAGCCTCCCAAGTAGCTGGGATTACAGGCGCCCATCACCACACCTGGCTAATTTTTGTATTTTTAGAAGAGACGAGATTTAGCCACGTTGACCAGGCTGGTCTCGAACTCCTGACCTCAAGTGATTCGCCCGCCTCGGCCTCCCAAAGTGCTGGGATTACAGGCATAAGCCACTGCACCTGGCCCAGTATTTCATATTTAAATTAATAAGACACAGAACTGGTATACAAAAATTGAACATAGCCTTCTCCCCATCTAGTTACTACTAAGTATTCTTCATGCATTTATGGTATCTGATTTACAAATACTATTAAATCCCCTTTAACTTAAAACCTATACTAATTATTCTCCATTTGCTCATCCAGATATCTTCTCTGCCCTTTTCTCCCTTGCCTTATGCCCTGGGACAGTGTCCTCTGAGGACTGTATGTTGGAGGAATACCAGGAGGAGATGGAAAACAGGAGCATAGGGTCAGGGCATGCCTCCTCTGTCCCCTTCCTGTTCAGTGCTGTATCACCGGCATTAGCTGTGACCTTTCCCAACTACAGGCTCTGCGGGGCAGTGACTCCCACGGGGTTCTAACAACGTTTCCTACTCTTGGCTTTTTAGTCCTAGGGCCAATAATGGTTTCCCACTGTTGTAAGTCTCCCAGCACCTCAATATTCCCTGTTTGTCTCATCAGTTCTGCCCATACCTTTGTTAAGAGTTCTTTCATTACAGTCTTAATTTTAACTCACTTAGGGTAAATTTTTTTATTTCTGAGAACCTGACTGAGATGACAATTTTGAAAACTAGCCCAGTGCTTTGCATTCTCAAAAGCACTTGTGCCAACAATTTTCTGCTTCTTACTATCAAGGATTCTCATTAAATAACACCATGGTATGGTGGGGCGGGGCGGTCCCAAGATTTCACCTATATTTCAACCAAGGCTGAAAGTTCAGAATTTTAATTTTGTATTTTCACTGTGTGCTAATAGCTCTCAGTTTGTATCTCTAGCCCAGATCTGTCTCCTAAATTTCAGAACTACATGTTGAATTCCTCTGATTTCTTTGCTCTGATATTCCACAGATACTAAAAATTCCAAATGCAATGCCTAATTCTTCTATGCCTTTTAAGCAACTTTCTCAGCCTGCTCCCTGTCTGTATAAAGTTAGGAGCTTAGAAATGTCTTTTGTAAAAAAATTTTTAGAGACAGGATCTTGCTTTGCTGCCCAAGCTGAGCGCAGTCACATGATCATGACTCACCGCAGCCTCAAATTCCTGGGCTCCAGCAATCCTTCTGTCTCAGCCTCCAAAGTAGGTTGTACTGCAGGCGGGTGCCACTATGCCTGGATAATTTTTTTATGTATGTACAGATGGCGGTCTCACTGTGTTGCCCAGACTGGTATACTCCTGGCCTCAAGCGATCATCCCACCTTGGCCTCCAAAGTGCTAGAATTACAAGTGTGAGTCACCTTGTCTCGCCCAGAAATCTCTTTACAATCTGAATATTCATGGTTTCTGTTAGTCCTGGGTGGCCATTCTTTTGCTGACTCAATTCCTTTAAGAATTTGGGGGGGCTTTATGTATATCAGACTAGAGTTCACTCCATACTGCAGAAGCCAAACCCACAATTAGTTTCAAGACAGGTTTTTCTTCTTTAGGTTTACTTACTGCTAGTTTGAGATTAGGCTTCCATGCGACTATTTAAGCTTTCAGGAAGTCATTTGGTTCAGCAATGGAAGCACCAACTTAATTATCTAGAAACTTTAAAATGTGTCTTACAGTCATACTTTGATTTGATCTTCATCCTTAAACTATTTTTAAATTTCTGAGTATCTTTTATTTGTTTGAGAAGTTGGAAATAAGATATAGTTTATATTCCAGACAGAGAAATTTTAAACCTTTATAATTCTCTAAATTCAACTTTCAAATTGGCCAGGTGTTTAACGAGTCCATCTCTTTCTTAAAAAAAAAAAAAAAAAAAAAAGCCTTACTATACACAGCTGGTATAAATCAGCTGACACTCTCAATCTTCTGATTGGAAATATTCTTACTCAAATCCAAAAGTTCATCAAGTTATTGAGTGAACTATTTTTCCAGTTCCTGCAGGTGATTCTTATACTACTCCACGACATGGGGTTTTTCAGCTTCCATAGCAGTGTCTTCATGACTTTTTTCCAGTCTCCTGTAATAGTTTTCTTGTTCTTTTTTTCCAGCCTCCACTAACAGTTTCCTTTCCATCTGCCACATAATCTTGGAATCAATGTCACACATTTTAGAGTGTTGTTATGGCACCATCCCAGTTCTATACACTGTATAATGTTGTAGCTGCCTTTCACTTGTATGTATCTCTTACTGGACAAACTCTGTAAGAATGGCAAAGATGTTTCCAGTCCCTGGACCATAGTAGGTATTCAGTAAATATTACTTAATAAATAAATAAATAAATGTGGTGATTCTTCATTCCTAGAGACCTTTTAAAGGTGTCATTGCTTAGTTTGACCTAATCTCTATTACCTTAATAATGAGTACTCTAGTTCAGCTAGTCTCTTCTTAACTATTCTCTTTAGTATTGTACCTATTAGAGTACAACCTGTACACACATGAACAGTGGCTCTTATTTGAAGCAAAATCTACCCATCTACAAAATGTGATTCCTAAAAAAGATTCTTAATGTCTGTATGACTCAGTCTTCTCATCTGTAAAATAAGGATAATAGTAGTACTTACACGATTGCTGTCAGGATGTTTGGTACAGAGTAAAAACTCAACAAATGGTGACTATTACTATTTTTTCATTTCTGCATCCTTACCGAACAAACTTGTAACATAAACTGCTTCTAAAAAAAATGGGAAAGAAGTGGAAAGGAGACTTACATTTTTTGCTGTACATATTTTTTGTAACTTTTGAATAGTGTACCATCTGCAATGACTGAGCTGGGTGTGGTGGCTCACGCCTGTAACCCTACCACTTTGGGAGGCTGAGGTGGGTGGATCACTTGAGGTCAGGAGTTCGAGACCAGCCTGCCCAAAATGGCAAAATACCATCCCTACTAAAAGTACAAAAATTAGCTAGGCATGGTGGTGAGCACCTGTAATCCCAGCTACTCGGGAGGCTGAGGCAGGAGAATCCTTTGAAACTGGGAAGCGGAGATTGTAGTGAGCCGAGATCGGGCCACTGTACTCCAGCCTGGGTGACAGAGGAAGACTCTGTCTCAAACAAACAAAGAAACACACACACACAAAAACAAAACAAAAAGACAAGAAAGAAAAAGAAAACAATGCCTGATTCAAAAAGTACTACATGTAGGCCGGGCGCGGTGCCTCACGCCTGTAATCCCAGCACTTTGGGAGGCCGAGGTGGGTGGATCACAAGGTCAGGAGTTCGAGACCATCCTGGCTAACATGGCAAAACCCCATCTCTACTAAAAATACAAAAAAATTAGCCAGGCGAGGTGGCGGGTGCCTGTAGTCCCAGCTACTCGGGAGGCTGAGGCAGGAGAATGGTTTGAACCCGGGAGGGAGAGCTTGCAGTGAGCCAAGATCACACCAGTGCACTCCAGCCTGGGTGACAGAGACTCAGTCTCTCAACAACAACAAAAAAAGTACTACGTGTATGCATGTTCATTTTAATTTCCATTATTAATAGCTTGAATGACATGTTTTAAAAACAGCAATAAAGACTTGGAATAATTCATCCATGACAAATTTAAGATAGATTTATTTTTATGGTTTTTTTTTTAGAGCCCATTAGAAATAGCAATTAAACAAGAAGTATACTTATGGGGGGAAGATTTTACTGTGGCATTAACACTGCTTTTAGTTATAAAGGTTTTTATTAGGTTAAAGAGAAAACAGTCAATAATATCAATATAAGTCCACATAATTCTGAACAGTATAAATGTGAGGTTTCATTCAATGGCAAAGTGTATAGTGAGGGAAATGTTTAATCACTCCACATTAGTACCCTCATACAAATAAACAGTATTTCACAACTTGTGGTTTATCTCACATGCTTGGCTGGCGTGGAACTCTAGCCTGAAAGCATGCAATAAATAAATGTTTGTTTTAACTTTATGTTTCCCTTCACACCTCAAGCAGGTTTTGTGACAATACAGTTTTTAGATCGCTCGAGATCTTAAATGGCAACCACACAGATTCCTGAATTATGCAGTAAGATAAGATGGGTATTGGTAAAATCACACCAGCCTATAGTGGGAAAAAAATAATCGCTTCCTCTGTAGAAATGTTTAACTTCTGAAACTAACTGATTCTGTTATTTGACGTTCAAGAGAGCTTTAAAAGAATTCATTGGCCAGGCACTTATTAATCATCCTCTCTGTGCCAAGCATTGTGTATTTGATTAGCAATCAGTCCTGTATTCCATTCATTCTCTGCAAAGTTCCTTTTTTTTTTTCTTTTGAGATGGCCTGGCTCTGTCACCCAGTCTGGAGTGCAGTAGCATGATCTTGGCTCACTGCAACCTCTGCCTCCTGGGCACAAGCCATCCTCCCACCTCAGTCTCCCAAGTAGCTGGGACTGCAGGCACACACCACCACACCCAGCTAATTTGTGTATTTTTGAACAGAGACAGGGTTTCGCCTTGTTGCCCAGGTTGGTCTGTAACTCCTGAGCTCAAGCCATCTGCCCATCTCAGCCTCCCAATGTGCTGGGAATACAGACGTGAGCCACTACGCCCAACCAATGTTACTACTCTCTTTATCCACTTAGTTTGTACTTCAATTTCCTCGTATTAAAAAAATGGCACTTTTAGATTTTTAGATTTCTTGCCATGCATTTGTCTGTCAGGAACAGTAGTAAGTAGCACCCGTTTGGGGTGTAGGCTGAATTAAATGAATAATTACCTATTTTTTTGTCAAGACGTCTGTGTTTTTTTGTTTTTGTTTTTTTTTTTGAGATGGAGTCTTGCCCTGTCGCCCAGGCTGGAGTGCAGTGGTACAACCTCGGCTCACTGCAACCTCTGCCTCCCGGGTTCAAGCAATTCTCCTGCCTCAGTCTCCCGAGTAGCTGGGACTAAAGGTGCGTGCTACCACACCTAACTATTATTATTATTATTATTATTATTATTATTATTATTATCTTTAGTAGAGATGGGGTTTCACCGTGTTAGCTAGGATGGTCTCGATTTCCTGACCTTGTGATCCACCTGCCTCGGCCTCCCAAAGTGCTGGGATTACAGGCGCGAGCCACCGCACCTGGCCTTAAGACATCTTAAACAATGTCAAAAGACAAGATGTGGTTAATTTCTCTGAATATTCCATGAGTGCTTGGAGAAAAAAAATCTGTATTCTTTTTTGTGTCCACAAAAAACAATGATAAACTGGGAAAAATATGTGAAACATATGTTGGACAAAATGCTGCTATCTCTAATATAGATAGTTTCTATCATTTGACTCCAGTTTTAAAAGTAGGCAAAAGAGGAGCATCAAATCCTTCAAGAAGAAATCTAGATGATCAGTAAACATGAAAAGATTATTAACAATTTGCTGTTTTTTTCTACTCTTTTCCCATTCTCTATTTTCCTGATTTTTGGAGTTCTCTTGATTACTTCTTTTCTTTTCTTCTTCTTTTATGTAGCAAGCACAAGCAGTCTTTCTTTTTTTAAAGAAAATGACAGATAAAACTGATATATATATATCATGTTCAACATGGTGTTTTGAAATATATATACACTGTGGAATGTATTGAGCTAATTCATATACACATTACCTGACATAGTTATTATTTTGTGGTGAGAACACTTAAAATCTACTCTTAGCATTTTTCAAGAATACAATATATTGTTATAACTATAATCAATATATTGTACAATAGATTTCTTGAATTTATTTCTCCCATCTAACTAAAACTTTGTTACTTTTGACCAATATCTCCCCCAATTCCCCCTTCTCTAGCCCCTGATAACTACCTTTCTTCTCTCTACTTTTTTTTTCTTTTTTTTGAGATGGAGTCTTGCTGTGTTGCCCAGGCTGGAGTACAGTGGTGTGATCTCAGCTCACTATAACCTCCATCTCCCAGGCTCAAGCAATTCTCCTGCCTCAGCCTCCAGAGTAGCAGGGATTACAGGTGCATGCTACCATGCCAGGCTAATTTTTTCATTTTTAGTAGAGACAGGGTTTTGCCACATTGGCCAGGCTGGTCTCGAACTCCTGACCTCAAGTGATCTGCCCACTTTGGCTTACCAAAGTGATAGGATAACAGGCGTGAGCCACCATGCCTGGGCTCTATCCTCTACTTCTACAGAATCAGCATGTTTTGCTCCACTGAATAATATAAAATAACATAAAGAATTTTCTTTTTATTGAACATAGTTAGAACTTACCCTGAAGCTGTCTCCATAGGTGGCCATAAGACCCAGGCTTGGCCAACCAGAATACTGAATATTCTTGGTACCATGATTTCTCCAAGAAAGGACATTTAATTAAGCCGAGCCAATCAAACCCACTCAAAACTAAATTGAAACTTTTTCCTGGGCAACCAGGATGGAAGTGTTCACTTTTCTGCTGTGTGTGGAGCTGTAAGAACATTAATTTGGAGCTGGTATAAGCTTTTGCAACCTCAAGGAGAGAGGAAAGAGCCTGGTTGTGGTAGGTTTATGGCCAATCCTGATGGATACCTGTTAAGACACACATAAAAATTAGAATGTGCTAGTCTCTAATTGTGGAGCAGTAAGAATTTCTTCTAATGGTAATAGAGTGGTCCCTTAAGATTCTGAGAATCTCTGACCTGTCTGATTCCTCACTTTAGACAGGCTACTAAGAGCATCCAATTTGAGACACACTGATGTGTGTAATACTGACCTTGCAGGGTTTCTTTGCTGGCTTAGTGGTCAAAGGGAAAACAATGTCAATAAATTCACAGCTATCATCCTTGCCAATATTTGAACCAAGATCAACCTTTGTAGTCCAGCCTACTTTACTAACTAAAAATGGGGCCAACAGAGAGGAACACAGAACTTAGCTATGAAGAAGGACTGGGTCCTCTGGAGACTGGTTCGTGATCCCCAGGGAGATTTTCCATTTTCATCAGTTCAAGGCTGTTTTTATTATTTTCTTAACTTCATTCTCTCCCATGATGCACATAAAGTTAATGTGGGCTTTGCCAGACTCCTCACTGCTTCCCATAATGGTTGATGAACGTTTTCCACTGTTTGTTTTATAGATGAGACAGCTTGCCAGTCAGCAGCTTTTATCTCTAATCAGGGAGCTCAGTTCCAGGTCCTAACTTCTATTAGCCTCATCTATAATCTTGCATGAAAATATGGTCCCAGCTACCCACCCGTATTTCTAGATCTGATAGCCTCAGAAGCTGTTGGCTTCCGCTGCCACTGACCATTGTGGTTTTGGCCTAACTCTTTGTTTCTGGCATCTAGAAATGTTTCCTTCCAGTTTTCATAGTTGCCTGAGTTTTTTTTTTTTTTTTTTTTAAATTTATCTCGTATTTTCCTGTATTTGGTGTGTGGGTGGATGGGAAGCCCTTCTGAATCAAACTAATCATTCACAGTAGCTAGGAATTTAATTGTACTCTGTATTCTACGTCATCTTTTCTCTCTGTCCAACACCACCTTTTTGGTGGGGGGGGCAGGGTAGAATTTCCTTTTGGAGGTTTCTGTCTTCCAGCTTTAGGCAGTAGGCTGGATGAGATGATTTCTAGACCTCCTGTAGGGTTATCAATCTGAGTCTTTGCTGTATGTCCTAGTAGGTGTAGCAGTGCATCAGCGAACATAGTCACTGCCTTGTCCTCCTTGTCCTGACTGCAAGGGCTTTTCAGTTCACTGACTCTGGTTTGTCTCTGTGCTCTTCCTTGGCTGCATGAGGATATATACAGTGCTCCCTTTGCCATGCAGGGCATTTCCAGAGGCTGTTTAAGGTCTGCTGCCTAGATGCCGCCTCCCCTTCTTCTGCTCCTTCTCCATGATGGGCGTGGGAGAAACGCTGAGGTCTTGCAGGTTTCCTGGGCTACCCTTGGGAAAGGGCAGCACAGCTTCCGCTCTGGAGAACTATGCCCTCCTCCACTGACTTAACCAGAAGACATAGAGCCTAGGTCCCCTCCCTGGAGATCCACAAGACCTAAACCCTCTTATTCCCATTTTTCTCCTCTATCTCCCCAGTTTGGGGAAATTTTCTTTAGTGTCTAGAGCAAGAGAAACTGACTCTCACAGCATATAATATACTCTAAATCTTTTGCCTGCCTTGCCAGGTCCTTGGGTTTTTTCGCCTGAAAGCTAAGAATGAACTCTTTTGTTCTCTGTGTTCTGCTGTGTCATCCTTTCCCTGAAGTGGGAAGATGGAATGCCCTGGCTGCCTGGGCTGAAGGAAGGTCACAGCTAACAATGAGGAAAAACCCTGTGAATATCTTGAAATTCTGTTTATCACAAATGCTTGGGTTCTGTGTGTTATCCCCAGCCAGAACTCCATTACATTTTTTGGGAGGTGTTCTATTATTTTCTAGTATTTTATAATTAGTTTATATTTAGAAGGTTAACCTGAATTTAGCTCATTAAATCATTTGGCATATCACCTCTATGATATCAAAACATCCCTCTTTAGTTTCTTAAATTCTAATCTGCTATTTATTCAACTCATTCATTCATTCAGTATTTATCACCTACCTAGTGTCAGTTACCGTGCTTTTTGCTGGAGGAAAGTATGAGACAAACAAATAATCCCTTCAGAGGAACCACTGACTCAGATGTGGGGGAAAAATAATCCCTTCTCTCAAGAGGCTCTTGTTGTGGTGGGAGTGCAGACAAATCACCCCAAAATTATAAAGAATGGTAAGAGTTATAATAGTGAAATGCACAGAAAAGGGGGCAAAGGAGAGAAGGCCATTAGCTCTGGCTGGCAAAGTAAGAAAGATCTTTGCAGAAGAGATGACTCTTGAGTTGGGTCTTGAAGAATATGGGTCTTGAAATCGTGAAGGATGAGGAAATGTAAGCTGTGGGGCAGTGGGAAGAACAGGCAGCTGGGGAGAGGAAGAAGCTGGTGAAGCCCCATAAAGACATGAACACGTACTGTGGGAACAGAGAGACTGTGTGGAAGAAAGAGTAGGGGAATGGGGAGCAAAAATAAAATAGGTAGAAACAGTAGAGCTTTGTGCTTTAGGAAATCTCTCAATCTCTCTCTCTCTTTCTCTCTCTCTCTCATCTGGCTCTGTTTCCCAGGCTGGAGTACAGTGGGAATAAAGTAAATACTATATTTATCTTGGCTCACTGCATCCTCCGCCTCCTGGGTTTAAGCAATTCTCCCGCCTGGGCCTCCTGAGTAGCTGGATCTACAGGCACCCGCCACCATGCCCGGCTAATTTTTTGTATTTTTAGTAGAGATGGGATTTCACCATGTTGGCCAGGCTGGTCTCTAACTACTGACTTCAAGTGATCTGCCCGCCTCGGCCTCCCAAAGTTCTGTGATTACAGGAGTGGAGTCACCAAGCCCGGCCCTCTTACTGTTTTCTAAATTTAAGTGATCAAATATATAATTGGGAACTTTTCACGTGCATGTAATTTTGTAAAGCTCTGCAAGTGATACAATGGTGGTAAGACAATAATAGCTTACCATCTAGTTAATGTGTATACTAAGTAAAATACGTATGAATGATTATAAAACAATTTGTGTAACACATATTAATGCTAGAGTATAACAATTTTATTTGCAGGATAAGAGAGGTTAATAACACAGTGGAAAACAATCTACAATCTCAGTGGCTTAGTAGAAGAAAAGTTTATTTCTTACTCTTGAGGAGTCTGCTGCAGGCCTGGGAGATTCTCCAGGACAGCTGTCTGACCTGTATTGACTCAGCCTTTGGGGCTGCTTTGGTTACAAGGAGCCTCTACCTGGACATGTCTCCATGCTGGCCACTGGAGAGAAGAGTGCGCAGGAGCCTTGACTACTGGCAATTAAATGCTTCTACCCAAGTCACTTCTGTTCACATTTCACTGTCAAAACAAGTCATATGACTGTGGCTAACTTCAAAGAGGGCAGGAAAGGACTATCTGCCCATGTGTGAGGATGCAGAGAGGATCAGACAGTAAAAAATCTCATCAGCATGCAGTAAGATAAACATAACAGGGCCGGGCGTGGTGGCTCATGCCTGTAATCCCAGCACTTTGGGAGGCCGAGGGGGGCAGACTGCCTGAGGTCAGGAGTTCGAGACCAGACTGGCCGACATGGTGAAACCTCGTCTCTACTAAAACTACAAAAAAATTTGCCTAGTGTGGCGGTGTGCACCTGTAATCCCAGCTACTCGGGAGGCTGAGGTAGGGGAACTGCTTGAACCAGGGAGGTGGAGGTTGCAGTGAACTGAGATCACACCACTGTACTCCAGTCTGGGCGACAGGGCAAGACTCCATCTCAAAAAGCAAAACCAAAAACAAAAACATAACAATAGAAAGAATAAGGGGCATTCCCAAGCAGAAAGCAATCATACTTCGCATGTCATGTATTAAAAGGCAATTCTGTTTTTCTGTCAATCAGTGAAAGGGTGTTCTTTGTTACTTCACTTTATTATGCCAGTAGGAACTGGCCTGCTGCAGCTATTAATTCAATCCTAGCTCCCAAGCTGGTTGATTTCATAGAATCTACAAGACTTCGATGCTTTCTCCATATTTTTGTTCCTTTCTTTTATATGTCTCAGATGGGTAGCCTAAGGAAATGGGATCTGTGTAAGAGAGTTTCTGGGAAGGTTTTAGAAGGTCTCAGTCTACCTTCCAAGAACTTTTCATTGCTTCTTTGAAGACATGGGTCTTTTTGAACAAAGGTTTTTTAAGTGGTTAAACCAAATGACTTAACCTAATCAATTAGTAATGTCTCCATCTTGGAATTTAGATACCTATTAATAAGAGAGCCATCAGGGTGTAACCAGAAATTCAGCATAGGAATAATGACAGTTGGTCATATTGACCTTAAATAAACAGAAGGGAAAAAGTGGTCCCAGGGCTTTCTAGAAAGTGAGAACTCATTAAACTAAAAACCAAGAAACTAAAAACCGAGTTTTTATTCTTCTTGTAAGCACTTAGGAGAAAGTCAAGAACTTCTGTGTCTTTCCTATTTATTTTGTCTTTACTTCTTACCCAATTCTTAATTATCATTCAGTATGAGTAAAGAGAGAATATTTGTCCACCTGTTTTAAAATTACAATGATCAAATTATTCCAAACTTTTTTTAGTTCTTTGGAAATACGTATTATCACATATATATATAACAGAACAAGAAATCTCTACATTAGCTCTCAACTGGGAATATAAAATAAATAAAATATAATTTTTCCATATTTTAAGAAGTTGGCTGCTTTAAGAACTAGGAAGATTCAAGTTGTCAATACTATGTTTTAAAGTGAAAATTGGAACTGGAATTTATAATATTGTGATTGAAAACACGAGTGTTTTTTGAGATTATTAGGAAGGATTATTAGGAAGGATAATTCAGAAATTAATGTGTGGGTTTTAGAAGGAACTGAAACCAAGCAGATACTGTTAAAAAAAAAAATCCCAGTTCTCCATTGCGAGTGGCCCCCTCTCTAGGGGGCAGCAGAGACGCCCGGGAGGAGATGGCGATAGCAGCGACCTAAGAGAGGCCAAGCGGGTCCAGGCAGTGCCCACACCAGGCTCTAAGCTGCAGCCCCAAGGGCGGGGGTCGAAGGAAGAGGCGGAGAGGAGGCTTCACAGATAAGCTTTTGCAGGCGACGCTCTCCGCCCGCCGGACGGGAGGCGGGTTAGCAGCCCAATTAAAGCAGCAGCCTGGAAGGAAGGAAGGAGCGAGGGAGGGACGGGAACGCCAGGAGGAGGAGCAGCGAGCTGGGCTGCAGCTGCGGCGGGAGGCGGAGCGGCCCCGCGAGGCCACATTTTGTTTTTGTTATTTTCCATTGGAGTAGTTGTCGGAGGCCTTTCCCGAGGACTCACCGCGCCGCAGCCCGGCAGCCCCGACCTTCCAGGTGACAGCCGGTCACCCTGGTAGGAGTCAGCTCCGCCCCAAGTCACCCCCTCCCGCCCGCAGCCCCATTCCCCGCCCAGCCACCCAGTGCCTGCCCGAGGCGAGCGCGGAGGCTGCCTCGGGGCTGCAGCGCTGGAGTCGGCGGCCGTGGGGACCCTCGGCGTGGTCCTCTGACCCTGCAAACTCGCGACGGAGGAAGGGGAGGTCCTGCCCGAGGCACCAGCCCAAGGAGGATGCCCATTTAACCCACCCTCGCCTGTCCCTCCGGCTGCCGGGCGCTTGCCTCGGTGCCCGCCGCCAGAGCCTCCGAGCCGCGCCCGTGGAAGTGCTGCATGGGGCAGGGCTGCTGAAGCGCGGAGTTCGGGGTCGCGCCGCTCCCAAGCCGGCGCGGGGGCCTGGTGCGGCAGTTGGCACAGTTTCGGCGGCGCCTTCTGCGCGGGAGTAGGGGGCGCGGTGCGCCCGGCCGGCCTCCGCGGTGCCTTGGTGAGGCGAGAGTTATGGAGCCGCCCAGCTGCATTCAGGATGAGCCGTTCTCGCACCCCCTGGAGCCCGAGTCGGGCGTCTCAGCTCAGCCCGGCTCCGGGAAGCCGGGCGACAAGCGGTTCCGGTTGTGGTACGTTGGGGGGTCGTGCCTGGACCGCAGGACCACGCTGCCCATGCTGCCCTGGCTCATGGCCGAGATCCGCAGGCGCAGCCAGAAGCCTGAGGCTGGCGGCTGCGGGGCGCCGGCGGCCCGCGAGGTGATCCTGGTGCTCAGAGCGCCCTTCCTGCGTTGCGTCCCCGCGCCGGGCGCCGGGGCCTCGGGGGGCACCAGTCCGTCGGCAGCGCATCCCAATCCGGCCGTGTTCATCTTCGAGCACAAGGCGCAGCACATCTCGCGCTTCATCCACAACAGCCACGACCTCACCTACTTTGCCTACCTGATCAAGGCGCAGCCCGACGACCCCGAGTCGCAGATGGCGTGCCACGTTTTCCGCGCCACAGACCCCAACCAGGCAAGACTGGGGCTCGGAGGCGCGAGGGCGGGCTTGGCCCTGGGGGATCCGGGAGCAGGGCGGGAGGGGAGGGGACCCGACTTTAAGGACCTACTGTGGTTTGGCTGCAGGCGCGCGCGCTCCACGTGGCGCTCTCAAGCGCCTGCTCGTCCGCTTCCCTGGACTTTGGGAGTGGTAGAGAAGGCATTCGGGGACTGGGCGAGCGGCTGGAGCCGGCCGGTTGCAGCCGGGACCCGGAGGGAGAAGGACCGCGGTCCCGGGATGGAGGAGGAGCTGGCGTGTCCAAAGAGCACGCGTAGAGGAGCGCGCGTCCCGGGAGGACGGCTGGGTCTGGAGTGTGATCGGAGATGGCTTGCTTCCCGTGTGTGTGTGTGTGCGCGCGCGCGTGTATGAACGCAGAAGGTTGGGTTCCTAGAGGTTCTCACTAGTTCTCAATCACGGTCCTTAACCGGTTTGGCTGGTCGCGTCATCTTCGCCCCAGCGCCTGCAGGTCTCCGATTTCGGAGCGGGGCTTAGGGAAAAGTTACTAGACATTGTCAGATTGTCTGCGAAGAAGAATTCTGCATTTGGATATTGAATGGAAAGAAGCCCTTATTTTTTTGCAGTTTTTAAACACGCTTATTGGAGGCAGTGTAGTAGAACAGGTTTCTAATACAATTTTTAAATGATTTTTTTCACTTTTGTTTTAAATTTTTTTTTAGTCTTCTAAATCGAATTACCAAACAGTAAACTTTTACTTCCTTAAAAACAGATGTGGGCCTTATGAAACAGGGAGAGGAAAACTTGACTATGCAGTGATTGTGCCTTTGAAAACAAGCTTTTTTCCCCTTTAATTTGTAATGAGTTTTTCCCCCCATCTCAAAAGCTTCCAAAATGCTGTTTTAAAAATGGTATTTAATGTTTGCACAGTACTTTAGGTTCTTTGGAAAAAATATTGTTGTCTAAATATAAATAAAGTCTCAGGTTGCACCATGTGGCTTTCTTTTGATAGCTGGGAAATTAATAGTAGTCAGATGAGAAAAACATCCTATAAATAAGGCTTTAATTTTTTTATTTCACGATTTTCTGTCTGTAGTTGAAAGACTTAGAATAGTTTTCACAAAAGGCTTATAGTTGAAGAAAATAAGAGTTAATTGTCTTAGATTTCATCACTTTGTAATTTTTTTTTTTTTTGAGGCGGAGTCTCGCTCTGTCTCCCAGGCTGGAGTGCAGTGGCACGATCTGGGCTCATTGCAACCTCTGCCTCCCGGGTTCAAGCGATTCTCGTGCCTCAGCCTCCCGAGTAGCTGGCATTAAAGGCGCCCAATAAAAAGAACTCCTGATGTGAAGAGAGCAGTTTAAATTTGTGATCACTGTTACGTTTATGGCAAAATATCGTACTAAAATTATTTCAAGATCCTAACCACAATTTAATGAATTTCATTTTGTGATCATTTGTGCAAAACTTTTTAGCTTTTACATATGTTAAAATTGGAAAGTTTCTGAAAGCTATTACATCTTTATTGTGTTACATTTTTCTGGTTTTGGCGGTAAGGAGGAGCCAGTTGCATTTTTTCAGGACTTTAAGGAACTTTTCATGACTCTTAGGGGTTTATGTTAAAGTTATTTCCCTCCAGCCACATCTGATGCCTGACACATTGTTGTTAATCTCATTGATGCTCATGGCACCTTGAGTTCTCAATAGCTGCTGTTGAGTTCCTCCTGGTCTCATTGGTAGGAAGTCAATTATAAACATTCCTTTATTTTCCTCCATTATATATTTAAGCATTAGAGGCTGAACTATATAAATATTAATATGTTTAGGATCACTTCCACCTTTTAGTCCAGTGGGAGCCATAAGAGTTTCTCATAAAAGTTCAAGAAAACCTCTAACTGACTTTCCTGTTTATTGCCTTTTCCCAGATGCGTGTTTGATATAAAGACAGGAATTACTATTTGCTCTTAACCAAGAGATTCCCTGGCAGAGGATTATTAATTTGAAGGGCCAGATGTAGTGTCTCTAGAGAGCGTCTACAGCCATTAATTGGTGGTTACAAACTCAAATGATGAAGAAGAGGGTTGAATGAGGACCATGGAGGACTGGATGAATAGTGACTCCTTTCTCAAGGTGCTACTTAGTTCCAGTTGGAAGTTGCATGAATGGAATGCAAGTCTAGCATCGCTAGAGCTGCTGATTTCCCAAGAGAAAGTGGAAATCTGAATTTTTATATATGACCCTGCATTTTAAAGTATTGGGAAATATTGTAAACATTTAAGAATCCTATCTGGGCCAAACACTACACATCTGAGAGATGGCTTCAGAGATCCATGAGCTGCTACTTTTGATCTTTGACATAAATATTTGTTGAGTGGACAAGTGCAGTGATTGACACTATGTGCTGTTTGCCGTATTTCCTTTAGAGCATCCAGGTTCATTTGATATGGCTTTCATAGTAGGGGAAGTTGGGACCATCGTTTTTGAGGAATTTACCAGAAAACTTCCCAGAAGTGTTGATTCTGCAGTTGGACATATTGAAGGGGTCGGTTCCACATAGTATCATCCTGCAGTATGCTTCATGCAGAGTTGCCTGTGGATGGTTCTGGGTACCCTTGAAATCAGAAGGAAGACCTGCTGTTTGCTTTGTTCTGAGTTCTACATTTGAAGTGGAGAATTATTTATTTGGACTTAAGATCATTGTTAAGAGAGTCTCCTAAGTGTTTCCCTCAGTCCTTGACAAAGTCTACAAAGTCTACAAAGGTAGCCTAGAGCAGTAGACCTGCAAACATCCCCTAACATACTTGCCTGTGGTTTGTCTCTCATGCCTATTCCTTTAATGCAATGGCCCTATTTGTTGGATGACCATATACTTTATTGTTTGCTATGGGACAATTTTATTGTCAAAAGGGGCACCACTAATAATGACACAAGCACTGTGAGTAATAAACCTGGACTGTTCAGGACAAAGCGGGATATACGGTCACCATGGCAAAGTTTGTGTTCATGCAGAGCCACTGAGTTGGAGGATTGTGGTTACTAATATAAAATGATAATGTTTTCAAGAATATCTACTCACATATTGGAGTTGGATCTACATTTGACCTCAGAGCTGGAAGTGCTGTACTAATCGCTTGGGGGTCTATTGTGGGGAGTTGCCACAGTGATGTGTTCCTTCTTGGCTGCATACCTCCCTGGTGGGTCAGAGTCAATTTAAGGATGTGTGTCAGGAAAAGCATTCAACCAGAATGGCTCGATGCACCACTGTTTCTCCCAGGTGCAAAGAGAAATGGAGATGGGGGTCGAATATATGCCAATGCAGATCTGTCTCTAGTCAAGCCTATGTAGTCTTATACAGGAGGAATGTCAGACTTAGCACATTTCAGCTAAACTTGAGTATTTGAACTGGGAAAATGGCTTAATCCCATTGGCATGAAGTGAGTTATAGACTTGAACTGGGGAACCAAGAATATCTGATTCTCTCCCAAAGGTCTAGGGTAGGCCACTGATACTCTGTAAATATTTATCCACTTTCAAAAAGAGTCTGTATGGCATTACCCAAATTTTTCTGTTAAAAAGTTATTTTATGTTATACATTTATTACCTCAATAAAAAATAAAGCAGGAGTTGTCATTGAAAGTATGAGACTTGGTATGTTAATTGTGAATTAACATTTGCCTGTGAGTTTTGAAGCATCATTATATTTTATAATTATAGGATGAACAATCATTTACATGATAAAAACATGATTCTTATAATGTTCATTGGTTGTTTTTGTGTATGTTTACTGAAGCTTGCAAGAATGATTTTAAAGAGACTTTACAAATTGTATTCTTAAAATTAAAAAAAGGAGTTTAATGCCAGTTTTTTCCCAAGTCTCAGTTCTCTTAAAAATGTTTATTACTATCTGAACTTTATTCAGGTAACCAGTTGTTTTGTCAATATTTTTAGAAGGTCATTTTTCAGTTCTTTTTCAAAGTTGATGGTTAGTGGCTTTAGGAATATACTAGTGAGAATACCAGAGAAGAGAAATTGAAACCTGGAAGATTTCACCTCTCTGCTTTCTAAGAAGTTTGTTCTGTGGACAGATAGATCTATCTCTTTTTTTGTAATCATTTTTTATTCTCTTTCCTCCCTGCACTCTGAAGTGGAGGTTAATTTCCCTTGGCTCTGGAGTAGAATCTTGACTGCAATATCTGGAGGAAAGGCAAAAACATAGCCCAGAGACTCCCAGCCACAAGGGAGCATGTTCTGATAGGAGCCCTAAGCTGAAAATTGAAGGTGTTCAGTGTCAGGACTTGATTATCAGAAACCAGAGATTGTCAAACTTCAGCGTGTGTGTCAAAATTACCTAGAGGGCTTGTTAAAAGAGACCACTGGACCCTACCCTCAGTTTCTGATTTTAAGAAGTTCCCTGGTGATGCTCAAACTACTGGCCTGGTGACCACAGTTTCAGAAACCCTGTGCTAGGTTACTTGGTTCATTTGGTTGGCTGTATGACCGTTGCTGTCCCCCTGGTTATTTTTGCAGTCTTTCTCAGGCTTGAAAGTTCAAGTTGAATGTGAGGAGAAATAATATTTTTTTTTTTTTTTTTGAGACGGAGTCTCGCTCTGCCACCCAGGCTGGAGTGCAGTGGCCGGATCTCAGCTCACTGCAAGCTCCGTCTCCCGGGTTTACACCATTCTCCTGCCTCAGCCTCCCGAGTAGCTGGGACTACAGGCGCCCGCCACCACGCCCGGCTAGTTTTTTGTATTCTTTTAGTAGAGACGAGGTTTCACCGTGTTAGCCAGGATGGTCTCGATCTCCTGACCTCGTGATCCGCCCGTCTCGGCCTCCCAAAGTGCTGGGATTACAGGCTTGAGCCACCGCGCCCAGCCGAGAAATAATATTTGACTATAGAATATTTTTAAGAAGCTCTTTATCTTCTAGCTTAATGGTTTGCCTGTCCTTTTCCTGAGATAGACATTATTCTGCCAGATATCATAAGACCATGCAAATGTTGAATGAAAACTTTGCCTTTCAGCCAAAGGTTTTAAGTTCTGCAGGTGGAATAAACAGTTCATTTTGAGGAGAATACAGATAACCTAAAAATCTGAAGTCCAAAGTGTTCTAAAATCAGAAACGTTTTGAGCATCAACATGACACTACAGGTAGAAAATTCTTCACCTGATTTCATGTGATCACAGTCAAAACACACAAAATTATTGAAAATACTGTATAAAAATACCTTGAGGCTATGTGTATAAGGTGTATAGAAACATAAATGAAGTTTTGTTGTTGTCATTTATTCTTTTGAGGTGGAGTCTCGCACTGTCACCCAGGCTGGAGTGCAGTGGTGTAATCTCAGCTCACTGCAACCTCTGCCTCTCGGGTTACAGGAGTGCACCACCACGCCCAGCTAATTTTTGGATTTTTAGTAGAGATGGGGTTTCACCGTGTTGGCCAGGCTGATCTCAAATTCCTGAGCTCGAGTGATCTGCTCACCTGGGCCTCCCAAAGTGCTGGGATTACAGATATGAGCCACTGCGCCCACCAGAAACATAAGAATTTTATACTTAGACTTGGGTCTCATTCTTAAGATGTCTCATTATGTATATGCAAATGTTCCAAAATCTGAAAAAAAAATTCAAAGTCTGAAACACTTCTGTTCCCAAGTATTTTGGATAAGGGGTACTCAACTTGTATATCCTAATTTCAAATTACGATAGTTTTTGAAAAAATTAAACCTTGATTTACAGCCTGAGAAATAACACCATTCAGTAAGGCAGACACTGCTCACATGCCCTTTTCTCAGTTTGGAGTGAGTAATTGCTTAGTGAGGAAACTGATGATTTCCATGAATTTTCTAGATTATCGGGTGTATTATTTACCTCATTAGTAAAAGATATAAGTCAGAAAAATAGCAGCATGCTTAATATACTGGCTATTAAGAAAATCATGTAAAAAGAAGTAGAGTTGGGCAATTGAGTGAATAAGATGATGGCCAGCCTAAATAATTACTGCAAGCAATTTTATTTACTTAAAAAAAAAAAAACCTCAAGGCTTCTGTTTGTTTAAAAACATCTGGCTGGTAGTTTCAGAGCCCCATTTCCTTTAGACTGTGTTGGCATGTCTGAACCAAGCTAACATGCAGTTATTTGGATGTGTACCCCTTGTAAAGTGAAGAACAGATCAATTATGATTTAATGTAATAGTATATTCAGACTTATTTGACCAAGTAAAGGATTTTGCTTGACATATGGTCTGTATAAAATATTTATACAAATTGAATACTTCGCTGGGATGTGTCAACTCTAAGGATATCATTGGCTTCTACTTTAAGGTTGGAATATGGTATGTAATATGGTGTGTTGACATTGCACTGTCTAGTTTGAGTAGCTCCTTAATGCATTTCCTTAAAAGTGAATGTTTATTGAGCTCTTCCTGGGTAATAGCACTACTTTCACTGCTTCTCTTAGGTGATCACATTTTAGCTTCACAGTAACTGGGTGAAGTGCATACCAGTATTTCCTCCATTTTATAGATGAGAAAACTGAGGTATAGAAAGGTTAAATTATGGGCCGGGCATGGTGGCTCATGCCTGTAATCCCAGCACTTTGGGAGGCTAAGGCAGGTGGATCCCCTGAGGTCAGGAGTTTGAGACCAGCCTGGGCAACATGGTGAAACCCTATCTCTACTAAAAATACAAAAATTAGCCAGGTGTGATGGCACATGCCTGTAATCCCAGCTACTTGGGAGGCTGAGGCAAGAGAATCGCTTGAACCCAGGAGATGGAGGTTGCAGTGAGCCTAGATGGTACCACTGCACTCTAGCTTGGGTGACAAAGTGAGCTTCAAAAAAAACAAGAGGTTAAATTATTTCTCCAAGGCCACAAGACCTGTACTGGTAGAAGCAGATTTCTATTCAGGCAGAATCTAAAGCTTGTTTTCTTACCTGCTACACTAGAATGCAGTTACTGAAAATTAGTTTTTAGTTGTCGATCTTATCAACTTTTATACTATCACTTTTTCCTACTCATGTTAAAAATCTCCACAGGTAAATATGCTTATTAAGTTTGTAAAATAATAGTTAGTGCTGAATGCACACTTGGGTATAGTTATGTCAGTATGGACTTTCCGTTTTAAGGGGAAATAAAAAAAATCTGTGTCATTTGTTAGGCTGGTAAAGCTGAACTCTGGTGTATCTTTGATTTAGTGTCTTTAAGTATGGCAGGGGAATAAACTATGAGTCTATAGTATTTATAACCATTATAACTTTAGGTTAGCATAAAAGATCACTAGGATATATATTTAAAAACAAGTAAACCATGGATTTGAATATATTTTATTGAATTATAAAGTATATGAATATCATTTAATATGTCTTTGATATCTATGATTATATGACAGAAGGGGACAAAATATAGGATTAAAAGTTTGGTTGGTTTCATTTCGGGTACTCTTGCCATAGATTTGTGCAGTCTCACCAGAAGGAAATCAGGGTTGTTATTACTGTTTAACTTACTGATCTCTTCCAAGTTTCACTTCTTGCAAGATGTCAGAGTTGGAAAGAGTATCTCTAAGTAATGGAATCTTTCTGGCTAAAATTAGAAGCCTATATTCGCTGCTTTAGCGTTTTTATTTTGTGGATACCCTTAACCAGTTGAATAGTCTTCATTTTTAACTTTTGTGAATTTTCACACAAGTTTTTAAAATTCTCTAAGTTAGGACCATGGAAACTTTGTGCTATCAATATTATATAATTTGTGAATAGTTTATTATCAGTCTCAGATTCTAAGTCAAACACTGCTTCTGGTCGAACCCATCTAGAAATCTTTTATATCTCACAATTGTATCTTCTTTTGTATCTTACAATTGTATCTTTATATGTATTTTTAATAATGGATTATGTAACTTGGACACATACATTTATGGCTTGGACCTTTTAAAAATCAGTAAAAATTGGGAGGCCGAAGCGGGCGAATCATTTGAAACCAGGAGTTTGAGACTAGCCTGGTGAACACAGTGAAACCCCATCTCTTCTAAAAATAGCAAAAATTAGCCAGGTGTGGTGGTGCATGCCTATAATCCCAGCTACTCAGGAGGAGGCTGAGGCATGAGAATCGCTTGAACCTGGGAAGTGGAGGTTGCAGTGAGCCATGATTGTGCCACTGCGCTCCAGCCTGGGGCGACAGAGTCTCAGTCTGTCTCTAAATAAATAAGTAAATTGTTTTTGGTCCCTACATGGCTTCCAACTTTTTCAACTCATCTCTTGCCTTAGTTTCAGCCACTTAATTCCCATTGGCTGGGCAGTCTGAGAGCTTTTCCTGAGTTTACCTGAATTAAACTGATGTCCTTTCTCCTTGGTTCTCCAGGTTATTATTGCTCCCAGATTTCCAGTAGCAAGTTATTTGGGAGACCAGTTTGGATACCTCATTATTCTGTGTTAGATCTCCCTGATTCTGCCGCTGTCTTTGAAGACCACCCAATGCTTGTTGCCTAACTCTTTACAGATTGTGCACTACTTGCCTGATTGGATTTCTTTCTTGTCATGGAAGCTGGTCTTATTTTTCCTGAGAGAGGATCTAGTTCTCGTCCTCGCGCCTTCCCGTTAGCTCCTTCTAAGGCTGTTAACAGACTATTTGCAGACAGATTTTATTTTGGCTGTTGTATGGAATTTTGTAAAAGCCTGTTGGCATGAACATAGTGGTGGTGGTGGGCATGATCCTTTTAAATCCATCCACAGTTCTTTTTTTTTTCTTTCTCTTAGATGGAGTCTTGCTCTGTCACCCAGGCTGGAATGCAGTGGCGTGATCTCGGCTCACTGCAACCTCTGCCTCTCAGGTTCAAGCAGTTCTCCTGCCTCAGCCTCCTGAGTAGCTGGGACTACAGGCGCCTGCCACCACACCCGGCTGATTTTTGTATTTTTAGTAGATACGGAGTTTCACCATGTTGGCCAGGTTGGTCTCTTTTGACCTCATGATCCAACCACGTTGGCCTCCTGCAGTGCTGGGATTACAGGAGTGAGCCATCGCGCACGGCCCATCCACATTTTTTTCTTTTTTTTCTTTGAGATGGAGCTCTGTTGCCCAAACTGGAGTATAGTGGCACAATCTTGGCTCACTGCAACGTCTACCTCCAGGGTTCAAGCGATTCTCCTGCCTCAGCCTCCTGAGTAGCTGGGACGACAGGCGCCTGCCACCATGCCCGGCTAATTTTTGTATTTTTAGTAGAGATGAGGTTTCACCCCATTGACCAGGCTGGTCTTGAACTCCCTCAAGTGATCCGCCCGCCTTGGCCTCCCAAAGTGCTGGGATTATAGGCGTGAACCACCATGCCTGGCCATCCACAATTCTTTTATCTAATTTGAGGCAGGCAGACAGGTTCAATAGGCGGATCTTTGTCTAGTTTCTTTCTTTCTTTTTCTTTTTTTTTTTTTTGAGACAGAGTCTCACTCTGTCACCCAGGCCGGAGTGGTGCAGTGGCCCAATCTCAGCTCACTGCAACCTCCGCCTCCCAGGTTCAAGCAATTCTCCTGCCTCAGCATCCGAGTAGCTGGGATTACAGGTGTGTAATCCCACCACACCTGGCTAATTTTTGTATTTGTAGTAAATACTGGCTTTCACCACGTTGGCCAGACTGGCCTCAAACTCCTGGCCTCAAGTGATTCTCCCGCCTTGGCCTCCCAAAATGCTGGGATTATAGCCTTAAGCCACCGGGCCTGGCTTGTCTAGTTTCTAATAGCAGTATTAAACAATATGAAAACAGGTGGTGGTATATTCTATTTATAGATACCCCTTTATGTTTTACCTTGCTCCATTAATTTTAAACCTTTCCACTGGTCACATTGATAAATTTGTTTATTCTCTGTTCATGTAAATAAAGTACATTAGTTATAACGTAGAGACTGTTACCTAATAGCTAATCCTCCATCAGGGATCTGGAAGTTAGTTGGCATATCACCTTTCTTCTATTGGAAGTTAGGTTGGAGGGGAGATATATATATATATATATATATATTTAAAAATTAAATTGTTCATTTTAATAAGTGGAGTGTGAACATGACATAATTAAATCTGTCTTAACATGAGAAAGCAGAAGACTTCTTTGGAATAAAGAATATGTAAAAATCAACCTTTAATTTCTCCAGTATTTTCACTGAAGCCCACCGTATAGGTTTCTTTTTTTTTTTTTTTTTTTGAGACAGAGCCTCACTCTGTCGCCCAGGCTGGAGTGCAGTGGCATGATCTTGGCTTACTTCAACCTTCACCTGTTAGGTTGAAGGGATTCTTGTGCCTCAGCCTCCCGAGTAGCTGGGACTACAGGCGTGTGCCACCACACCTGGCTAGTTTATGTGTTTTTTGGTAGAAACGAGGTTTCACCATGTTGGCCAGGCTGGTCTTAAACTCCTGACCTCAGGTGAGCTGCCTGCCTTGGTCTCCCAAAGTACTGGGATTACAGGCCACCATGCCTGGCCAACCCATCATATAGTTTAACAGAGATTTTTATCTGTCTTTTGCTTGATCTACCAAAATTACCCAGCATTTGACTTGAAACATCAAGGAGCTATACCCTAAACTTCTAGGAGCCAGGTTAATGATGATAAAAATAGCACCTAATCACTTTATATGTATTTATGTTCTAGACCAGAGAGTCTCAAATTTGGGACTCATCCTTGGACGTTTTGTTACAATATGATTGCTGGACCCCAACCCTGACCCCCAGAGTTTTTGATTCAGTAAGTCTAGGGTGGTGTCTTAAATTTGCATCTCTAACAGTTCCCAGTTGATGTTTTTTTTATTTTTTTATTTTTTATTTTTATTTTTATTTTTTATTATTATACTTTAAGTTCTAGGGTACATGTGCATAGCGTGCAGGTTTGTTACATATGTGTACTTGTGCCATGTTGGTGTGCTGCACCCATTAACTCGTCATTTACAACAGGTATAACTCCCAATGCAATCCCTCCCCGCTCCTCCTTCCCCATAATAGGCCCTGGTGTGTGATGTTCCCCTTCCCGAGTCCAGGTGATCTCATTGTTCAGTTCCCACCTATGAGTGAGAACATGCGGTGTTTGGTTTTCTCTTCTTGCGATAGTTTGCAGAGAATGATGGTTTCCAGCTGCATCCATGTCCCTACAAAGGACACAAACTCATCCTTTTTTATGGCTGCATAGTATTCCATGGTGTATATGTGCCACATTTTCTTAATCCAGTCTGTCACTGATGGACATTTGGGTTGATTCCAAGTCTTTGCTATTGTGAATAGTGCCATAATGAACATACGTGTGCATGTGTCTTTATGGCAGCATAATTTGTAATCCTTTGGGTATATACCCAGTAATGGGATGGCTGGGTCATATGGTACTTCTAGTTCTAGATCCTTGAGGAATCGCCATACTGTTTTCCATAATGGTTGAACTAGTTTACAATCCCACCAACAGTGTAAAAGTGTTCCTGTTTCTCCACATCCTCTCCAGCACCTGTTGTTTCCTGACTTTTTAATGATTGCTATTCTAACTGGTGTGAGGTGGTATCTCATTTGCATTTCTCTGATGGCCAGTGATGACGAGCATTTTTTCATGTGTCTGTTGGCTGTATGCATGTCTTCTTTTGAGAAATGTCTGTTCATATCCTTTGCCCACTTTTTGATGGGGTTGTTTGTTTTTTTCTTGTAAATTTGTTTGAGTTCTTTGTAGGTTCTGAATACTAGCCCTTTGTCAGATGAGTAGATTGCAAAAATTTTCTCCCATTCTGTAGGTTGCCTGTTCACTCTGACGGTAGTTTTTTTTGCTGTGCAGAAGCTCTTTAGTTTAATTAGATCCCATGTGTCAATTTTGGCTTTTGTTGCCATTGCTTTTGGTGTTTTAGACATGAAGTCCTTGCCCATGCCTATGTCCTGAATGGTATTACCTAGGTTTTCTTCTAGGGTTTTTATGGTATTAGGTCTAACATTTAAGTCTCTAGTCCATCTTGAATTAATTTTCATATAAGGAGTAAGGAAAGGATTCAGTTTCAGCTTTCTAATTATGGCTAGCCAATTTTCTCAGCACCATTTATTAAATAGGGAATCCTTTCCCCATTTCTTGTTTTTCTCAGGTTTGTCAAAGATCAGATGGCTGTAGATGTGTGGTATTATTTCTGAGGGCTCTGTTCTGTTCCATTGGTCTATATCTCTGTTTTGGTACCAGTACCATGCTGTTTTGGTTACTGTAGCCTTGTAGTATAGTTTGAAGTCAGGTAGCGTGATGCCTCCAGCTTTGTTCTTTTGACTTAGGATTGTCTTGGCAATGCGGGCTCTTTTTTGGTTCCATATGAACTTTGAAGCAGTTTTTTCCAATTCTGCGAAGAAAGTCATTGGTAGCTTGATGGGGATGGCATTGAATCTATAAATAACCTTGGGCAGTATGGCCATTTTCATGATATTGATTCTTCCTATCCATGAGCATGATATGTTCTTCCATTTGTTTGTGTCCTCTTTTATTTCACTGAGCAGTGGTTTGTAGTTCTCCTTGTAGAGGTCCTTTACATCCCTTGTAAGTTGGATTCCTAGGTATTTTATTCTCTTTGAAGCAATTGTGAATGGAAGTT
The DNA here is from genome assembly GCF_009764315.1 of Trachypithecus francoisi. NCBI lineage: Eukaryota > Metazoa > Chordata > Mammalia > Primates > Cercopithecidae > Trachypithecus > Trachypithecus francoisi. Next base: position 40,436,583 of record NW_022681463.1, read on the forward strand.
CATTCATGATTTGGCTCTCTGTTTGTCTGTTACTGGTGTGTAAGAATGCTTGTGATTTTTGCACATTGATTTTGTATCCTGAGACTTTACTGAAGTTTCTTATCAGCTTAAGGAGATTTTGGGCTGAGATGATGGGGTTTTCTAAATATACAATCATGTCATCTGCAAACAGGGACAATTTGACTTCTTCTTTTCCTAACTGAATACCCTTGATTTCTTTCTCTTGCCTGATTGCCCTAGCCAGAACTTCCAACACTATGTTGAATAGGAGTGGTGAGAGAGGGCATCCCTGTCTTGCCCAGTTGATGCTGATGCTGCTGGTCTGGTGCCCACACTTTGACAAATACTGCAGTAGGCAGTGGGTTGGCAAAACTATAGCCTTTATTTTTGTGAATACAGTTTATTTGAACACAGCCCAACTCATTTGTTTATATATTGTTTGTTTTCATGCTACAGTGGCAGTGCTGAGCATTTGTGACAGAGACTCTATGGTCCCCAGGCCTAAAATCTTTATTATCTGGTCTTTTATGGAAAAAAAAAAAATGATAACCCCTGCTCTAGACTATCTTGTAAAAAAAAAAATAGGTGTTTTAACCCTCATTTTATAGATGAGAAAACTAAAGCTCAAATAATTTTCTTAAGGACTGGAGCTAGTAAGTGGCGGATCTGGGATTCCAAACCCCATGTGCTTTCTAAAACCTACTTAAACAATTTTTATTGATGGCTTCCAGATTTATTACCATAGCCCAGCCCTCTCCTCTGAGCCCAAACTTTCTTCAGTATTTAAATGCTTACTCGACGTCTGCACTTGAATATATACTTGCTGTTATAACTGGGAATTATATTTGAATCCTACTTTTTCACTCCCCAATTTCAATCACTGAGGCAAGTCACATTGATTCTGCCTCCAAAACTCCTTTTTCTGGGAGAGGGGAGGGGTAGGAGACAGATTCTTGCTCCGTGGCCCAGGCTGGAGTACAGTGGTGCAGTCGTAGCTCCTTGCAGCCTTGACTTCCTGGGCTCAAGTGATGCTCCCACCTCAGCCTCCCAAGTAGCTGAGACCATAGGTTCTAGCCACCATGCCTGGCTAATGTTTTAAAAATTTTTTTGTAGAGACAGGGTCTGGCTGTGTTTCCCAGGCTGGTCTCAAACTCCTGGGCTCAAGCAGTCCTCTTGCTTCAGTCCCCTAAAGTGCTGGGATTACAGGTGTGAGCCACAGCACCTGGCCACAATTCATTTTTCATATGTCCACAGCTCTCCATTACCACTGACACTACCCAGATCTCACTACCTTATCTTTTGCTGGGATTATCACACTCCCTCTCACCTCTTGTCCTTGTTCTCAGCTTGCTCTCCCATCAGTGCCTTCTTTCACAGAGCAGTAGGAGAGGTAAAGTACAAACCAGATCAGGTTTCCCTTGCATTCAGAATAATATGCAAATTCCTTATGTGATCGTGTGTGACTCCACCCCATTCGTCTCCGGGTGTCTTCTTGAAGACTGCTCTCCTGCATGCATTACATTCAGATGTATAAGTCATCTGCCCCATCCTTAAACAAGCTCAACTCTGAATTCACTGCAGAGCCTTTGTATGTGTGACTGCCATTCTTTGTAGCTTAGTTTTTTATCCTGGGCTTCAGTTCTCTGTTAAATTGCAAATGTCACTTCCTCAGATTGGCCTCCATTAGGTGGGTATCCCACTTTTTCACTTCTGTCTCAGCTATTGGTTTTTCTTTTGACACTTACTCATTTAAAATTAATTTTCTTTTTTACACTTCTGGGGAGCATTGTCGCCACCCCTGGAATGTAAGCTTCACACTGAGCGTGATCTTACCTGCACGTGGTTGTGTGCCCAGAACCTAGTTCTGTAGTATGGGTTCATTCCAACGAATTGAAATTAGGTTGAGTAAGAATTGATCCCTGCCCTCAAGGAATTGAGTCCACAGGAGCAGATTCACGTCTGCTGGCAAAGATACATGTTTGTTTTCGTATGGTTGCCTTTAGTTTTCTTTATGTTTAACAAGTGGTGATTGTATTCTGTTTGCCCGGTATTTTTTGTTATGGCTATTTACACATTTAGAGCCCTCATACTGCTTATAATATTAAAAAGGATTATAAAGTAACTTATGTAATTTCTGAAAATATTTTGTTGTCTAATTTGAGAAGAGCTTTTTTTTTTCCCCTCCTGATCAAAACATAGGAAGTTTACTAAAGCTACCAACAGGAGAATGTGCATCTCCTTGTCGTATGTGAGTTGAGGATTTGGGGATTGGAAGATGATCAGCCTGAATGAGTTTGCAAATATATCCTTGCAATAATTGGAGTAATTTTTAGTTTCAGTTCAGTTCAGTTATTTAGGCTTCCCAGTGGTAACATGTTCTCATTTGGAAGGCTATTTAGTAACACAGTGCTTGAGAATGGGTTCTGTAAGATTTTACTCCCAAATCTGAAACTGACCATTTTCTTAGGCCCAAGAAACTGGACTAGAGCCAAGAAATTGAAACTCTGGACCCCACTCTTCCATAATTAGTCATGTAACATGAAAAATCCAGATCATGATTTCTTAGTTGTTCCTTTGTTCATTACCCTGTTTCTTTAAAAACCAATCAGGTTAATAGCTTTTCAAGGCCTGTCTTAACAAATCGGCAGGGCAGGTTAAGAGGTGTTTCAAATGCTTTTTGAAATCGAAAAGGGAAATGAATGAATGGAGAGGAGATCCATCTAGGTAAGGTCAGAGAAGAGTAAGAAAAAAACTGGCCAATGTCCACAGTGAATTCTTGACCAGTTATAAGATACAGAGTTTGTATTCTGAATTTTTTTTTTTTTTTTTTTTGCTAAAACATAAAACAGCATGATCTTGTGACAGAATAATAATCACTGCTGTTGTATATGTTTTATTTAATACTTGGAATAAGAGGTTTTGGTAGGTCGATTATAGTTTTCATGGCCACTGAGGCATGCACCAAGCTATAGGTAAGATGGCAAGTAAGACTGTAGTATTCTTGTGGGTTGGGGTTCTACTTTATTTATTTATTTTATTATTATTTTTTTTGAGACGGAGTCTTGCTCCTTGCCCAGGCTGGAGTGCAGTGGCGCAATCTCAGCTCACTGCAAGCTCCGCCTCCCAGGTTCACGCCATTCTCTTGCCTCAGCCTCCCGAGTAGCTGGGACTACAGGCACCCGCCACCACGCCAGGCTATTTCTTTGTATTTTTATAGAGACGGCGTTTCACCGTGTCAGCCAGGATGGTCTCGATCTCCTGACCTGGTGATCCACCCGCCTCGGCCTCCCAAAGTGCTGGGATTACAGACGTGAGCCACCATGCCTGATGGGGTTCTACTTTAAAGAAAAAAACTACACAAGGAAAGATAACTTTATTTTTCTAGGAAAACCTAACAGGTGCCATAGTCATATACCTTTGTAAATTTAGGCTCCCTACTTCCACCTCCTTCCTCAAAAGGGCCTTTTCTGCTCCTTCATAGTCTGTCTAGTATTAGCAGTACTCATTTCTACATTTCTTCAATGTTTGGTCCCTTACATGGTATAGGAGAGTCTCATACAGTAATAAGTTCTAAACAGCTTTTCTTTTTACACCATTGTTGAAGCAGTATGTGGTTTATATATGCGTTTCTCTGTTTTGTCATTAGTTTTTATAATAATTGAAATGATTTTTGGAAACCTGCTTTCCGTTATAATCTTGGCCCAAAAACATTGACATTGCTGATGATGCATTCAAAACAGCAAACACAGCTGCTTGTTAAGGCAAAAGGCAAATATGAAAATAGACAGTTTCATAACATGTTTGCCTATTTACAAAGGCTGTTTTCTTTTGCTCTTGGAGTAGAGGATAAACACATCATTTCTGTAAAGGGACAAGCTGTAATGTACATATTGAGTATGAGAGTTACTTGTTAGCATTGATTTGAGTCATAATATATTACCCCGTTTACTTAGGAACCAGTCAGGTTAATAGATTTTTTTGTGCATGTGATTGTACCAACTAGTAGTTTCTCTGGAAATCTTGTTTGCTATGATTTTTCTTCTGAAAGCAGAATTGATTCTAGATATTGGCAGTGGGAACTGACATGTATATGTCCTGTAATTGTTTTTTAGTTGCTTATATTTTTCAGATGTTTTTTTAATTTTAATTTTTTTCTTTTTTTTTTTCTTTTTTAGACAGAGTCTCACGCTGTCACCAGGCTGGAGTGCAGTGGCGTGATTTTGACTCACTGCAACCTCCGACTCCCTGGTTTAAGCGATTCTCCTGCCTCAGCCTCCCAAGTAGCTTGAATTACAGGCATGCGCTGCCACACCCAGCTGATTTTTGTATTTTTAGTAGAGATGGGGTTTCATCATGTTGGTCAGGCTGGTCTCGAACTGCTGACCTCATGATCTGCCCACCTCGGCCTCCCAAAGTGCTGGGATTACAGGCATGAGTCACTGTGCCTGGCCATTAGATGACTTATTTTTAAAAACCATGTTACTACCATGAAGGAGAATTACAACAAATGCTTTGCATATATTTAGATCTTCATAATTCAAATGGAGACTTTGAACTGATTATTAGAAAACTGTTGATTTTAAAAGATTATTGTTAAATATCCTCAGTACCTGATTGTGCATAGGGTTTTGTGTATATTTTCTGCTTTAGACTCTTGCTGTCAATGAACAAAATGTTCATTTGTCTAATGCAGATAGAGTAAATGCAGGAAAATCCCATCCTTAACTCATGTCATTCTCTGTTTTGGACATGTTCACTGTGATCAGTCTTAAAAGAAGTGACTAACTTTTGCTGAGTTTTCATTTGCCATTTGGAGGCTTTGCAAAGGAGAAAAGACCACTTATTATTGACTACACAAGTGTGACCCTGTGGAATAGGTGTTGATGAAAAGAGTCAAAGTCTATTAGGTATTTGAAGAGATTTATTCTGAGCCAAATAAGAGTGACCAATGGCCTGTGACACAGCTCTCAGAAGATCCTGAGAATATGTGCCCAAGATGGTGAGGCCACAACTTGGTTTTAGGGAGACATGAAACATCAGTCAATACAGGTGAGATGTACATTGGTTCAGTCTGGAAAAACAGGACATGTAGAAGTGGGGGCATCCAGGTCACACTTAGAGTAAAAGGTTTTCTGATTGGCAACTGGTTGAAAGAGTTATTTTCTAAAGACTTAGAATCAATGGAAAGGAATGTGTGGGTTAAGATAAGGGGTTGTGGAGACCAAGGCTGTATCATGCAGGTGAAGTCTCTAGGCAGTGGCCTTCAGAGGGAATCGATTGTAAATGTTTCTTGTCAGACTTAAAGAGTCTGTTCTATCAGTAATTCCAAAAGGGAGGAAAGTATAATGAGGTGTGCCTGCCCCCCACCCCCATCATGGCGTGAAGTGGTTTTCAGGTTAACTTTGGAATGCCCTTTGCTGAGACGAGGGGTCCATTCAGAAGGTTGTACGGGCTTAGAGTTCTGTTTTTGCTTTACACAGGGACCTCCAGCTTGAGAAGCCAGACTGGAACCAGGAAATGGAAGCTCCAGTCTGCACGCTTCTGTAATTAGTCATGTAACATGAAAAGTCATTTGATCTGGATTGTGATTTTCTAGCTGTTCCTTTGTTCATTACCTCATTCATTCATTCACTCATTCATTCCCTCAACCATTCCTTCATTTGTTCAGTTATGTTGTAAGCTGAATGCTTCCAGTGTGCCTGGTACTGTGTTGAATATTGATATAGAGTGGTGTATAAAGCAGATGCATTCACTGCTTCATGTATCTTAAAATTTATGGAGGAATGGGACAAAACTAAGTGAAAAACAGCATTAGGTGATAGCAGAGTTCCTGGACTCTGGAATCCGACTGCTGGGACTCCAAGCTCCACCACTTAGGGCCCTGCACAAGTTCTGGCATCTCTCTGTACTTGTATGTCCTCATTTATAATGTGGGGATGTCAAAATGTGCAGATTTCATGAGGCTGTTGTGAGGAGTGAGTGAATTCGTTTGTATAAAGCACTCAGAACAGTACCATATGGTAAGTGCTATGTAGATGTTAGCAACATACCTACAAATTTTCAATTTCAAATTGTGATGAAGGCTATGAAGGAAAAGAAGGTAATGTTATGAGAAAAAAAAAGAGGAAACTTACTCTAGATTGGGTTTTGTAGTAGGTAGTTTCTTCAGTTCTCTTTTCATAATAAAATCTTCTTTTTATTCAGTCATTTCTCCTCTGTCTCTCAGCCGGTAGGCTACAGGAAAGATTTGCCCAGGAATCCAGGCTGAAGCCAGTTTGTAAGTTTGTCCCTGGACACACAGTGGTTCCAGGAAATGTGGCTCTGTGCCAATGCAAGATCAAGGGCATTTGCCAGGTGCCGAGACCAGCCTGGTTTTGGAGACCCTAACTCAGCGGCGCTGGAGGAATTAAAGATACATACACAGAAATGTAGAGTATGGAGTGGGAAATCAGGGGCCTGACAGCCTTCAGAGCTGAGAGCCTCCAACAGAGTTTTACCCACATATTTATTGACAGCAAACCAGTGATAAACGTTGTTTCTGTAGATCACAGATTAACTAAAATGGGAAACAGAGGGATGGGCTGAAACAAAGGGATGGGCTCTGGCTAGTTATCTGCAGCAGGAGCATGTCCTTAAGACACAGATCCTCATGCTATTGTTTGTGGTTTAGGACCGCCTTAAGCGTTTTTCCGCCCTGGGTGGGCCAGGTGTTCCTTGCCCTCATTCCGGTCAACCCACAACCTTCAGCATGGGCGTCATGGCCATCACGAACATGTCACAGTGCTGCAGAGATTTTGTTTATGGCCAGTTTGGGGGCCAGTTTATGGCCAGATTTGGGAGCCTGTTCCCAACAGCCAGGGGCTCTGAGAAAGTTTTATAATTGGTTGTTGCATGTAGATTTAGAAACTGGAACTGTTATAGTTACTTTACTACCAGAGAGATGATAAAGTTAACATACTGAGGAGGGCATTGTTTGGACAACTGGAAAAAAACTGTACCTGAATTCTGACAGAAGTAAACCTGATTACCACTACCTGTGGTACGTTTTCAGTTTACGTGAGTTGAGTTGGTTTTTCTGTTACTTGTAGCCAAAAGAAAGAGAAGGGTCATAGAAGGCCACTTTTGGAGGTGAACAATTCAGGATGACTTGAGATGCGCTGATTTTTTACTAATCGGTAGACTTGGGACCGTGTATCAATATGAGGAAAGCTGATTGGGGGAATGTGGGAGAAACAGGTTTTAGGGGTAAATCAAGAATTCTTATGTCTATAATAAGATGAGCTGGATGTTAACAGTGGTTTGCAAACTTTTTCATTTTCTGACCTAAGATACCTCAGATATATGACATCTTAATATCAGTAATTGTGATTTCTAAAGAACTGGCAATCATTGTCACCAATATTGAGGTTGATGAAATCAAAATCTTACTGGGGGCAGGTGGAAAGGGTGATATATCAGTGTTTTTCAACTTGATTGCACATAAGAACTTTGTGGGGAGTTAAAAAAATGTGTACATGTCTACTAGATTCTTACATCCTTTTGTAGAGATGTGGAATCAGAATCTCCAACGTGGTCCCTGGTAATCTCTGTTTAAAAATAGGTCATTGGGATGGAGTCAGCTTAGCACTTCTGTGCAGCCTGAATTTGGGGAACCAGTGCATTAGGGAACCCAAGGCCCCTTCCTATACACGTTTTGTTTTTTTTTTTTTTAATTACGACTCCAGGAATCAATTCCACTTAAACTCGGGAAACACCAAGAGCCTTAGGATTTGCCACAGTACAGTCTTGTTAAAACACCATGAGTAACATCATTACATTACTGCTTCTTGACACCACCTCTGGTGAAATTGTTATGAGTTTTTTTTTTTTTTTTTCTATAGTGTTAGTGAAAACTCGATCTCTGCAGGAATATTGGCAATACTGTGAGTGCGTTAACAGTTACCAAATGCTTGGGTGTTTGATTGATGATTGTTAGAATATCTGTCACTTAAACAGCAGTTAAAATATCACTTTACATATCAATAGTTTGGTAATTTCCTGGGAAGTCAGGTGGTAGATCAGCCTGTAATCATAAGGTTGTATTCTACACTCATTGCAAGGACATTATTACCCATGCTTTGCTGAAGCTAGATAATACCAGTAGATGAAATCTGTTGTCAGATAGTAAGAAGAAATGAGTCTAGGACACATTGAAGCATAATTATGAGCAGTGTTACATGCAGTGGGGAGGTGGGGTGATCTGCGATGGTGATGAGCCAAGTAGGGTCCTGGCTCCAGGGCTAAGACAGAGCCCCCAAATAATGAGATGATCTACAGGAAGACATTACTCTAATTAATGTAATTAAGACTTTATTTATAGTCTTTTGGGCTACATTGTTAGCCAACCAATTTGCCCAAGGTGGTAATGATTCTCTCAGCTTTGGAAGATGATGCTGTAGGCATTTGTGTAGGGATGCGGGGCGGGGGAGGGTACATTTTAGCTCTGCTTTGTCAAATCTTTTTTTTCTTTTTTCCCTTTACCCTGCACCCTCATAGGTTTATGAGTTCTGGAAGAACATTTAGTCCTGGGAAAAGGCAACATTTTAACTCTTCTACCTAGTAAGAGATAAGGTTCTGACTTGACTTCTCCAGAAAGCAAACAAGTTGTAAATATAACATTCTTCTCTTTGCTTATCTGTTTTTTGAGGTAATGTACAATTTGGTACTTACCCTAGGTATCATATTAAACTTTAGATCTGTAGGTCTGGGGTGAGGCTTAGAACACTGGACACCTTGGACACATTTGCATCTGTTCCTCTGGTTGATTTACTGTCTCCGTGATTGTACTGCCCTTCATATATATAGTTGATCTGCAAATAACAAAAATAGTAATGGTGATGGCTTAGGATTTTCATAGGGTAATTCTTGGTTATGGATTAGGCAGTGAGAGCCATGAGAATTTTGTAGTTGTCACAGTGTTTTAATCATCCTTGTCACCACCATTGTCATCACCTCCACTGTGGCCATTAGCAAATATTGGTTGAGGCTAATCAAGTGTAAGATTAGCAGGTTGGCAACTGGGAATAAGAGGTGTAAGTGATTTCAACATAACAGATAAACACTGGTAGTAGCCTAAGCTCATGTTAATCATGAGGTGAAGCTGTAGAGATAGTACACATTTGTTGGGGTACTCGATATTCTCTGACATGAGATCTGCAATTGGTTTCAAGGAATGTGGAAGTTTCAGGGCCTGGTTGAAGAGTGTTTCAAGGAAAAAATGACAAATAATTAACATTTAAGCCTTCTGCAGGTTTTCATTCTTTAACAAAACGTCTCAATCTGTCAGAGACTTAAAAGTCAGTATAGCTACCTGTATGTAAGAAATGAAGAACTCAATGATTAGGAAATTTTAATGATAGTGCTTTTTCTGTCATTCTTACATTTCTATAAAGAATATGGCATTTACAGGTTTAATCAAGTTAAACATTTCTTTCAGTGGCTTCGTGGTGATTTCCATGTTCCTTAGAAATATAATCATAGTACTTTGAAAGAGCATTTTGGTACAGCTGGAAAGTTTATAGCACCTAGTAATTTTTTGAGGCTTTAGTATTAAAGAAATTTATAGCTCCATTATGTATGGAAATGGGATCTGGAGAGCATATGATAATTGAAATCCATGGATAGTCCTTTACTTGAAGTCCTTTCTCAATGAGTTGAGGAACAAATAAATACAGATGGTCTTTACATCTTTTTTCTCTTAAGCCCTTACTTGCATTTCTTTCATACCATTATGTATTGTAGATTCTAAGATGTAAGAAAAAATAGCTTAAACAGTGGCTCAACTGAATTTGAGCTCTGATTGCTTTGCAGACATTCAGTGGCTCCCCAGTATACAGCAGAATAGTTAGATTCACTCTTTTGTAAGCGAGTGGCTTCAGTGATAATGATGGTATGGAAGATGATAATGAAAAACTACATTGGCTATTTATGGAAACACATTTTTATGTATGAATGGGTACAGCCTAATATTGTATACCTCTAGTGTCTGGTCTGTAAGATTATTGTCATTGAAGGAATAAATTTGGCTCAACCATTTACTTCATTCCTTATCTCTCTCCTTTTTTTGTTGTTTTTTTGAAGCAGGATCTTGCTCTGTCACCTGGGCTGGAATGCAATGGCATGAAGTTGGCTCACTGCAGCCTTGACCTCCCAGGCTCAAGTGATCCTCCCACCTTAGTCACTCTAGTAGCTGGGACTATGGACACATGCCACCATTCCTGGCCACTTTTTTTAATTTTTATTTTTAGTGGAGATGAGGTCTCGCTATGTTGCCCAGGCCAGTGTTGAACTCTTGGGATCAAGCTGTCCTTCTGCTTTGGCCTCCCAAAGTGCTGGGATTATAGGCGTGAACCACTTCATTTGGCCCCTCTCTCTTCTTTCTTATAACCAGTCCAGTTACTCAGAGGATGCTCAAGCTCCATACCATGGGTTGGTAGTTCTGATCCTTCTCTTTCCCTGAACTCCATCTCTGCTTTCCAGCTCTCTGAACTTCTCACCATTCCTCGTGCCCACCCGGCCTTCCACATCTCTCTCTACACACATTGGTCTTTTTGTTGGGAATGCCCTCTTATTCACCTGGTTTCCTGATCTTTACAAACCCCATTCACAAGTCATTTCCTTTGCTGTAGTCTTCTTGATATCAGTCCCCATCCTCCAGATGAAAGTTGTTCCTTCCTTTGTGCTTCCCTGTTTATGGCTTTATTGCGGCAGTTGTATTTTTATTGTTGATTTGCAAGCCTCTCTTCACTAGTTTGTAAACTCACTGAAAGTACAGATAGGGCCATTTTTGTATCCTTAGCATCTAACACAATGACTAATATGTATTATTATTATTATTATTTTTCGAAATAGAGTCTCGCTCTGTCACTGAGTCTGGAGTGCAGTGGCACGATCTCAGCTCACTGCAAGCTCCGCCTCCCAGGTTCACCCCATTCACTGGCCTCAGCCTCCCGAGTAGCTGGGACTACAGGCGCCCGCCACCACACCCGGCCAGTTTTTTTGTATTTCACCGTGTTAGCCTGTGGGGTTTCACCGTGTTAGCCTGTGTGGTCTTGATCTTCTGACCTTGTGATCTGCCTGCCTCGGCCTCCCAGAGTGCTGGGATTACAGGCATGAGCCACCGCGCCTTGCCAGTATGTATTATTTATATGCTTTGTTGAAATAATTTTAACAAAATATATATGTTGTTTTCAAGCCTTTCCTTTCTGAATAGGACTGTGCTATGTGTCCAGGGTTATAAGAAGTATAAGATTGACCTGGACACTAAAAGGTTCATATTGTGTTTGGAAGAAAAAGAACTCACAGGGAAAATGTTAAATAATTAAACACAGTGAATGGTCCTACCACTGTTTTGGGAAAAAGAACACAGAGAAAGCATATAGGTCCTTAATAGAGAGCTGGGTAAAAGAGGTTGTATTTTATATAGAAGAGGAGAGACATAGAGAAGTGGGATAGATAATATGCATGTATTTTGCAAGAGAAAAATCAAGCCCATTGCAGTGCCAAAGTCCAGAAACTGACTAGATGGAATTGGGAGAATTAGTAAATTCCTTAAGTCTCCCTTGTCTGTAGAATATTAGTACCTGTCTCACAAAATTATGGAAAAGAAATAATCCATGTAAAACATTTTGCACAATGCCTGTAACAAAGAAAGTGCTCACAGGATAGCACTTTCTTACTGTCATTAGAATGACAGTAAGAAACCATAGTTGTTATTAATAAGTAGTGGTGGCCAAGCCTAAAAACACACTGCGGGAGCCATACAAACTGAAGCCACACAATCAACCAGAAACACACTTAAAGAAGATAAAGGTTAGATATTAGGCGAGGAATTAGTCAACAGGAAATTGAGAATGAACAGTATTAGGTCAGTGTTGAGGGGAAGGGAAAGGCAGGGAAGTTTGAAGAGTGGTTGAGAACAAAACACAAAGAACTAGTGAAAAGAACGACCTTGAAGCTAAGACATTGCTTGCCCTAGGCTGGTAAAAATCCGTGCTCTCCTTCCTGCCAGGACTGGAGCGGATCAGTGTGTGACCAGCCCAGGGCATGCTGGCGGAAGTAGGTGTGCCAACGCATGAGCTGGTAATTAGGTTAAGGGGGAGAATGGGGAATTGCAGTAGAGCCAGATTGTGACGAGAGAGTAGTGGAGGAGGTAAGGAGGGAGACTCTTGAGGCCAAAGAATGGCAGGAAGGATGTGTGAAACAAGGTCCCAGTTTACATTTACCTAGTGCTTTCTCTTTCTAAGGTCTTAGGTCTGAAAGGGAAGGCCAAGCAGAGACAGTATCAGTTTCATAGGCCCCTAGGAGAGCACATAGCCACTGGCTTGACTTGCCTTTCTCACAATATTAGCTAACTCCTATGTCTAGTAGTTCAGTTTTAGTAGACTTTCATTTTATTTTTTAAAAGCTTGAGATTTAAAAAAAACCGTTAAAAAATTATACTTGTAGAAATGTTTAGGATTTTTGTCATGCAATATAGTTAAAAGGTTTTCTACCTAAGGGGTATACATTAAATAGAGTGGTCTTAGAGTACTGGTTTGACACTTGCTTGTTTATGATACAGATAGGACACAGGGAAATACTGGGTAAAAGAGGGCGGTTCCCCATTAAAGGGCCCATCTTCAAGCCTGGAAACCCATGGCCTTAAATGGGAACAGGCATTCCTGTTTTTGTGCCCAAATGTTGCTTTTTCTAGGATCACTGTGACTTGCCACATCCCTACCCCGTGCCCATATAAACCCCAGCTCCATGAGTCACGAGTAGAGAAACAGAGGAGCAGAAGAGCAGCAGAGTGGCAGAGCTGTGCAGCAGAGAAGGAGAGAAGAAAAGGGGCATCTGAACGTTAAGAGTTCGCCTGGGGATGGTTGGAGAAGAGATTGGCCAGAGGACAGCCAAACTCCAGGGGAAGACCGTCTTCCCACTCCATCCTCTTTCCAGCTCTCCATCCATCCCGCTGAGATCCACCTGCACCACTCAATAAAAGCCTCACATTCACCATCCTTCAAGTCCAAGTGACCTGATTCCTCCTGGATACTGGATAAGGACCTGGGTACCAAGAGGAGAGGATGTAAAAGACTGTCACCCCAAATCTCCACTGGGCTGGTTTAACACTTAGCCGTTCGTGAATGGCAACTACTAAAAGGGCATTAATTGTAACACCCCTAGATGCTACCTTGGGGCCAGAGACCAAAAGCGCTCACCTGGCTCCTGCACCTGCCCATCTGCGTGCTCCGCCTCCCATAAGGGGTTTGTGCGAGCAACAGGGCTGACCGAGCAACAAGGCTGACCGAGCAAACGAGTCACACCCCTGTTGTAAGACCCATGTAGGGGTCAGGGAACTCTCTCGTTTTGTTTATAAAAATCACCTGAGGTGCTTGTTGGACAACAGAGATTTCTAAGCCTCACCACAGACTTATAGAAACTAAATCTCTAGAGCAAGCACCTAGAAATTCATATTTATAAGTATCCTAGGTACTTTTGTGATTAGGCAGTTTGGGATAAATATTGCTTGTGTCAAGTGAAAGACTTTTAAGACCTTCTTGTAGGTCAAGGATTATAGTGCTTAATTTCTAGGTCATGATTTGATTGTACTCCGGTTCCTACTTTGGGAGGTTATAAAGGAAGGTTTACTATATTCTCCCATTTCTACCAGTAATTTAACACCAGGGTTCTCAATTCCGGGTGATTTTATTCCTCAGTGGACATTTAGCAATATCTGGAGACATGAAGACACTTTTGGTTGCCAGGCTGGTCATGTGGGTACTATAGGCGTCTAATGAGTGGAGAGGTCAGGGATAATGCTAAATATTCTACAGTGCATAGGACAGCCTCCCACAAAGAATGATCTGGGCAAAAGTATCAATAGAGGACCCTGGCCCTAAGGTCTGTCTGTATTAATTAATACATAACCATTTAATTAGTTAATAAAGTCTTAAATTGATGTATAATATATATCCCATGTCACCGACATCCATATTAAGATGTAGAACATTTCCAGCGCTCAGTGCTTTCTTGTACCCTCTTCCAGTTGATACCCATTCCCCCTTAGAAATCATTACCCTGATTTCTGTCATCATAGATGACTTTTGCTTGTGCCTGAACCTTATATAAATAGAATCATACAGTATGCACTTTTTTGTGTCTGACTTCTTTTACTCAACATTGTGTCTGGGAGGTTTATTTGTGGTGTTGCATACAGCAGAAACTTGCCCTTTTTTATTGTTGTAGTATGTATATCATAATTTAGTTATCCATTTACTGCTGATGGGCTTTGTGTTGTTACAAAGTTGTGATTAATATGAATAAAAGTGTTATGGACATTTTTGTGTATCTCTTTTGGTAGATGTAGGCTATCATTTGTATTGCATATATGCTTAGGAGCTCTACATTCTTGTTAGTCTGTAATATTGTTAGTTTTTACATTTTAGCCATTCTTGTGGGGAATGTATTTGTATCTCATGGAGGTTTGAATTTGCATTTTGCAGATGAGTAATGATGTGCTAAGCACCTTTTCATATGCATTGGCCATTTGGATGTTATCTTTTGTGAAGTGCTTGTTCGGGTCTTTTGCCCATTAAAAAAATTGTCTTATGATTTGTAGAAGTTCTTTAAATATTCTGGATATGTGTCCTTTTTCAGATATATATATTGCAAATGTATTTTTCTAGTTTGTTGCTTGCCTTTTCATTCTCTTTTGAGAGACAGAAGCTCTTAACGAAATACAATTTATTAGTCTTCTATTATAGTTAGTGCTTTTGTATCCTTTCTAGGAAATCATTGGTTATCCCAAACACCTGAGGTCTTTGGATGCTCAGGTTTCTGTTAGCTCAGCCCTTTGTAGTGAACCAGATTTATTTAAAGATATTATGGCTTTTTTTGTTTGTTTTAGTCTAATCCACATGGTTTATATTGGACACTAAGCCTATGTGAGAGCTGGGAGTAGTGCATGCTTATGATCCTAGCTACTGGGCTGAAGTGGGAGAATGGTTTGAGCTCAAGAGTGTGAGGCCAGCCTGGGCAACATAGTGGGACCCTGTCCCTAGGAAAATAAAGCCTATATGAGTATCAGATTAATATTCATATATGTATTACATATATGCATTAGAAGAGAAGTCCTTTTACTTGTTAAGTTGAGCTAGGCAGTTGGTTGGTTAATATTTTCGTTAAAGCAGGGTATCAGAAAGGATACGTTTCCTAAACATTTTAAGCTAACCTTTTGCTAGGCTTTTGGGGTAGGTCCACATCAAGGCTGTTTCTTTCCATATGGGTGCATTAGTGACAGTGGAGACTCTTCGGTTTTTTGACTGTATCATACCTTAAAAGTACCTTTAGTGTTAGTGAGAATGTAAAGACACTTGTGAATTGGTTAGAGTTCAAAGTCATCCTAAAGTTTTATAATTTTTCCTCATGTTATTTTAGGATTGTTTTGTCTGCACTTGATTTGACAATTTCTCATTTTAGTGAATTAAAAAAAGTATATATTTTAAAAATTTTATTTATGTTCCCAGGCTGGACTTGAACTCCTAGGCTCAAGTGATCCTCCTGCCTCAGTCTCCCAGGCAGCTGGGACTACAGGCCTGTCCCACGGCACTTGGCTTGGTGAATTTTTTGTTTTGTGTCCTGTAAGGCTTTTTCTTTAACTCCAAATTTATTAGCTTACATATATTTAATTACATAAATATAATTATAATGGTTGTATAGTAAGCACAAATAGGACTGGGGGGACACACACAGTAGACTTATAAGCATAGGGTTCAACTCAGGACAGAGATGCCTAGGTGTACGGAGTGGGGGCCCCTAGCTAACCATAGCCAGTGGGCTGTGGGCACATGGAACATGCATGTTTTACAGAGGCAGTAGAGAGTGAGGTTTAATTCATCAGCTTATTTAGAGGATGGTGGATGAAGGTTCTCCAGTTCTCATTGAGCTGTGCAGTTGGAAAGATAGGATGGGAGGGAGGGAAAACCAGATATTTTGATCTTTCTGATCAGTTACATAGAATCTGTACCTTCTCTAACTGAAGAAAGACTCAGAAGCAGATGAAAGAGTAGTCATATATTTAACTAGGGAAAGCATTTATATATTCATGTTTACATTTTTCCCAGAGAGTACTTCATTTTAAAATTTGAAGCAGTGGCTTGGGATTAGAGAGAGGAATCTAACACCTGTAAAAGGTTATATAGGAGTACATTTCCAGTGTAGTTATATAAAGTACTTTACAGATTGTATTTCGAAAGAAAAAATATACCTTTAGATCAGATCATTATTAGGTCCAGCCTGGGATCATAAACCCTGGGAAAAAGGACTGGGGATTTGTGAGTTCTTGTTAGGTCTTGCTTGTTAGTATCTCCAGACATCCTGTACTAACATGCCAAAATCCACCCCATAAGTTCTGTTGGAAAGCGATCTGCTGCCAGTTTGAAGCTGCCTATTGCTTAATAATCTAGCAGTTTCTATATGTTTTCTGCAGAAACTGAATAAATATGGCAAGGTAGAATCCGTATTTAATTTTGGATCTGATAACATCTTTTACTTAAAAGTTGGAAGCAATTTTTGCATGCAGCTGTAATTTCATGTGAATCATATTTTTAAATATTGTAGGACAAATCTTGTAAGAATTTAAAATGGAACATCTTTGCTAACACTTATATTAATCTTTTTATCAAAGCTTGGAAAGAATCCTATTAAATAGGAGGAGTAGGTATTTTAAATAACATTTCAGAATGTTAGACTGTCTACTTTCTTTTAATAAATCACAATAGAGGCCAGGTGCCATGGATCACACTGTAATCCCAGAACTTTGGGAATATAAGGCAGAAAGATCACTAATATATTTTTATTTTTGTTTTCGTAGAGACGGGGTCTTGCTGTGTTGCCCAGGCTGGTCTTGAACTCTTGGGCATGGTTGCACACCTATAGTCCCAGGCTCCCAGGGGGCTGAGGTAGATAGATTGTTTGAGCCTGGAAGGTGGAGGCTGCAGTGAACCATGATCATGCCACTGCACTTCAGCCTAAGCAAGAGAGCAAGCCTTTGTCTCAATACATAAATAAATAAATAAATAAATAAAGTAGAGATTTCTTACAGGATGGATTATTAGAAATAATTGTATTTTACAGAATATTCCTTTTATTTTCATGTTTGCTTCTTTTATTATTGGCAATGCCAGGTAACAGGATCCACATATGATTTTTCTTGTTCGACATTATTAAATAAGAATTTTTTTTTTTTTTTTTTTTGAGACAGAGTCTGGCTCTGTCCCCCAGGCTAGATGGCAGTGGCACTATCATGGTTCACTGCAACCTCTGCCTCTCGAGTTCAAGAGAGTCTCTCACCTCAGCCTCCTGAGTAGCTGGGATTACAGGCACGCGCCACCACGCCTGGCTAATTTTTGTATTTTTAGTAGAGACGGGCCATGTTGACTAGTCTGATCTTGAACACCTGACCTCAAGTGATTCACCCACCTTGGCCTCCCAAAGTGCTAGGATTACAAGTGTGAGCCACCACACTCAAGTGTGAGCCACCACACTCAGCCAAGAATCTTTTTAAAATAGAAAATGTTTTCTCTACCTAGTGGAAGTGTATATATATATATATATATATGCATATAATACACATATACACACACACATATATATCTAATAATTAATATTTTTAAGGAGATTGAATAACTTGGTTAAATGTGTCTGAGTGGAACTATTTGGCAGTATTTATGAAGAAGAAAACATGATTTGGTGAAAAATTCAGATTTAAGTTTTAATTGTATAATTTTATTATTGTATTAAAAATAAAGGCTATGATATATGAAATATATTGCTTGTTTGAGATCCTTTGGAAATTTGAAGTCAGAAACACCTTGTTAAACAAAACATATTAGGTAAACTCTAATGTGCTGCTCAGTGCTTGAGGAAACTTGAAAGCAAGAAAAATGCTACCTAAAAATCTTATTTACTATTTATAGAGTAATATAATATAAAATTTAATTAATTCAAGAATTATGTATTATGACTGATTTGCCAGAAACGTTAGAAATATGAAGAATAAACCTCACAGAAGCTGACAGGAATTTTCATGCATTTGAAAATGATTTTCTTGAAATTTTGCTTATTTTTGACAGAAAAGACTAAAACCTGCCATTGCCAACATTTTTATAAATGTAATTTTATGGGTTTATTAAACCTGTATTTATTGAGTCCCTGCTTTACATCACAGTGACTGTAATTGCCATTCATTTCTTTTAATTGTTTTCCTTGTTTTTCTTCATTATGATGTAGTGTCAGAATTTCCATTTTCCTCCAGAGGTGTACTTCATTTAGTATAATAGCAACATTCCTGATACATGTATGTTTCAGATGTTACTGTTGCCTTTTCATTTGCTTTATACTTTGAAAAAAAGCCCTTTAGTGTTAAGTCTTTTGATAGCACCTTTGACATTTATTTAAGTTTTATCACACCTGTAAGATACATGCAGATATGTTATCTGGCTTTTTTTCCAGGCAATTACAAATAGAAAAGATGAAATTGGTAACTTTGACCTCTTTTTATAAGTGTATAACACTGTGATCAATACTCTAATTTTCCTCCTGGAGCATCGGTTTGTAACAATATGCAGAGAATATTGCCAACCAGGTAAGCCCACCAGAACCTAAGTGTCTGGAGTTTTTATTGAGGCTTCCTTATATAGGCATGATTAATTGAGTCATTAGACATATGGTTGAACTCAATCTTCAGCCCTTCCCACCTCCCCAAAGGTCAGGCTGATAGCACCTGGTGGCCCCAAGCCCCACTTTTAATCACATGGTTGGTCTTTCTAGTTTGGCCATTTTCCAATCTCAGTTCTCTTAATAGCATATATGATCTAGGGCCCACTGTGAGCCCCCTCGTTAGCATAAACTATCAAGTATAGTTTGGGGGCCCCATCATGAATAACAAAGATACTCCTATCAATAGGAGGAGTCCAAGGATTTAGAAGTTACCACTCAGGAGCTAGGACAAAGGCCAGCCAGAATCTTATCAAGCATCCTTCTATTTCCCTCAAAAGTATAGTATGTCTTATTTTATTGGGTGCCTTCAGAATTGAACTTTGTACCATTTCTTTACCGTATTTGCATTGCAGTGCGCATGAAGAGCTCTTAATTCAGAACTTTTCTCTGCCACTAATTATGTGGTTTGGGTAAATCACTTAACTTGTTTGAGACTCACTTTTCTTGTCCATAAGATGGAGTGAATAGTACCTACTTGTTAGAGCGAGAAAAAGTGCCTCACAGTGACTGCGCATAAAAGATGCTCTATAAAATAATAACTATTATTATTATGTGCATCTTTCTCTTGTAATCAAATGCTGTATTTAAGAGTCAGTAGATAATTTTTTTCTGTTACTTTTTAAGCGTATATTCTAGGACTTTTCATTTAACTCGGCTATTTATAATATAGATATGTAATATTACATATTTTGTCAAATATATGACATACATGTTAATATTTATAATACTTTTTTTATTATACTTTAAGTTCTAGGGTACATGTGCACAATGTGCAGATTTGTTACATATGTATAATACATATTTTGAGTGAGACTCCATCTCTACAAAAAATAAAAAATGTAGCCAGGCATGGCGGTGCAAGCCTGTGGTTTTAGCTACTTGGGAGGCTGAGTTGGGAGGATTCCTTGAGCCCAGGAGTTTGAGGATGTAGTGAGCTATGATTGCACCACTGCATTCCAGCCTGGGTGACAGAACAAGTTCCTGTCTCAAAATAAAAAACTCCAAAAACTTTTGTATGTATATTTATATGTGCTCTATATTATAATTTATATACCTATATATTATATATAATGTGTTATATAAATATGATATTTGTAATGAATATAATATGCATTAAATATATTCATGCAATATGTATTTTATATATGTGTATATATAGTAAAGAAGAGTTTAACCAAAAAACTGATAATATAATTGTCTTGACACTTGACTGTTTCCTGTGAAGCAAACCAAATAATTATTAGTGTTTAAATTATTGTACTTGAATTAATTTTATATTTTTTGATGACATCTGTAAATTCTTTAGTACAAGATGTAATTTTAAGTAAGTATATTTTTCGGACCATATTTTGACTAGTATTGTGTTTTTTTTCTTTTGACTGATTTTGTTACACCACTTACTTAAGTTTTGACTTTTTTTTGGTTGCTTATATTTTTAAAGTACATATTCATGTTTATCCTTCCTTCCAAGTAAACTCACTCTTTATTATAGGTTCTTTATAATCAGTTTATAATGCTTGGGATTACTCAGTAAATGTTATTGTCTGCCTAGAAATTGGAAATTAGATTAGCTTTTTGCATCTCCTCTATAGTAAATAAAGATACTACCTTGTATTTATGACCAAAAATAACCCTAATTAGTATATAAAGCTCCAGGTATCCAGAAACTATGGATATATGACATGAACATATCTTGATAAAACTATGAGCGTGTATATAAAACTGTGAGCATATCTTTGTAAAACTTGTCATATTGGTTGACAAAGCTAAATTAAGACACTAATTAAAAATGTGGGAATATAACTTGAAAACTTTATTAACAGTAGCAGTAAAAGCAATAATAATGAGAACATTTTATAGAAAATTTATTTTTATTTCATAGTTTTCTAAGAACCTGCCAACTAATTTCGATGACTAAACATTAACCCACATTCCATTGCATAACCATTCCACAGAAACTTTTACAAATTGCCGTAATTTTCAACAAAGAAACTGGTGGAAGTTGAAATATACGGTATTAAATCATAAAAAGCTTCAATCCCTGATATATGAGTGATACGGAGGAGTGAAGTAATTATCTGGATCATAGGAGAGAAGATAACAATTTTAGGTGTGGTGACATAGACATGTCATATGAAAGTCTTTTTTTCTCTTTTTTAAGTGTCTGTTTCCAGCTTTTGGTGTGGCTTGTTGTTGTGATGAGCAAGCCTGAGGCGGCCATCAGGGGATAGTGTCTCGGGGGCCTAGGCCTCTTGCTCAATGTCTTCAGCCAGAACAGATGGTTTTATTTGATTTATGTGCTGGTATTCTCTCAAAGACATCTTTTGAAAAAAAATTCTCTGAGTTCCAGAACCAGGCTGTTTGGAAACCACTGGCCTAACAGAATGTTTAAGTATTTTTGACATAAGCTGAGCAGTGAAAAATGATACTGGAACATAAGTAGTGGCAGGGGAGAGAGACAGTTCACATGGCAGAGGGAAGATTAATTTTCTCTCCACACACCACAGTGAAAAATGAGAAGAATGTAATACAGTTGTTTCATGCTACCCGTATGCTATTTGCTGGAATTATGCTGCACTTTAAAAAATTTAGGTAAAATTCTTATAGAGTGAACTATTTTAAATAAAGGAGACGATTCTGTAGCTTTTAGAACATTTGTAATGTTGCGCAAGCATCACCTCTATCTAGTTCCAGAACATTTTCATCACTATGTTGTACTTTTAAATTTATTTATGGAGTTTATTTGTGCTGTGCTTCTTTCTAAAAAAAAGCTTGGGAGTGGCTTCTCATTAAGGCTATTAATAAAATAGAAATGGAAGATCAGAACCAAGGAAAGGAGAAAGAAGCTAACATGAAATCAACATGTATTAATGTAGTTTTTATTCAACATCAGGTTTGACACTTAAGCTTTCCAGCAACAGAGCATAAAGGTACATCTGATAAGTTATCCAAGAGCAGAGAATAATTTCAGCTCCTCAGTGGAAACACGTTTTCTTGACACTGAATTCTAAATGAAATTTCTCAATTGGGACTTGATGTGGCATTGAACGACTGCAGTTTCACAGTGTATACTGAAGAGTTTGTAATATGACTTTTTCTGTAATAACCTTCAATAAAAGCAGATTTTAGAGATAGCAAAACTATAAATATTTGACCTCTACTAGCTTCATCTCAAATTAGTCCATATAATTTTATTTTTTTTTAAACAAACAGGAAAAGTGTGAGATTGCAAGGAAGCCCTTAAGAATGTCCCATCAGCAGGAATTGTGGTCAAGGCAGCATCCTCCACAGGACCTGAGGGGGTGGGACCAGGTTTTGCCAGGGATATGTTTTGAAGTTAAGGGTGGAATATTATAGATTGAAAGCTAAAATCTTTTTGTATGTTAGGCAATGAAGTGTAGGTGTTACAAAATAAAAACCTCACTGTGCACAAAGATATACAATTGTTGCACGTGGTTACAGGAGTTACTTTTACTCAATGGACTTGGTGGGTGACAAATGTAGAAATAATTGGAGGATATTTACAGGGAGAAAGTATTAGTAGATTTGGTAAATTTATATCAACGGTAGAAGTATGGAAGGATTAAGGTAGATTTTTATTGGTTCTGTACTCCTACTTTCAAGTTGCTGTTCCTAAAGATATTGGTAATTTGGAGTGCAACTAGCAGTTTATGCGAGTTCCAGTTTCATTACATACTTGTAAGCCCTAGGTGTAATTATTAACACTGTTTTTCTAATATAAATGCTGAAAAGGATTCTTATTGTTACTTATCTTTTCATAGATGAGGATACTGAAGGCTGCGATGCTGTAGGGACATCAGATCATAAGCTGATGGGCATGCACAGTGTGTGTGTATGTGTGTGTGTGTGTATACAGGCCACTGACCGGTACTGTTTATATATATATGTATGTATGCACACACATATATATGTGTATTATATACACACATACACACACACACACATTAAACAGACACACATATAAACAGACACATACACATTAAACACACACGTATAAACAGTACCGGTCAGTGGCCTGTTAGGACCTGGGCGGCACAGCAGGAGGTGAGCGGCAGGTGAGGTAGCAAACCTTTTTCTGTATGTACAGCCACTCCCTGTCTCTCACATTACTGCCTGAGCTCCACCTCCTGTCAGATCAGCAGCAGCATTAGATTCTCATAGGAGCAAGAACGCTACTGGGACCTGTGCATGCGAGGGATCTAAGTTGCAGGCTCTTTATGAAAATCTAATGCTTGATGATCTGTCACTGTCTCCCATCACCCCTAGATAGGGCTGTTTAGTTGCAAAAAAAGCAGCTCAGGCTTTCCACTGATTCTGTATTATGGTGGGTTGTATTATTATTTCATTATATATTAAAATGTAATAATAATAGAAATAAAGTGCACAATAAATGCAATGCTCTTGAATCATCCCAAAACCAGTCCACAGAAAAAGTATCTTCCATGAAACCTCTTTCTGGTGCCAAAAAGGCTGGGGACTGCTGTTCTATAGTGACTACTTTAATCACTCTTGTATTCATGCTGTCTCCTACAGGGTCTTGATTGGAGTAAATGCTTAATAAAAGTTTATTGAATGAATGAACAAATGAATGAGCTGGGACAGAGATCTCTTTCTTTCAAGTTGGATGCAGTGTATACATTGCATTTATGTGAGAATTTGTTTCCCATGTTTTAAAAAACACTTTATGGGGAGGCCAAGGTGGGCAGATCACCTGAGGTCGGGAGTTTGACACCAGCCTGACCAACATGGAGAAACCCTGTCTCTACTAAAAATACGAAAAATTAGCCAGACGTGGTGGTGCACTCCTGTAATCCCAGCTACTTGGGAGGCTGAGGTGGGAGAATTGCTTGAACCCATTAGGTGGAGGTTTCAGTGAGCCAATATCGCACCATTGCACTCCAGCCTGGGTAACAAGAGTGAAACTCCATCTCAAAGAAACAACAAAAACAACAACAAAAAACACAACATCAACAAAAACTCACTTTATGCTCTATAGTGAACATATTAATTAAAATGAGTATTTTATATGGTGTTTGGTTAAATAGATGAATGGCTAAAAAATCTAAGCTCTAAAGCATGTGAAATGAGTAGACTTATTGAAAAAGAAACTTACTGAAAAAGAAACAAAATATTTTGGCAATGAGAAAGTAAATTAATATATACAAATAGGCAGTTTTCTGTAATTGATCTAATATACTTCCCCAGGTCATGTTTAGTAAATAATAAACTTCAGCAACTGCTTCTTTAAAAATGAGTGAAAGAAGTCTTTGAAATTATAGCAGATTATGTGAAATTTTATAAAAGCTGTTCCAGTTATTGCCTCCTAAAATGTGACAGTGACACTCATAGCACAGCTTTTGAAATTCACATACACAAAGGAGAGAATCATGTATATGCATTCACATATTTGAATTATATATGTATATAATTATATACATATCTGATTATAATTATATATCAATCACACTTATATTACCTAATATTAACACATATAATACTAACGTGTTGTATACAGTAATCCCCCCATGTCCTCATGGATACGCTCTAGGACCCCCAGTGGATGCCTAAAACTGCAATATTATTGAATATTATTGAACCATATGTGTGTGTGTATACATATATATACACACACTATATATGTATTGAACCATATGTGTGTATACACACACACACAATTTTTTTCCCATACATACATACCTATGATAAAGTTTATGTTAGGCACAGTAAGAGATTAACAATAACAACTAACGATAACATTGAACAATTGTAACAGTATACTGTAATAAAAGATAGGTGACTGGTCTCTCTCTCAAAATATCTTATTGTATGCAATATTTTTGGACCATGCTTGACTGCAGGTAACTGAAACCTGAAAGTGAAACTGCACGTAAGTGTAGACTACTGTAACACGGTCTTTAAACTTAAAGTGCCCTCCCCGCCTCACACACACACACACACACACACGCACACACACGGAGTTTTAACATACATAGCTTTTTGTTTTTTCTTGAGATGGAGTCTTGCTCTGTTGCCCAGTGGTGTGATCTTGGCTCATTGCCGCCTCCGCTTCTTGGGTTCAAGCTATTCTCCTGCCTCAGCCTCCCGAGTAACTGGGATTACAGGCGCACGCCACCATGCGTGGCTACTGTTTTGTATTTTTGGTAGAGGTCGTTTCACCATGTTGGCCAGGCTGGTCTTGAACTCTTGACCTCAAGCGATCCACTTGTCTTGGCCTCCCAAAGTGCTGGGATTATAGGTGTGAGCCATCGTGCCCAGCCAAACGTACATAGTTTTAAAATGTGTACGTTTAAATCTGTATTTTTAACGTTCTGTAGTCCTTTAGGAGTAGATTGCCAGTGGTTCTGCGGTGTCCTATCATTTGATGATTCCAAATAAATGAACTCTGATACATTTTATATTGTTTTGTGTGGATACATAAACAATATAAATTGAATGTTGCATTAGTTAGGGGTTATTGTAGGGAACTGATACCACTCTGGTTTTTTGAATCAGAAGAGATTTATTCCAAGCAATTACAAAATTGATGGAAGAGCTTGAAGAGTGGTAAAATTAGGGGCTGGCATTAGTTGCTAGCATTTGTTGTTTCACCACTGAAGGTGTGATGAAGAGTTCTGGAAGATTCTGTGTGGAAAGCAAAAGGGAATGAACTTCCATGTCTCAAGTGGAGAGGATTCCAGGTGGCAGAGCAGGGACCTTTTCAAATACGTTTGAAAAGGAAAGGCCAGTGCTAGCCAGGCAGACACCAGATCCAGGATTGTACCAGGCGTGTGTGTGTATGTATTGTCTCGAACTCCCAACCTCAGGTGATCCACCCGTCTCGGCCTCCCAAAGTGCTGGGATTACAGGCGTGAGCCACCATGCCCAGCTGTGTGTATGTGCACACACGTGTGTGTGCATGTATATTCTGGAGAAAGTTATTTAAGGTCTTTGTTCTTAAGGAGGTTTCTTTGGAGGTGGCAAGATTACAGGTAAGAAGCAATTTAAGAACATTGACAATAGAAGTAGAAATTGAAATCCAGAAGGAACTTTAGAAATAGTCAACTCTCATTCCCTGTCTTCACAGATGAAATAACTATCACAGGAGTGTGATGATTTTTCTGGAGGTCACATAATAGAGGCCTGGGCTGAGAACAGTGTATGTGCAGAGAATCTTTCTGGGCCTCACCAACTGGCCCTGACATTATAAAAGATCATTTATTTAGACAACAATTAAGATCAATAGTATAGTGGGTTTCTGCAAAAATAGTCATAGTAACTTGATCTGATTATAAAAATACGAACACAACAAGGTTTGTTTCTGATTTAAGACTATGAAGTGTCCAGAAGTGTATAGATTGTTTACAGATTAAGTGCTGCTAAATTGGGTGCCCTCTTTATCCTGCAATAAAGGTGTGAGTCTGCAATTTACCTCTATTTCATTAATTCTTAAATGCACATTTTGTTTCCACCTTTTAATATAGCCACAGTCTGAATGTGTCTTAGAATGTATGGCTCCCTGGATTTGGTAAAAAACAATAATTGTTGGCTCATGCCTGTAATCCCAGCATTTTGGGAGGCCGAGGCAGGCGGATCACTTGAGGTCAGGAGTTCGAGACCAGCCTGGCTAAGATAATGAGACCCCCATTCCTACTAAGAATACAAAAATTAGCCAGGTGTGGTGGTGTGCACCTGTAATTCCAGCTACTCAGGAGGCTGAGACAGGAGAATCACTTGAACCCAGGAGGCAGAGGTTGCAGTGAGCCGAGATCACGCCACTGCACTCCAGCCTGGGTGACAGAGCAAGACTCCATCTAAAAAAAAAAACAAACAAACAGTAATTGTAGGAGAGTCTACTGAAGTGGTTCTCATAGGAACTGTAACTTAAAGTTATCTGAAATAACTTTTTAAAAACAAAAATGTCTAGGCTGTGACTCCGGCTTGTTGAATCGGCAATCATCAGATTATGAATGTGATAGTAAAGTGTTTTCCAGCAATATTTCACAACTTTTCATCTGCTTACTTTTTTTAGGGAGTAGCGTGAATGGTAAATTCCGTTTAGACTTGAAACATTTTCTGTCTTAAATCAATGTGTGTCACGTGTTGGTAAATTGTAAGCTTTGCCACTATGAATTTTTTTCTTTCCTTTTATACCAGCAACAGATAACAAATTAGTTGAAACTAATATTACCACTGCTACATTTTACTCCTGGTGAGATTGTTGGTTTTAGTGCTCTAGGACCTTATTTTATAGAAGATTTTACAGTTTAGAAAGTATTTTGCATATACGATCTCAGTGGATTCTTAGAGTGGTTTCTGAGGAAAATACAACAACAGATAATGTTATATTTTTGGTGCAAATGAGAAAATAATGTGCTCAAGGTCTATAGCTAATTCGTATTTGAGTATCTACAACAAGCCCAGTGTGTCATGTAGACAAGGAAATGTGCTATTCTAGATATTTTAAGACATTAATTATTCAATAGCCACTTGAGTATTTTTGAGAATAGTTCCATGTACTGTTCTATGTGTTGTATGGAATAGAGTGATGTACAGTATATACACATAGATTATTTGAATTTCTGTTAATATGTAAAACGAAGAGATAGCAGTTACCTGTGTGATTATCTTCTCTGGTGTCTGCATGATATTATGAGAAAATTCCAGTTTCGGTGTAGTATGAGGGAAAAGCGTGGGCTGGAGGGTTCATCTCATCCTGGGGTTAACACTTAACTCTTCCAGTGGTTAAGTGTCTGTGACCTTGGGCGACTGACTTTTTTTGGGGGATGTTATTTGGAAAATTGAGATGAATGTATCTATTCATATAGATTTTATGAGGGTAAATGAGGTAATGTGCATAAAATGCCTAGAAAACTGGCTGGCCCATAGTAAGCAATTAATAAATGATAGCCATTAATATCATTTTTTCCAATATTGAAATAAAAAGTAGAGAAATATAGACCCATGAGTCATGATAAATTTATATTATAAAATAAAATATTAACACACCACCAACGCAGAAGTTGAAATACAGGTTTATGAACAAACATCCAGACTGCAGTGATAAATGATCAACCCCAGAGCCAGGGGTATTTTCTTTTATTTATTCGTTGTCCTTTGAGTTGCTTTGTAAGGCTTAAGGTAGATTACAGAAAAGATGGAGAATGTACCGTATTTGTTTTAAATCCGGGATTCCAGATTTCATCAGGGTGTGCAGTAACACAAAAAGACATGAAACATGAACAACACTGTCTTACTTATAATGTGAAATTAGTAAACTTTTGATCAACTTGTTTTTCCCATGCCCTTGGACTTTATTATTATCTTATCTAGATTATGATTTCACAGCATTTAATTTTTTACTAAAGAGTTAGAGGCCAGGCAGCCCTTTGGGAGGCCAAAGAGGGGCGATTGCTCAGAGCCGGGAGTTTTGAGATCAGTCTGGGCAGCAAAACAAGACTCTACAAAAATACCTAAATGAACCGAGCATGCTGGTGAGTGCCTGTAGTCCCAGCTATTCAGGAGGCTGAGGTGGAAGGATCTCTTGAGCTCAGGAGTTCAAAGTTATAGTGAGCTATGATGACACACTGCACTCCCGCTTTGGCAACAGAACAAGACTTTATCTTAAAAAAGAAGAAAGAAGAATTGTATCATTTGCTTCCTACAGGTACATTTTTCTGCCTTTTCCTCCACAACTCAGTATGTCTTCTTTAGCTTTTGGGTATGTCCAATATCAGCAGTTACTTTGCCTTTGTCCTCTGTTACCCTAGCATTTACAGCTTTTTTTTTTTTTCCAGATGCTTATTTTTTTCTACTATCTGCTTATAAAATGCTTTAAGAAGACTGTGAAAGTTATCCTGTTGTCACATCTGTATCTTTTTCTGATTTCCTGGTACTCGGATTTCAAAGTAGCTGGTAGTCCTAAGTGCTTGGCAAGGTAGCTGGAAGACCATGGCTTTTCCTGGTCTCTGCAGTTGCGATAGCTGTGATTCTGAGTAGGGACAGGGCTTGGTGGCAGATACAGGACAGTGTTCTCAGGGGAATCTGTTGCCCCTTAAGGTGAAGGAAAGCAATGTTGACTGGAAAAAGCCTCTCTGTTAGTTTGGATTGACATTCTTCCTTTTTCCCTCTTTGAGAATCATGGATGTAGAGACAGGGAGGGTGGCACACCTCCTCTGACTGCCGTGCCAGCTGTAGCTTCTGCTTTAGACCGGTGCCTGGAAGGCCGTGTTTGATAGGTGTTTTATTCTCTGCTAGGGAATCCCTGTCCCCCTGTATTTTCCAGACATGTTATGATGAGAACTCATCCAACAGTTTCCCTGATCTTACCCACACTTGGCAGTGTGCTTTGATTTAGATATAATTAATTTTTTGCATTATTTAATGCTATATTGAGTACTTTCAGAGGATTATAAAAAAAATATTCAAACACTTGAAATGAGATATCCGGTCAGTCTAGGTACTTTTGTGTTTCTGATTCTTATTTTATGTCCAGAAACTCTGTGACAAATCTTGCCTTTTCATTCTTGATAGCCTAACCGCTACAGGGAAAAAAGTAGTTATACAGTTATTTGTCAGTGACATGTCCTAGCCGCTGTTGGCGTTCACTTTTGCATCTAGCTGCATCCAGCTGGGCACCTCTAAACTGACATAACTGATTACTTGCCTAAGCCCAGAGGAGCTACAATAAACTTCATAAAATAAACAGAGCAATGATACCCGTAGCAGTTTATCACCTCTGGTGCCTTTCTTCAGATTAAGTGGTGATTCTGTTTTTAGCATAGACTAGACAGAGAGAAGAGGCACAGACAGGACATGGAGTTTGGACAGTTTCTGGTTTTTTTTTGCTCTGTTACTCGCTGACCCTTCCCTTCCCTTCCCCTTCCCCTTCTCTTTCCTCTTCCCCTCCCCACCTCCCCTCTACCTAGTCTCACTCTGTTGCCACACTGGAGTGCAGTGGCATGATCTTGGCTCACTGCAACCTCTGCCTCCTGGGTTCAAGTGATTTTCCTGCCTCAGCCTCCCAAGTAGCTGGGATTACAGGTGCATACCACCACGCCCAGCTAATTTTTGTATTTTTAGTAGAGACGGAGTTTCACCATGTTGACCAAGATGGTCTCGATCTCTTGACCTAGTGATCTGCCTGCCTTGGCCTCCCAAAATGTTTTTTTTCCCCTACCAAATCATTCACACTCAAATTTAAATTTAAATGTTAGTTTTAGATTATTTGATTCCAGAACCAAATTTAAGTGATTTTAAATTTGTTTTCTATTTTGGGATATTCATTGCATTGTTTTATTTCATTATTGTTGATTATTAGAATCTTAAAAATAATCATCTTAATAACCCTCACTAATGCTTATTGAGAACTGGTTATTTGCTAGATTCTCATCTGAACACTTAAAAACATTTAGTTTTAAAATGATTCTGTGGTAAGTTTTGGTATTAGCCCTATTTCACAGATGAAGAAACTGAGGTTTTAAGAGGTTAACTGTAAAAGAGCATTTGCCAGAAACTAACTAAATACCACTCCCTCCTCTTTGAGACATAATATTTTTCTTTTGAGGTTACCCTATATTATTGAGGAAGTTAAAAAGAGTACATACATAGTATATATTATGGTGTTTATAAATTGCCCAAATGTTTTCTGAAACCATTATTTGAGTAACTCTGAAATGGAAATTATGATTACTCATTGTTAATTAATTAAGTGCTTTAAGCTTAGTTCTCTTCAGCACATGAATTGAGTATAAACATTGAGTGCAGCTACACCACACCATTGGATACAAAGAAGTGTTACAGAGTCTAATTTGTCTTCTTAGAGGGAAAACAGACATGTATACAATTAAGTTGTAATGTGGATCAGACTGTGATGGTTGCTGTAACTCGGAGTTGGGGAACTGTAATGGGAACAGAGAGAATGAAGTTACTGATTTTACTGGCAGGATTGGGGAGGGCTGAAGCATTGTCATTCTGTTTCTGAGTTAACTGATCCTGTTAGATCGTGCAGTTTTAAATTGGTTCAAATTTTTATGACTCCTTAGTTTTCTAACTCTATAGGTACTATATGCAATCTATACATATGGTGCATAGACATTCCTGGGCTATGGAAGATAAGGAATCCTATTTTTAGATTTTAAAAGTAATCTTTTTAGAGATACTAAAAATATAGTGCTTTTAAGTTATTTATGGGGGGAAAGCTCTTTGAATTTTGTTTGGTAAAAATGCAATTTCCTTTTTAATTTTTCGAGATTGATTAGATGTTTGAAAAGGATACACATAATAATTGGGTTTCTTTTTTTTGGTTCCTACCCTAGAAGATACGGTTTCCAGATGAGTCCCTTAAATTAGAAAGCTGCTTACATTGTATACATTTTACAGGTTTTTAAAATAGAATTCTATAGTTTCATATATTTCAAAGGCACTGATCATGTCTTGTTCCCCCCACCCCCCTCTTTTTTTTTTTTTTTAAAGACAGAGTCTCACACTGTTGCCCAGTCTGGAGTGCAGTGGCGCGATCTCGGCTCACTGCAACCTCCGCCTCCTAGGTTAAAGCGATTCTCCTGCCTCATCCTCCCAAGTGGCTGGGATTACAGGTGCCCGCCACCACGCCCATCTAATTTTTTTGTATTTTTAGTAGAGACGGTGTTTCACTGTGTTGGGCAGGCTGGTCTCAAACTACTGACCTCATGATCCGCCTGCCTCGGCCTCCCAAAGTGTTGGGATTATAGGCGTGAGTCACTGCACCTGGCCTGTCCTCTTTTTTAAAAAAATCACATAGCATTTAGCACAGCACCAGCCTGAAAGAAGGTAAATGTTCACTAAATGTGAACATTTTTTTTTTTTTTTTCTTTTTTTGAGACAGAGTCTTGCTCTGTCGCTCAGGCTGGAGTGCAGTGGCCGGATCTCAGCTCACTGCAAGCTCCGCCTCCCAAGTTCACGCCATTCTCCTTAAATTAATATTAAAATATGGTGATGGTCTGGTGCAGTGGCTCACATTTGTAATCCCAGCGGTTTGGGAGGCTGAGGCAGGAGAATCTCTTGAGGCCAGGACTTTGAAACCAGCCTGGACAACATAGTGAGACCCTATCTCTACAGAAAAAAATAAAACAAACTAGCTGGGTGTGGTGGTACATGCCTGTAGCCCTATCTACTTGGGGGGCTAACCTGGGGGGATCCCTTCAGCCTAGGAGTTCAAGGTTACAATGAGCCATGATCACACCACTGCATGCCAGCCTGGGCAACACAGTGAGACCCTATCTGTATAATTTTTTTTAATAGTAAGAATAAATATGGTGATATAAACACAGAGCCCTTAACAATTGGTTCCCTCTTCAATATGTATTCCTTCATGTTCAGTGTAGTCTTGATGTCCTTCACAGCTCAGACAGTTTTTTTTTCCCTTCTAAAATTTAACTGTGTCAATTACTTCACTGCTTAAAACTCTCCTCTGCTTTCTCTTTGCTTGAAGGATAAAGTCCAGTTTTGTGCCTGGCTTGCTGCCCACTTCATGATATAATCTGGTCTAGCTTAGCCTCAGACTTCTGCAGGGTTCTGCTCCCCCTTTGAAGAGTTAGCCATTTCATTTTATACAATCCACCCCTAGTTGAAACAGGCTTCTTCTCCTTCTCCTTCTTCCTCTTCCTTCTTCCTTCTTCCTTCCTCCTTCCTCCTTCCTCCTCCTCCTCCTCCTTCTTCTTTCTTTCTTCTCCTCCTCCTCCTCCAATTATAACACTTAACACATTATTCTGTTTGTTGACTTGTATGTCTCTTTGGAATTACGTAAAGGTGGGACTTCTGCCTTCATATATTTATAGTATTCGTCTTTTTAATTACCAGTGCCTGACACATAGTGTATCAAAAAATGCTTGTCCAATGATTGCGTTCTGTCCCCAGAGTCCTGCAAAATTGTTATGCTCATTAAGTGTACAAGAATCTTTTCATAAAAGGTACTGTTTATAGTCAGATGTTAATGAAACATTTCATATATTTTAAGTTGTTTGGAATATTGCATATATACCAGTTAATTTTCTTTTCTTTCTTTCTTTTTTTTTTTTTTGAGATGGAGTCTCACTCTGTCGCACAGGCTGGAGTGCAGTGGCGTGATCTCGGCTCACTGCAACCTCCGCCTCCCGGGTTCAAGTGATTCTCCTGCCTCAGCCTCCTGAGTAGCTGGGATTACAGGCGCGTGCCACCAATGCCTGGCTAATTTTTGTTTTTTTTTTTTTTTTCTTTTTTTGAGACAGAGTCTTGCTCTGTCGCTCAGGCTGGAGTGCAGTGGCCGGATCTCAGCTCACTGCAAGCTCCGCCTCCCAAGTTCACGCCATTCTCCTGCCTCAGCCTCCCGAGTAGCTGGGACTACAGGCGCCGCCACCTCGCTCGGCTAGTTTTTTTGTATTTTTTTTAGTAGAGACGGGGTTTCACCGTGTTAGCCAGGATGGTCTCTATCTCCTGACCTCGTGATCCGCCTGTCTCGGCCTCCCAAAGTGCTGGGATTACAGGCTTGAGCCACGGCGCCCGGCCAATTTTTGTATTTTTTTTAGTAGAGACAGGGTTTTACCATCCAGACTGCGCCACTGTACTCCAGCCTGGGTGACAAAGTGAGACTGTCTCAAAACAACAGTGACAACAACAAAAACCTTGCCAGTTTTTCTAAACATTGGGTACAACAAAACTAGTAATTGAAATAAAGAAGCATAGATTGAGGAATATATTCTAAGCAAGAATAAGTGAGTTATTTAGCTATTTATATGAAGATTTGAACATAGTGGTTTACAATTTCCGTTAAATACTCTGGATAGCAAACAGTCTTATTGTTTTGTGTAATTAGTACAGTATCTCTGAGTGAACATGTGATTTGCATTGGAGAAAGAACACAAATTTAAAAAAGCAAGCATATTATTAGGCTTACTGAATAGTAAGCAGCATATTCAGGCAGATGATAAAATATTACATTTAAATTGTGAAAAGTAAAAATTATGAATTTTATCACAACACTTGGCCTTAAATGAATCAAAATCAACATAGATAGAATTAAAAAACTTTATATACGAAGTGTAGCATAAAGAAATTTAGATGTGGCAAATTTTACTTAAAGTTGCCATCAATAAACTGGAATTACCTCTTGGATGAGGAACAAGGCAGTTTTTTGGGAGATTTTGTCTATGGCAAACACGTTTATAGAACTTCTAAAGGGAAGCATTAATAGTGATGTTGCTTGAGCTTATCTTCAGCTGCAGAAGCTCAGCTCTTTGCTCTCAAAATATATGGTCCACATAATACTGTACAAAATATTTGGCACTAAGATAATGTAGTTTTCCACCTAAATTACCTTAAACAGGAAATACTTTTATCTCCTGTCATATCAAAATATTTGGCACTAAAATCATGTAGCTTTCCACTTAAATTACCTTAAACAGGAAATACTTTTATCTCATATCATATGCCCTTTTGACTACATAGATTCGTATCTGTAGGAAACTATTTCTGAGTTTTCTAAAATACGAATCTAAGAGACTTGTAGCCTGTTTATCTATAGACAATGAGGTCGACATTAATCTGCTTTAAAAAATAACTGAAGAGACACACCATGTTTCTGCATGAAAATTCTTAATATTATAAACGTTTTCCATAATATTTTACTATTTATAACTTGAATTCTCAGTGTGTTATGGCCTTGCACGGTCTCTTCCTTTTAGATCTATCATTGTTATAGAATGTAGCCACAGGTTTGCTGGCTAGACTTTCTAAAACTGACTTCCAAGTGCTTTAGAGGACATTGATTGGATTTGCCCCTTTTTATACATCTAGGATAGAGCTCTTCTGTTTTTTTCTATCCTTAGGCATTTACAAGTGACTGGGCTTTTGTTAAGGTGAGTATTTCAGGAGCAGCTAATATTGAAAGGCATATTAATGAAATGTTTCTAGAGAAAATTGAACCATAAGCATTGCTCAAGTGAAACATTTGGAATTGTTTTTAGCGTAGAGATGCTTATTTGCTTTATCGTTTTTATCAGTTATAAGTTTCTAGGAGTTACTAGGAAATGTAATTAACGGTATATGAACAAGAGTAATATGCTTCAAGAGGGAAGCTTGACTAGAAGAATTCAACAGGCGGAAGTTGTCTCTTGAAAGAACAGTTTACCATATCTATTATTGGATATAGCAGAATGAGGAAAAGACGTTTATGACATTGGAAAATTGTAGTGTGATGGGAGAATCTGAAGATTTTATTTTTGCCGTATTTGTGTAGCTTTTTGAGTATTTTCTTGGCTAAGAACATTTTCCTCAGTTGTAAG
This sequence comes from Trachypithecus francoisi, assembly GCF_009764315.1. NCBI lineage: Eukaryota > Metazoa > Chordata > Mammalia > Primates > Cercopithecidae > Trachypithecus > Trachypithecus francoisi. Next base: position 40,471,697 of record NW_022681463.1, read on the forward strand.
AATTGCAGATCTAAAGGATTTTAAAAAACAGGTTTTTGGTAATACCAGGCAAAACTCTGTACTCTTTTGACAGACCTCTGCCAGCCACCAGAGTTAATGCATCTTCAGATAGTTCACAGTGAATAGCAGCAACTTCTCACTGGGAAGGTCAAGGCACTTAACAGCTTGCTCTGTTTTATAGAGGAATTAGCTGCTACTGGTGAGTTAGCTATTCTCTGAGAGTCAGTTATCCCCTGGAGAGCTGCCAAACTTTTAAAGACATCAGCTACTTCTTAGTGTCCCAAATCTCAAAAACTGTATATCGGTGTATTGTAGAGGGGCCAGAAATAGCTCCATTCTCTAAAAAAAAAAAAAAAAGTTTGTAATGAGAATAGCACTTCAAGGAATTTAACGGAATAATTTTGCTACCTCTGCTTATACTGTGGACAACTAAAGTAGATTTAAAAAACCTTTTTGTTTTAGAGTAAGTTCAGACTTATAGAAACATTGAAAGAATAATATACAAACTCTTACTCCCTTGACTCACATTTTACATTTATTAACATTTTTGCAAAATTTGCCTTATAATTCTCTCAGAATATAATTCTCCTTCTTACTATAATTTTTTTTGAACAATTTAAAAATAAGTTGCAGACATGCTGCTGCACTGCCCCCTTAATGCTTCGTTGGATTTGTCCTGAAAACAAGGACACCGTTAGATAACCACCGTGCTGCCATAAAAATTGGGAAATAAATACCAAACTGTTGTTATCATTTAATCCACAGACCCCATTCAGATTTCTCCAGTGATATCAGTAATACCCCTTTAGGCCTAGGATTCGTATCCAATCCATATGTTTATGTTTAAGTCTCTCCTAATCTGGAGTTTTCCTAATCTTTTCTACTCTCTCATTACCTTGACATTTTTTAAGAGCACCAGTTATTTTTGAACAGGCATTTTTAGGATATTTCTCAATTTGGGTTTGGCTAATGTTTTCTCATAGTTAGAGACAAATTATGCATTTGTGGGAGGAATACCACAGAAGTGTGTTCCTATCAGTGCATTTTAGCAGGAGGCATGAGATGTCAATTTGTCCCATTACTGGTGATATTAACTTTTGTCACTTGATTCAGATGGTATCTTCCAAGTTTCTCTAATGTAAGATGAAGAAGAATTTTTCACTTGTCAATTAATAATAAGGATTCTGTGGGGAGATGCTTTTTATGAAACATTTTACCCATTAGTGTCCATTGATGATTCTTGCCCAAATCCATTATTACTATGATGGTTGTGAAATGGTTTCTTAAGACAGAGTCTCACCGTTACCCAGGCTGGAGTGCAGTGGTGCAATCATGGCTCATTGCAGCCTCAGTCTCCTCGGGCTCAGGTGATCCTCCCACCTCAGCCTCCTGAGTAGCTGGGGCTACAGGTGTGCACCACCACAACTGCTTAATTTTTGTATTTTTTGTAGAGTTGGTGTTTCACCATTTTGTCCAGGTTAGTCTTGAACTCCTGAGCTTAAGTGATCTGCCTGCCTTGGCCTCTCAAAGTGCTGGGATTACAGGTGTGAGCCACTGCACCCAGCCTGAAATGGTAGTTTTTGATTCCACCATTCCTTCTTCATGAACTAGTTGGCATTTGTGTTAGTCCGTTTTCATACTCCTATGAAGAAATACCGGAGACTGGGTAATTTATAAAGAAAAGGTTTAATGGACTCACAGTTCCATATGGCTGGGGAGGCCTCATAATCATGGGTAACGGAAGGTAGGAGCAAAGGCACATTTTACATGGTGGCAGGCAAGAGAGCATGTGCAGGGGAAATGCCCTTTAAAAAAATCATCAGATCTTGTGAGACTTATTCCCTATCATGAGAACAGCATGGGAAAACCTGCCCCCATGATTCAATTGCCTCCCATGACACATGGGGATTATGGGAGCTACAATTCAACATGAGATTTGGGTGAGGACACAGTCAAATGATATCACCATTGTATATAAAATAGAACTTTATTTTCTTGTCTGTTTGTTTATATCAGTGTGGATTCATGGATTCTTATTTTGGTTAGTGGGCTATAACCAGTCACTGTCATTATTTCCCAGAGTTTGCCAGTGGCAACTCTTTTACACTGACTTCTGTATCTTTTTCCCATACTGTAGTTATTCTTTGAGCACTTTTGGGACAAAAATGGATTTCAGACTTATTTTATACTTACCTAGCTTGTCAGTCAGCCATTTTTTCGAGAAACTCCAGATTCTTTTAGGAGAGAATGGTATTTAGAAACCCACACCAGGATACTTGGTATATTCGTTGCCACTGGGTGTCATAGCTTCTAGGATCTGTCAGTGGACAGAACATATGAAATCTATGTATGTTTGTGCATATACAGATTTACTGTATCTAGAAACAACGCGATGTCTTTGTGTTAAAGATTGTTGCTTGCCTTAGCATTTCAATATCTAATATTTACAGTTTGTAAAGATTAAATTAAAAACCTTGTTATAGAGTTATTTGTTACTGAAGTTTTCCTTTCAAGTTATCATGACTGAATCATATTATATTTCTCTTACAAAGATGTTTTAATTATATCACTGATACCAAAGTGGTTTTTTTTAGTTGTAATTATGGTTTTTTTTTTCTTTTTTGATACAGAATCTTCCTCTGTCGCCCAGGCTGGAGTGCAGTGGTGTGATCTTGGCTCACTGTAACCTCTGCCTCCCGGGTTCAAGTGATTCTCCTGCCTCAGCCTCCTAAGTAGCTGGGATTACAGGTGCCCGCCACCAAGCCCAGCTGATTTTTGTATTTTTAGCAGAGACAGGGTCTTGCCACGTTGGCCAGGTTAGTCTCGAATGCCTGACCTCAGGTGACTTGCCTGCCTTGGCCTCCCAAAGTGCTGGGATTACAGTCGTGAGCCACCACACCAGGCCTGTAATTGTGTATGTTTTAATTGAACTTTTAAACTTTCCTCCTCTTAATATGAAAGCAACCATTTTTAGGTCTGTGAAACTCTCAGAACTTTTTTGTTTTACAGATTTTGAAATATACAACTTATATTCTTTTTATAGGTTGAATCTGTGTTATTAATATTTCATCTTATATACAAAATATTTTTAGTTATCTGAAGTTTTTTATTTATTTTGTTAACTTTTATTTTAGGTTTGGGGGTACATGTGAAGATTTGTTACATAGGTAAACACATGTCACAGGAATTTGTTGTACGTATTATTTTATCACCTAGGTATTAAGCCCAGAACACAATAGTGATCTTTTCTGGTCCTCTCCCTCCTCCCACCCTCCACCCTCAAGTAGACTTCACTGTCTGTTGTTTCTTTCTTTGTGTTCCTAAATTCTTATAATTTGGCTCTTACTTGTAAGTGAGAACATGTGGTATTTGGTTTTCTGTTCCTGTGTTAGTTTGCTAAGGATAATAGCCTCCAGCACCACCCATGTTCTGTCAAAAGCTATGATCTCATTCTTTTTTATGGCTGCATAGTATTCTATGGTATATATGTACCACACTTTTAAAATCCAATCTGTCATTGATGGGCATTTAAGTTGATTCCATGTCTTTGCTATTGTGAATAGTGTGCCATGAACATTCGCCTGCATGTGTCTTTGTGGCAGAATGACTTACATTCCTCTGGATATGTACCCAGTAATGGGATTGCTGAGTCAAATGGTAGTTCTGCTTTTAGCTCTTTGAGGAATTGCTGTACTGCTTTCCACAATAGTTGAGCCAATTTACACTCCCACCAACAGTGAATAAGTATTTCCTTTTCTCTGCAACCTCACCAGCATCTGTTATTTTTTGACTTTTTAGTAATAGCAATTCTGACTGATGTGAGATGGTATCTCATTGTGGTTTTGATTTGCATTTCTCCAATGATCAGTGATGTTGAGCTTTTTTTCATATGCTTGTTGGCCACATGTATGTCTTCTTTTGAGAAGTGTCTGTTCATGTCCTTTGCCCACTATTTAATGGGTTTTTTTTTTTCTTGTACGTTTGTTTCAGTTTTTTATAGACGCTGGATATTAGACCTTTGTCACATGCATAGTTTGCAAATATTTTTTCCCATTCTGTAGGTTGTCTGTTTACTGTTGATAGTTTCTTTTGTGAAACTTTTTAATTTGCCATTCTCTTTTATTTATAGTATGAATCAATATAATATGGTATAAAATGAGTACTGTGTGTATTAGAAAAGATGAATCAAGTATGTTAGGAAAGGTCTGTCTCTCTTGCAGGTAATTTATATAATGGGTTAAAGAGCATTCATTGCCTTTGTCTTTTACACATATGCTTCCCTATCTGTGTATAATAGGGAAAAGCATATTGTATTTTCATTTCTTAAGAAGGGACAGTAGATTGTTTTTATTTTATGACTTATACTCTCTTGTCTTGATACTTTGGGTAGATATATTACATCAGGAATGGGAACAGATTGTACAAAGAACCTATGAGCCCTTAAAACACTCTACTTCCATATATACTTCGTGAGTGCTACATAGTAAGGCACTATGGTTTGAGGAATGTTTTGGATAAATGGACAGGGCAGTTTCCTGTGTTTTCCACCATGTGTGAGAGAATAAGGCTGAGGAATGCCACTGGCACCTGAGATGGATCTAATGAATGGGTGGCAGTCTGTGGGTCACCATGGCGTGACAGAAAATGACTCACGCGTAGTAAATATTCAATATTTATTGAATGGCATGGAATGGTGAGTGAGAGTTGAGCAATAAATGTAAGTGAAGTAGGGTAGGCTCTTTTCTATTTTTTTTTCTTTCAGTTATTTGCTCTAATCCTTATGAGAGGCACCATGCAAAGAACATAGACACTGTGACAGACAGGCATGATTTTTAGTGCCGAAGCCACTTCTTGCTAGCTGCATGTCTTTTGCAGCCTGAGAAATCTTCAATCTCAGCTGACTCATTTATAAGATGAAGATGATAATGCTTACCTTATGGTAAGATTGTGAGGCTATAGAAAGTGCATCAGACACTTGAACCTATTAGTTCCTTTCTTCTGCATCTTTACTTGTAAATAGTTATTCTGTTTAAGTATTAACTGTACATTCTAAATTGCTGTCTGTGCCATTTCATTTTAAACTAACAGTAGTTATAAATTCCCACACCTCTAGGTCAAACATTACCTTTTTATATTGCTGGGAGAGTGCTGGTTCTTCCCTCTTCATAGTCCCCAGTGCTTCTCTCCACCTGACCCATGATGTTTTATTTACTTGTGTGGTTGTTGACATTCCTGCGGTGTCATGAACATTATTGTTTTGTCTGCTTAGAACCACAGTGAGCTACAGAAAACTGCCTCAGAACATGGAGTTTTAACGGATGTTTTAGTCATAGTCCCACGAGGTTCCTGGGGCCATGGAACATCTGGGCAGTTAATACATTTATCCCTTGGCTCAGGTGCTTGCCCCAGGGATGGGCCACATCAAGTGGAGCTTTTCCCTGGATATTTCACACTAGAGACTGTTCTCTCCAGTCACAGAGATGGAAGGGCTCTAGTTTGATTTGTCTCTAAAGCCAACTCCACACTGCCTACTTCTGGTTACACAAGGAAAATGAATGAATTGGGTGTCTGTTACTTTCCACCAAAGAATGGACTTGGCCTGGAATGTTTCTCCACTTTCTCACTCCAGTTGCTAAGCTTTACTAATTTCTTTAGGCTCAGTTCAAGCAAATCTAATTCTTCTAAAATGTCCATTCTTAACCCTTAGACTGGAGTAAGGCTACTCCTTCCTTTCCTGGTTCCTCTCAATATTTCTTAATAGGTAACAAGCTGTTTTAAAATTTTTAGGTGCACAAGTAGATTTCTTCTTTCATATCCTATTTCTAGAATATAAATTATCTGAATCTTTAGTACCAGTACAGATCCTGATACATTATAGATACTCAGTAAATGTTAATTCATTGAAAAAGCAATGATTTGCCTTTTGAATTCCAGGCAAATAGTTCTTTAGTAAAGCTCTTTGGTAAGAAGAATGCAATATGAAATTATTTTTATTTACTTTCATCATTACAGTTGTTACCTAACTCTGATCCTTAGACCAACAGACCAAAGGTTGGGATCCTTAGTCCCAACAGACCGAACCAAAATGCAAACCAAAATGGAGTTACTCATGCTGAAGTTCCCAGGCACCAAGTAGAAATTAAGTTGTTTATTCAAGGAAGATGTCCTTATCTCAGTTTTACAGATGTGAAAAGAAGCTTTTGTGTGACAGTTAGGTATCATACTGAAGGTCACCTGACAGCTTTAGCAACATAATTGAGATTAGAACAGGGGATTAAGATCATTTAGAAAGTTAAAAAAGTAGTACAAAAGAGTTTCCTATAATCCTAGCACCCGTATACTTGACAGGTTATGGAACCCATTTTCTCAAAGTTCTCAAGAATGAAAATTGCATAGAAACAAAGCCAAAACTCCGATTGCTCATAATGATAATTTGCATGTATAATTACTAGCTTATTTATATCAACTAGCTGATTACACCAGTTGTAATTTCTAGATAATCTTCTATAATTGATTGTTTAAAGGAATTTAGTACAGCTGTTGTAAAGCCCATTGATACCTCATTTCCCTTTTATTCTCCCTGGGACACCTCCAGAAATAGCTGAGTTTAAGCTTGCCAGGAGTGTTCATTCGCTGGGCACCCCTCAGGAGTTGAGTTTGAGTCTAGCTTATTTTAAGCTGGACTTTGTTCACCTTGTCTTTCGCTGAATGGGTATCAGCAAGGACATCCTCAGTTACAGTGGCAAGATTGTGGGTGGAGTGGCATGGGAGGGCAAATGTGAGCAAACACACTCAGAGATGGAGCTGCGTTGACCATATGAAAAGGAAGGGGTAGGTGGAGAGAGAGTGAAGTGCTGTGCCCAAGGAGCCCTAATTACACATGATAAAGCCTTAAGGGAGCAACTGTTCATATCTACACAAATCAATGGGGAAATAAAAGAATGGAAGATGCAAAACAGAAACAGCCATCTGCACATATAATAAACATTTGGGAAGTTGTGATTTCTCCATCTGTCCCCCGATGAGCCTGGAGTACTAAGCTGATGTAAAACGACGACACTTAACAAGAAAAGCCCTTGCAATGTCCTCTTCCCTATTTCTGTCAGTTTCTCATTCTGCTTTATAAATTCCAGTAGTGTGACCCTTTGGTCATGTTTGGAAAGAAGGTACAGATATTAAGAGAGAAAAGAGATTTTGAAGTGTGTTCTTGGGTGGGGCACAAGGGGACAGTGTGGACTGTTTTGAAAATGGCCTATTTAATTTGGAATTCACAAAAATACCATTTGTTTAATTTTTAAAGAAATGAAACAATGCTAAATGAGTCATTTTTCAGAGTAAAAGCTGTCAGCCTTTAAAGCAATGTATGTTTCACAGTGAGAAAGGAATGTCTTCCAACTTAAAAGGCTATGATCTTTGTCATCTAGCAAGATTATAGAGTAAATTTTATAAATTTCCAGTTACAGAGTATATCTACGGTGAGATGTAGCTACAGATATTGTGAGAATACTTCATGTAGACTCATATTCTCAACTGTCATGTATATTTGTCATAATTTTCTTTTTCTATGTTCATTGTCTGTGTGCAATGGTAAAGGTTGTTCTGCTTAACCCTTCTCTGGAGATTGAGAGTGAAATACCTTTATCTAGTCTTGCTCATTCTCAGTGGACTAAATCTAGCTTTTCTCCCTTTCCAGATGGATGCTTTTTGGAATACATTATTATGTAGATTACAAAATTCAGCTAAAAATCTATTTTTTCTGTTCAAGTTTTGCAGACGGTTCTATGCTCTGAAAGTCCTATGGGCTCTCAGACTAAGGTTTTTCTAAGTTTTTCTTTGCATTTCACTGCCTTAAAGTTCTGTTTTGTTTTGTTTTTTTGGTCTGATTTTTCTCCCCTCCAGTTTTCTCACCTTTTTTCTTCCTAGATTTTTTCCAATTTCTCTCAGGTGTTTTGTTTTTCTCTTTTCTCCCTCAATACCCTTTTTAAAAGAGTAGTGGTTCGACCTAAATAAATTTTAAAAGCATTTTGGGATCATTTTAATTAAAACCTTTTATTTTATCTTGCTAAATTGATTTGGAAGAAAAATTTTATCAACTTTTTAATGACAAGAATATAAATGCCTGGGCATGAAAATCTCAGCAAATGGCACCACATTTGTCAAGCCCTGAAGGCTTAAATGTTGCAAATCAGACCAGAAGATCCAGAAAGCTCTGGGTCAACCTTGACTCACTCTGTTTTTTTTTTTTTTTTTTTGAGACGGAGTCTCGCTCTGCCGCCCAGGCTTGAGTGCAGTGGCCGGGTCTCAGCTCACTGCAAGCTCCGCCTCCCGGTTTCCGCCATTCTCCTGCCTCAGCCTCCCAAGCAGCTGGGACTACAGGCGCCCGCCACGTCGCCCGGCTAGTTTTTTGTATTTTTTTAGTAGAGACGGGGTTTCACCGTGTTAGCCAGGATGGTCTCGATCTCCTGACCTCGTGATCCGCCCGTCTCGGCCTCCCAAAGTGCTGGGATTACAGGCTTGAGCCACCGCGCCCGGCCCGACTCACTCTGTTATTCATACTCATTCCTGTTCCATATTAAGACTTTGGGCTTATTCATTAAACTCTGGAACTGGATGAACTTTTCTTTGTGATGAGATGAAAATACTTACTTTCAGTGATGGAGATTATGAAGAGGGAGAATTTTACTTTGCTTTCTGTAGGTTGTTGATTTCCATATTGACTTATTTTTTAGATTAGGGTAAGACAGTTAACTTTCTTTCCTATGTTACTGGAAAGATATGTTTCGTTCTTTTCTTTAACGTGTGATTTTACAACATGAAAACATACATTTGGTGGTTTTAATACTTAAAAATAAAACACCAAAAAAGTTACTCACAGAAAACTAGGATTACCACCACTTGCGACTCTGTGTAATGATAACCTGGGTATGTGGTGTGAGAAATTTGTGGTGGTCAGGTGATTTAGCTATGGCAGTTTCCACAGTTAATTCGCTCTTACCTCTGTAGGATGCAGGAGTGTGTAGGGAGGGGGCCTACTGCCATCGTTACTGCTCTGAAAGTTGGCCGTGTTCCATCAAAGACCAAAGCTGTCATGGCTGGAAATATGGGAGCCTATGAAATGTGTGATGACAGGGGTTGCAGCGAGGGTGGCATTCTCCTATTTACTTCACCCTTAGTCTGCCCTGTCTATATTTGCGGCAAGCCTCTGTCCAAGAAGGCAAAGACTTTTGCAATATTGCTTCAGACGAAGAATGATTCCATTTCAAAATGATCAAGATGAACTAATCCGGGGAACTGGGTTGCCAAAAATCATTTTAGAAGAAAATTGCTCCTCATTTGTCTGTTATATTTTTATTTCTGTTGTGTTCAGTCCCCCATAGAGTGATTTAGATTAAAAGAGCCTTGATTTTATTCATAAGAGCTAAAGGAAATTATTATACATTAATTCCTGACTTGTTCATTTTTCTAGAAAAATCTAGTATAGATTCATACCAGCAAACATTATACTGGTTTTCCATTACTGTATTTAATCCAAATATGACTAACAAAAGTGTAAGGGTAGAGGGTGAAACACGCTGGAAGGATATGTAAAACACATGAACATTGCCCAGGTAAATTTTCAGGGTTTTTCCTTTAAAATCTTATTTGGTAGTTCACCTCAGACCCTAGCATAGAATGTTACAAAAGCAGAAATCTGTTTGAGATCTGTTTCATGACACGAAACATTTTATTGTAATGTTCGAGCTTTGCTTGTTTCATCCCCTCCCGCTACTCCCCACAAGTCGTCCCCAAAATAATAAACAACCTGACAGTACTGAAGCACCCCCTTAATGAAGGCTGAATTTTATGTCCCCTGTTGATTTTAATACCTGTAGAGAATGCCAGGTATTAAATGTTTGCTTCCTGACATTATTTTGAGTACATATGCTTGCTTGCTTCCTGATTTTATTTTAATTTTTCTTCCCATTATAGTCTATTCCTTTCTTTGGCCCTTCCTCCTGTTAGTAAATTGTCAGAGGAGTATTTACCAAGGTATATCAGAAATCCATCATGTATAGTTCAAAAAATGAAGTCATGAAAAAGTGATTTAGCATTTTCTTTTTGTTCTTCTAAGCAACATAAAACAAGAATACGGAAGTCTGGGCTTTCAAGACTTTTCACTTAAATAGTGAATAAAGCACAGTTATAAATGTGTGAAGGATGCAAAGATCAGTGACCCAGGGATCCTAGCTTTTACAGGATCTTGCAAGTCTAGTGAAAGAGATCAGTGATTATGAGTAATTTGAGTGTGAGTATTGCCTCCCGGGGCAAGTGCCGAGGGAGGTCTAAATACAAAAGGAGCCAGCTTTAAGCTTCAAGCCTGAGCAGCAGTGGTGTGAGGTTCACTAGCTGCTCTGATAGTTCCATGTTCTTTTTTTTTTTTTTTTCTATTTTAATATTTAATTTAAAAATAGAGATAGGGTCTTGCTGTGTTGGCCAGGCTGGTCTTGAACTTCAGTCTAGGCCGGACTCAAGTGATCCTCCCGCTTTGAACTCCCAAAAGTGCTGAGATTACAGGCATAGGCCACTGCACCCAGCTTGAAAATTCCATCTGAATAATATTGTTGATATACATAGCAGATACTTAAAAGTTTATATTTTGAAGATATTCACTCTCTTTTTTTTTTTTTCTTCTGAGACAGTCTCTTGTCTTCCAGGCTGGAGAACGATGGCATAATCATAGCTAACTGCAGCCCTGAACTCTCAGGCTCAAGCAGTCGTCCTACCTCAGCCTCCCGAGTAGCTGGGACTACAGGCATGCACCACCATGCCCAACTATTTTTTTGTGTGTGTGTTTTCCAGGCAGAGTCTCCCCATGTTGCCTGGGCTGATCTCAAACTCCTGGGCTTGAGCAATCTACCTGCCTCAGCCTCCCAAAGTTCTGGGATTACAGGTGTGAGCCACTGTGCCTGGCCAATATTCATTCTTCCTACTTTTATTTAAAGCTTTTTGTTTTGGGGATGCTTTTTTCTTCATTTAGTTTTGGACATGAATAGTCTCTTGTGGTTATTAAGAGACATGGGATTGCACAAGATTGCTTCCAAACCTGTGTAGGTATTTGCTCCAACAGGTAAGAAATTGAACCAGTGGCTGAATAGTTGCTGAGTCTCACACCAGTGTTGCCAGGGAATAAATTCAATGCAAGGTGAATAATAACAGGTAATGTGTTTATCCTGATGTGTCTAGAATCACAGTCTTTAATATAGCCGATAGCAAAAAGGGTTGAATTGACCTCCTCCCATTTGTTAGCTGGATACATGTTTTCTGTGAAACCACTTAGTAATTTCACTTATTTTAATAAGGGGACTTGATCTGTGACTTATGCATTATCAAAAAGGATTTTTTCCCTTTTCTACACATCCTCCGCAACACTTGTGGTCTCTTCTTCTCTTTTTGATAACAGGCTTCCTAAGAGGAGTGAGGCTATATCTCATTGTATTTTGCTTTGCATTTCTGTAATGATAGTGAAGTCAAGCATCTTTTCATATCCCTGTCGGCCGTTTTAATGTCTTCTTTGGAGAAATGTCTGTTCAAGTTTTTTTCCCATTAAAAATTGTATTTCAATTGATAATTAACAATTTTGTACATTTATGGTATAAAACATGATGTTTTGATACCCATATGCATTGTAGAGTCATTAAATCAAGCCATTTAAGATATACATTACCTTATATTCTTAACTTTTTTGTGTGGTGAGAACCTTTGAAATCTACTCTCTCAATGATTTCAAGTATGTAATATGTTGTTATTATTAACTATGGTCACCATGATGTACAGTAGGTGTCTTTAACATGTTCCTCCTGTCTAACTGAAATTTTGTGTCCTTTGACTAACATCTTCCTAAAGCTCCTACACTCCAGCCTCTGGTAACCACCATTTTACTCTGTTTCTATGAGTGGATTTTTTTTTGGATTTAACAGATAAGTGAGATCATGTGGTATTTGTCTTTCTGTACCTGGCTCATTTCATTTAACATCACGTTCTCCAAGTCTCCATGCTGTTGAAAATAATAGGATTTGCTTCCCAGGCTGAATAGCATTCCATTGTGTATGTATACCACATTTCATCTGTTGGTGGACACTTACATTGATTTCATATCTTGGCTATTGTGAATAATGCTGCAGTGGACATGAGAGTATAGATACCTTTTCGACATATTCATGTCATATCCTTTAGATAGGTATCCAGTAGTGGGATTGCTTGATCATATGGTAGTTCTATTTTGAATTTTTGAGCAACCTCCATACTGTTTTCCATTATGACCATACTAATTTACATCCTGGCCAATAGTGTGGTTCCCTTTTCACCACATCCTCACCAACACTTACTTGTCATCTTTTTTTATAATAGCCATTCTAACAGGTGTGAGGCATTGTGGTTTTCATTTGAATTTTCCTGATGATTAGTGATGTTGAACATTTTCTCTTACAACTATTGACCATTTGTGTGTCTTCTCTTGAGAAATGTTTGTTCAGGTCCATTGCCCATTTTTAAATTTTTTTTAAAACTATTGAATTGTTCCTTATATATTTTGGATATTAACCCCTTACCAGATATATGGTTTGCATACATATATATTCTCCTTTTTCATAGTTTGTCTCTTCATTCAGATAATTTTGTTTGTTGTGCAGAAGCTTTTTAATTTGATTATATTCCATTTGTCTATTTTTGCATTTGTTGCCTGTGCCTTTGGGGTCATACCGAAAAAAATCACTGCTTAGACCAATGTCATGGAGCTTCTGGTAGTTTTACAGTTTCAGGTTTTATGTCTAAGTCTTTAATTCAGTTTGAGTTGATTTCTGTATATGGTATGAGATAAGGGTCTAATTTTATTCTTCTGCATGTGGATATCCAGTTTTCTCAGCACCATTTATTGAAGAGACTATCCATTCCCATTGTGTGTTCCTGACACCTTTGTTGAAAATTAACTGACCATAAGTGTGTGGACTTATTTCTGGGTTCTCTCTTACATTCCCCTGGCCTACGTGTATGCTTTTATGCTAGTACTATGCTATTTTGATTACTATAGCTTTGTAGGAGATTTTGAAATCAGGTAGTGTGATGCCTTCAGCTTTGTTCATTTTGCTCAAGATTGCTTTGGCTGTTCTGGGTCTTTTGTGGTTCCATGTGAATCTTAAGTTTTTTTTTTTACTTCTGTGAAAAATGTCATTGGAATTTTGATGGGAATTGCATTGAATCTGTAGATCACTTTGGATAGTGGAAACATTTAAACAATATTATAAAAAATGATTAAAAAACAGATTAAAAATGCAATATTATTAAAAGATTTTTAATTCATTAAATGATTGCTTTCTTAGAGCAATTCTGCATCCATAATTTTTTTCTTTTTTTTTTTTTCTAAGATAGAGTTTTACTCTATTACCTAGGCAGGAATGCAGTGGCATGATGATAGCTCACTGCTGTCAGATACCTGGGCTCAAGGGATCTTCCTGCCTTAGCATCCTGAGTAACTGGGACTACCGGCATACACCATCATGCCTGGCTAGTTTTTTGAATTTTTAAATTGTTTTGTAGAGCTAAGGTCTCACCGTGTTGCCCACACTGGTCTTGCACTCCTCCTGCCTTGACCTTCCCAAGTGCTGGGATGATAGGAATGAGTGCCCGACTCATAATTTTTTCAAACTGTCAAGAATACACGTAATATAACATTTACCATCTTAACTATTTTAAAGTGTAAAGTTTAGTAGTGTGAAGTATGTTTACATTGTTGTGCAGTCTCCAGAACTCTTTTCTTCTTGCAAAACTGAAACTCTGTACCCATTAAACAACTCCCCTTTGTCCACCCATCCCATCTGTAATTTTTAAAAATTACTTTTTATTAAGAGAGAATAAAACCTGTAATATAAAAGCAGAGCAAAGATCCTAATAGGAACTATATTAGGAAGAGCTTAAAATGGAGACTAAACAGAAAAGTAGCTGCAGAGTTACTCTACAATGGAAGTTTTTGTTTTAGACTCATAGAGAAGTCATTCTTCTCTTGCCTTTAATACCTAGAATCAGGAGAGGAATTAAAATGTCTGGAATTGATTGATGTCTTCACCTGCTTTGGCCTTTTATTGAATCTCTTCTAACTTTGTTATTTAATCTCCCTCTTTCCTTTTACTCCCCCTCCCCCAGTTTTAAGGGAAAACTCTCTCTCTCTTTTTCTTAAAATAAATTTTAATTTCTTTAGCGAGGTGTTGGCCCTAGCAAACCATCTGTTGTTAGTAACACTGCTTCCTTATAACTTTAGTGCTGGAATAACTGGGTGAAAAACCTATTATTATACTGCTTTCTTTTGGACATAAGTTATATAGCAACTTGTTGAGATATTTCCTGAAAACTTAACAGATGGCTTTAAACAGAGAAAAAGAAACCACTTAAATACATAGAGATTTCAAACTATATAAATTAAAAATTAATGCAGATCTATTAAAATAAAACTTTCTATGGAATGCTCTATTTAGACCTAATTTGTGATAACTTTGGGCTAATGTTTATAGTTTCCAATTGAGAGTGTTGTTGCTTTTGGAAACTTTTCCCCTAAGATTAGCTCTGGTATCGCATCATTAAAATATGTTTTCTCTGTCAGCTGTGTCATTTAGCCTAACTAGTAGCGAATGCAATTCTAAAATTGGCCTGATTTATGAAGTTTAATTTGAATAAAAACTGTAAGGTCAATTAAAATAATTGGTCGACCGATGGTGGCTTGACCTACAAACTAATGGAAAGTTAGGGCAAAAATCCATTTTTAAAAAACCAAGAGTAGCTGAATATTTGATTGAATTCTCTGTTTTGCTTGTATAGACAAATTATCAAATTAAAGATAATCCCAAATATTCTGTGACATTTAGAAGTACATTGAGGAATTTTGTTTCCCCCTCACTCCTCAGTTTTACTAGGAAAAAGCTTTCATTGATATTATCTTTAACATAAATGTCCAGAGAAGATCCTTTCCATAGTCTTCCTGGCACTATCACAAAAGTGAATTCAATAAACAGTAACAGAAATACAGGAGTTTTTAACAAGATAGATTTAAATATTGTAAAGAATTGAAGTTCGAAAGGATTTTCTTTGATAACAAAAGATTTCTAGAAGTTCTCAATATTTTATAATGAATTTCCAATTATTTCTATGACTCAAAATTAATTTTCCATTTGCATAGTTAATGACTGTTTGCCTGATACCAAAGTAATGTGTTTTTCAAAGGACTTTATGACGGAGATAAATGAACCTGTATCTGAGCTGTGTGTTACAGCTTCTCATTTCCCTTGTAAGAAAGAAATGACTGTCCGATTTCATCCTGCAAGGGCTTCCTAAATTCAGGCCTGAATTATTTTGATTTTTTTTTCACAGCCAGTTTCTTAACACTGTATTTTTCTGGTCAAAATGACAAGGAACTCCGTGAGATTGGGGGGCAGATGAACTCATCTTTGCTCAGTATTTTGCAATCTGGGTCAACATTATTAGCCTCTTGGAATAAGGTTTGTGTATAGCACAACAGGTGACATTTAAAACAGTATTTAAGACCAGGTGTTGGTGGCTCACACCTGTAGTCTTGGCACTTCGGGAGGCCAAGGTGGTAGGATCACTTGAGCCCAGGAGTTAGAGACCAGCCTAGGCAATCCCGGTTCTAGTTGAAAAAACAAACTTCAGTATTTAATACACGAAATGTGCATTTGAGTGCACAATCTTTGTACACCATGTATGGGGAGGAAATGGATTTGTGGAACATTTGATGAAATGAAGAACAGAGAACATAAGGGATTGCTTCATCTCAGTATCGGTGATTAAGTCACAATAATTAACTTTAAAGTCAGTATTTTTTATAGATTTGGAATATGGTTGTCTTTTGTTAAGAAAGTTGTCACTTTTAAAGTACTTCTTTGTTTTTACGATTAAAGGAAATGAGCATTTGTAATCCAAAAATTATTTTCTTATAAACATAATAGAGAAGTTCTCTTTGCCCAGTCTCTGATATGCTGCTTCATTTCAGGTTTTTCTCCCAAGACTGTACACACAACCAATAGAGTATCATTAGTGCTCCTTTGAAGTATAATTGTTCTTAGCAAAAATAATTATTCTGGAGTTCTTGTTATAGAACATTTTGTAACAGGAAAGCATGTATAAATATACTACAAAGAATTACTTAGTAACAGTTTCCCAGCAAATAAAAAGTTACTAAGGAGTCTCTCCCATCAGGGGTTGCAAAGGTGAGTGTGACCTAATGCCTGTCTTCAAAGATTTTGTGAACTCCCTGACTAAGTTCACAAAATCCCCATGCAGTTAGAGAGTGAGGGAGTCTGTAAATGGGATAGGAGAGGCTGAAGCCAAGTACAGCGGTGCCTTCAAGGATAGAGAGATTGCATGTGGCCAAAGGGTCTGAAAAGGCTTTGTAAGGACGATGGTTTGTTTTAGCGTCACTGTTCTGAGGCATCGTCTGCACACAGTGAGTGAGAAGTGCCTCAAGTACCTGAGCAGTGGGGATGCCACCCTGCTGTTCCCCTATTTATCATTTCTCCAAAAGAAACTAGGAAAGCAAACCCAGATTTTATTAGTGCTTCATTGTAGATGAGTGAATAGAATTTCCTTTGATAAGTAATCTTCTAAATTTTAAAGAACGATGTTTGCATTCGTTTGTGTGTCTGACTGTCCAGTGTTGGGCTCTTGAGAGCCAAGGGGTAAATATGCCTAAATAATTCCCCTTTTTAGAACTGCTTGGCCTTTTCTGTTCACTCAAGGTCCGTTTTCTGAAGGCCTCGTTCAACTCTTGCAGAGGTGTTACATTTCTTCTCTAGATTTGGTTCACCCTTTCCCCCTGAATGATTTCCTGCTTTAATATTTTCTTGAACTGGCTGTTCTCTTCCTGTCCCCATTGCATCTGCGTACCCTACTACATTTGGCGTAACTTGTTAAATTATTGTAGGGTGGAATTTACAAGGATCCCAGGAAGCATAATTGTGTGTGGTTATTTGAAAATCACTGTTATTTCTGATAATGTTCCAGAAAGCTTTTCTAGAGATCTAATTAGGACTCCTAATTATCTTCTTGAAAATAGAAGTATCTGCATTCCATGTTGCTTGAAGCACTTCTAGATGTCTTGCTTATTTGCCTCACCAAATCGCCACTTGAGGCCCACATAGTTTCACACTATAGAAGGAAGTTTATACACGTACATTTGTTGATTACTCGTTGATGTAGCACTCTAAAAAGAAAATCACACCTTTGAAAATCTAAAAATTATGCTGACTCATATTTATGATTTACATACTATACATTCACTTTTTTTGAAACTATTTTTGTGGCTCTCTGAATTGCAGAGGCCAGGTAGGTAGAAGGCTACCTATGGCTAGTGAGCATTCGTTGCCACTTTTCTTGGACCAGTTGTCTCTCCGATAAGAGATGTGCTTTGTCCATTCCTATTTCCACTGCTCTGCCTAGCACAAGTCCGCCACCCCTTCTGGAAGATGGCAGCATCTAACTTCTTACTATAGCCACTGAGGAATTTCCTGGATCCAGGCTCTCCAATCTTCTTTGGCCTATTCTGTCTCTGCCAAAATCAGGTACTTGCCCTTCTTCTGATACTTTCCTCCTTCTCCTTTTCCTTTGTGTTTGTTCACGCAGAGTTCTTCTCATTTCTGCCCAGTGACATCCTGCTCTTCCTTTAAAATCTAGCTCCAGTGCCGCTTCCCGCGTGAGGCCTTCTGATCCTTCCAGAAACTGTGATCTCTGCCAGTGGCATACCATTCTTCCAGTGCTTGTCATATTTGGCATTCTACTGTGGTTATTTGTGCATGTCCTATCACCCCTGGGGAGAGATACCATATCATATCATCTATTTTTATATTCTCATAGCATGTAGTATGGAATCAGGTACATGGTAAGCACTCAGCGAAGATTTTTTAATTTAATACAATTTGTGAGTTCCACACATGTACCAGATGGAGGTGACTGGGAGACCACAGTTAATGTATGATGCCCACTTCAGCCTCCCTCTCTGGAAGAATGTAAATTGTTATAAACCTTAACACTACTGTGTGGTTCTCATTCATTTCCTGCTGTAATTTCAGAAATATATTTATTAGAATACCCTTTAACGTGATTTTTGATAATATATTTTATACAACTTTGAGGCATGCCTCATCAGAACTCACATATTTGCCTTCTATATTTTCTCAAAGCTGGTACTAGCTACAACAACTAAAAAGTTGGTAAAAATCTGCAATCCTTACTACATACATACATTGTTAGGCAGAAATTCAAGGAATAGGGTGAAAATGTTGCATAAAACTTCAACAGCTCCTTTTTCATCTTCCAGCACTGGAATGAGGAGAGGCAGAACTATAGAGAGGCCAAATGATTGCTTAAAAATGCCTCTTAGATTGCAGCAGAGCTTGACCAGCAAAATAACCTCCAGCAAAACTTTCTTAAGCAGTTATTTGAGGGAATTGTAAAAATTGGTTGGTTACAGCAAAGTGGCTAAAGTCACATTTGAATTGCTGTAAAAGCACCCTGAGTTATACAATCTCCATTTGTGTGTGTGTCTGTGTGTGTTCATGTGTGTGAAAGAGAGAGAAAGTGAAAGAATTAATAGTTACAGAGAACAAACGTTTAGATCAATGGTCCCAACCCTTTTGGAGTTACGACACCCAAGAGGCCCCACATGTGGTTTTTGGTCCCTTGGATAGTGGCTGCTCCTATTTTGCCTGTCTTCAATCCACCTTTAGCACAACCAGAAGTGCTGCTGTGATAGTAACAGGGTATATGTGTGTTTATTTTGCGGAGGTTGCAGCAGAGAGTAGGGAGTGAAAAAAGGGTGTAATTCAAACATAGCACTTGGAGTTCTTAGAAAATCTGTGATTCCAAAAATTGAGAAAAAGAAAACCATTGAAACAGTGTTTAACAGAACCGGCCCTTCTGAGAAATTATTAGCGATTGCTTATGTAAGGCTGTGTCTTCATGCTGCCTGTATTTTTCACCTTAACACTGCTTGAAATATTATTAATTAAATATTTACGTAGATAACAATTATTCTATTTTAAGAACGCAGACGTCTTTGGAACTTAAGGGGAACTCTTGGAGGAATTAACAAGAAGCTTTGGCCTAATAGCTAACTGTGTGCCTTTCATCGTTTAGGATCTTTTGTTTGCTAGAAGTTCTCTTTTCCCCTTTTTCAGCTGGAAAATTCCTACTTATCTTTTAGGGCCCAGCTCAAATGCCACATGCCCTGTGTCACTGTCCCAGATCCATCTCCTGTCTGGCAGGAAAAGTAATTATCCCTCCATCTGGATTCTCATTTAAACAGGTCTTTTCACACATTTGATTACAATTTTTCTTTACATTCTTATTTCCCAGTAGAAAGAATAAATACCATGGCATACTCAATGCTGTATCGGTGGGGCTCAGTAACACACGCTGGTTGAGTTAAAAAATTTTGGCAATTAGATGACCTTAATTTTAAATGAATCACACTAGGTGATTTTCAAGTCAGTCCTTGCCAAATCTAACATTTTATAATCTCAGGAGAAATGGTTAAATTTTAGTCACTGACAATTATGATAAAATAATAATAAAATCATAACAATTATAGTTAGCATATCCAGATAGTTTATTATATTTCACATATTGGGATTTATATTCACTTCCATTTAATTTTAACAAAAACTCTATGGTGGTAGTAGTATTATTACCATGTTGACAAATGTGGAAGATTTTGTGACTTCCTCAAGATTGCATAACTAGTAATTGGCACGATGTGAACATAGGACTATCAGATTTCCAAGCTTATCTGTTAATCAGTAGAGTTGAAACTAAAAGGTAAAAAGCCAGGCAGCCACCTGAGGCATTTATTTATAAGGGTTGCTAACACATGAGTCACTAGAATAAGAATACTACTACTAGTTAAAATAGGTTTCCATATCTTAATTCTTACCTATCTGAAAACAAAACAAAACACACTTGATTCCTTAAAGGAGGAGGCCACATCCTTTCGTGCATGCCCCTCCTCCTCTGCCTGGTCTCTATCTGTCCCTGTTCTCTGCAATGAAGGCCCTTAATTAAACCTATCCTGATCCCCTATGCTAAAAACTAGAAGGAGCCTCCTATTCTGAACCCAGGCATTTCTTTTTTCATGTTTATGACTCTTATTTTCTATCTGGTATTATAATTTCAGCAGGATGATAAGATTAAATCCAGTTTGAGCTGAAGTCCTATGTGCCCATCACTCTCAGACTCCAAAGGGCAGTGTTACTCCTCCCAGGTAGCACTTACCCAGGGCAGGTGGTGCAGGACACAGGTTTGGGGATGCCGGCTCAGCACACACCTTCAGCCTGTACATGAGGCTGGAAGGAGATTTGGGAAGTAGAAGGATGTGATGTGTCTAGGGCAAGTGGCAGTTGTGCTGTGAGCCCCATCCTAGCGAGGGGGCAGCAAGGAGAGCCTGGCATATAGGCCCTAGCTCTTGGGGGACTGGGTGTGGTGTGTGAGTCATGCCAGTGCAGAGAACAGAAGGCGGTGGGTGGGAAGTAGCTGCTTTCCTGCTAACAGTGGACCAGAGATACTGGGTGGAATTGTGAGTGACCATCCGTAGCAGGTGCTCTGGGGCATGTCAAGGAGGGTCCACCCATGAGCAGAGCAAGCAGCTTTGAGCATCTGCATGGTAAACCAACAAAGATATTTGCAGGGCAGTTTGACCTTCTTTGCCCTCTTTTCTCCTGCAGGGTTCAGAAGAAACTGCTAGTCAGCCAGTAGGATCTAGGGCTGGGCAAGTGAGGAGAGGAAGGCCACCCTGCCCTTGTGCCCCACAGTTGCCTGAGCCGGTGGAGGGTGACACTTTCCCTTTGAATGGAGTCCATAGTTTGGTTATTACGTGGACTGGGTATTTACCGAGTGAAGACTGTTTTAGGGACTTTTTGTTATCCACAACTTGGCACCTCACCATGGTGCCTGTCTCAGATTTAATCCAGGGCTGGCGTTAAGATGTCGCCTGGTCAGATAGGTTTCCAGGGGCACTTGTACAGGAGGAAAAATTGCTTTGTGACTTTTGAGTATTGCTTGTGTGTTGCTCTTTCCATATGCCTGGGTCTTATTTCTCCTTTCCTGCACTTGAGGCTTCGTGAATGCTGCAGCTTGGAAATGAGAGGGCGCTGTTGTCTCAGCTGTCAGCACTTAGTTATTTTCGTAAATCTTACAGAGCCGAGCACTCAGCTATTCAATACATATTTGTTGAATAAATAGTTTGCAAAATTAAGCCAAATATAATTTTCATTA
This sequence comes from Trachypithecus francoisi, assembly GCF_009764315.1. Lineage (NCBI taxonomy): Eukaryota > Metazoa > Chordata > Mammalia > Primates > Cercopithecidae > Trachypithecus > Trachypithecus francoisi. The sequence goes on from NW_022681463.1 coordinate 40,493,003, forward strand.
AAATTTTTTGAAAAGTACAGGCATTATTTTTTAAGGAAACTTTAATTTCAGAGTAGTAATCTTAAACTTGCAGAGAAGCTATAAAGGTACTACAGAGTTCCCATATACTGCATGCCTAGTTTCCCGTTGATGCCTGACTTAAGTATATTTGTCACTACCAGTGAATTAGTGATTGCTTTTTATTTATACTAATTATTCTTCTTACAGCTTAAGATAATAAAGGAAAGAATGCCACAGTGTTTGTCTCAGAGTAGCTATTTTGATTTCCACATTGAGGTTTTGTACTATTTCTAAACTTTGTTATGCGTTTGCTTTGTACAAGTAATGTGCTTCCTAATTTCAGTTACAAATCAAAGTGTATTGCACAATTCCCAGTGAGTCAGATTGCTAAGTTCTGTGACCCTTGAATTTCATAAAGTAGTTATATTTTTCTTTAAAATGGCCAAGGAGGAACTTGATATTTATGTGGACTGTTGTCTTCAGTCTGTGATGGAGAACTTCATGTTGTTGCCAGAAATAACATGAATTAACAGTTAAGATCATTTTTGGTACCGGTGGTTTTGTACAAAACCATAAAATATAACAGGGTGATCAAGCAAAACTTTTTCATCTAAGAAGTTTTCCCTTAAATACAGCTCACCCTTTATGTCTCTGATTTCAAGAAATTTTGTGGCCTTCCTCATAGAATAATTATAAAGCACAAGTCAGTTAATATAAGAAAAATGCTGAAAAGGCCAGAAGACTCTAAATAAATTCAAGCAACAGAATCAGTTTGGATTAGTTTGATACATAGTTTGTCACTATTTGCGAGGACCACATTTGGTGGTCTGTTATTTAATATTTATGTGTTCCCAAGTAGAGTTTAAATTATTAAAGTGAACAATGCTGAGATTGAAGTACTCTCAGATGGTTTAACTCCTATGTGAAAATAGCTTAATAAATTTGTTTTTGCAGACAACTTAATCATCTGTAATGGAAATGTCATCAATCCAGTATTTTTTTCATGTCACCCATTCTCTGCAGTATTGCAGTCACTGGGTTTACAGCTTAACAGCCACCAGCACTGGTGAATATCTACAATTGGATGTCTTCTGTTGGTCCTAACTCAGTATGTCTAAAACCAATTCTTTTAAAGTCTTAGATATTTCTCTTGAAATCCCAATTTCAATTTATGACAATAAATCAGTGACCCATCCTCACACCTCATACTTAACTTTTTTTTTTTTTTTTTTGAGATGGAGTCTCACTGTATCGCCTAGGCTGGAGTGCAGTGGCATGATCGCGGCTCACCGCAACCTCCACCTCCTGGGTTCAAGTGATTCTCCTGCCTCAGCCTCCCAAGTAGCTGAGATTACAGGGGTGCACCACCAGGCCTGGCTAATTTTTGTCTTTTTAGTAGAGGTTTCACCAGGTTGTCCAGGCTTGTCTCAAACTCCTGACCTCAGGTTGTCTGCCTGCCTCAGCCTCCTCAAGTGCTGGGATTACAGGCATGAGCCCCTGCGCCTGGCCTGTACTTTGATTTGCTTTCTTTCCATCCCATTTCAGTCTTCGTATTGTTGACTTTGAATGGCCTTTTTATGCATTTTTTCCTATTCACTTTAAATCCCTATTTTAAGGATCACTTCATATCTGGATTATTGACATAGCATTCTGACTGGTCTACCCTCCTCTATTTTCTCTTCCCCCAACACACACACACACACACCACACACACACACTACATGCATATACACACAGACCACACCCACACAGACCACATCTGCATACCATCCTGCATACCCTTTCTTCTCACAACATAAACACACACAAACACCAACATACCCCCATATTCTTCCTCTATATAATACACACATGCAAACACACACTTCATTAGTTGATCTAGTTCATGGTCACATTAATTGTCCTAAAATACTTCCCTTCATTTCAGCTTACTAAAAACTTCGTGGGTAGCTCCTCATGCTTATGGGATGTGGTCTGGACTTTTCAGTCTGACTTTGTAGGCAATTCACCTTTCAGTTCACTTTGTTGAGAACTCTTCCTCTCCTATGCCCTTGGCTTTCTGTATGCAGGAGGAGATTTATGTGCGTGTTATCAAGACTTTCTACAGAGTGACCTGGCCTTTGTTTAACCAAGTCAGCTGTTTTTGTGCTATCATCTAGAACTCATTGGGGATTGTTCAGTGGTCTAAGCCTACCACCCTCCCTCTGACATGTCACTGACATGACATGACACTGAGAATGAACTCAACCATGAGAATGTGGATGCAGTGTTGCAGTGCCATAAAGGGACAAAATACTTCTGATTGCTAATGGATTTGCCTGATCACTGTACATCACTCCAAATACAGGCATCACAGGTGGCATATGAAGTTTAAGAGACAATTGTTTTTCTCCACCCTAAGCACAATCTCTTGTGGAACCCTTCTTGACATCATGGAATCCCAATCAAGAAACCCTGCTCTAGAAGAAGAGAAAGAGAACCATGTTTGGTTTTAGTTATTTCAGATCCTGTAGAGAACCACCAAAGGATGGGCTCCAGAAATGCAAACCCCTGTGTTAAAAGCTCAGGTACTGTGAGTCAGTCTTTATACGCTGAGGAAGCTACAGGTTGTATAACTGGAATCTTGACAGTGTAATACAAAGTGTTTCATGCTATGATGCTTAGTGACAGAAAGAACTCTACCCTTTTAAGACTAACAGTCTGGCCTCTTTGTTCTTGAAATTCCGTATCTGCAGATGTGGTCATAGGTTTATCAGGGGTATCCAATATTTTTTGGCTTTTCTGGGCTACATTGGAAGAAGAATAATTGTCTGGGGCCACATGTAAAATACACAAACGCTAAGGATAGCCGATAAGCTAAAAAAAAAAAAAATCACAAAAAATCTCGTAATGTTTTAAGAAAGTTTACAAATTTGGCCAGGTGTGGTGGCTCTCGCCTGTAATCCCAGCACTTTGGGAGGCCGAGGCAGGCAGATCACAAGGTCAGGAGATCGAGACCATCCAGGCCATCCCGATCCCAGCTACTCAGGTACCTGAGGTGGGAGGATCACTGGACCCCAAGAGGTCAAGGCTACAGTGGTCCATGATTGCACCACTGCACTCCAGCCTGGATGATAGAGTGAGACTGTCTTAAAAGAGAAAAAAAACAAAAACCACGTCTTTTAGGCCATCTGTGCATTTAGAAGCCATAAAGGGGTTACCTAACTTAAATTGGATTCTCATTCAACCCGAGTAGTCCCAGCTACTCAGGAGGCTGAGGCAGGAGAATTGCTTAAACCTGGGAGGCGGAGGTTGCAGTGAGCTGAGATTGCGCCACTGCATTCCAGCCCATGGGCTGCAGGTTGGACAAGTTTGACATGGATGCTGGCAAAAATGGAATAGACAGTGTTTAAGATTTGAAGACATAATTTCTATATATATGTTGTTTAATGAATATTACCGTTTGATCACTTTTTGGTATTTAGCTTAATTCAAATGTTTATCCTTTTATAAATTACCTGGTACCCAGTAAGATCTGGGTGTTTGTGTTCCTAGTGTACTAGTTTTGCGCTGAGATTAGCTTGTATTTTGGCTAGTGGGAATGCTGTGTAGGACCCTGCTTATCTTCTGAATCTGGTCAGCCATCAAGTTCACCCCATATTAGGGCATCAGTTACTGGGGTACAAGGGCATACTAGGTCATAGCTGTGGACATTATTTACTCTCCTTAAGCACAATAGCATCTGTGTTTTTGACGTCATTACCCATGTAACCTTAATAACTTAGTTTTCATATTTACACTTAAAATGCAAACTACTCTATTTGGAGGAAATTACTTTTCCCCCTAACTAAAAATACTAGTTTTTTGCCCGGGCGAGATGGCTCATGCCTGTAATTCCAGCACTTTGGCAGACCCAGGTGGGTGGATCACCTGAGGTCAGGAGTTTGAGAGCAGCCTCGCCAACGTGATGAAACTCCATCTCTACTAAAAATACAAAAATTTGCGGGGTATGGTGGCGTGCACCTGTAATCCCAGCTATTTGGGAGGCTGAGGCAGAATTGCTTGAACTCAGGAGACGGAGGTTGCAGTGAGCCAAGATTGCACCGTTGCCCTCCAGCTTGGGCGACAGAGGGAGACTCCATCTAAAAAAAAAACAAAAAATTAGTTTTTGACTGTTCAGACCTTTTACCTTCTGCGATTCTCCTCCCCTTTATGTACTCTGACGGTACTGTCTGCTTCTCTCCTTGTGGCATGTATCACACTGTACTGTACTTGCCCATTTTCTTGTTTGTTTCCTCTACTGGAAGGTAAGCCGTGTGGTGGCAAGGGACCATTCCTGTCTGGCTCATCCTTCTCCTGCCTGGCACAGTGTCTGTCAGGTTTTAGGTCACAGTATAAACATTTGTTGAGGGAATTAACTCGGTAAATATGTCTCTTACTCGAGAATTATGTTACTTAAATGTGGTTTACGACAATTAACTTCTCTGCAACAATAAACTGAAAATTGGGGTTGTTAATAGGTTGGGAATTAATCCTGAAACTGCCATTATATGTTAAAATAAACTTCCAAATGTAGTATTTTTTTTTTCTGGTAATAACCTGGGAAGACCTAATGACTTCATTTCCTTTTTGTTTGTTTGAAATCGTGGAATCGATTTAGTTTATTTGGCTATTTGACATTATTTAGAGGTGACGGTAAAAAAGTATTTTGACTGGGTGTGGTGGCTTATACCTGTAATCCCAGCAGTTTTGAAGGCTGAGGTGGGAGGATTGCTTGAACCCAGGAGTTTGAGACCAGCCTGGTCAACATAGTGAGACCTCGTCTCTACTGAAAATAAAAAATAAAAAAATTTCTCTGTGTGTGTGTGTAAGCATGTGCCTGTCATCCCAGCTACTCAGGAACCTGAGGTGGGAGGATCACTGGAACCCAAGAGGTCAAGGCTACAGTGGGCCATGATTGCAACACTACACTCCAGCCTGGATTATAGAGTGAGACCTTGTCTTAAAAGAAAAAAAAAAAAGAAAGAAAAAAAAAAAAGACCCACGTGTTTTAGGCCACCTGTGCATTTAGAAGCCATAAAGGGGTTACTTACCTAACTTAAACTGGATTCTCATTCAGATATGTGTTTTGTGTGAGGGGAAGCAAAATTAGGGTGAATAGGGAAGGTATAGCCCAAACTTCTACAGCCCTCACAAAATTTCAAGCTCTCTTATTCATTGTAACTTACAGGCTTCTCTTCTACTCCCAGACATGTGAACACTGCTGTCCCCAGGTCTACTCCTCAACCTCTTTGGATTGCCTGGTTATTATTTGGGGTAGTTAGACTAGTGACATTTCAGTAAGTAAATCTTGTTAAACTGACTGATTCATCCTTAGCCTTATGAACATTTATGGGCTTAACTAAAGTTAATATTGCAAACAGAAGCAGTGCTTTTTGAACCCCAAGTGTCTTCAGAAGCTCTGTAAGCATCCATGGACTGGGTGCGGTGGTTCACCCCTGCAATCCCAGCACTTTGGGAGGCTGAGGTGGGTGGATCACCTGAGGTCAGGAGTTTGAGACCAGCCTGGCCGACACGGTGAAACCCTGTCTCTACCAAAAAGAAAAAAAAAAAAAATTAAAAAATTGGCCGGATATGGTGATGTGCTTGTAGTCTCAGCTACTTGGGAGGCTGAGGCAGAAGAATTGCTTGAACCCAGGAGGCAGAGGTTGCAGTGAGCCGAGATCACGCCACTGCACTGCAATCTGGGTGACAGAGCGAGACTCTGTCTAAAAAAAAAAAGAGGCTCTGTATGCATCCCCGTCGTTGCTTAACTCTATAAATTGGGGCTGTCACTACAGTTTCACAGAACCATTTCAGCATTATTTTTTGAAACAGTTTCACCAAACGGCCCTGATCATTGAAGCATTTTGGGAAATGTCCTTTACTCCAAATGTTTGTGGGTTTGAGAGGAATCCTCAAAGCCCATGAGGCAGACATAACAATAGTATTAAAGAGATTTTACGGTAAAACCTCCTGTTTCATACTAAGTGATAACTAGTTCTATTTCATCACATTATATCATAAGGTGGGGAAGAATTTTATTATGCATTTCATTTAACTCTCATTATCAGGATTAGAATTTGAATTATTGTCATATTTTCCATGTGCTTGCCTTTTAGCCTCAGTAAAACAAAGGAGCAGTCATGGAGAAGAGCATTTAAACAATTTGTTGGAAAATATATGGCATAACGTTTGGGTTCTTTTGGCTTTTTTATCTCTGTGGCCTGATAAGCTTTTGCCATGTGGATTCATGGTCTATGTGAAATGTCTTACATTTTATATTAGTTAAAATATTTTATGTCTGCACTTAGAATATAGGCTAAATTTTCCCCTTCAGTAGTTCTAAAGTAGTTATTTTTTACTTTTAGTGTCCACGTGGTATTTCTGAAAAAGAGACAGGTGTTTAATTTCTTGATAACCAAATATAGACCTGCACATCATGTAGTGTGGTGTGCCCTGACCCAGCTTCTTCAGCAAATGTAGCACATGTGGAGTTTATTTATAGTTTGACCTCTAGTCTTCATTGGCTTCTAGTTTATTTGGGGCTTAATTCATTAGTGTGACGGGCTGTGGTATTTAAGGGTCAGCTCTGAGGAGAAGGAGATAGAAGAAGAACCACTGTTCTGGCATTTGTACACTACTGTGCTGTGTTCATACCTGGATTACTTGTGTGCATGGAGATGGGCCTGGGTTAGGCGGACCATAGCAGAGGGGTAGACTGACAGCATAGGAACCTTTGGAATGAAAAGGGGGGATGGCTGTAATACAGGAAAGCTCTTAAAGGGGACATGATGTGAATATATCAAACATAGTAATTATAGCTACCATTTATTGAGTGATTATCATGAGCATACACTGTTATTTACATACATTAGCTTATTGAAACTTCACAGCAATACTCTGAGAGTGCTGTTATTTCCTTTATACAAGGCAGGCAACTGAGTTTTAAGGTAAGTGGCAAATTTGGATAAGATAAACAAATTTGGTGAACAAATTAAAAAATCTGAAAGCTGGGGAGATCCTTTACAACATATGTCAAGTGGGTCAGAATATTTACAAGAAATTTTGGATTCAAATTCATTTCCTCCAGAGATGACACAGCAGGGCACGTATAAATTAGCCCTAGTATCTTAACATCCTAAGATTAGAAGGGACCTTTATAGCTATCTAGAAAAGTATTTGCTAAATTTAATAACTGAGATTACATAAATATCTAAAGAGAAGCTGGGATTGCAGAGAACATTTATTGCCTCCTTGAAAGCCTTTGTTGACAGCAGAATATAAATTCATTAAAGAGATTTGTGTTTTTGTTCCTTTTAAGATTCTGCATGTTTTACCATGAAGTTTCACTAAGGCTCAATCTGCATCAAACTGTGGAATGAACTGAACTAATTTGCAGAACTTCAAGAGAAACCCAATACTTCAAATTTATCTGTTAGCCAGGGTATTTTGAAGCTGGGGGAAAAATCCTTTTAATTGAATCTTTGTGAATAAATCCACATTGGGAAGGAATGGAATGTTTGATTTGAAATGGGCTATTGAAATGGAAGAACAAATTAATCGTGAACCCAGCCATTATTTTCCAATTTCTAAATTGAGTCACTTGAAATTTCTGAGAGGGAGTGAGCATACGGTATTTAAAATGAATATAAATTTAAAATTAGAAAAAGTTTTGTTATAGAAAATACTTTAAAACAAATTGGGCAAAAAGGAAAAATTTGCCAATTAGCAGCCATTATTGTGATATACACATTGTTGAGATTCTGGTATATACATTTATAGCCTTTTTTTTTTTTTTTTTTTTTTTTGAGGCGGAGTCTCGCTCTGTCTCCCGGACTGGAGTGCAGTGGCCGGATCTCAGCTCACTGCAAGCTCCGCCTCCGGGTTTACGCCATTCTCCTGCCTCAGCCTCCCGAGTAGCTGGGACTACAGGCGCCCGCCGCCTCGCCCGGCTAGTTTTTTTTTGTATTTTTAGTAGAAACGGGGTTTCACCGTGTTCGCCAGGATGGTCTCGATCTCCTGACCTCGTGATCCGCCGTCTCGGCCTCCAAAGTGCTGGGATTACGTAGGCTTGAGCCACCGCGCCGGCCTTATAGCCTTTTTAAAAACTCACATATATGTATATCATTGTGTGAAGACATACTTATGTATTCATATTATAACTTTAAAGAAAAGATTTCTTGAAGGCAAGACTGGTAACTGACCAATAGCTCTTTATGAAAAACTATGTATGTATGTATGTGAGTGTATGTCTGTATATATATATTTGTGTGTATATATATATATATATATGCACACAATCATTTATCTGAGGGAACTTGTAAACTTGCAGTCGTATATCAGAGGGAACTTGTAAACAGAACATGTACAGAATTTTTACAGCTTAATAATAAAGACAATCCAATTAAAGAATGGGCAAAGTATTTGAATGGTTATTTTTCCAAAGAAGGTATTCAGATGGCCAATAAGCACATTAGAAATGCTCAGCATCATTCGTCATTAGAGAAATGAAAATCAAAATCACAATGAGATACTACTTCACGCCCACCAGAACAGCTATAATAAAAATGACTGATAATAACAAGTGTTGATGAGAAAGTGGATAAATTGAAATCCTCATACACTGTTGGTGGGAATGTAAAATGGTACAGCCACTTTGGTAAATGTCTGGCAGTTCTTTGAAAGGTTAAACATAGAGTTACCAAATAACTCAGCAGTTCCACTCCCAGGTACCTCCCCAAGAAAAATAAAAACGTAACTCTGTACAAAAACTCATACATGACACTCTTTGGTTGATGGTTACACTAAACGCCTGGACTTCACAATTATACAGTATATACATATATCAAAACAGCATTTATACCCCCTAAATTTATAACAAAAAAACCCCTCCTATGTGAATTTTCATTGCAGCATTATTCATATTAGCCGAAAAATGGAAACAACCCAAATGTCCATCCATGATGAATGGATAAACGGAATGTTTTATATCCATATGATGGAATTTTACTTGGCAATAAAGAGGAATGAAGCACTGATACATGCCACAACATGATGAACCCCTAAACATACTTAAATGAAAGAGGCCAGTCACAGAAGACCACATATTAATATGACATCATTTATATAAAATGTCCAGGATAGTTAAATCTATATGTAGAGAAATTAAATCAGTGTTTGGGGGAAGGGGGTAAGGTCCAGCCAAGGAGGTGTGATTGGTGATGGGTACAGGGTTCTTTCTGGGGTGCTGAAAATGTTTTAAAACTGGATGATGGTGATGGTCACACAACTTTGTAAATATGCTAAAAAGCAGTGACCGTATGCTTTGAAAAGTTGAATCTATGGTGTGTAAATTATATATTAATAAAGCTGTTACAAATACGGTAGCTTATTTTCTGAGATTTCCTGGCTTGTTCCCCCTTTCTGTTTTATCTGTACCATCTCTTTTCTTTTTTTTTCTATTTTCTGTCTCCTGATCAAGCACTTTCTTGTTGGTGTGAGTTCCTGTCTTAGATGTGAGTCCTGGAGTGTCAGTTTCCAGAGTTTATTTATACCTTTAGACTTTGCTGTAGGCACTTCTGCTCACTTACTAGCTGGAATACAGAAAAGCTTATGGTTTCAGCCGCTGTGCTCCCATGGGCAGGCCGTGATTGACATGAGTACCTGTTGGCTGCCTTGCAGATCTGTTCTCTGGCCCGTCAGTCACCCGGCTGCTTCGCTTTGTGTCTTTCCTCAGAGATGCCAAGATTCTGCAAGTCTTGTATGTGGTTTGTACCAAAGTCACTTTTATTTTTGGATTCAAGAGGATACTTTCTCATCTAACTTTGTTATAAATGTTGTCCATAGGTTTTGTTTTTGATGTCGATTGTTCTGTTTTTCTGTGGAGAGTTGGGAAAATCAAAAAATTTTGCTTCCTTGCTGTGACCAGCTTCCTAGAATTCAGAAGTGTAATCTTTCTGGCTGTTTGAGGAAGGTATTTGGAGGGAATTGGTCTGACAAAAACAGAAGATATTGTCCTGGAGATTTTAATGTCCTTGAGGAAAGAACTCTTGGCCTATTAATCTATTTAAATCTATTTAAATCTCTTTAAACCCAGGCCCTGGCATTAGTAAGCACTCAAATATTCTTGGAATGTTGTTGAATTCGTTGAATGTAGATGTGCAGAGAGGTGAATGGCAGCCTGAACGAGGTGGGCTAGAATTTATAGCTGGTACCCACTTACCAGTGTTGTCATTGAGGGGGCTGGATGAATAGTTCCTCCTCCTTACGCATGCAGATCGAAAACACTTCTGAAGCTTTGGTCAGCTTGTCTCACATGCCTCAGTTTATCACAAACGTCTGAAATGATACGTAACTATCATGTGAAGTTTTGGTCTCACTAGGGTATCAATACTAGGGTGTTGATGATCCAAATGATGCAGATCCTGCATGCATCCGAATGAGTGTAACTAGAGACCCTTAATTAACCCTTAGATGCTGGGTCTGTTTTCCAAGTCCAAGATGCTTTGGATTCCGTTTTTGTACACTAAACTCCTATCAACCTTGCTTGTGGGTAACCAAAGCACGTGTAGTGGTTTAATCATGCAGGACCTTTCCAATTTGGTATGGAGGGAACCGCCTGATTTTTCCTGAGCTCTCTAATAATCACTTTCATTTACTCTACTCTTGCATGAATCATAAAATGTTAGTAAATAGAACTATATATGTTATGGAGATGAATTCCCTAAAGGCCCCCTCAGTGACAACACTGTGATGTGTGCTCTATCCTTCTCCATCCTCTTATCGTCACCAACACCTACCGTCAGAGGTTTCATTTCCTTGGTGCTCTGTTTTGCAACATGTCCTTGGAGAAAAGGTTGCTGAGGTTGAAATGAAGGACAAAGCCATACAATGTGCCATCTGTTGAAGACAGCATATTTTTGTGTGTTTTAACAAAGGCCTGCAATGCTTTAATTTGAAGAAGTTGAGTTGGGTGGCAATTTAAGTACCTTGGACATTTTTCAAACCCAGGTGATGCCCAGTGATCTTGGTTGTAAGTAAAGTATGTAAATAATAGAATTATAAAGAATCCAGTGTTTACTTTCTGAGTGGCAGTGAAGAGGCTTAGTGTTTTCCTTCTGGGTTGGCTTCTTGGATGTGTTTCTCAATAAATTCTCTAGAGATATGTGTGTCAAGTCAGCTTGTTAAAAAGCAAAGAAACATGAAGGCATGTAGCCCTCACAGTTGGATGCTTTTAAATACTGCAGCTGTTTGAAAGGCCGGAGTGTACGAATTCAATTATGACTGAGAAACCTATCATCTCTCCCTGTTAGTGCTTGTCATGAAATCCTTCTTAAAATAATGGTAGCCAAGGGAGGAGAGATGTGCAAGGAATATAGACAGCTTCAGTCAATTTAAAAAGGAACAAAAGACAAAAAATAAAATGACACTTACTTCTTAAAAGATAAATGAAGGATTATAATCTTGGCATGCTAGAAGTTTACTCAAACTTCCATTTTTTTTTGGTCTACTCTTTGAAACTGTGCCTTATTTTGTACCTAGTGGTTAATTTAACTCTTTAAACAAATAAGTTTTTGGCTTAAAGCTTTTCTGCATTATTATTTACAACCTTCTGAGGCCGAGACGGGCGGATCACGAGGTCAGGAGTTCGAGACCATCCTGGCTAACACGGTGAAACCCCGTCTCTACTAAAAATACAAAAAAAAAAACAAAACTAGCCGGGCGAGGTGGCGGGCGCCTGTAGTCCCAGCTACTCCGGAAGCTGAGGCAGGAGAATGGCGTTAACCCGGGAGGCGGAGCTTGCAGTGAGCTGAGATCGGGCCACTGCACTCCAGCCCGGGCGAAAGAGCAAGACTCCGTCTCAAAAAAAAAAAAAAAAAAAAAAAAAAAAAAAAAAAAAATAATAATAATAATAATAAAAGATGATTATGGTAAAGTTTATAAAATAGAAAAATATAGAAAGTTAAAAAAAAGAAAAATAACCTCCCTTTCAATGTTTCGTCCTCTCAGGAAATTATAGATTGATGCATACCCTAGACTTAAAAAATTCATATGACCAGGTGCGGTGGGATCTGGGCTAGGATCGCACCTGTAATCTTAGCACTTTGGGAGGCCAAGGTGGGCATATTGCCTGAGCTGAGGAGTTTGAGACCAGCCTGGGCAACACAGTGAAACCCCATCTATACTAAAATACAAAAGAAATTATTTGGGCATGGCAGTGTGCACCTGTAGTGCCAGGTGCTTGGGAGGCTGAGGCAGGAGAATGGCGTGAACCTGGGAGGCAGAGGTTGCAGTGAGCTGAGATTGCATCACTGCACTCCAGCCTGGGCGACAGAGTGAGACTCCATCTCTCCACAAAAAAAAAAAAAAAAAAAAAAGCATATATACATGTATATATACAGACACACACAATATAATTTGTTGTGATGTATAAATTGCATTTTTTTTGCAAACATTGTATGTTTATTATTCTGCAGCATGGTTTGCTTCACCTAATAGTTCATGGTCTTATCTCCATATAGCTGAGATCTGATGAACTGTATTCTCCCTTTTTGTGTCAGTAAAGGTATTAGATACATAATGGCCCATATGTGAGAAAGATATCAGGGGAAACTGCAGCCCTACCCAAATAGTTTGCCCTTCTCAACCCCTGGTCTAAATGGATGTGTAGTACCTGGAAGTCATTTAACAGCTGTCAAATCAATTGCACGGCTGCTGGTGTCACAGAGGACAGGCAGCAGCTGGTGGGCAAGTGTAACCATCCCCATTTCTCTGCATGGGTGGAGGGGGGACAGCAGCAGATGGACATAGTTCTACTGTTGTTCAATTTTTAACTGTAATTTAAGGGCTTTCCATTAGGTGTTCAATTTTAAAGTCACAAAAAGTGATTTTAGTGAAATATTTAAAAACGATTTAGATAAGTTAGAAGAAAAGAATTATCCATGGTCCCTGGCTACCCAAATGTAATTATTGTTAACATTCTGTGATTTTTCTTTTCGTTCATGCCTTTTCTTGAATCTGTTGTTAGAAATGGCACTTTACCTCTGTGGTCTTCCTCCCTAAAACCCATCACTCAGTCTAATCATGAGAAAAACATCAGATAAATCCTGATAAAGAAACGTTTTTAACAAATTCTTCTTGAGAACCCCTCAGAACTGTCACGGTCATTAAAAACAATGAACATCCGAGAAACTGTCACAGCCAAGAGGAGCTTAGGGAGACATGATGACTAAATGTAATGTGTTGTCCTGGATGGGATTCTGAAACAGAGAAAGGACATTTGGGTGTCCATACTGAGGAGGGATGTTAACAATAGAAGAAACTGGGTATGGATTATAAGGAAACTTTTTCAACTGTCTTCACCTTTTCTGTAAATCTAAAACTATTCTGAAATAAGATCAAATACATCTTTTAAAAAGCATTACAATAATACTATATATGCAGTTTTGAACTCTGCTTTTTCTTATGTGCCATCTTTTTAAAAAATCTAGGGATTGTTCACTATTTATCAAAATGAATGTGCTTTGATTCACGTAACTATTGCCTTTGTTGGGGAGATATGTATATGTGTGTGTGTGTGTGTGTGTGTGTGTGTGTGTATGTGTATATATATATATTCCCCCCTATAAAGCCTATTCTAATTTACAGTTATACCACCTATATATATAAATACCGGATTTCCTTGAACTTTCTCTAGCATTCTGTATAATCTTTCCTGAAACTAGTATCTTGATTTAATCTGTTATTTCTTTACTGAAGTTCAAATGTAAGCATTTCCCCATTAGGTTTGTTTTACTACTTCTCTTAAGGAGTCTCTCCTCACATTAATTGTCCCACTTGTGCCTGTGTTTTTCTTGTGAGTTTCCTTGAGCTCTTTAAATAGTACACACACAGCTTTCAATAATAAGCACAAACAGAGGTGGGAAATTGGACTTAATAAGTATTCTTTTGTAATGATCCTGTAGAATGCAACTAGGAAGAGGAAAAATTATAATTTATTAAAATAAAAACTAATGTAATTGAAATTCATGTCAAAAGAAAATACAGAATGATAGTAAGTAGTAGCTCATTTTCTTTGTCTTTGCTTTATTTTGGAGCAGCATGTGTGTTTTGGAAATGTTGGGTTGTTTAACAACATTGTTTATACTTCCTGCCTTTATTTTTTAAGGTATTTGCTAGATCAAAAATAATACATTTTGTAACCACATGGTAACATACAAGAGAATCTCAAAACATTTAGAATGTAATTTCTTTAAGCAATATGAATAGAGCCTATAATTAAAATATTTTGTTTAGTAATAACGAAAAACTAGCTGTTAGTAAGTGATTTTGTTGCTAGCTGCGAAACTAGAACTAATAATTATCTTAATCCTTTCTCCCCTGCCCAAAAACCCCACAAACTTTTCCCCTAAAAATAAAGTAAGTCGTGTTGTGAAGTAGAGGATCCAGTGGAATTAAAAATGCATTGACCCACGGCCTCCTGGTACCTGGCCATGTGCAGGAGTAGGTCTTCATCCATGGGTGAACAGCAGTTCAGTCTGCTGGTTTGGTTTATTTTGGCCCTGCACGCCTGGAACAGACTCTTGAGAGAGGGGCCCAGGAGCACGGGGGCTGCATGTTCTTTCCCCATGACTGCAAATGCCCCACATACTGTGAAACTGGACTGCGGAGCTCATTAACCCGGACCTGATGACTGGCAGGCTTCACAGCTTCCTCTGATTTTGACAGGGGATGGAAGATGTTCAGACACCTCGTGTGTGTAACTTACCTCCCTGTGAGCTCCATTTTTGCTTTTTGTGCTTAGGCAGTATCTATTTTTAGTTATTAAAAAGTCTCTTGTATCTCTCTTACTTTTACCTTCTTTATAAATTCTACCTTTTTTTCTGTACTAACTTGAATTAAAATATGTATATAAAATGATTTGTTAGAAATCTTTTCATCACAGATCATGCATGATACAGCGTGTGTGTGTGTGTTTGTGTATGTGTGTTTGTTTACTAGGGGTGGAAGACCACGTGGAAAATGAAATTGTTTTTAAAGTAAAAGTGTATATACCAAGTAAAATTTATAGATCGGGGTAGGCAATTATCTTTTAAATGGAGAATGTTTCAGATTGCTCAACTTAAAACTTCTTATCCTTTTTTTTGAAGCTATTACCTGAGAATGGAAATATTTATTATGCCAGAATCATTATTATAAACCTTGGTTAGTTCTTATATTGAAAGAATGGAGAAATGTTCTATTCAATCCTTTGGCATGTTTCAACTAAAGCTTAAGTTGCGGGAGAGAAGAATGAAGGTGTATCGGGGAGATGGGGGACAAAACCCTTTTAGGTCTGCCACAAGCTCTAAATTACTTGGACACCTTGTTGTATATTAAGAAGTAATTCAGATTTTAGTTTATTTGATAATATATCTTACATATTTTAATATAAAGATGTTTTTAAGAGCGTGGCAGTAAAATTATTTAACCCCCCACTCTCCAGTCTGTAAGTCAGAATGATTCTACTAGAATCTGTGCTATGTTCATCCTTGACTTTAGGGCACCCTTGGTGGGTGGTTACACATCCTACAGTGTACATATAGCTCAGTTAATATAGCTTTGCATTAGATACAGGAGGAAGGGCTCAAGATCTACATGTTTCAGGAGATTCCAAGCAGAGTTTGTGTTTGAAGTGTTCACTTCAGCAAAAGTCCACAGGTTTTCATGATTTGAATAATTCCTCACTGCTTAATGTTCATTTTCCATTAATTGAAACATTCCTTCATTCATTTGACAAATGTTCCAGTCTCCAGGACTGAAAAAGGGTCTGTCTCAATGGAGTTTACAGTGTAGCTTTTCCTATGATTTCTAGGTTGATAGATACATTCTAAAACTAGTTAAAACTTGTTGCCTTTATTCTCCAGTAGCTATCAACAATAGCAACAACAACAAAAATCAACCCCAAAGCATCTTCATTATCTGGAGGATAAACCTACTGCTGTCTGTGAGTGAGAAAATGTAGAATAATCTGTATATTCTGTTAATTCTTGCTAAAAAAGAGAATTTCTTATTGCCAGAGTATTATATTTTTTATTTTGTACATAACTCTTGATAGGAAAGAATAGATTGTGCCGTTCTTTTGCGAAGGTGAAGTCCTGTGTGCTTGTGCTTTCTGATTATACGTTACTTTCAGCTATTGAAAAAACTGCTTAATGCCAAGGTCATGTAGTATCAGGCACTGACTAAAGATAGTTATGTGGGTGGACCTTGACTGAAGTACCTGATGCAAAAACAGTCCTTACTGACAAATTGAATCAGTTATTCACCACCATTGTGCAATCTCCCACAATTGTGGGAGATTTGGAGATTTGGGGTTTGGGAGATACTGTGACTTTAGAGAAAGAAAGGGGGAAATTAAGAACAAGTAAGAGAACTAATCCTGGAAACAAGCTCTCACACAAGCTTGGGGATAGAGCTGGGTCAGGGAGAAGGGGAGTATGTGGAACTTCCTTTGTGAGAATATTTTCCTTGTTTTCAGACTCATTTTTGAAAGCATTTTGATACGAGAGATCAAGAGATCATCTCATTTTGGTCTAACACTAATATTATGTAAAGGAAACTAAAGCTTGTTTATTTAGAGTGACTTGTCCAGGGTCACATGGTTATTTAGTGACAGCATATATGCATATAGAATCTAGAAACTTGTTCTGGATTTTTCCTGTGACACTTACTCTTTCTCTGGAGTGCTCATTGCTAATGGGTGATGGTTGCACATGAAGCTGGAGAAGTGATCGATGCCATATGGGGGAAAGCTTTGTGCATCCTTGTGAGGAATTTCACTATATGTGTGTGTGCTGGAGAGCTAGTGCCAATTTTAAACATGGATGTGGCCGGGCACGGTGGCCCATGCCTGTAACCCCAGCACTTTGGGAGGCCGAGGCGGGTAGATCACGTGGTCAGGAGATCGAGACCATCCTGGCTAACACGGTGAAACCCCTGTCTCTACTAAAAAACAACAATAACAACAAAAAACCCCAAAGAATTAGCTGGGCATGGTGGCGGACTCCTGTAGTCCCAGCTACTTGGGAGGCTCAGGCAGGAGAATCGCTTGAACCCGGGAGGTGGAGGTTGCAGTGAGCTGAGGTCACGCCACTCCCCTCCAGCCTGGGCAACAGAGTGAGATTCTGTCTCAAAAAAAAAAAACAAAAAAAAAAAGCATGGATTTAATGTTAGGTTTTTATTTAGAAAGAACACTTTGACTGTGATTTGGAGAATGGGGTGTATTGGAAGTAGTGGTGGTGGTAAATGGGTGAAGGGGTATATTAGGAAGCTACTGAGAGTTGTTCATGCAAAAAATGATGGGAACCATATAAACGTGGAAGTGGAAAAAAAATGGGGCTGGTTAGAGCAATATTAAAGAGGAAGAGAAATAGGATTTAGTGATTGTATGTTGGTGGTAGGATGGGGT
This sequence comes from Trachypithecus francoisi, assembly GCF_009764315.1. Taxonomy (NCBI): domain Eukaryota; kingdom Metazoa; phylum Chordata; class Mammalia; order Primates; family Cercopithecidae; genus Trachypithecus; species Trachypithecus francoisi. The sequence continues at coordinate 40,510,473 of NW_022681463.1, forward strand.
GAAAGGAGGGAGAGAAATGAAGTGTTTTGGTTTTCTAGGGTACATAACAATTCACCTTTCTAATTAATGGCTTAAATCAACAGCAGTTGTTTATTTGCCCACTCTTCTGCAATTTGGTTAGGGCTCTATGGATGGCTCATCTGTACTCCACACAGTGTCTGCCAGAGCTGGAATTTTCAGGATGGCTTCTTTACTGGGTGGTGCCTCAGCTGACCTTGTGGTCATCTAGGGACTGGCTGGGAATGGCTCTCCTTTTGGTCTCTCCCCAGTGCGAGCATTACCTCCCTTACAGCATGTCAGTCTCATGGTAGTCTGACTTCCTACATGGTGGCTGGCTTTTCCCTAGAGCTCAATAGTAGAAACTGTTGGCCTTCTTCATACTGGGGTGCAGAAGTCCCAGAACATTAGTTCTACTGCATTCTATTGGTCAGAGCAGCCACAGGGCCAGATTGCATTCAAGAAGAAGGGAAATACTTCCCATCAAAGAATTTATGGACACATATTTAATCCATCACAGTGTGCCCTCTGGCCACAAATTATTTACATTTCTTCAAAGGCAAAACACAATTGCTCACTCCCAAGATGCCCGGCAGTCTCAGCGCATTATAGCATTAGGCTCTGACTCAGATACCAGAATTACATTCATTAAATCATATGGAGGTGTAGATGAGGTGGGTTGGGTGTGGTTTCTCAGTGGCAGAGGTGTGTGAACTAAATAGAAGGACAAGTTATTTGTCCCCTAGCCCCCCATATATAAAACAGGAATATAGGGATGATATAAGCCCAATAGACACCCCTGTTCAAAATGGATGTGTGGCAGTGGGTTACAGTACCATAGAACAGGTACTGGTCCATAGCAGTTCTGAAATTCAGCCAATTCTCAGCCTCAGCTCTCATTGGGAATGATTTTCTGTGGTTCTTGGCTCCATCCTCTGTGTTGTCCTTCCATTCCAGTAAGAAACAGCTGATATTTGCAGCCGACTCTTTTTTACCATGCTTCCTGCCTATAGAAGTTTGGGGGTTCAGAGGCCTCCTTTATTTTGGGAGATCTTATGTCATTTATTCCAAGCTAGTGTAGTACCCCCCAAATTTAAGAACTTTCTGTATATCAGTCCACTCTGTTTGAGAAAAGTCACACCCAGAATATCTTTGAAGATAAGATTGGTTCTTCTCTACTTTAGGCTGGGTGTCCTGCTGTGGGAGAGCTCCTTAAAGTCTTAGAAACCCCCTTGTCTAGATAAGTGGGTTTGGGAGGTAGGTCCTCAGATCTTTGAGGTTTTTAGAAAAAGGAGTCTTACTTTTTTGGTACTAACCATGGGTCATTTTTACTGAGCCCTGTTTTGGTCCTTGACCTGAGGCTACTGTTTACTGTGAAAGTCTTTTGCTGAGAGGGACTGCAGATGGAAGTAGCTTTACTTTTGGACTCATAACGTTTTGGGTCCTTTATATTTCCTCTGATTTCTGCTTTTCTTAGCTTCTCTTGCTTCTCTCATACTTTATCACAGGCAGTTAAAGGAAGCCAGTTATACTTCCAGCTTTCCGTCTGGAAATCCTCTTAAGTTGACCCCCAAGTTCATTAGATACTCTTTCTGTTGTGTGCATTAGAACAGGCTTCCTCATTGTTTGCCAGTTCACAGCTGGTGTCCTCTTCTGTCCTGCCTTCAGTAGCCAGTTGCCTCACTAGCAGCTCCCACTTTCAAACCCACTAGCCATATCCTCGAGGCCCTTTAGGCTCCACACAAAACCCATTCCCAAAGCCAATGCCACATGTTTTAGATTTTCTTATGTCAGCACCCACTTCTAGATTCTGATTTTTGTCTTGTTCATTGCATAACAAACCACCTCCAAATGTAGTGGCTTAAAATGATAACATTTGTTTACTTAGTACCCTGCAGTTTGGATTCTCCTTGGTAAGAACAGCTTATGTCTACTTCACATGGCATCTGCCAGGACTGGAACATCCAAGGTAGCATGTTCCCTCTTGTGTGTGAAGCCTCAACTGAGTGGCTGAAACACTTGGGGCTGGCCAGGCATCTCTTTCTCTCCATGTGGCCTCTATGCTGCAAGCTTGGCCTTCCTCACAGCAAGATGGTCTTATGGTAGTCATGACTTTGGATATTTTCAGAGTAGGAAAGTGGAAGTAGCCAAGCCTTCTTAGTACCTAGGCTTGAAGAGCTCAAAATGTTCATCTAATTGCTTCTATTAATCAAAGCAGCCACCTAACCAGGGAAGCAGACAGTATCACCTTTCAGTGGGAAAACTACGAAGAATTTGTAACCATCTCTAATCTACTATAATAGGATAATTCCTAGGTTTTTCTGGTTTAGCATTGGTAGATTATGATACTGTTCCCTTGAACTGGTTTTTCTTGGAAAGGTCATGGTTCATTTACATTTCAAAGAAACCAACTCCAAAACAAACAAATGAAAAAACAAAACAAGGCCGGGCGCGGTGGCTCAAGCCTGTAATCCCAGCACTTTGGGAGGCCGAGACGGGCGGATCACAAGGTCAGGAGATCGAGACCATCCTGGCTAACACGGTGAAACCCCGTCTCTACTAAAAAATACAAAAAACTAGCCGGGCGATGTGGCGGGCACCTGTAGTCCCAGCTACTCAGGAGGCTGAGGCAGGAGAATGGCGTGAACCCGGGAGGCGGAGCTTGCCGTGAGCTGAGATCTGGCCAGTGCACTCCAGCTTGGGTGACAGAGCGAGACTCCGTCTCAAAAAAAAAAAAAAAAAAAAAGAAAAAACAAAACAAAACCAAAAAGCATATCAAATCAAAACAAACAAACAAAAAGCCAAATAGGAAAAGAAAGACCTGTTAGCGTTGTAGACTGACTTATCTTTTCATTCCTTGCCGTCTCCACGCAATATGTTACTGTTTTCACACCTTCTACCATTTATCTCAGTTTTCTCTTTTCAACTACAGACAGTATCGCTTAACATTTCTATGTTAGTTCTACTGCCTTTCCTTCTCTTTTCCTCCACTTCCACTTTATAGTTTCTGGTATCTGCCCTTTATTTTTTATGTTGTTTAAATTGATATCACTTTGTGATGTGTTCATAGTTAATTTCATGCTTTGTAGTTGATTTTAGGAGTTGATTATTACTGGACTAAAGGTTTTACGCTAATACGACTGTGTAAATATTTACTAAAGAGTCACTGTGCCATGACTACACTTTTTTGTTTGGCAGCTTTTTGTTTTTCCTGGAGTTTCTGCTTACCATTTTTTTCTTGCCTTCTCTGCTTTAATCAGACCCTTAAATTCTTCTGACATCTCAAGCATGCTAATTAACCTGTGAAATCTGTTCATTTCCTAGATGCTTCTCAGCTAGGACCCTCAGCTGTCCTGTTTCAGTTGGGACTGATGGCAATGTGTCCTCAGGGTTGGATTCTCTATTTCTTAGATTGTATGTCTTCCTGTTTCTTATTTTACTGTCTGGTTTTGCTTCAGCATATCTTTAAGTAACCTCTCTAAAATGCTTTTATGTGTAAAATCTCTGAATCTTTTCTCATCTGAAAATATGTCTATTCTTTAATCAGAGTTTCTCCAAACACCGCATGTTCTCACTCATAGGTGGGAATTGAACAGTGAGATCACTTGGACATGGGAAGGGGAACGTCACACACCGGGGTCTATTATGGGGAGCGGGGAGGAGGGAAGAATTGCACTGGGAGTTATAACTGATGTAAATGACGAGTTGATGGGTGCTGACGAGTTGACGGGTGCAGCACACCAACATGGCACAAGTATACATATGTAATAAACCTGCACGTTATGCACATGTACCCTAGAACTTAAAGTATAATAATAATAATAAAGAATTTCTTTCAGTGTTGTAGGCAAAGAAATACTCAAGTGCTCAGAATGTTATTCCCTAAGGATGCTGTAAATATATCTGAGGGTGTATAATTACTTGTTTCTGTTGTTTTCCCCAAATTTGTTTTCTGATCTTATATTCCTGCTTTATCATTATTTAATTTTTTTCTTTTGCTTATTAATATTTTTGAATTTTAGGAATTACATTCAGACATTAGTTACTGGGTTTTAAAAATTGATAATTAATTACACTAGATGGCAAATTTGTGAAATTCTCCCTAAATGGCTTTACTAGGAAGTCATTATTGTGACACAAATACAATATGCCTATTTTAGAAAAGTCTGTAAAATTTCTGGAATATCTACTCCTTTCAGTCCCTATTTAAGAATCTCTTTACTTTTTTCCTGGTGCGATAAAGTTGGATTGCTTAAACCTTTTCAGGACAGCTTTGTCTTTTAAAAACATAGCCAACAAGATCTGGAACATTTTAGGCCTGTGACCAGTGGTGCTTTTTAAGTCAGTTCTATCGCCCTTCTTTGAAACAGCTGCGGAGACAATAAAGGTTGATCTATAAACTCCATTAACAGCATTCATGGCTGGAATAAAACTATGCTTTATTGTTTTAGTATAATGAATGGACCTGTCTGGAAGGCCCACTGATTTTTTTCTATGTCTGTAGAGATGTGAAATTTGCAGCTTGTGGTTTTTAATGAAGGAAACCGGATTAAACATTTACCCCTTACATAAATTATAAGCAGGTGAAATAAACCTGTGGAACACCTTTGTGAAAGCAGGAGCCACATTAATCGCAGGTCATGAGAAAAACGAGGGGCTTTGTTGAGAAAGTCCAGAGCCAATGGGTTGCAAAACCACCCTGATCCTGTTTATAAATAGGCGTAAACAAGCCAAGCAATTAAATGGGAGGGGCACAACAACTTACTGATTGTGGAGCCAGGATACTTACCAAGGTATCATTCTTTTATTTAGTTATTTATTTTTATTTATTTATTTTTTTGAGACGGAGTCTCACTCTTGCCCAGGCTGGAGTGCAGTGGCGCGATCTCGGCTCACTGCAACCTCCGCCTCCTGGGTTCAAGTGATTCTCCTGCCTCAGCCTCCCAAGTAGCTGGGACTACAGGTGCACGCCACCATACCCAACTGATTTTTGTATTTTTAGTAGAGATAGGGTTTCTCCATGTTGTGCAGGCTGGTCTCGAGCTCCAGATGATCCACCTGCCTCGTCCTCCCAAAGTGCTGGGATTACAGGCGTGAGCCACCGCGCCTGGCCGTATCATTTATTTTCACTGGCAGATTGTGAACTTCATAAACTCTTTATGATTTTGCTGTTTCCAGCAACTCATAGAGGAATACCAGGAATCTTTATAAATAGCTTTTGGTTGTATACAGATTATTGTATTATATGTTGGAGGAATGGATTTCATATTGTGACTTTTGCACTTTACCATTCACTTTAAAAAATATTTGAGAAAAGGGCCTTCTAGTTGGAACTCAGTCTTGTACATGTTTGTTCCTGTTTAGATATACCACAAAGAGGCACAGTCTCTGTGGTGAGGAGTTGCTAAGGAGGAAGTAGCAGTTGATACATCTGTTTTATGCCTACCCTTACCCACTACTGAGTAGTTACCAACCAGTACATTTCAGGGAACTTGTACCTTTGTCCTACCACATCTGTCTCAGGCCTCCTTTAACACAAAGGAATGGCAGCATTCTTTTTAGAAAATATATTCTAATTGGATAAATATTTTTTGATTTCACACATACTGCCTACAAACATACTTCTGTACTTAATGCCTATACTCCTATTGTAAATGGTTGTTTTTATACTTGGTACCTTCCATACTCAATGCATTCTCTTTTCTGTGATCCTGCTCCCCCTCCCCCACCTGTACACTCTTTCAAATTGTAGCAAGGTTTTGCACGTTGCAGTTGCTCAATAAATGTTTGTTGAATGAAATTAATTGGCTACAGTCTGTTCCTGTTTCCCTTTAACTTAAATCTGCACAATATTCCTGTATTGAAAGCACAATAACATTATTTGCAGTGCTCAGAATCATTGCCAAGGATGCATTTGATTTTCAGGTCATACTGAGAAGTAACAATGAACAAATGAATGAACAAAACAGCTAACCACATACATTTTAATTTTTTTAAAGATTGGCAAATCTAGCTTCTATTGTATTTGAAATATAAAACATTTATGTTTGCTATTTAATAATAAGGTTTATATTTTGGCAAATATTTGGCATGTAGGTGATTCTCTCTGAGCATTCTTTTTCTTTTCTGTGTTTTCCTTAAAATTTAAAAAAAATTATACAGCTGAAACATCTGGCAGATCTGATTTAATACACGGCCAAAATAACCATTGTTCTTTCCATGATTGTCAATTCTTTTGATGACCTCTTGTGTTTAATAATGTCGTTTCCTTTTTAGATTTCACAACGGTTATGGCTAGATTGAAAATCTGTGGAATCTAAACTATGGTTCTGCTAAACCTTTGTTAATAAATGATGAAGTAAAATGAATATGAATTTGAACTTAAAATTAATGGGTCTGAGATGACAGTAAACTTGTTTTAAATATCTGAGTTTGCATATCAGCTCTGTTTACTAGTCTCATGACTTTTCTTTCTGCAAGTTAATTATATTTGTCTTGTCTTAAAAGGTAATTGTAAGAATCATCAGTAGTTGAAAAGCACTTTGTAGCTATTAGCTGTATGTATGAGATTATAATTACCAAGTCATATTATATAATCCCTATTTCAAAGCAATTCACATAGGCATTTTCAGAAACCAAATCATTCTGATAGACTGACTCATATTCTTCCTCTAAGAAAATAAATATCTGTATTACTTAATAAAGAGTTTTTTTTTTTTTTTTTTTTTTTGAGACAGAGTTTTTCTTTTGTTGCCCAGGCTGGAGTGCAATGGTGCGATCTCTACTCAGTGCAGCCTCCGTCTCCCTGGTTCGATTCTCCCGCCTTACCTCCCGAGTAGCAGGGATTATAGGCATGTGCCACCATGCCTGACTAATTTTGTATTTTTAGTAGAGACAGGGTTTCTCCATGTTGGTCAGGCTGGTCGCGAACTCCCAACCTTAGGTGATCTGCCCACCTCGGCCTCCCAAAGTGCTGGGATTACAGGCATGAGCCACTGTGCCCAGCCAAAGATTTTATTTATATCGTTTACAAAAATTTTCCCCAAGAATGTGGAACCTACAAATTTCTCAGGTCTAGGTAACTCTAAACCACTGTATTGTTGCACTGAAAAATTTGCTGTTTGTAGATCTGGCCTGTGCATAGCAAGCCAAGTGGCTATGAGTGGGTAGAATATTATCTGGTGGATCGAATGCAGCAGAGGATATTCACCATCCATTCAGACTTGTAAAGTGTTTGGAGTGGAGCCTGGCAGACAGTATGCCACATCATACAATGTTTATTATATAGATATTAAGAACTGAGACAATATTAATTAATTCTACTGAAAAGATGATGAAGTGTAACATTCCAGAGACCTGCCTGGGAGAATGAGGAGTGAAATGTGTGAATACAAGGGTTTTAGCAGTGTCTAAGAGATGACTATCTACCTCTTGTTTAAAGAGTTTGGCATCAAAAGAAAGGAAAAAACAAAACCAAATGCAGTAGTAACAGCAAACAAAGGCTGAGTGTGTGTGTGTGTGTTGGGGTATGTGTGTATTTTAATTTAAATTTATTTTTTTTTTTTGACATTACAAAAGAGATGATGCCCACAGGGAAGAAATGACTGCAGGTCTACATAAGGAAGGGTATACTGTAGGATTTGGAATTCTAGCAAAGTAGAGGTGGATTAAGGGCTCAGCAAACTGAGAGGAATAACTATAAATCAGAGAAAAAAGGCTAGGTACAGTGGCTCACTCCTGTAATTCCAGCATTTTGGGAGGCCAAGGCAGGAGGATCACTTAAGGCTAGGAGTTCAAGACAAGCCTGGCAATATATCAAGACCCTATCTCTACAAAAACAAAAATAAAAATTAGCCGGTGTGGTGGCGCATGCTTGTAGTCCCAGCTCCTCAGGAGGCCGAGGTGGGAGGATCAACTGAGCCCAGGAATTTGAGGTTGCAGTGAGCTGTGATTCTGCAACTGCAGTCCAGCTGGGGGAACAGAGAGAGACTCTGTCTCTTAAAAAAGGAGAAGATGAAGAAGGAGAATGGGGAGGAGGATGAGGAGGGGGAAGAAGGGGAGGGGGAGGAAAAAGAAGGGGAAGAGGAAGAAGAAGAAAAGGAAAATGTCTTCAGTGGTTAAAGTATGAGAGGACAGAAGGAGGGACAGTGAGATATTGAAGTGGAATTAGGAGCACATGAGAACATTTATGTGAGGTTGTCTTGCAAGCGCCAGTGAATTAAAAGTGGATTGTCTGCTTGAGGATCTTCTCTTCTTTAAGATGACTAGAGAATAAATGAAATATGCGAAATGATCAGCTGAGGGGTATGATGGAGAATGAATGCTGGTAAGGAAGTAGAAATAAAGTGAGAAAGAGGATATGCCAATATTAGGGTCAAAAATAGGGTCATTTTTGCGTTTATTTTGTGTGCATTCAAAAATACAGTCTTTTGGTTATTTATCCAACACATATTTATATGTTTATTTATTCAGCAAATATTTGTTGAAAGTTTTTGGTTTTATAGGGCTTCTGTTTATCATGGGAAGACAGACATTAAAAAGATAAAAAAGTAAAATATTATACCATGCTAAGTGGTGAGAAGTGCTTAGGATACAAATTTTACAGGAAAGGGGTCGGAGAGAAAGCAAGAGAAGGAGAGAGAAAAATAATGAAAGACCAGAGAAAGAATGAGAGAAAGCGAGAGAGAGTTTCAGTGAGTGCGCCCAATGGAGTTGTCACTGAAAAGAAATAGGTGAGTAAAGACCTAAGGAAGTGAGAGAGAGGAACAGGACTTCCGTGGCCCAGGAGGAAGGCTCCTGCTCTGTGGAGGAGCAGTCAGGAGGCCATGTGGCTGGAGTGGACTGAGTGAGGGAGAGTGGCAGGCGAGGAGCTCAGAGAGGGAGTAGGGCATCAGATGGTACAGGGTCTTGTAAGCCAGGAGACTGCATGAAATGACTAAGTGGAGCAAGTGTAAATAGGAAAGAGGAAAGGGTCAATCATAGAGCCCTGGGTCGTCCCAAGGATGAGAGTTCTGCAAGATGAGAAGGAATAAGCAAAGGAATCTGAAGGAGAGCCAATGAAGGGAGAAAACCTAGCACAGTCAAGTGTCCTGGTAGCCAAGTGAAAGAAGTATGTCAAGGCTGAGGAAGTGGTCTTTTCTGTCAAGTGTACCCCTTGGGTCTAATATGATAGGGACTGGGAATTAACCATTGGATTTAGCAATGTGGCAGCCATACCAGCTGCTTTGTTGGGGTGGCAGGAGTAATTGCCTGATGTTATATGGGTTCAAGAAGGAAAGGGAGGAGAGAAATCACAAACAGTAAATGCAGGCAACTCTTTTGGAGTTTAACTGCATCTAGGAGGAGGGAATTGGCCTGGTAGTTAGAGAAGCAAGTGGGGTCAAAAGAATTATTTTAGGATGAGAGGTAAAAATAGCGTGTGTGTGTAAACTGTTGGGGAGGATAGAGTAGAGAAGGAAAAATTGATGTAGAAGAGAGAGGGGAGAACTGCTACAGCAGTGTCCTTAAGTGTGCAGGAGGCCATGACATCTGATATACAAGTTGTTTGTGTGTGTGTGTGTGTGTGTGTGTGTGGTGGGGGGAAAAGTGGCCTTAGCTAGTGTGTGCATAGTATCAGGAAAGAAGGCATAGTGTAAGCACAGTTAGATGTGAAGGTCAGAACTTGTGGAAGCTCTCTTTGGATATGTATCCAAAGATAATATAGATTCTCCCTGCCCTGCCCTCCCCGCCCCTCCCCTCCCCTCCCCTCCCCTCCCCTCCCCTCTCTTCCCCTCCCCTCCTGTTTTTGCCTCCCTCCCTCCCTCCCTCCCTCCCTTCCTTCCTTCTTTCCTTCCTTCCTTCCTTCCTTCCTTCCTTCCTTCCTTCCCATGTGTCTATCCATCCTCACACACATACCTATACATGCACAGTGATTTTCACACACTAAATAGAAGAGAAAGATGAGGTTTTCCTCTTTTGACAATTGCTGCCTTATATACCTCGAAGTCTGCTGTTATTTTCTGGTCTTTTTAAAAATCTGTTTGAAGGTCATATGCAGCATCCTTAAGCTTCCATCATTCCAAGTCTTGAGGAATTACAGTTAGTAAGGCAGAATGTGAGATTCCAGCTCCCTTTCATTATTGTGTTTTAACTTTGGGGTTGCCATTACTAAATGAGAATGGGAATCCATAAGTGAGTGAATTGCTGAAGGTGGCAGTGAAAGAGTCTGTTAGTGTCAGAAATTAGTAGTAGCACCTTTTAAGAATACCCTTCAGCAGCTATGGTGCTGGGTTCATGGGGGAAGCCCTATTTCAGGTTATTCCACATCCTAATCACTCTGGATGTAGACTTGGACCTAATCTTCTGGACCCAGACCTTTCGACCATTGAGACCTGACTGTCAATTTTATCCCTCTTCTGACCTTTTCTTTCTTTTTTTTTTGAGATGGAGTCTCTCTCTGTCACCCAGGCCGGAGTGCAGTGGCACGATCTCAGCTCACTGCAACCTCTGCCTCCTAGGCTCAAGCGATTGTCCTGCCTCAACCTCCCTAGTAGCTGGCATTACAGGTGCCCACCACCACGCCCAGCTAATTTTCTTTTTTTGTATTTTTAGTAGAGACAGGTTTTACCATGTTGGCCAGGCTGGTCTCGAACTTCTGACCCCAAGTGATCTGCCCACCTCGGCCTCCCAAAGTGCTGGGATTACAGGCTGAGTCACCATACCCAACGTGTTCTGACCTTTTCATTTTAAGTTTTTGGTTTAGTTACCTGTCTTCAGGAATTATTGTTTCTATTACTTCTAGGGCCTAGACTTCTGGTTTGCTGAGAATTTCCTACAATCTTTAGTGTTTTGACTAGTAAATTTTCTGGCCTTTTCTGTCCACATTGTCTTGTAGTCCTTGTCCATATCTGACTAGCACCATCATGTTGATGCCTGGTATTGGACTGTGTGCATTAGCCAACCACAGTACCATAATTGTTTGGGATTTTGTGGTTATTTTTATAAATTGTTATAATTCATATGACTAATTTTATGAAAATGATTTCTTAACACTATGGCAATATTTAATTGGTCAAAATATTATTTTTCTTCTATTTTATTTAACCAGTTTAACTGTTTCTCATAATAATTATTATTCTGTTATTAAAAATAACAAAAACTAAAACCATTTCTAGAGATACAATAGTTAGATAAAACCAAGCTTTTCTACAAACTAGTCTGTTTTTACTTACAGTGCTTTTCTGAAGAAACAAAGTACATTAAAAAAAACTACTAGTAGCCTCAGAATTAAATAAAAGTAAACAGAATTTTTGTGGCCTAACTTTAATCTGAAACAGAGAGAGTATGATGAATAGTTTTGTCTTTTTTTCCCAAAATCTCCTTTCAAGGCTGTTTATAATTCATTCTGGCTTCAGGGTAGCTCACTAACATGAGCATGATCAGTCTGTAGAATGAGTACTCCTGGAAATATATCGGAATCAAGTAAGCAGGGTACTGTCCTGTTTTAAGTATGAGAAGTTAAGAAAAATCTGGAATATTACAGTAGGTCTGTTATTTTTAAAAAACAATCACATGCAAAAAATTTGGACCCAGAGTAGATGATGGGCAACAATAGCTACCATTTTAGTGAGCACTTATTGGCCAAGCATATGTCTGCTGTCATTTGATTTCACAAATCCTTACAAAATAATTTGAAGCAGATATCAGTAAACCACTTTATGCATAAAACACTAAAGTTAGAGCTGCTAATAATAAATTTGTAAAAGGCCACACAAACCAGTAAACTGGAGAGCTGGTATCGGAGCCTGTTTGAACAATGTTGGAAGGCATAAAATTTTAATTATAACCTATATGTACATATGGTGAGCAGATAATTGAATTGGGTCAATGTTGTCATACTGTATTACTGTGGACATGTGGAAGACCTGAGAACCATAGTACTCAAGTGTGGTTTGCAGAACTCTGGGGTTCCCTGAGATACTTTCGGGGGTCAGCAAGTCAAAACTATTTTGATTATAATGTTAAGATGTTATTTGTCTTTTTCACCATGTTGACATTTGCATTACTGGTCCAAAAGCAATGATAGATGAAACCACTGGCATCTTAGCATGATGCCATGATGGTGCCCATCAATGCAGTGGCACCAAACTCTACTAATGATCACTGTATTCTTCACAGTCACTAATTCATAGCTAAAAATCCCAGCCAGACCCACTTCAGAATGATCTTCATCTGCTTATTGAATCAGTAGAATTTATTCAATTTCTTAAAATTTAACTCTTGAGAACACATTTTAAAAAATATAATACTTGAGAAAATGGGAATGGCATACCAAATACAGTGCTGGTGTAGAGAAAAAGCATTTGTACAGTTTTTTGAGTTGTGTGATAGGAAGAACTATGGCCCCTTAAATATGTCCTTGCCTTTATCCCAGGAACCTGTGAATATATTACCTTGTATGTCAGAAGTAACTTTGCAGATGTGATTAAAGTTAAGGACCTCGAGATGCAGAGATTATCCTGGATTATCCAAGTGGGCCTAATCTAATAACAAGAGTTCTTAACAGGGAAGAGGAAGGTAGAAGATGGGTCAGAGAGATGTGATGTGAGGAGGACTCAACCCACTGTTGCCGGCTTTGCAGGTGGAAGAAGGGGGCCACAAGGCTGGGAATTTGGATGTCTTTTAGAAGCTGGGAACAGCCCTCAGGTGACAGCCTGAAAGAAGACCATAAAGAAATGAATTCTCCCCTAGAGATTCCAGTAAGGATAGTAGTCCGCCAGCATCATGATTTTAGTCTGATGAGATTTGTACTAGACTTCTGTCCTGTGGAACTGTAAGGTAATAAATGAAGTTTGTGGTACTTTATGAAGGCAGTAACAGAAAGCTAATACAAGTTGTATGCTGAACTAGCCTCTTTTACTTGGAAAACCATTTTTGCTTGAAAGAATGACTCATAACAAAATGTGCTGCTTCAGTCTTGGGTGTTAGGCAGACATAGTCTTGAAAATGAACAAAGTGATCTTGCCACTTAAAGAAAAGCAACTGGCCGGGCGCGGTGGCTCAAGCCTGTAATCCAGCACTTTGGGAGGCCGAGACGGGCGGATCACGAGGTCAGGAGATCGAGACCATCCTGGCTAATACGGTGAAACCCCGTCTCTACTAAAAAAATACAAAAAACTAGCCGGGCGACGAGGCGGGCGCCTGTAGTCCAGCTACTCGGGAGGCTGAGACAGGAGAATGGTGTGAACCCGGGAGGCGGAGCTTGCAGTGAGCTGAGAGCCGGCCACTGCACTCCAGCCTGGGTGGCAGAGCAAGACTCCGTCTCAAAAAAAAAAAAAAAAAAAAAAAAAAAGAAAAGCAACTGACAGGGTGTGTTTAGACTTTTGGAAAAACTTCTATTTGTCACTGTGAGCTTGATGGTTTGCTGAAGACTTTGATGAGATTGGTGGTAATATTAGCAAATGTGATGTCTTGATAATACTTAATAGAATATGTCAAAATTTGCATAACTCAGTGAACCAATATTTCCCCAAAGACCAGTGTATGAGTTACAAAATCTTGCATTGTTAAAATATTCTTTTGAAGTGCAAAATAAAGAAATGGATTTCAATGGGACAGAATGTAGAAAGTTCACTGATACAGTTTCAGATTTCACATTGCCACGAACCTGTAAGGAATGATCATTCTTTGGTGGATAGTATCAAAAGATAATATTAAGCATTATCTGAAAAAGCTCTGAAAATTTACCCTTTTCCATTTATATACACTTGTGGGACATTAGATGTTCTTCATGTCATGGCAGATTGAGTGCAGAAACAGGTAAGGGAATCCAGCTACCTTTTATTAGTCAGGTGTTACAAAAATGTTAAACAATATCAATCTTTGCACAAACTTTTTTGTTTTAAAAGTGATTTTCATAAAATAATATTTATCATATAATGATTTGTGACTATATTAAGTGAATTAATAAATATTTAAAATTTTCTCAGTTATAATTTCTAAAATGATAAATACTGATAGATAGAACCATGCATACAAAAGCCCTTAGTGGTCTCTCAACAGTTTCAAGAGTGAGAATTGCTGTTTTAGAAAGCACTTGGAAAATAATGATAAAGATGTCAATTATCAACAAGGAAAAATACCTACACCATGTTTTCAAGGACAAAAAGGAGATCACAAAACTTTTTGTTTAGAATGAGTCTGTTTATTCAAAATTTTATACCTATGTTAACTATTTTAATATTGAGAAATGTATGGAGAGATGTTCACTAAAATTTCAGTAGTGGTATTTTCTGGGTGAGTGTTTTTTTTATTTGTACTTGTCTGTATGGTTTATTTTACAATGAGCATGTATCATGAAATAAAATAGCAAATCTGTATTAAAAGCACATTTATTATTTTACAGCATATGTTTTTATAAGAACTGCGAAGCCATGTAAAAAGTGTATAATGTATTCATGAAAGCTTTTCTTTCATTGCATTCTTTTCTAGGGCTACTAAATGATAGTCATGGTTTTTGGTCCAAGTTTATTGCTCAAGGCTTTAATGCAGTAGTTCTGAATTTATATGTTTAAGATGGTCTCATTGGTAGGTTGGCCCAGTAGATATTGACATTCGTTAATGCAGCAGTGTGTTAACTTCACTCATCCTTTTGTTTTCTGTTTAGTGTTTACGGATAAGCCTTGTAGGGTAGAATTAAACTTATGATGTTTATAAACATATTATAAATTGTTCAGGATTATAGCAGGACATGAGGGCTTTAGGGTGCGCACGGTTAATCATAAGCAAACACTGTCACAGAAACGCAGTGTTTGATGTCTAGTTTCCGTTCTAATCTCATAGTCTTTGATGTTATCCTCTTAAGACTGGAAAATGTCATGTTCATTTTCTTGATCCGGTTAACATGATTTTATGAGTGGGTTCAATAAATTAGCAGAATCTAGGACAGTTTCTTATCAGTAAAATGAGGATAATAATAGAATTACCTCAAAGGATCAAAGGATAGTTGTGAGGATTAAAGGAGATAAAATATATAAAGCATTTAGAACAGTGCCCCGCACGTAAGTGCTCCATTAGTGATAGCTATTATTATCTAGAAAGTGCACACAGTAAGTTCATAGAAAATATTATTCACAAAGAGCTAACTTTCCCAGATACTCATGTTCAAATTGTTCATGTATTTGCATTAGCAATGATCATGCAGAGGCTGTTATCAGCGTCTCTTTTTAGAGCAGGCACCTGCTTTTCAGGTGACACTCTTAATTTGATTAATACTCTCTTCTCATATGAAAACACTCTAGGTTCAGGCAAGAACCAGTGTAGTATTGTGATCTAGGAAGGTGAGCAGAACCACCATTTTCTCTTTGACTCTTTGCTTGCTCATTCATTGGTTAGTTCATTTCACAAACATATTGCATGGGAGCCATGTGCTAGGCCTTGTGCTCGGGATGGATAAGAGGCATGAGACACATCTGTGGGAGAGGAAGATGCCATTGGGTGACTAAATACAGTGCCATAAGTGCTGTGAGGGGGAAGCACTGGGTTGCTGTGGGTGATTTGTAGGTGTGCATTGCTGCCACAGGCTCTGGGGTAGTGCGCCATTGGGAAGGGCCATGGAGGGAAGTTTCTCTGAGGGGAATTGTGAGCAAATAGGCCTCCCAGGCTGCTGAGCAGTGAGCAGCCTATGCTTTGTTCCTCTCTTTGTTCCTCCTTCTCTAAGGACATCTTATTATCTGCTGATGTGCCTTATGGGCAATTTGCATGGAAGATTTATTAGTCATATTTTTATGTTCTTCATATTCTGTTTACTGGGCTGAAAGAAACATATGTGTTTATCCAATATTTATAGGGCAAACAAAATTTTTAGGAATATTTAATAAAGGCATAGCGGTTTCAGAAAAATTTTTCTTCAGTTATTTTAACCATAACTGGAGTTTTAAACATTTAAAGATGATTTTTGTTTGTTTATTTCAGAGTTGTGGAAGGAATAATCTTTCTGAAGTTTTTTTTTTCGAATCAGCCCACAAATTCATAGACTAATCATAAGGAAACCATTTAGCTGGTATTTATGTAAAGAAATATTTTATCATAACTGAATTTTCAAATATTTGGGCTCATATTTCTATATTTTGCAGTGGCAACCTCTTTTTTTTTTTTTTTTTAAAGAAACTTTTTCTTCCTTTATCTTTTCTGGTTCCCAATTGAAGTAGAATTTTGGAGAAACTGGAAAGTTACTGTCAGGTTGACTGGATATAGTGCTGCATGGTGTCCAGAAAGGAATATGCAGCTCACTGGAGATGAGGTTTTTGAGATAGAGTCTTGCTCTGTTGCCCAGGCTGGTGTGCAGTGGTGTGATCTCAGCTCACTGCAGCCTCCGACTCCCAGGTTCAAGCGATTCTCCTGTGTCAGCCTCCCAAGCAACTAGGACTACAGGCACCCACCACCATGCCCGGCTAATTTCTATATTTTTAGTAGAGATGGGATTTCACCATGTTGGCCAGGCTGGTCTTGAACTCCTGATCTCAAGTGATCTGCCCGCCTCGGCCTCCCAAAGTGCTAGGATTCTGTAATCCCAGCACAGGCGTGAGCCACTGCACCCGGCCTGGAGATAAGTTTTGAAACGTTTAAGAGCTGGAGAGCAGCAGATGAGAAAGAATAGTTCAGGAAAACTGGTAGGCCATGTACCCAGGAAATAGATGATGAGGTAAGAATAAGTGCTAAGCAAGGAATTGAGAATCTTGTAGAAGACTTAAGGCAAGAAGACCAGTTTTATACAGTAGTCCTGCCTTATCAGTGAGGGACACATTCCAAGACCCCCCGTGGATGGTACCAAACCCTATTTATACTCTGGTTTTTTTTGTGTATATACGTACATACATATGGTAAAGTTTAATAGGCCCAGCAAGAGATTAGCAACAATAGTAATAAGATAGAACAATTATAACCATATACTCTAATAAAAATTATATGAATGTGGACCCTCTCCAAAATGCCTTATTGTACTGTACTGCAGGAAACTAAAGCCACAGAAAGTGAAACTACAGATAAGGAGGGACTACTGTACAAGTCCAAATGTATTAAGTGCAATGGGGATAAAAAATGTTTTAGCCATTTATTCAGTAAGTAAATAAAATTTTTGAGTGCCTACTAGTCACGGTTGAGGTGGGGGTAAGATCATTTCTGTTTAAAGAATTCAGAATTCAGGAAAGGCTTTTTTTTTTTTTTTTTTTTTTTTGCGGGGAAGACAAGGTCTCACTCTGTCACCCAGACTGGAGTGTAGTGGTGCAATCTCAGCTCACTGCAGCCTCCACCTTCCGGGTTCAAGTGATTCTCATGCCTCAGCTTCCCGGGTAGCTGGGACTACAGGTGCTCACCATCATGCCCGGCTAATTTTTGTATTTTTTGGTAGAGATAGGGTTTCACCATGTTGGCCAGGGTGGTCTCAAACTCCTGAC
Source organism: Trachypithecus francoisi (assembly GCF_009764315.1). NCBI lineage: Eukaryota > Metazoa > Chordata > Mammalia > Primates > Cercopithecidae > Trachypithecus > Trachypithecus francoisi. The sequence continues at coordinate 40,527,902 of NW_022681463.1, forward strand.
CTCAAGTGAGCTGCCTGCCTCGGCCTCCCAGTATGTTGGGATTATGGGCGTGAGCCACTGTGCCCGACCGAAGATAGGCTTTTAATAAGAGTTCATGACATTTAACTTGCCCTTAAAGGTATACAGAGATAGAGTTCTAATGCAATGCTGTCCAATTAAAATATAATGTGAGGCTCATGTGTAATTTAAAACTTTCTAGTAACCACATTAAAAGAAATCAAAAGAGACGGGTGAAATTAATTTGAATAGTATATATTATTTAACCCAATATGCCCAGAATATTGTAATTTCAGCATTATAATCAGTATAAAAATATTGAGATAGTTAACATTTTTCACACTAAGCCCTTGAAATTGACTCTTCATTTTACATGTCCAGCACATAGCACATCTCAATTCAGAAGCTAACTTTTCATTGGAAATATGTGATCTAAATATAGAGTTTATAAAATTTTACAGTTGAAAAACAAAATTCACATACAGTTTGTTCCAGTCATACTTTAAAGTTTTCCAATAACTGAATAGGGCATCTGTTTTAAAATTTGAATGCATATTAAAGTTAATTCAAATCAAAAATCTTTTTCCTAGTCATATTAAATTCAACTCCACCCGTGGCTAGAAGCTACCATACTGAGTAACACAATTTTAAAGAAATTGAAAAGAAAGTTTTGTAGGCAGAAAGAAGGTGTCGAGGAAAAACGTTGGAGCAGTCTTGAGGAAGCAGCAAGCAGCCCAGTGTAATTTATTTGAAATGAAATAGTGAGAGAAAAACCTGGAATGATATTTGGGAGCCCTGGATGCATAGTATCCAAATTGGAACTTCAAGTAAACAGACATTGGGCACTCACTGGGTTAACTTTTTGGGAAAAACTTTATAAGAGGAATGAGAGGCTGCCTGTTTTGATTTAGGCTGATTAATCTGGCTATATTGTTTAGGGTGGATTTGAGAGCCAAGGGGAAGAAGAGAGGCTGGAGGTGAGGATATTAACGAAGAGCTAATCGCAGATAGAAAGACGTAATGAGAGCCTGGAGTAGAAAAATGCTGGAGATTCCCCAGCCTAAAAAGATTCCCTTTCACTGAATCAGCCTCCCTCAATGGGTTTCCTAGTGTTCAACTATCTTTCTGTGCTGTTACAAATATTATGTTGTGTCTCTAGTATATTGTCTGCTAGTATTTCATTTATTAGTTTCCCATCCATCTCCATAGATTGGTACTGTAAACGTAGCCATTCGGCACTTATTTCATTGTATCATTGTATGTTATTTTGTGTGTTTGGATCTATTTTAGAGTTTGAGCCATCAGTGAAGAGAGACCATTTCATTTTCGTGTTTGCATGCATAGCGCCTAGCACACTTAGAGCCTCTGGTGTTCTTGTTGCACTGAGAAGGAATTCAATAAATGTTTCTTGATTTGAGTGAACCTGCAATGATAGTAGTTTGTGGATGGCACAGACTTGGGGATGCCAATAACTTTGACTCATATTTGGGCAATAAGGAAGCAACTGAAGGTGGGGAGTTCATTTCAAGGTGAATTGCCAGAGGTTTCAAGGCAAATTTTTATTGGGGAAAAGGTGAAGCAACAATATGAAGTAGTTTCTGGTATTCTTCTGTTTCTTTTTAAGAATACAGAAGAAATTGAAATCATCAGAGAAATCCTATTACTTGATATAGGCAAATATATTACCCCTTACAATTTGTTTAAAATTAGAAATCCTAAGGCTAAAGGTGAAAAGCCAGGTATAGCTATTTCGACAGTGAAATAAATGATTGAGTGGCAGTTATAGCCCATTCACCAACTGGACAAATAGGCACCATGAGGAAGGACTGGTGTTTGTGGGACATGATGATTTCCTCATAATAAATGGGAGACTTTTTGTACATCATGCATTTGGTTGATAATGAAGAGGAGGTGGAGAAAAATAGTTAATATTTATTAATTTTATTAACAAGTTAATTCATCAACTTTATTAACATTATTAAGAACCTATGTTAGAAACAATGTTAGGTGCTTTATATAAAGTTTATTCTCACAGTTTTTATAGGTTACAGGTATTATCCCTATTTTATAGAGGATGATGCTGAAGTTAAGAGAGTTTTAAAAGTGTGCCAAAAATCACATAGCTAGTAAGTGATCGAGCTGGGAATGGAACCCGGATATGTCTTACTGTAAAGTTTGTGACCCATTCGTAATTGGGCATAGTAGATGTTACAGAGAGGGCATTTTGGAGTTAAAAAAAGGTAGGGGGAAAGGTAAGGTTCTTTTTCTAGAGCAGAAGCTCTCTTCTGTTCATTTGGATGGTGATGATGAAAACTCTTCCAGTGGCATAACACCAGAAATTATGGGGACTGCATTAGGCTAGCTTTGTCAGGACTCCCATAGGAGGTGGTCGTGTGGAAACCATGATAAAGAATAAGAAGGTGTGAATTTTCTTCCTTTTTTCACTTCTTCACATAGTGTAGATAGAGTTAATGTGTGGGAACATAAAACGCCAAGAAGGTGGAATGAAGGAAATAGGGATTGATTGTTTGTAAATTAGTGTTTCATCCCTTGAAGATTAAAAAAAAAAATCTTACCTAGTTCATTACTATTCCAGAGACAGATTAAAAAGTGTCTGCCTCTTTTTTTTTTTTTTTTTTTGAGATGGAATTTCGCACTCAGGCCCAGGCTTGAATGCAATGGCGTAATCTCAGCTCACTGCAACCTCTACCTCCTGGGTTCAAGCGATTCTCTTGCCTCAGCCTCCCAAGTAGCTGGGATTACAGGTGCCAGCCACCACGCCTGGCTAATTTTTTGTATTTTTAGTAGAAATGGGAGTGTCACCATATGGGTGAGGTTGGTCTCGAACTCCTGACCTCAGGTGATCCACGTGCCTTGGCCTCCCAAAGTGCTGGGATTACAGGCATGTCTGCCTCTTAATAGAAGAGTCAGATGAGGCTGGGTGCAGTGGCTCACGCCTGTAATCCCAGCACTTTGGGAGGCCGAGGCGAATGGATCACTTGAGGCCAGGAGTTCGAGACCTGCCTGGCCAACACAGTGAAACCCTCTCTCTGCTAAAAATACAAAGATAAGCTGGGCCACTTCGGAGGTTGAGGCATGAGAATCGCTTGAATCTGTGTGGCAGAGGTTGCAGTGAGCCGAGACCGTGCCACTGCATTCCAGCCTGGGCAACAGAGCAAGACTCTTCTCAAAAAAAAAAAAAAAAAAAGAGTCAGATGAACAAAACTGATATACTTCAATACTAGCTTTCTTTTAGATATCTTAATTTTATCAATAACGGTAAATATGCTGTTTAGTTGATTTTTATCAACTAAAACTTGGAGTCGGCCGGGCGCGGTGGCTCAAGCCTGTAATCCCAGCACTTTGGGAGGCCGAGACGGGCGGATCACGAGGTCAGGAGATCGAGACCATCCTGGCTAACACGGTGAAACCCCGTCTCTACTAAAAAAATACAAAAAATTAGCCGGGCGAGATGGCGGGCGCCTGTAGTCCCAGCTACTCGGGAGGCTGAGGCGAGAGAATGGCGTAAACCCGGGAGGCGGAGCTTGCAGTGAGCTGAGATCCGGCCACTGCACTCCAGCCTGGGCGACAGAGCGAGACTCCGTCTCAACAACAACAAAAAAAAAACTTGGAGTTTTAGCTGACTCAGGGGAGTGAAATGGCTCTCTTTGAGACTGATAATCATTTTCTGACATGAGGCTATTTAAGGCCTCAAGGACTTCTGATGTCAATTAACCATCAAATATTTTAACAGTGCTTAGTCTTTGCTCAATATCTTGGTCCATTCATGCACGTCAAATAGACATTTTGGTTTATGAGAGTCCATGTTTCGGAAGAGGCTGTTGGATTCTTAAAGCATTTATTCAGTCATCAAATATTTATTGAGTATTGAACTCATGTTAGTCATTGTGACAGACATGGGTATTTAGTGGTGAACAAAATATATATTTTCCTGCTGTCATATTCTTTGAAATCTAGTGAGGTTGGCAGACTTTAAAAAGACAGTAACACAAATGAATATACTGTCATACATTTTGATAATATTTGACATTTACCATATTGATCTCATTGAACACTAGAGATTTACTTTCTTTAAATAGATGTATCTTGAGAAGCTGTGTGTGTGTGCATGTGTGTGTATGTATGTATGTATAAAACTTCACATTTGTGTAAATCAAGTAATAATTTAGCTTTGTGATTTTGAGCTAGTCATTTCGTTTCTCTGGATTTTAATTTTCTTGTTTATTATATAGCAATTTATAGAAGATCTTTGTAGAAGTTTCTGATGTTAAATTCAGTCATGATGTTATGTGATTGAGATGTTTATATACTATTTTTTAATGTTGCTCAAAACATAAATTAGTTCATTTTGTACCTGAAAATAGAAAGTAAGACTTGTTAAATAATAAATTTACCCAGCTGGCATCAATAGTTATAATGCTGCCATACTGGAAATGTTGAAAGTTTTGCAGAAGCTTAAATATGAAGCTTTCAAAATTATTGTCGAAATTCTAGATTCTAAGTTCTATTAAAAGCCTGTTTATTTTCTTCAGCTGCATATGTATTCGATGCAAATCTTCTAAACTTGAAACAAACACTTGATGGCCTCTCTGATCATCAGTTTTCCAGTTTATTATTTTTTAATAGATAATTTTTTGGAGCACATTTAGAAGTATAGAAAAATTGAGAAGTTAGACCAATTTATTTTCACAGTGGGAGTAATAGGCCCTATCTTGGATAGTTGTGAGAATAAGAATTATTGACTGTAAAAGTTTTAGCATAGGTCCTCATTCCTACGCAGCTATTACTGTGATCAACTTTTTCCCTTCATCATTACGCTAACTCCTACACTGAAAGAGAGCTAGGTATCTATTTATCTTTTTAGTTAATAAAAGAAAAAATTCTATTGTCATGCCCATTTCTATTTGTATCACTGATGGCCACCGACCACAAATCTGTTCCACCATTTAATGTTTTCTCTCATTTCAGTGATCTTTGTTTGTTTCCTTTTTCTAACCATGGAATTTTATGAAAATCTAGACATCAAAGGAAGCAACATAAGAATGAGTAGGTGATTTTTGTATTTTTTCAAAAGCTGATCATTTTAAAACAAAACATTTAAAAAGTTTCCAGTTATTAATATAGATTTAATATGCATTTGAAGAATTTTCAAAATTTAAACCAACTTTTAGTAAAATCGAACTTTAAAATATATTGATGTGCGTTTAGTACATAAACTGGTATGTGTGGAAAACAGGCGAAGATACAAAAGATAAGGAGTAAAATCATGCTGATGGATGTTACACTAACGAAATGCCACATATAGCCATAGTACTAATGTACTATTCTTTAACATATTACAATAATTATAATATATGGCTTTGAAACTTTAAAGATATGAAACCCCCAAATCATGTTCATATTTGAAAGAGAAACTTAAGGCAATAAACAGTTTGTAGCAATTAGAACTATATTTTGCATGCCATTAATATATAATTGCATGCTACTTTTATATATCCATTGTAGCAAAGATTCCCGGGGAACTCTATCAGGCCTGGTTTATGATAGATATGTAGATAGGTAGGTAGACAGAAAGATCCTGGTTTAAGATAGATAGATAGATAGATAGATAGATAGATAGATAGATACACACACACACATATTGATAAAGACCAATCAGAAAAAATATATATGATACATATATTTAAAAGACCAATCAGAATATTTATCTATATTATGTATAATATATATTTTTGGGTTGGTCTTTATCAGTGAACTCATACTTGAATAGTTAGTAGAGTAACCGAATGTCTTGTTTTTGCTCATTTGTGTTTGAGGTATGATTGTAGTGCCCATGGGATAGTGCAGTGGTATTTGCATCACATAATTGTTACATCTGGGCCTTTTTGTTCCCGTTGACTTTCAGGGCCATTTTGACACCTGCATTAAAGACAATTTCTGAGACATTTTCTTCTAGAAACAAGAATGGTGTTAGTAGAGAATCAGAGAATAATTTGTATATCAGACCTCTTCGTTCTATAACGAACGAAGTCTCGTTATAGAACAAAGTCTCACAAGTAGCAGATGGCCATAGCTGTCATTCACATAGAGCTCCAGCTTTCATAAAACGGTATGTTTCCTGGATACAATCTGGGGCCTATTTGCCATTTAATGGCCTCACTCTGTTTGAAGTTTAAAGTTCTCCACTCTACTGCGCCAACAGTTTTCGATATTTATTTAGCAGCTGGCTAGGAACTAGAGAATCTTGTGTTGCACTGAAGACATGATGTTCACACGTTGAATCAGACAGAAAAATTTATATTATGCCTAATATATACTGTTTATGAAGACAGAGATGTATATACATGCTCCAAATGATTAAAATGAAAAGTTATAAACAACACAGTTAACCCTCAGTGGCTCAGTACATTTTTGTGACAGGATAAGTGCTGCTTACACACATGATGCTGTTCTCTGTGTTTGGCCTATTGGAATGCATTGATCTATATTTCCTAAGCTGAAACGAAAGTAAGAAATTTAATTTATATTATAGTTATTGATTAATCACATTGCTTCATGAGTGTACCAGAATAATACATGCGGAAACATATTACTAGTTGAAGTAAGTTTTAGATGGTTATTTGTGGATTATTGCCCTATTACGGTCTCTGTAGAAATGTAAAAGTTTACTTAAAAGTCACCAGAAGGTCAGCTGCAGTGGCATATGCCTGTAATCCCAGAACTTTGGGATACTGAGGCTGGCAGATCACCTGAGGTCAGGAGTTCGAGACCAGCCTGCCAACAAGGTGAAACCCCATGTTGTCTTTATTAAAAATACAAAACTTAGGCAGACGTGGTGGCACCTGCCTGTAATCCCAGCTACTTAGAAGGCTGAGGCAGGAGAATTGCTTGAGCCCGGGAGGCAGAGGTTGCAGTGAGCCTAGATCGCACCATTGCACTCCAGCCTGGGTGACAGAGTGAGACTCCATCTCAAAAAAAAAAAAAAAAAAAAAGGTCACCAGAAGAACATGGTCCTATTTGGAAAAGATATTTATAAATTTCATTATGTCTGTATGTCTGTAGATGTAGCTTAATGATATTACCATCAGATGTGCCTTGTTATCTTTGGGTGAAGAGGAATAGTCCTATGACAGTCTTTGAAGGTTGATCATAAGATTTCTGTTTTTTTTGTTTTTGGTTTTTTTTCAGTTTCAGAAAGTTTTGAAACACCTAGTTCAGCCTCACTTTTATTAAGGACATATGTCTGGAACTTTGACTTGAGTTCTTTCTTTTTAGAAGCATTATATAACTTAAATATTTTGACTTGCATCTAGCCCCAGCTTTTCTTTGTTGAAGAGCTCTGATTGTATTGCCTTGTCTCGAATGCATCATTGATCATTATGAAAAGAATACAGGTTGTTCCTGATGTCTGTTCTCCTTTCTCTAGTAATGGAATTTTGAACTAGGTAAATGGCAATGTAGAGTCAAGACTACGCTTCTTAGCTTCTCTTGTTGCTAGGAGTGTCTCTGGTTCTGGCCACTGGGGTGTACGTAGATTTGTTTTGTGGCAGCTTGCTTAAGAAACCTTCCTTAAGAGAGTATCCATTATGTGTGTGTGTGTGTGTGGTGGGGGTGGGGGAGTCGGGGGACATCCTCTTTCTCTTTTTCTTATTATTAATTCCTTCTTTGTATCTTGCTCCCTGGAATACAGTTGCAACTATTTTGAACCATGGAGTTGAGGCCCCCAAGACAGAGAAACAAGATAGAAGGCACCTGCACCTTTGATATTTAATGACAAGCGATGAAGTACCAAAACAGCCCCAAAACACTAACTACACTTTCATGTTTCATGTGACAGGAAAACAAACTTCTGTTTTGTGTAATCAATTGCTGTTTTGGGTTTCAGTCATTGCAGATGAACCCAATCCCAACGATTGGGTTCAACAGGTTGTGTATAACTTTAACTGATTCTTTAACTACTTTGTTAATATATATTCTCCTAGACTTGTGTACTGGTTAGAACTCTTAGAGGCAAGGGTGAAAACTATCACCTGTGTGAAAGGACCCTGAAGTGGCCCCCAGAATTGGAGGAGACCCAAGAGCTATTCACCACACCTCCAAGGATGTTCACAGCCAGGGACTGGACCCCACCTGGACTCTTTCTCTCCACAATTTGGATCCAATTTCATTTTCCTCTTGGTTTTATTTTGTTACTGCAGACTGGCTCTCTGCAGTGAAAGAGAATGGTACCAGACTAATTTCCTTAATACTTGAGACTTCAGATGGGATATAGCTGTATCTCGTCTTCTGTTGGAAAAATATTAGGGAACAACTCACATTGACCTGGCTTGGGTCACATGCCAGTTGCACCCGTTTGCCTGTCACTGGACCAGCTTGAATTACCTGCAGTTTATTGTGGTTACTTTGGAGGCAGGTGGATGGGAAGATTGGACCTGGGGGAGGGTGCAAGGATTGGCAGCATCCACTGAAACCATTTGTTGTAAATGAAGTGTGTGCTATTTTGACAAAACAGTGTCTATTATAGCTGATACATCATTTATAAATGATTTACAGTTGGGATCATCTTATTCTTTCTTGAAAGCAGTCCATGTGTGAAAAAAATGAGGGCTGCGAGTTTGCTTTGAATTTGGTTTCTGACTTTGAAGTTGTGAAATTTGGCAAGACTGCAGCTCAGATAAATCCTTTGTTTGGGAATTTTGATGAATTTCAGTCCCCATTGTCACATTATACAGGCTAATTATTGGGAACCACTGAACAGATTTCCTTATTTTCTTTGATCTTCAGTCTCATTGATTATAATGGAAGCATTGCTATAATCATTAATCTTTTTAATGTAGACCTAGGGAGGTGTTTTGGATATTAAAGAATTAAGGCTATTACGCCCTGAAAAATACTTAGTGTCACAAATTCTACTTAAAATTCTAAGATGAGAGCTTCTCTAAGGAGTTAAAATTTGGCATTTAAGGAGTTAAAATTTTATGTATGTTTGACCTACATGAAGTTTGAGAAGTAAAAATTCTTTTGAAAGGGCTTTAGGATACTGAGTTTCCAGAATGTACTTGAAATATTAACAAATGATGGAAGATAAATTAATTGAAAGGTCCTGGTGTCATGGGATTGAGTTCTGTTGAGGGAGAGAGGACATCTCTGTCGACAGGGCATGCCTTCGGAGAGTGGGCAGGGCCTGGCATGGGCTGGGCAAAAGCTAATCATGACACAGCGCCTGCTTCCAGGTGGCGTTCAAGCAATATGGTGACATTTCAGAGGCTTCAAAAATAGAGGTGTATTGCTTGTGTAAGTATTTTATTTATTAATCTAATTTCTAGTCAGATATATGTGAGGTGCATAGATGAAGCATATTCTTTCTCCAGGATGCTGAAAGTCTCAAGCTTTTTATTTTTTTCTTCAATCAAAGATGAAAAGAAAGTTGTGTTGTTTGGGTCACGTAAACCATCATACACTTTCTCTTGGTATCGTTTTGCCAGCCCACGCAAGAGAAAGGGAGGGAAGGGAGCATTTGATATTCAATGAACAAAGAAGCATACCTTTCTACAGCCAGTGTCAGCTCTGGAAATGCCTTTTGTGATCAGAACGTTTTGTAGATGATGTTCACTAGAGTCCCAGACAGGAAGAAGGAACGAAGGCCAGAAAGGCAATCTTGCTGCAAGATGTCATAGGATAATTTTTCATTCCCCAGGAGCAGCCACAGCAGGCACACTCCGTGATGACCCGTGTTGTTTGGAGGAGTTGATCTCTACCCTAAGGGTTGGAGGTTGTGCATTTAGAACTCCAATATGAATGGTTACTATGTGGGGAGACTGGCGCTTTTCCTTCACCCACAAAAAGTGCAAGTCCGGGTCAGAGATTAGCATCCGGTTGCTTGCTGTTGCCTTTCCTTCCTGCCTGATTTTGGAGAAAGGTGAATGTGTGTTTCCGTTTTTATCCCCGGGTGGCCTGCGGTTAGGATTTTTCTTCTTTGAAAAAGGGAGGTATACGCCCCTTTAGCAGTTAATGACAATGTTTATAAGGACCTGAAGTCTTTGAATAAAAGCCCAATAATGTCATATTATTTTCATCTGCAAGGTGAATAGTCTGTTATGATGGTATAAATATCTGAAGTAATATGGAAGGACAGGACAAAAATAGGTTTCTGAGAAATGTGTGGCATTTTTTGTTTCCTGATAATATTACAGCTTTATCTACTGATCTCAGCTAGAGTTTGTCATATCCAGATCCCTCTGGGCTGAGCTGTCGCTCCTTTGCCTCCTTTTCCAAGGCCCATTTCATTGCACAATTAAGCCTTGCTTAAAACCTTCTCTTCTCATGAACTCAGACATATCATAAGTTAAAACTACCTATTAAATATTCAGTTTTAGGATTTTGTTTAGATGACATTATACTTCCTATTTCATGAGGAAGGACCAAGATGTGTGTTTCTTACTATATTTATTGTGTCCTGCTTTAAACTACCTAGCAAATTAAATGTCATCGAAAGTCCTGATTTTGCTATATTCAAATTTTTTCAGTCTAACTTTATTTTATTAACTTATTTTATTGCCAAACTTGTCTAATCAGCTAAAGTTCTAGTTGATTTACTTTTTATGGGCCTAAGATGAGAGCAGTAGTAATAATATTTTATAAATAATGGGAGCATTTTTTTTTTCTGAGTATTGTGAGAACCTTTAAAAAAAATTTTTTTTTTTTTTGGTTTAAACTAGTCTTTGTGGGAAAGCTCCCTCTAGTGTTTCTTGGAGCAAGTACAAGTAGTATTGAACTATGCTTTTACAAAAATGAGCCTTAGGGCCAGGCTCGGAGGCTCAGGCCTGTAATCCCAGCACTTTGGGAGGCCGAGGCAGGCGGATCACTTGAGGTCAGCAGTTTGAGACCAGCCTGGCCAACATGGTGAAACTCTGTTTCTACTAAAAATACAAAAATTAGCCAGGTATCATGGCGGGCGCCTGTAATTCCAGCTACTCGGCCGGCTGAGGCAGGAGAATCACTTGAACCTGGGAGGTGGAGGCCTGCAGTGAGCCGAGATTATGACACTGCACTTGAGCCTGGGTGAGGGAGTGAGACTCAGTCTCAAAAAAAAAAAAAAAAGTGAGCCTTAAATAATAGGACTGATTTGATAAATAGAGAGCATCTTGTTGAATAGATAGTAGGCTGATCTCACACTGGAGATGCTGTGCAGTTGGGTAGAGGGATATGCTGTATTCAAAAACATGGATCTCAAAAATAAAGAACAGCGTTTCAGGTGTGTCTCTTAAATACCCCTAGAAAATGGAACATTAACTTTCTTTTTTTTTTTTTTTTTTTTTTTTGAGACGGAGTCTCGCTCTGTCGCCCAAGCTGGAGTGCAGTGGCCGGATCTCAGCTCACTGCAATCTCCGCCTCCCGGGTTCACGCCATTCTCCTGCCTCAGCCTCCCGAGTAGCTGGGATTACAGGCGCCTGCCACCTCGCCCGGCTAGTTTTTTGTACTTTTTAGTAGAGACGGGGTTTCACCGTGTTAGCCAGGATGGTCTCGATCTCCTGACCTCGTGATCCGCCCGCCTCGGCCTCCCAAAGTGCTGGGATTACAGGCTTGAGCCACCGCGCCCGGCCAACTTTCTTGATTACATGTTTATGAGATGCTTTACTTTCTTGTTTTGATGACTTTGTTTCTTACTTCACTGTTTTAGAAATCATGTCCATAGAAATATCCATATCTAAGAAAAGAAATACAAACATTTTTCTTTTCTTTTTTTTTTTTTGAGACGGAGTCTCGCTCTGCCGCCCAGGCTGGAGTGCAGTGGCCGATCTCAGCTCACTGCAAGCTCCGCCTCCCGGGTTCACGCCATTCTCCTGCCTCAGCCTCCCGAGTAGCTGGGACTACAGGCGCCCGCCACATCGCCCGGCTAGTTTTTTGTATTTTTTAGTAGAGACAGGGTTTCACCGTGTTAGCCAGGATGGTCTCGATCTCCTGACCTCGTGATCCACCCGTCTCGGCCTCCCAAAGTGCTGGGATTACAGGCTTGAGCCACCGCGCCCGGCCAAACATTTTTCATAAGTGACACAAATATTTAAAAATCATAGTATGTTATTTTTATTTTGGGAATATACAGAATAGTTTTGCGTAAACACATGCAAACTTTTTTCAAAATTTATTCCTTATATAAATATTACTTTTATAGGATAGCTCCCAGTCTCATCCTAATGGCAGAGAAAACAGTTTTACCTACATGAGTTCATTTCACGTGAGCAAACCTCTCTTCTAATTAGTGGCTGATTCCTGAGTTTTACCTAAAATACTTGATGCCATGTAGGGTTCACATTTAGCAATCCAGAGACCACAGGAAGAGTAGCTCGAGGGTCCTAACGATGCCTTCACCTCACAACTTGGTCAATAAACAGCCTAGAATTAAATTTTATGTTGATGCTCAATATTCTGTTAGATCTTCTTCCCCATCCTCATCTTAGCTAATGAGCAAGCTTGCTATTTTACAGAGAAAATTAAAGCAGAGGAGAAATTCTGTAAACTCCCATCACCCATCTGCCTGCACCTGTGCCTTTCTATTCTGCCTTTCCCTTTCAAACTGCCAGTTCAGTTCAGCCTCTTCCTTGGGCCTAGATTCTGTCCCCTCTTGTCTACTTAAGGACATTGCTCCAGTAATTCTGCCCTCTTTCTTGAGATCATTGATTTCCCCTTCAGTGTTAGGTATTCTCTATTGGAAGCTGTCATTTCTTCAGTTTCTTTCAAGAGAGAACCCACTTTTGAATTCACTCCATTAAGACTTTCGTCCTTAGCTCCCACAAATTTTCTTGCCAGAGTCACGTATGATCTCATGTTGATTATTCTCTTCTTTTGGAAACCTTTCTTACTTTGCTTCAGGATGCCATTCCCTCCTGGTTTTACACCTGGCTCTTCCTGTATTTTCTTTCATTCATATTTCTCCATCTTTCTTTTTCTTTTGAGACAGAGTCTTGCTCTGTTGCCCAGGCTGGAGTGCAGTGGCACGATCTCAGCTCACTGCAGCCTCCACCTCCCAGGTTCAAGCGATTCTCCTGCCTCAGCCTCCTGAGTAACTGGGATTATAGGTGCACGCCACCATGCCTGGCTAATTTTTTAATATTTTTAGATGGGGTTTCACCTTGTTGGTCAGGCCGGTCTCGAACTCCTGACCTCGTGATCTGCCTGCCTCAGCCTCCCAAAGTGTTGAGATTACAGGGTCACCATGCCCAGCCTCTTCATCTTTTAAACTATAAGCACTGTGACCTTAACGCTAGGTCCTGGAGATACCCACCTCTCTCTCTCTGCCTAGCTCTCTCTGTCTCTGTCTCTGTCTCTCTCTCTGTCTTCTATACTCACTCTCTTGTTGAACCCATCTAATCTCATGGCTTTAAATACCATCTAGATGCTAATAACTTCCAATTTTCTGTCTCAGCCCTGATCTGTCCCCTGAGTTCCAGACACATATAATTAACTGCCTACTGACATCTCACCTTGAATGTCTATAAGCTTCTCAAAATTAATGTGTCCAAAACGAAGCTCCTGATCCCTTAAGCCATCACCCATCTTCAGTCTGTCCTACTGTTGCTCCATTTTTTTCTAATTCCTGTGGCCCTAAATCGTGATGTCATCCTTGCCTCCTCTCCTTCTCCTAGACCTCACACTGGATTCGTCAACATATCATCCTGTCTGTACCTTTAAAGTTATATCCAGAAGCTGGCTGCTGCCTAACCACTTCCCTTGCTGTCGCTTCTGTGTGAACCACCAATGACTCACCCTGGATGAGTGCAGTGGACTCCTGCCCATTACGCTTGTCCATTTTCCACACAGTAGCCAAAGGGTTCCTTTGAAAGCAGCTTAGATCATGTCATTTCCACACTGAGCACTGCACTAGAAAACAGGGGTTTCTGTCTCACCAAGAGTAGAAGCCAAAGTCCTTTCAAGGCCCTGCAGGATTTAGATCTCCCACATCTCCCACAACTGCCTCTCCCATAATCACATGCTCACTCCCTCTCATCCAGCCATGGCGGTTCCTCACAGTTCCCTGAACACACCAGAAAAATTTGTGCTTCAGGACCTTAGTACTTGATGTTCTGTCTGCCCAGAACATTCCTCCCTCTGATATTTGTATTGCTCATGACCTTGCTGACTTCAGATGTCTACTCATATCTTATAGAGAGTCCTTTCTCTAAAATTGCAACTATTTTCCTCAAAATTTTATATCTTTCCAAATTTCCCCCTTCCCTGCATTGTTTTACTCCTTGGAAATGTTCACTAAAATCCCTTCTATTTTACTTCTCTCGTTTATTATTATTTTTTCTTCCCTATCTCCCCACCCCAATTTAAATTTCATGAAGGCAGGGAATTTGATTTAGCCATAGCCTGTCACTTATTTTGTCCTCTTACGTAGCACACATTGGAATTATATTTTGATTTAAATGTTATTAAATGCTTTCATTGTCGCAGCACTGTGTCAGGCGTAGTTTCACATTTAATTCATTTTTCTTAGGTTGCTCATCAGATAAGCATTGTGATTTCCATTTTGCATATGAAAAACCTGAGACCTAGGGGGTATTGTATCTTTCTGTAGATAAACATAGATACTGGACCCCGGCTTTAAGTGGAAACCCTCTAACTGCATGATGTGTACTTTTCTAATATGTGAAGCTATGGACTGCTTCCTTATAAAAATAATAATTTTGATTTTGTGTGTGTGTGTCTAGTGAAAGACAGGGTCTCACTCTGTCACCCAGGCTATAATGCAGTGGTGTAATGTGATGACTGTTCCCTGCAGCCTTGACCTCCCAAGCTCAAGTGATCCTCCCACCTCAGCTTCCTAAGTAGCTGGGGCTACAGGCATGTGCCACAACTCCTTCCTGGTTTAAATTTTTTGTAGAGACAGGGTCTCCCTATGTTTCCCAGGCTGGTCTTGAACTCCTGGTTTCAAGCAGTTCTCCTGCCTCTACCTCCACAAAGTACTGGGATTATAGGTGTGAGCCACCATGCCCCAGTTGACTTTGGTTTGGAAAGGGAATTGGAAAGTGACGGTTCTTGCCTGCTCCTTTGTCATCTGACTTCTTCCCAAGCACATCATCTTCTGTCTTGTTACACCAGGACTTAGCCACTTTCGGGGAGATTTTATTCTGTCTTTTTTTTTCTCTCTTTGAGACAGTGTCTCACTCTGTTGCTCAGGCTGGAGTGCAGTAGTACGATCTCTGCTCACTGCAACCTCTGCCTCCCAGGCTCAAGCGATTCTTCTGCCTCAGCCTCAGGAGTAGCTAGGATTACAGGTGCGCACCATCACGCCTGGCTAATTTTTGTAATTTTAGTAGAGATGGGGTTTTGCTATGTTGGCCGGGCTGGTCCTGAACTCTTGACCTTAAGTGATCCACCAGCCTCGCCTCAGCCTCAGCCTCCCAAAGTGCTAGGATTACAGGTGTGAGCCACTATGCCTGGCCTCATTCTGTTTATGAAATCACGATTCCCCAGATTTTTTCCTGTGAGTTGCTCTTTTATGTTTTCTATCTGATCACTTTTACACATTTGTAACAGTCTTAGGACAAGAAGGCACAGGTCTATCTTTTACAGAGGGAATTCAACTGGACAAACAGTGAGACGGCATGAGAGGAGAGAACTCAGTAGAAAGGTTTAAGAAATGTCTCTCTGATAATTTGGCCTAACTTAGACGCCATCAAAAAGGCAGCAGTTAGAAAAGAGCTGAACCGTAAATGGGTTTGGAGCAAAGTAGCCAAGAATATCTAAGAACTAAAGTCTGGTCTGAGAGGAAACTGTCTTGGCTCATAGCCCGAGGGTCAAAAACAAAGCTACTTGTATGACTCTGGTTTAAGTCACAGAGATACTCTTGATTTCTTTGGCCCCAAATTGTCTAGTCTCTTGTGATCTCATTCTTTTCTTTTTCAGTGGTTTGATTTTTGATGTTAACAGTTTATTGCCACATCTGTAAAATAAGACAATGGGGACTGGTGATTCCTTCAGGGCACCCTTAGTTTTACAGTTTTACAGTTCTATTATTTTAAAATCAGTGTATTATTCTATTCTGTTTTGAATCTAGACTCAGTTTTAGACTCCTATTTTACTGTGGAAAATTTGCTTTAAAGTAGTAATTTAGATTTTTAACTAAATACAAAGAATCTCTGAAGTATTTTAGGATAAAAGTTCAAATGAGATTGTCAAACAGCTTCACCCTAAAAACCATAGCACGAACTGGGTGGGCTTCTAAGGCTACTGGGGCTGGACAAATGTATAGGAATAATTAGTGTTTCCTTGAATATAAATGAACTGATACTTGGCATCTATATATCTTCCCACCATTTTCCATTGCATGAAGACAAAATTTTAAAAAGCTCAATTAAAAATTACAGCATTAAATGACCAAATCAATCATTTCTCAAGATGCTGAATTTTACTTCATACCATTACACTTTCAACGTTATCCCCATGTTGCGTGGATAGTCTGTAAACTAATCTTAATGGTTTCTTAAACAAGCAGAATTAATTACAAAGGAAATCTACCCTTCCCCTAAAGCCATGCATTACTTCCAAAGCAAATATATTTCTTTTCCATACTGTCTCTGTTTGAGTGAAACTAGTTTAAATTGCTGTTCTTTCTCATTAGGCAGTTTCTCAGTTTACTTGTTCCCTAATGTTTTTCCTCAACTTTTTTTTTTTTTTACACTTCTCTAAATCTTGCTCTACCTACTGTAGTTATTATAAAAGATGAATAATATCAAGCAGTGAAGCTTATACCAATTGTAAAAGAATTGATCCAGTTCTTTTTTGTTTAAATATGTTTTAGGAAGCTTATTCTCACACTGATATCCGTCATATCTATTTTTAAACATTTATTGAAGTTCATCGGTTATCAGTGAACCATGTGAGGAAAAAAGACATTGTGCTGTAGATTAATCTCTTATCTCCATAATTAGTAAGCATGGGACACTTGTGATTATTTAAACAGTATAAGAAAGACTACAGTCATCAAAATTAAAATGTTTCTTTTTAAAGAAAGCTAAAGCTTTGCTCTTTAGTCCCAAACAATCTGTGTATTTCCTGATTGCAGAGTCAGGAAATACTTAACTTTTGAAGCAATAACGGTTACTCCTGGGAAGTTTTATAATTGGCTGCATAGTGATAACATAGACTTTAATAAATACAATAAAAATACCGCCGGCTTATTTAGAAAGAGAGAACTTCTTCAGTGCAACCGAGAGAGCTAATACTGAGGACGACACCAGTTTGGCAAAATCATTGCTCTTCGTGACCACCTCCAGTTTCCAGCTGGCTTCCTGATCAAAGGTATCTTTCCTTAGTGCTTTTTCACTTTCCAGATTTTCTCCCGTGTTCGTTCAGGACTTTGAACATCAGTGTGGGTTAGTTGTAGAATTCGTTTTATTTTGAAGTCAGGTAAAATGTAGTTTATAAAATGTTAATGGGTTTCTTGAAGTATGTTAAATAACTATGATAACTATTGAGAAAGAACAGCATGACATCAAGGAATCTAGAGGCAATTTTTTTTTTGTCTAGAGTGAGGAATTGCTTTAATGTCTTGAGTCTTGGTACTTGAGTCTGAATTGTTTTAGTGAGGTCAGTGAAGGTGTCACAACAAAATACTAGCTAAAGGTGGCGCTGTGCTTTTTCTAAATACTATGAAACCCTTATTTTTGTTGAATTGATCCCTGTGTGTTAATGGAAATGAATCATATTAACAACTCGCACACTACTTCAGGTTTAATCATAAAGGTGATTTTTCCCTCTCTTGATTGTATGTTATCTTGCTTTTATATTGGCATTAATCCAAAAATTAACGCACAGAATGTGAATGCCGATGAGACCTTATTGACCATCTATCAAGTTCCCCCATTCACTTTACTCCTGAGGAAGCTATCTGGCAGAGGTGCAACAACTATTCCCAGAGGTCCTGAGCAAAATATTGGGGATAGAATATAAACCTGTCAGTCCCTAGTTTGGTTGAGCCTTTTTGAGTATCATTGTTTTGTGTTAAAGATTAAGTGCTGTCACTGAGTAAAAATCTGGCTTTGAATTGGTGTAAATCGTCATTAGACTCTGTGGGTTGTAGGCAGATTCTGAGCAGCGGAATTATTTGTAGCTAGAATATGTAGGTGGGGTGTGTAGCTTGAGGTGCTCTATAACATTTGGAGTTGTTCTGGAAACATACTGTCACTTCCCAGTTTGGGTGAATGGTGAGCAGAGTGAGAAGCCACTGCTTTCTAATTTTGGGTGTGGCAGATCTCTTGAATCATCAACAGGAATTTACTAAATTTGTCTCAGTCCTGAAGCATTTATATCAGAGTTTTAGGTAGTTTTTTACTTCTATATATATGCCTCTGTTTGCTGACAGCGTTCATTCAAGTTCTGAGCCCAGATCATTTTCCCAGTGGCCACAGGGAGGAATTCTAGTAAGCAACAAGATCAGCCTAACTCAGTCTTTCACTTAAGAGCTTATGGTATGATGGTACAGGAGAAAAAGATATTGAAAAGATGCTACACATATAAGAAGGATTCAAATTCATTCAACAATATTTGTAAATGTATGTATAAATATATGTCAGTTAACACTATGTATGCTACAGGAGAATCCTGTGATTCCAAAATATTGTATATATGTACAACTACTGGATAGAAATTTTATTTCTCTTGCGTTGTTTCTGATGAATCCCTTAAGTAAATGCTTCAATACAAGATTTTCATGATTCTCTGATCGCTCATTTCCCCACCATGGGTATTTTACTGTGCTTATATGAGCAGTGTGTCCCTTCTGGTGTGGCCTGAGCTAGTAGTCAGGGGCTGTATAATGCTAGATTTTATACTGCGTGTCTCACATGAGGATAAGCGAAAAAACAGAGCTGTTGTTAGCTCAGTTTTGCAGTCTCTGTAACCCGTGTCATTGAAAGTTGCAGTTAGTCATAACTTGAGAAAAGGTAGTAAAGGTAACTAGAACCAGTTTTGTGTTATAATATTAGCATCTTAAATTATTAAAGATTAAATTACAGACCCAGTTCAGAATTCAAGATGATACACTTTGCTTATATAAATTAGGTCACTTACAGAATTACATTTAGGTGTTGAGTTTTTACCTGTAGTCACAGGGAAGGATCCTGGGAGACTAGAAATTCAGCCACAAATCAGTTTTTCATGTAAGAACTCTTGATATGGCGGTAGAGAAATTCAAAAGACTTGACACAGTTAAGGTTGAATTGACTTTATGTGCAATCTCAGTTGTAGAATGGAACTCTGAGGTTGTATGTAAATCATTTTGTAACAAGATAAAATATCTGCACTAAAATCAGTGCTACAGGCAGTATTTCTGATTCTGTACTCTGTGGAGACATTTTTGGAGGCATACTTGGGTTAAAAATTAGATGAAAAGTATTTAGTGGAAATCAGACAAAAAGATTTAGCTATACTTGGGTTAAAAATCAGATTAAAAATGTTTAGTAATCAGATGAAAAATAGAGAGAAAGAAGAGATCATTCTCCTAGGGCTTTGCCCACTAGAATCATTTTACTTTTTGCAGGTTTGCAGGGTTCAGTGTCAGCTAGCTCACTCTCCGTATCTTCGACCCTTGTCGAGTAAGGTAAATCACATACTAAGGCAGTAAGAAAATGACAGAGGTTTAAGGTTGCTAGTCACATGTTAACACAGATCCCTGACTTTGTCCCTGAGACATGGCAAGTGTTCGGGTGAGTCACTGAAGCTATAGCATGTGGACTTTATCCTTTCATAGGAAATACTTGGTCTAGCAATCTGAAATTCTTGTGATTTTAAAACTATGAATGCTCTAGCAGTATATCTCAAATAATTACAACAGCCCCTCCTTATCCACAGTTTTAGTCACCTGTGGTCATCTGTGGTCCGAAAATATTAAGTGGATGTGGCAATAAACTGTTAACACCGCTGAAGTCAGAGACCTTGTGGGAGGAATGTGCCTTGCATGTTGGAGAAATAGCAAGGAGGCCATTATGGCTGGAGCTGAGAGAGTAAGAAGGGAATTTAGTAGGAGATAAAATCAGAGAAATGAGGTGAGGATGGAAAGATGAAAATCCAGGTTGTCTACCTAAAGGTCATGTGGATGACCTTTAGCCACGGTGCAGATTTAATCTGTATGGATATCATATGTGGATGGCCAGGGCCCTGTAGCACACTGTGAGCTGGTTGTCTTTTACATTTTTTTTTTTTTTTGAGACAGAGTCTCGCTCTTGTTTCCCAGGTGGGAGTGCAATGATGTGACCTCAGCTCATTGCAACCTCCCCCTCCCGGGTTCAAGTGATTCTCCTGCCTCAGCCTCCCGAGTAGCTGGGATTACAGGCACCCGCCACCATGCCTGGTGCCTGTAATTTTTTTGGTATTTTTAGTAGTGATAAGGTTTCACTATGTTGGCCAATCTGGTCTTGAACTCCTGACCTCTGGTGATCCACCTGCCTCGGCCTCCCAAAGTGTTGGGATTACAGGTGTTAAGCCCCTGTGCCCGGCTTTGTCTAGAATTTTACTCCTAATGAAAGGGAGACCTATTGAAGGGTTTGCATGTGAGCAATAGAGGCGAGGTAAGATTTCTCCTATACGCCCTTAGGATCTCTGACTGAAACTGACAGGAGACAGGTTAACAGGAGAAAAGCATACTAATTTTATTTTGTGATTTTTACATGTACATAGGAGCCTTCACAAGAAAAATGAAGACCCAAAGAAGATAAAGGGTCTGGGGTGGATAAAGAGTAGTAACTTGTGCAAATGCGACAAGACAAAGAGGTTTTGGCTAGAGCAGTTGATTGTGGAAAAGTAACTAGGAAGATAAAGGGTCAATTAACAAGATTTTTTTTTTTTTTTTTATTATACTTAAGTTCTAGGGTACATGTGCATGACGTTTATATCATGTATAACTCCTCAATGCAATCCCTCCTCCTCCCCCCCCCATGATAGGCCCCAGTGTGTGATGTTCCCCTTCCCAAGTCCAAGTGATCTCATTGTTCAGTTCCACCTATGAGTGAGAACATGCGGTGTTTGGTTTTCTCTTCTTGTGATAGTTTGCTAAGAATGATGGATTCCAGCTGCATCCATGTCCCTACAAAGGACGCAAACTCATCCTTTTGATGGCTGCATAGTATTCCATGGTGTATATGTGCCACATTTCTTAATCCAGTCTGTCACAGATGGACATTTGGGTTGATTCCAAGTCTTTGCTATTGTGAATAGTGCCGCAATAAACATACGTGTGCATGTGTCTTTGTAGTAGAGTAATTTATAATCCTTTGGGTATATACCCAGTAGTGGGATGGCTGGGTCATATGGTACATCTAGTTCTAGATCCTTGAGGAATCGCCATACTGTTTTCCATAATGGTTGAACTAGTTTACAATCCCACCAACAGTGTAAAAGTGTTCCTATTCTCCACATCCTCTCCAACACCTGTTGTTTCCTGACTTCTTAATGATTGCCATTCTAACTGGTGTGAGATGGTATCTCATTGTGTTTTGATTTGCATTTCTCTGATGGCGAGTGATGATGAGCATTTTTTCATGTGTCTGTTGGCTGTATGGATGTCTTCTTTTGAGAAATGTCTGTTCATATCCTTTCCCCACTTTTTGATGGGGTTGTTTGTTTTTTTCTTGTATATTTGTTTGAGTTCTTTGTAGATTCTGGATATTAACAAGATTTTTATGTTAGGTTTCTCTCAACTGCAGTTTGCTGTGTCTAGTGATGAGTATGTCTTCCTTTCTTCTTTATAGTGAGGGGGAGTTTTACCTCCTGATTTTAGGAAGAAAAAAGAAGATGAGAATACCTTTCTCACACTTGCAGTTTTTCAAGTATCTTGAACTCAAAAATAATCAGTATGCCAAAGTGGCATATTTTGGGGTGGCAAATTTTGACCCCCTAAAGTAACATGACTTGTGTTAAAAAGGATCATTTTGGTTTTGAAAGTAAATTGAAGCTGGCAGGGGAAACTAGCTGAAAGGTTATTGTAGTAAACAAGGTGAGAGCTGATTAGTGTTCTCTCTTGTTAACTATAAACCAAAAATAAAATTCCAAGTCCCTGTACCCCCCTACCAGTTGAATGGACCCCTCCTCTTGTTCAAGGTCACTCCTAAGTTAACCTGAAAAACTAGTTCAGACCATGAAGGGAAGTGGGGGTTGGACATCCCTCCTTATACTCTCCTTCCTTTGAAATTTAGGCACAGCTGACCAGCATTTAATATTAAAACAGCCTTAAGACTGACAAAGCAGACTCTGTCGCAGTAAGATACCAACATGACAGATAACAGGCCCTAAAAGAAGGGCCCTGAAAAGGCCCTATATTTTACCCCAAAATATATTTATTTAACATGTTTTGAAATGGTCCTACAAAGCTCTCTTATGGGGAAAATCATAGATTTTTCCTTCCCTTTCCAGGTCTTTTTCCTGGTCGAGGAGAGAATTAACTAAGAGTCTGGCACCTTTAAAGTCTGATAAGAAACATTTACAATCTATTCTTTGTGAAGCCTGCTACCTGGAGGCTTCTACATAATAAAAACCTTGCTTTTCACATCCCCTTAACTTAGCCGGGACACCACTCCCTTCTATTGATTCCAGCTCTTTAGATAAACTCTTACAACCAATTGCCAATCAGGAAATTTTTGAATCTACCTATGATCTGGAACTGCACCACCGCCCCCACATACACACCCCCCCACCCCACCCCTTTGAGTTCTCCTGCCTTTGTGGAGCAAACCAATGTACATGTTACATATATTCATTGATGTCTTATGTCTCCCTAACATGTAGAAAACCAAGCTATAGCCCAACCACCTTGGGCACATGTTCTCAGAATCTCCTGAGGCTGTGTCATGGTCATGCCCTTAACCTTGGCAAAATAAACTTCTAAACTGATTGAGACCTGTCTTAGATACCTTTTGGTTTATAGAATGTACCACATTTCATTTATCTCTTCACTTGCTGATGGACATTTGGATTGTCTTCAGTTTTGGAGTTGTGAACCCAGAAAACCTGAGACAGGTCTCAGTTAATTTAGAAAGTGTATTTTGCCAAGGTTGAGGATGCGCACCCATGACACAGCCCCAGGAAGTCCTGATGACATGTCCCCAAGGTGGTGAGGGCACAGCTTGGTTTTATACACTTTAGGGAGACATGAGACATCAATATATGTAAGAAGTACATTGGATCTGTCTGGAAAGGCGGGACAGCTTGAAGCAAAGGCAGGAAGACTCAAAACAGGGAGGGAGTTTTTAGGTCATAGATAGGTGCTACACAAATGGTTACATTCTTTTGAGTTTCTGATTAACCTTTCCAAAGGAGGCAATCAGATATGCATCTATCTCAGTGAGCAGAAGGGTGACTTTGAGTAGACTAGAAGTAGGTTTGCCCTAAGCAATTTTCATCTTGAGTTTTCCTTAGTGATTTTGGGGACCTAAGATATTATCCTTTCACTGGGTATTGGGACAAAAGTGCCTTTGAATATTTGTTTGAAGGCTCTCGTGTGGACATGTTTTCCAGTGTTTTAATCTCTAGGAGTGGAATGGCTAGGTAATGAAGTAGGTCTGTATTCAACTCCTAAGAAACTGCCAAACCATATTCTAGAGTGGTGTGTCATTTTATATGTCTGTTTATAATGTACTAGAGTTCCAGGTGCTCCCACGTCCTTGCTGGCAGCCTTCTTTTTATCGTAGCCATTTTAAGAGGTATATAGTGGTATCTTATTGTGGTTTTAATTTGCATTTTCTCTGATAGTTAATGCTGATGAGGGATGTCTAGGTTTTAATCTCCTCCTCATCAAGAAAGGTTATTTTATCCTCATGGTTGGAACTTTGGTTCCTTTCAGCTGAGGCACAAAATAACTTTTAAAAACAATCAAAAGACATATTATGACATAATAAGTTGGCAGTGGCTTATATAGTTTAATGGTTTTGTTTCTGGGAGACTCACTTGAAGTGGGAAAATATAATCCTGCTCTTCAATTTCAATTAATTTTCATTACATTTTAATTTTACATTAAAGTCATTTATGTCAAATAGTATAAGTGTACACTCTGTCTTGTGTAGTGTCTATTACTTTGTATATTATTTAGGATAAAAATACATTCCATATGGTAATAATTGGGCTAGGTAAATGTAAATTGTCTCAAAACATTCAACTAGAATCAGGGTTGTAATTTTTCCCCCCAGGTTCCTGATGTTATTAGCAGCATAAGGCAATTATCTAAAGCCGCCATGAAAGAGGATGCCAAACCCAGCAAAGATAATGAGGACGCCTTTTATAACTCTCAGAAGTTCGAAGTCTTGTACTGTGGAAAGGTGACCGTGACCCACAAGAAGGCCCCCTCAAGCCTCATCGATGACTGCATGGAGAAGTTCAGCCTGCATGAACAGCAGCGCCTGAAGATCCAAGGCGAGCAGCGCCGTGTGGACCCGGGAGAGGACCTGGCTGACTTGGAGGTGGTGGTGCCCGGGTCCTCCGGAGACTGCCTGCCGGAGGAGGCGGACGGCACCGACACCCACTTTGGCTTACCTACCGTGGCCAGCCAGCCTGCCCTGACCAGCTCTCGGGTCTGCTTCCCTGAGCGGATTTTGGAAGATTCTGGCTTTGATGAGCAGCAGGAGTTTCGGTCTCGGTGCAGCAGTGTCACCGGAGTGCAAAGGAGAGTTCACGAGGGCAGCCAGAAATCCCAGCCACGACGGAGACACGCGAGTGCGCCCAGTCACGTCCAGCCCTCGGACTCGGAGAAGAACAGGACCATGCTCTTCCAGGTACGCCTGGCCGGGCGCTGTCTGCCCTTGCCCCAGAAGGTGCCAGACGGAAGCAGCTGGGCATCCAGTTCCTCCCAGCTCCACCTCTATATAACGAATAATCTAACTTTTGTTTTCCCATTCAAAGCAGATAAGGCAGGTGGAGGAAGAGTGCACAGCAAAGTAGGGAAGGGGCGAGAGGCAGACGTGGAGTGTGGAGTGTAAGAAGTAAGGCAGTAGGAAAGGAGGAGGAGGAGGAGGAGGAGGAGGAAGCAATTCGCGGAGCATCCTGAACATCGGGTAGAGAGAATAAGAATCTATCGCCAGCGTTTGCTTTGGGGTGATTCTCAAATAAATGCTTAAAAAAAAATTTGTAGGTAGGGCACAGGGGCTCACGCCTGTAATTCCGGCACTTTGGGAGGCCGAGGTGGGCTGATTACTTGAGGTCAGGAGTTCCAGACCAGCCTGGCCAACATGGCAAAACCCCGTCTCTATTAAAAAAATAGAAAAATTAGCCGGGCGTGGTGAGGGTGCGCCCGTAATCCCAGCTAATCAGGTGCTGAGGCAGGAGAATTGCTTGAACTGGGGAGTTGGAGGCTGCAGTGAGCTGAGATCGACTCCTGCACTCCAGCCTGGGCAACAGAGCGAGACTCCGTCTCAACAACAACAAAATTGTGAAAAGTCAGTCTTTAAAGATATGAATCTGAGAGAGTGCGATTTAACATGGAGAAACAAGGGAATTTTTTTCTAGAGAAGAAAAAACTCCAGAGACTCGTATGTGTATTTTGAGTTGAGAACACACCAGTTTATGCTGTCACACCGAAAGAGGTTAACGAAACACCATTGACCTAAAAATGTACTGAATTGGATACTAAAATAATTTGATGCAAGCCGTAGTATTGGTATAAAAGATCATTCTTAATTCTAAACATTTTTGAATGTTGTACAGGATATAGAAGGTGTCAGGTTCCACTTAAAATAACTTAATTCATATCAATACCCTGTAGAGAGTTTTTAATCCTCAGCTTGTAAGATTTGAGTTTCCGTGGGCAAAAAAAAAAAAAAAAAAAAAAGGGCTGACTATCTTTTTAAAACTTATTTTAAAGATTTCCAGAAAAGGAAATTCCGGAGTATTTTGGTAAACAGTACCGGTGTGTAATATCAGAAGTTTACTTTATCAGAAGTTCATGAGGCTTTTTTTCCACAAATGATAATATTTTATTATAGAAAAAACATCCCAAATGTAGGATTTCATAAACACCGGTAGGCGAACAAGTACAGCTTCCAAAGTAAATTCAAAGTAAAGAGACAACACTTACAAACATTTCGCCTTAACGAGAAAATGTGATGTTCTCCTGCAGAAGTGATCCCATGCAGAACACAAATGTGGCTCCATATCCGTGAAGGCATCAGATTTCCTTTCTGAGCTCGGTATGCCCATTTCAACAATCGAAAATGATGGCAAGAAGTGGCATTGATTATATTACTACTTGATTAAAAAAACACACCCCTGATTAAAAACAAAAATTAAGAGACAGGGTCTTGCTCTGTCATCCAAGCTGGAGTGCGTTGGTGTAATCACAGCTCAATAGAGCCTTGACCTCTGGAAGTTCGTATTTTGTTTTTTTCGTTGGTGGTGGTTTTGTTTTTAATGAACTCAAGGTATGTCATTAAAGCCTCTCTAGTCTTCGGTGACATGTTAATGAATTTCCCCTTTTCTTGGGGCTATCAGATTTGTTCTTTTTTTAGCTAGTCACAGTTCTTGTTGTTAATTTTTCTGAATGGTTTATTTTCAAAAATTTTAATTCATTAGCCCAATTACAGATATATCCTTTTGCTGACCATTTGGGAGAAAGTATGATTATAACTTTTTTTTGAAATTACTATTTTTAGAAATCATGAAGTGAGGAAAGGTTGCACATTTTTTAAAAAGACAGTTTCTAATCTGAAAAATATTTGTTTGTATCTTATAATAATTGAAGACTAACTTAATTTTCATACTTTTTTTGACAGAGGAAAGAAACATTTTTGAGGCAGCTGATATTTGGGGTTAAAAATATTGGTTGGATTAGATGTTTAAGTACATATGAAATAGATATATCTGGGATATTGCATTTGAATCTATATTATTAGTTTAATATTTGATTATAAAGTAAGATGTTAGATCCTTGTGAATTAAAATTAATTGGAATGCTTTTATTTTTAAGGTTGGGCGATTTGAGATTAACCTTATCAGTCCAGACACTAAATCAGTTGTGCTAGAAAAGAATTTTAAAGATATCTCCTCTTGTTCTCAGGTATGTATCAAAGTATATCATAGTATGTGAAGAGACCAATTCAGCCTTATTTCAGAATTAACAATAAAATAACTGGGCTTGACAACCCTTCAAATTTTAATTTTTTTTTGAAATTTAAATTTTTATTCTTAAAGGGAATTTGTCTTAAACTAAGGGCTCCTGGGTTTTTGTCTATGGCAGCGTCAAAATCCTGCCCAGGTCCCTTGGTGTCTGTCCTAACAGTTTGTCCTCATTTTAGTCAACTCTTTCTCACTGTAATGCCACTTCATCAATCCCTTCCAGTGATGGAATTGTTGTGGTGGTGAGTTCTTTTGAAAATATCTGCACAGTTAGTTCCTTGGAATGCTGGCCTGTGGGACTTGTGGGTGTAACTGAGTCATGCTTGCTCTTTATACCATAGTAGGTAGTAAAAGGAGAATGAAGGTTTCAGCTTATTTTAATGTAAATACTAAATTTTGAAAATAGTTTTGTATTTTTCTTTTATTTATTTTTAATTCACAAACTGTGTATTTAAATGTTTTTAAAATAATCAATACAGCCAAATATGTACAAGATTATATTAGACATTGAAGAGATTACAAGATTAAAAAGAACTTTTGAAGATGTCAGATGGAAGGAGTATCTAAATCTAAATGTAGGGAGATTTAAAAATGCTCCTCTAAGGAGGTTCCTGGAATTGAGAATTCACTTCTTTTCTGCCTAGTGACTTACCTTCAAGGAGTTGGATCTTGCCAAGGTCCTTACTTAGATTTTATTGTCACTTCTTTTCTGCCTAGTGACTTGCCTTTAAGGAGCTGGATCTTGCCAAGGTCCTTACTTATATTTTAATGTTGAAAAATCATGCCGGCCTATCTTGTTTTCTTTATTTACTATCTTTTTAAAAATAATTTGAAGTTAGCATTGCTGTAGGTATGATATTCAGACATTCTTCCCTTTGAAGATAACAAGACAGTTTTTGTACATTTATTTATTTATTTATTTGGAGACAGGGTCTTCCTCTGTCATCCAGGCTGGACTGCAGTGGTGTGATCATGGCTCATTACAGCCTTGACCTTTGCGGCTCAAGCAATCCTCCCACCTCAGCCTCTCCAGTAGCTGGGACCACAGGCATGTACCACCATGCCTGGCTACTTGTTATTTTTTTATTTTCTTAAATTTTTTGTAGAGACGAGGTCTCATTATGTTGCCCAGAATGGTCTTGAACTCGTGGCCTCGAGGTCTTCCTGCCTTGGCCTCCCAAAGTGCTGGGATTACAAGCATGAGCCACCATGCTGGCCAGTTTTTATACACCTTGTTAATTGTTTACCCCAGTCTCAGCTAATACAGTTCACATGTGGTATTTTGTTTTAATATACTTTCTATTATATGGAGACATAAAATTACATTGTATAGATAAAACTTTTCTACTCTAATAACTTTGTCAGCAGTTGACATAAGGAGGAATATATTGTAAATTTCTAAATTCCTACTTAAAAGACACAGAAATTTTAACTGAAAACTATTTATTAAGCATTCTTGTAATTCCCAGTTTACTGGTGGTCCCTGGGAGATCGTAAGTGCTGTGAGGGCAGGTGTCTAAGGCTGTGGTGTCATTCTGTAGGACATCAGAGTCAGATGTACTCAGGCAGAGCTTAACCCTGAGGTGTTCAATACATGTTGAATAAATGAGCACTTTACACGTGGTAGGCCTTATGCCAAATACTAAAGAGAGAGTGATGTCTGAACCGAAGCAGTTCCTACCCCAGAGCACCAAGGGGCATCCTCAAAAGCTGTGCCTCCCACCCCACACACTTCCCGAGCTTCCTGGTGAGAAAACTCTCAGTGTTCATTGGGCAGCTAAAAGAAAAAAAAAATAGAAAGAAACAGAAAAAAGAACTAGCCAAACCAAAAATTGGAAGTTCAGATACAATTTCTTGTTTCCCCTTTGTATGTTTTTAAAGTCAAGATGTGCATTCTGATATTCTGGTTCAGAAAAAGAAATAAACAGAAGCAGGAGGGATATTTGTGGAAAGCCCTGACTTTCATTGAGGTAATTGTCAGGTTTAGCCATCTGCTCCTCACTGAGTGGCTGGCCCTGTTCTTATTACGTCTTTCCAGGGAATTGAACTCATGTAATGTGGCTGTTTTCAGGAATAGCCTTATTTTTAATAGTGTGCACCCACAAATGCTTCTTTCTTCAAAATCTGTCGGACTGTTTGCCTGGCAAGCATGGGGACTACAGGAGTGGTTTTCTTTCCTGGAAACGTTGCCATTGCCTCAGGACCCTCTGAGCTAATGAGGTCCTGTGAATTTTTCCCATTTAGTACTAAGCGAGTAAAGGATATTCTTAAGTCACTAATAAATTGTACCAAATTGAGGCCCGTGTGGCTAGAGTTGTGGAGGTGAAAGGGAATGTTATAGGAGATAAAGCCAGAGGAAAGGAGAGGAGAATGGAAAGATGAAAATCGAGGTTGTGTATCTAAAGGTCATATGGAGGACTGGTAGTCACCGTGCAAATTTAATCTGTATGGGTGTCATATCCATACAGATTGCTTACTTTCACCTCAAGAGTTGCAACCTCTCTGCTCTGTACTGACTTTTTCTTTTTACCAGAATTGATTTCCTTTTCTATTTCCATTGGATAGATTGAGCTTATTATAACAAAATAGGGGTTGCCATTTATCAAGCATCCTAGGAATTATATTTCTTAGTTCTAAATCTCGAACATTCCTGACAGTAGGTGCTGTTACTACTGGTTTATAATGAGAAATGGGTGCTCAGAGATAGTCATGAGCAACCCAGTGCAAAATCACATATCTCACAATTAATTGAATCAAGATTTAAGCACAAATCTGACTTCAAAGCATGTTTTTCCTTTTCACTTGGATTTAGGTGATTTCAGGACAACTTTAAATTTTTTACCTACCTGGCTTTTCTAAGTACTATGCTTGCTATTAAGGTGTTGTCTACTTACCGGTATGTATACATTTAGACTGAATGAAAATCACAGATGATTCTGATTTTTTTTTTTAAATGAGATATAGAGGTTATTTAGCCCGGGTCCAGGAAGTACAAGGATTCGTCAGTGTGGATAATTGGCACCTGCAATAATTTCTTTAACGTATCAGTCTTTTAAGTGTGGCTCCTTGAGTGTCTGTAAAGAGACAAACATTCTAGTGTTTTTATGCATACTTTAGGGAATTGCATGCCATTTAATTTGAGTATTGTCAGTATTAGTTTTTCTCAGATTCTTAGCCTCAGATAGATAAGAACAGTGTTTATGATGAATATCAGACTGCCGTGCTAAGAAGACAGTAAATTGAAAACTCCATTATTTGCAGACATGGGTGGCATTTTATTACAAGACACAGTGGATCATACCATCAATATTTTTCCTCCTGTGGCCTTGAGTCGCACAGTGTTTATCAGATGTAAAACAGTCTGCGTTGGTCTCACCTTTTATTTTATGTATCAACAGGCCACTGTATGAGTTTGCTATGGCATTATGTCCCCCCTTCATCGCTGTGAAGAAGAAATTCACAGAACCGTGAAAGCAGAGAACTGATGTTGCTTTCCATATTGTTGATTAAAAGATATATTCCCATAAATTTTTTATTGCACTTCTTCCCCTCCATCTAGGGTATAAAGCATATGGATCACTTTGGCTTTATCTGCCGGGAGTCTCCAGAGCCTGGACTTAGCCAGTATATTTGTTACGTGTTCCAGTGTGCCAGCGAATCTCTGGTAAGTAGTGTTATTGCTGTCTGCTTGCTCCTGCGGACACATCGGTCGAACAGAAGACTTGCCTGTTAGGAGCCCAGGTCTTGCAAAATGGCTATCTATGGGAAGAAGAAGGCATCTAGAAATATGTTTTTCCCCTTCAAAGCAGCACAGCAGTAGAAAACCAAAAACAAATTGTCATGGTAAAATATATGCCTAGATACTTTCTTGGGTTTAATAAACCCAGTCATGGAAACTTGAGCATTTTTAAAAGGTAGGAGAAGACTAATAATAGGAGAAAAGCTGTTACTTTTTTCATTGCTCGTATGAGAAGATAAGGAAGGGCATTGATCTTTTATTTTCTTAATTGCTATAACATCACAGAATAGATAATGCTTATGTCAGCAGAATAGAGAGCTATTTTGGTTTTCTTCCTTTATTTTATTAGTCCCTTCTTCATTTTTAAAATATCATATTTGTTGTGGTCTTACTTTAACTTTCATTTTCCTCTTTGGCATTTAAAAGTCAGTTCTTACCTTTAACACTACCCCTCTCCTGCTCTCAACTAAAGGTAATTGGAGTTCAAGAGGAAACATGTAAGGCAGGCTTGGACATATATCTGAGTGGCTAAGAAATATGTTGACTTTTTTCCCGTCAAAGTTTTTACTTATTCTTGCACTTATGCCATCTCCCCATATCATTTTAACACAAACCTTTAGACATACACATCACCATTTTTAGAAAAGTTTACAGAAAATTATTTTCTTAGACATGTGATCCTCCCACCAGGATTTCTCCCAGGGAAACACGTAAAACTTCGTCATATAGAAATCAAGCAGGCAGCATTGTCCTTGTGCCCTTGGCGCATATCACAATTATCCCTGCCCGACTCTTGCCTTCCACGTTCCCAGTATGGACACCGAGGTTAGAAATAATGAAGAAGTAGGAGTGAATTTGTTCAAAGGCACTATGTGACCAGCAGCCTCTGGCCTTCATCTTTTTCTCTAAAAGACATAAAACTCCCATCACTAACAGTTTCCTATTCTTGAGAGTTCCATTTGAGTTTTGTCCTTCCTCTAAATAACCATACGTATGAAATATCCACATGTTGATATCCAGGGACTGTTGCTAAATAGGTTGCATTTAGGACTTGAGATAGAAATTTGAGATTGTCATTGTGTAAATGACAGTGCAAGACAGGTTAGATAGAACTGGGGGAAGAAAAAGAAAGAAAGCCAAAGAAAACCAATGACCTAACATTAGAGAATGCCAACAAAGTAAGAGTTTGGTAGAAAGTGATATCCTAGGATGTTATTCCACACACGCCCCACTCCCCACCCATTCCCTGCACGCTCACACCTCACTCCTTCTCTGTATTCCTCCTCTACTCTAGGGCTGATCCTTCTACCACGTTCTGGATCCCCCACTCTGCTACCTTTCTAAAACCTATCATATACCCCATATGTTTTATTTTGGAAGCACCATTTACCTAACTTCTCTACTTAGAAATGCTAATGTATCTCTTTCACATTTTATATGCAGTTGTTCATCAAATCCTATTGACTGAAAGAGAAGAATGTCTCTTTTCTCCATTCTCCCACTTTTCTTCTTTGCTGCCCGATTCTAGGCATTCATCTTCTTTACTTTGGCCCTTGTGTAAGTGTTAGTGTCCTAACTAGTAATCCTGCCACTGGTTTAATTTGCCATCTCTTCATTTTCTACATTGTGCTAGAGTTTTATTTTTCACAAAATTTCCTCCTTGGAACCTGGTTTATGCCTCACTGTTAAGGGACAAAATCCAGATTGTGTAGCACACAGCGGGGCTCCCTTCATTCTCTAGCCTCATCTGCACGTAGACTGGAATGCCATGCCCTTTCGTGACCTTTCTCACACACGCCGTTCGTCTTACAAGCTCTTCTCTGGGTCAGACCACAAAGACCGCTTTGATGGTTGGTGTGATACTGCTTTTAGTTTGACTTGCTACTGAAACCCACACATGTTGGTTAGTTCATGGGACGTAAGGACTTGAGTGAGAGGCTGCAGCTCTCTGAAGGCCCACTATGGCTCACAGTACTACAGCTGAAACTTAGAAGTCACCATTCACTGCATGGAGTGAGGAGTGTACCATGTCAGAGGATGCCAGAACCAGGGCGTGCTGCCTTTCATACTGTCCAGCTGGGAAGGAGGCCATGTCAGCCTCAAGAATCTGGCTGTTACTAAGCAAGGAGAGTGTGCAGTGCTTTAGTTATCTCTTTTCTTTACTGCTTTTAATTTTGGAAGTGAAGCAAGCCTGGCTCTGCCCTACTATAACCTGAGTGCCATTCCCTTTCTTTTCTACTGCATATTTTTCAGGCCCCAGCTTACATATCACATCCTACTGAAGTCTTTCCTGACCCCCTGTTTTGCAGGAATTGCCTCCTTTAGTTGTGCTATTGTTAGTTCTCTTACTATACTTTATTCCTAGGTCTCTAACAGTTCTTGCCAATCCCCACACTCACTCATCTGTTGCATAACCACCTATTCTACTTGATTGTGAGTTGCACAGATTTTGGACTATCTCTTTTACGTGTTGTGTCATGGAGGTTCTAGGATAGCAGGTGCTTGGTACTTTTGTACTTTGAGTGATTGAATGACTGCATTACTCTTAACTTCAGGCAATCATTTTCTAGGTGCTGGTTTAATCTGTGATCTCTGGAGAACTTGCACTAAAAGGAAAATGACGTAAAACTTTGTTACTTCTAATCCTTTTTACAGGTTTTGTTTTGTTTTTAGTTTTCAGTGTTTTCATTTTGCCCTCATGCATGTAGAATGAGTTTTGGAAACAGGGAATCATAATAGAAAGTCTGGGAACATGCTGCATTTTTCCACCTAGCGTGATCTGTGACTAAGGCAACAGACTTGACTGGCTGTGAATGCCTTCCTACTGCTTGAAGCTGTGTCAGAATCTGAGGTTTGGCATAATTATTCTTAAGAACAGGCCTATGCTAGGATCTTTCAAACCATGTTTAATTTTATCAGTAAGCATCTTAACTGAATAGTGAGGCATCAGAACTGCAAGTCTCAAGAAAAATTAAACGTAAATTTCCTTCATAATGGAGGATTGCTTAAGGAGCTGATACATAGAACAAAACAAAGCAGTCAATTAAATATTATCAGTCTAAGCAGTGTTAGGAGTGATGTGGCTTGCGTAAAACAATGTATTGCAACACCACACATGCTGATTTACCTTCTCTGAGTACCGAGAATGCACAATTAGCATTTTCTTTTGCTTCTTTGTAATAATTGCTATGAATTTGTAAACAGGGTAGTGTTCTGACGGGCCGTGGAGGGCTATGCTAGAAGTTTAGATGATCAGTTCTTCCTTTTCTCCTCCCTTTGTCTCTCCCAACCTTCTCCCTTCTTTCCTTCTCCCTCCCTTTTCTTCCTTCCTTCCTTCCTTCCTTCTTTCTTAAAATAGTTGTAGGCAGGCAGCTTAATCTTGTTTAACCAACCCTTGAGATTTGTAGAAAACATTATTTCTTCAAAAGTGCTTTCTCTAAAATAGGGTTTAAAGAGTGTGAAAAAAGTACAGGTAGACTGCTACTTACAAATGAAGAAAATGTAAACTCCACAGATGCAGACCAAAATATTCAGGGAAAGTATAACCAAAAGACATCTACAGAACTCTCCACCCCAAATCAACAGAATATACATTCTTCTCAGCACCACATCGCACTTATTCCAAAACTGACCACATCGTTGGAAGTAAAGCACTCCTCAGCAAATATAAAAGAGCAGAAATTATAACAAACTGTCTCTCAGACCACAGGGCAATCAAACTAGAACTCAGGATTAAGAAACTCACTCAGAACCGCTCAACTACGTGGAAACTGAACAACCTGCTCCTGAATGACTACTGGGTACGTAACGAAATGAAGGCAAAAATAAAGATGTTCTTTGAAACCAGTGAGAACAAAGACATAACATAGCAGAATCTCTGGGACACATTTAAAGCAGTGTGTAGAGGGAAATTTATAGCACTAAATGCCCACAGGAGAAAGCAGGAAAGATCTAAAATTGACACCCTAACATCACAATTAAAAGTACTAGAGAAACAACAGCAAACACATTCAAAAGCTAGCAGAAGGCAAGAAATAACTAAGATCAGAGCAGAAGTGAAGGAGATAGAGACACAAAAAACTCTTCAAAAAATATCAGTGAATCCAGGAGCTGTTTTTTTGAAAAGATCAACAAAATTGATAGACCACTAGCAAGACTAATAAAGAAGAAAAGAGAGAAGAATCAAGTAGACACAATAAAAAATGATAAAGGGGATATCACCACCCACCCCACAGAAATACAAACTACCATCAGAGAACACTGTAAACATCTCTACGCAAATCAACTAGAAAATATAGAAGAAATGGATAAATTCTTGGACACTTACACTCTCCCAAGACTAAACCAGGAAGAAGTTGAATCTCTGGATAGACCAATAGCAGGCTCTGAAATTGAGGCAATAATTAATAGCCTACCAACCAAAAAAAGTCCAGGACCAGATGGATTCACAGCTGAATTCTACCAGAGGTACAAGGAGGAGCTGGTACCATTCCTTCTGAAACTATTCCAATCAATAGAAAAAGAGGGAATCCTCCCTAACTCATTTTATGAGGCCAACATCATCCTGATACCAAAGCCAGGCTGAGACACAACAAAAAAAGAGAATTTTAGCCCAATATCCCTGATGAACATTGATACAAAAATCCTTAATAAAATACTGGCAAACCGAATCCAACAGCACATCAAAACAGCTTATCCACCATGATCAAGTGGGCTTCATCCCTGGGATGCAAGGCTGGTTCAACATACGCAAATCAGTAAACATAATCCAGCATATAAATAGAACCAAAGACAAAAACCACATGATTATCTCAATAGATGCAGAAAAGTCCTGTGACAAAATTCAACAGCCCTTCATGCTAAAAACTCTCAATAAATTCGGTATTGATGGGACGTATCTCAAAATAATAAGAGCTATTTATGACAAACCCACAGCCAATATCATACTGAATGGGCAAAAACTGGAAGTATTCCCCTTGAAAACTGGCACAAGACAGGGATGCCGTCTCTAACCACTCCTATTCAGCATAGTGTTGCAGGTTCTGGCTAGGGCAATCAGGCAGGAGAAGGAAATAAAGGATATTCAATTAGGAAAAGTGGAAGTCAAATTGTCCCTGTTTGCAGATGACATGATTTATGTTTACAAAACCCCATCGTCTCAGTCCAAAATCTCCTTAAGCTGATAAGGAACTTCAGCAAAGTCTCAGAATAGAAAATCAATGTGCAAAAATCACAAGCATTCTTATACACCAATAACAGACAAACAGAGAGCCAAATCATGAGTGAACTTCCATTCACAATTGCTTCGAAGAGAATAAAATACCTAGGAATCCAACTTACAAGGGATGTGAAGGACCTCTTCAAGGAGAACTACAAACCATGGCTCAACAAAATAAAAGAGGACACAAATGGAAGAACATTCCATGCTCATGGATAGGAAGAATCAATATCGTGAAAATGGCCGTACTGCCCAAGGTAATTTATAGATTCAGTGCCATCCCCATGAAGCTACCTATGACTTTCTTCACAGAATTGGGAAAAAACTACTTTAAAGTTCATACGGAACCAAAAAAGAGCCCACATTGCTGAGTCAATCCTAAGCCAAAAGAACAAAGCTGGAGGCATCACGCTACCTGACTTCAACCATACTACAAGGCTACAGTAACCAAAACAGCATGGTACTGGTACCAAAACAGAGATATAGACCAATGCAACAGAACAGAGCCCTCAGAAATAATGCCACACATCTACAACCATCTGATCTTTGACAAACCTGACAAAAACAAGAAATGGGGAAAGGATTCCCTATTTAATAAATGGTGCTAGGAAAACTGGCTAGCCATATGTAGAACGCTGAAACTGGATCCCTTCCTTATACCATATACAAAAATTAATTCAAGATGGATTAAAGACTTAAATGTCAGACCTAAAACCATGAAAACCCTAGAAGATAACCTTGGCAATACCATTCAGGACATAGGCATTGTCAAGGACTTCATGTCTAAAACACCAAAAGCAATGGCAACAAAAGCCAAAATTGACAAATGGGATCTAATTAAACTAAAGAGCTTCTGCACAGCAAAAGAAGCTACCATCAGAGTGAATAGGCAACCTACAGAATGGGAAAAAAATTTTGCAATCTCCTCATCTGACAAAGGGCTAATATCCAAAATCTAGAAAGAACTCAAACAAATTTACAAGAAAAAAATAACCCCATCAAAAAGTGGCAAAGGATATGAACAGACACTTCTCAAAAGAGGACATTTATGCAGCCAACAGATACATGAAAAAATGCTCATCATCACTGGCCATCAGAGAAATGCAAATCAAAACCACAATGAGATACCATCTCACACCAGTTAGAATGGCGATCGTTAAAAAGTCAGGAAACAACAGGTGCTGGAGAGGATGTGGAAAAATAGGAAGACTTTTATGCTGTTGGTAGGACTGTAAACTAGTTCAACCATTGTGGAAGACAGTGTGGCGATTCCTCAAGGATCTAGAACTAGAAATAACATTTGACCCAGCCATCCCATTACTGGGTATATATATATATACCCAAAGAATTATAAATCATGCTGCTGTGAAGACACATGCACACGTATGTTTATTGGGGCACTATTCACAATAGCAAAGACTTGGAACCAACCCAAATGTCCATCAATGATAAACTGGATTAAGAAAATGTGGCACATATACACCATGGAATACTATGGAGCCATGAAAAAGGACGAGTTCGTGTCCTTTGTTAGGGACATGGATGCAGCTGGAAACCATCATTCTCAGCAAACTATTGCAAGGACGAAAAACCAAACACCGCCTGTTCTCACTTATAGGTGGGAATTGAACAATGAGAACACTTCGACACAGGAAGGGGAACATCACACACCGGGGTCTATTGTGGGGTGGGGGGAGGGGGGAGGGATAGCATTAGGAGAGATACCTAATGTAAATGACGAGTTAATGGGTGCAGCACACCAACATAGTACATATACACATATGTAACAAACCTGTACATTGTGCACATGTACCCTAGAACTTAAAGTATAATAATAATAATAAAAAACTTATAGGTCATTTGCGAAAAGTGATAGATTTTAGAAAATAAAGTATTTATAATTTTAGAAGTCAAATAAGTTTTTAGTAATATTTGTGTACAGGAGAAATTGGTAGCTACATTTCAGACACCATGACCTCTTGTTTCACCCAGAAATAGCGAAAACATGAAAAGTTCAATATTTCTACTAGATACCTTTTACAAGGCGGTATTATTAAATCACATATAATTTATATGGAAGCTATTTATGTTACTAGTAGATTGCTAACCCCTTCAGTGTTTAAAATAAATGAGAAACAAGAAAATAGAAATAACTGAACATCTGCACAAATAGCTTTTGAATGCATAACAAGGCAAATGAAATAAAAATGCAAAGTCATTAAAGATGTAGTCCTTTTATTTTGAAGAATTAGAAATTATTACTTTTTGCATATAGTATAAAATAACATTTTATGAAAAATTACTTTTATTAATGGAATGATAAGAAATTCATAAGCCTTAAGGTTGGTGATATAATAAAACATAATTGAATAATGACTGACCGCTTGGTGTTTGATCTCTTCTTTCAGAAATAGTAGAAGAATAGTCTCTGTTTATTTCAGTTTCCTCATATACTCAAATGTAAAAATAGATTACATTCTTTAAATAATAATTTATTCTTAAATCAGGCCATGGGGAAGGGGAAAGAGAATGTAAAAATGTGCTTACAAAGATTGGTAAATGGTTTTGAATATCAAAGCTAGTTCGGATGAGGCCCTTAGTGCTCAATGGCTGTGTCATGCAGGTTTCATAATTTGATCTAAGACCTACAGAGTGTAGGAAAATGACACTTTACATTTGTGATTGTTTACAGAAAAGGAGATACAACCGAAAATTGGTTTAACAATGCATGGGGATGAGCTGTTAATTGGTTTCAAAGAAGCATCCAGGAAGTAAAAAGGCTAGATTAAAACTTTTTGACTAGGTCATGGATGAACAAAAAAGAAGTTAGCTGGTAGTTTGCAAGCTGCCAGTCTAACGGTGAGACTCAGCTGTTAGATGCCTCTGTGTAAGACCTTCTTAGTGTCACAAATCAGAAGTGGAATGATAATAAATCAGAAGTTACAGGGATAAGCCATTGTTATTCACAGACTTTCCCCACCATTGTTTAAATGGAACTCGTTTTTATCCAGAACTGTACTTAACACTTTTTGTTTGCTTTTACACTAAAAGTAATCCAGAAGAGTAAAGTGCATAGGATACCTATTAACAAAGTGAATGTTGGACCTATTTTGTTGTTTCCTATAAGTGGCAGACAAAACTTCCAAAAGGATGTTTATCTGATAAGCCGTATAATTAAACAGAAGGATTAGCTAATTAAACTCTCTGATGGCATAGCCCTCAATGCGATTTGAAAATGTCATTAAATTTAAATTAACAGACCAGTATTATATTACACACATCGAAATAATCTTATTTCATCCAGCTTTCAATTATATGTATGAAACATCTAACTCCAAGACTTAGTATTTTCTCTCTGCTAGCCTCTACTCTAGTCATCAAAATTCTATTATTTCTTATTTCGTCAGCATCAACACAGGCTCACATTGCTGTTGAATTTTGAATGTTGCCATGCAAGCCAACTTTTGTAGACCTGAGTTTTGTTTCTTCCTGTAGGTTGATGAGGTGATGCTGACTCTGAAACAGGCCTTCAGTACGGCGGCTGCCCTGCAGAGTGCCAAGACTCAGATTAAACTGTGTGAGGCCTGCCCGATGCACTCTTTGCATAAGCTCTGTGAAAGGATCGAAGGTACAGTTTTATGTGGCCTTGGCAAAAGAGAAGTTTGCTTTGGCACTTGGGAAATGAGAAAGTCCCTGTTGTCATTGAATAGTTCTTTGTCTCAATATGAAGCAAGGACCCAAAGAATCATTTCTCATGTTCACTCAAATGAGTGTGCTGTCAGTCTCTGCTAGGTGCTTCACACACTGTCTCTGTCTGTCTCTCTCTCTCATTTTTAAAGGCAAACTGAAGAAGGTATTTGTATTTCCCACAGTTTTTAAGACTGCTAAGTACATGGTGGGAACTGACCAAATATTTGCTGAATGAATGAAGAGAGACAAAACCATCACAGAATGTCAAGTGATTATTTAATATTTCCCCTTTTCTCCCTTATTTGATGATGAGTTCCTATTCTAAAAATGTAGAACTTTAATGAAGCCTGCTTGGCTTTTGAAGGATATTTGTCAATGACAGAGATAATAGAGGTGATAATATAAAGCAGTTTTTTAAAAAATATGTTCTGAGAAGGAGTGAAGGGCATGAGAAAGAGATGATCCTGTGACTCAACTTCCTTTTCATTTCATTATCTTTTACTAACAACAACATGAAAAAGCTTGAAAACTACTATACAAGACAAAAAACACAATTTAATAAACACTAGTGAAATGTCTACTCTGGACCAGGCAATGTGCTAGGCACTGGGAGATGCAGAAATGATTGAGACATGGACTAATCCCAAGAAGCTTACAGTCTAGAGTGGGAGACAGGTATATTAGCAAATAAATGTAATTCATTATGACAGGTGTTATAATAGATGGGAAGAGTGCAAATTAGTAATAAACATAGCAGAGATTGGTCTAGACACTGTAAATGCAAATCGTGGTTTCTGTTCAGAAGGCAGCAGAATCATAGGCACAGGGCAGAATCAATGAAGAATAACAGTATTCATTGAATATTTACACAACTGTATGATCAAACACAAGTTTTTTTTTTTTTTGGTTGTTTGTTTGTTTGTTTGTTTTGAGGCACAGCCTTGCTCTCTTGCCCAGGCTGGAGTACAGTGATGTGATTACGACTCACTGCAGCCTCTACCTACCAGCTTCAAGCAATCCTCCTGCCTCAGTCTTCCAAGTAATTGGGACTACAGGTGTGTGCCACCACACCCGGCTAATTTTTTAAAAAATTTTTTGTAGAGATGGGGTCTCACTATGTTGCCCAGCCTGGTATCAAACTCTTAGTCTCAAGCAATCCTCCTGCCTTGGCCTCCCAAAGTGCTGGGATTACAAGCATGAGCCACTGTGCCCAGCCAAAGACTATTTCAATGTAATAGGTTTAAACAATTAGAATTATAATTTTGCAGAATGTACATTATTTTCAAACACATAAACCATTTACAAAAATGGAACATTCTTAGCTGTGTGATAAAGGAAGCCTGTAAATCTGTGTGTCGGGGGGTGCCAGTTACTCAGGAGATGGTGTTGGATCAATTAGCCATCCAAAAGGGCAAAGATTGCTTATATTCATCCTGCTTAGTAATACATGCTAGACGGATCAAAGTCCTCACTGTAAACAAACAAAATACTAAAACTATTAAAAGAAAACAAGAAGATTATTCTTATTTCTTGAAGGGAGATTTATTAAGACACAGAAATTCAAGAACAATCAGAAGAAGACACTGACATATTTGACTTTATGAAAATTTAAAGTGTTTACATAACAGTAAATGTTTGGGAGTTATATGATCAGTAACAAACAAGGAGATAGCAGATTGGAATCCAAAATTTGTAAGAACTTTAACCTGTAAGAAAAAGATTAAACCACGCAGTAGGAAATTGTATAAGTCATACTGAAAAATACTTCTCAGAAAAGGAAATTAAAAGTTCCAAGAATGGAAATGTAAGGATGCTGAACCTTACTGGATGTCAGAGAAATGAAAATGGAAACAATAAGATACTCATCAGGTTAACTGTTGGAGAAATTGTATGGTTGTGTAATACGTTTGTGTAATACTGATGGAAGTGGAGATTGCTACAGCCATTTTGGGGGGACAGTTAATATAAACTCATTAACCTAACATTGCACATACTCTGTTATCTAGAAGTTCCATGTCTTGATAAGAAAAACTCTTATATGAAAGTACAGAAGGTGACATTTAAAAGGTTTTGTTATTTGTAAATGATGGAAAATTGGAAATGATCTAGATGTTGATCAATGGGATAATTAGTAGTATATTCACATAATGAAGCAATTAATAGGAAGGAATTGGAACTATATGTCAACATGGATGCATCTTAAAATTGTATTGTTGAGTGAAAAAAAAATTTGCTTAACAACATATACAGCATATATTTGTATATATGGAAAAAAACATAGTATAATGCCGTAAATTTTTTTTTCAAAAACTTTGATCTACACTCCATCACTTTCAGGAAGACAGTGTGGCAATTCCTCAAGGATCTAGAGCCAGAAATAATATTTGACCCAGCAATCTCATTACTGGGTATATACCCAAAGGATTATAAATCATTCTGTTCTAAAAACACATGCACACGTACATTTGTTGCAGCCCTATCCACACTAGCAAAGACTTGGTACCAACCCAAATGCCCATCAATGATAGACCAGATAAAGCAAATACAGCACATATACACCACTGAATACTACGCAGCCATAAAAAAGGATGAGTTTGTGTCCTTTGCAGGGACATGGATGAGGCTGGAAACCATCATTCTCAGCAAACTAACACAGCAACAGAAAACAAACACTGCATGTTCTCACTCATAAGTGGGAACTGAAAATTGAGAACACACAGACACAGGGAGGGGAACATCACATGCCGGGGCCTGTCGAGGAGTGGGGGTCTAGGGGAGGGATAGTATTAGGAGAAATACCTAATGTAGATGATGGGTTGATGGGTGCAGCAAAACACCATGGCACGACGTATACCTTTGTAACAAACCTGCATATTCTGCACATGTATCCCAGAACTTAGTATATGAAAAAACACAAAACTTTGATCTACTTTTAGATTTACAGAAGAGTTGCAGAGAGTTTCCAAATATTCCTTACCTCATTGTTTATAAGTAATATTTTCCTTCTTAAATTTTATTTTTCAAACCATACACTGTAAAATAAATTAGTTCTATGTAGGCAAAGTTATAAACATAGGAGTAAAGAAACAACTTTGTATTTCTGTTTTTAAAATTATTTAAACAGACTCTAGGTGTGTTTTAAAATATATTTTCTATTACAAAACAGAAGTTTTAAGTTCTCATAAAAGTAGTCAGTATTTGCCAGAAGCTGGCTCTAAACCTATAGGGGAGCTATTACTTACACAAAGGAT
This sequence comes from Trachypithecus francoisi, assembly GCF_009764315.1. NCBI lineage: Eukaryota > Metazoa > Chordata > Mammalia > Primates > Cercopithecidae > Trachypithecus > Trachypithecus francoisi. The sequence goes on from NW_022681463.1 coordinate 40,570,914, forward strand.
TCTGTGTAGATATATAGCTGGATCTTCATTTTCTGGAGCCTGATGTTTTTATAGCTTTAGATATCTTTTTTTTTTTTGTATTTTCATAGAGATGGGGTTTCACCATATTGCCCAGGCTGGTCTCAAACTCCTGAGCTCAGGCAGTCTGCCTGCCTTGGCCTCCCAAAGTGCTAGGATTACAGACGTGAGCTACCGTGCCCAGCCAGTTTTAGATACCTTTTTAAAGAAAAAAGAAAAGTAATAAACAATTATGAATTCAGAATTATTAGGGCCCTTCCCAGTATCACGAAGGGACTCTGATACTTGAGCTTTATGCACTGCAAGGCATGCGTGTATCTGAAGGGAGTGAAAAGAAGGACTTGTGAGTCACTCGGGGTTGTTTTCCTAAGGCCTTCGATCACACTGTCTGATAGGATTTGTTCCTTCCTGCTTTTTATGTTGGGTAAAGATAGCAGTAAGACAGCGCAGTACTCTGATGTTAAGAGTAAGAACAAAAATAGTAACAGTAAGGCAGATCCTCTGTAGGCCTCTCCATGTGCGAGGCACTATTGTGTTTCGCATGTATTAGCCCATTCTATCCATATGAAAAAATGGAATTTCATTTACACAGGAGGCAGCTGAGACACTGAGACCCGTAGTGGGGTAATAACTGCTGTATTCACGTTGCTGGGAAGGGGCAGAGCCAGGATTTGGACTTGCACAATTGTTTTCTAAAGCACCTTGATACCTTCTGTCTAAGAGAGTATCCAAAGGCAGGGACCCTCAGGGCCTGGAAGCCTTCTGGTATCTGTGCGTTTTCCGAAGAGTTACTTTCATCTAAGTAAGATAACTGTGAATTCTAAGTTTGTTTTATGCTTAGGTACAAAGTACAGAGCTGGAAGAAGGATCACATTTAGATAAACAAATTAATAAAAGTATCGTTAGTGAGAAAGATATTTTAGAGTACCATATAATAGTATTTTATTTCGCTCATTCAGAATTGGAGTATTCTGGTCAATACATCTGGCTGCATTGAGTTTTATTTTTAATGACAAAAATAAGATAAAAATAGAGTAGATAAGTATGTGTATGTGAGCCTTCATCATCTGTCCTTGTGTTCACTCTTACTGTTTATCCCAGGAGGAACAGAGTCAGCCATCTCTGTGGACCAAAGTGAATTGAGGGGGTGGCATCGAAGGGGAACACTGTTTCCCAAGGACCAGACCTCAGAATGTGAACCTGAAAAGTGATGCTGAGTATCATGGAGATAGAGCGATTATCCTAATGTTGGTTTCCTACATTAACATGCATAGTGGATAATATACATGCTTTCAGTATCAGTAATTCACTAGTCAGTGATTCCAGCTGCTGGAAGGAAGGAGGTCCAATCAGCCAATCAGATTCATGGAAGAGGGAGCATGTATAGTTTGAAAGAAATATAACTCCAGCCAATTCCAATTCTTTGACTAAAATAGAGGACTAAAGAAACTTCCTAGTTACATACTTTAAATAGCTACCTTCTTTTTTCTTTTCCTCTTTTCAATCTTTTATCTTCCATGTTAAGTCACTTGAGTAATAAACAACAGGAAACAAAACAAAAACAATCATGTGAATCATTATAATATATTGTCTAAGCCTCTGAAGGAGACTTTCCCAGCAAATAATAAATTGTGATAGCGGCCGGGTGCAGTGGCTAATGCCTGTAATCCCAGCATTTTGGGAGGCTGAGGCAGGTGGATGACCTGAGGTCAGGAGTTCAGGCCCAGCCTGGCTGAAATGATGAACTTCCGTGTCTACTAAAAATACAAAAATTAGCTGGGCATGGTGGTGGGCACCTGTAATCCCAACTACTTGGGAGGCTGAGGCACGAGAATCACTTGAACCCAGGAGGCAGAGGCTGCAGTGAGCTGAGATCGCGCCGTTGCACTCCAGCCTGGATGACAAGAGTGAAACTCTGTCTCAAAATAAATAAATAAATAAACAAATAAATAAATAAAATAAAATAAGGTAAGATAAAATAAAATAAAGCCGGGCGCTGTGGTTCATGCCTTTAATCCCAGCACTTTGGGAGCTCGAGGCGGGCCGATCACCTGAGGTCGGGAGTTGGAGACCAGCCTGACCAACATGGAGAAACACGGTCTTTACTAAAAATACAAAAGTAGCTGGGCATGCTGGCGCATACCTGTAATCCCAGCTACTCAGGAGGCTGAGGTAGGAGAATTGCTTGAACCTGGAGGCAGAGGTTGCGGTGAGCTGAAATCACGCCATTGCACTCCAGCCTGGGTAATAAGAGCGAAAATCCAACTCAAATAAATAAAATAAAATAAAATAAAACTGTGATAGTGAGTGGCGTCATACCATCAAAATGAATTTAGTTTTCTGTCTGTGATCACCAAGACATGCACCGAATTTTGCTGTACATTGCACAAAGAAATGTGGAGCGGAGTTTTTGGAAACTGTTCCTCTAGTTCTCATTCAGTACTGCACAGTGATTTAAAGCATGCCTGGTGGCTGTGTGGCTGCAGGATGGCAGTACTGTATGCGTTCTGGCAAGTGTGAAGCGAATTCTAGATCTTTCAAAATAATGTGTATTTTCAGGTGATCCTCCTGTATACTATCTGTAGAGATCTTGTTAGTTATTTAATTTTAAAAAGTAGCTCAAATCTATTAAATCAGTTTACTTCAGTTGCCTGGCACCTCATATTTTCTTAGAAATGAATACAATGAGAGAAATGCACAATGTACTTACAGACTAATACATTATTTTTAAATTCTGTGATGCAACTTAGCAGAACAAATTGTAAGTATTTTTGGCCAATTACTTTGTCTTATTCTTTGTAAATAAACACAAAGAATACATGGAAAACATTAAAATTAAGTCATAACATCATGTAATGTATTTAGTTATAAACTGAGAAAGATAGCAAAGGCAGCCTTGTAGTAACAAATGATTTTAAAATGCTGGCCTACCTGTAATGTTTATTAAATATTATATATACCCAGATATTCTCTTCATAATCAAAATATAGTAGCAGCACTCTAAGTGGAACCTAACTGTCATGAAAATCTCTTTTTCTCTGAATCTTCTTTTGAAGAAATGAAGGAAGAGAAATCTGTTCTTTAAAAATGGATGGTCTGTTGAATTACTGCAATATGAATTAAATTTTCTTTTTTAAAAAAAATTTAAAAACAACCTTTTCATGAGAAAAGATTTTCCAAGGACTTAATATAAATTATGTGTAAGAATGGGATAGGTTTATGAATATCATGATATAAAGAAGTAAATCATTTCTTGATAAAATAATAACATTGCAAGTTCACTAAATGCTAATGCTATCCTTAAAACTTTATTCTCACAGAAGAGAGCTGCTTCGGGGAAGAGATCTCTGGCTAAGCTGTAGTCTTGCCTTTTAAAATTATTACTTGTTCTTTCTTCTTTACATGTCAAGTTGTAAGCTTAACATTTTTGGCCAAGGCTAGTCTTTAGCTGTTATTTCCATGTGAGGTCTTAGGTTAATGTTTTTTTTTTTTTTTTTTTTGAGACGGAGTCTCGCTCTGTCGCCCAGGCTGGAGTACAGTGGCCGGATCTCAGCTCACTGCAAGCTCCGCCTCCTGGGCTTACGCCATTCTCCTGCCTCAGCCTCCCAAGTAGCTGGGACTACAGGCGCCTGCCACCTCGCCCGGCTAGTTTTTTGTATTTTTTTTTAGTAGAGACGGGGTTTCACCGTGTTAGCCAGGATGGTCTCGATCTCCTGACGTCGTGATCCGCCCGTCTCGGCCTCCCAAAGTGCTGGGATTACAGGCTTGAGCCACCGCGCCCGGCCCTTGAGCCACCGCGCCCGGCCAGGTTAATGTTAAATCATCTGTGAGTTTCTACTGTGGCGGCTGTTAGTGTAAAGTGGTTTCTGGTTGTGCTTGGTATTGCTTAGAAATTCATTGTTAGTAATTTTTGTTGTTTTTTTTTGAGATGGAGTTTCACTTTGTTGCCCAGGCTGGAGTGCAGTGGCTCGATCTTGGCTCACTGCAACCTCCACCTCCCGGGTTCAAGCGAGTCTCCTGCCTCAGCCTCCTGAGTAGCTGGGATTACAGGCTCCTGCCACCATGGCCGGCTAATTTTTGTATTTTTAGTAGAGACGGGGTTTAAAAGAACTAGAATTTGCTTCATGCTTGTCAGAATGTACACAGTGCTGCCATACTGTGGCCACACTGTCACCAGACCTGTTTTAAACCACTGCAGTACTGAATTAGAACTAGAGGAAAAGTCTCTGAAAACTCTTCTCCACCTCCCCAAGTGTTGGGATTACAGGTACGAGCCACTGCACCTGGCCCGTTGTTAGTAATTTTAATGCCAAGATCACTAATGGAGCTGTTGATTTTGGTGGAGAGGTTTTTCATCTAGTTTCAATCATTTCAATGATCCAAGGTTTCTTGTAGGCAGGAACACATCTCCTTGAAAAGATTTAAGTTCAGAGCCTGCTTGGGAAGAGGTGAAGTGTAATGCATTATCTGCCCCTGGATCTCTGTTGCTGGATCTCTGTTTAATCCCTTCCCTTATCATTTTCCTTAGGTCTCTACCCGCCAAGAGCCAAGCTGGTAATACAGAGGCATCTCTCGTCACTGACAGATAATGAACAAGCTGACATCTTTGAAAGAGTTCAGGTAACATTATTTGTAGGTGTCATAAATAAGACATAAGGAATGAGAATTGAATCCTGTTTTATGCATTCCTGTTTTCATTCTGCTGCCTAGAGTTAAAGATGCATGACCTAGAGTACTATTGGGTAGTATAGAATGCCATGGTATTTTTGCTTCTGAGCTAAGTTAAAACTCTTAGCTTTGTTTACGTTTGTCTGCCAGACGGAATAAAAGGAGAGAAGCTATGTTGCCATAGTGTTCTTTTGGTTTGTCTGTTCAACAGAAAATGAAGCCAGCCAGTGACCAGGAAGAAAATGAACTTGTGATTTTACACCTGAGGCAGATGTGTGAGGCCAAGCAGAAGACCCACGTGCATATTGGGGAAGGCCCTTCGGTGAGAAGATACTTCCTCCTTCGCCGACTTTTGTTGTTGTTTATGGATTTTCTTAATTCTTCCCTTTGTACTGTCAGGTTCTTTAGGGCTAAAGTCCTATCAGAGTTTCCTGTGATGCCCCCCCAGCACTTTGGTAGTTTTATAAGGATTTTTTCTTTTTTTTTTTTTAAGCCAGAGTTTCACTCTTATTGCCTGGGCTGGAGTGCAATGGCACTGTCTCGGCTCACTGCAACCTCCGCCTCCCACGTTCAAGTGATTCTCCTGCCTCAGCTTCCCGGGTAGCTGGGACTACAGGCATGCGCCACCGCACCCAGCTAATTTTGTATTTTTGGTAGAGACAGGGTTTCTCCATGTTGGCCAGCCTGCTCTTGAACTCCCGACTTCAGGTGATCTGCCTGCCTCAGCCTCCCAAAGTGCTGGGATTACAGGCATGAGCCACCGTGCCCGGCCGTTTTATAGGGAATTTTAGCAGGCACTGATACATTGAGCTAACTAATGATGGTCTTAAAATGTAAAAAAATTTGTGGGTTTTGGTTAAAAAAAAGCATTAATAGTACATGTTCATGATTTAGAATGAATGTACATTATTTTTAGTTATATTAATCTATTATTTTATTTCTAATTCATATGAACATTTTATTTCATCAAAAGTGGAGATAGCCCAAATGGTGAAACAGCAGTAATATCGTGTAAATGATACCCTAGCTGCAAACTGAGGGTTGGTATTTTTGTGCATGTGGTTTAGAATTTATCCTCTGCTGCATATAGAAGAAGCAGGACTACCAGCAGTAACATCAAAGGGGATAATGAAATATTTAGTCTTGATAACACTATTTCAGGTTGTGTCTTTATTTCACTATATTCAGAACAAATCACATATCGTTAGTACACAGTCCTTCATTTAGTCACAGAAAAGCATTTCTTGAGAACCTTCTATGAGTTAAACTATGTGATGGAAAAGGGTGACAAAAAAAACTGATGAATGAATCATGGGCCCTCCAGAGAACAGCTCAAATATTTGAAAGGGGGATGCAAACAGATCAATAGATACATAGAAAAAATTCAATAAATGGCTTAAAAAAAGAATCTGTATCAATTTTAAGTTAAGTTTTGTATCGGGTATAAGGTGAGGTCCAGCTTCATTCTTTTGCCATTGAGTATGATGTTAGATGTGAGTTTTTTTTGTATATGGCCTTTATCACTATGAGGAATTTTTCTTCTATTCCTAGTTCAAGTGTTTTTATCATGAGAGGGTATTGGACTTTGTCAAATGCTTTTACTGTATCAACTGTCATGGGAGTTTGTTGTACAGATTTTAGCAACACTATTCACAATAGCAAAGACATGGAATCAACATAAATGCCCATCAATGATAGGCTGCATAAAGAAAATGTGATACATATACACCATGGAAAGTTAAAAACGTGTGTATATTAAAGCACACTGTCAGGAGTATGAAAAAACACCCTCACAGAGTGGGAGAAAATACCTACAAACCACTTATGCAATGAGGGTTTACTATTCAGAATATATAAAGAACTCTGACTCAATGACAGAAAAAAAAAAAAACATCTCTGGTGAGCACAAAAGTAGCTATGTTTTTGCTTTGGAGCTGGAGTGGAGAGTAAGAGAAGAGGAGATTAAAGAGGAAGGACATTTGGGGGAGCTGGAATTTTAGAAGAGATAAACTTAGCTGTCAGAACAGTTGAGGAACTGTACTTTTGGGCTGGGCGCAGTGGCTCATGCCTGTAATCCCAGCACTTCAGGAGGCTGAAGCAGGCAGATCGTGAGGTCAGGAGTTCGAGAGTCTGGCCAATATAGTGAAACCCCGTCTCTACTAAAAAATACAAAAAAAAATTAGCCAGTGTGGTGGTGGGCACCTGTAATCCTAGCTACTCAGGAGGCTGAGGAGGGAGAATCATGTGAACCTGGGAGGCAGAGGTTGCAGTGAGCCGAGATCACACCCCTGCACTCCCCAGAGGACAGTGAGACTCTGTCTCAAAAAAAGAGAAAGAAGGGAGGGGGGAGGGGGGGAGGGGGGGAGGGGGGAGGGAGGGAGGGAGGAATATTGAGCATAAAGTTATGTAGTGGTGCTGGTTTTGAGGTCGTGCTTGGGGGTTGGTGGGGGAAACGGCTGGGATAATAGGCAGAATGAGATGAGGAAGGGCCTTAAGTTACTGGCAGGCCTGACTTTGTCATGGAAGGATTTGAAGTAAGGGAGTGAGAAGATCAGATTTGCACCACAAAGAGAAATTTCTGCTGTTCTTCTGATGGTAGATTTATTTGTTGGGAAGGTTGCTGGGTGAGGGGGTTAGGACAAAGTCATATTCTCCAGTTGGGAGAATGTTTTGATAGAATATGTGATAAGTGATTTAATTATTGCAGAAATCTTTATCGAGTACAGACTATGTACTAGGAAACAGTGATGAATAATGGTGACCCTGTCCTGCCATCTTAACTGTTTAGGAGGAGAAAACAACATGAAACCAAATACATTAAACTATGATATGATTGGTATAATGATGTATGCACAAGTTAGAGGTAGCATTGATACATAAATAGCTTGAATAATTCTGTCTTTTTTTTTTTTTTTCTGAGACGGAGTCTCGCTCTGTCGCCCAGGCTGGAGTGCAGTGGCCAGATCTCAGCTCACTGCAAGCTCCGCCTCCCGGGTTTACGCCATTCTCTCGCCTCAGCCTCCCGAGTAGCTGGGACTACAGGCGCCCGCCATCTCGCCCGGCTAATTTTGTATTTTTTTAGTAGAGACGGGGTTTCACCGTGTTAGCCAGGATGGTCGTCTTGATCTCCTGACCTCGTGATCCGCCCGTCTCGGCCTCCCAAAGTGCTGGGATTACAGGCTTGAGCCACCGCCCGGCCGAATAATTCTGTCTTGAAGCATTTATTTAACTCAGGAGAGAGACCAAGCTAGAGCCCTAGAGAAGTGAGGAAGGAACTAAGTGAAGAGCTATTTAGGCAGCATAATCTTTAGGACTTAGTGACTGACTGGAAGAATTTGTAAAGGAAGGGAGAGGGAGTTGCTGTGAACAACGTCATGGTTTCCCATGTGGGGAAATTTGATGAAACGGAGCCTGGAAATACAGAAAGCAGACGAGAGTGGGGCAGTGGATGAGAATAAAAAATAAGAGTTCAATGTGGAAATATGTTTGAGATTCAATTAGAAAAATGGATTTGGTGCCTATAGAGGAATTTGAGGTGGTAAGTATGGAGGTTGATACATTTGGTGCCTATTGAGGAATTTGAGTATAAATATGGAAGACATGAACTTTGATGTGGACCTGAAGTTCAAGGAGGATGTACACGAGATGCAGTTAAAAGTAATGGCAAGTAATATTTTAACTAAATACATGCACTGACTTTCTCTTCCTTAAGCAATCCACCCTTTAGGATTTTGCCAACAACTATCCCCAGTTCTGGGGAAGTCTTCAACCCTTTCTTCTGCCTGTCTGAATCCTGTGTATTCTTTTCTTCATATTTAGACCCACAGTCAATCTTCCTGCTTTCGTATTTGATACTTACATGTGCTTTGTGTTGCTGTTCCCTCCCCAAACAAATCACAAGGTTTCTCGCTTGAAAGGTTTTTGCTGCTAAGGACCATGTAGCTGCTTACTTCAATGGATAAAATACATAGAGAAGCTAATATAGTGGACACATTGTAGATTCTCACACAGTTTGGTTCTATACTTGTGATCTAAGAGATAAATGACCCACTCACAAATGAAAATGGAATTATAACAGAGGCATTACCAGAATCCAGTTTTGTTTGGAAAATGCTTTGTTCTTTGGAACTTGTGTTCTGTGTTTTCCTTGGTAATTTGGATATACAATATCTATCTTGGAAGGGATGGTTATAGATGTTAATCAGAGTTGCAGCAGTAAAAATTGACATCTCAAGTATAATTTTTGCTAAATGCAGCAGGAATGTATTCATGGAAAGGAAAGGCATGAAGGAAATATTTTACATCTGTCTTTTTATTACATACAATATGAAAAATTAAACCCCCTTCCTTATAATCATTGTTTTCACAGTGTGGGACTTAAATTATTACTTAATAATAGAGCTACTGAAGAATTCTTGTGATTTTTAATAGCTTAGTCTTAAGCCTATAATTAAAGTCTCATTTAACCTTAAGTATTTCCAAACTAAAATGTGTCTGTTTTTCTTTTTTTAGACTATTTCAAATAATACAATCCCAGAAAATGCAACAAGCAGTGGAAGGTTCAAACTTGACATTCTGAAAAATAAAGCTAAGAGATCCTTAACTAGCTCCCTGGAAAATATCTTCTCAAGGGTAAGATTGCGCTGATGGTCTTTTAAGTATGCACATTTGTGTTTTCTAACAGTTGAGCTTCAGTCTCACAGATTTCCTTAAAAAAAAAAAAAAAAAAAAAGCCTAAGATAACTTTTAAAAATTAGTTAACAAGTGTTCTTTTTTGTTTGTTTGTTTGTTTTGTTTTTTTGAGATGGAGTTTCACTCTTGTCACCCAAGTTGGAGTGCAGTGGTAAGATCTCAGCTCACTGCAACCTCTGCCTCCTGGGTTCAAGCAATTCTCCTGCCTCAGCCTCTTGAGTAGCAGAGATTTCCTGCCTCAGCCTCTCAAGTAGCAGAGATTACAGACATACACCACCATGCCTGGCTAATTTTTGTACTTTTAGTAGAGACAGGTTTTCACCATGTTGGTCATGTTGTTCTCGAACTCCTGACCTCAAGTGATCCACCTGCCTTGGCCTCCCAAAGTGCTAGCATTACAGGTGTGAGAGCCACCGTGCCCAGCTCAAAATGATCTTTTTTTTTTTTTCCTTTTCTTTGAGACAGAGTCTTGCTCTGTCACCAGCCTGGAGTGCAGTGGCACGATCTTGGCTCACTGCAACCTCCACCTCCCGGGTTCGAGTGATTCTCTTGCCTCTGCCTCCTGAGTAGCTGGGACTACAGGTGCACACCACCACTCCCGGCTAATTTTTATATTTTTAGTAGAGATGGGGTTTCACCAGGATGGTCTTGATCTCTTGACCTTCTGATCTGCCTGCCTCGGCCTCCCAAAGTATTGGGATTACAGGCGTGAGCCAACATGCCCGGCCCAAAATGATCTTTCAAAATAAGTTTCCTTCTCAGATCGAGATTTGTTCTGGGGCCTTTATGTGAATTTGAGCAATAGAGATTTAGTAGTAGAAATACATATGTATAGAAAAGGGGAAATAGAATCTTGATGCTCAATACTGTCAGAACTTTAAAAATCATTTCCCATAGAAAGTTATAAAGAAATTATTTTTTTGCCCATTGTATTAGTTCATTCTTGCATTGCTATAAAGAAATACCTGAAACTGGGTAATTTGTAAAGAAAAGAGGTTTCATTGGCTCACAGTTCTGCGGGTTATACGGGAAGCATAGTGGCTTCTGCTTCTGGAGAGGCCTCAGGAAGCTTCCAATCATGGTGGAAGGCAAAGGGGGAGCGAGACATCTCACATGGCGCGAGCATTAACAAGAGAGAGAGAATGAGGAGGTGCTGAACACTTTTAAGCAATCAGATCTCATGAGAACTCACTATCATGAGAACAGCACCAAGGGGATGGTGCTGATGGTGCTAAACCATTCCTAAGAAATCCATCCCCCGTGATCCAGTCACCTCCCACCAGGCCCCACCTCCAACATTGGAAATTACAATCTGACATGAGATTTGGGCAGGGACACAGATCCAAACCATATCACTCATTCTTAGAAACTTAGAGGCTAAGTGCTGAAAAAAGTATAAATTAATGGAAATTTATATATTCCATTTAGTAAGTGTATATATTCCATTTTAAAATAAGTGAAAGTGTTCCCCTTCAACTTTATTTTCCTCTTCCTGAACAATTCTGCCTTAGAGCTATTAGGTGAGGTCAACCTACATGGGTGTTTTGGGCTGTGACATGGGGGACCCATGGTGGCTCAGAGCAGGGAGACTGTCCATATGGGGTGTGGAATGTGGGGGTGGCTCGATGCAGGGTGGGGGAGCCTCTTGCAGTGGCGAGGGAATCCGCAGAGAAGGGGAACCTGGTTTGGGAGGTCGCAGGAGGCAGCATACTGGCAGAAGGAAGGCCCAGTGTGGGTGTCAGCGTCACAGTGGAGGGGAGCGGGCATTCACAGGGATGAGTGCCTGAGCAGGCTGAGGATGTGCATGTGTTGGGATGGCAGCCGCAGCATGGAGTGGCACAGCCTGAGTGGGATGAGGACAGTGTCTGTGCAGTGGTCATTGTGGAGATGGGTTACATACACACAGGGACTGATGAAGTAAGTAAATGTCTTAAGGAGAGTGGAATCCAGGGAGAAAGAAATTACTAATATGAAAAGGGTAGAAATTAGAATGAACCCTGCATTGGATTCAGCTGGGAGGTATCACATTAAAGAACTTACTCACGTAACCAAATACCACCTGTTCCCTCCTGGCCAACATGGTAAAACCCTGTCTCTACTAAAAATACAAAAAAATGAGCCGGGCATGGTGTTGCATGTCTGTAATCCCAGCTATTCAGGAGGCTGAGGCATGAGAATCACTTGAACTGAGGAGGCAGGGGTTGCAGTGAGCTGAGATCATGCCACTGCAGTCCAGCCTGGGAGACAGATTGAGACCCTTTCTAAAACAAACAAACAAAAAAACCCACCTGTTCCCCCAGTAACCTATGGAAATAAAAAAATTACAAAAATAAAACTTGGAGGTATCAGTATAAAATCATGATATTTATATACATTAAATATAAACATACAATCATATAGAAATATATGTGCAAATATAAAAATATGTAAATATAAACATAGGTATATATGTATATGTTCTACTAGACAGAACCAAGATTCTGAGAAACATGGCTAATTTCAGGACTGCAGGAAAAGTACAAGATGAGCCCAGAACATCTTGGTGTTCTAGATAGTAGGAAAATGTTCGAAGACAAATGGTGATGTGTCATAAGGACATAAAAACCTTGAAAGGGCTCCCACTGAGAAAATACGAGCATTGACATAAATGATAGCCACAGATAATCTAACTTATAAAATGGGAAACTGTTTTCTGATACAAAAAATAAATGAATATATTGAAAGTTTGATCATAAAGAAGATATTTGCTGTATGTAATTAATATTTATGAATTACTAATGGGAAAATAACTTTACAATGGAGAAGGCTGGCAGACACCACCAAGTGATCAAATTGAACATCATCAGCAATGGGACAAATTGCAGCCCTGTGCCACCTGATATAAAGAAACAGCACTGCTTCTGTGGTATTCCTGACAAATAGGCAGTGCCTGAATCTAATCATGGGAAATGTCAACAAACCCACATTGAGGTGGAGTCTACAAAATAACAAGCCTGTTATCTTCAAGAAAGCCAAGAACAGGTTAAGAATATCAAGTGGAATGGTAGATTGTGAATCAAATCCTTTTGCCCTAAAAGCCATTATTGGGACAACCAGTGCAATTGGAGTGAAGTCTGAAGATTCAATAGTATTATACTGCATCAATGTCAGTATCCTGGTTTTGAACGTTGTATTTTAGTTATATTGGAGAATTCCTTGTTATAGAAAATACACAGTAAAGTATTTCAGGGTGATGGAGCTTTATATTGGCAACTTATGTGAAAATGGTTGTGGGAAAAAATATTTTTGTACTAATAACTTGCCTCCGCATTTGAGATTGCCTCAAAATAAAAAAAGAGAAACAAAGTGATCGTTTTAAACATGCTTATCACACATACCTCACAAAGCCCACCGAGGGTGTTTTTTTAAATTTATTTTTTCTGCTTGCTGTTTTCATGTGTTAATAAATAGCTCAGGTTATTAATGAATCAGAAATACTGCCATTGTAGGATCATCAATAAGGGCTCTTTTCTGTACCCAGCACACTGCCTGTGAAAACCAAGTAGTAGGACTGGTTGGGTGGTGGGTGTTTTAACTCCTATGAACAAAGTTTCAAAATGTACCCTTGATGACTTTTTTAAGTCTCTTGGCCTTTATGTGAATATACAAATAAAATTTCACCTTCAGTGTATAAGTGTCTTCCTTAGTGATCTCTCAGTGCCTTTAAAGAGGCAAATTAGTGATATAAATTCTTAGACTTTGAGAGGAACTTTGAATTAACCATTGAACTCTATTTGCAAATGCGTATTGTTTTTAAAAACATTATTTCCACGTGTTTAACCTTAATAGCATTATAGGAATATGTTTAAATAGTTGGATACATTTTGATTTTTTCCATGTTTGTGCAATAGAGCATTAGGACATAGTAACTTCTGATATGCAGCGTTCCTTGTTTTGTTTCTTTGTTACGGCTCAAAATACTTTTCTAGTTATTTCTCTTAATGATAGAGATACTTTTAACTTTAACGGAAGCCCTGCAGCAAGCGTGATCGATTGTGAATGCCATTATTTTATTAGTGGAAAACTGAATCTCAGAAAAGAACATCTAGGAGATTTGTCAGAAGTATGCCAACACAAATTTCATAAAATATTTATACCTTTTTCCTTCAAAATTTATAAATTAGTAAAATCCTGGTCCTTACTCCAGACCTACTTAATCAGAAACTCTGGGGTTGGGGTCCAGTAATTTGGGGTTCAACAAGCTCTCCAGCTGATGCTGATGCAGTTACACTTAAGGTACGTGTAATTCTTAAAGCACCAGCATCAGAAACAGCATCAGCTACCTGAATTGAACACAGTGTTTAGTGAAAATTTTAGCAGAGAAGACCATTTAAGTAGGTGTCAGGGTACCTGAATGTAATACCTGGCCCTAGCCAATTTTATATTTATGATCTTGGATGAATTATTTGCCTTTTCTAAGCCATAGTTTTCCCATTTGTGAAATGGATATATTAATATCTGCTTGCCTCATGTAATTGTGAGGATTAAATGTTAGTATGTTAGGGAAATATCACATCATAGATATGAGGTAGTATATTCAGTGGTAAGCTCAAAAGCTCTGTCATTTACAAAATGGCAAAGGGTATTTAGGGTGATACTTTATCTCCATTTAGTACCTTGGCATCCTGCATAATACTTGCAGTGCCAACTTTGAAGTCTTTTTCTCATGCCTTCAATTGCTGTAATGACATTTTCAGCAAGGGCACAGCCAATCTGTTCTGATCAAGGTGGATACCATAGCTTTTGTTTCCCAGAGTGATGCCAAATGACATAAATGTTGCGACGTAACAAGGTCTTGCTTGTACCATGTGCAACAGAGTGCACTTTTTGGGCAGGTTGGCAGCTCCCCATGTTGTATAAAAGGTTACACAGCAAAAGGGCAAAAGGGGTTTTGTGTACTTCTAAAACTTGTCTTTTTTTTTTTTTTTTTTTCCTGCTGAGTTGTATAGTAGAAAATTCACACTCCAGTTTTGGAGTTTAGCTCATAATTGCTGCCATTTTTAAATGTCAAAATATTTTATTTAGCTAACTATAGTTGTTTATGAAATAGGATCCATTTTTTAAATGCCAAGAAGCTCAGCTCATTAACCACTAAAAAGCGGGTCCAAGAGAAAGGGCCTGCCACATGAATTAGTGAATCATAATGTCGAACAACAGAAAAAGCTGTCTGTTCAGAGGTGAAAATCAGAATCATGTAATGGCTATCTGTTGCTTTTTTTTTTTTCAGTTGTTTTCCAAAATGGAAATATTTACTAATATAAATGTTATTTTATTTTTTTGAGATAGGGTCTTGCTCTGTCACCCAGGCTGGAGTGCAGTGGTGTGATCATAGCTCACTGCAGCCTCAAACTCCTGGGCTCAAACAGTCTTCCCGCCTCAGCCTCCCAAGTAGCTAGGACCACGGGCACATACCACCAGGCCTGGCTAATTTTATTTTTGTTTTTTTGTAGAGACAAGGTCTTACCATGTTGCCCAGGCTAGTCTCGAACTCCTGTTGTCAAGCAATCCTGCCACCTCAGCTTCCTAAAGTGCTAGGATTACAGGCATGAGCCACCATGCCAAGCCAATATTTACTAATATAAGTGCAAGTTATTTTGAAAATAGTACCCATTTTCTACTTTCTTCAGAATAATGTCCATTGTCTTAACTTGTTGAAATGTGTGAAGTGGTAGAGTATAACTTTAAAGTAACTTTGTTTTTCTTTGTGCATAAAAAAAGCATATGTGGGTAAAACACCACTATGTGTAAAATAGGTGATTTCAGTTGCTTTGCTAATAATAGGAATGGTTTGATACCCATCTGACTACTTTGTCTGTTATGACCAAATAACCTGTCTGAGATAACCAGGCAGGTGGGCATGTAAGTAGCGCTAAAAATAACAGAAAGCAATCTTGTCTTTACTATATTTTCCTCTTGGCTACACACACTAATCCAATAATTTGTTAGCCACAAATAGAGTTTTTATTATTGGAAGGATGCCAATTATAACATAGAACTGAAGAACTGAAAAGAATTTGATGATGTTCTAGGACATTTACAAAATTCCATGTAACCTCTGTAGGCTAATTAGCTTTATTTGTAATTCTCTTTTTCACAGTGTGTTAGTTTAGGGATGTAGTAGTAACAGCTCAGGAACTTCACTTGCAAATCCTGTGTCAAAATTGCTGCCCTTTTCTTTTAACTAGCTGTGTAAACTTGGACAATGTAATCTGTCAGAACTTCAGTCTCTGTATCTGTGAAGACGGTCTAAATAACCATACTGACCTCACAATTGGTATGAGGATTAAGTGAGCTAATGCACTGTAAAATGCTTAACGTAGTATATGGCACATGATAAGCGTTCAACAATACTAGGTGCAGCTATCAATTTTATTATTGTTTTAGTTATTATATAGTAAGCCATTGGAGATAAAGCTGTAATATATGCAGATAGGAATAAATATTGCTTTATGAAACAAGGTTGGATGTCATAAATAAAACATAGTCATCTGAAAAGAAGAAAGAACTGTTAAACTTTCTGATAGTAGATGTAAAAAGAAAAATTCAAGAGAAGGCTAGGAAACTTCAGAAAATGGAGCAAAATTCAAAGAAATGGAAAATAGGAGAACAAGGTAAAAAATTAAAGGATCTGTCCAGAACCTAAACAGTAGGAGTTCCAGTAAGAAAAAATGCGTGCAAGGAAGTTTTTAAAGAAATAATTTAAAAAATTTATCAGAGCTAAAGAGCATGAGTTTCCAGATTTAGTGAACTCAGAAAGTGCACAACTGAGTGACTGCATAAAAGTCATGTTAAGGCATGTTGTTGTGAAATTTCACAATGCCAAAGGGCAAACTTAGATTCTGTTCCAAAGAGAAACAGCAGGTCAGCCACACAGGCTCTAGAGTCACAATGGCTTTAGACTTCTGAACCAAAGGACATTTGAGCAATGCTAAGATATTTGGAAGCAAAATTTCTAACCACTACAATATACAATATTCAGCCAAACTATTAGTGAAATGCAAGCATAGACTAATGACATTTATGGGCATGTACATTTTTAAAAAAATTTAGTTCCCATTCTCCCTTTCTCAGAAAGCACCTGGAGAATGTGCCTTACCAAAATGAGGAAGTAAACAAAAAAAGGAGAAGACATGGGACCAAGGAAGCAGAAATTCCAACAGAGGAGGGGGTCAAAGGAAATTTCTAGGTTGATAGTGAAGGAAAATCCTAGGAAACTTTGTAGAGCAAGCCTACATTGTAACACGTCCAGTCCAGATTGGGGCAGAAACACAGAGGTCTCCATAATGGTTGCTTTAAAAAAAAAAAGAAGGAGGGGGAGGGGGAGGGGAAGGGAGAGGGAGAGGGAGATTGATGGTTTATGTGGTGATGTTTGGACCATATTGTGAACTGTTGGAGAGTTTTGTAATATATTTGTGATTGCTCAGGTAGCCACTGACTCCATGAAAAACAATATACAAGATATGAGGTGTAATCAGACATAATCGTAGTAAAATATGTAGCTCAGCTGCAAACAATATTAACAGTCATAATAATCTAAGCACAAAGTACTGATTTAACCAAAATTCGTGATGTAACTATATTGAAGGAAGAAGGGAAGAAAGGTGTGTGTGTGTGTGTGTGTGTGTGTGTGTGTGTGTGTGTGTGTGGTGGAACTGGGTATATAATGAAGTAAGAATATTAAAGTTTCATCTTCCAGAATTAGGAAGTCAACAGATAGTTTCTAAAATGGAAAGCATAAGGAACAGCAGGATAAGCTTGAATACCAGAAATATCGATATAAATAATGTCAAGGTTTGCTTTTGGGGAGTGGGATTCAGTGTGCGAGAGAGGGGGTAGATGACCACCACTTTTCATTATAAACTTGATAGCACAGTTTCACTTTGGAAACTTTGTGCTGATATTATTTTCATTAAAAATTAAAATGAAATTCAACCCCCTCTTGCCCCCGACCCCCAAATAAACCTAAGAATGTTTGCAGACAGAGTTGAAGCCTGGAAAGTACTAATTGTTAAAAAATTTCACAGGGTCACTGTCACATGGATCTAACTGGTGTTTCCACTCATTCTTTTTTAGAACTTCGCCACATGCTCTAGAGTTGTGTGGAACTCCTCAGTCTGTGTTTTGTCTTTTGAGACCTTGTAGATGATGAGGTTCCCAACCTGACTTGTATCCTCTTTCCTTCTACAGTTGGCCTCAGTCCCTTCCTATTTAAAGTGAGGGGGAACAGACAAAATGATCTCTTAGGTTCTTAGGTCTCTTAGATCTTAGGTGATCTCTTAGATCTGTTTCTGAGATCATTTATAAAATCCACATCAAAGGACTATGTGAAAAAAAATCGATAACCAATTCACTAATATTGAAGCAGACTGATATCTAGTCTTCCAAAATTAAATGATTTATTGAAATAGTTTGGCATTATGGAATAATGAATGAAGCAAAACCTTTAAATTTTAGAATGTGGTTTTCTTTTCCATGTGATTTTTAACTGATGTGTATTATAATCCTATAATGTGAATTATGATGTTTTGATCTAGGTTGTATGTATTAAGTCATTTTCTAGATAGCTTTTTTCATTTGTTTTGCTGTATCTTCCATATTTGAATCTGAGACAGAGTTAATGGGGCCCTTACTGAACTTATGAGTGAATAATGTGTAATCTTGTAACCAAACTAACTTCAAAAAGCTTGGCCTGAGTATCTAGTTATCTAATAGCTGATTTAGAAATAATGTAAATAGATCAGGAATGGTTCTTTTTACCGTGCTATAATGACTATTAATATAGCCAACACATTTAAGTGAACTACAAAAGGATCAATTTAATGGTAACATTAAGAGGCCAACTGGAACTACCTTATATAGTTTTGAAGTAAAAATTTAAATCACGTGAAGCACTTAATTTTATTCTTTTCACTCAGGGAGCTAACAGAATGAGAGGTCGGCTTGGAAGTGTGGACAGTTTTGAACGGTCCAACAGTCTTGCTTCAGAGAAGGTATCTAACTAGAGCTTATTTACACTAATTACAGCTTAACAAAGTCAGCACTGATATGGTAATATGCATGCTCCATTATTTTATTATGAATGCTTTATAGCTTTTTAAAAAATAAATATTTGAGACTTTATTATTTTAAATAAGAAGATTCTAGGCATTAGCATGTAGTTCCTTATTCCCTTACAGGCTAACTGTGCTGTGTTAGGCTTTTTATTGTTTGGAGATAGTGTGCTTTGGACAACAGTATTTGAGCAACTATTGATCCAACACCTTATAAAAAATGAGCCATAGATTACTAATTATATACTTGTACAGTGATTTTATTTGTTCCCTTCCTGTGTTACTTTTCCCCCCTCATTTATTTAAATCATTTAAACTGCAACATCAGGATCTTCTTTATCTCATAGACAACTCTCAGTAGGTTGGGTTTCCTGTTTCCTGCATAGTGCAGTATGTCACCTGAGGCACATGCAGCCTATTTTTTTAAATGGAAATATATTAAAATATTTCTGTTAAACTTTCTGTTGATGGAAGTGGGGACTTAGTCCAGCTATGAGTCTATTATCACTAACCCGTGTTTATCAAGCTGAATATTTCTACAGTGGTGCCTGTTCTGGAAAGTTTTAACAGCATACCTGTCTAAATTGAAAGATTTATGATTTCTACCCATGCAATATGAGATGCATTCCAGCATAGCTCGGTTTTCATTCATTTCCTGTTTTGCATGTGTTTTAAAAGAAATTTACCTCAGGGAACATGTAATTGAATAGAAACGTCCACAGTGAGGGAAGACACTTAACAGACTTTATTTTCCGGAAGGCTTTGCCATGAGACTTGGACACTTAGGCATTGTAATACTGTTTTGGCAGTACAGGAAGCATGCAATTGATATGTCACGGAAGCCAGGAGATACGGAAACACAGACTCCACCCTCTTTGGTCATGATCTTTTTTCGTCTCTCTGGCAACAGTGAGAGAAGTACAGTAGCTATAGCATTTCATGGCCAAGTGTCAGGGGAGAGAATACCTTTCACTTTTTTGTCATCCCTCTCACTTTCTGGCCTGTCTTTACGGATGCTGTCTTACAGCTGCTTATCCGAAGATAAGTGGGTTGTGGTGATACTGATTACAGCTGCTTATCAGAAGATAATGGGTTGTAGTGATACTGATTAGCCTACGGCATAAATTCAGTAAAAGGGGGAGAAAAAAAGCAGTTTTGTCATGACTCAGGAGGAAGATGAGGCACACTGTCACTTTTGAGTTCTGTGTTTTGGCAGGTCTGCCATGACCCACGTGGGAAATAAAGGGCTCCCTTCTGCCTGTGTTTCAGGACTACTCACCAGGGGACTCTCCACCAGGGACACCGCCAGCGTCCCCACTGTCCTCAGCTTGGCAAACGTTTCCCGAAGAGGATTCTGACTCCCCGCAGTTTCGAAGACGGGCACACACGTTCAGCCACCCACCTTCAAGCACAAAAAGAAAGCTGAATTTGCAGGATGGGAGGGCTCAGGGTGTGCGTTCCCCTCTGCTGAGGCAGAGCTCCAGCGAACAGTGCAGGTGAGTCTGACCCTCTCTCCAGAACGAGACCTGGATTCTCATGGCACACAGTTTTGATTACTCTGGAGTCAAGGTGGATTATGAATTTATGCTGTAGCCAACTTTCAGTTTTGAGAAACACCATAAAAACAATTTAAGTCACCTCATTTACTAGGGGAAACAGGCAAGGTTAAGGCATACCCAGAAAGAAGAGTTATTTCGTTTGGGTGGAAACTCTTTTTTTTTTTTTTTCCTTTCAGAAAAATGGAAAAAACGAGATAACCATGCAATTGTTTTGTCTGAAAACCTGCTGATAACATGTTACTCAGTGTCTTGATGATGGTTCTAGAGAAACAGAGTCAGCAGATTTGAAAATAGCATAGCAGTAGAACTTCCTGTTAGCTTACAATAAAATACCAGGGTTTTTAAAGTCCCCTGAGTTACTTTCATACATGAGATAATATTTGGCTATATTTTGTTACATAATAAATTAAAGCTAAATATGAAAATTGTTATAAATTGTATCTAGAATAAGGTGATATCTATAAAGAAGAATACATACACCGTAATTGACAGGCAGTGTCCACTTAGAAAAGATCTTGCACAGTATTTAAAACATAATTTAACAAAAAGTTGTTTGATATTTGGTGAGAAACAGTAAAGAGGATAAATGTGGAATGATTTTCTTCTTCCTGTGTAACACAGATCAGATTTATATCTTACAACTCGTTTTGTTTCTCTTATTTACGTATGAATTTGATACAGAAAATAGGGTTAAGTAAAGATGCTGGTTGGAGAGGAAAAGAAAAAACACAACTCAATGTAAAAGGAGAAGGCTAATTTTTATATCACGTGTTACAAAATTTGCCAGCATTTCTTTTAAGGACACGGTTTTATTTTCATTGTTTTCTGAATGATTCGAAATTTAAAAATGAGATATTTTATGATAGAAAAATAAAGTTAACAGAATTCATTATTAGATTTTTTTCTGTGTGTGTAAAGGATATTAAATAGTCATATGTATATCAAGATATTTAAATGATCACTTCATTTATATTTACTCAAGGCAATAGAATGCTTTTTTTTTTCCAGGAAAAATTATTTTCAAGAATTAAAGACATCTATCATTTTAGACTATAAATATCTCAATCCTTCCCTCTGTTTTCCACATTTTATAATGTATAAGTTCAAACAATTTCTATCACTATAAAAAGATGCTCTCTGTGTCATTGTGAAGGCTTGCTATGCAAAGAATCTTCTAGATTTTGGGCTTTCAATTAAACCATAGTGGCACAATTCCACTGTCTTCAGGAAAGAACACGGACATTAATGTTTGTTAAGCCAAAGGTATTATGATAACTTCCAACAACCAAACATGTTGTTCTTAAATATTTAGAAGAGTTTATATCTTTAAAATAGTCAAAGTCTTTGAACTAGTGATAATCAGTCTTTCCTTCTGGAACTTGTTTCCTGTAATTATTTGTGCTTTCCTACTTTTTTCCCTTGAAGTGTCTTTTGCATGTGAAAACAAATACTTTTTGTCCTCAAGTTGTTAAGAATTTTTTAGAGACAAACACAGATGCTTAGAAATACTGTATAGATAAGGAATTCAAATTGTGAAAGAATGAAGTTAGGTCATAGTTATCTAAATAGAGAACTACATGCTTCTTTTTTTTTTTTTTCATGTAAGATCCAGCCCTGAGCCTTGAAAGGAAAGATTAAATTAATAGCAAGAACCTGTTTATATGCTTTTTCATAGTGAATGAAGATATTGCCAAAATATAAATTAAGACAAATTTGCTGTATTTTCTGTACTCAGCACTCTTTCGTCAGTTCGACGCATGTACAAGGAGAGTAATTCTTCCTCCAGTCTTCCAAGTCTTCACACTTCCTTGTCTGCCCCTTCCTTCACTGCCCCCTCTTTCCTGAAAAGCTTTTACCAGAATTCAGGTAGACTGTCCCCACAGTATGAAAATGAAATCAGGTGAGATCAGTGTCCTGTGTTTGCAAAGCAAAATTTTCTGCAGTGATATACTGATACGTTACTAAAAAGTGGTTGATTAATTTTGGAGTGACATTTATGCATCCCTGTGTTGTGCTTGTTCTAATCTGTTTCTAATAATATATTAGTTTCAATTACAATTAATTTTATTAAGAAAACTTTTCAACCAGTAACTTCAAAGCTTTTTGATGACATTATTATCTTTTTGAATTATGTTTTTTGTATTGTTTGTGTGTTTCTTTTTCTCAAACTCCAGAGTCTAAGCACAACTGATGCTAACATATACTAAGTTAACCTTCCCTGATCGTGCCTTTTTTTTTCTTGGCCTTTCTAGACATATTTAATGGAATCCAAAAGCCACTGATTGAAACAACTATACTAAACTGATAGATACAATAATATCTTTATTTTTAAGTATATATAATATTTCCTAGGCATTTCTTTTATTTTTCAATGACAGACTTTTCTGGATCTCAATATAAATCACACAATGGTTACAAGATCATGTTGATAGCAGCTCTCAGATAGCATGAGGGATCTGTAAGGGACCTCTTGAATCTTGTGAACATCCTATTTTGTTTTGTTTTTATCTCCAGTATGGAAAAGGCATAGCCTGTTAAATCTTACTGCTTGTTCTTTCAGTAACACAAAATTAGATGTAGTGATTTTTGGAGAATTACTTTTTTAAAAAAAATTAAAATTATACATGCAATAATATTGATCACTCAAATTCTTAGTGGGGTGCTGCAACCTCTAGAAAGTAGTGGACTTAGTTGGGAACCTTTCTAAATTTGTTGGTGATGTAGATGTTTGTGAGATTCATTCCTATTTTTGTGTATAGCTTGACTTTTCACTTTTATCGCTGTATAGTATTCCATTTCATACATTATAGTTTATCTACTCTTTGCCAATGGATATTTGGGTTGTTTCTTGTTGTTTGATGATTGGCAATTCTTGTAGTCAGAAGAGGAATACATGTTATCCACTAGCCTGTGTGCCATTAACATCTTCTTGGATATTCTTTTGGCCTATTTCTCTTAGACATAGGACATGCTAAAAGTTAACATAACTAGGTAGCACTCACTCACTAGTTAAGTTAGACTAATCCTTGAATTATTCCTGAGGATCTTTTGTCCATGTGTGCCTTTTTTTTCACTTTAAGAAAGATAACTAATACTGGATTAATATAATTTTGATTCTGAACTTTCCTCTGAATTAGTACAAAGTCATGTTCAAACATTGAATTTGATTTATAGTGAAGAAAGTATGTGAAGAATTTAGAGTGCTTTCGGGCACAACCTTATGGAAGAAATTTCAAAGGAAATAGCCACAAAACTAGTATAAGATATATAGAATATGAAATGAGTTTAGAGAACCAAGAATATACATAAAGATATCAGTTTGCATTATCTCTATAATACTGCCTACTAATAAGAATACAACACTTTGAACCAAACCTATTTGCATTGTCTTATTCTGTTGGTTAAACTGAGCATGTGGAGAATCCCAGTTTCCTTCCTGAGAGAACCATGCCTGAAAGTGACAATTAGCAGTACCCATTAAGAAGATCAAAGGTTAGCTGTAACTGGGATGTAATTACATCCAGTTATAGATGTATAGAAGTGGTGGCTTCTGTCTATAAAGATTGTTCATATTGTTCAATGTAAGATTATTCATTTGCTTTCAGGAGTTCCTGCTTAGCTGTATGTATAATTTTTGCAAATAGCTTCCCAAAGCCCTCTATACCTCATTCTAATAGAAGGATATTGAAGTCAGAGGGCAAATATACATTAGTTTTGGGTTGAAAAATTTCACCTTTTTGTAGCTGTGTTGTTTTAAGTGCTGTATTGAAATATATGGCAAACTTTTAAATTTCTAAGATCATTTAAAATCATTATTTTCTGTATGTTTTAATGTTTTCTTGGCTATGTGCAGTTCTAAAAATCAGAGTACTTTTTGTACCGTTTTCTACATTTTGTAAGTTTGATAGCATAAAATCAATAGGCTAAAATTATACTTTAAAAAATTGTTTTCCCAGAAAAGGACACCAATTAAAAGCACACAGCTCAATAGATTATCGCAGAGTGAACACCTCTATTTCTCCTTCACCCCAGTCAATAAATGGAATGCTAGCAGCATGTGTGCAGCTCCTCCCATATCCCCCATCTAATCACCATCCCCATGCTGACCTCAGACATCCTAGATTAGTGGTGCTTGGTTTGAACTTTACATGAATAGAATCAGCCTATATCTTTTTTTTTTTTTTTTTTTTTTTGAGGCGGAGTCTCGCTCTGTCGCCCGGATGGAGTGCAGTGGCCAGATCTCAGCTCACTGCAAGCTCGCCTCCTGGGTTTCCGCCATTCTCCTGCCTCAGCCTCCCAAGTAGCTGGGACTACAGGCGCCCGCCACCTCCCCGGCTAGTTTTTGTATTTTGTAGAGACGGGGTTTCACATATTAGCCAGGATGGTCTCGATCTCCTGACCTCGTGATCCGCCCGTCTCGGCCTCCCAAGTGCTGGATTACAGGCTTGAGCCACCGCGCCCGGCCCAGCCTATATTCTTTTATCTCGCATCTTTCACTGACTTTCGTTTGTGAGATTTATTCCTGTTTTAATGAGCATTTTACTTCATTCATTTTATTGCTGTATAGTATTCCATTTAATATATCTGAATTTTTCCATTCTCTTGTGAATAGACATATAGGTTGTTTCTAGGTTTTTGGCTTCAAAAAGAATCCTGTCTTCACTATTATTATACATGTCTTTAATGTACCTACATATGCATTATTATTATTATTATTATTATTTGAGATGGAGTCTTGCTCAGTCACCCAGGCTGCAGTGCAGTAGTTCAATTTCGGCTCACTGCAAGCTCCGCCTCCCGGGTTCACGCCATTCTCCTGCCTCAGCCTCCTGAGTAGCTGGGACTACAGGCGCCCGCCACCACGCCCGGCTAATTTTTTTTGTATTTTTAGTAGAGATGGAGT
Organism: Trachypithecus francoisi; assembly: GCF_009764315.1. Lineage (NCBI taxonomy): Eukaryota > Metazoa > Chordata > Mammalia > Primates > Cercopithecidae > Trachypithecus > Trachypithecus francoisi. The sequence goes on from NW_022681463.1 coordinate 40,595,843, forward strand.
TTCACCATGTTAGGCAGGATGGTCTCGATCTCCTGCCCTCATGATCCACCCGCCTCGGCCTCCCAAAGTGCTGGGATTACAGGTGTGAGCCACCGCGCCCAACCCTACATATGCATTATTGATGAATATCTACACAGTAGTAAAATTGTTGGACAAAATGCTCTCTTAATAGGTTTATCTCAACTAGTAAGTCACTTCAACATAAATGTACAAGTTAGAAGCTTGGAGAGTTTTAAATTTGTATTTTGAAATAATTTCAAATTTATACTAAAGTTGCAGAAATATTGCAGAGGATTCCTGTTTAACCATTTATCCAGGTTAATCAAGTTTTTATATTTTGCTACATTTGTTTTATAATTTTTGGTCCATTTACATATATATATATACATACATATATACACATCTATATTTCCTCATTCTAAGCCGTTTGTGAATAAGTTGCATGCATCGTGTTCCTTTATTCTTAGTACTTTAGGGTGTATTTCCTAAGAAAAAGGGTATTCAATTCTAGAGCATGGTTTCTGAAACCTTGTGGTTCCTGAACTCTACATTCTCATTATCACTTGGTTTAGAGAGACTATCATGTACACATAATTACCATGATATCTGAAACTATTCAGAATAGTGAGGGGAGAAGGTTGGTAGTATGATCAGTTATAATTTTCTTGTCAGTTGAGTACTTAATATCTTATTAGTTGCATAAAATGGATCTCTAAATATGCATTGTCAAGTATTGAATATGGTAGGGTAGGAGATAGGCTAACAATATTACTACTTTTTTTTTTTTTTTTTATGAGACAGAGTCTCGCTCTGTTGCCAGGCTGAAGTGCAGTGGCACATCTCGGCTCACTGCAAGCTCCGCCTCCCGGGTTCACGCCATTCTCCTGCCTCAGCCTCCGGAGTAGCTGGAACTACAGGCACGCGCCACCATGCCTGCCTACGTTTTTTTTTTTTTTTAAATTTTTAGTAGAGACGGGGTTTCACCATGTTAGCCGGCATGGTCTCGATCTGACCTCGTGATCCGCCCGCCTCGGCCTCCCAAAGTGCTGGGATTACAGGCGTGAGCCACCGCGCCCGGCCTACTATTACTTTTTTAAAAGCACGTTAATTTGAAATTTTAAATTCAGATTAGGCATCCTTTTCCAGGACCACTATCCTGAATTATTGAAAACATGTTAGGTTACTGTTTTTAAGCAGGCTGAGAAAAAGGAGCCAAGATCTTTTTAATAGTTGGTTAGTAGATTTACTTGCACATAACTGAAATGATAGAGGAGAGGGAATGTGTGTTTTTTTTTGTTTTACCTCACTTTGAATTAATTTTTCAAAATTTAATGTTATTTCGTTGTTTAGTAAACTATAATTTATATGATATGGTATATTTTTATAACATCTGTTTATTAAATATTATCACAGGCATATTTGTTACTTTTTACAATTGCTCCTCAGGTTTTAAGCCTGTGCTTAAATATTTATTTATGTTGAAATTTATTGCTCAGAAGTAAATGACAGTCAAAAAAAAGTAAATGATAGATATTACTTCTATTTACTTATAAACTTTTCAATGAGAAAATAAAATCTTTGATGATGAAGTACTTTGTGGTATAGTTTTCTTTATTTCTCTTGTATTCAGTGAAAAAAATAGTATAATTATTCATTGTGGTTCATTATTGAAGTAACCTTACCATGACTTATTGATGACTTATGGGAATGTCTTTTATTCTGAATCCTGATTTAGACATATTTCTCTTTGTGTGTGCTAATTCCATTCCTTGTTTTCCTGTTGTACCAGACAAGACACTGCTTCAGAATCAAGGTGATTAGAGGTCTAAATATTTTTATTACAAAAAATTCACAGATTCTTCCAACTGCACATCATCATTAGTTTCAAAAGCAGTTTTGTTTGTCTCCTGAATGCATGCCATCTTTCTGAGTGCTCTGAGGTCTACATAGTAGGGAAAATGTGACCCTTGCTGTAATCAGACCATGAATTACCATGTAAAATGTTGATTGCAAGCAGAAATCCTGTTTCTACTCTATTCCATGCTGAAATTTCCTTAGACCTGTGCTGTGGCCTTCAACCAAAGCCTAATTTTAATTTTAAATTAATAGAAGTGAGTTTGCTAGTTAGGGTGTACATATATGCCTAAGTGGAGTTTATTCCGAATGCCAAGAAGATGCAGAAATGAGCATCCTAAAAGAAACATACTCACAAAATTGAATCTGCCTTTCAACTGAAGAAGACTGTTCATCTATTTCTGTTCATCTAAATTCCTGTCACCTTGGTCGCTTTGAGATACTGCAAAAGCCCTTCAGATCTCCCATTTGTCTGGACACAGGAAACACCGAGTTCCTTATTATGGAAGTGTGACCACATCTGTGTTGACATCTCTTGACTCACAGGCTTTTTCTGTGGTAAACATCCAGAATCACTGCTAACAACCACTACAAATAACTGTCCTCTGCTTTATTCCCGTTTCTATATGTTGCTCTTATCATGAGCCCAGTGAAAAAGATACATGCCCATCTTCCTATTTGGGGCCACTGTTTAGATTTCTTTGTAGCTAGAGTAAAAATGTAATGTTAAATACTGCACTAGAATGAGATGTTCAAGGAGAAAAAACCCTCAGAAAATTATTTTGGCAACAATGATTAGATTAAAAAGTGACTTTTTTGAGACTTGTAATTGGCAAATCTCAGTCGTGGTTAGGTGTAAGACCATTTAAATAATACTTCTTACCTATTCTTAAAAGCCTAATGGAAATGTTAGTTCTGCCTTGTGTCCTTTTAGGTTTTGCTACAGGTATGGAATTAAGTCTGTTTATTACTTGAGAGATAATCTAGCCTATGATTTCCTTATTTTACATGTGGTTAGATTGAACGCCAAAGAGGTTTTATATTTTGCTTGATTTTTTTTCAGCTTGGGTCATAAGGATATAAATAAACATATGAGATACCCAGATATGTTTTAAATTCCAATATACTGAACTTATTTTCTTAAAATCTACAGTGTGTCGAGTTTAGGAAGTAAAACTCTTTTTTTTTCTCCTTCTTTTATCTACACGTTGTTCCACTGACTATCTCTTTTGACTCATATGTCAAATACTATATATTGATTTCCACTAGAATAGTTTAATCTCAGTTTTATTTAATTAGTAAAGATTTTCCATAGGATAACAGATGTGTATGCAGTTGAAAGCCAGAACCTATATAAACTGTTAGTGCACCTGATACAATTATGAGTTAAACTGTACTGTGGATCCTGTAGAAAAAATATGGTTTCATTTCTATGTTGTTTTACTTAGGATTTCTTAAGGCTTACAAAGAGAAAAGTTTTTCAGCTTTCAGTTGAATAGTTGCTGTCACACTAATCAAGTTTTGATATCTATCTTATGTTGTCATTCATGGTGATTTAGATATAGATTTAGCCAGTGTTTAGTCATTTATTTGGACTTTAGAGATAGAGTCTTGCTGTGTCGTTCAGGCTGAAGTGCAGGTGCTGGGAGTTTCAGCTGGGTGCCAGAGGGTTGGAGGATAGGAGGCAGGTTGCTGCTCAGCAGAACACCACCTTTGCGAGACGTCCTGACAGAAGAGTTTACCTTTGTGCAAAGTGTATGTATGTTGCCCTGGCAGGAAGTAAAATATGACTACATCCTTCTTAAAGTTGAGTCTCTGTGAGTGGTCATTAGAGCACCTCCATTCTGCACAATAGTCAATGAATTCTTTTAAAGCAGGCAAGCAGGCATTACAATTCTGTGTTAAAATAAGAAGTATGATGTTAATTTAAGAGTTGATCTGGTGAAGGCTATAACTGCTTGTTCAAGGATATGTTAAAAGACTATCTTGAAGCTTTGACAAGTTCATATTATATCATTTGATGGATGCTATATACAAAGGACTTAGAAATAGCCTTCCTACCCTATATTGGGGAATATATTTAATATGGGATATTTTCTCTCCATATAAAGGCTTAATTTATGTTCACAAATTGTGGTTCTTAATTAATTGGTGAGTGGTAAGAGGGAGTATATATACAATATACCAGTCAAAAATGGGTGGGAGTTCTCCAAGTTATATTTCCTTCCTAGATACTCATTTTTAACTTTGTGAATTTCTGATAGAGGTAATGCTGGCACAGAATACTTTTCCTGAATATGTGTCTTGGGAACCAGTTTTATAATACACATGTTTAGATTCCAAAATACAAAAGAAGAAAGAAAAAGATTCTATGAAAACATAAGGGAATGGTTATAATTTGCTTCATCATTTTAAACATGTAAAGATGATTAAAATACCAGTGTATGTATATTCAGCTATATTAAGGTTTTTTTTATTTGGTCCTTCTATTTACAGTTAAAAGTATATACATTTTGGAATGTAATTATTTCAAAGCAAAGAAAAGGAAGTGAGACATTTACATCAACGAGCACCTGATAGTACTCTGAAGTTATTTCTCTGTTGATATACAATTAATCCATTAAAAAATGGACAGAGAAGTACCCAACACAGAGGCTTAGTGCTAATTGGAGACTTAATTTTTCACCAGAAATGCAGAGGATCTTGGGGATCCCAACAGCTTTGTTTTTGTGGTCCTATAGAGCTTTGTTCAGAACTAATGCAGAGTATTTACACTGGCAGGATGTGCCTAATATCTGGATTCTGGACCACCTAGGTTTGCATCCCAGCTCCTTCACTTTATTATCCCTGTGACTGTGGGCAAGTTACTTAGCCTCTTTCTACTTTAGTATTGTCACTAAAAATGGAAGTAGTAATGACACCTACCTTGTAACGTTGCTGTAGGGATGAAATTAATTTATATTTGTAAAATATTTAGAATAATCGATACCTGGCATGAAGTATGTGCTGAGAGTCTTAGCTTTATTATTATTACAGTAAACACCACATGTTGTTTTGTTTTTACTTTTACTCGAAAAGTAGACATTATGCTTTCTTATCTAAGTTTAATTAAAGGAAAAGTCAATGTGATAACTAATATTGTAATAAAAAACAAACAAACCAAAAGAAATAAACTCCCCTCACCCCCATCCCAGTGTAGTTTCCAAGTTGGGTTATAGGAATTTTGATGCAGTGTTTCATTTGGTTTTGATTCTTGCAGTTACCACCTTAAGAATGTCAGATTGCTGACTAAATGTAAATCAAACAGGAAACTGCTATAAGTTGCATAATTGCACTGACTGCTTAAATGTTTATTGGGAACTTGACTTCTGAATACAGATCTTCTCTTATTAAAAGCAGAGCTGCTTTTGCCGTATCTCAGCAACCAACTGCTTTTTCAAGATGTCGATTTTTAGTACAAGATAAAGGGTCAATGGTTTGTTCTGTAAGTTCTTCTTTTCAGTATATTATTATCTTTTATTTTTACTGCTAATTTTTGGCTTATTACTAGTCATTCAATTCCAGACATGGGAGAAAAATATGTCATTGGGCAGTTTATTCATATAATAGGATTTAAAATTTTAGGTTTATGAAATTTCTGAATAGGTATCAGTGGTCTAATGTAAATACTGTATGCACCTCTTTTATAACATACTGACCCCCAAACTTTGTGTTTTATAGGCAATCATGAAACTGATATGGGTACAGCTCAGTTTTATTTTTAGTACCTTCTAAACAGTTGATATGTCATTAGCAGTGAATTGGAAGGTGATTCTTACAAGCTGTATTCATTCCAGCATTAAAATATAAACATTTCAGAATCCTTTGATTTGGTCAACTCTGGTTTGTTAGAGCACTAAAAAAGTCAAGATAAATTAATATTTGTTGATCTTTTGCCCTGTTGGAGCATTGAAATAGTGCTTTTAAATAAGTATTTTATTTAGCTTTCAAAGCTTAAATTATAAATTAGATGCCTTTATGTAGGAAAAGAATAACACTTACTAGAAAAAATATGCTTTTTGTTGTTTATTAACAGCATTGTCGTGGTCAATACCTACCAGTGCCATCAACAGTTCAGAACATACTTTAGAAAAACAAAGCTATTAGGACTTGACTCCCAATAAAGGGTTTTAAGAAGGTAGATCTTTTATTTATTCCTGACATGTTAGCCTAGCCAATATTTTTGTCTGTTTCACTTAATCTTCAGAGGTAATATGTCATTTAGTTGTATAAAATATTAATTTATTCAGTAGATATTTTTGAGTGCTTATTATTTGCCCATTACTACACTAGAAGCTAGAAATATACCTATGAACTGGGCATTTAGCAAATAACTGCCAGCAAGATCGTGTTACAAAAATGAAGATAATGAGTACTTCAACAGTATTTATTGGGTTGTCACTATTATATATAGAACATTCAAATCATATTTTTAAAAGGGAAATACTTGCATTAATGTTTTCCAAAGTGCAAGTAAAAGAAAATATATATATATATATATATATATTCAATATTTCAGGAATTTTTTTTTGGTTTTGGTTTTGTTTTGTTTTGTTTTGTTTTGTGAGACAGAGTCTTGCCCTAGTGACGTGATCTTGGCTCACTGCAACCTCTGCCTCCCGGGTTCAAGCAGTTCTCCCACCTTAGTCTCCTGAGTAGCTGGGATTACAGGCGTGTACCACCACACCTGGCTAATTGTTGTATTTGCAGTAGAGACAGGATTTTGCCATGTTGGCCAGGCTGGTCTCGAACTCCTGACCTCAAGTGATCCACCTGCATTGGCCTCCCAAAGTGCTGGAATTACAGGTGTGAGCCACTGTGCCCAGCCTCAGGGAGTTTTTAAAAAATTTTTTTTTAGTTATAATTTTATTTTAAGATGCAGTCTTGCTCTGTGCAGTGGTGCATTCTCGGCTCACTGCAACCTCTGCCTCCTGGGTTCAAGAGAACCTCGTGCCTCCCAAGTAGCTGGGATTACAGGCGCCCGCCACCATGCCCAGCTAAGTTTTTTTTTTTTTTTTGTATTTTTGGTCGAGGCAGGGTTTCACCATGTTGGCCATGCTGCTCTTGAGCTCCTGACCTCAGGTGACCCGCCCACCTCGGCCTCCCAAAGTGCTGGGTTTACAGATGGTGAGTCACAGCTCCTGGCCACTGCCTCAGGAATTTTGAACAATGGACACATATTAGGGTTATAATGTTATTCAGGATATATAATAACCAGAATTTGACTATATTGAGATATATATATCAAGTACTGTACTTTCTAAATATCACATCATAATACTTACTGTCTGCACAGCAGCGCAGAAGTCTTTTTTTAACTTTTATTTAGTCAATCCAGAAGTAATGTTTCCATAAAACAGATCCAGACTAGAACTAACTGAATTGACTGAGTAAATAAAGATATGATAGGCAGATGCTGAATTGCTCTTCTCATTATTAATTGCCTGAACACTACGGAGTTCCTTGGAGTATCTGAGGGTGGCTGTTCTGGCTGAGCTTTATTTCTGACCTCAGCAATGACCTTTTTGATTCCATCAAAAGTCTTATACCTTCATTTGTTGGTATCATCACCTGTAAATATTGGTATCCTCATCATTCTCTAAGGCAAACTCAGACTGTGAAACTTAAAAATGTAATATATCCCTGCCACTAACAGCACCAATTATTGTAGGGTCTTCCAGCAGCAAACATAGTTGATCTCAAAAATAATTTTGAGTCATACTGACCTTTTTTTGCAGATAGGCCTAGCATAACTCAAAGTGGTCTTTTCTAGGAAATGAAATGTTTACAGTAGAGGAGCATTTTCCTATGCACTAATATTGAATGATGTGACACTCCTCCCGCCCCCCCCCCAAAAAAAAATGAGGGAGGTGATTCTAGAGTCAATTAATTTCAATAAGTTGGGGGATTTCTATACACTGTTTCCCTGTTGGAGAGGTACAATGCATGCCAGTGTATTAACAGTCTCTAACAAGTACTGCTATAAAGAAATCTGTTAACATTTTTTAACAGGCTGGGTGTGGTGCCTCATGTCTGTAATCCCAACACTTTGGGAGCTGAGACAGGAGAATTGCTTGAGCGCAGGAGTTGGAGACCAGACTGGGTAACACAGTGGGATGCTGTCTCTATGACGATTTTTTAAAACAAATAGCCAGGTGTGGTGATGTGCACCTGTAGTCCTAGCTACTCGGGAGGCTGAGACAGGAGGATCTCTGGAGCCCAGGAGGTGGAGGCTGCAATGAGCTGTGGTTGCACCACTGCATTCCAGCCTGGGTGAAAAAATGAGACCTTATCTTGCAAAATAAATAAGTCAATAAAAATTTAAAAGATCTATTTTTTTAACTTAGCCATCCAATCTTATTTGACCCCAGTTTTTTCTTGGTATATCACCTAACAATAATCCCAAGGTTGACTGTTCTGCCTATATTCAGGTTATCTTCTGCCATGATCCAACTATTGGTGGCTAACAATTCAGAGACAGATCTTAACAGTCATAGGCAATTAGAAACAGTCCTTATTGACATGTTCTATAAGAGCTCTAACAAAAGCACTTTGTGAGCCTTTTATGGAATATTTACCTTGTTTTGAATAAGCTATTCATGTTATTTCCTTAGCAAAGCATGAGTTCATGACTTAAGCAACCTGTATTCCTCCTTAAAAGTGCTTCTGTTCCTCGGATTAGAACTAGGACTGGTTGGCTGCTAAGGAATGAGTAGAAACAGGGGAGCTTCTCTTGACTGGGCTGTGGCCTAGATTGCTGTTTCCCCGGGATGTGGTGGCCTGGGTGACTAGTGTGCCTGGTGACGCATTGCTCCATGTTGCCTGTGGCTTGTGCTTGCCCATGACAGAACTTGTGAATGGCTTGTGCTACCAGTTGGTTGTGAAGTGCCATGATGTGCAGCTCTCCTTACAAGTGATATGTTTATTTGCTTTCAACAGTGATGGAGAAGGGAGGAAAAGGACCTCATCTACCTGCAGCAATGAGTCCCTAAGTGTGGGAGGAACCTCTGTCACTCCTCGCCGGATCTCCTGGCGGCAGCGCATTTTCCTCAGGGTTGCTTCTCCCATGAACAAATCACCCTCAGCAATGCAGCAGCAAGGTCTGTGTGGTGCTCCCCAAGGAATTCATCCCTATGAGTGTCAGAAATTAGCTAATGGAATGCAAATGCTGTGTATAAAGAGATTTAAGTGATGACAGTGTAGAAATAACTTTCTGTATGTGACACAGTGGTTTCTCTTTCAGGTACCATTAGAAAACATTAGACAGTCAATACCTGATTGTTGAATGAATGAATGAGTGAGAGAGTTTCCAAAACCTGTACTTGGGCTTACTTCGCAAGGTAGAGGGAACTATGATAGTGCTAGGAAAGAAGTATGTGTCCTTTTTCTTTCTTTTCTTTTCTTTTTTTTGCCCCAGAGATCAGGCCTTGCTCTGTTGCCCAGGCTGGGGTTGCAGCAGTGTAATCATAGCTCACTGTAGCCTTGAACTCCTGGGCTCAAGCAATCATCTTGCCTCAGCTTCCAAAGATCTTTTTATTAGAAAAGCAACATAGCCTTTTATAAGAGCCACACATAAAACAAGCTGATGTAGAAATATTAAGCAATAAAGGAATGTATACAATACACTAGGCAAATACTAAGCAAAAGAGAGCACAGGCAGCTCTCTTTGAGTAATTGACTCATTAAATTAAAGCCAGAGCATCCAAAGAGGCAAAGCACATGTAATGGTAAACAAAAAGATAGAACAATCATGAGAACATACATAATGATGTAATTTTGAGAGCTAGAAAATAACACCTAAAAGAATTCTGGAGTGAAATCACTAAATTAATAGCTCCCATGGGAGATTTTAACATATTCATCTTTAGAAATTAAACATAAATAGTATTTGAGTAACACAAATAAATAAGCTTGACCTAATATTTATACAGAACTTTGCCTCCTATGGAGAAAACTCACTAATTTTTAGCACACTTGGAACATTCATAAAATGTAATGATGTACCTGTCCACAAAGATTTTTTTTTGAGACGGAGTCTCTCTCTGTCGCCCAGGCTGGAGTGCAGTGGTGCTATCTCGGCTCACTGCAAGCTCCGCCTCCCGGGTTTATGCCATTCTCCTGCCTCAGCCTCCCGAGTAGCTGGGACTACAGGCACCCGCCACCTCGCCCGGCTAGTTTTTTTTTTTTTTTTTTTTTGGTAGAGACGGGGTTTCACCGTGTTAGCCAGGATGGTCTCGATCTCCTGACCTCGTGATCCGCCCGTCTCGGCCTCCCAAAGTGCTGGGATTACAGGCTTGAGCCACCGCGCCCGGCCCCACAAAGATTTTTAAGTAAATCATTTTGAAATTCAGATAACCATGATCGTTTATACAAATATTATCTGACCACAATGCCAAAAAAAGAAAGAAATCAAGGATTAGAAGACAAGTAGAATGACATGTGTTTGGGAATAGAAAACTACTCTTAGAAGCTAGTAGGAAGAAAATTCGATGATTAGAGTCTTACCTATTAAAATGGATCTAGAGAGCCGTGAAAAGCCATGAATATGTTTACATAAAATCAAGAAGGCCAAAAATTAATTATACTGAGTGTTCAACTCAAAAAGCTAGTTTGAGCCAGGTATTAAAATTTTAAAACAACAACAGGAAAACATATGGAAGTAAATAATAAGAGTAAAGACAGAGGTCAGTGAATAAAAACAAAAATAGAAGGAAACAACTGGTATTAATAAAGATGAAGTTAACTCTGCCTGAGATGGTCAGAAAAAGCTTCACAGAACAATTAGATATTTATTTAAACTCGTTGCTGGAAGAACCGTGCTTTAGAAAGAAGGAATGATGAAGCTCTGGAGTCATTTGAGTGAACTTTTCAGATCAGAGAATCATGAGAAATTCAGCATAATGGATGCAAAGAATGGGAGATTGATATATGATACTAGAAATCTGAGTGGAGACCAGAATCTGAAGGAACTTAAATATTAGTCCCAATTTGTTCTTGGGATATGAGCAACCATTGAAATGTTTTAAGAGATGTGATTATGGTTGTTAATAGGAAAATCATTGGCAGTAGGAAGGGAGAGAATGAGTCACCTGTTAAGGGAGTGTTGCACATGGAATACTGTGCAGCCATGAAAAAGAATGAAATCATGTCCTTTGGAGCAACATGGATGTAGCTGGAAGCCATTATCCTAAAAATTAACACAGGAGTAGAAAACCAAATACTGCATGTTCTCACTTATAAGTGGGAGTTAAACATTGAGTACACGTAGAAACAAAGAAGGGAACATTAGACACTGGGAGCCCCTTGAGGGTGGAGGGTGGGAGGATGAGGATTGAAAACTACCTCTCAGGTACTGTGCTCACTACCTGAGTGGTGAAGTCATTTGTACGTCGTACCCCAGAGTCACATAATTTACCCATGTAGCAAACCTGCACATGGACCCCTTGAACCTAAAATAAAAGTTGAAAAAGAAAAAGAAAAAGGTGTTGCAGGAGGAGTGAGCAGACGGAGTACTGTGCTCAGCCAGGAGATACCCAGCATTGCTCAGTGGCTCTGCTTCTGATGGATTCTGATGATCGATGTAGACCTTTGGAGATCACCGATACCTAGCCACTTAATTTTCTTGTTCCTCACAGCCAGAGAATATACGTAAGTAAATTGCAGAAGTGTTGGACTCAGGGGAGGCCAGTTAGTTTTAGGGCACCTATCTTACAGAGCTCTCTGGGTAGAAAGAAGAAGTGGTGAAATGACCTATGCTTTTGTTTCATCATGACAGGGAAATCTGGAAGGGGAATTCAGTCTAGTGAATTCGCTTAAATATTAGCTCCAGAAACTAAGTTACGGGGAAAGAGGCTTTGTGACATTTTTAAGTGTAGAAGATCAGATGAGAATGTGAATTCTACAGAAACTTGTGTAGTCTGGGTTACTGCTAAGGAATGCCTCTCACTGTGTTCTTCTCGGCAGATGGATTGGACAGGAACGAGCTGCTGCCACTGTCCCCCCTCTCTCCAACCATGGAGGAGGAACCACTGGTTATATTCCTGTCTGGGGAGGATGACCCAGAAAAGATTGAAGAAAGAAAGAAATCAAAAGAACTGAGGAGCTTGTGGAGAAAAGCTATACACCAACAAATCTTGTTGCTTCGAATGGAAAAAGAAAACCAGAAACTTGAAGGTTAGCCATTCTAATAGACTAAATGCTATGATGCTATGATTGAAGGGTGTAGGTTAAACCTACCTTTCTCTCCCCATACATGCCACCTGCACTCAGTTTTGGACTGTATGCACACTTTAAGAAGAATATCTGCTGATTATAATTGTTGATTTCCGTTTTGTGAGGTGGTTATAACATGGGAAAGGTCAGCTTAAGATATTTGTGGTTTTGTTTTAAATGGGTTTGTATTTTAAATAGATTTAAGACACAAGAAACCTTTAGAGTATATTTAGGTAAAATAGAATGTAGATAATATGGTATCAATGTATTTGATGTGTCTGAAAGTTTATTATCTTAGTGTCACTTCTAAAAAATCCTTAAATATGAGAAAGCAAATTTTTTCTTTGAATGTGATTTTCAAGTTTCAGGTTAATTACATTCATAATGGGAGAAATATGCCTACTTCAAATAAATTCTGCTTACATTGTATTCAATTTAACTATTTAATTGTAATTATCTGTTATCAAGCCAAGTCTGTTCCTATTTTTTGTTAATGCTTTGTAAATTTTCTATTTAACAAAATTATATTCAAGTTATTACATTTATAATCAAATAATTTATAATAGATTTTGTACTGTTTGTGGTGGTTTATTGCTAAGTTTATGATTACCAAATGCTCTGGAATGTGTTTTTCACCCTTGAAAGAATGATGTAATTTACTCCAGTACTGATAGAACCGCATATAAGGAGATGCTAAGAAATCCAAAAAATGTATACATTTCATTCTTTTGGGAAAATCACTTAACCTGAAGGGGCCTCATTTTTACACTTGTAAAATGAAACATTTAACCTAAGTGGTCCGTTTGACCTTTAAGATTATTGGCACAAGTATAATTTAGGTATTTCTCTCACTTGCTTTTATTTTGTTGTCTTTCCTAAAGCTTTTTTAGTGCAGGTATTCCACATTGCTGAGTTTATCATCTGTCTTAAAATTCCTGTTACTGCACCTATGATTCAATTCAATTTTTTATTTTAACTATATGTAGTTTGCAAGAGCACATTTTTAAAAATTGCTGTTGGCGGAGTGAAAAGTATGTAGGATTTTAAAGATCCTTTGGAAATATATCCTCTTTTCTTTAAAATTAAAAATGCTATTAATTGTCATTAGCATAATTTTAAAAGTTCAGTGCGATAAATGGTCTGCCTACTTGAAGTTTCACAGGTTTCAAAAGAAATTGAATTCTTAATTGTAAGCAAGTGCTTATATCTTGAACTAAGTCAGGAAAATAGGTTGAAAAAAAGAAAATGGTCATCATTTCCTCGAAAAATTTAATGCATGAAACTATATTTCACTTGGGAGTATGTACAAATAAAAAATCTGATATAAAATATCAAAGGATAGTTTCAGAATCATAGACTATTTGAAATAAAAATAGTCTTAGAGATTACTTAGCTAGATTCTTCATTCTACAGCAGAAGTAGTGACTGACTCAGGGAAGGTAGGGAATTAACCTAAGGTCAGATAGTGACATGTTGGCAGAGCAAGTACCAAAACTCAGGTTTATTCATCGTGGTTCTCGGACTTTCCCCAGCACCCCGCAGTATTTCTCAGCTATGTAAATATAAGGAAATGGAATGTTTCACATAAATGGCTGCATGTGTATTCTGAGGTCAGTTATATTCTCTGATTTTACAGGATAAAAAAGGAGGTGACATTTAGAATACATTCTCAGAAACCTTTATCAGTTCTCTGTTTCTCAGCCTACAAAACAGAGATAAAAAATAGTTTAAACTATGAAAATTCCAACCAATGGATAATTATTTCTTGATAGTTCTTTAGTCTTTTCTAAACAGTTAAGGGTAGATATTAACTGTCCCTATTCACCATTTTATCCTCAGGGTGTGCTGCTGTTACATAAGCAGATTCTTGCGATTATTTTAAATGAACAATAATCTAGAGAAGATTAGAGAAAAACTCTAAGGAAGTATGTTTTGTCCATCGTGAAGAAAATAATTAGTAAAGTTATATATAGGAGTATATTTGTTTTTAGCCTTAATAAACTCACACCTTTAAAAAAATTATTTGGTTATCAGAGAAATATAAAGAAAGTAGCCAAACAGCCAAGCTAAACCGTGTTAGAAAGCCATCTGTGGTATCCGGAAGGAATAGTTTTGTACTGCGATTTATCTTTAGGTTATGTCTGGACTTTTAAGTAAGAATTTTTACTGCCTTGCTTGAATAACAGTTTGTTATAAGATATTTTAAGTCTTTTGAAATGGTTTCAACCACACTAAGTAAAGAGTAACTTTCATTCTGCTGTTGTTTTTGTGCTGTCGAGGACTTGGGATGCATGACAAAGATTTGTGTTGCAGGAGGTAAGGTGGCCAAGCGCTTTGAGCATGCGTGAATACAGATTGCTCTGAGACGTTCCTGTCCACCGTGATCCTAATGAAGAGAAGAAGTATACTCTTGTGTCCGCTCTTCCTTCTCTTTTGAAATCAATTTTTCACGATAAAGACCAAATCAAGATACTAGTTGCTTTTATAGACATTTATTTTAATAAGCTCTGGGCATGTATGTTTGACCATCAAATTAGAGAGAATTATTTATTATTTAAAAAATAGAATTAGTGTTAACTTCAGTGAAAGGAATTTTCCTTTTTAAGTTTATTACAAATGAACACAGGAGGACTGGGCACAGTGGCTCACACCTGTTATCCCAGTTCTTTGGGAGGCTGAGGTAGGAGGATTGCTTGAGGCCAGGAGTTTAAGACCAGCCTGGGCGACATAGCGAGACCCCATCTTTACAAAAAAGTTTGTCAAATTAGCCAAGTGTAGTGGCGCATGCCTGTAGTCCCAGCTACCCAGGAGGCTGAGATGGGAGCTCAGGAGGTTGAGGCTACAGTGAGCTATGATTGCACCACGGCATTCCAGCTTGGGGTATTGAGGGAGACCCTGTCTCTAAAAAGCAAAACCAAAAGCAAACAAAAGAGAGAATAACGAACACAGGAACACATAAGCTAGTTTTATTAGTTATTAAGGGCAGTGTGGATAACTCTGGAAACAGTTATAAATATGTATCATGTTATCATGGTCATATATTTTTCAAATCAAGATTAGCATGAGTCTTTGCTCATGTATAGCACATATAAAATATTAACACTTCAGTGGTGTTTAAGATAATGTGAGCTATCATTTCCTAGGCTATCCATCACATTTGTCAAAAAAATGGAAAATTATAGAATGATCAACATGGTTTACTTTTTATGCTTAGCAGACTTACCATATGTAAGATACAGAGTAAAACCTCCTTGGGAAGTTATTCTTCATTTTGTTCTCTCATGAAATGACTCAAAGCTTGAGACCCTTTCATGTATCCTCAATTTGTTTTAAATTTTCTTTTTAAGATATACTACCAGTTAATTCCTGAAAGTCATTTGGTATGGTTTTACAAATACAATCAAATGTTTAAAATTTTACATTTTAAAAACACATTGGTCTTACGTAAATTCTTTTTTCCTTAGCAAGCAGAGATGAACTCCAGTCCAGAAAAGTTAAATTAGACTATGAAGAAGTTGGTGCATGTCAGAAAGAGGTCTTAATAACTTGGGATAAGAAGTTGTTAAACTGCAGAGCTAAAATCAGATGTGATATGGAAGATATTCACACTCTTCTTAAAGAAGGTATTTGGGATAATCTCAATAATTTTTGTTTTTTACGGAAAAACCTGCGGGATTTTTTTGTTTGTTTGATTTGTGGAGCTCAGATGTAATTTTGTCCTTGTGTTTTGCTTAGTAAAAAAAAGAAGTGATTTGTTTCTTCTTGTAGTTTAGTGACCGTCTCTGAGGAGGTAGCACAAACCTATTTTCAGCTTGGTGGTGTTGTTTACCAAGAGAGAAGGGCATGCATTGATACAAATCTTTGATCACTGCCATAAAATTATTAATAATTCAGTCTTTCAAACTTGGCTCATTTTCATCATTTGGTCAGAAGTATTCATTTACATATATATGTATGTTTACATGAATGTGTATATATACCTGTATGGATTTATATAGAGAGAGACTTATATTCTGGCTAAGTAATCAACCACTTTTCTTTCATCCGTTCGTTTCTTCACTAATTTTGGAGAAGTTGCTTTTATTTAGCCATTATATTGCATTTATTCTTTTATTGCTGCTATGCCATATAAGATGCCTGATATTTAAGAATTCTAAATTTAAAAATAAAATGAATAAGTCAACTTTTAGTTGCAATTTCTGTGACTCACATTAAATATGTTAAAATTAGAATCTCTATAGCCTACATAAACTGTGGATGTAAAATAAAAATTCCAAAATACCCAAAGAAATTCTATAACGAATGTTGTTTTAAAAGCCTATGCCAATGTGTGAGACTGTTGATCCACAGTTAAGTTTAAATTGAGATAAGAGTTATTTTGAAAGCTGCTTCATTGACAAACTTAATATAGTGTTCTTTATCCTTAAAGATATGGAAATCCTAAAGATTTTTATTGAATGCTTTATTTGGGAGACCCAATAATGGTTAACAGAATGTCTGTGAGATGTGGATTATACCATTTTTTGAAATGATTTTCAAAGATATTTTAGGAGTGCTTATCTTCCCATTTCTTATTGGATACAGTTTAAACTTCTTGGCCCTGTGCCCAAGGCCTTTGTATTAGTCCATTTTTACTCTGCTGATAAAGACATACCCGATACTGAGTAATTTCTAAAGAAAAAGAGGTTTAATGGACTCACAGTTCCACGTGGCTGGGGAGGCCTCACAATCATGGTGAAAGGTGAAAGGCATGTCTTACGTGGAGGCAGACAAGAGAGAAAATGAGAACCTAGTGAAAGGGGTTTCTCCTTAACAAACCGTCAAATTTCATGAGTCTCACTGCCACAAAAATAGTATGGAGGAAACTGCCCCCATGATTCAATTATGTCCCACCGGGTCCTTCTCACTATACGTGGGAATTATGGGAGCTACAATTCAAGATGAGATTTGGGTGGGGACACAGCCAAACCGTATCGTTCTTCTGTAATCTCTCCTTCCTTCTTTCTGATCTAATTTTGTATCTCTCCTTACCGTGTATTGTATGCTCTGGAGACACTGAACTGTTATACTTTGAGCACTGATATGTCCTTTACTATTTCTTGCATGGAATGTTCCAGTCCTCCCTACTCTTCTTCTTCCTTACTTCTCTACATTTTCATTTCCCATCTCCCTTTCTTTCTACCCCATCCTTTTCTCACTCCTCTTTCCTCCGCCCTTTCCCCTGGTCCTCTCCTGGAGTGCCTGCTGCCTGCACTTTAGGCCCAGAGCATCCTTTTATCCCTCAGGTCCCTCAAATACCATTTCCTCAGAGCACCACCCCGACGCCCCAAAAAATCAATTCATTGTGCTTTATCATTATTTTTCATGATTAATTATACTTAATCATAATTTATAGTTTAATAATTATGTATGTATTTGTTTAATGTTTTTCTTACCCCACGACTGCACACCTAGCACCTAAGACAGTATCTTGCACTTGTTACTGAATGAATGAATGGATGAATGAATGAATGAATGAATGAGATGATTTTCGTGAGAATGGATTTATTCATCACTCAATGATGAGGCATCCTGACTGCTTTGCTTTATTCTCTGCTACATACTGGATGCTCAATAAATGTATGTTTGACTGGAATGATGTCGCTTTTTGTACATTTATGACTGGATGGATAATAAAACCGCCCACTCATGTTATCAGTGATTCATTTAGTGGGCTGATAGTTACCTTCTAAAAAGGACATTTTCTATGCTGTCATTCATTCATTCAACAAATGTATAAGCAGCAAGGGATATGATTTTATCATACAGAGATGAAAATATGCTTGCTATTCTCAAGGACCATTTAAGTGAGGAAAAGAGACAAAACTTCCATATAGAGCTAACTGCAATCTAATAAGGTAATGTTACAGTATGAGTCAAATAGTGTGTGAAAAGGGACTGATTACATCTGGAGATGTTAGAGAGAGCTTCAACAGAAAAGGTGACACTCGAGCTCATTCATGAAAGATGAATAGACGTACAACGGGTAATCAAGTGAGGGAGCTTGAAATTCCCTAAAGGCAACAGTAGGTGCTAAAAACTGGAGAAGTGAAAATGACCACAAGCGTCTAGTATACATCAGGGACTGGGAAGTAATGGTGCTTAGAAAGGTAGTTTGGAGCTATATTGTAGAGGCCTCATAAATCATGCCAACAAGCCTCGGTTTCACCTATTGGACAATAATACTTTCAGCTTGTACAAACTCTGGCATTCATTCAGAAGAGATTACTGCCATTAAGCCTTTCCTTAACCAGCTGGAGCGAAGGAACCCATTGCAGATTCAATCTGTCCAAACTGAAAACTCCTAGTGAGTGAAATAAAGTTGTCTGCACTGTGCAGAGTTGAATTTTGTCCCTCCCAGTGCTTACTTCATTTCCCTTGGCATAAAAAACATAGTCATAGTGTCCTCGAACTGCTTGGGATACATTTTGGTGTTGAAGCATAATAGAGTTAATGTTTTATTATATGTGCTAAGCATTTTCTTCTCAAAGCGCGAATATTGTTCTGGAGCATGTCAGTTACACCTTCTTATTGTTTACTACTTTTATTATTTCTTTTTTTTTTAGACAGAGTCTCACTCTGTCTCCCAGGCTGGAGTGCAGTGGTGCGATCTCAGCTCACTGCAACCTCTGTCCCCCAGATTCAAGCCATTCTCCTACCTCAGCCTCACGAGTAGCTGGGATTACAGGTGCATGCCACCACGCTCTCTAATTTTTGTATTTTTAGTAGAGGCAGGGTTTCGCTATGTTGGCCAGGCCAGTAACGAACTCCTTACCTCAAGTGACTCGCCCGCCTGGGCCTCCCAAAGTGTTGGGATTACAGGTGCGAGCCACTATTCCTGGCCTATTCTTTCATTTTTAATGCCCATATAAGAATGCCATTTGATTCTCTATTATAAAGTTACTTGTTGATGACAAATATTTAGAGTTGTAAATTAGGATTAGCATTCGTTGCTATCCTCAAGCCAAATAAAGAGTGAAAATAGGCAGCAATACACTTTGGGATACACTTTGGGATACTTTTGGGAATACACGCCTCTGAAACCAGACTTTCGGAGTTCTAATTCTAAACTGCCACTTCCTAGCCATGTGAACTTGGGGCAATTACTTCATCTCTGCCTCAGCTTTCTGTCTATAAAGTGGGCCTAATAGTAATTGCCTACCTTATAGTTGAGTTGTTTTCTGAGTGCATGTGCTCTGTAGCTAGGCACTCTCAATAAATGTTTGATTAATGCCCAGTAAGTGATGGGTGATGTTGTTGTTAATGTCATTATTGTTAAGTGTTGTGTGAGGGTTTTCTTTTGCAAGACATCAGGAGCTATAGGATTAAGCTTGTCAAAATACACTCCTGTCAATCGTACTGCGTGGTCTTAGAGTGGCGTGCAGTACACACAGCTGCCTGTTTACCAGAATCACATAGTGAAGCAACTGGGATCTAACAACTTCATTCCAGAGCTTAAGGCCTTGGTTATTTATCTCCTTGATTGTAGGAGTTCCCAAAAGTCGACGAGGAGAAATTTGGCAGTTCCTGGCTTTACAGTACCGCCTCAGACACAGATTGCCTAATAAACAACAGCCTCCTGACATATCCTATAAGGAACTTTTGAAGCAGCTCACTGCTCAGCAGCATGCGATTCTCGTGGATTTAGGTATGTTTGGCATGTGGATTATAATTTACAAATGTAAACAGCTGATCCTTCTGTTGAGTTGTTTTGGTTTTTGTTTGTTCTTGGGGCTGATAAAGAGCACCTGTTGGCATATGCGGAGCCATTGACTTTGTCCTTTACTGAGGGCAAGTTGGCCGTATTCCTGATTGATGATCCAATAAATGCCTGCGTATTAAATGAAGTTTTCACCCCAAAACTTTGCCTCTGCAAAGGGAACCATCTTATATTTAAATTATTATAAAGGTCATATTATGGGGTGCTCTCAGTTACTGCATTTTGAACAACTGACTTTTTAGGGCAGATAGTTGTATTTTAATCAATGCTGGTTTTGAAACGGCTTAGAATAGGTTAAAAATTTAACAAAGGTGTACTAGGTATTCCTGGACACATTGCTGAAAACAATCCTTTATCTATCACTTTTAAAAGCAACATGATAAATGGTTATGTTGGTGGAAATTATGACTATACACCTATAGGGTGAGTGAAACATTAGTTGCGCTAATAGGGTAGGAGTAGGTACTCATGGCCTGGGGGAGAATTTCCACTGACAGAATCGTAAGGCAGTCTTATTTATTTATTTATTTATTTCAAAATGGAGTCTCCCTCTGTCGACCAGGCTGGAGTGCAGTGGCGCTATCTCTGCTCACTGCAAGCTCCGTCTCCCGGGTTCATGCCATTCTCTTGCCTCAGCCTCCCGAGTAGTTGGGACTACAGGTGCCCGCAACCACGCCTGGCTAATATTTGTATTTTTAGTAGAGACAGGGTTTCACCATGTTAGCCAGGATGGTCTCAATTTCCTGACCTCATGATCCGCCCGCCTAAGCCTCCCAAAGTGCTGTGATTACAGGCGTGAGCCACCATGCCCAGCCAGCAGTCTTCTTAAATGCTGATTTTCAAATAACTTGTGGAAATAAAAATGCTTTGATTTTTAAAAATTATATTGTGTCTAATTTTTCTGTAATATACTTTATTATTTTAAAATATCTACATTATTAGATTAAATATTATACATTGGCATTTGACCAATTTATTTGTACTCCTAAAAGTTGGTATATGTCAGGTGGCCAGATATGTTATTTGGGCCCATTTGGGAAAATACAAGATTACCTTATGTTTGGGGTCATCTTATATTAGGGCATATGAAAAATCACTAACCAAACCCTAGTTTTTAACCTCTGTTCCTTTTGGATGACAAATAGCTCTTGTTGGGAAAGGACCCAGCTCAGTTAATTATTTTTTTGAGCCCAGCAGAGTTAAAAAGGGGATTTTACAGAGAAACTGAAAATGAGTTTTTGTGCTGATTGTGCCACTAATTGTGGTCTTAGACAGATTGCCTTGCTTCTCAGTGTCAATCCTCTCTACTAAGTGGGGGCATTGAACAAGGCAGTCCCTGTGTTCCCAAGCAAATCTGTGGTTCTCTGACCACAAATTGGTGATACCATCAGGGGTAGTCATGATGTCCTATTAAAGAGAGAGAATGAGATCATATTACAGTCAGACAAAAACGGAGCTAGAATCAAGTTAATGGATAGAAAGTGTATTTATAGTTTTCCTTAGTAAAAAATTTAAGTGAGAAAATAAAACCATAATTTAAAAAATTGCTTATTTGGCTCTACTTGTAGCCATCTGTGTTTCTTCAGCATGCAACTGTTATTTTCTCATATCTTCCTCTTACTGGCTCTGCAGAATTAATCTTATTGGTTCCTGGAAAAAAAATCACTTTTAAGCATATGTGGGAGAAAACATTTTAAAACCTGACCCTCTTGGAAGTTCTAACTGACATGAGTAATCATTTCACAGGGACGCTAACATCTCCCTTCATTTTTGTGGCACTAGGAAAGTCCCATATCAGTATAAACAGCTTTGATGTGAAGATGGGTTTGTTTCTGGGTATAGAACTCTCCTTTAGTGATTCAGGACTCACATTGCCAGCTCAAGTGTCTCTGTGGTAATTTGATACCTAGAGGTAAATTTTAGAGGGGTGTTTATTTGAAATTGACTTGACTTGACCCTTTATTTTCCTTGATATTTTTAGGTATTGAAAAAGGAAAGTGGTTGGCTTGTGGAGGTATTTTAAGAGCAAAGAGCAAAATATAGTTGAAAAAGAAGTTTTCTTCTGAATGATAGTCTGAATGTAAAGCCAAACAAACCCAAAAAGTCCCTCCAGTGTCATATTATAAGAAAAGCAGAAATAAATCTGTTGATAGACTATGAAGATTTCCTTTTAAATAATATAATATCTCTTATAGACTTCTGGTTTCATTTAGAAGGTAGTCTTTATATGAATTAGAATTTGCCTTGCTTTATATAGTCAGAATAAATTTTATATTCTGTTTTCCTGGTATCTCTCCTGGGTATGTCATCAGTTTGTGGATTTTTATTTTATTGTATTTTTTTTTTTTTTGCTACAAAGAAGTACTGGTTAGCATAAAATGTTTCCTCCCATATCATACATGTGAAGATGGTATGGTAGCCTCGCAGGACTTGGGATGAAAGAGAGAGAGACTCTTAGTTACATGGTGACTCCAAGCAACTCTCACTGGTTTGGGAAAGAGTGTTTATTTATTCTTGGAGGTCACTGAATTGCAATTTCTCTATGGTCTCCAAGGCATGAGGACATTTCAAAAAATATTTTTCTTCTTTTCGTCTGCAGGAAGGACATTTCCTACTCACCCTTACTTTTCAGTACAGCTTGGGCCAGGGCAACTGTCACTGTTTAACCTCCTGAAAGCCTATTCTTTGCTGGACAAAGAAGTGGGCTACTGTCAGGGAATCAGCTTTGTGGCTGGAGTCCTGCTTCTGCACATGAGTGAAGAACAAGCCTTTGAAATGCTGAAATTCCTCATGTATGACCTTGGCTTCCGCAAGCAGTACAGACCTGACATGATGTCGCTGCAGGTGAGGCACTTGTGCTTCCCAAGGAAGGTGTTAGACTATTACCAGAAATCCTGGCCCTCTTCTCAGTTATTACAGTTCAGATTTAAAGAAATGGAGAGCCATTGTCTTAGAACTTGGATGAACACTGGGGCATGTTTTAGTTCACTTAGTGTGGGATTTGCTATGTAGGTAAACTTCTAAGTGTATGAGACCCATAGGCAGGATACCTTTTCCATAAAATTCCTAAAGTGAGTAAATAAGTAATTTAAGAAAGGTAGGTGATGAGGACCCAATCCTTTATGCCCTAAGTCTATGGGTTACACGGAGAAGGTATCAAGTCATCTTTATTCACTTTCCCTCAACTTCTCAATTAAAAAGGCTCACAGGTCTTTTGTTTACAATCTGAAAGTGTCTTTATCCCTTTACTTTTGAGTGCACAAATAGCAGATACCATGTTATGGTTCTTTTTGAACTTATCATATCTCCCCTCCTTTATCTTCATGTAAGATAGGCCTTTACAGAGGAAAAAGTGTGAAAGCCAGTGGTGCCTTTTCAGTCTGCTTGTGTGTGTGTGTGTGTGATGGTGTCTTGCTTTGTCACTCAGGCTGGAGTGCAGTGGCACGATCTCAACTCACTGCAATCTCCGCCTCCCAGGTTCAAGCGATTCTCCTGCCTCAGCCTCCCCAGTAGCTGGGATTACAGGCAGGTGCCACAATGCCTGGCTAATTTTTTTGTATTTCTAGTAGAGATGGGGTTTCACCGTGTTGGCCAAGCTGATCTTGAACTCCTGACCTCAGGTGATCCACCCACCTCAGCCTCCCAGAATGCTGGGATTACAGGTGTGAGCCACTGAGTCTGCTTTTCTTAGCGGGCTCTGAAGAATCACCATTAAGATTTTTCAAGTATTTTGAGTGGGGTATTAACTGCCACTGCTGTCTTAAGCCTACCTCAGACTCCTTGTTTACACATTTCTTTCCTAGTTTATCACTTCTCTAAGTGGATTGGTTGCTAATAAGCAGTTTAAATTTTGTCTATAGATACTTATCTCAAACAACCACTGCCTGGCAATTTAAAGTTTTCAGTGGTTAAAAATATAAAAGAAGACTTTAAAGAGGATTCTCAGGTTTTTCCTCCCTTGAAATGAGGTATGCATGACTCCCAGTTCATCGTAATACTATGCTTTAGATAAGAAGTAGTACTTTAAAGATGCTTTTAAAGTATACTATTTTTCCTGGTTCCCGGATATGAGTTTTTGCCTTTATTAGCTCAGTTGCCAATCTATAACAAAAGAATTGTGTTTTTACTCTGAGCATTATAGTAAATGATATTTTTTGAGAGTGAATGCAGATGAAGTATTCCATTTTTCTTCCTTTCCCAAGGTAAAATTTTGGCTGGGGAGATAGGGCTTTGCTATCAACATTAGGTTTTCTGGTGTGAGTTCGTATGATTTGATTCCTCATTGATGACTATTCATAGGTTTAACAAATCAAATAACAACTGTGGAAAGTTTTATTTTTTATTCCTAAACAGTTTACCTGTATCTTTTTATCTTTTTTTTTTTTTTGAGATGAACTCTTACTCTGTCACCCAGGCTGGAGTGCAGTGGCGCAATCTCGGCTCACTGCTATCTCTGCCTCCTGGGTTCAAGCGATTCTCCTGCCTCAGCCTCCTGTAGCTGGGATTACAGGCATGTGCCACCATACCCTGCTAACTTTTTGGTATTTTTAGTAGAGATGGAGTTTCACCGTGTTGGGCAGGCTGGTCTCGAATTTCTGGACCTCAAGTGATCCACCCGCCTTGGCCTCCCAAAGTGCTGGGATTACAGGCGTGAGCCACCATGCCTGGCCACTGTATCTTAATATCAGATAGGAATCAGATGCTCTTGTAAGGAATTCAATAATTCTGATTTTCAGAAACAACAGTTTGGTAGCTATTATTAGAATTTCAAAGATACAGGGAAGTACCTGTGAGTAGTGTTTGATCTGGATCCACAGATAAAAAGATATAGCTATCAGTTTAAAAATACAATGATATTTCAATTTACAAATTCTTCATCAATTTCACATTACAACAATTCATGTAAATTGGATTTATACATTCATTTAATATGCTCTATAAGTACCAAGAAATATTTTATGTCTATAATTTTGAAAATGCAGACATTTAAAAATCTTTTGTGGCAGCATTGCTGTAGGTTACAGTATTGGGGACCTTATTCTGGAAGAATAGATCCTTTTGCATTTTAAAGTGGAATATCACACTTTCTCACTTACTAGAGCAGAAGGTACTGTTTTGGGTCTAGCCAATAGGATGTTTAGAAATGTGCTTGAATGCCTCTTGCAGTGGGTTTGAATTCACTCCACAGGATTTCTGATTTCTTGCTTCTCTCTTGGTGACTTGGGTGCTCCAGGCTTCAGTTACTTTATCTGTAAAATGTGGGGGTTGAGGTCTTTTTCAACTTTAAATACCTGTATCTCATCACGTTAGTTTCTGCTGCTTTCCGTGTTAAGCATAAAGGCATTGTATCTTTTCCTCTGAAGATTTTGGTCTCCACTTTTTTTCATCATCTCTCTCCTAGCCTTATCTCTCTCTCTGCATCTTTCCTTCTCCAGTTCACCTCTTTAATCTGAAGGTTTGCCTTGGTATCTGTAAGGTGGAACTGAAGAATTATTTGTTCTTAGCAAATAGAATTTTGTCATTAAAGCTTTCTTTGAAGGAAGCCTGAATCGTATTCTTATTTGCCCAAATATCCCTTGATGGAAGAAACTATCTTGACCCCTAGTTGAGAATGTACGACGGGGTAGGTGGGAAATAAGATTCTCTTAAAAAAATTAAATGTTGAAGTATTGCTTCTTTTTATAATCACAAGTGAATGAGAACAGTGAGCTTTTGATGATGTGCTTTCTTTTTATGCTGCTAATTAGACTTTTTTGATTTTTGTGTTTACCAAAATACTAATTCTTTTGTTGATAGGTGCTCAAAATTTCTGGTTTCTGTGATGCAAATGGTCTAAAGGAAATGTATGATTTTTTTTTTCAACATGACTTTTTGAGATAATCTCATTTAAAAAAAGACTTTCTTTTTGACTCCAGCTAAGCTTCTTATTTTATAGCTATGACTGCCTGTGGCTCTTTAATTCCCTTTTATTTACAGTTTGTGTGGAAACTGAGTTTCCAAAGATATTTGTTGTAGAGAAGGATTGAACCATTTTTTGTATTTATGCATAGTTTTTGATTTTTTCCCAAAGGAGTCCATTGATTTTTAGTTCTGTACTCTAGAAATAATTGTTGAATTCACAACATAATTGGTTATTTTTATGTATTGTCATAGAGCTATTTAAGAATGATGTTTTAATAATTTCTTTTAGTGAAAGAAGTTCTGCTAGATGTAATAAAACATTTTATACATTTTTACACCAAAATATCAGGCCAATATAACTGATCAGGGAACCACCACTTATTGGTTAACTGTGTGGATAAAAATTTCACAATTCCCGAGTTTCTTCGTTACTTACTCCTGCTTTTATCTTTAGTATCACAGATATGAGTTTAAAAGTTTCTGTGTGCTGTCTTTATGATGTTTTCTGAAATACCAGTAACCAACTCAGTAGCCAAATGAAATAATTTTTTCTTTTAGTTCTAGAAACATTCAGAAACAACTGCACTTTTTGCCTTAATCCCATTTGTCATGAAAAATATGCTGCTGGAATAACTTGAATATTAGAAATAAATCTCAAGCTTCTGGCCCTGTAACATTCTAAGCTTTAATTCTATCCTAGCAGTGCAGATTGTCTGGAGGGCCAGAACTCTTTCATTAATCACATGCTGGTCACAGTAAATAGAAATAAGCTTCTGCACTGAACGTGGTAGATTCTTTAGAATGGAGGCTTTTCTGGAATTCGTCTAAAATTAGGAGGGATCTTCTGTGAGGTTCGTGAGCCAGGACAGTTCTCATTAAATTCCAAAAGCAATGCCTCTCTACAGAAGAAAAAATTCCATTTCTATATATATATATGTGGTACTCAAACACACATGATAGAGAAACTTGCTCAGTCTTCTTAGATAGACTCTCAGTAACTTGCTTTATGGCTTCAGTTAAGTGAACTTGGATTTTAGTATCAACTTTAAAATCACAAAAATGAAGTAATACTGCTTATACTTATATATGTGAATTTGTTGTTAAATATTAGAATAAAATTAAAATCAGTGTATTTGATGCACATGCAGATACATGGGTAATATTTTATTTTTTCTTCTCCAAATTAACTTTAGATTCAAATGTACCAGCTGTCCAGGCTCCTTCATGACTATCACAGAGATCTCTACAATCACCTTGAAGAAAATGAAATCAGCCCCAGTCTTTATGCTGCCCCCTGGTTCCTCACATTGTTTGCCTCCCAATTTTCATTAGGATTTGTAGCCAGAGTTTTTGGTAAGAGATGCCTGTAATTAAATGCAACAGTATTATTTATTCCAAGGACTATACTTCTACTTCTAGCCATATAATGCTCCCATTGTTTTATCACGTGTTACACAGAATAGCAAATTGCTAATGGAATTTAATAAATGTGCCTGGCTCTATTCTGACAGTAACTTAAAACCATATTTGTCTTACATAAAATTGAAATTAAAAGGGAAAGAGGAATTGGGCTCTTGTATTTGAGTAAGCTGTAATGGAGCTCTTATTTTCATTTGTGCCTAAAAATCAGAGCGTATACTCCTAAACTCTGGACTAGGGACAGACTCTGTGTAATTTTCCAGATTTTTATATACATCTTTCTACCCCCCATTGTCTTCTTCCTCTTGCATTCAGAACACAGAGAAACATGTTCTTAACTTGTATCAATGTTGTTTCTAATGACATTTCTTAATCTGACTTTTTGTTGTTAACAGAATAACTTTACTTCCTGTTTCATTGCTCATGTGACTCTTCTTTCATGGCAATGCAGTTATGGTGGGACAGTCTGTAAGACTGGTGGCTCAGGGAAAACACTAAGTACAGTCAGTAGAGCCCAGGGCAAGTTACTGAGTAACTGCCTTGCTCTAATCACAGTGTTTGGCATTGGGAATAAAAAGAGAGTGTAACATGGTTTATGTCCCCTTTGGAGGCCCTTAGACCTATTCACAAGTCTTTATACTTGTCTAAGTCTGTTATTTGAAAAGCAAAAATTAAAACAACAACAACAACCAACTCTTCATCAGAGGTTTGTTCTAATGATGTGTAGGACCTCAGTTGCCTTAAAAAGGACTCCCTTAATTTTTATGTTCTGATCATCTATTTAGCAGACATGGACAAAGCAGTCAGTATTCACTCACAGCTGCACTTCTGTTACATTGGAGCTGTTTGTCAAATAGTATTGGCGCAGTTGTAGGTCATTGTCAGTGTTTGAAAAAATGAAACAGCTTACAGTGACGATATTAGGGAATATTACAAATAGTAAGGAAATACATTGTTTGGAGAAATTTGTTTTGAGGATATATGTGCAATATGTATATATACCAGATTACAACGTATGATATATTTCTTATTGAGGACTGTGGTGGTTTAAAAGTTAAACACTGCATTAATGTTACTACAATTTATAAAATGCAACAAAAGAGTAAAGTTAAAATGCGCTGAATCAAATGTTCATCAGATTTCTCTTGTTTCTCGAATATACACTACTGCTTTTCTACAGTGACATTTTCTCTGGAGCTTGGGTTCCTATTAATGGGTCTTCTGTAAATTCTTTTGTTTATATATGTTTTTCTTCCCAGA
This sequence comes from Trachypithecus francoisi, assembly GCF_009764315.1. NCBI lineage: Eukaryota > Metazoa > Chordata > Mammalia > Primates > Cercopithecidae > Trachypithecus > Trachypithecus francoisi. Next base: position 40,624,287 of record NW_022681463.1, read on the forward strand.
GAATAATCTATCATATCAAAATGAGGTTTCAGGGCACCTCTCTTTGACTTCACCTTGGAAGCTTGAGGTCAGGAGTTCAAGAAACAAATGTCATCAGTATCAGTTTTTTGTTATGAGAATACAAATGATGCTGTTGGCTGTACAACAGCTGTTCAACTCTCTTCTTTGAATTTATAAAAGAATAGAGCTGGCAGGAAATGGAAAGATGCATGAGCAAGAAGAACTATGTTTGAAATAATGATTCTATGGTTCCATCTTCATTAAAGACTCTCTGTTGTATATTATTCATTAAAGAATGACATAGATTGAGAGAAACTTTCATACAAAAGTACTAAGTACTTGATACTTTTCTTTCTTTTTTCATTTTTCTGAGACTGAGTCTTGCCCTATTGCCCAGGCTGGAGTGTAGGGCACAATATCAGTTCACTGCAACCTCTGCCTCCTGGGTCCAAGCGATTCTCCTGCCTCAGCCTCCCAAGTAGCTAAGACTACAGGCATGTGCCACCACACTCAGCTAATTGTTGTATTTTTCGTAGAGACAGGATTTCACCGTGTTGACCAGGCAGGTCTTGAACTGCTAGCCTCAAGCCATCCACCCGCCTCAGCCTTCCAAAGTGTTGGGATTACAGATGTGAGCCAACACGCCCGGCCTAGTACTTGATACTTTTCAAAATTATTGCCTGTTTGTATTTGTAGGGAAGCAGGGCTTAGAGTTAGGGTAGCTCTTATATTTCTCTCCTGATTGAGGTTGTATGTTTGTCGTTTGTTTTAATTTTTCTTTTAAGGTGTTTTTTTTTTTTTTTTTTTTTTTTTTTTTAATTTCCTGGTGTGACATAGATTTAATTACATAGCTGGTTCATTTACTTTTTATTATGGTAATGAGAGTTTGAATAGTACTCATTGGTTATGTTAATTTGTTTTTGTATTCCTGTTGTGAAGAAAAGTCTATCAGTTGAATAACTGTCCTTGAGGTTTACCTAGTCTCCATTAAATTTGGCATTAAAAATTACAAATAGTTCATGGACAGAGATATACACTTTGTCCTTTTTTACTCTGGCTTTATCTGAGATTCTTAAGAGGAATATTAAAACACCTGCTTATATGTTTAGTTATTTTACTTTTTAAAAAAAGCTAGATGCTTTTGACCAGTTTTCTTTTGCAAAACACATAAAACAAGTAAATAAAAACCTTTAGCAGAAATAGCATGCTTTTTACAAGAGTGGATGCATAATTTTGATCATGAAAATTGTATCTCTTCTTTTAGATATTATTTTTCTTCAGGGAACTGAAGTTATATTTAAGGTTGCACTCAGCCTACTGAGCAGCCAAGAGACACTTATAATGGAATGCGAGAGCTTTGAAAATATTGTTGAGTTTCTTAAAAGCACGCTACCTGATATGAATACCTCTGAAATGGAAAAAATTATTACCCAGGTATGATTTAAATGCTAATAGTGTTATACAGCAGTTTTCTCTACTGAATATATATTAAATGCTTTAGCATAAAAATGTAGCTTTGCTTGACAGGTATTTTCATCAGATACATTTTTTTTAGAAAGGGGACTGTTGTGAAATTTCTACATTGTGACATTGTCTATCTGGCTATGCACAGAAAATATGGTTTAGTGCTACGTAATGAGTTTTTCAGGAATCCTTTCCATTTAAACCAATGCTAAAACTGCAGATAGAACTGACAGAATCAGGAAGGCCTGAGAGTAAAATCAGATCGTCTTGCCTTTGTTATCTTCTTAATTATTTTGTAAAATACATGAAGAGGACATGTGGCAAGAGTACAGGCTTTGGAATTAGAAGGTATTGGGTTTGCATCTACTTCTAGCTCTTTAATTGGTTGTTTGGCTTGTACACATCAGCCTAATCGTCCAAACCGTAGTTGTTCAGAATGGTACAGCACTGGACAAGTTCCAGAATGGGATAATACTGATCTGAGAGGTTTTATGAAGCTTACATGAGGAGACTTGGTGTATCAGTCTTTGTCCCTCCAGGAAACATTCTCCCTCCAATGATTCAAATGAAGGAACCATCTATAAAGATGTGGGTAGGCCTAAGGGAATCCAACACAGATGTCCAGGTGCCCATTTCCCTAGTAACATAGGGAAAATGTTCAAACCTCTGCTGCAGAGGGGCTAAGTGGAGGATGTAATAGTGTTACTAGGTCCAGGAAGAGCTGGAACTGCGGAGGAGGGTTCTGTGCTGGTTGTTGTGGTCTTGTTGAACTAGGCAGAGAAGGATCAGGGAAGAAATACCCAACCCTTTTCTCCTGCCTCTTCTCATCTTGTGCTGGCATCTTCTGTTTGCCAAACTGAACTAGAAGCCAGCCAGAAAGTAAGTGTGGGGAATTGTCTGCCTGCCAGGGTACAATAGAATGGATGAGGGCAGTGAATGGATCTGAGAAGCAAATTAAAAGTAATCTACACACTGCACACAAAGACTACAAGTCCTTGACTCTTCATAGGGACTAGGTGAGTGGTAGCTATATATTGCTGCTGTTCAGATGCAGTGGACAAGCTTAAGAGCAGATTGATAGATTTGACAGTTGAGCTTTATGAGCATTGATAAAGTTTACCACTTTTCTGAAGGCACTTTTGATGGCAGAAAGACGATAGGGTTTAGAGAAAGGGAGTTTGGAACCTTGTTCTGGTGTCCAGCCATTTACCAGCTGTGTGCCTGTGGGCAAGTTACAACCTCTCTGAGTCTCAACCTCTTCCTCTACAAAATGGGAATAACAAAAGTAGATTGTATTATACTTTTGTATTATTTTAGGAGCAAATATAACCAATATGTTAAAGTATTTTGTACCCTGTAGTTCATACTGTAATATGAACTCTTATTATATTAATACATATAAAATTTTGTTTCCATTACATGGAATCTAAATCACAAATATCTATAAATAGTTTGTTAAAATGCTCTGTAAGCTGAAAAGTATAGCTTTTATTTGTATAGTTACTTGTTTATCAATTTTTCAGAAATACCTTTCTTGACTGGAATCAGATATTATGCTTTTAGAGATTTGAAATCAGATATCACCTCCCTTCTAAAATTAATGAGGAAATTGCCTGGCTTTACAGATTACTATTAGGATTAATGGGTAGAATTTATAGGCAAGTAAATTTGAACTTGATATTGGGAGAATTTCTTTTTTTTTTTTTTTTTTTTTTGAGGCGGAGTCTCGCTCTGTTGCCCGGACTGGAGTGCAGTGGCCGGATCTCAGCTCACTGCAAGCTCCGCCTCCCGGGTTTACGCCATTCTCCTGCCTCAGCCTCCCGAGTAGCTGGGACTACAGGCGCCTGCCATCTCGCCCGGCTAGTTTTTGTATTTCTTAACAATTAGAATTGATTACTGTGGAATGAAATGCTAATATTAAAGGAGACTTTGATGAACTTTATTTATGGACACTGGAAAAAAATGCAAATAATGCAGAAAATCACAAAGAAGGAAACAAAAGTAACTATAAATCTCAACATCTAGAGATAACCTTTGAAACTTTCTGTTACCTTTTCTTTGCTTATATATACATATAAAAATGTATAAAGTTATATATAAATGAAATCATACTACATATACTATTGTGGAACCTGATTTATAATTAAAAATATATAGAGTATTAGATTTTTTTCCAGTAACTATAAATCCATATTATCATTTTAATGGTTGTGTAATAATCCATTGTGTCCATACCCACTAAGTAAGGAAAAGATGATGGTTATTTGAGGATAACCAGTTAGTCTAGAAGTTCTCTTATTAAAATTTGAATGTTTGAGTCTCTCTAGTAGTAAGTAGTAGAGTAAGTCAGATTTTTTGTGGTTTCTTTTCTCTTCTCAGTGTTAATATAGAGACCATTGCTTGAACAGCAGCTGTAGTCTCTCCTTCCCCCAGGAAGTTTGGAGTAACTGTCCTCTAGCTTCATAGCAAATGACCTTCCTATTTAGTGGTGGTATGGGAGAGCAGTAGCAGCCCTAATTAAACCTTACAGCCCTGGACAGTGGTCACAGTATGCAATTTTGAGGATTCTCTCTGCAGTACAATATGTAAATGACTCTTTAAGAGGCTTACAGGGAATAGCAAATGGATGAAAAAATTTTTTAAGATCTTTCTGCTCCATTGGCAAATAAATTAGAAATGCTTTTGGTTGTTTTATTACAGCAATACCCTATGCAATTTTGCTTACTAATCAGTAAATAATAATTACTCAATAACTAATGTTGTTTATCTAGTATACTACATTTTGGGAGACAGTTACTAGATTATGGATATCTTGGCTGCAAAATACACTTGGACATTAATTTATTCTGGTGACTTGACTTCCCGAGAATGTTTCAATTGCATAGAAATAATCTATCTGTTCTGTTTTTAAAGAAAAAATTTCTTCTTTCACAGAAAGAGCTGTTTGTTTTTATGTTGACAGTGTAAGCTATATCTAATTTATTCTTGCATTGACAGTTATACTTTTTTTCTTTTTTATGCTTTAATGTTCTTTATTAATAAGTATTTGGAAATATACATGAAACATACCAAGATACACAAGCTGTATCTTGTTATACATACCAAAGGCTAGCCTAACCCATGATACTTTCATGGCAGGTTTTTGAGATGGATATTTCTAAGCAGTTGCATGCCTATGAGGTGGAATATCATGTGCTACAGGATGAGCTACAGGAATCTTCATATGCCTGTGAGGATAGTGAACCTTTGGAGAAGCTGGAGAGGGCCAATAGCCAACTGAAAAGACAAAACATGGACCTCCTAGAAAAATTACAGGTAAAGAAATAAAGATTTGAGCAAAGAAGTACTTTAATGCCTCCTGCATGCACAGAACTACCTCAGGAATGGAAGGGATATGTGTGTGGAATGAACCATTGCTAACCAAGAGCCCATGTATCAGACTGTCCAAGTGCTCTGGGGCTACAAATGACATGTTAAATTTAACATTACTTGGAAAAAATGCACCCTCACAAAATAGCTAAATGGCAGTTCAAAGTGGAATCTGCTTAAATACCTGTTGTATGTTATAGATATTTGGTTAAGTTCAAGGGAGGAAGAATTGAATGTAGGAAATTGATGAAGTTGTGAAGGACCTGGGCTTGAGCTGGAATCTGGAGGATTGGTGGAAGAAATGAGTGAGGAAGATCTTTAAGTCAGGCTGGGTAGGAGGGTGGCATCAATAAGGAGGACATGGCAGAGCAGCAGAGTTAGCCTGGTGTCAATTTCAGATAGATGTTGGGGAGAGTTGGTAAATATGATAAAGGCAGAAATTGTAAGTGACTTTCAGTGTCAAACCAAAGAACCTGACTTTAATCCTGTCAAGAGGGAAATCTCTCAAAGTTTTGGGGCCATGCTGTAGAAAGATCAATCTGGGAACCTTGATGAGGACAGATTGAGATAGGAGAGAAGGTAAGGAGGCCTGCTAGCAGTCACTTGTGAAAATCTATTGTGGATGATGAGAGTTGTCTAGACTAAAATGGAAATTGAAAAAGAGGGAGACATGTCTAGGTAAATTGAATTACATGTAAATGTTACATGTAATATTAATACATCATTCCTGCCATCAGGGAGTTCACAATTATTATTTGAGAATATAAAACACTATATATCTGTATCTAAGCACACACTTATACGTGCAATAAGCAATTTATTATACAGTAATATTCTGTATTTGCAACTTGTATATGTGTGCTGTGTAGCCATGCCCTGAGGGGAGGGGCTTAAGAGTGATCAGGGGAGGGAGACTAGCAGGTGACCCTCCTGAAGTCTTCAGGGGAGATGACGTCAGTGGAGTTTCAGTGCCTAATGGCTGCTTGGGTTCCACTTACTCCTCCTCTCCATTTCCTCAACACTGCACCTGGCTACAGACTGGAAAACACTAAAACTCTGCTTCTATATGGTGAGTCCCCTGTCAAGACCAGTCAGGAGAGACAGGTTAGAAATGACGGGTCTCTAAAGTGGTTGCTTCCCAAGAATGGGGACACTAAACTTCCTTCACTTTGTCTTACATTGGCTCTGGCTCACAGAAAATTTAAATCTTTTTTCCTATTCAAAAGAGGGCAACATAGTCTATTTTCAAAAAGAAAAATAAATGGTTGATATATTGTCCATTTTTAGTTGGATATTTCAATGGCGATTGAGTATTTGCCCTTATTAGGGAAGGTGGGTTTGTACCTGTTTTATAATGATTCTTCTGAACTTACAGACTTTTTCACTGACAGTTCAGTGTAGTCATCATCAGTTACTCAGCCACCCCTCACATCTATAAAAACTGATGAAAGTCCAAGTGTATGTTTAGAGAACTCCGTATTTCAGTCAGGGAAGGAAAATCTCTTTTAGCACTGCAAGATAGTGTCAGGAATCTCCTGTTTCTCCTTCAGCCAGGCCAGATCCCTCCCGCTCACTCAGGGGAACACCAGTGGGTGCAGAGTAAGTTCTGCTACTGTTGGTGAGGGGGTGATTTAGTATTGAATTATTAGTGTATTCAGTGAGATGAGATGAATCATGATAGTTCCATAGTTACATCTTTGTGAAACCTAATAAATCATCGTTTCATGTAGGTTTTCAGAGTATTTGTTTCACATAATATTTTATTAAGTAATTCGAAGTAATTGGTTAATAAGGGTAAGGACTGGCTCCTGCTATAATCAATCATGACTTTAGCAAGACATTTGATTCCAAATCAAATTTTTGATTTGTGGGATTTTTTCCCCCCCGAAACAGGTAGCTCATGCTAAAATCCAGGCCTTGGAATCAAACCTAGAAAATATTTTGACAAGAGAGGCCAAAATGAAGTCTTTAATCCGGACCCTGGAACAAGAAAAAATGGCTTATCAAAAGACAGTGGAGCAAATCCGGAAGCTGCTGCCCGCGGATGCTGTAGCCAATTGTGAACTGTTGCTGAGAGACCTAAGCTGCAACCCTAACAACAAAGCCAAGATAGGAAGTAAGCCATAATTGAAGAGGCGTGGCCTCAGCAGGAAGTGCTCCTTAGAATACTACAGAGAGGAAGAGCCTGCATGCCACTGGCCCAAGGCTGGACCCTGAAGCTGATGGAACCACCTAATACTGGTGCTGAGCCCCTAGTCACAGCAGGTGGACCTCGTGCTCATCAGAGAGTGCCAATCCTAAGCCATTGGACCTATGTAGATTGGTTTTTGTTGTTGCTATGTACATATAAATATATATATAAAATGAACATAGTTCATGCTTTCAGATAAAATGAGTAGATATGTATTTAATTTTTTTAGTCAGAACTTCATGAAATCCACACCAAAGGAAAGGTAAACTGAAATTTCTCTTGGACATATGTGAAATCTTTTTGTCTTTATAGTGAAACAAAGCCAGAGCATCTTTGTATATTGCAATATACTTGAAAAAAATGAATGTATTTTTTTCTCCAAAGAACAGCATGTTTCACTCAATGGTGAAAAGGTGGAAACATTTATGTGACTTTATGTGTTTCTGTCTTAATATCTACTGACATTGTCTATATGAGGAAAGTGACTGAATACTAGTCATGCTCCTATGAGTTTTTGGGAAGGTAGGGGCATTTCTCCCTGCTTGCTTTGTGCCAACTAGCATGTTGCATCTACATGCATTGTGAGTCTAGTTAAGTATTACTATAAACATACATAAAGAGAAAGTAGGACATTGTGGCTGAGTCTACCCAGCTCAAGGTAAAGGAGAATGTCGCTAATTTTTTAGCGAACTAGATCAGCATTATTACTCAAACTAAATATATCACACCTGAAAAATTTAATTTAGGACCTAAAATGTCTAGATTAACTTTCTGCCTTTTTAATTTAAATAACTCATTCAGTTGTGAATGAATTCCTCTTTATTTGGTGCCACAGTCACCAAATGACAAGGATTTGCCATTTTCCCACCAAATTGTGAGTGCTCATAATTTAGGTCTCTCTACCTTAAATTCAGTATAAGGAAATGTAATTATGATTGTTTTTTTTCCAAAGATGACAAGCTGTGTTGAAATACATTTTTTCTTTTGACCAATTGACAGACTCTAATAAGCTTTAATAATCTTCCCCTTTTATGTGAAAAGTTTTGAGAACTGTAAAATGTTTAGGAACAAACTGTTGAAATCCATCGGAAGGGAAAAGTGGTACCAGTGGTACCAGCTCAACTAAAACCTGCAGTTGTGCATTTCAACTCTTCACTTCCTCAGTCTACAAATAGCTTATTAGAGGACATTCACGCATGCTGGGTATAGGCAAGGAAAGTAATTTTCAAAGTACATTTGCAATTCTCTTTTTCAGAGATGATTCTAGGATAGTGCCTCTGAAAGTTGATGCAGCATTTTTGCCTTTCCAAAAAGTATTTATCGTCACTGCTTTTTGCAGTACTTGTATTTTCACAGATGGATTATCTGGGGTAATTTTCTTCAAAGGGATTTTGTTATACACAGTGAAAATTTATTATGGAGTAGAATAGTAAAGCTCTAGAGGTTTCAGAAAGCTTTGATGAACAGATGACAAACATCCGAAATCCCCTGTACACTGTTACCCAGTGTGAATATAATAACTTGTTATAGTTCAGTGTGCCCTTGAATCCAAACAGTTTCTTAAAAGACAATAAAATCTTATTAGTAAAGTTAATGTAACTTCTAAGTTCTAGAAATGCTGATTCTGTCTACCCCATTCAATTGGGGGCTACTAATTGATTTGTTGCTTGGTTTTCTTGAGAATTTCTCTATTTGTAGGAGGGATTTTTTTCTTTTTACTGTCTGTAGATGGAAAATTACTTTATGGGTGTGATGCACAGATGGTAGCCAAGGAATCTGTTGGGAAAGTTTGGAAAGAAACCTTTTCTTTCTGTTATTCAGTTTAAAGTAATCTTTATCCTGGATGTTTATAGTCAACATTAAGAGTTATATTACAGTGTTCAGAGATTAAGCTGACTTGGATACAATATTTTCTTTTGAAAATGAATTTTCTTTTTCATTTGTGATTTTTTAAAAATGTTGCACCAGTTATGCTTCATGCATTGTTACATCTCATCAGGTTAATGTAATGTCTAGTTCCTTTGCAATAAATATATTACTGCAGCTTTCTTGACATATACTATTTCTTTTCGGGAGAGAAGAAGCTCTTGGTTAGAGTCTTTTACTACAGGGGTCCCTGGGTACCTGTCCATGGCCTGTTATGAACCAGGCCGCACAGCAGTGGTGGGCATGTGAGCAAGCATGACTGCCTGAGCTCCGACTCCTGTCAGATCAGCCATGGCATTAGATTCTCATAGCAGCGCAAACCCTATTGTGAACCTGTGCATGCAGGAGATCTACATTGTGTGTTCCTCAAGAAAATCAAATGTCTAATGATCTGTCACTGTCTCCCATCATCCCCAGATGGGATCATCTAGTTTCAGGAAAACAAGCTCAGGGTTCCCACTGATTCTACATTATGGTGAGTATATAATAATAATATGGTGAGTAATAATCATAATAGAAATAAAGTGCACAATAAATGTGCTTGAATCATTGAGTCATCCTGAAACCATCCCCTGCCACCAGTCTGTGGAAAAATTGTCTTCTATGAAACCAGTCCCTGGTGTCAAAAAGGTTGAGGACCACTGCTTTATAAGATCTGCATGGTAAAACCCCGTCTCTAGTAAAAATACAAAAATTAGCCAGGCATGGTGGTGCACATCTGTAATTTCAGCTACTCAGAAGAGTAGGAGAGGCATGTGTTGTTACTTATAGGAGGCCAAAGAATCGTCTGAACCTGAGAGGCAGAGCTTGCAGCGAGCCATCGTGCCACTGCACTCTAAGCTGGGCCACAGAGTGAGACTCTACCTTAAAAAAAAAAAAAGATCTGCATGGTTTGGATTGTACCTACTTAAAATTGCTACACAAATAATTCTTCCTAATAGAATCTGAGACAAGAAAGATAATTCAAGAGACATTTATGTAAGTACATTGTTACCAGTTTTCAACTTACTTTCTCAATGGAGACTTGAAAGAACATTATTAGCAACCACATTGACAGATTTGCATTCTATACTTTTATTTTCCAAGTCCCCTCATAGATAGCAAGGGAGAGAAAGAGCCACAAGAAAATACAAAATTTTTCAATTGGACACAGATAATTAAGAATTAAGGACACTTACTGATGGATGTGATATGAATGTTTTTACATAAAATATGTATCTCTTGGAGTATTCTCATGTATATTTGTAATCCAATAAAAATACACTATGTCTTCTTGCTAACTTTAGGACTAACACTTTTAACTATTTTTCACTTAATGTAGTAGTTAAGCATTTTGAGAATGAGGCACTGTAGGCTTAATAGTACAGTCTCTTAATATCCATGTTGACTTTTGTTACTATTTCACCAATTATTTTTTCACAGTACCAGATTAGGAATAAGAAATCTATCATCTGATGGCATGAAGTATTTAGTCCTTCTACCACAATGTGACACTCTCATTATATCACTCATTAGCTGTGATATAATGAGAAAAGCACTGGATTTAGAGTGAGAAGTTTTAGATCTATGTCCTGGTTCCACCACTTTTATTTACTCATTCAACAAATAGTTTTTGTGAGCCTAGTCCAGGCTAGCTGCCTGAAATTCAGGGGTGGAGAAGACATACTCCTTGTCCTCAAAGAGTTTGCATAGCCAGACAAGACTAAGCAAAAATAACAAATCTGGAGGCATCACATTACCTGACTCCAAACATAATACAAGGCTATAGTCACCAAGAAAGCATGGCACTGGTATAAAAATAGGCACATAGACAGTGGAAGAGAATAGAGAACCCAGAAATAAAGCCAACTATACGAACAGATCTTCCACAAAGCAAACAAAAACATAAAGTAGGAAAAGGACACCCATTCAACAAATGGTGCTGGGACAACTGGCAAACCACATAGAAAAGGATGAACCTCATCTCTCAACTTTTACAAAAATCAAGATTTAAATCTAAGACCTGAAGTCATAAAAATTCTAGAAGATAACATTAGAAAAACTCTTCTAGACACTGGCTTAGGCAAAGACTTCATGACCAAAAACCCAAAAGCAAATGCAGCAAAAACAAAGATGAATAGATGGGAATTAATTAAACTAAAAAGCTTCTGCACAGCAAAAGAAATAATCAGCAGAGTAAACAGACAACCCACAGAGTGGGAGAAAATGTTCACAATCTATACTTCTGAGAAAGGACTAATATCCAGAATCTGCAAGGAACTCAAATCAGCAAGAAAAAAAAATCACATCAAAAAGTAGGCTAAGGACATGAATAGACAGTTCTCAGAAGAAGATACACAAGTGGTCAACAAACATGAAAAGAAAGTGCTCAATGTCACTATCAGGGAAATGCAAATTAAAGCCACAATGCGATACTGTCTTACTCCTACAAGAATGGCCATAATAAAAAAACTCAAAAAATGATAGATGTTGGCATGGATGTAGTGAAAAGGGAATACTTTTACACTGCTGGTAGGAATGTAAACTAGGACAACCTCTATGGAAAATAGTGTGAAGATTTCTTAAAGAACTAACAGTAGATCTACCATTTGATCCAGCAAACTCACTACTGGGTTTCTGCCCAGATGAAAAGAAGTCATATGTTGACTTACAAATATATATACATACATATACACACACACATATGCATATATATACATACACATATACATACATATATACATATATATACGTGTGTGTATATATGTTACATTTTCTTTATCCAATCACTAGTGGGCATTTGGGCTGGTTCCATATTTTTGCAATTGCAAATTATGCTGCTATAAACATGCATGTGCAAGTATCTTTTTTGTATCATGACTTCTTTTCCTCTGGGTGGATACCCAGTAGTGAGATTTCTAGATCAAATGGTAGATCTGTGTGTATGTGTATGTGTGTGTGTGTGTGTGTGGGTAGTATTCCATGTATATATATATATATATACACACACACACAGAATACTACACACACGCACACACACACACACATATGTATAAGAAATACTACTGAGTCATGAGAAAGTAATGAAATAATGGCATTTGCAGCAACCTGGAAGGAGTTGAAGATCATTATTCTAAGTGATGTAACTGAGGAATGGAAAACCAAACATCATATGTTCTCATTCATAAGCGGTAGCTAAGCTATGAGGATGCAAAGGCATAAGAATGATAGAGTGGACTTTGGAGACTCAGGGGAAAGGGTGGGAGGGGGGTAAGGGATAAAAGATTACACACTGGGTGTAGTGTACACTGCTCGGGTTACAAGTACACCAGAAGCTCAGAAATCACCACTAAATAACTTATCCATGTAGCCAAAGACCACCTGTTCTCCAAAAACCTATTGAAATAAAAAATAATAAAAAAGAAAACGAGAGTTTATACATTAAAGTGGAAAAATAGATATGCAAAGTAGTACAAACAAGACTCATTTCACTCAGCCTGGATGGGGGACTGGGTAGCATTGGAGTGGGTGTCAAATGTGGTCTGAGGATGGGATGCTTCATCTGAGTCTGGAAGCTGCAGTAGAAGTTGATTAGTTTGTATAAAGCAGTATATGAAAGATAGGGGATGGCACAGCAGGTCCTCAAAGTGTTATTTTATTACAATGTTCATGAGAAAAAAAGTAGATTCCCTGCCAGGGCCACTGCTTGTGTGGAGTCTGCCCATTCTCCCTTAGTGAATTAGGTGAGCTGGCATGTCTAAACGGCCTCATTGTGAGTGATTGTAGGTAAGAGTGGCCCTGCAATGGGATGGCAAGCTGGCCAGGGTTGATTCGTTCTTGGGACCCTGAGATGCTGGGATGGGCTCCAGCCAACCAAGACCCAGAGATGAAATAAACTGGTTGGAAAATGAACGAATAAATACAACTGATTGTAAAATACAAATTGATAGACTTTACAATACATGTATGACACTAACAGATGCAGTATGAAAGTGCTCAGCAAGCCCTCCATGTTTGTGATGGTTTTTGAACTTCATGGTTGGAGGAGGTGATCCTGACAATTTTTGTGTTTGCAAACATTTTTTCCTTGATTTTCCCCACCACAACAACAAACGCTGTCACTCACAGGTTCATCAAAAAGGGGGCAAATGATTATCTTACTTGTTTCTATGAACCTCTCTTAAATGTATGTATAATTCACATTTACTTCAGTGATTGATATTAGAAGTGTTTGGGGACTTTATTTAGAAGTTTGGTGATGTTTTTGTGACCAGAAACATACTGTAGGAACTTAACTTTTGTGTGTATCAATTAGCTTATGGTAAAATTGGTTTCCTTGTACATTGTGTCACTTAAAGTCAGTTTCCAAGAACCTTACTATTGTCAGGTCTGTCCCATAGATGCTGACTGACGGATGAAATGAGTACTCAGACACAGGTATGTAGTGTAAGAGCAGCTAGGGGACTGCCTGGCTCAAGTGGCCAGAGTGCATCCCTAAGAAGCTGGAGCTGCTTGCTTTTTTTCAGTGCAGGCATAATGCCAAAAACCTGGAGCCAACAAAACCTGCAGGTAATTACCATTTATTGTTCCCCTTTCAGGGAACATCACACACAGATGATCAAAGGTCAGATCTTGGTCAATGTAAGTAAACAAGCCTATTTAAGATAAATTCCCTTACACTCCCTTGTACCTACTCCTTACCCTCTGCCTCAGGGTTATAGAACAGCTGCCTTCAGCAATTCTACCCCAGGGCTCTGCAGAACCTTCTGTGCCTTCAGAAGGTTTGCATCCTTTCCCTATAGTTTTTCCCACCACTCTGACCGATCCCCCACATACTATGATGGTAAGTGATGACTTACTGTTTATAAATCATAACTCATTCCTTAATTTTGAAGTTTAGTAAGTCTACTTAGTAAGTATAGTTACATAGGGGTGTAGTGGGAAATGAGTCCCTGACACACAAGGACTCTGTCATGAAAGTCTTTGTAGACCATTGGAGGCCATGTGAGGTCATTTTGAGTTCTGCCTAGCAGACAATGGCACCATTAATGACTGATAACCTGGAGAGAGACATCTGGTTTGCTCCAATTCATTTTATACATTTGGAGAGAAACTAGAGAGTAGGAGTGTATAATTAGGTGAATGTAATAAAAATAAGAGTTGAACAAAACAAAATAGAACAGTACAAGCCTGATCTAGGGCAGTGGGCTTTGGGAAAGAAAATGGCCCTTCTCTTTCTGATATATCAGTCACTGGAACTTGCTAGTTTTGTCAGCAAAATATTTGTTCCCCCTTTTCCCCAATCCCTGCAGCAGCTACCTTAGTTTATTCATGTTCTTGGTCCAGTGGATTAAACTGAGACCATTACCCACTTTTAAGGGCAAATTCCTAAGCCACAGATACTGAACTAGTTGTTTTTTGTTTTGTGGAGTGAGAAACGCAAGTAGAAGTTTGGGCTGAATGGCTCAATGGAAGAACCAGGAAGGATCCAGAATTGAAAGGGAATTCACTGGAAGCATAGGAAGAAAGCAATAGAAAAGATAAGTGAAAATTTTTGGAGCAAAATGCTATTATCCCTTCAGTCTACTCATGACATTCAGTACAACGTCAATATCTTGGTGCTCCATGCTGTGGAACCAGATCTCTTTTGCTACAAGTTCTGTTTCAAGGTAGGGTAGCAGTGGAGGTCATGCCAAAGGGAGCATGCCCAAATCTGGGTTATCATTTCTAACCTGGATTGCTCCTTGCCATTAGTGCTCCTCCCCTTGGCAAAGATAACTTCCTAAAACATAAATCTTATTCTGTTTATCCTCAGCTTAAAAACCTTCAAAGCCTTTTTCTCCCTCCCAGGATGAAGTTCAACTCCTAAAATGACACATTCAGTTTTTCATGAGCATGTCCTTAATAACCTGTTCAGCATGAGCTCCTGCCTCTGGCCCTATCTTTTTCTGTGCCCAAATCAAATGGCTAAAATGCCAAAATCCATCTAGTTTCATGAACCAACCATTCTTTTGCTTTGCACAAGCCAATCCTTTCTTCCCACACTCCTTGGGGTTCACTCCTGTAGGATACCCTTGGGTCTCTGTAATAGGAGGATCCAACCACACACCCACTACAGCCTAAGTAGTAGCATCACATCACTGGCAACCTGGGAGCGGGTACTGGGGAATGAGGGAGCAAGGTGCTGCTGAACTTCATGGGTATCTCAACACCCCCAATGACATTATGCATACTAAAAACCAAACAGCTAACTTCATCTCTACTCTGCCAGAAAAGCATGTTAGTGGACTTTGGAGAGACAGGTGTAGTTGTGTCTAGCACTTTATGTTTCTTGATGGCCTAGTATGGATGGGTCAGACCCTTTGCTAGATTGTAGGACCTCAAAAACGTCTCTCTCTGGAATTCTCTGTGTCAGTTCTCATCTGAGAAAAGCACAGTTTTTATGAAAAAGCAAAAAGGAGCATGCAGTGTAACACTTTGTAATTTGTAAAAGTGCTCTAGTGTTTTGTCCTTCATTGTATATATGTTACATGTTTGTTCTATGTACAAGTTATATCCAATGCAGTATATTATGGCATATCTTATACTTCACATTAAATATAGTATGATACAAGCTATGAATATAATAGGGTAGTTGCACTGAATAATCCAGGAACATCACTTACATAGACTATAATGTGGATGGTGCTTCCTGGAGCTGTGTAATGTAGCAGCTGATAAAATATATTACATATAATATAGTACACATATTATACTGACACCTGACACCATGTATCCCACACTGTTCATGTATTAACATGCTCTTACTATTCCATTGTCTACACTGATATAATTTTATAATTCGAAAGCACTCTTATCCAGGCAAGTTATTTCATTGATCATTACAGGAACATCCCAAAAGACCCATGAACTTTTCAATAAACAGTTTATATCCCAAGATTCTTTGAACTCCCTCATCTCGAAATTCACACTTTCTCTTTCCACCAATCATATTATTCTTATATCATGATTTTCAACCTGTCTTAATCAAACACTACATTGAAATACACGCCCCCAAGCAAAACTTCCCCTCTGAGACACAATCAAAGCTCTGTAGAGTTGGCATTCTCCCTTACTGTGATAGGCAATAAACTCAGCTGTCTTCATAACCTCAGCATATGACTTCTTTTCTTCCTTAAGTTGAAAACTTTCACCTTTTGACTTGCAGGTAGCACTTGACAGCTTCTCTTTGGAATATCTGTATTGCCAGTATCACTATTCTCCAGCTTAGGGGCCATTATTAAGTAAAATAAGGGTTGCTTGAGCAGAAGCACAGCGATGGCTCAACAGGTGATCTGGTAACAAAGAGAGCTACTACGGGACTCACAGGCAAGTGAGGCAGGAGAACAGGGTCTGGAGGCAGGGAACATAAGCCTGATTCATGCTGACTTCCTAGAACTAAACCAAATGGGAGCACTTCAGCTATGACAGGGAATATCCTCTCCATTTACCTAGGGTGCACACCGTGTAAATGACTTTGTAACTTTACTTCATCTTCTTTGTTGACATAAGGTATACACCACGTAACCAATGGAAGCCTCTAGAGAACATTTAAACCCTAGAAAATTCTGTCATGGGGCCCTCAAGCCCCTGTGCTGTGGCCCGCTTCCACCCTGTGGAGTGTACTTTCATCTTCAGTAAATCTCTGCTTTTGTTTCTTCATTCCTTCTTTGCTTTGTTTGTGTATTTTGTCCAATTCTTTGTTCAAGATGCCAAGAACCGGGACACCTTCATCCAGTAACGCAAGGAGTGTAGACAGCGTGGATATGCCCGACAAAGGGTCAATTCATGTCCTAGGTGGTACAGAGTGGGACAATGTGAGATTTAATCACATGACTCAGAACAGTGTGTGATATAAAATGTATGAATTATTTGTATGTGGGATTGTTCGTTTAATATTTTCAGATCTCAGTTGACCCCAGATAACCTGTGGAATTTTTCATTTCACATTTTCAGACCTCAGTTGACCTCAGATAACCAAAGTCCTGCAAAGAAAAAACACTGATAAGGAGAACTATGGTACATGCTATTGTTGTCTTATCTTTTTACTTTGCTTATCTTATACTTAATTTCTCTTTTCTTTCTCCAGTCGTCTTTTCCCAAAGTTATATCTATCTCAGATCTCCCGGTAATTCCCATCATTTCCTATCATAATTGGTGGATCCTAGGGATACAGGCAAGGTTGACCCTTCTAGTTTTTATTCCTACAGCAATACAATTGTAGAAAACATTGAGATTGAACTAAATATTTTATTTACTATCATGTGCGTGAGGTCTATAAATATTAATACCTGGGCACTACAATGAGGTATTCTCCAAAACCTCATAAATAAGGGAAATGTGATATTCTTTGAAGTGAAATCAATAGTTTTTGCTCTCATCTACAAGATCGCTTTAGACAGAATACTTCCTGGATCTGAAAGCTTTGACTGTGATCTAATTGAATATGTTTGCACAGCTAAAGAAAGATTAGGTTAATTAGAAAAGGATTGTTTAGCCTTAGAAATACAGAAGAAAGAAAACCAAGCAGTTTGGGCAGATCCAGGTGGAGGGAACCTTAGCCAAGATCCCTGGCAAAGTTGCTGTTTATTGTGAAATTGAATATGGGGAGTCCTGGTCTCCAGAATACAAGCGTTCTGGCTCCTCTGACAAGTCTGTCCCCATTGTGAGATTGATGTCATCTGTGATAGACATATGTCCTAAACATCCAATTCATTGTACTACCCTTGTTCAAAGTCTATGCCATCAGAGCAATCTTCCATTTACGATTTAGCTTTTCTGGATGTCATAGAGAAAGGCTAGTCTAGTTTTAAAACTGCATATATTCAAGTCCCTGAAACAGTTCTGCTTTTTAATATAAACTTAAAACAGGGATTTCCAATGTTTGGAATTATAGTAAAATATACACAACATCAAATTTACCATCTTAATCATTTTTAAGTGTAGAGGTCAGTGGCATTAACTACATTTACATTGTTGTGTAGCCATCACTATCATCCATCTCCAGAAATCTTTTCAGCTTGCAAAACTGAAACTCTGTACCTACTGAACATTCAGTCTCCGGTCACCCCTTCCCTAGCCTCTGGTAACCCCAGTCTGCTTTGTCTGTGAATGTGACTACTGTGGGCACCCTCTGAAGTAGAATCATACAGCATTTGTCCTTCTGTGACTGATTTGTCTTACCTAGCATAATGTCTGCAAGGGTCATCTAGGTTGTAGCATGTGTGAGCACATCTTTCCTTTTTAAGGCTGAATAAAATTCCATTGTGTGCATATACACCACTTTTTGTTTTTTCATTTCTCTTAAGGGGACACCTGAGTTGCTTCCACCTTTTAGCCATTATGAAAATGCTGCTATGAACATGGGTGTACAAATACATTAGTCTCAGGAGCTTGGTTTTTGTGAGTCCACCCATGAAGAATGAATCTGTGGTTTGCATGCTGATGAAATCAAACTGCTGAGCCTTCAAGGGCCCAAATGGAAAAAACTTACCAGGGCAAATGACATTTTTGAGTGATTTCTTGCTACTATTATTATGTAGAAAAAAAATCCTAGAATGTACGGGTTGGATGTTGGGCAAACTGGTTTTCTTAATAATAGTGATGCTTTTGCATACATGGGAGATTATTTTTCTAAGAGCTAGTCAAATATTGCTAATATTCAAGTTCTCTTTTGCAGAGTAAAAGCTTATGTGGTCTGATATTCTTTGCCTTCTCAGATTGAGTTACTTTGCAAATTCACAGATATTGTTCTCAATAGACTATGATATTATATAGGAAGGATTATTTCAGTTAAAATACATCTTACACTCTATATTCAGGGATGTCTCAGAAGTGTTGACATCTCAAAATGAAATGAGTGCATTTCCTATGTTGACTTCTACCAACTTGGGCCTATTTATTTTTCTTTATACATTCATATTCTGTTTTTGTCTAGTGAACGGTTACTCTATTCTAGTCCCCTCTCCTCCGCTCCCTAATTTAGCCTTTGTATAGTAAATTGGGTACTTATAGGGATAAATCACCATTCACTCTTTTTAATAAGTCTATTAAGGCTTATGTAATTAGAGCATTCATTAGTTCTTTAATAGTACTTACATTTAAAATCACAGGGCAAGGCTAGAAGGGAGGTATCAGTGACTTGAGTGAGTTAATATGCTTGGTTTTCTTCCCATTTCCCTTGAAGCTAAATTTATCAGTTAAATATGCCCTGGGATAAACTGTTCAACTCACTCAAAGAATCAAAATACACTTCACGTACGTTTCTATGAAAGGATTACCAGATAAAATATTAATATGAGTGCAGATACAAGAAATTATCACAGAAATTTGGAAAATATACTCTTACAATTGTGTTTCTTCATCTCTTTGTTCTTCCTGAGCCTGGAGGAAGAGGACAAAAGAGTTATTAAGAGGCAGGGTGCGGTGACTCACACCTGTAATCTCAGCACTTTGGGAGGCCGAGATGGGTGGATCATGAGGTCAGGAGTTTAAGACCAGCCTGGCCAACATGGTGAAACCCTGTCTCTACTAAAAATACAACAATTAGCTGGGCGTGGTGGCTTAAGCCTGTAATCCCAGCTACTCAGGAGGCTGAGGCAGGAGAATTGCTTGAGCCTGGGAGGCGGAGTTTTCAGTGAGCCAAGATGGCACCACTCCACTCTAATCTGGACAAAAGAGTGAGACCAAACATCACTTTCTGACTGGGCATGGTGGTTCACACCTGTAATCCCAGCACTTTGGAAGGCCAAGGTGGGTGGATCACCTGAGGTCAGCAGTTTGAGACCAGCCTGACCAACATGGTGAAAACCCATTTCTACTAAATACAAACAAATAAACAAAAATAGCTGGGTGTGGTGGCACATGCCTGTAATCCCAGCTACTTGGGAAGTGGAGGCAGAAGAATCACTTGAACCCAAGAGGTGAAGGTTGCATTGAGCCGAAGTTGTACCATTGCCTTCCAGCCTCGGCAACAAGAGCGAAACTCTGTCTCAAAATAATAAATAAATAAATAAATAAATAAATAAAAATAAAACACCACTTTCTGTGAGGCTGTGCTAATTTTGTTTAGCACAAGGGATGATGGAAAGCCACGCACTGTTTCACTGTGCAGGTTAACTTTTCCCGTGGCAGGCAAACTTAGATAGCTTGAGAAATCTCTCATCGTTTTGTGGGCATTTTTACTGAGCTGGTTTGTTACCAGCCCAAGTTTATTTGTGTACAAGGAAAGTTGCAAGAAAGAATTGGTTTACCCGTTGCACGTTTGGATTAATTACCACATGAATTGCTGGCAGCATCTGGGAGACCTAGTTCACATGGCTCTGTAGTGAGGATAGTTGTATTGCCTTGGATTTCTCAAAGTGTTTTCATGGAGAACACTTAGTGGTGCTAACAGGTAAACAGGTTCTATGACCAAATAAGTTTGGGAGACAATGGATTAAGCCACATTATATAGAATTTTTTTCTGCGGGGTTTTCAGGTAGCTTTAGCTTACTGCAGCTCCTTGGGAGAAGGGCCAGGAGACAGGTAGCCCTTAGTGTTAGGAGCACAGGATGTCGCCATGTAGAGCCAGGGTGAATTCCCGCTCCTGCACTTACTTCTTGTTGACCTGGGCAAGTCATCAAACTTTTTAGCATCTGAGTTTTTCTTTTTGGTTTTCGAGATGGAGTCTCGCTCTGTTGCCCAGGCTGGAGTGTAGTGATGCCATCTTGGCTCCCTGAAACCTCCACCTCCCAGGTTCAACCAATTCTCCTGCCTCAGCCTCCCCAGTAGCTGGGATTGCAGGTGTGGCCACCATGTCCAGCTAATTTTTGTATTTTTAGTAGAAATGGGGTTTCACCATATTGGCCAGGCTAGTCTCGAACTCCCAACCTCAAATGATTCACCCGCCTTGGTCTCCCAAAATGCTGGGACTATAGGCATGAGCCACTGTGCCCTGCTGCATCTGAGTATTCTTATTTGTGAAATGATGGACTTAAGTTAGACCACTAAGGCTTCATTCAGCTGTGTGATTTCTGCAATAAATAATTTTCCAAAACTTCAGATAAATCATGTAAGGCACAAGGAAAGAAAATTCTGGTCTGACTTTCAGTCTAACTATGATAATTCATAATTCATCTTCATCTCATAATTTACTTTTGCTTTTTAAAAAATGTCAGTACAAGGAATCGACCAAATAAATATATTTTACCAGCCTTTTTTCCCCCCTCTGAGTAATATAAGTCAACATGAAACTGTATGGTTAGACTTGTTTTAGAAAAATAGATGAATAGGCCGGGCACAGTGGCTCACACCTGTAATCCCAACATTCTGGGAAGCTGTGGTTGGAGGACTGCTTGAGGACAGGAGTTTGCGACCAGCCTGAGCAACATGGTGAGACCCCATCACTAACAAAAATAAAAAACTAGCTGGCTGTGGTGGTATGTGCCTGTGGTCCCAGCTTCCTGGATGGATGAGGCAGGAGGATTGCTTGAGCCAGGAGGCAGAGGCTGCAATGATCTGTGATGGCATCACTTCATTCCAGCCTGGGTGACAGAGCAAGACCCTGTCTTGAAAAAAAAAAATAGTAAAATGAAATTAAAAACAAAAAACAGGTGAATGAGTCATTTCACCCTCTTCCTTCTGAGTGTTGGCATATAGTTGCTGCATTTTAATTTTAGTCTTGCTTTTCATCGTTGGAGTGGTGAAGATGGAAGAATGATATGTTCTTTTGAAAAAATCTAACTACAAAATAAATTTTGTCTTACAATTCCATTTTTTGATTAAAAAACATATAATCTGAAAAGATAAAGAAAGGCTTTGTATCATCAAATGCATTTCTATAAATGCTTACCTCTAAGATGTTGCCTTCATGAATCTATAATACTAAATTTCTGTCACATGGATAATGCTGATTGTCATTCTATGAATGAATAAAAGTTGGTAAAAAGAGAAAAGCCCATATATAATAAAATGTCTTTTTCTATTGATATTGTGCTGTACAGCATTTGTGTTCCCCTCGAGTGGGAAATGCATGATTTATTTATATAGAAAATCATAAATAGCACACACATTCAATGGTGAGGTAAATTGCAGGATACATTTTTTATTCACTCAACAAACATTTATTAAAAACCTACTGTGTGCCAGCCAATGTCCTAAGTGCTGAGAATACAGTCCTATAGAGAAGATAGGCAAGAAGAGTCCGTACAATATAGTGATAATGCATCATGCTAGATTAGTTAGGCAGTGATAGTAAAGCCAAGAGGAGGGACATCTAACCTAACCTTGTGAGATCAGGAAAGGCTCTTAATTAAATGAATAAAATTTAAATAGGCCAGGCACGGTGGCTCATGCCTGTAATCCCAGCAGTTTGGGAGGCCGAGACAGGTGGATCACTGGCGGTCAGGAGTTTGAGACCAGCCTGGCCAACATGGTGAAACCCCGTCTTTACAAAAAAATACAAAAATTAGCCTGCATGCTGGCATGTGCCTGTGGTCCCAGCTACTTGGGAGGCTGAGGCAGGAGATTCACTTTAACCTAAGAGAAAGAGGTTGCAGTGAGCCAAGATTGCACCACTGCAGTCCAGCCTGGGCAACACAGCAAGACTCTGTATCAAAAAAAAAAAAAAAAAAAATTAAATAGTCATTTGTCTTCACTACATGACCCTAAAAGAATTTCAGGCTTAAATTGACTAGTATCTTTTAGTCCATACCACTTTGCTTAATAGTTTCTCATTTAAAAAACTAATGCTTGTTAATGTTTTCCAAATGTAAAAGTTAGTATACGGGATTACTTACGAGGCCCTAAAAATTTTTTAAAAATTTACATCATTTCTGCTATCTACAAGTTATCAATAATATGTTTATATATTTCTTTTGTCATCATTTCCATGCATTACAAAATAGATATAGACAATAATAGAATTCTGTATCTGATATTAACATCATGATGTATTTATGTCATTAAAAATCTCTAAAATATCTGTATGCATAATTTTCAATGGCTATTCAAGCAAACCAAAATGTATTAATGTTTTTCTATTTATGTAGTTTCATACATTCTTCAGGTATAATCAAATGACTTACAACATTCAACTACCTACTGAAAAAAATAATATAACGTAATCAGCTGTTTTCTATTCCCTAAAATCGGTACCTCAAAAGATTATATTGTATTTGAAAGTTCCTTCATTATTCAGTAAACTAACGCATAGACTACATCTTCTAATATATGGTAAATTAAACATATCCATAAGTTAACTAGATAAGCAATATATCTTAAATATATTTCTTTTTAAACAGAATTTCTATGCTCCATATATTGTAGATGTGTTTTGGCCCCTAGGTCATACTGCAACATTTGAAAACTAATGTTTTAGGATAGTTCAATGCCTCTCCAGAAAGAATAGAGAATATATGTACCATGGGTCAAATGACATAATTTGTTGGATATATACAAAGTCATACCTCTGTTGAAATTGTGATGATTTTCTATAAAGAAGCCCAAATACAAATTCTAGACTCCTGTGTAGTCCGTCCTTACCTTCCTGCAGCTTTCAAAATCCACAATCAATGTTACAGAAATTTCAAGGAAAAAGAAGATCCAATTTATAAAATACAACTCCCCTTCTTAAATCCCCGTAAGTTTCTTCTTTCATTTTGCTACAACTGGAGTCTTTCATTCTTAACTGTCTACCAAACTTTCCCCAGCACACTCTGAGTGAGAAGCTACTCAGTTCTCTATATGTAGATCACCTCAGCCTTTCTCCTCCTTTCAGTTTTGTCCATGCTCATTCATTTGCTATGATCTGAGTGTTTGTGTCCTCCCATGATTGACATGTTAAAAACTAACCCCATGGTGAAGGTATTAGGAAATGGGGGCCTTCAGAGGTGATTAAGTCATGAAGTCACAGCCCTCATGAATGAGATTAGTGCCCTTATCAAAGAGGCCTGAGGGGGCTTTTTAGCTTCTTTTGTCACAGAAGGTGCCATCTGTGAGATGCCGTTTATGGCCATAACCAGACATCAAATCTGCCAAAACCTTGATCTTGGACTTCCCGGCATCCAGAACTGTGAGCAATAAATTTCTATTGTTTATAAATTACCCAGTCTGAAGTTTTGTTATAGCAGTCCAAATGGGTGAAGACGTTCAGTAAGCAAGAATTGCTCCCTCTAGAAGCCCAAGGTGAAGTAAGAGGAAGATTATATTGGATCGGTTGGTTCTATTGGGTTGGATCTGTTACCTAGTATTAATTTTTGGATCTGTCTGTTATATAACCTTACTATAGACTCCTGGATAATTAGAGAATTCCTGCTTCCTTCACTAAAAGGGCCTAGTCAGTATGCCTGACATTCTCAGAAAGAAAGTTTGACACTACTTTTAATTCTGCCTCCCCTTCCATCAGTGGCCTTTACTAGAATACTTGACAGTGAACTGGTTTCGTTGTTCATGTTATAAGATGGAAAAAATGCACAAAAGGTTTTCTTAGGTTTTGGTTAGAATTAAGTCTGTAAGCTGACCACAGGCACATAAAGAAGGCATAAAAATAACAGAGAATGCAAGTGACATAATGGCAGTGTTTATTGTTTGTGCCTAAGTGGTCACATCAGCTACAAATTACAAAGCTGTGTTTTCTACCCTGGACCCCTTCTTACACCAAGCTTTGACCTACTCACTATACATTGTGCTGTCTCAAATAATTACCATCAACAACCACAAACACACACAAATTGGCAAATATACTCTTTCCCTAAATCCAAACCACAGACACAGAAGAGATTGATGAGTCAAAAATGCAACTTCATTAAATTTAGTTGTAAATTATATGATGTTTCTAGTTTGCCCCATCTCTAGACAGGGCTGCTTCTGCCACTACTGTGACTATCTGTAGCAGTTGGTTGCTGTGCAACTATGAGAAGACACAGAAGGGTGATCTGATCCATTAACAATTACCATGTAATTGAAGTAAAATGTGAAAATAAGAAAATGTTCCCAGGTGAGATTAACCAAGAACATCTCCCTGTAAAGCTTTCTGTTATGCCTATCTAACTTCTTGAAAATGGTATAAATTCATCAGTTCTAATTGACATGAAAGTTAAGAGTGAAGTAATATAAATAATAACTAACAAAAGGATCTATTGCCTATGGATAACTTATTAGATTAATGCATTTTAAACATACGTTATCTCATTTGATTTTTTGCAGTAGTTATGTGAAAGAAAGTACAATTTTATTAATATTTTACAAATGAGAAAAATGAAATGACACAGCTAGTAAGTGAAAAAGTTGGGGCTCAAATGCTGCATGGTCTGACTCCAAAACTGGTTATTTCAATGACTTAGCCAGGCTACTGTAGCCTTCCTTGGAGCAGTGAGCTAGTCCCAGGTTTATCTACATTTCATCATCTCCAGATCTTGCAGAGTCTTACATTGTGTTTGTTTGTTTGCATTTGTTCAAGTTAAGAATGCTTTTCATGTTGGTTCTCCTGAGATAAGCAATTTAGGAGAGTCAGAAAGGGAGGAATGTGTAAAGATTAGGGGAATCAGAAGTTTGAGGGATGAATGAGGAGAGAGGAGGAGAGAAGACAGAAAAGCTAGAATTCTTCTGGTCTCTGTTAACTTACACTGTTCAAAAGTTATGATGAAGAGAACCTTAAATACAGCCACAGAATGACTGCAGATTCCTATGATATCTTACTGGATTCTCATATCTAAACCAATTTATAGCATGTAGCAATTTATTTTTTCCTTGGTGCCTGGGCACAATGAATTAGGAAAATGTCTATTTCTGTTCTAAGAGATTTCTACTAAGGGCTAAGGAAATCCCTGGATAGGAACTCCCAATCTATATTCCCCAAGTGCCATCCCTACCCCAAAGCCCATATGTTGGGCTAGTCTGGGGGCCCTGGGGAACTAAAGGAAAGGAAATGTCTTAGTGTTCTTCATCTCCTCATCTCTTTCTCTAGCCTTATACTCTGGCTCTGACTAGAAACGATGATTATTGTAGGAAAGGAAGTAGATCTATAACATTTTGGTCCAATGGGCTGATAGAGGAGAAATGGAATCATGAAAACATTCTAAGTACATCCATTCACGATGGATCAAAAGTCAGATTTATCTGTCATGATCTCAGATGTTTGTGTGTCACTGAAAGAAACCTGTGTCACTTGATTGAATCCTAATCTATTCAGGGAGAGGTTTCTAGGGACATGCAAAGTTTATGATAGAAAGTAAGTTTTGGCCAGGTGCAGTGGCTTATGCCTGTAATACCAGCAATTTGGGAGGTTGAGGCGAGTGGATCACTTGAGGTCAGGAATTCGAGACCAACCTGGCTAACATGGTGAACCCTATCTTGACTAAAAGTACAAAAATTAGCCGAGCATGATGGCAGGCACCTGTAATTCCAACTACTCAGAAGACTGAGGCAGGAGAATTGCTTGAATCCAGAAGGTAGAAGTTGCAGACAGCAGAGATGGTGCCACTGTACTCTATCCTGGGCGACAGAGCAAAACTCCATCTCAAAAAAAAAAAAAAAAAAAAAAAAAGAAAGAAAGAAAGAAAAAGAAAAAGAAATTTTGCTTTACTTTGAAGAACAATGTGAAGAAAGGAAGGGCCAACAGACTAGGATAAAGGATTCCTGAAATTAGGCCTATTCCTATCATTGCATTATATTGGTTGGCTGGCTGGATTAATTGATGAATGGATGGAAAAACTCTTAACATTTTGGAGCACTAGTATTTGATAAAGTAATTGTCTTAGTCTGTTTTCTGTTGCTATAACAGAATACCATAGGCTGAATAATTTATGAAGAAGAAATTTATTTCTTACAGTTCTGGAGGCCAGGAAGTCCAAAAGCCTAGTGTTGGCAACTGGTGAGGGCTTTCTTGCTGTCCTAAACTGGTGGAGGCCATTGCTTGGTGAGAGGGCAAGAGCATGTGTGTTAGCTTCTTATTCTTATAAAGCCACCAGTCCCATCATGGAGGTCCCACCCTGAAGACCTTTTCTAACCCTAATTACCTCCCAGAGGCCCCACCTCCAGTCAACATATGAATTTGGGGGGACACATTCAAACCCTAGCAGAAATTAAGCAATATCATTAAAAAATTTGGGGCTATTAGCCCTTGATAGAATGATTTCGATTTTCTGGGAAATGGACATCCATTTATTTATTTATTTATGTGTTTGAGAGAGAATCTCGCTCTGTCCCCTAGGCTGGAATGCCGTGGCACAATCTTGGCTCACTGCAGCCTCTGCCTCCCAGGTTCAAGCAATCCTCCCATCTCAGCCTCCTGAGTAGCTGGGATTACAGGCACACACCACATGCCTGGCTAATTTATTATTATTACTATTGTTTTTAGACAGAGTCTCACTCTCACTCTGTTACCCAGGCTGGAGTGCAGTGGTGTGATCTCGGCTAACTGTAATCTCTGCCTCCTGGGTTCAAGCGATTCTCCTGCCTCAGCCTTCTGAGTAGCTGGGATTTCAGGCACACGCCACCACGCCTGGTTAATTTTTTATTTTTAGTAGAGATGGGGTTTCACCATGTTGGTAAGGCTGATCTCGAACTCCTGACCTTAGGTGATCCACCTGCCTCAGCCCCCCAAAGTGCTGGGATTACAGGCATGAGCCACCACGCCTGGCCTGGGCTTCCTTTTATTGGGAGAATAAAAGATGGAAAGTGACTCATTGCGGCTGCAACCTCTGTGTTAATATCACATATGTGAAAGCCATTTTAAAACATTTTATAGATGTGTTTGGTTGTCTGATATCTATTTTCTCTTTCACTCAGAGTTGTATCATCTCTTTTTGTTTGGGGGAACCTATCTCATTAGATTAAAACACGCATTGTGCAATCTAGGATTAGTGTCTGTGGAACTCAGCTTGGGAGACAGTACCTTATTTTGTATTAGTAATTTCATTGTCAGAGCTTTGAATAGATGGGATAATCAATCACCCACAAAGTGTGACTTGAAGGACACTGACTAATTTCAAGCATGTCTGAAATCTGCATCATTCAATTCAATTAAATTCATACAGCATTACTTGACTATTTGATGTGTGCCCTGCACTAGGAGAGAGAGACACACAGCTAAATATCTATATTTCAGTTTGGTGAATCCACAATAAAATACTGTATCTTTGAAACTTTATTTGCACATACGTAAGGAAGCAATTAGTTGTGCCCAGGCAGGCAGGCAGGAAAGCAATGGAAAAGCAAAGTGCCTTTTAAAGGAGCCTTAAAGAGTCAGGAAGAGACTCAACAGGGAGCCAAAGGATGTGTGTGTGTGTGGAGTGGGGTGGAGGGAGGGCATGTGAAGGACAGAAGAACAGCGACTATTATCCAGGTTTTGATATTCCTTGATAAGTGATTCCTCAAAACACTACCTCTCTGATGATGAATTCTGTTTCCCAGATACCATGATATCAAGGAAGAAGGTAAACTGATATGAGACACGTGTCTTTCACATCTTCTAATCAAAACAGTAGCTGTCATCTGTGGTGGATTTACTGTAAAGCCAATGTTTCAGGGTCTGTCATTTGCATGAGGTTCTTCCAAGATTCTGTATGTAATTCTGTATTAATAATTTCATATATTCCTTTTGAAGGGGAACTCCCCCAAATTCTGTAAAACTCAGATCCCATAAAACTTGGATCTGTCCCTTCCTACCATTTATTGTATGGTGTATCAATCAGGGTCCAATCAGGAGACATAAACCACACAGTAATTTGAACAGGCAATATTTAGTATAAAGATTTATAACTGTAATAGGGAATTGGAGGCCTGGGGATTGGCTAGTAAGGAGTGAAAATAACTTTAAAGAATGCAGGAATGACAGATACATGGTGCAGCCACTAAGAGCTGAAAGAGAGAACCCAAGGAAGGAACACATCTGAAAAAGCCGATCTCCCTGCTCTCCAGCCTCGTATCAAGGCTGAGATCCAGACTTTATTGGTGAGGGCATGGCTGTGGCTCCCTGAATGGCAGAGAAGTTTGCTGAGGCTGGGAATTGCTCAAAAAGTGTGCCAGGGAAGCCATGTTTGGGAAGATACCAGGCCTGAGGCACATCACTGAGAAGCTCTCTAAAAGAGTGTGGAGGAAAGCCATGCATGGAAGGTGCCGGACTTCTGGCCAGTTAGCGATGCAGGAACCCTGCACTGGAGAAGCTGCCTTCGCTGTAGGAGTTGGGTGCTGCAGAAGCTGCATAGGCTGAAGCAGCCTGCCCAGCGGGCTATCACAAAACCAGGAAGCAGAGCTCCTTCCTCCTGCAGGGTCCCTCCAGCACCCCCACCTGACAAAGTTCAAATTTTATCATCATGCAAACTGCAAAGGAAAAATATATTTTCACAGAGCAGAGAATAAAAAGTAGACTTGGATCTCAAGTAACTGACACTTGTAGTTTCCATACATAAGTCACAAATGTTACCTCATTCAATTCCCGTAAGAATCCTGTCTGTCCTATGTAAGTTTTATTGGCATGAAGTACTGCTTGTGAATATACATATTTCTGACTCTACTGACAAAACTGGATTTTTGGATCCATCTAGACAATGGGATGTCTCCTGTAAGACTATGTCTGAGAGGGGTCACCTTGAAGGACCAGCAGGAGGGCAGCTAAAAAGGCCTGTCAGTCATTTTAGCTTTCCATGACTGCTAACCAGCAATCACTTTTCATTTCAGCATTTAGACTTGGCTTCAAATCTGGAAAGCCCAAGATGTACATCAGGAGTGTGGCTATTAAGAATTTAATTAAAACATTCCAATTCTGTTGGGTTTACCCTTTAAACTATGACTACCAAACTACTTATAATCTCTTAGTTCCCGCTAGAGGGTTCAGTTATCAATCAGCCTGATGATCTGGGGTTTGTTTTCAGTGTATGTGGTTGAGGCATAAATGGGAAAATAAAATCTTGAAACAAATTTACCTCTAGGTTTTAAAAAAAATTAATTTGTTTTCATATTTAAAGTATATAGGGATTCATTCAATCAGATTGGTGTATTGGGTGTTATGACTGAATTTTCCACTAGATGACACTGTTGTTTCAATTTATTTGCATTGGTCTTTGCCTTCTTTGGAATGGACTTCATGGGTTAGCAAACTACTTGAAGGAATTTAGTAGCTCACCATTCTGCTTCCAGGTAAAATATCCCAGTATGGGAGGATCTAGCTTATTTGGAAATGCCTTATGGAAACTACTTAAGTCTCCCCTTGTAACATACCTAAAATTTAATTCTCTTTATTGTCAAGAAATTGTTTTATACCAAATCTGTATTTTTAATACCGCTGTTTAAACACATTTCTTTTTCCCCTGTTCTCCATGGAGATGAAGAAAAACAGATCATCTTTTTATATATAAAAGCCTTTCAAATACAGAGGACAAAGATAAAATTGCTTTTCATCTTTCTTTCCTGAAGGCAGAAATAATATAATTTCTTTTAACTTTTCATCACATTTCTTCACCAGTCGTTTGGACTCAGTTTTGATGATTTTTGATGAGATCTGAATTCCAAATGGACTCCAAAATGCTCCAAGGACTTCAGATTTTGCTTATGACCAATTCACTTAGTTTCTCAAAGTTTCAGCGATATGGCCTAACACTTTCCTGGGTTCTTAAACAAACACAGAGAATCAGGCTAATATTGGTTTAAGTATCCACCCTTCATTATGATGTTGGTGATAGAGGTTGAGTGGACAGGTGTTTATCAACTCAGACTTGCCCCAGATAAACCATCTTTGAAGCACTGTTCTCTTTCCCACCTGTGGACCTCCGCACTTATTATTCTCTCTACCTGGGATGCTCATAATCTCTCTGCCCTGTGCTCTTTCCTCTTGTGTAGTTTCTACACATTTTCAACCTCAGGCTAAACATCATTTTCTCAGGAGCCTTTCCTGAGCTCACATCATCTGCTGTCCGGCACACCAGGTCGTGGACTCCATTAGAGTCTTTCTTAGCACCTTGTACTTGTCTTTTGTGGAACTTTGCACACATGTAGCCATTTAATTATTTGTGAGCATTTGTTTAATGTCTGCTTTCCTCTCATTAGACTCTATTCAGTTACGGATGAGATCTATTTCATTCATCTACAAAGCTGCAGCACTTGTCTGGGAATATAGTAGGCACAGAGTACAAACTTGGTAGGTTATTTTAACTAACTACTGGATGAATTCTTGACAAATTGTTGCATCCTTTTGTTTTCTAAGAGATAACAGTTCTTAGTAGGGCAATTCTCATGAATCAGGAGGTAGACAGGAGCATGACTCATTCAAAGACCTGGAAGAAAGCCTGGGGTGTATACCGGAAGGGAGAGAGCTATGCACACCTGTCTGGTGAAGAAGTTAAGGCCAGACTTTAGACTTTGAACTTTGGGCAATTAAAACTATTGATGGGTTTTTGAAGAGGGAAATGATATAGTCAGATGGTCCCAATTTACCAGGAATGTTGAATGGTTCATGAGGACAAAGACCATTTGTGTTGAGAACTTTAGCAGTAATCTTGACATTGAGCCTGTTCTTCTTTTGTAATTTTATTTCCAGTTGTGATTTTTGAGTTTATTTTACCACACATTATAAGTTATTCATACAGATGAAGATGATGAAAATGATGTGAATAATCACAACCTAATGTCTAACATTTTTTGAGCACTTTCTGTATACCATGCACTGGTCTAAACACTTTACATACATTACATTAGTGATTAAATTTTAGTATGCATAACAATCACCTTGAATGGCTTCTTGCTAAGTACTCCTAGACCTTACCCTCAGAGTTTCTGATGCAGTAGATGTGGCTGGAGCCTGATAGTTTTTGTGTTTCCGACAATATCCTAGGTAATGCTGATGTTGCTGGTCCAGGGACCACACTTTGAGAACCACTGCACTGTATCATTTAATTGTTAATACAACTGTAAAAAAAGAAGGACTACTATTGTCTCCTCTTTAAAGAGGAGGAAACTGAAGCTTAGAGAGGTGAAATAACTTGTTTAGAGTCACACAGCTAGTAAATGGCAGAACCGTCAGATCCAGATTCATCTAACTCAAAAGATGATCTTAACCCCTAAAGCAAAAGTTCTCAAACTTTGTGCATCAGAATCAATGGAAGAGCTTATAAAATTCAGGCCACTGAGTTCTACCCTATCTAATGAATCAAATCTACTGGAGTAGGATGGGCTATTTGTTATTGGATAAGCTTTTCAGGGGACTCTAATGCCCATCAACTTAGAAAAATAGTGCATTTGTATTACACGTTGTAATACCTTAGGAGTTCCAAAAATTTACTGACACCAGTTAGTCTGATTTATTTGGGCGGTGGTGCGGCCTGAGAATCAGAATTTTTAATGTTGTCCAGGTGATTCTAATGTGTAGCTTGAGAAACATGATAATCACTGCACTAAAATTCTGTCTCTTGAACTTGACTGCATATGTTTTGTACACACTCGAAAATGAATTCATTATGTGAATGCGAGGTTAAAGCCAGAAGGCTCCACAGCAGCTTTAGTAGGGGGAGGAGTTCTGAAGGTAGAGGACCTGGGTTTAGGTTGTTCTGTCATTTACTAACTCCATTGTAACCTTGAGTGAGTCGCCAAAAATTTTCTGAGCCACAACTTTCTCATATGTAAAATGAGAATAATAATGAGATTACATACTCATTGCAATAATGTTAATATGTAGCATTATTATGAAAATTAAATGAGATTATGTTATTTTAAGGCTTTATGAACCATGGAATACTAAACCAAGATGAGGGATTATTTTCACCCACATTCGAGAGAGACTTCTTAACAAGAATCTATCCTAGCTGGCAATAAGTGAGGCATATTAATTTTTTTTCTACCTTCAGAAGCCATAATGCTCAGCTCATATTTAGGTAATTATGTCAAATACATTTCCTTGGATTTTTTTTTTTTCTGGCAGGCATAAACAGAGACACAATCTTTTATGTATCATTGGTCTGCTTTCCTGAAAGCACCAAATTATAGGCAGGACTAATGCGTTGTGAATGCTTACAGCCAGTTTATTGTGGCATGCTTCTGACATATCACCATCTGAAAAGCCATCACAGAGGATAGAAATCATTCACAGTCTAATTTAAATAATGGCCACATCTTTGCAATGATGACAGACTGTGACAGTTTATAGGTTTTAGATGGCGACTCCTGCACTTTGTAAAGACAGATCATCTGCCAGTGGACCTGTGATTATTGCCCCACATACATTTGTGAATTTTTAAAGGGAAATTGAGTGTGCAGCTGCCATTACAACAGGTAAATTTAGATGAGTGAATGTATCTATCAAGTGACTTTTAAAAAAAGATCATCTGCCTGTGCTGCAATTCCTGAAGCCCCGTTTCCCATTTTCAAATTTCTTCTTGGAGAAGAAGTAGAAAATAATGTAGAAAAGTTGAAGGAATATCTCTTGGTAAGAATGGAACTAGGAGAATTGGAAATCGTTTTCTCTCTTCCTCATCCTTATTATGCAAGCACCATGTTGATTCTGGGAAGCCAGAAGGTACAGTGCAGAGGGACTGGCTTGATAGAGAGGAGGCTTATGGAATGAATTAGAAAGAATACCAGCTGGTCGTGGTGGCATGTGCCTATAATTCTAGCTACTTAGGAGGCTGAGGTGGGAGAATTGCTTGAACTCACAAGTTTGAATCCAGCCTGGGCAACACAGTAAGGTCCTGTCTCAAAAACAGAAAAAGCAAAAAAAGTATTCCTTTTGCCTTTTTCAAGCATGAGCTTTTCTAACCCCTTGCTTGCATGAATAGAGCCCCCTTTTTCCCCTATGCAAAAATCTTTAAACTAGGGAGGAGGGAAACATAGGTCGAAGACGTTGTGCAGCCACCTTCACACATGGGGAAAAATGTCCTTTCAATGGGGCAAGGACAGTTTTTCCTTTATTCTGAGGAGAAAAGGTGTTTTCAAAAGTAAAGAGTAGGTTTATCTGTGCTCTGAATTTAGAGTAAAGATGACAAAGACCCAGAGTTGGAGTAACAACTACTGGTTGTCGAATACTCTAAAAGATTAGCAAAATTTCCTTAATAAATTCTACCAAAAGGCATCTTCACTTTGAGTCCTAACTCAATGAGATTGCAGTATTTTTTTTAAAGTGTTTCTTGAGTGATTTTCCAATGAGTTCCTAAGTACCAAATTCAGTGATGTTGTGTTTATATGACTTGCTACTTGGTGAGCATGCTACTTGGTCTTCTCTCCTTCTGTTGTTTCCCTGCTTATGGTCAAAGCAGAAAAGAAGTATGAAGGAAGTGAAGAGTGGTCAGAGGAATAGTCACTAAAGCCTCTTCTATGTAGTATTAATCTGGCTTCCACAATGCTTTGTTCATTTCTCAATGATAGCACTCACCAAGTTGGGTTGTAATATGTTGTTCCCCACTATTAAACTATGAAACCCTTGGGGGCTAAGCAGTGCGTTACTCTGTTTAGTACCCATTGTGCTGGTAAATAATAGGTGTTTGGTAAGTGTTTATTAAATGAATGAACAAGTATTTGAGCCAACGTATAATAATAAACCTAAGTTAAAATCAGCAATGTATAAGAACTTAGGTTTCATATGATGTTCTGTTTTAAAATGCATATATATTCAAACATGTTACTTTACTAACTTGGCTTACAAATACATTCATATCTCTCTTATTTCTCAAATCTTTTGGGATCCCAGAGTTCTGTTTTAAAAGAGGATCCTGTACCTTTCTTGAGTACTATTCTACCCTGAATTGCTCAAGAACCTCAGGGATTATTCAGTGTGGAAGGGCCAGTACACAATCTGATCAGTTCAAGGGTGGGTCCTGTTTTTAGCAGTTCTTGCTTTGATTGATTGAATCCTTATATTCTCTTGCCTGCTGTCTTCCCTTGAATCTTTATTGAGTTCCTTCTCTGGGCCACGCACTGTTCTAGTTGTGCCATCTCACATGTCCCTGTCCCCTGCTGCAGAGAGACAGCACACTCTTGGCTGCTTCAGATCTCTGCAGTGGCTCCAAACTCCATGCTTAGAATCCCCAGGTTACCTATTTTGTGTTTGTCTAATTGGATTCACAAAACAGGTTAAGTCTTGAGGATCTTCTAGACTCAGCCACACTCTGTGCTGGGCCAATCCCTTTTCCCAGACTTCAGATCTTTACTTTGAAATAATAGAGTACCCCAGACTTCTACCCTTCTGAGGAGCTCTACTTTGGATACTTGGTGTCCTTTCCTACCATCAGACCACTGTCAAGACCATCCCAAATATTGTAATAATGTTGAACTTCACAAAGGGAAAAGACCAAATTCACCTTTTTTTTTTCTTTTCCCCAGGAGGCTTCTGGACTCTTACGCAGATTTGTCCACCTTGTCCACAAATGCTACCTCTGCTTATCAAGAAATATAGGGAGACTTTGTCAGGGTCCATCAGGTTCTATCTTTCCCCCAGGAAATAGCGCCTGCTAGTCTTACTTTTGTGTAACTAAGAGGAGCCAGTTAAGCGATTCTTCCCTGAAAAAATAAAGTCTGCTCCAAGGTGCCTTGTTATGTTCATCTACAGATTCAAGAGTTCTTGGATTACATGTTCATTTTAAA
Organism: Trachypithecus francoisi; assembly: GCF_009764315.1. NCBI lineage: Eukaryota > Metazoa > Chordata > Mammalia > Primates > Cercopithecidae > Trachypithecus > Trachypithecus francoisi. Next base: position 40,659,799 of record NW_022681463.1, read on the forward strand.
ATTTCTTCTCCACATGCACTTTCTCTTTATCAAGTCCACAGAAACTGTTAATAGGAACCATTTCTGGACAATAATATTGTAAGGTATAACTTTATTTTTCTCTTATTATTCTCAATAGATACATGCTATTTGAAAAATAAAATGCTAAGAGTTAGTACAATAAAGAAATATAAAGTAAATAAGTTCATGGCTTTAGAGTAAAATATCAACTGCACATGAGAGAGCTGGAATTTATCTTTGAAAATAAAACATGACATTGTCTATAGGTTTCATCCTCTGTTACTTCAAGCCAATTATAGATGAGTTTATAAAAATGTCTATTTACACCAAAGCCTGGCAGAGACACCACAAAAAAAGAGAATTTTAGACCAATATCCCTGATGAACATCGATGCAAAAAGCCTCAATAAAATACTGGCAACCCGAATCCAGCAGCACATCAAAACAGCTTATCCACCATGATCAAGTGGGCTTCATCACTGGGGTGCAAGGCTGGTTCAACATATGCAAATCAATAAACATAATCAAAGACAAAAACCACATGATTATCTCAATAGATGCAGAAAAGGCCTTTGACAAAATTCAACAGCCCTTTGTGCTAAAAACTCTCAATAATTTCGGTATTGATGGAACGTATCTCAAAATAATAAGAGCTATTTATGACAAACTCACAGCCAATATCATACTGAATGGGCAAAAACTGGAAGCATTCCCCTTGAAAACTGGCACAAGACAGGGATGCCCTCTCTCACCACTCCTATTCAACTTAGTGTTGGGAGTTCTGGCTAGGGCAATCAGGCAAGAGAAAGAAATAAAGGGTATTCAATTAGGAAAAGAAGAAGTCAAAATGTCCCTGTTTGCAGATGACATGACTGTATATTTAGAAAACCCCATTGTCTCACCCCAAAATCTCCTTAAGCTGATAAGCAACTTCAGCAAAGTCTCAGGATACAAAATCAATGTGCAAAAATCACAAGCATTCTTATACACCAATAACAGACAAACAGAGAGCCAAATCGTGAATGAACTCCCATTCATAATTGCTTCGAAGATAATAAAATACCTAGGAATCCAACTTACAAGGGATGTGAAGGACCTCTTCAAGGATAACTACAAACCATCGCTCAGTGAAATAAGAGGACACAAAGAAATGGAAGAACATTCCATGCTCATGGATAGGAGGAATCAATATCGTGAAAATGGCCATACTGCCCAAGGGGATTTATAGATTCAATGCCATCCCCATTAAGCTACCAGTGACTGTCTTCACAGAATTGGAAAAAACTGTTTTAAAGTTCATGTGGAACCAAAAAAGAGCCCGCATTGCCAAGACAATCCTAAGCCAAAAGAATAAACTGGAGGCATCATGCTACCTGACTTCAAAGTATACTACAAGTCTACAGTAACCAAAACAGCATGGTACTGGTACCAAAACAGAGATATAGACCAATGGAACAGATCAGAGCCCTCAGAAATAATACCATACATCTACAGCCATCTGATCTTTGACAAACCTGAGAAAAACAAGAAATGGGGAAAGTATTCCCTATTTAATAAATGGTTCTGGGAAGATTGGCTAGCCATAAGTAGAAAGTTGAAACTGGATCCTTTCCTTACTCCTTATATGAAAATTAATTCAAGATGGATTAGAGACTTACGTGTTAGACCTAAAACCATAAAAACCCTAGAAGAAAACCTAGGTAATACCATTCAGGACATAGGCATGGGTAAGAACTTCATGTCTAAAACACTAAAAGCAATGGCAACAAAAGCCAAAATTGACAAATGGGATCTAATTAAACTAAAGAGCTTCTGCACAACAAAAGAAACTACCATGAGAGTGAACAGGCAACCTACAGAATGGGAGAACATTTTTGCAATCTACTCATCTGACAAAGGGCTAATATCCAGAACCTACAAAGAACTCAAACAAATATACAAGAAAAAAACAAACAACCCCATCAAAACGTGGGCAAAGCATATGAACAGACATTTCTCAAAAGAAGACATGCATACAGCCAACAGACACATGAAAAATTGCTCATCATCACTGGCCATCAGAGAAATGCAAATCAAAACCACAATGAGATACCATCTCACACCAGTTAGAATGGCAATCATTAAAAAGTCAGGAAACAATAGGTGCTGGAGACGGTGTGGAGAAATAGGAACACTTTTCCACTGTTGGTGGGACTGTAAACTAGTTCAACCATTGTGGAGAACAGTATGGCGATTCCTCAAGGATCTAGAACTAGAAATACCATTTGACCCAGCCATCCCATTACTGGGTATATACCCAAAGGATTATAAATCATGCTGCTGTAAAGACACATGAACATGTATGTTTATTGTGGCACTATTCACAATAGCAAAGACTTGGAATCAACCCAAATGTCCATCAGTGACAGACTGGATTAAGAAAACGTGGCACATATGTACCATGGAATACTATGCAGCCATAAAATGGATGAGTTTGTGTCCTTTGTAGGGACATGGATGCAGCTGGAAACCATCATTCTCATCACACTATCACAAGAACAGAAAACCAAACACTGCATGTTCTCACTCATAGGTGGGAATTGAACAATGAGATCACTTGGACACAGGAAGGGGAACATCACACACTGGGGCCTATTGTGGGTAGGGGGGAAGGGGGAGGGATAGCATTAAGAGATATGCCTAATGTAAATGACGAGTTAATGGGTGCAGCACACCAACATGGCACATGTATACATATGTAACAAACCTGCACATTGTGCACATGTACCTAGAACTTAAAGTATAATAATAAAAAAAGTCTATTTACCTGCCCTATTTGCTTACTTTCTAAAATGAGAGGGCTAGTGACAGATGATGCATACAATCTAAAGACATTTGCTCTGGGTTCTTAGTTTTTTTTGTGGTGCTCTGCATACATATAAGTTTAAATTATATTTCACCCTCCATTGTGTAATGTATTTTTTATAAAGCATATGAAAATAGAGAAGTAATTCTAAAACTTTTATTGTAGAAAGAGAACTAAAGTGTTGCCTCCATTTGTGTTTACATATCACTTTACTATTAACCTAAAAATTTTCTAAGATGGATAGCTCGTCCATTGGCATTTTTTCAGGAAGGCTGGCAAAATCTCTCAGGCAATCTCCTTCATATATGTTAACATTTACAGATATGATTTTAATGTTGCTTTAATCTCAAAACATATAATTAAAACAAAATAATCCCAGAGCAACACTTTACTCTTTCAGTGCAAAGTAAACTAGAGGAATGCTTTAAATTACTTATTGGTTGAATTGTCCTTCGTCAGTCACCTTGTCATATATGCTAAATGATGTCCAGCAGAGCTTGGTGGCTCACGCCTGTAATCCTTATCTTCTCTAGGACTTGTGTTTGAGAACTGTTCTCAGTTAAACCCTGTTCCATTTAGTTGTAGATAAATCAACAATATAAACTTTTTTCGGCACAAAGCTTGTTTTTAGCTTCCAGGGCTGGATATTCATATGTTTTGAGTCTAGGAGTTTGAGACCAGTCTGGGCAACATAGAAAGATCTTGTCTCTACAAAAAAAAGATAAAAACAGAATTAACTGGGTATGGTTGTGTGTGTAGTCCCAGCTATTCAGGAGGCTGAGGTGGGAGGATTACTTGAGCCCAGGAGGTTGAGGCTGCATTGAGCTGAGATCGCACCACTACACTCTAGACTGTGTGACAGAGTGAGACCCTGCCTCAAAAAAAAAAAAAAAAAGCTATCCAAACATTTAAGAAAGACAACAAATGCGGAATGTGCTCTTGATTGACTAAAATATGAAATCCCCTGTTATCAGTTCAAAATGGTGAGGGAACAGCTCATTTACTCCTCTGACTTCATGGGACTGGAGTTACAACAGTGGGAACTGTGATAACTCACACTTCCTGCACAGCTGGGCGAATGAGAAAAATGCTTTCATTGAAAAGAAGATTCCAGATTGGAAGTGAGTTGCTTTTACCGATTTCATAGTAAAAACAGCTTTTTTGTGCTTTCTTTATTGTTACTCTGCAAATGTGTGGCACATTTCTGTATGCTAGGTTAATTTTCTCATTTGGTCCTGGTTCCTGTTTGAAACTGCTTTGAGGAAGTTAAAGGGAGGGTGCAAAGGTTTCTCTGCAGGGAGGTGGGCATGCTCAGTCACAGAAACGTCATTATCCTCTCTAGGCTATTTGTGGCCAAATGTCATGGAATTCAGGGGCAAGAGATCCCTTGTATTAGGTCATATCTATTAGATTATTTCATGATTCAATGAGTCATAGAATCAGAGATTGTTTTAGTTGGAAAGAACCCTAGTGATTTATCTAGTCCAGCGGTTCTAAACTGGCTGGGAATTGTGGCGGAGGACGGAGTGGATGGGGTGGGCGAGGGGTGCATTGTCAAAAGCCACACGACAAACCTCCTCTTCTTGATCAAACCCGTCTTCTCCCAGTCATGGCAGTTAAGAATCTCCCAGAGTTGGGAGCATATATATATATATATATATGGAATATATGTATATACATATATAGAAACATGTCAGGGGTTCTGATAGGATTCTCTGGCTGAGAGCCATAAATTTCATAGTCATATGTTTAAGAAAATGAGAAAAGAAATTCCAGAAAAGTGAAGTAATCCCCATCACTGATAGAGTCAAGCCCAGAGACCTAATTCTCAGGCCATTCCTCTTGTAACTCTATTGAGGAAATTAAGTATTTAAATATATCTTCCAAGTAATCTCTTCCTTGTGTTATTCTTCAGAACAGGTGCATAGAGTGCAAATGTTGATATAATCCTGTTTAGTTCTTTTCTGATTTGTGAAGGTATGTGGACAAGTTGTAACACATCCAGACAGAAACAGGCTTCAAACAGAATTATTGAAGAGGGACTGTTCCTTCGTTTTTCTCCTATTGTGGCACTAGCATCTATTCTTAATGGTGAGACTTGACTCAGTCCCTGTATCTTTCTAAAAATGTCCCTAGATAGGTTGTTTAAATTAGACTCTTATAAAAAAAGTTAAAATGTTAAGTCATGAATCCATTAACTCATATTATTGAATGAGACCTCTCTATTTTTTTTTTTTTACTTTACAGATAATAACTACATAAAATATGCAGTGAGTTTTAATATTAACTTCCAATTCTTTCTTACTCAATGAATGCTGGCAATACCTAGCCAGCATACCTAGTAGAACTGCCAGGCTTCCAGCCTGGGCCAGTCTCCTTTTCTTTCTGACTTTGTAGATCCTGTTTTACAGATTCATCATGGTCTATACTAGACTGGCTGCTTCAGGGTTTGTGTTGCAACATGCGGAAAGTTGGACTTTCCTCGTATACTTGTTCAAGGTATATAAATATCTAGATACTAAGTCTTGTTTAAGTGCATTAACTTCTTTATAGAATGCCTTGTAAAATGCAGGCCATCTGCTTTACTGCAAAATATCGGGGATATACTTTTTGTCTCTCTTTAATCTGAATGCCTAATATCTGTGTTCTTTTTCATCTGCATCCTCTCTGCCAAATGTGTCAAGTTTAATGCCAGCAGATGAGTTGGATCTTTCTGGGTGGGAAGCTCCCCTTCCCACTTAAGGTCTCAACTGAAAGTGAATGTCTATTGGATTAAAAAAAAAAAAAAAAAGACACTTCAGGTACATACTCATGCTTCGAGGTGTTCTTATTTAAACATTTCGCATCCGGTTGGATACATAGCAATCTTCTGGCTGCTCCTAGCTTCCAATGCACAAGCTCTTCACTGCCACCCATATCTCGGGCCAACTAATGTGATTTTAAAAGATCTAGTAGTCATATTAACAAGAGTAAAAAGGAACACGTAAAGTCAATTTTAATAATATATTTTAGGCCAGGCACGGTGGCTCACGGCTGTAATCCCAGCACTTTGGGGGCTCAGGTGGGTGGATCACCTGAGGTCAGGAGTTCGAGACCAGCATGGCCAACATGGCGAAATCCTGTTTCTATTAAAACTACAAAAAATTAGCCAGGTGTGGTGGTGTATGCCTGTAATCCCAGCTACTAGGGAGGCTGAGGCAGGAGAATCGCTTTAACTTGGAGGCAGAGGTTGTGGTGAACCGAGATGGAGCCACTACATTCCAGCCTAGGGAACAGAGCAAGACTCTCTCTCTCTATATCTATCTATCTATCTATCTATCTATCTATCTATCTATCTATCTATCTTAGTTAACCCAGTATAGCCAAAATAACATCATTTCAACATGTAATCAACATAAAAAGTATTAATGAGTTATTTCACATTCTCTATTTCTTACTGAGTCTGAAATCTGGCGTGTATTTATACTCATCTCACTGTGAATGCTAAATGCAGAATATTTATTGTCAGTACTTGATCTGTATCCAGATTTCATAACATTTCTGGTTGAAAAGTAGAGCCACACACCCAAGATTTTCCAAACATACTTAAAATATTCCAATAACTAAATTGAGTATCAAAACATAATTTTCCTCTTATATTCATATTCACATTGATAAAACCAGTTCGTGTTTTGAGAAGAATTAATTTGACTTTGAAGCCAAGTATGACTTTCAAAACTATACCTGTGTAAGTTAAGTAAATTCACTAACTCTTGTGTCAATATAGTGTTGTTAACATTGAATTAAAAGGGGGTATACATAAATTGAAAACAACTTTAAATTAATCAATATCACTGAAATGTTCGTCAAATTTTTCTTGTGGTCTTACAGCCAGTTTAGATAACATTATAAATTGCCAATAAAATCTTGTGTATATTGATTCATGCTAGAAAAATGAGTAAAATCATTATTTCCATGTATTATGAAAAATTTAGATTTCAATATAAATGTTTGTACTTGTCTAAGTCACAAATAAGCTTTCCCTTTTCTCAGCAGTTCAGATTTAGCTCATTCATGTGCAGTGTGAGATCTGTGAGAAATCATAAATCATATTGCCCCTTTTGTCTTTGATTTTTGAATATTTGGCAAATATTCCCTTGTTTCAAGGAAATCTTGAGTAGCAGTATTAACAGGTAAATTGAGGCACATTAAAATATTAAAGAGCAAATCATGCACCAGACAGCTTTAAACCAGAAGGGCTCCAGGGGCGGAGGTAGTTGAGGGAAAGCTGCTATAGGGTAATCATGGAACACAAAGCAAAGAAATTATTTGATTGGTTAAAGTAGAGCAGTAGCCTCATTTGGATCATCTCAGTGGACAGTCCTACTTGGAAATTAGTTGGCAGTTTCTGATTAGTTACACTTAAATTTCATTTTCTTTTTTTTAAAGAATATGACTGTTTACACTGGAGCTACCTCAACTAATGACCTCCCAAGTAATTATTTTAATAGAAGTTAACAGTAAAATAAACTTTTGTAAAATGTTTCCACAATCCAAACAAACAGCATTCACAAAGAACACAAGGTCTTTTAATATACTGCCTTCTATTTGTTTTGACGATTCTATTAACTGACAATGATTAATAGTTTGCACATATTTAATGAGTGATTTTAACAACTGTGTCTGCAACACGTGTCGTAGAGTCTGCTTCAGAAAACTAAGTACGAATATTTTAAATATCTATCATACAGTGGTAGAAAGAAATAACAGGGAAATGTCAGTCTATTATTTTAAAATTTCAATAAATCTGGATTTTTAACCTCACCAAGCTGAAGCACTATTTGTCGTGATAGAAACCATTTTTTTCTTATCCTGTTGAAAATTTTTTGACAGATGTACAAGATTAAAAAATATCTATTCTACAAGTCTGATTTTTCAGGCTGTCAATTGACAACATTTCTTCACAAATTTGAAAGTCCTCAGACAGATGTACTCTTGAGACACTCATAAAGGACATGGTTTCACATGCTATCCATATGATGATGACTTCCATACATATCATATGCTCAGCCCTAATCTCTTTCCTGAATTCTAGACTCAAATATCCAATATCTACGTAACATTTCCAAATTCTGATTCTCCTGCCAAACTGCCTTTTTACTTAGTTTTCAACAAATGATAACTCCAGGCCAAGACTTTGTGAATTATTTTCAACTCTTCTCTTCATACCCTATATTTAATCCATCAGCACATCCTGTGGACATTACCTTTTGAATGTATTCTAAATATGACAGTTTCTCACCAATCCATTGTTATGACATTAGTCCAACAGGACCTCTTGGGTGGACCACTGCAAAACTTCTTAAGTCTTTCTGTTTCCATTTGTAACTTTTGTCGTCTATTTTTAATACAGCAGTAAGTCAGATCATTCTAAGCTTCTCCTTCATATCTCTTGTAAAGATTCCCATCTCATCAGAATCTGGTCCATAAGTGTTGCCATGGCCTATAAGGCTATGAATCTCACTCCCAGCTCCCTATCAGTCCTTAACTCCTACCATTTTCAGCTTTTGCTCACTGATTTGTTCTCCTGTGGCTTCCTTGCTGTTCTTCAAACACTTGAATCCTTGGGGTTATTTTTTTGAACCTACAACTCCTCTCTGCAACATGCTTTCACTGATAACCAATGACTCATTCACTTCATGCATGACTGTGCTCAAAGGCCGTTTTATCAGGGAAGCCTCTTCTGAATACCCGACCTAACATATGAAGCTTTCTTTGTCTCTTTACTTGCTCTGTATTTCTTTACCAGTTACATTATACATTTATTTGTTTTGGAGGATTATCTGTATCCCTCTAGAACAAAAGCATCAGCAGAACAATTTAATACAGCTGTAACTGCTGTATCCCCAGTGATCAGACCAGCACCTAGCACACCACATATTCTCACTTGTAAGTGGGAGCTGAACAATAAGAACATGTGGACACAGGGAGGGGAACACACACACTAGGGCCTGTCAGGGAAGGCAGGGGGGAGAGGTCAGGATTAATAGCTAATGCATGTGGGGCTTAATACCTAGGTGATGGGTTGATATATGCAGCAAACCACAATGGCACACGTTTGCCTATGTAACAAACGTGCATGTACTGCACATGTATCCTGGAACTTAAAATAAAATAAAATTAAAATTAAATAAAATACAGTGGAATTCTAAAAAAAGATGCTCAATGTATAGTTGTTTGGTTAATAAATGATTTATACTTCTGATTAAAATTCAATCAGTAAATTGAAATCTTAGAATATCTGTTTTTTGGATATTCCTATCTTCTGAGTGTAAATCATTTGTTTGTGGTGGCTTAAATGCACGAAAAAGAAATTAGGCTTTGAAAATAACCAGCTGTTATTTAGATTTTATGCTGCAGGCATTTTGTGGTTGTTTACAACCATGTAATGAGCATTGGCCAATGTCTCTTATGGTTTTGGCAAATAGTTCAATTCACAGAGTCCAGATTTTTGCATTGGTTATTTATTTTTCATTCTCTTCAGTTCAGTCCTCTTTTTTTCCATATCAAGCTCCATGTCTATCTCTAAGCAAATCTCAGGTTTCGAGTTAGTGCAGGACTACCTTTCCTATCTTTGTACTGGTACAAATTTTATAGTCACAAACTTGAGTGTGCAAAAATATAACATTATTGTCTATAACATTTTATTTTGGGGCTCTGAACTCCCATTCTGAATGTGGCATAAAACTCAATCCAATAACTGCTGAGAATTTCAGTAACATACATTGATTTTTTGCAGTCAGTTCAGACTTAGCCCAGCCACAGTCAGGACATTTTACGTCCACCTTTCCCCATGGACTTGCAGATTCACTGTGTGGTGGGGAAAAGGACAGAAGTGGTGGTGGAGGAGGGGTCAGAGTTGTCTTCTCCTCTGTGCTGACTCTTTGTGCCAGGAAGGAACTGCTCCTTCAGGCCCTTAACACTGGTAATGGGGTGCTTCCTCTAATGCACACTGAGACCTGTGGGTCCTGCTGGGCTTCCCTCACTCCCTGGAGCCAGCAGTCTTCTGACATGCAACTTGTCCACTCTGGTCCCCAGTAGATGGTCCACACTGTATCCTTCTGGGGGAGACTTCCCTTGTTTTAGCTTCAGTCTTGACCTTCTGGCTCAGTCTCTCTTATCAAATACCATTTGAGCCAGCAATCCCATTACTGGGTATATACCCAAAGGATTATAAATCATTCTACTATAAAGATACATACACATGTGTGTTTATTATGGCACTATTCACGATAGCAAAGACTTGGAACCAACCCAAATGTCCACCAATGATAGACTGGATAAAGAAAATGTGGCCCAGATATACCATAGAATACTATGCAGTCATAAAAAAGGATGAGTTCACACCCTTTGCAGGGACATGGATGAAGCTGGAAACCATCATTCTCAGCAAACTGTTGCAAGAACAGAAAACCAAACACCTCATGTTCTCACTCATAAGTTGGAGTTGAACAATGAGAACACATGGACACAGGGAGGGGAACATCATACACTGGGGCCTGTCGGCGGATGAGGGCTAGGGGAGGGAGAGCACTAGGAGAAATACCTAATGTAGGTGACAGGTTGATGGGTGCAGCAAACCACCATGGCATGTGTATACCTGTGAAACAAACCTGCACATTCTGCACATGTACTTCAGAACTTAAAGTATATATAAAATAACAACAACAAAAAGCCCACATTCTATTTAGGTTTTGAACTCTTAGGTCTTATAAAATGAAAGGGGTTGTCTCCACCTTTCCTGTGCTTAGAAAAGTTCTCCACTGTGTCTAATCTCTACAACCCAGATGGGGAAATTCTTTCTGAGGTTTGCTGTGTCTCTGAGCTGTACCTGAAAACCATGGCTCAGGTTCTTTCTTTTCTTGGATCCCTTTATTTAAAGGCGGTTCCATTATTCTTTCCCCTACTATAGCCCTGGTACTTAACTCAAGTGGGTAGAGGTTCAGAATACCTCTGGGTTTCTGTAAAAAACTATTTCTACCCGACTCAGATGATTTTTTTTCCGAGACTCAAGGGGAAGTAAAAACGATGTGGCGATCCTGGGTGCAGTGGCGCACACCTGTAATCCCAGCACTTTGGGAGGCCAATGCAGGTGGATCATGAGGTCAGGAAATCAAGACCATCCTGGCTAACATGGTGAAAACCCGTCTCTACTAAAAATACAAAAAAATTAGCCAGGACTGGCTACTCGGGAGGCTGAGGCAGGAGAATGGTGTGAACCCGGGAGGTGGAGCTTGCAGTGAGCCGATATTGTGCCACTGCACTCCAGTCTGGGTGACAGTACGAGACTCTGTGTCAAAACAAACAAACAAACAAACAAACAAACAAAAGATGTGGGGAAAATGGTTCTGACTTATTCAGAAATTGTATAGGAGTTGGAAGTGGGCAGAAGAAAATCCTGGTGTCCTTTCAATGGAGTGCTGGGCATTGTCTAACACAGTGGTTTCAAATTAGAAGCATTTGGCAATATTTGGAGACATTGTTGATTGTCACAACTGGGTGGGATGGCCTGCCCCTGGCCTCTAGTAGGCAGAGGCCAGGGATGCTGCTAACCATCCTACAATGGACAGGACAGCCCACAGAACAAAGAACTTTCTGGCTTCAAACGTCAATGGCGCCAAGGTTGAAAATCCATGGTCTGGTGAACCGTCTGGGGATTATGTGATTCTATAGCAGTGTGTAATTTTCAATTACCTTTCTATGGACCAGTCTACTTTATATCACTTTAGGGGAAGAAGTTAACTTGTTAAAAGCTATTAGTAAAGCAAATGATTCTTGTTTATAGCAATACAAATGAATTTCGACGACTGGAGACTATTGATTTCCACCTATAGAAAACATGACCTAAATATTTTATTTTAGTGCCTTCTAAGACATTATTCAGTTTTGTATCTATTAGCAGATTTATTTCAGCATTTTTATTTGATATATATATATACATATAACTGATTTTAACCAGTTTAGTGATTTCTTCACTAATGAATGGGTTGAACACAATCTTTGACACATGTTAATTTTATATTGGCCCAAGAGTCATGTTTTTAATCTTTAAAAAATTATCTTTTAGCAACCTGTCCATATCTTCTTCCAAATATTTGCTATCATACACCGGAATGGTCTCTTTTGGTCTTACAGGTCACAAATTTTGTTGCTTTTATTTTCTTGGGATCTACACTGATAACCCTAAGCTATGGGACCTGACTGTTGGTGTTAGAGTAAGGTCAGGGGTGTAGGGAGTATTATGATGCCCCAAGAGCTCTTTTTCAAACATTGTCATAACACCAATATTGATGCCTTAAAATGAATAATAATTCTTTAATATTAACAAATCAGATTCCTGATGTTTCCTGTATTTTTAAACAGTTAGTTTGAATCAGTATCTAAACAAGACTTATACATTGCAACTGACTGTGATGTCTTTTAAATCTATTTTAAGCTAAAGCTTCCTCTGTAAAGATTCCATATCTTCCACATACCTTTTTATTTTCCTTGCAATTGTATGGTTGACAAAATGTGATCATTCATACTCTAAAGTTTCTCACACCCTGAATTTTGTTGATAACGTCTTTGTGCCATTGTTGCCTATGTTTGCTATAAACAGGCATTCAATTGAGAAACTTGATTAGACTCAGGTTTGATTTTTTTTTTTTTTTTTTTTTTTGGTCTGAACACTTCATAGGTGGTGCTGTGTGCTTCCACCAAGTTTCAAACAACTAGCTGTCTCTGGTTTTGTCATATTGGTAGCTGTTGAGTATCACTACCTCAGTTGATTTTTTTTTTTTGAGACAGAGCTTCGCCTTGTCACCCAGGCTGGGGTGCAACAGTGCGATATCAGCTCACTGCAACCTCCGCCTCCCGGGTTCAAGCAATTCTCCTATCTCAGCCTCCTGAGTAGCTGGGATTACAGGCTCGCGCCACCATGCCTGGCTAATTTTTTGTATCTTTTGTGGAGATGGGGTTTCACCATGTTGGCCAGGCTTGTCCCGAACTGTTGACCTCGTGATCCACTGGCCTTGGCCTCCCAAAGTGCTGGGATTACAGGTGTGAGCCACCATGTCCGGCCTAGATTGATGTCTTTAAATTAAGGATGTGCCGTGCATCTTTAATAGTTATCAACCTCGTTTTCCCTTAGGCTTAATCTTCACCTCTCTGTTGGCACGTTCCATGGCTGTGGGTAGTAAAGGTTTCCCTGAGGAGGTGAATGCTTCTTAAGGAAATGTCAGAGTTGGGCAGGGGGAAGGGAATTTAACACAGAGGGAACAGAAGGGGCACAGACAGGAATATAATGAGGATGAGTCCATTAGTAAACTGTGAGTGCACCCAGGTGCTTGGGGAAAGAGTGTTCAGGGAAGCATAGATGAGAGAAAAGTTTGGGGGATAATGTAGATTGCGGCCCTAGCGTAAGAGGTTCTGTCACAGGCATTTCCAAAAGTTTTAAGTTCCTGACTAGGTCAGACTTAGGTACAGTGCTCTACAAAGTTCTATGCACACGTCTCTGAAAGGGCAAGAAGTCTACACAGGGGAAAACAGAAACACCCCCTGTATTACTTCATTCTGGCTACTATAACAAAGCACTACAAACTGCGTAGCTCACAAATATCAGAAATTAATTTCTCACAGTTCTGGAGGCTGGGAAGTCCAAGATCAAGGTGCCAGCAGATTTAGTGTCTAGTGAAGGCCTGTTTCCTGTTTCAGAGATGATGCTTTCTCTCCGTGTCCTCACAAGTGGAAGAGCAAACAAGCTCCCTTGGGCCTCTTCTATAAGGTCACTAATCCCATGCATGAGGACTCCACCCTCCTGACCTAATCACTTCCCTCCTGATACCATCACATTATTAAACAGGCTCAACATATGCATTTTGGGGAGACACAAAAATGCAGACTGTGCACCACCAGTCCCTCCTCCTGCACCATGCCAACGTCCTCATAGTGTGCTTCTTTCCTTCCTAGGGAATGAAGTGATGAGCTTCAGGGCATGAAATGCAACATCCAAGTAGAAATCAAATCCAAGATCTCTCTTTTCAAAGTCTTTGCTACTTCTGCTGACAGAATAATCAAGAGCCTTCAGACCCCTCACCTTTATGGTGGGATGGAGAGGAGAAATCAGGCATGCATCCACTATATTATTTTTCTTGTCATTTTAAATTACGAGGTGGCAGTTTTGAAATACTGTACATGGTTGAATGTGGCCTGAAGTAAATACCATGTCTGACGCTGGCAGAGAATAGATTTCCACAAGCCTGAAGCATGCAATTTTTAAAGCTCTATTTTTCTCCTCCTCTTTCTTGAGGTGGAGGGTATGTTTTTTTTTCACATAAAAATAATAAGTTTTAAGAATATAAAAATATATTTAAAATCTCATCTACATTGAGGGCTTTTGATGTGATCTTCCTTTTTTTCCGTTTCGACTTCATTCCAGTCACTCTTTTTGGTTTTCTATCTCATCTCACACCCTAATGATTACTATTTTTATGTCCTTGGATGGTTCTATTTCCAAGTTTGTCTTTCTTAAAATGCAGCTTATTTAGTGTTGGAAAAGGGATAGCTCCATTCTTCAATGTTTCTTTTTCTGGATATCAGGACCCCTAATTCCTGTTTCACATGTAGATTTAGGAAGAGATGATATACAAAACAAAGATGACTCAATTTTGGTTTATCTGCAGCCTTATTCACAGACTCAGCACTATCCCTGGGCACAGAGGTACCTATGTGTGTGTTTTTTTCTTCCATATTTTGCTAAAGTTTCTGATTGGAGTACTTTTCAGTTATTCAATCACATTAGTTACAAACGTACCATGGGTCGAGCACTGGCAATACATAGTAGACCAAAAGAAATAAGTTCCCTTATACCATGAAAATAAAATTCCCATATCTGAAATCAAATTTGCCACCTTTCTCTTTCTGATATCTCTTATTTCTCTCAGCCACGAAATTATTCTTTTAATCAGAAACCAGGTGCTAAACCTTATCTCCTTTCTCTTCTTTGGCATCTTCCTAAATTGTCAGTAAACAATTTCTGCCAACTCCAGAAACAATTCCTTTTATTTTCACTCTTCTTTTCCATTCTCACTGCAGCCCCTGTGGTCTGGATCTGCATAGCTTTATCTCAACTCTGGCGAAAACCTCTTTATTGATTATTCTTTTTTTTTTTGAGGCGGAGTCTTGCTCTGTCGCCCATACTGGAGTGCAGTGGCCGGAACTAAGCTCACTGCAAGCTCCACCTCCCGGCTTCCCGCCATTCTCCTGCCTCAGCCTCCGGAGTAGCTGGGACTACAGGCGTCCGCCACCTCGCCCGGCTAGTTTTTTGCATTTTTTAGTAGAGACGGGGTTTCACCGTGTTAGCCAGGATGGTCTCGATCTCCTGACCTCGTGATCTGCCCGTCTCGGCCTCCCAAAGTGCTGGGATTACAGGCTTGAGCCACCGCGCCCGGTCTATTGTTTATTCTTTCCCTTCTCTTCAATGCTTTCTGAACTTCATGTTAATTTTCCAATTGTATTGGTTTAGGTAGGTCAATTTCCTCCTTCAAATCTCTTCAGTTACTACTGCCTAACTTAAAGCAGCATTTCCCAAAGTAGGTTCCAAAAAATGTGGTAATTGCCTTTGACCAAAAGAAAGGTTTTTAAAGTTAGAAAACACTAGGGTAATGAAGTAAAACAAATTAATTCCGGGGATGGTAGTTGTCACTAAAGGACTCTTGAAAGTCTTGGATGTTGCCGAGGAGATGTTCAATGTGGTGGTTCCCATTCTTATCTGGCCATGAACAGCCCGCTCTCCACCCCGACATTTCTTTTCTTCCAGAGTAAGTCCCATGGGATTAGCTCTATCAGGCATCAGTGTGGGAAATACTGGTCTATGGTACAAATTCGAAATTCCTTGATGCCTGTAATCCCAGCATTTTGGGAGACCAAGGCAGGCAGATCACCTGAGGTCAGGAGTTCGAGACCAGCGTGGCCAACATGGTGAAACCCCGTTTCTACTAAAAATACAAAAATTAGCCGGACGTGGTAGTGTGCACCTGTAGTCTCAGCTACTCAGGAGGCTGAGGCAGGAGAATCGCTTGAACCCAGGAGGTGGAGGTTGTAGTGAGCCAAGATTGTGCCATTGCACTCCAGCCTGGGCAACACAAAGGGGTATTAGAATGTAAACTAGAATGTAACTAGAAGTAGTTATGGTATAACTATAATTAACTATAACTATAACTAGAAATAGTTATTCAGGGGGCAGACAGGACCTTTGGAGAAGGTTGAAGTTCCTTTAATAGAGGATGGGAGCGTAATTTAGAAAATGTCATCTATATGTTATTTGATCATGTTGGATTCCCCCAGGCTGGCACGGTGTAGAGAAGAGTGGAGTGCTCCTGGCTCTCTCATTTGTCTTCAGCTCTAAGCAGGGAACAGGAGATGGTGGCCTCTGCAGCCCTTTTTGCAGCCAGCTACGTCTTGTGCCAGTGGTATCTGATGCCTGGTGCAGGAAAGAACCTGAAACACCCACTTCCACAAAGTTGCTTAAAGACTTTTTTGGCTTGTATTTGACTCAAATAGTTTTTGTATTTGTCAGGCTGCCATAACAAAATACCATACGTTAGGTAGCTTAAACAACAGAAACTTATTTTCTTATAGTTTCAGGGTGCTGTAAGTTTGAGATCAGGTTTCTAGCATGGTCCAGTTCTGGTGAGGGCTCTCTTCCTGACCTGTTGATGGCCACCTTCTTGCTGTGTCCTCATCTGATCTTTCCTTGTCGTGTGCACTTTGAGAGAGAGAGAAAGAGAGAGTTCTCTTCCTCTTCTTATGAGGCCATTACTCCTAACACGAGGGCCCCACCCTCATGACCTCACCTCCCAAAGTCCCCAATTCCAAATACCCTCCCATTGTGGTTAGGGCTTCACTATATGAGTTTAGGTTGGGGGACACAATTCAGTCTACAGCAGTTTTGAATGTTAGCCTTAACCAGTTCTATAAAAGCAGAAGGAAGATTTAGCAATAGGACTCATTGAAATGGTACTAGTTTAAATAAATTCTTCTTTGTCCTAGAATCTCAAGTGGAGTAGAATTTCTTGCCAACAGAGGCTTCTGTCAGCTCATGAGCCTCCGCTTGGGCCATGTGTATGTGTTTCCACTTTAAATCCACTTCACTTATGCTTTTCAGAGCCTACCCCTCAGTCTCAGGATTTAAAACTGAAACCTCTTCTTGTTATTTTACTTCGTTTAAATTGCACAAAGGGGTGCTAGAATGTAAAGTTTGGGGTTGGCTCATGAGAGCAGTAGGGAAAACAGTTACACATTAAAGGGGAAGGAATCCACTCACAGAAGAAAATCACAGCCCTGGGAGAACTACACTCAGAGGGCCAAATAGCTTTCTCTCACTGCTGGCTAATTTCTTGTGAATTAGGGGAAGTGCCAAGAAACATGAGGACTCAGAGCCCTCTGCCAGGATCTGGGTATTTCTTGCCTCTTAACATCTGTCTTATTTAGGCCTCACTATAAATTTGATGAGATTTCTTCCTGAACTAATCACAGAACCTCGTAGGGCAGCAGACACCATTTCTTGACTCTTTGGCTTTATATAGGAAGATGACTTTAATGGGTCCTTGCCTGTTCATTCCAGTGCATAGTTTACAGTTCCCTGGTCCCACTTCTGGTCTGAATACGGGGCTGTGATGCTGCACAGAGGAGTGGCTTACCTTCATTCTGTTCAACAGATAACGATGAAGCATCGGACGCCAGGCAATGGTAGGGGGTGGGGATAAGGCTGTGAGCACAATGGAGAAAAATTCCTGCCCTCATGGAGCACATATTCTTGTGCTTTGTATATTTGGCATCTTTTTCACGTTATGATTGTACTCACAATGAACACTTCCGTGTTTAATTGGAGCATCAGCTCTATGTGGAGATGGTAAGCACTTTAAAGAAAAGGATTCTAGGCCGGGTGCGGTGGCTCATGCCTGTAATACCAGCACTTTGGGAGTCCGAGATGGGTGGATCACTTGAGGTCAAGAGTTTGAGACCAGCCTGGCCAGCATGGTGACAACCCGGCTCTACTAAAAACACAAAAATTAGCCAGGCGTGGTGGCAGGTACCTGTAGTCCCAGCTACTTGGGAGGCTGAGGAAGGAGAATTGCTTGAACCCAGGAGGCGGAGGTTGCAGTGAGCCAATATTGTACCACTGCACTCCAGCCTGGTTGACAGAGTGAGACTCCATCTCAAAAAATAAAAAATAAAATAAAATAAAATAAAATAAAATAAAATAAAATAAAGGGATTCTAGCAGTCTTGTTTACTATATCATTGTGCCTGAAACATCATAGGTATTCAATATGCATTTGTTTAGTTAATCAATTTATGGACCACCTTCCACAGGGTATTTTTTTATTGGCACCTCTTCCCCTTATATAGTAAGCAAAAATTTTCATACACGAGAGACTCCTCATTGCCTAGAATGATTTAAACTAGTAGTAAAGTTTGTTGCCCATCCATAGGCCTTTAATAAAATATTGCTGACCTGCTATGAATCAGCAAAGCCGAGGACTCCCATGCTCATAACACTGTCATCCTCAACACTGTTAACTTTCCCTGTACCCTGGGATCACAGCCATATATCCAGTGAGGTACTGGAGCCAGCTCATACCATATCTTGCAATATCTGACTGAGAAATTTTCAAAAAGTTTGCAAGCCAGTTGGCATCACATCAGTAGGTTGAAATTAACTATGATGGGGAGTATTTACACTGTGGAAATTGGTAATTATTACATATCAGTAGTCTCCCTCCATGCCTCCAGCCAACTGTTAAAATTTATGAACACACCACTGGACTAGATGGAAAGATAGGGTACAGGATCATATCACTGAGCCACTGAGTCCTGAACTCCCTTCTAGAGTCCTTGCCAAAGAAATTTCAAATGTCTTGTGGCTTAAGTCCTTGCTACTCAAAAATGTGGTTGGTGAATCAGCAGCATTGGCATCACCAGACAGCCTGTTAAAAATGTAGTCTCAGGCCTTGCTCCAGACTTGCAGAGTCAGAATCTGTATTTTAACAAGAACCCCAGTTAATGTAAAACACTAACATTTGAGAGCACAGGTTCACGTCAATAGTTCTCAAACTTAAGTGGGTATCGGCGTCAGCTGAACTGTTTGTTTAAACCCAGATTGCTGGGTGAGTTTTCCATTCAGTAGATCTAGGGGAAGGACCTTCAGAAGTTATATTTTTAACAAATTTCAGGCTGCTGCTGCTGCTGCTGCTGCTGTGGGACTTTTCCTTGGTTCAGCTAAAGACAGGGTCCTTGTCACACTGCCACAGAAATTTAGGCTCGCAGACAATTTGAAGAGTGAGAAAAACGGGATTTATTGGGCAAAAAAGGAACAGAAAGGGAAACAGAGATTCTTAGCAAAGTGAGAGGGAGTGCTCTCTGCCTCACAGTTTGAATCCCGGGTTCCACTTAGGAAGAGGAGGGGCCAGGCTCCTCCAGGCTTCAAAAGGTGTGAATTTCTGTGGCTCCTCCCCGGTGCGCATTCCTCCCAGTGCGCAGGCTGGTTAGAGTTCTGTCAGGAAGCCCTTCCCACCTGGCTGTGTCACTGGTCTGGGAGCACATTTTGAGAATCACTGGTAGGTACGTCTGTCATTGGGTGCATTTTTTTGTTTGTTTCTTGGAGCTGAACGTATCCCGATAGAGGCAATATTGGGCTGGTAAATGTTTAACAATTGGCTCTCTAATTAAAAAAAAAAAAAGCCTTGATTTGTGTTTGCAGATTACATGGTGTAAATACTTACCCACCCCTTGGCCAGTTGCAGGCTACCAACATGGTGCCACTGAAAGCGGAGTTGAAATGAGTGTAGATGGCTCTCCTGAGCCTGTGTGAGCTGATGCTTGGACAGCACTGAGGCTGGCCAAAGACAGCCGAGAAGTCAAGCAAGGAATTGTTAAAAAGCTTTCAGCAGAGTGACTTTATTAGATTTGGGTTTTAGGTGGATCTGTGTTTCCTGGCTCACTTTAAGAGGGTCTAATAGAGTTGGAGATCCCCGTAGAAGACTATAGCAATATTTCCAGCTATGAAGCTGAGGAGTGTTGCCACAGGAGAGGAACAAATGTGAAAACTAGTATATTAGTGTGCTTGGGCTGGCCTAACAAAATACCACAGACTGGGGAAGCTTAAACAACAGAAACCTATTTTCTCACAGTTCTGGAGGCTGAAAGTCTAAGATCAAGGGGTTGGCAGATTTGGTTTCTCCTGAGACGTCTTTGCTTGGTTTTCAGGTGGCTACCTCTTCACTGTGTCCTCACCTGACATTGTCTCTGACTGTACATCCTTGATGTCTCTTCCTCTTTTTATAAGGACATCTGTCATACTGATTAAGACCCTATGCTTATGACTTCATTTAACCTCAATTACCACTTTAAAGGCTCTATCTCCAAATAGTCACTTTGAGGGTTAGGGCTCCAACATATGAATTTTAGGAGAACATGGTTTAGTCCATAACAGCTAGTTGGGAGGTAGTTTTGTGGCCTAGTAAGTATAGGGCCTGAGGGCAAGGGTGCAATCTAGGATGGCTCCCAGAATTGCAGGTTGGGTGAATTTTGGTGATAAGATTAGGAAAATGGGCTGGGTGCGGTGGCTCACTCCTGTAATCCAAGAACTTTGGGAGGCCGAGGCGGGTGGATCACTAAGGTCAGGAGTTCGAGACCAGCCTGGCCAACATGGCGAAACCCTGTCTCTACTAAAAATAAGAAAATTAGCCATGCGTGGTGGCAGGTTCCTGTAATTCCAGCTACTTGGGAAGCTGAGGCACGAGAATCGCTTGAATCTGGGAGGCAGAGGTTGCCGTGAACTGAGATCACACCACTGTACTCCAGACTGGGTAACAGAATGAGACTGTGTCTCAAAAAAAAAAAAAAAAAAAAAAAAGAGGTGGGGAAGAAGAGAAGATTCTAACAGGATTTGAGTAAAGGTTAATTTTATGTCCTTTATAAAATGATATTTAACAGCAGCTTAGTTTTTGCTTTTTCCTGTGGGAACTTGCATATGGTAGAGGATTTTTTTTAAAGCTCCAACACTATCAAAATCTAAACTATTTGGAGCCCCACATATGGTTGCCAGGTAAAATACAGGATGCACAGTTAAATTTCAATATTAGATTAATAAAAAATGTTTTAGTACACGTTTGTCCATATATTGCATGGGACATATTTCTACTAAAAAAACCTCTATTTATTTGAAATTCAAGTTTAACTGGTAGTCCTGTATTTTTACTTGCCAGCAACCCTAGCTTCCTATGTACTCATCAGGGAGACACTTTTGATTGGCTGCACTCAAATTATACTAAATGCTGTGAAGGTTCCTGTTGACAACATAGTGGTCATAGGTGCTTTGTAATAGGAAGTGTAGATGCGGATTTCACATGGGCTGTCTGTGAGGTTGGAATCAGGAAAGCAAGAGGACGGATGATTGCAGAAAATTCAGTGTGAGTCACTGGAAAACTGGTTACATGTGAATGTGTGTTACTGTCCATGTAAGTGCGTCTGTAGTTTATGGTCACCGGCCTGAAATGTCTTTTTTGGAGATTATCTGAATCATTTCTCCAATGTTTCTGTACTTGCACTTACAGTCAACTGAAGTCTTAGCAAAGAATCCCATGCGTGTTTCCAATATTAGAGTGTGTGATTCCTTTACTCCAGGAATGTCCTGCTTTAAATCAAATATTTGGTCTCGATTGTGAATCCCTCTGAGCAGGACCCAGCTGGCCCTACTCCTGGGTGAGACCATGTCTGTGCATGTTTCCACACCTGGGGCCTGCCTGGCAGGCATTCCCTACATACCCTGGGCTCCTGAAAGCCTCCCGGGGAGATGAACGGGAATCTGGAGCACAGATGGGCCTTTACCTCCCAGAAGATTCTGGCTAGAAGCACGGCCCCAGCTCTTAGAAGGATAATCATGTCCATGTGTAAGTTTGAAAATATGAAATCATAAAAGTGTGTGCAATTTTGTGCATTCAATGATATATATGGGTGATCCTGTGAGTAGAACATAATCAAATTTTAGGTAAATAAAAATTTCTATGGGCCTAAAATATTTTCAGATCTTTTAGCAAAGTTTTAAAGGTGCTATCATTTACATTATATATAATTCTTGGGTACAGCGTGTCTTAATCATCTTTGTGTTTCTCAGCCCATACAAAAGTAAGCCTTCCCCTGCTCTTACATCATATTCCTAACCTTTGTTAAAAGTCCCATCATTTACCCAGTCAAATAGCACTAATCATACAAGAGCCACCCTAGATTCTGCCATCTCTCAAATCCTCCTTGACCAATACGTTATGTCCTTTCAGTTCTACTTAAACCCTCCCCAATCTTCCTTTCCTTGGAATCTCTCCTTCCTTAGTCTTACCTCAGCTGAAGGATTGCTGTGGCCTCGTCCCATCTCTGAAATAACTTGTGTTTTGTTGGGGCACAGAATCAATGAACAGACTAGGTGGCATTAATTTTGTAGTTTCATATTTGAGCTTGTGCCAAATTATCTTTGTCTTCTTTCCTGATAGGGTGACTAGAAGAGCCTCATGAATGGTCATAGCCTGGAGAGTTAGTGTGGGCTGGAGAATGAGAACGTGGACTCTGGAGCCCACCTGCCAAAGGTCCATGTCCAGCCCTGCCAGTGTGGGCCTTTGGATAGGTAGCTGAAGCCCACTGTGTCTCAATTTTCTTGTGGGCCAAAGGAGATAATAACCATAGTGTTATTATAAGGATTAAATCAGTGCCTTGCACAAAGCAAGTACTCTGAGTGTTGGTTAAATAAAATGGTAGGTTTAGGGTGGATGTAGGGTCCGAACCTGTCTCTTATCATATCTGCCACAACTTGGGAACACATCAGGGGTATGGCTGTCTCCTCATGATGGGATGGTGATTCTGAAAGATCCAGAACTTGGTTCTACACCAGCTCACTGAAATGGGGCAGGCTCTGGGGAAAACGTCTGGGATATTAACTTATCTTTAGATTTGTATCTACAAGGGAAGACAGGGGACAGGGGATGCTGAAACAAGATACGCAGTGTACCTACCATGGACAAATTGGTTCTGGAGAGCTGCAGACCCTGCCCAAGAAGTGATGTCAATAGGAAGTACTGGTATTATCCATTTATTGATCTGTTTATTTTCCACCTACATTTATTGTACATGTACCTCTTCCCTAGGCCAGGTACTCGGGCATACAAAGATGTGCAAAGAATCATCAATAACAGTCAAAATGAGCAAATCATGTACCCTCACAGAGTTCAAGGTGAGATAAGGTGGCGAAGAACCTGATTCAGAGAGACAGGGACATTCAGGATCTAGCAGGCCAGGCAAGCATATCCTGGCTGTCATTGAAGAGCAGAGCTCAGCAATCCAGAAGGAGCACAAGATGAAACTGTGCTCAGGAGTGATGAATATATAGGCCGGAATTACCAGCCAGCATCTAGACACAGGCCCATAATAAGAGCTCATCTATGGCAAAGCCAACTTGGGGGTGGAGGTGGGGCTAGATAGGACTCTGGGGCCACAGGAGAGATCTCTGTCCTCATTGGAGATTCTAGTACCATATGGCAGCCAAGAGAATGCTTCTGTTCCGGGCTTGCTCCTAAGATACCTGGTTCAGAGTCTGATTTGATCATGAAAGTGCCTCATGGGGCTGGGTGAGTAGTTTTCATGCTTCCCCCTTAAGTATAGATTTGCTCAGAATCAGGGCAGGCTGAGCTGGCAGGAACAAGGTATTGCTCAAGTACTTGCTCTTTGTAAAGCTGATGTGGTTTGGATCTGTGTCCCCATCCAAATCTCATGTTCAGTTGTAATCCCCAATGTTGGAGGTGGGGCCTGGTGGGAGGTGGTTGGGTCATGGGGGTGGAGTTCTCATGACTGGCTTAGCACCATCTCCCCTTGGTACTGCATAGTGAGTGAATTCTCATGAGATTGGGTTGTTTAAAAGTGTGTGGTACTTCCCTCCTCTCTCTTCCTCCTGCTCTGGCCATGTGAATTTCTGGCTTCTCCTTTGCCTTCTGCCATGATTGTAAGTTTCCTGAGGCCTCCCCAGAAGCTGAGCAGATGTCAGCACCATGCTTCCTGTATAGCCTGAAGAGCTGTGAGCCAATTACACCTCTTTTCTTTGTAAATTACCCAGTCTCAGGTATTTCTTTATAACAGTATGAGAAGGGACTAATACAAAAATACTGTGTTAGGTACCTGAACCATGGTGCAGAAAAAAAAAAATCTTTCTCTCTAGGAGGAGTTGATGGTTTAACAAGAGAGTTATGGCCAACACAGAACATGCAGAACCAAATACATTAGGACACATCTCCAGCCTCCCCAGTGGTCCCCACCTCCTCATTTTATCACCAGCACTCCACACATGCCAATATTTAGGTGCTGCTTCATTTAGTGAATCTATTAGAAATTGTTAAGATTTAGTTTCCTTAAAAAAGAGGATCTTAAGTATTGCAGAGAATTTGAAAGAAGACATTGTGTCATATCAAGAATAGATGTTTTTCAGGTTCTTAATGCCATAGATATACTAGAAATTTATGTCATAACCACTATTCTTAATCCCTGCTTTATTCTTTTACAGAGATTGTCACGGGGTTATAAGTAACTGAAAACCCAAACCCATACAATTAAATTATAGGCCCTTTCTGCTAAGTTTTGTAAGGTTGTAAAATACATTAGCAGTGTGCTTCTTTGGTTTGTGTCTTGGTATTTTAATTTTAAGAGTATTTGGCCAAATGGAGATAACCTGGGACTAATCTAATGCAGCATCCCTTGCCTTATTTTCAGAAAAAGTCATCATCTTTGAAAACATGTGTTTTCTGTTCTCTTTTAAAAGATTCTCATCTTTTTCAGATGTCTTCTCCAAGTCTGTGGAGTCAAAGAATTGCCAGCCTCTGAGATTTATTGGTAGGGATTTTGCTGAAGCATAGGGTGGGTGATGGGGCTGACTTCAGACCTCCTGAGGAAGGAGCTTTGGGGAGGAGTGGAGAGAAGATGTAGTGTAAACTACCTTGCTTGTGCCACGCTCACTAACCTGATGTCACTGTGCTTTCTGTAAGTGAACGGCTTCTCATTTTGACAAAGTCACTTATCAGAAGCCTTACAGACGTGATTTGTTGTACTCTTCATCCAACATGGTAGTTAGGAAACTATGGGCCCTGGTGTGAATTTTGGCTTTGCATCTACCAACACTTTGAAATAGATAATTCTGTGGTTCTTTTAACTCTTGGAAGTGGAGACTTCATGACGCCGATTCTAGTAGTGGGCTACTGCCCAAGGGGGTGTCTGCCTGTGGTAGAGCACTCACTCTCTGTCAGAAATCAGTGAAGGTGATTTGACCATCAAACTACTCCCTGGTCTAGAGAAGGGTGGGGAGCTGTTGGAAGTAAGTAGGCCCTCCAAAAAGAGGCACTCCTGTGGGGGCTGGTCAGCCCCGCAGTAGTCCTGGGAGACCTAGAGGCTGCCCCAGAAGGAAGCCGTCTTTTAGGCCAGTGGAAAGCTGGACACAGAGGAAGATGGGGCTTTTGCTTCTCTTAGGGTGACAGCACCTCCTCTGGCCAGGGTTTGAGAGGGCCTCACCATGCATCTCCGGCCAGACCTGCCTGCATCCCTGTCCCACTGCCTCTTTGTTCCAGGTGGCCCCCTGAGCCCTCGGTTATCCAGCAGCCTCATTAGCTAGTGAGCCCAGCGGGTGGAGGAGAAAGCACCCAGCAAGGGTGCAAGCCTTTTCCAAAGCCTAGCGTGCAGAGACAGAGACAAACCCTAGTCTCTTCCCTGCCCAGACAAAATCCCGCGCTTCCCTCCCCCGCTCCCCACTGCAATTCTAAGGGAGTGTTTCCATGTCTTTTCTTCTGCATTTTCTTCCCAAGGATAATTGGAGGAGGAGAGCTAGGGTAAGGGAAGGGGTGGGAAAGGGTATGTACGTTGTCATTTCTCACTGGAGCCTAACTTCGGAGCAGCTGGATTCCAGACGCCCTTTTGACTAAATGATGCGCCCTTTGCTCGCAGGCTCTGCTCCGGGAAACTTGCCGGGCGCCCGTCGCACCGAAAACCAGTAGATGGCGCTCCGCCCCCGCTCAGCCGTCCAGGGAGCCGCGGCACCCGGAGCTGGGCTCTGAGGTCCAGACTGGTGTCACCCGCGCAGGCAAGAGGCAAATATTCAACCTATTTCATGCATTTTGAGAAAGAAAGCCTTTCTATTTAGGTTCACTCCAGATTCTCTGGAGATGTGTTTGGAAAACCCCCTGCCACTGAACTCATCACTGTGGCCTTTTATTCACTTACAAAATGCTTCCCCCGAATCCCAGCTCAATTACCTTTTGTCTCCCCTCTGTCCTAATACTCTGGTCTGGATGCATGAAAAACAAAAGCAAGGTTAGACGTCCGTTTTCTCTTCCAAAATGGTGTGTTGTTCTTATTTTCCAGAGCCAAATGGAACTGGTAACCTTGCTACCCAGATATATATATATACACACATATATATACACACACACATATATGTACACACACATATATATATACACATATGTATACACACATATATATGCAATGTGTGTGTGTTTGTGTAGTACAGTATATATGTGTGTGTGTTTCACAAACATGTACTTTTGCCTAAAGAAAAAAATAAAAATAAATAAATAAATACATATTTCTTTCCCTCTGGGCAAACGTACATGCTTTTAGATAACGTTTTCACCAGTCTACTCAAACCTTATGTTTACTTGTCATTTCAGAGGTCCAATATCTGAAAAACTATCATGAATGTCTGATAGTTAATCAATTCAACAACTGGTTACTGATTGCTGCTGGTATGCAAAGCCTTATACTCTGTTGTGGGGAATACAAATATTACATTAAATCCTTACCTTAAAGAATTTACCACCTTATCTTAGAAAAATAGCCCTTGGACAATTAGAGCTAAAGCAATGTGTATAAGCATTTGAATATATGCACAAAGGCTGCAATGTGTGTTAGTGTGTGTGCTATGGTTGATCAGGACTGAGATCTGGAGGACTGGTAGACTTTTAGAGTGATATATCTAATAGTGAATGTCGGATTGTTTGATTGCTTCAGGGTGCCATGCCTAGTTTGAGCTGATAGTAAGTTCTATCAATAAAGATGTGAATTAGGCTCCAAAAATAACTACATTTACCGTAGGTTGATAAAATTATTTACCTTTTCTTTTCCTTTTTTCTTTTTTTTTTTTTTTGAGATGGAATCTTGCTGTGTTGCCCAGGCTGGAGGGCAGTGGCGCGATCTCTGCATACCACAACCTCTGCCTCTCAGGTTCACTCAGTTTTTGTGCCTCAGCCTTCCAGGTAGCTGGGATTATAGGCATGGACCACTATCCTGGCTAATTTTTGTATGTTTAGTAGAGACAGGGTTTCACCGTGTTGGCCAGGCTGGTCTTAAACTCCTGACCTCAAGTGATCCACCCTATTTACCTTTTCTAAAGTGCTTCCACGTGTATTATCTCAGGAATGATACTTTGCCAGTATTTCACACTGTGACTTACATTCAACAATAGAGAAGCAAGAGATGAACATATAGATATTAAGGAATAATGCATGACCAGAACTCAGAATGCCAGTTATACTTTCATCTATTTTGTTTCCTATGGTCTCTCTGTATTTTTTCCTCCAGAAAATATTTGGTAGATTTGGATGGAAAGGAAAAATTCCTCTGGTGGGAAAGCAAGTGGTGTGTGTGTGTGTGTGTGTGTATACTCCTGCATGCTATTAAATGTCTTCCCAGAGGTCTTGGTCTGTTGCAATAGCCTTGCCAATCCTTCAATTACTGTTTTTCTTTCATGAGAAATTGTTACTAGAATGCACTCACCCTTTTAGGGAGCTGTGAATGTGGTTATAATTGCTTGTTTCTAAGATAATTGGCCTGACTGCATAGCCCTGGAAAAGTTACTTGAACAAATGGAATGTGGAGGAGAGCCTGAGCTGCATTCAGACATAGTCTCAGCTGCGAGGCTTTGCTGCCATCCATGGGCCACTGTCCTGGGGATCACAGTGTATGGCAAGAGAAATGAAACCAGAAATGTCTATAAATAAGGCCACCTCAGAGTGAAAAGACTGCTTGAGCTTTGACATTTCTTTGAAGGAGGGATGTTCTTTTGATGGTAAAATGACCTATTCTAGCTTTTGATGGGTTCTAATCCAAGAGCTGTAGATTACTAAACTCTCAGATGGATTCCATTACCCCCTTTACAGGAGGCTCTGGAGATTCAGGAACTGAATGTTATCCGAGTCTGCAGGAGCAATGGAAAGGAAAGAGAATAGTGAAAGGTTGATTGATTTCAGGCATTAAATCAATGTAAAATTTTCCAACATCTATATTACTGGTACTATCAATAACCTTTGATGGCACTGATCAGAGTTGTGCTAATGCATAACAAGCTGACATGAAATGACCATGTTCTTTGGCTCCTGGGGAAAAACAAAAAATACTTAAAAGTCTATACTGAGGATAACAAAATGCTGCTAGTTTTGTTCCCCTCAACACCCCCCTCCATACTTTCTTAAAAAAAAAAAAAAAAAAGAAGGTCCTAGAAAACATTTCGTGATGTATATCTGTTCAATAACTGAAACTTGGTTACCAAAAAGAATCTTTAGATTGTGAAGAGCAAGAGATTAATCGTTCACGGGGAAAACAGTGACCAGTGTTGTAAAAAGGTGAGAGTAACCCAACCAAGAACACCTAATTTAATGAAGGTATGCCCAGCCATTCCAGGATTTATGGAAACGTGTAAACACAGTCAGGAAAATCAACCTAACAACTCAGTGTGGCTCTTCTTTTATTTCTTGTTTTCAGTTTTCTTAACAATCTTCTCTTTTTGTTAAAGACTTGCAGGGTTACAGGATCATACAGGCTATATGTAAAGCATTGTCAGGATTGGAAGCTATCTGAACTTGGCCAGTTTCAAGGAAATATTGCAAAGAGTTGTTACCCAAAGAACTTTCTCCAAGACTTGCTGGATTACCAGGCAGGGTCTGTGTCAGGGTGCTACCAGGAGCAGTGAGCAATGTGGCTCATTTTGTTAAGAATTTTTTCAGTGACTAGCAATTTAAGCATGCTTTTGCAAGCTACCACTTAATTTTTCAAAAAGTTACTGCAGAACCAGGCAAATAGTATGCTTCCTTTTCAAAGTTTTTTTTTTTTAGTCATGAAAACACAAAATTTTCTTTTCTTTTTTTTTTTTTTGAGACGGAGTCTCCCTCTGTCGCCCAGGCTGGAGTGCAGTGGCCGGATCTCAGCTCACTGCAAGCTCCGCCTCCCGGATTTTGGCCATTCTCCTGCCTCAGCCTCCTGAGTAGCTGGGACTACAGGCGCCTGCTACCTCGCCTGGCTAGTTTTTTGTATTTTTTAGTAGAGACGAGGTTTCACCATGTTAGCCAGGATGGTCTCGATCTCCTGACCTCGTGATCCGCCCGTCTTGGCCTCCCAAAGTGCTGGGATTACAGGCTTGAGCCACCGCGCCCGGCCACAATTATAATTTTCTACCATATTAAAACACAGCAATTCTGCAGCCATTAAAGAGAATGAGAGACCTGAATGTAGTGACATGGAGAGATTTCAAAGATGTACTGTTAAGGGAAAAAAGCAACAGGCAGAAACTATGTTTAGGAAACATTTATTATTTAAATATAGAGAAAAATGATGAGAAGCATATGCAGTAAACTGTAAATTTGGTTACCATTGGGGCGAAAAATGGCGGTGCATGAGGGGTAAAAAGTAAACTTTTGCATTTTACTCTGTGTACTTCTATGTTGTTTGAGTCTTTTTTGTTGTTATTAATGTATTATTTATGTAATAAGATAGTTTTTAAAGTGTGACTGTAAATATCACAGCGTTTCAAACACACTGAGAAAAGCAGTTATTTCATCATCTGGTTTGTGTCTTGAGTATACATACGTATCTTTTTATTTCATTTACTGTAGTGCAGGTAAGAAGGGGTTAAGCCATCTAGGTCATTTTTAAACGTCTGGATTCTTGCAATCAAAGCAATCAAAATCCATTTCCACCTTAGCCCTCTGCCACCATTCATCAAATAGGTCCCGCTCTGTTGGGAAGACAATGTTGTTTCACAAGTAGGAAAAAACCCAGCTGCAAATGGTTTGCACAGCGCCGGTAGGGAGAAGTCTGCTGAGGATTCCAGGAGAAAGCGGTCAGCGTGTCTGGTCCTGTGAGGGTCGCGGAGTGTGCTTTGTTTTCCGACAGTGAAAGCTTCCCTGAACATCCTGGAGAGGAATGAAAAATGTTCCGACCTGCAGAGAGGGCATCAGGAATGAGTGTTAAACTAATGCTAACACGGAAGAAATAAGCATCAGGAGTTCTCTCTGAAGGAATGGGAGCTGCAGGTCCAAAGGAGCCTGCCTGAGCTGTCTTTCTGGTTTCATTTGTGTTGTCAGAAGCTCCACAGTCACTTCTTTTGATGTCTCACTTTCCTACATTGTCTGTTTCCAAACCACATTTTTGGGTTAGGGGAATTCTATGCTGGCCTGGGTGTAAATGGGGATTCTTGGTGAGGGCATGAGAGATTTTATATTTTTTTTAAATTTTTTTTTCTTTCTAGCCCTACCTACCTTTCACCTCCCTTAGGGGAAGACTTTATGTACAACCTCCACAAGGTAGAGAGAGATGTCATAGAAGAGGGACATATGGAACCACAGTGCTGTAATTTTCCTGGCAAAGAGTAAAGCTTATTACTTTGTCAGTATCTAACAGAATCTTTGTTTTTTCCTCTTTAAATATGATTCTGAGGCTCATGGGTGTGACCAGGTCATTTTTTGGGTTCAAGCAGGAATAGGAATTGCTAAAGGAATTTGGGAAGGAGTTGGAGGGGACTACTTCTTCACAAAACTGTCCCCCTGGTGGAAGGTTTTGCTTATTTTTCCCTTGATAGATTCCTACTGGATGGCCAAGTGAGTATCAGTGTGAAAATGTTTTAGAAGAGGTACCGGCTATTAGGTACTGAAAGCAGGCATAAGCCATGGAGCATCACCAGGTCATTCTCCCTTGCACAGTTCACGATTCAGACCTTTCCCCAAATGCTTATAAAGCTCCCGGTTTCATACCTAAAAGGAGACTTTACACTGGAAAAAAGTACATATATAAAAGCTATAGTTCAAGTCATTGGGACATAAAATAAAATGTGGAAAGTTAAAGAAGCAGGATTATTTAATATATATATGAAATTATCATATCATCATCTCCAAACCTAGAGAAAAATAGTAGTAGATGTCTTAGTGTGTGCTTCTCCAGGCATGCTCACTTTCTCTGAGAACAGACACCACTCTCCACTGCCCACAGCCAGCGCTACCCTTCTGCTCCTGTTATGTGGAGCAGACCCAGATGGTGGACACTTGACCCAGGAATGTTGCATCTAGAGACTGGGTTAGGCCAACAGGTTCCGTAATGGGGGTTTTATTTTTGAAATACACCCGATGTGTCTCCACTTCTCAGCATTCTCTTTCTTTCTCTGAAGTCCTTCTGCTGTTTTTGCCCTGGGGAAGAGGAGGAGAGGGGAGAAGCATTTCTAGACTAATAGGTTCAGGTTCAGGTGTCTGTGTCTTGTCCTGTAGAGAAGCCCTTTATTCATGTTACCAGAACCACAAGGTGCCTCTCAGGCAATAGAGTAGAGATAACTGGGTAAAGGGTCAAGGCGGATGGGCCAAGCAACAAGCCAATCATTTGTCTTTGCGGGAATTAAGAGAAAAATTCTCCCTCTGAGTGGAAGAATTAGAAAAAGGCACACCTCTGCATGGAGGAAGACTGGCAGATGCATGCTTGGCCAACTGACCAGTGTCTTTTTGTAAAAGTCAAAGGCTATCTTTTTCCAGACCAAAGGAGCCCAATGCCAGGGAGCACCACTTGGCAAGCATAATGCGGATTGTTTCAGACCATTCTTGCACCTTTGGCCTTTGTACAGTGCACGCATGGCTCAACCATACACAGAAACCCTGAGCCTGATAATCACTTCCCAGAGACTCCATGTTCCAGCTTGATGTCCAGAAAGTGTCTGAGATTTCCTAGGCCATTGAAGAGGGATGAGGAATGAGGAGGGACATGGCTGATGGGTGGTAGAACCAGCCACTCTTGTGCAAGGTAGGTGGGGACCAAGGAGGACAGAATTAATGGAGAACTCGGGCAGGGCCAGGGCTTCATGAATGCCAGCTTGATAAACACGTACCTGTAGCTATCACTGGGTTCTTGAAGTCTCATCATATTCTGGGTTTTGAAATTTGTTTTAATTAGAGTTCTGGTTTTTCATGCAAATTGGGTTTCACGAAATAGAAGTTACGTGGACAACATAAGGAGCTCCTTTTATTCCCACAATTTCGTTTTCCATGTAGACACGAGCTTCTCTCACATTTTTCTGTAACCAAACCTCTTATGGTTTTATGCAAGGTTTTGGTAATCAATGGTCTTCTCATTTACTCAAACCAATGTAGTCAAAGTTGTATATATGTAATTTTTTTTTGCTAGGCTCATGTACTCTGGTCTTCTTTAGGTTCTGGAATTAATAAATCACCTATACTGATTAATTCATGGTGTTTCTAGATAAAGATGAACCATGTTAGGCCCATGAGAGGCTTCAAGACAAAAATAATTCTGTAGTCAAGTAAGTTTAGAAAAGATTGCATAATATTTTCCTCTCTTCGTATTATCTTCTCTTTCATATTATTATCATTATCATATTAGAGTTTGTGAAAATTTCTCTAATAACTTTTTAACCTTGTTTGATGCAATATGCTCTAGACTTATTTGACTGTGAAACATTTTGTTGATGTAGAATAGTTCTATGAAAATATTTTGGTAAACACCCTTCTAGATTTAAGATTCCCAGAGCTGAAGATAATTAAGCAACATTTTTCTCTGGATGTTTAAAAAAGTAGCATACTTTCTAATTGGTTTGTTTTCCTATTTGTAAAATTATTTCTCCCTGTGTTAAAACAACTGACTGTGGGCTTCCATCTTCTCAAGTGGCCTATGCTACTCTGCCTTTTGTTTTTAATGCTTCCTTTACTTGAATAAGTTATGATTGTTTACCATCTATTCTTTCAAATTACTTTCATCTGAAAAATAATTTTAAAAAAATTTCATCTTTTCACATATGCTAGCATAGCTGTTTGCCACATACAAAGTGTTTTCACATTCATTATCTTATTGATTGTTGCTATGACACAGTCATTTTAAATAACCTTGCTGATGGTATTTAAAAATCATTAGGGCCATTAATATTCTATTTAGTCTGCAAAAAATTGAAATAGCTGACTCCTCTATATCACAGAACTAAGAGAATATAAAATTTTGCCTGTAGCAAAAATGCTCAAAGGTTTTACTTAAACACAGATTGCTAAACTTGAATAACAAATAAAGAGCAAGGAAGGTAAAGAGTGGAAGAGTCGTTTGCTATTGTTATTGCTAGAAATACTGCCTTTTAAAACACTATACTCCTTCTGATTGATTGATTTTAAATTCTGGTCATGCCACTTTCCAAGGCCATTATAGAAAATATATCCCCAAAGACTCTGGCACTCAAGTCATTATATTTTCTGGCAATCTCAGGAAATAAATATCTGAATAAAAATATTTTGTTATCTTTACAAAATTTATGAGAGGGAGCATTATTTTAAGGGTTAATTTTTAGTTACAAGTTGTAGAATTTCTTAGTTGTTTTATTTGCCTGATTTCTTTATTTTTATTTTAAGTTTCAGGGTGCATGTGCAGGATGTGCAGGTTTGTTATAAAGGTAAACGTGTGCCATGGTGGTTTGCTGCATCTATCAACCCATCACCTAGGTATTCAACCTAGCATGCATTAGCTCTTTTTCCCGATGTTCCTCCTCCTCCCTGTCCCCTACCAACAGGCCCCAGTGTGTGTTGTTCCCCTCCCTGTGTCCATGTGTTCTCATTATTCAGCTCTCATTTATGAGTGAGAACATTCAGTGTTTGGTTTTGTATTCCTGCATTAGTTTACTGAGGACAATGGCTTCCACCTCCATCCATGTACCTGCAAAGGACATGATCTCATTTCTTTTTATGGCTGCATAGTATGCCATGGTGTATATGTACCACATTTTCTTTCTCTAGTCTATCATTGATGGGCCTTTGGGTTGATTCCATGTCTTTGCTATTGTGAATAGTGTTGCAATAAACATACATGTGCTTGTATCTTTATAATAGAATGGTTTATATTGCTTTGGGTACATACCCTGTAATGGGATTGCTGGGTCAAATGGTATTTCTGGTTCTAGTTCCTTAAGGAATCACCACACTGTCTTCCACAATGGTTGAATTAATTTGCATTCCCAATGTAAAACTCTTCCTATCTCTCCGCAGCCTCTCCAGCATCTGTTATTTCTTGACTTTTAAATAATCGTCATTCAGGCTGGCATAAGATGGTATCTTATGGTTTTGATTTGTGTTTCTCTAATGATCACTGATGTGGAGCTTTTTTTCATATGTTTGTTGGCCACACAAATGTCTTCTTTTGAGAAGTGTCTGTTTATTGGACTAATTTCTATTAAAAATAAGATATATTTATTGAATGACTAAATAATGAAGTAATAGCAAAATCCTGGAATTTGTATCCTTTTCATATATTTTCTCTGACATTTTTAATATATATTATGCTTACATTCAGATCTTAATAATTCCTACTGAATTACAAGCTTCCAATTTTATTAAGGTATAATTGACAAACAATAAGTTACCTATGTTTAAAAGATAAGATTGATGTTTTTTGACATATGTACACACATATAGAATGGTCACCATAATCAAGATAATAAACATTTCCATCACCCCACAATTTTCTTTTGTTCCTTTGTGGTAATTTCTCACAGATTGCACTGTCCCCCAACAATCACTGGCCTGCTTTCTGACACTATGATTTAGTTTGGATTTTCTAGAACTTCATACAAATGAAATCATACAGCATATACTTTTTTGTTTCTGGCTTCTTCCACTCAGCTAAAGATTTTTGAGGTTCTCTATGTTGCTGCATGTGTCAATAGTTTATTCCTTTTTAAATTATCTTTTGAACATAGAATATATTTTTGAGCATAATTATTGCTGAGTATTGATTTACTATATGGATACTTCATATTTTATCTATTCATCTGTTGCAGTGCAATGGGCTGTTTCTAGTAGTTTTTTGGCTATTATAAATAAAATTGCTATAAAAAGTACCTAGCAGTAGAATAGCTGAATAAAATGATAGGTGTAAGTTTCCTTTTTTTTTTTTTTTTGAGAAGTTTGAGAAATTTTGAAATGTCATTTGTGAAAACATCTCAATAAATGATAGATTACTAGTCACAAATTCAAAAAATACCTTGGGCATGTGTTATGTGCTGGATACAGTGCCAGAGCTGAGGGTATAATGGAAACAAAAATAAACAACTTGCCTGTTTTCATGTACCTTATAGTACGGCATAGGAAACAGAAGTTAATTAAATAACTATCCTAATAATTGTGTAACTACACATTAACATATTTACTCTGAAGAAAAGGAATGTGATTCTATGAAAGGATATCATACAGGGATATCTCATTTTATCAGCTTTATGTGCTTTGCAGAAATTGCATTTTTTAAAAATTGAAGGCTTGTGGCAACACTGGCTTGAGCAAGTCGACTGGCACCAATTTTCCAACAACACGTATTCACTCTGTGTTTGTGTGTTACATTTTGGTGATCTTTGCAGTTATTTCACACTTTTATTATCATTATTATATCTATTGTGGTGATCTGTGATCAGTGATCATTGATGTTCCTATTTTAATTGCTTTTGGGACATCATGATCCATGACCATGTAAGACTGCAGACTTAACTGGTAAATGTTGTGTGTGATCTGACCACTCCACCAACTGGCTGTTTCCCTGTCTCTCTCCCTTTCCTTTGACCTGCTTATTTCCTGAGACACAAGATGGAAATTAGGCCAATTAATAACTATCACAGCCTCCAACTGTTGAAGCGAAAGAAGAATCATACGTTTCTCCCTTTAAAATCAAAAGCTAGGAATGATTAAGCTTAATGAGGAAGGCATGTCTAAAGCCAAGGTAGGCCAAAAGCTAGACCTCTTGTGGCAAACAGCCAAGCTGCGAATGCAAAGGAAAAGTACTTGAAGGAAAAGATAAGTGCTACTCCAGTGAACACATGGATGACAAGAAACCGAAACAGCCTTATTGCTGCTACGGCGAACATTTCAATGATCTGGATAGAAGATCAAACCAGTCACAATATTCCCTTAAGCCAAAACCTAAGCCAGAGCAAGGTTTTAACTCTCTTCAATTGTGTGAAGGCTGAGAGAGGTGAGAAAGCTGCAGAAGAAAAGTTGGAAGCTAGCAGAGGTTGGTTCATTAGGTTAAGGAAAGAAGCTGTTTCCATAATATGAAAGTGTGAGATGAAACTGAAAATGCTGATGTTAATGAGGTTGTAGTGAGTTATCCGGAATATTTAGCTGAGATAATTGAGGAAGGTGGCTACAGGAAGTGGCAGATTTTCCATGTAGATGAAACAGTCTTCTAATGGAAGAAGATGCCATCTAGGACTTTCCTAGCCAGAGAGGAGAAATCAATGCCTAGCATCAAACTTCAAAGGACAGGCTGACTCTTGTTAGGGTACTAATGCAGCTGGTGACTTTAAGTTGAAGCTAATGCTTGTTTACCATTCTGAAAATCTTAGGGTTTTTAAGAATTGTGTTAAATCTACTCTGTTTCTGCTCTATAAATGAAACAACAAAGCCTGGGTGACAGCACATCTGTTTATAGCATGGTTTATTGAATATTTTAAGCCCACTGTTGAGACCTGCTGCTCAGAAAAAAAGATGCAAAATATTACGGCACACTGACAATGCATCTGGTCACTGAATGGCTCTAATGGAGATTTACAAGGAGATTAATGTTGTTTGGATACCTACTAATACAACATGCATTCTGCAGCCCATGGATCAAGGAGTCATTTCAATTTTCAAGTATTATTTAAGAAATACATTTTGTAAGTCTACAGCTGATGTACATTGTGATTCCTCTGATGGATCTGGGCAAAGAAAATTAAAAACATGGAAAAAGCTCACCATTCTTGTCCCGACCCGCAGGACAGTCAAACGGGCCCTGGAAGGGGGAGTGGGAATGGAGGAGACAAGAAAACATGAGAAATGGAGACAAGACAAATAGCCTGATCAAGTCTCGTTTATTGAATGCAGGGTCATGCCTTATATAGGCTGGCAGAGGAAGAGGTTGGGCCGGGCGGTGACGGGGGGGGGGGGGGGGCTTCTCAAATTACAATTGTGCATGCGCCGTGGGTTTGTAATTTTCCCAGGCGCGGGATCGCGCTTGCGCCGTAGGCTGCATATCTTCCTGGGCGGGAAAAATGTTTGCGCGGGCGCGGAAAGGTTGGCGCCCTGGGGAAAAGTCTAGGCACGCGCGGGAACAGTTTGGGCACGCGCGGGAAAAGCTTTAGGCGCGCGCGGGAAAGGTTTGTAATAAGGAACCCGGAAATGTGCCATTTTGTCTCCGCTTTGCGGACATCAAGCAACAGAGGTCGGCTAACTCCGGGCCTCATGGCTCCGGACACATTCTAGATGCCATTGAGAACAATTTTTGATTCATTAGGGAAGGTAAGATATCAATATTAACAGGGGTTTGGAGGAAGTTGATTCCAACCCTCATGGATGACTTGGAGGGCTTCAAGTGTTCAGTGGAGGAAATAACTGCAGATGTGGTGGAAATAGCAAGAGAACTAAAAGTAGGAGTGGAACCTGGAGATGTGAGTGAATCTTGTGATCAAACTTTAATGGATGAAGAGTAGAGTCTTATGGATGAGCAAATGAGTAAATTTCATCTCAAGAAACCACTTCCTTTGCTCATCCAATTGTTTTAAATAGGATGATAACATAACCAGATTTGGATTTTGAAATGATCATTCTGGCTGCAGCATGGAGAACAGATTACAGGAGGGACTAGGATGGGAGTGGAAGACCAGTCATGAAGCTGTTGAAATGGGCCAGTGTGACTTGAGGTGGTGTGCAAGGCAATGGAGTCAAACATATGGATTTGAGAGCTGTTTGAAGGATAAAATTGACATGTCTAAGATATATTGTCTTATTTCATTCTCTGTTGCTATAACTGAATACCTGAGACTGGGTATTTTATAAAGAAAACAATTATTTCTTACAGTTCTGGAGGCAGAGAAGTCCAGGGTTGATGGGCCACGTCTGACTTTTGGATGGGACAAACATTCAAACCATAGCAATGTGTAAGGTAGAGTGTGCAGTGCAAAGAAAAGTCAAGGTTTCTGGCTTGTACAAGAGTGCCATTTGGTCACATAGAGATCACTAGAACAGGGCCAAGTTTATGGGAAGATGCCAAGTTTGGTTTTGAAAAGTTGAGTTTGTGCATGGCATGTGAGACATATCTGTGTAGATGAGTCTTCTTTCTTTCTTTTCTCTTTTCTTTCTTTTTTTTTTTTTTTTTTTCAGTAGGGTCTCTTTTTGTTGCCCAGGCTGGAGCACAGTGGTGTGATCATAGCTCACCGCAGCTTTGATCTCCTGTGCTGAAATGATCCTCCCATCTCAGCTTCCCAAGTGGCTGGGATCACAGGTGTGCAACAGCATACCTGGTAAGTTTTTAAAACTTTTTTTGTAGAGATGAGGATCCACTAGTTGTCCAGGCTGCCCTCGAACTCCTGGGCTCAAGCAACCCTCCTGCCTTGGCCTCCCATGTATATGGGTCTTGAGTTCAAAGGAAAAGTTTGGGCTAGGGCTATATATACATATAAGGAGATAACAATCAAAATGATAATATCGAGTAAGGAGGACCTGCCACCGTGCATCACAGAGTGCTAAATGCAAAAACAATAGCTTTTGAGGATTTATAGATCCAGGTGTAAGGCTTTTCTTTCTACCTTTAAAATTGAGCAGCAGGCGGTAGCTTTCATGTACCTCCTCAAAGTGATATCCCTGCTAAAAATGAAATTTAAAATGCTGTAATTAGGTAGGAAAAAACTCTAACTGTAACATTTTAAGTGCTTCTCTTCTCAAAAGTTTAGTGACTGTATCTCACAAATTCAAACTCTAGTTCAAGATTTTGGTGTTGAATTCAAAGAACAGATAGTTCAACTCATGACGTCATGGAAGTTCACTGGTTTTTCCATAGGATTATAGTAATTTATGGTAAAAGTGGCCATATGTTAAAACCTTCAAGGGCAAGGTGGGTGGGAGCCAATTTTGTGACTTAAATTCAAGGACTTGGCCTCATATATCCGTTTTCTTTCTCCCTGTGCATTTTACTATTTCCATCTTCTTCTGGATAATTACCAGAAGCACTGTACCACTCACTTTGAACAGCTTTGTCATCTTTTCCTCCTTGATCCTGCTGTAGAGTTGAAATTCTGAATTTATGACATTGAAATCATTTTCATGGCAACAGACTGTGGCATCATAAAAACTGCCCAATAGAAGTGTCTGAGAAATTGCCAAGATGGATTTTTGGGCAACATAATCCAATAATTACTGGAATTGATGTTGACAACTTGCCCTCTGTAAATGTCCTAATGTCGGACTATACCTTAAGATTTTTGCTGGAATGTGTAGAATTAGTGTGAAATTCATGTGAGACCTATATTCGTTTCTAATCTTCATCTACTTTTGGAAGTATTTAGCTAAGGAGCCTATGCAGAGATAGACTCTGAGAATAAACTTGGTCATCCAATAAATCTGATTTGAGTCCCAGTTTTGGGTCGTGCTCTCTGTGTACCATTAGTAAGCATTTTGTCAGATATTAAGATGGTGAATCCAGCTTTCTTTTGGTTTATGTTTTCTTGTTATGTCCATTTGAATCTTTTGTTTTCAGTTTTTAATCTGACTGTTGTTGCATTTGAATCTGGTTCGTGTAGATGATATACAGTTGTATTATTCTCCAGTTCAACCTGCCAGTCTCTGTCTTTTGGTTGGTAAATGTAACCCACTAACATTTAGTAACTTTAATATTAATATTTGTTATAATTTATTTGGTCATTTTATGTTTTCCATTTACTCCCTTATTTTTTCCTTTTGTTATTTTAGTCCTTACTTTTCTTTAGAAAGATCAAATTTTCTTTTTCTGGTTGCAAATGTACACATTCTATTTTAATACTTTGGTCATTGCCCTTAAGACTCATTCTTATATTTATTTACCCATACTGATTTTTAAAAACAATATCTATGCTGATATCTGTATATTCTTTTTATTTTTAAATCTCCTTATCTTTTCCAAATGCCATCTTGGAGAGTTTCTCAATGTAATATTCTAGCTAACAAGTTTGTACTCTCTTTCCTCCTATTGTTTATCCTGTTGCTCTATTTTAAAATCTCAACTACCATATTTTTATACTTAATATTTACAGTGGGTTTTTTTCTTATAACTTCCTGTTTATGTTTCATGTTACTAATAACTTTTCTTATCTTCTGAAAGACATTTAATGTCATGCTGATATGGTTGAGATCTGTGTCCCACAAAATCTCATGTCAAATTGTAGTCCCCAGTGTTGGAGGTGGGGCCTGGTTAGATCACTGGGTGGATTTCTCATGAATGGTTTAGCACCATCCCCTTGGTGCTGCTCATGTGATAGTGAGTGAGTTCTTGTGAGGTCTGGTTGTTTAAAAGTGTGCAGCACCTCCCCCCTCACTGTTTCTTGCTCCTGCTCCCACTATGTGAGACACCTCCCTCCCATTTTGCTTTCTTCCATGATTCTTAACTTCCTGATGCCTCCTCAGAAGCCGAAACCACTATGCTTCCTGTACAGCCTGCAGAACTGTGAACCAATTAAACATCTTTGCTTTATAAAATACCTAGTCTTAGGTATTTCTTTATAGCAGTGCAAGAACAGACTAATACAGAAAATTGGTACTGAGGTGTGGGGCATTGCTATAAAGATATCTAAAAATGAGGAAGCAACTTTGGAATTAGGTAATGGGCAGAGGTTGAAAGAGTGTGGAGGGCTCAGAAGAAAAGAAGATGAGGGAAAGCTTGGAACCTCCTAAGAGACTGGTTGAATGGCTATGAACAAAATGCTGGTAGTGATATGGACAGTGAAGGCTAGGCTGAGCAGGTCTCAGATGGAAATGAGGAACTTACTGGGAACTGGAGAAAAGGTCACTTTTGTTATGCCTTAGCAAAGAACTTTTATGCATTGTGCTCTTGCTTTAGGGATCCGT
Organism: Trachypithecus francoisi; assembly: GCF_009764315.1. NCBI lineage: Eukaryota > Metazoa > Chordata > Mammalia > Primates > Cercopithecidae > Trachypithecus > Trachypithecus francoisi. Next base: position 40,700,891 of record NW_022681463.1, read on the forward strand.
GGAACTTTGAACTTGAGAGTGATGATTTAGGGTATATGATGGAAGAAATTTCTAAGCAGCAAAGTGTTCAAGAAATAGCCTTGTTGCTTCTAACACCTATGTTCATATGCGAGAACAAAGAAATGACCTAAAGTTGGAACTTATATTTAAAGGGGAAGCAGAGCATAAGTTTAGAAAATTTGCAGCCTGGCTATGTGGTAGAAAAGAAAAGCCCATTTTCAAGGGAGGAATTAAAGAAGCCTGAAGAAATTTGCATGAGTAAAAAGAAGCCAACTGCTAATAGCCAAAACAATGGAGAAAAGGTCTTGAAGGCATTTCAGAGACTTTTGCAGCATCCCTTCCTATCACAGGCCCAGAGGCCTAGAAGGGAGGAATGGGTTTGCAGGCCAGGCCTAGGGTACTGCTGCCCTGCGCAGCCTCAGAACACTGCTCCCTACATCCCAGTCACTCCAGCTCCAGCCATCGCTCAAAGGGTCACAGTTATAACTCATGCCATTGCTTCAGAGGGTGCAAGCCATAAGCTTTGGCAGCTTCTATGTGGTGTTAAGCCTGTGGGTGCACTCAGTGTAAGAGCTGAGAGTTTAGAATCTCTGCCTGAATTTCAGAGGATGTATAGAAAAGCCTGGATGTCCAGAAAGAAGCCTGCTGCAGGGGTGGAGCCCTCATCAAGAACCTCTACTGAGGCACTGAAGAGGGGAAATGCAGGATTGGAGTCCCCACACAGACTCCCCACTGGGGCACTGCCTAGTGGAGCTGTGAGAGGAGGGCTACCATCCTCCAGATCCCAGAATGGTAAATCCACTGACAGCTTACACACTGTCCCTGGAAAAGCAACTGGCTACTCAATGCCAGCCCTTGAGAGCAGACTCAGGACTGAACGCTGCAAAGCCGTAGGGGTGGAACTGCCAAAGGACTTGGGAGCCCACTACTTGTATTGGTCTTCTCTGGATGTGGGACATGGAGTTGAAGGAGATTATTTTGGAACTTTAAGGTTTAATGACTGCCTTGCTGGGTTTCAGACTTGCATGGGTCTTTCTTTTGGCCGATTTTTCCCTTTTGGAACAGCAGTATTTACCCAATGCCTATGCCCCTATTGTATGTTGGAAGTCACTAACTTGTTTTTGATTTTACAGGCTCATAGGCAGAAGGGACTAGCCTGTCTCAGATCAGACTTTGGACTTTTGAGTAAATACTGAAATGAGTTAAGATTTTGGGGGACTGTTGAGAAGGTGTAAATGTATTTTGCAATGTGAGAAGTATATGAGATTTGGGGGGCCACGGCCAGAATGATATGGGGGATCTGCGTTCCTCCAAATCACATGTCAAATTGTAGTCTCCACTGTTGGAGGTAGGGCCTGGTGGGAGGTAGTTGAAACTCATGAATGATTTATCACCATCCCCTTGGTGGTGTTCTCAAGATAGTGAGTTCTCATGAGATCCAGTTATTTAAAAATGTGTAGCACTTCCCCTGTCCTTGCTCCTGCCATCTGAAATGCCGTGCTCCCCCTTTGCCTCTCACCATGATTGGAAGCTTCTCAAGGCCTCTCCAGAAGTAGAAGCCACTATACTTCCTGTACGGCCTGTGGAACAGTGAGACCATTAAACCTCTTTGCTTTATAAATTACCCAGTCTCAGGTACTTCTTTATAGCAGTGCAAGAATGAGCTAATATACATGTTTATTTTAAGTTCTTTGTCATGTTCCATAACACTGCTTTAGATATTTCCCTTTGGTTGTCTTTACAGTAGTCATGTTCCTCAAATATCTAGTTATTTTGTCTTATAAGCTCATTTTCCTCTAGGGGTATCAGCTTCTTTTCTCTGTTTAAGGGAAGGGTCAAAGGCTGTGCCCAAATCTGTGTCCACTCTGGTGGGCTTAAAAGAGAAGAAAGACTGTATTCCTTAGATCCTTAGATTCCACATGGTTACCCTTGATGACATTTTACCAAATACTTGTGTTAAGGTTTTACCTTCAGGCACTCAAAGACAAGCATCATCGAGAGAAAGCAGTTGGTATTCTACATGCAGAGGAAATTGAAGAGTGGAGGCTCCAGAAGCATTTGCTCTAAGCTAATGTTACCATGAGGCGAGTGTTGGGATAAATATCTGTGGGGAAGTGCCAGGCAAAACTTGTCCTTAGGGAAGACTTTAGAGAGATAAAAGCAGAATTTAAGAGCTTCCCTCATCCAGGTGCAGTGGCTCATGCCTGTAATCCCAACACTTTGGAGGCCAAGGCAGGTGGTTGGCTTAAGCCCAGAAGTTTGAGACCAGCCTGGGAAACATCATGAAACCCCATCTCTACAAAAAACAAAATATAAAAATTAGCTGGGTGTGGTGGTGCATACCTATAGTACCAGTTACTCAGGAGGCTGAGGTGGGAGGATTGCTTGAGCCTAGGAACTTGAAGCTGCAGTGAGTCATGACTGTGCCACTGCACTCCAGCCTGGACAGTAGAGCAAGACCTTGTCTCAAAAAAAAAAAAAAAAAAAAAAAAGCTTTCCTCTACTAGAGCTTCTCACTAGTTTTGAGACAAGAAACAAGCACCATTTTGGTGGCCACTCTCTCTTTTTGACCTCATAAAACAGGTAGTTCTGGATTCTGGAGTTTTTATTCCTGTAGAGTCTATGTCCCTTGAAGGCAGGGATCATGTCTGTCTTGTTGCCTATTTTCTCTTACTTGCTTCTGCCATTATCCTTTTATTCTTGACTTTCCTATTACGTAGGGTTTAGGTTTAACTGTGACTCTCAAACAAGTAGAAGTTTCTTTTCCTTTCATGCCAAAGGCTAGTGGAAAATGATCTAGGGCGGATATAGTGGCTTTGCTTCATAGAATCCTCTTACTGGTGAGGCCCAGTCTCTTACTGGTTTACCTCCCTGCCAACCCTGAGCTGTAGTTCAAGATGGTGACACCACCTTCTATGCAGAGGATAGGCAAGAATGAAGAAGGATTAGTAAAAGATATAACCTGGTTGTTTCCTGGCGGGATGTTTCAGGAAGCTGCCTCATAAAACTTGTCTTTACGTATAAGCCACAACTTAATTGCATAGCTATAGCTAGCTTCAGGGAAACTAGTCTTTACTGTGTCTAGCCACATACCCAACTAAAAATTCTACAATTACGGAATAAAGGAAGAATAATTGCTGGGAACAACCAGTGGTCTCAGTTACATCTTCCTTCTTTTCTTCTTCAATGTAGCTTGTTTTTCTAGTTTCTTTTGTTCCTGACTTCTTTTCATTCCTTCCCCAAACATTATTTAGTGTCTAATGTGCACCAGGGGCTATGTTTTGGCTTGCATTTCTATCATTTGTTTGGAGGACAAAGATACTTTGCTATATAATGAGGAAATCTCAGGGAGAAAAGTATAGGTTGGATACAGAAGTTATACTGGTATGAAAATGGTTTGCTATTTACAGATGAAGAAACAGATCAAGGACTTTCTAGGCAGGAGAAGAATCATGACTTCAGTCACAGAGGTAGAAGTAGTGTGGAGGTAAATAGATGAATTTGACCAAATACTAGGCTATATTTAAAAGAATAGGGGGAGGAACATTTGGAGAGGTGGGTATCAAACCATGACGACACTTTAATGGCAGATAAAGGTGTTTAGAGTTAGGCAACAGGGAGCCTCTTCAAATTTATACCTAGGAGAGTAGCTTATGAACACAAAATTTTAGGAATCATGTGGCCTGAGAGGAGCCTGGAGACATTTAAGTTTGAGGTCTAAAATGTTGACATAGGGAGGGAAAGTGGTAACCAGTAGACACTGTCTCCTTGTGCCACCACCATATTTAGAACATGGTTTCCACTTTTTAGTTTACCTCAGAGTCCAAGATGGCTGTGGGAAATCTATATGTTGCCCTTACCTTCCAGGAACGATGGAAAAATGGGACTCTGGATCAGTTTCCTCTATGTATACTTCTTGGTAGTTGCCTATCACACTTGCATGTTTATCTCATTGGTCAGAACTTAGTTATGTGACTACATCTATCTGTAGGGGAAACTGGGGAATCTAATATTTTGTTCTGAGCGATGATATACTCAGCTAAAAAAAAAATTAGTATTTAGTTACTATTAGGGTGGTGTCCCAACCTTGTTATTAAGAAAGAAGTAAGGACTGAATATTAGAAGGCAATCAGCAGTTTCTTCCCTATCTTACATTAGCCTACTTAAGGGAAGTATGTCCAAAACTCTGTGGCTGGCGAAGTGGGGTAGTGGTTAAGGGACTTTATGCCAGGTAAATGTTATGAGAGGAAAAATGTGTGGAGGGAGAATTAAAAAAGGACATAGAGGGTCAGAATATTTTCAAATGAACTACTCTGGGAAATCTCCTGTCTACAGTGTCAACAGTTGAGCATTGGCAATGTGACAACTCATGCCAAGGGAGGTGGGTAGGGCTGTAGCCCTGCTGTGTACTTCTAGGGAGCATCATTCATGTGGAATATACGAGTGGTGCCTCTGAAATTGCAATACAATCCAGCAGCAGCCTGGGCTGCTGTCGTGGAGTAGGGGTGGTCCTGACACTGTGGCCTGACCCTATTCTTTTATTTAAGGGTTCTTAGTGGCAGGCAGCTCAAAGCAGTCTTCTCAGTTCATTGTATTCTCTGTTTCTTCAGCAAGAACACTTACAGAGTAAGAAAGGATGAGAGAAAGGGAAGGGGATGGGATGTCAACTAGACTCCTGTTTTAAGAGTCTGAATGACTAGTGGTCTTTATTTGATTCACTTCATACAGCTTGGGGAAGAAATTAGAAATCCTAGCTGGACACTTTAAGATTTTATCAGCAATTTGGACTTCCAACTTGGAACTATCGATTATAGGCAATTTTAATAAAAAACCGAGGGGTTTCACAGAGGCTTAGAAAGAAAGAACAAGAGTAATGAGAGCAACAGTGACGTGGTGGGAAAATTCTATTGAACTTGGAGTCATACAATGCGAATTTTAATTACAACTTTGTCACTTGCGAGCGGGGTGATCTTGGTCAAATTATGTAATATCACTTGAGTTTCAATTTGCTTATCTATAGAGATTAATTATAAAAGAATAATCCCAAGGTTGCTGTGAGGAATCAAGGAGTTAGTGAATAATGGACACAGAGGCTGCTGCTAGTGTAACAGGAAAACTAAAGGGCAACTGGGAACATCTGACACTGGTGATAAAGTACATTCAACCTTTTCTTGCCAATATCCTCAGCCCCTCCTGAGTTACCTCCCTTCCATGTGATTGTAGGGCTCTAGGCGTGCCTTTCCTAGGTCCACATCTGGGAAAATAACACAACCATGAATATTTTCACCACAAAATTGTATGGTCACCAACCTCAATTTGGCCTTTAAAACTGCTCACTGATTCTTCTATGCTTTGTTCTTTCTGGTTTTGTATCTTTTTTTTTTTTTTTTTTGAAATGGATGCTCCAAAAATGTTACTCCCCTTCTCCCCTCCTGCCCTGGCTTCCCCTCCCTTGGCCCTTATCAAGTGACATCACTTCCCATTTCACAGAGAAATTAGATGCCTTTTTAACTCTGTCAGCACTTAACCAGCAAGCTTAACTTTCTTCACATCCATCCTTCCTGCCTTCCTTCTTGTTAATGGAAGAGGTGACCTTCATGTAATGGGCAAGTCCTCTTTATTTGTTTTGGGAGTCTCACCCTGCCTGCTTTCTCAGGATTCTGGTTTCATCAATCATCCTTTCACTTCTGTATCTTAAAGTTTTCCTTTCATACTGACTCTTTTTTGTAAGCATTTAAACATCCCTTACTTATTTCCATTTTAAGAATAAAAGCTGGCCAGGTGCTATGGCTCATGCCTGTAATGCCAACAATTTGTGAGGCTGAAGTGGGAAGATTGCTTGAGCTCAGGAGTTTGGGACCAGCCTGGGCAACATGGTGAGACCCCTCTCTCTACTATAAATATTAAAAATAATTAGCTGGGCGTGGTGGCACGTGCCTGTGGTCTCAGTGACTCCAGAGGCTGAGGCAGAGGAGGATTGCTTGAGCCTGAGAAATCGAGACTACAGTGACCTATGATCAAGCCACTGCACTCCAGCCTGGGCAACAGAGTGGCACCCTGTCTGAAACAAAACAAACAAACAAAATAATCAAATCTTCCTTGACTGAATTTCCTATTCCAACATCTTCCTTCACACTACTCATATTCCATGTACAAAGTCATCTACATGGCTAACTTCAGTGTCAACAGGACAGACAGAGAAGTACTCATCTCCTTCAGAGAAGCATTGCAAGTTACAAAGTAATGGGTAGGGATGTATAATGATCCTATAGCAAGGGAAGTGAATAATTAAAATGCAATCTACCACATCCTCTTTATTGCTAGACTCTTTGAAAGAGTTGTCTCTATTGCTAGATTTAAAAAAAAAATCTATTTCTTCAATTTGGTTTCTGCCTCCACCACTTTAGTGAAACTGCTCATGCCAAGGCCATTGATGATTTTCTTGTTGTTAAAACCAAAGCACATATTTCCGTTATACAGTACCCAGCTTTTACCAACATTTGAAACATAGACCCCTCCCTCCTATCAATTCTTTCCTTGGCATCTTGACTTTACTCCCCTGGTTCCCCACCTCTCTCTCTGGCTGCTTTTTCTTGCTGTCTCTTGTGGGCTCTATTTCCTTGGGCAATTCCTTAAATGTTGGTTTGTGTCATGTCAATTCCCTTCTGAATCCCTCAATAATCTCTACTTCCAGTTCTCCAATCATGTTCTACATTTTGCAGTACATCCTAGATGTGCCAAAGTATAGCTTTTCTTATTTTTAATAACAGATAAAATTGTGCTCAACCCTCTTCCCCCTAGAAAGGGGTGGCAGGGAAAAACAAATGAATTCTATTAAAAAATTAAACAAATTAAATCAATTCATCTTCTAGTTTTAATGTCTCTTGCAGGTAAATATTATGTAAACTCAATCTTCCTTTAGTGTGGTTTCTTATCTCAAGGAGGCTTCTTTCCTTGTCACTGCCTGCCTGTCGAGGGAGTGTGGATGCAGAGGTGCACGTAAGCCTTTAGCTGTTGATAGAAGCATGGACATCTAACGGGTTTATTGAAAGTACTGAATTCAGTAGGGTGGAAGCTGAAAGCAACTTTATTTTCTCTTACCATTACCCCATTCAAATCAGCTTTCTCTTCTGGTTACTCTCTAATAACTGAAGGAAATTTGGGCTAGGATTAAAGATTTTTGTGGTTATATAATAAAATAATACAGCCTAATTTAGTTATCATACAATACTAATCTCCAATCCAGTTTGCTTCTCCACAAACCAGTTTTGCCCTGCCTAGAATCCTCCAGTGGGAGGAAGAAATAGTTTCTTCTCTGTTTTTCATTCATTGTTTTTGAAGCCCGTCAAAGGGAGGAAAGAGGTGAGGAAAAAAAGAGATTTTTCCTTAGGTTCATTTTATCTTGTGTTGATGCTCTCTGGTTGCAAGAGATAAGTATAACAAACTGACTCTCTCACTGGGCTCTTTGTGCATTTTTGGAGATGTTCCCACGGCTGGGAGTCGCAAAATTGCGTTTTGCTTGACTTTGGGCTTAATTGCTCCAGCAGTCACACCTGCTCATCACCTCACCCCTGCCCTCATTCCTAGCCCCCAGCTTCCACTGCCCTCTGGATTCTGCTGTCCCCAGTGATCCTGGGACCACCACTCCCTGGTCCTCTGTGTTGCTCCTCCAGGGTTCTCTTGGAAGAAAACTTTTATCAGAAATGTGCTTTTAAGAGAGAGTGATGAGGCTCTTCTTCCTCCTTCTCCTCTTTGTCCTCTTTCTTTCCTTCTCTCCTTTTTTTTTTTTTTTTACATTTTGAGGATGGGTTAGGTTTCAGTGGAAATCAACAGCAACTGGAAAAGAAAGTATTAGGCTATGAATAAGTATGGAGCTACAAAAGATTTATTACAAGCCTTAATTGCATTATTTGCAGTGAAATCTATAATACCTGCCCATTAAGCAAATCCAAATAAAACAAACACATGGTATTAAGGAGTAACAGAGAAGGGAAGAGGTTAATGAATGACTGTCAATAAGCAGTAAAAATTAAATGGATACTTAGAATATTCATTCATCTTTTGGCAAAAGTTAAGAAATGTTTTATCTTAACAGTCTGAACAAATGTTCAGGAAAATATAATGCTCTATTTTTAACTGATACTCCTTTTAATCAAAGATATGTTAATCTGTTTTTAGTAAATGAGTAAAGGTAGAACTTTTTACCTTTTTGTTATTGAAATCACACAAAACATGTTGAGACTCAAACCTGCGGTTTTAAGGAAAAGCAGCTTAACAGATATGGTCACTTTGGGATGTAGGAGTTGTTCACAACCTAAGCAATATATCAGAGTTGAGTTAGGGATGAATGAGACATTTGCCTTTCTTGTAAAACAAGGGAGAAAGGCTTCTGTGAAATGGAAAGCACGATCCCTTTCGTAGAATAATTTTAAGAAGAAATATGTACGAAAGTTGAGGGTACAGAGATTAGTTTCTTGAAACCATTTTGCCCATTTTTTTCTCTTTGGAAACCCTAGTATACCCTCCAGGGATATGTATACTTCCAGTTACTGTTTTAGGGAGTGACCTCTCCATTTAGGATGTGAGGGATTCTTGATGCTCACTGTATTCGCTTTCTTTTAGGCTTCTGCCAAAACTCTGAGCTACAGGGAGTATCATATTTAACTTCCCATTTCACACATATATATATTCTCCTGGGAGGAGAATCTGTAGCTCTCATTAGCTTTATAAGGGTCCACTTTACCCAAAAGAGTTAAGAAATGCTGACCAACAGATTGACCTCCTTTTGCAATCCTATTATTAGGCCACTATAAATGAGGCATATGACTGTATATTGCATACCATACATAACATTCCTGCCTTGTTTTGATTCTCCAGACCAAATGGTCCGCTTCTGTCAAATTCTTCCCATATCCACTGGGGACTCAGCTGCCATTCCACAGGGCATGAGAGTGCAAATTAGTTATTCAGGCTCCTTTGGCAAACAGCGAGAGCACTGTGCAATCTGTTACCCCATTTAAATATCTGTGGCACAAACAATCACTTAAACGTGATTATAGTTATTTGATGCTACAACTTAATTTCATGATAAAATTGTATGTTTTAAAAGATTTCTTTGCCAGTTTTTTATAAGATCGTGTTGTACAAAGGACTTGCTTTGCTTGAAATCAGATATCCATTGGTAATTTGCACAACATGCACACCAAACATGGAATGTTTTTGTGGGAAGGCAAAAAGACCAGTAGCAAGACTATGTTTTGTTTACTTTAGAAAAACGCTGCAAGGCAAGGACTTTTAAGGATTATGCTTTTGGATGGGTGCAGAGGTAGTGGGAAAGAGGGGAAATACTTATCTGAAAAATTCCTTAACCGCAGCTGAGACCTACACAGGTAAAAAGATGACACAAAGGAAGACAGAAAAGTGCATCCTAATCTAACCGAACTGAGAGAATCACCAAACTGTCAATTCACCGAGCTGTGGATGTAGAAACAGAATGGAGCCTTTCAATTCTGCTGCCTTCTCCCTGGGGTTAGAGACTGGTTGCCATGGATATTCTGGATTCCTGCAGCTAATGGGAGGGAGTTCTGTAGTGTGGTATCCTGGGGACCCGCCAGGGTGAGACATGAAATGGAGGCCTGTGGGTGTGGTGGTGGAGGTCTGGGAAGCAGAGGTCATAGGGTCGCTTTCCAGCAGAGTTAAAGCTGATTTTATTTCAAGTCACATTCATTTGGCAATCTATATTTTCCTGAAAAACAGACCTTTTTGTCCCTCCCCTACTGAGCAAAGAGAATCTTCATCTCCTTAAAATGGTTGCGATCACAGCACTAAGTAGTGTATGCTATAATTAGATGTGCAACAGTGGTTCAGAGAAGGAATTTTTTTCAATGTAATTGTTGGGGGTAGGGGGAGAGGGGAAATAATTTTAGTTTGGTTCAGAGATTGAACTGTTTTAAAATGCCCCATATATGTATGTAGCAAATAGGGTGAACCAATAGGAAAGTTTCTGATTTACTCTGTCATTTAAAAAATGAATTGGTATTTGGCCTCTTCTTTCTTTCCAGTAACTCATGGCAATGTAGCCTTCTCTCCAGGCCTTGTATCTGCCTTTCACTCTGCCTCAGTTTTTAACCAGGTCACAGTGAAAAACACTTTCTTTCTCTATAATCTTTTGGAGAATGTCCCTCTCTGGCTGGATAGTCAAGCACTTTAAAGTCAAGTTATTCGACAGTGGTGGCTAATGCTGATTAGTGTCTCTGCCCTGACCTTTGAGCCTTCTTCTCAGCAGAGCATTGAAATGGTGATGGGGTCCTCCTTACATGATTTCAGTAAGCAAAATATTCAGCACTAACTATCAATGCCGTCTTTCTGTTCAAAATTCTTTCAGTCCTCACTGAAGGAGTTGCTCTAATGTGGATTAAATAAATCACAGTCACCAGTGCTGCCTGGTAAGGTGGAGACGTGTGGGTTCAAAAATAAGACTGTTTTTGGTGTTTAATATGTTACTTGCTTTTAAAACATCACATGGTTTTTGCTTGGCACTCATTGTGTAGCTGGTTGGCAAGGGCAACAGAGGAAGGTTGGCCTCTGCTGATCCCTGAATCCCAAGAATAGAACTGCAATTTAATATTATCAGCCTCATGGAAAGCAGAGACTTGGAAGCGTTTCCTTGTGGGCCAAATGTAAGGGAGTTTAGTAGTTTGGAATCTGGGAGAAGTAGCTTGCCAGACCCAAATGAGCATGTTTTGGCCAAGGAAACCTATCAGAGTTTTGCCAGTCCTCAAGTACTACTGCTATTCTTCTATTAAAAATCTCTTTCCTCCTATTAATCAATCTCTTGCTTTTTCTACCTTATTTGCTTAATCCATCAGACATTAAGTTAAATACCTAGTGATCATCTACTAGCAAAGCTGTAAGGTTTTCCCCCAAATGGAGGGAGATGTGGTGGTCATCACAAAACTCCACAGCTGTAGCTATCAGCACTAATCAGTGGCTGTCAAAAGACCCCATCTTGGCCAGGTAGAGTGGCTCACATATGTAATCCCAGTGCTTTGGGAGGCTGAAGTGGAAAAATTGCATGAGGCCAGAGGTTCAAGACTAAACTGGGCAACATAGTGAGACCCCATTTCTAAAAAAAAAATAAAAAATTAACAAGGCATGGTGGTGCATGCCTGTAGTCCCAGATACTTAGGAGACTGAGACAGCTGAATCACTTGAGCTCAGGAGATCCAGGCTGCAGTGAGCTATGATTATGCCACTGCCTTCCAGCCTGTGCAACAGAGCAATACTCTGTCTCTAAGAAAAAAAAAATACCCCCTATTTTTACCCAAGGGATGTTGCATGGCATTTCCAGGTCTCTATGGATCAGGCACCATTCGGAGGATTGGGAAGCACAGGCTGAATCTGTGTAGATAGTATAGGAAAGGAGCATGGAGATTCCACCATCCCCAATTGTTGACAGCCAAAGCATCTCATTCACGCTCTTTCAGAGGAAAAGAGATGTTTAAAATCAGTTGGATTCTCTAATAGCTGGAGGTATCAAAAGATCTACATTTTAGTTCTGGCAGTAGTAGAAAGGAATGGTATGGCTAGGGGAAATTAATAAAATTTCTCAAGAATCTTACTTTTCGTAACTGTAAACTGGAACTGTAAGATGTCTCATACAGCTTCCAATTCCTAATTTTATATGGGAGAGTGTGTACCCTAGAGATGAGGAAGAAGAAATCAAAAGAGAAGTCCAATAAACTTTACAGCACACAGTAGCAAATATCTGTATATCTGATAAATATATAAATATTATGAGTAAAATTAAAAGTTGAATATTCAAACATGTGACAAAAGATTAGTATCTTTATTACATAAAACATAAGTATTAAGAAAAATGGGTTAAAGACACAGACAAAAAATACTGAAATATCTAATATAGAGGTGAAGATAATGTTCAAATTCATCAACAATTTAAAAAGATAAAAGCAACAATATACTATTTTTAGCCTGTAATTTGGCAAACATAAAAAATATAATATTTGGTGATGGTAAGGATGCCGGAAGGTAAGGACAGAGTTATTCTCCCTACCGTGGCTTTTTGAAAAATCATTGATGATATTATAAATTGCTATATATTTTCTCCTAGGTATTTTGTCAATAAGTTATTAAGCAATTCCACTTTCATGAATGTATCCTAAGGAAATAAACAATAGTTTGTAGATTATTTAGCTCTAGTCCTGTTAATTGTAGCAACTTCTTGAAAAAAAAAAACAGGCCGGGCGCGGTGGCTCAAGCCTGTAATCCCAGCACTTTGGGAGGCCGAGACGGGCGGATCACGAGGTCAGGAGATCAAGACCATCCTGGCTAACATGGTGAAACCCCGTCTCTACTAAAAAATACAAAATAGCCGGGCGAAGCGGCGGGCGCCTGTAGTCCCAGCTACTCGGGAGGCTGAGGCAGGAGAATGGCATAAACCCGGGAGGCGGAGCTTGCAGTGAGCTGAGATCCGGCCACTGCACTCCAGCCTGGGCGACAGAGCGAGACTCTGTCTCAAAAAAACAAAACAAAACAAAACAAAACAAAAAAAAAACAAACAAAATAGTCAACCATTGGGGCTTTATTGAATTAATTAAGGTTCATTTACATAATGGACTACTATATAATAAGTTAATATTAAATGCTTCTCTTTAAATGAAAATATATGTATAATGGACTTGGCGTTGTTACACATATCTATAATCCTAGCACTTTGGGAAGCTGAGGTGAGCGGATCATTGAAGCCAGGAGTTCAAGATCAGCCTGGGCAACACGACAAAACCGTGTGTCTACTGAAAATACAAAAATTAACTGGGTGTGGTGGCACATGCTTGTAATCCCAGCTACTTACGTGGCTGAGGTATGAGAATTGCTTAAACTTGGGAGGTGGAGGTTGCAGTGATCTGAGCTCATGCCGCATGCCACTGCACTCCAGCCTGGGTGACAAAGTGAGACTCTGCCTCAAAAAAAAAAGTTTCCAATGTATTTTTATTTGGAAACAAATTATCAAATATTATACAAGATATTATCATTTTTATTAAAATAATTATGGGTACATGTGAATATGAGCCAAATGTGTTCGTTGTCAGTTTCTATAGACACAAAGATTTATGGATTTATTTGCATTTTAATTTTTTCATCTGCATTTTTTGTAATGGGAATTTGTTGCCCTTGTACTAGAAAGTATCATTTAATAAATAAAAGACTTAGAATTCTGCAATTTTAGAGGAATGTATGGTTAAATAAACTAACATCTAAACTGGCACTTTGTATAGAATTGTGACAGTAGGGGTAGATTAAGGAACAAATCTGTAGTTATGATGTCAATAAAGGCAATACATTTTTGTTCAGATTGATATAATTGACACAGACATAACTGATGTTCATTTAGTAATATAAAAAATACAACTGGATGCGGGTTGGTACTTGTATTGCAGTGAGCTATGATCTTGCCACTGCACTCCAGCCCAGGCAACAGAGTAAGACCCCATCTCTTTAAAAAAAAAAAAAAGTGGAAAAAAACAAAAAGCATGTGAACAAGTATTGCATATTGAGTGTGAAGAGAAATAGGTTCCCGAGAGTCACAAGTGTTCTCAGGTACACAGAACAATTGCATAGGGGCAGCAAAATGCAAAACATTTTGTTGGATTAGATTCTAAGTAAATAAAAAGTATCATGTAGTAAAATGTATATGCAGTATTAATATTAATATTGTAAATGCTCTGGGAGTTTCAGAAGCATGTACTTCAGTGTTTATTTAAGTTTGTCTCTATTTGAGAGCAAACACATATATTGGAAGAAATTTAACTGATACAAATTCACTGTGTCTACAAAGCAAAACAGTGGTTGCCTCTCACAGTCTAATAACATTTATCTATGTAGATTAACAAATCACTTCGAAATATTCACTGAAGACTTAACCTATCCAGTCCAGCCTACTTTTCTTTTTTAACAATAGCAATTTTTACTTATTTTAACATCTTTTCTATTTGAGAATTTTCAACTCCTTGCTTTTTTATAACCACATCCATCTCCCTTTTGCCCCTTGACCCCACCCCAACCCTATTCCTAACCCTTCCCAACCACTAATCTGTTCTCCATTTCTAAAATTTTACCGTTTCAAAATGTTCTATAAATGGAATCATACAGAATGTAACTTTTACAGATTGCATTTTTTCCCCTCAGCATAATGCCCTGGAGATTCATCCAAGTTGTTGCGTATATCGGTAGTTTGTTTCTTTTTTGTTGTTGTTAAGTGATACCCCATGTGTATTAGTCAGGGTTCTCTAGAGGGACAGGACTAATAGGATCCATGTATATATGAAAGGGAGTTTATTAAAGAGTATTGACTCACATGATCACAAAGGGAAGTCCCACAATAGGCCATCTGCAAGCTGAGAAACAAGGAAGTCAGTCTCAGTCCCAAAACCTAAAAGTGGGGAAGCCAACAGTGCAGCCTTCAGTCTGCAGCCAAAGGCCTGAGGGCCCCTGGCAAACCACTGGTGTAGGTCCAATAATCTGAAGCTGAAGAACTTGGAGTCTGATGTTTGAGGGCAGGAAGCATCCAGCACAGGAGAAATATGGGGGCCAGACGACTCAGCCAGTCTATTCCTTCCATGTTCCTCTGCCTGCTTTTATCCTAGCCACACTGTCAGCTGATTAGATGGTGCCCACCCAGATTGAGGATGGGTCTGACTCTCCTAGTTCACTGACTCAAGTGTTAATCTGCAAATTTGGTAACACTCTCACAGACACACCCAAGAACACTACTTTACATCCTTCAATCCAATCAAGTTTACACTTAATATTAACCATCACACCATAGAATCCACGTATCATAGGTTTTTTTTTTTTTTTTTTTTTTGAGATGGAGTTTCGCTCTTTTTGCCCAGGCTGGAGTGCAATGACATGATCTCGACTCACTGTAGCCTCTGCCTCCCAGGTTCAAGTGATTCTCCTGCCTCAGCCTCTCGAGTAGCTGGGATTACAGGCATGCACCACCACACCTGGCTAATTTTGTATTTTTAGTAGAGACAGCGTTTCTCCATTTTGATCAGGCTGGTCTCGGACTCCTGACCTCAGGTGATCCGCCCACCTCGGCCTCCCAAAGTGCTGAGATTACAGGCATGAGCCACCATGCCCAGCCTACAATTTGTTTAACAATTCACCTGTTTAAGGGCATTCAGCTTCTTTCTGGGTTTTGGTTATTATAAATAAAGCTTCTATGATCATTCATGTACAGGTTTTTATGTGACATAGGTTTTTGTTTCTTTGGGATAAAAGTCCGAGTTAATTGTTTAGACTGGTGAAACCACCCAACTGGTTTCCACAATGAGTGTACCATTTTACATTTCCTCCAGTAATGTATGAGTGGTCCAGTTTCTTCTTCAAGTGGCAGTTGGTGTCACTATTTTTTATTTTAACCATTCTGATAGTTGTATAGTGACTTCTCATTGTTTTAATTTGTATTTCCCTGATGGCTGATGATGGTGAAATTTTTTCATGTGCTTGTTACCAATATACCTCTTCAGTTAAATGTCTGTTCATGCTGCTTACCTCTTTTCTAATTGGATTTTTAAAAAATTATTGAATTTTGAGAGTTCTTTATATCTTCTAGGTACTAGTCCTTGATTAGATATGTAGTTTGCATGTATATTACCTGAATTTGTAGATTATCTTTTCACATGCGTCACGGCAGATCACAAGTTTTAAATTTTGATGAGATTCAAATTATTTTGTCTTTTTATAAAATGTGGTTTTGGTGTCAAGACTAAGAACTCTTCACTTAATCCTAAATCCTGAAGATTTTCTTTTATTTATTTTTCTAAACATTTTCTAGTTTATGCTTTAAGCTCATGAACCAGTTTTAATTTTTTGTCTAAGGTGTGAGGTTTAGGTCAATGTTCATTTTTTTGCTTATAGACGTCAATTGCTCTGGTGCCATTTCTTGAAAAGGCTTTCCTTTCCCCATTGAATTGCTTTTGTGCTTTTGTAAAAAAATAAAATAAAATAAAATAATAAAACAGCTGACTATATTTGTATGGATCTATTTCTGGGTTCTCCATTATGTTCCATTGATCAGTGTCTTTCTCCTTCTGCCTGTATCACATTGTTTTGATTACTGTAGCTCTACAATAAATTATAAAATTGTGTATTAATTTCCCAGGACTGCTGTAACAAATTACCACAAGCTTGGGGACTTAAAATACAGAAATTTATTTTCTCACAGTTCTGGAGGCCAGAAGTTGGAAGTCAAGGTGTAGGCAGGGCTTCATTCTCTCTGGAGGCTCTAGGGAGAATCTTCCTTTTCCTCCTAAGCTTCTGGTGGCTGTTGGCAATTCATGACTTTCTTGGCTTCCTTTAATTTCTGCCTTTGTCTTCGTGTCACCTCCATCTCTGTGTATGTTTTCTTATCTGTATATCTGTCCCCAAACTCCTTCTGCCTCTCTGTTATAAGGATACATGTGATTTTAGGGCTCACCTACACAATTCAAGATAAATGCTTTCTCTCAAGATTCTTTTTTTTTTTTTTTTTTTGAGACGGAGTCTCACTCTGTCACCCAGGCTGGAGCGCAGTGGCGCGATCTTGGCTCACTGCAAGCTCCACCTCCCGGGTTCACACCATTCTCCTGCCTTAGCCTTCCTAGTAGCTGGGACTACAGGCACCTGCCACCACGCCCGGCTAATTTTTTTTGTATTTTTTAGTAGAGAAGGAGTTTCACCGTGTTAGCCACGATGGTCTCGATCTCCTGACCTCGTGATCCGCCCGCCTCGGCCTCCCAAAGTGCTGGGATTACAGGCGTGAGCCACCGCGCCTGGCCCTCTCTCAAGATTCTTAATCACATTTTGCCATATAAGGTAGTATTAACTCAAGATTCTTAATCACATTTCACCATATAAGGTAGTATTAACTCATTTGCCATATGTGATGATTAATATTGAGTGTCAACTTGATTGGATTGAAAGATGCAAAGTATTGTTCCTGAGTGTGTCTGTGAGAGTGTTGCCAAAGGAGATTAACATTTGAGTCAGTGGACTGAGAGGGGCACCCTCAATCTGGGTAGGTGCCATCTAATCAGCTGCCATCATGGCTAGAATAAAACAGGCAGAATAACGTGGAAGGACTTGACTTGCTGAGTCTTCTACTCTTTATCTTTTTCCCATGGCTGGATGCTTCCTGCCCTTGAACATTGGTCTCCAAGTTCTTCAGCTTTTGGACTCTTGGACTTACAATAGTGGTTTGCCAGGGGCTCTCAGGCCTTTGGCCACAGACTGAAGGCTACTTTTGAGGTTTTGAGACTCGGACTGATCTACCACTGGCTTTCTTGCTCCTCAACTTGAAGACTCATGGAACTTTACCTTGTGATTCTGTGAGTCAAGTCTCCTTAATAAACTCACTTTCATATATACATATATCTGAATTTTTCTGTCCCTCTAGACAACCCTGACTAATAGACCATATAAGACAACAGTCAGAGATTCCAGGGATAAGAATGAGGACATATATTTTAGAAGGCTAATATTTAGCCTACTACAATTGGATAGAGTAATTCCTCCTGCTTCACTCTTCTTTATCAAATTATTGATTGTTTTAGTGTTTCTAGGGCCTGTGCCTTTTTACCTACATTTTAGAATAAACATTTCTTTGTCTTGCCTTGTTGCAATGGCTAGAACTTTCAATACTACATTGAATAAGAGTGGTAAAAGTGGATGCCCTTGCCTTGTTCCCAATTTTATTAAGAAAGCATTTTTTTAACCATTAAGTGATATTACCTTTAAGTTTTGTAGATGATTTTTATCAAGTTGAAATATGTTTTGTATTTCTAACTTGCTGAAAGTTTTGTCATGCATTGCTGTTAGATTTTTCTCAAAAGCTTTTCTTGCATCAATTGATGTGACTATGAGTTTTTTTAGATGATTGACATATATGGATTACACTGACTGATTTTCAAATGTTGAACAAGCCTTGCATATCCAAAATCAACCTCCATTGGTCACAAGTATAAATTTTTCTTTTTTTTTTTTTTGAGACGGAGTCTTGCTTTGTCACCCAGGCTGGAGTGCAGTGGCCCAATCTCAGCTCACTGCAAGCTCCGCCTCGTGGATTCACACCATTCTCCTGCCTCAGCCTCCCGAGTAGCTGGGACTACAGGTGCCCGCCACCACGCCTGGCTAATTTTTTTGTATTTTTAGTAGAGATGGAGTTTCACTGTGTTAGCCAGGATGGTCTCAATCTCCTGATCTCATGATCCACCCGCCTCGGCCTCCCAAAGTGCTAGGATTACAAGAGTGAGCCACCGCACCTGGCCAAGTATAATTTTTTTAAATGAATTATTGGATCCAAGATTCTATTATTTTTTGAGGATTTTTGTACTGACGTTTATAAAAGCTGTTGGTTTAGTTTTCTTCCTTTTTACTGTCTTTGGTTTTGGTATCTATTTTGTCTTGATTGAGTTTTAGTAGTTTGTGTTTTTCAGTGAATTGACCAATTTCTTCTAAGATATTAAATTTATGAGCATAAAGTTGAGATATTCCCTAATGATCATTTTAATGATGGCAGAATATGTAATATCCTGTATTTCATTCTTGATATTAATGATTTTTGTTATCTCTTTCATTTTCTTCAGTTTTATCTTCTTTTTGAGTGACAGACATAATTATAAATATTTTATTTCTGTCAATATTCTATGGTTTTATCAACTTTGTTGACATTTTAAGAACTACATTTTGTTTAATTGCTTTCCTTTATTGTCTTTCCATTTTCAATTCATTGATTTCTGATATTTATTTCCCTTCTTCCACTTGTTTTGGGTTCATTTTGTTTCTTTTAGGAAAGAACTTAATTTATTTAGAAATGTGTTATTTAATTTTTACATATTTGGTGATTTTACTGTTGTCTGTGTTATTGATTTCATGATACTCAGAGAACATACTCTGTATAATTTCAATTCCTTTTTTGGGTTGAGTTTGTTTCATGAAGCAAGATGTTGTAACTGTAGCATGTTACTTACAATAGGCAAGTCAATATGCCAAGACACCAGGTTGCAACAGAGAAAGAAGTTTGATTGTAGGGCCGTTGAATGAGAAGATAGGAGGAAACCGCAAATTCGGGGAGTTTGGGGCTAGGATTTTTAAGGGTTTTGGAGTGGGCCAAGGTGTCAAAATTGTTAATTGGTCAAAGGATGAAGTCATGGGACAGGGAGATGAAGAAACTGTATTCGTAGGCTGATGTGGTTCCTCTGTGGGCAGATCTTTAAACTGGTTAGTGTCCGCTGTTCTGCTGAAATTCAAGATCTGCTTAGGCAATTC
Source organism: Trachypithecus francoisi (assembly GCF_009764315.1). Classification (NCBI taxonomy): domain Eukaryota; kingdom Metazoa; phylum Chordata; class Mammalia; order Primates; family Cercopithecidae; genus Trachypithecus; species Trachypithecus francoisi. Next base: position 40,720,220 of record NW_022681463.1, read on the forward strand.
TTAAACTAAAGCCTTATGATTCCAACGTCAGAAATCCTATATATAGGAACAGTGGGGATGCAGATGGTCCATATCTAGTGTTATTTGACTTTCTGTTATGAGGAAATGGGTCTGTTATAGTAGGTACCTAGGTAGACATGAGCAGGGCAGGAGAGACATCCCAACCTCGTGAATGTCAGGTGACCATCAGATGATGGTCAGGTGGATGTTAAACTATCTCCCTAAAATAATTGGTAGCAACCAGCACCAGGGAAAGGCAGTTTCCCAATAGATAGAAAACACGTGAAGCTGGTGATCAGCGCTTCCTGACAAAATCCCAGGAGTTGGGTGAGTGGGCTCAAGCATATGCACTAAGAGATAAAATGGCAGAATTAAATTGGTATATAGCCTTTCTCTAGAACACTTAACTGGTAAGGGGAAAACGCCTCAAGTGAGCATGCACACAGCTCCAGTAAACACATTGTGCATGTGGCCCCTCCCAAGTGCTGGCAGGCTACTGTGCATGTGGAGAGACTGCTTCAAGAGAATAATCACGGGAAAAGAAATGCAAACCTTGGAACCATGCCACAGTATAAAACCCAAAGCCAAGGGTCGGATGAAGCACTTGGATCTCTCAAGTCACCCACTTGGCCCTCTTCTAAGAGTACTTTACTTCCTTTCGTTTTTGCTCTAAAACTTTTTATTAAACTTTCACTCCTGCTCTAAAACTTGCCTTGGCTGCTGCCTCTGCCTTAAAACTACTTCTGCTCCTCTGCTAAACTCTTTCCTCCAAGGAGGCAAGAATCCATTTACTGCAGACCTGTATGGATTAACTGCTGATAACGGGTCAACGTACAGCCTGATTAATGCTTAATTATAGCTATAGTTCTATAGCTATTTAACCCTTTGAGGATGGCTTCAATATTGTCTAAGTTGGTAATTCTTCCATGGGTGCTTAAAAAAATATGTATTCTGCTGTCTTTGGGGTGAATGGTTCTATATACGTTCATAAGATTCTGTTGGTTGATTTTGTTATTTGGATCTCCTATATCCTTGCTGAGTTTCTGTCTGGTAATTCTATCATTTTTGCGAGGAGGGTGTTGAGATCCCCAGCTACAATTGTGGATCTGTCTATTTCTCCATTCAGCCTTATCAGTTTTTGCTTTTCCCTCTTGTTCTTCTTCCTCTGTTTCTCTTTTTTGCTTTCTTCTGGGTTACTTGAAAAATTTTTTAGGAAATCATCTTGATTTATTCATAGTGTTTTTTGAATATAACTCTTTGTATAGTTTTCACAATGATTGCTTTGGATATTATGATATGCAAATGTCATTGATCACAATTTATTGATATGGAAAGCAGAATGTTCCCTTTCCTGGAAGATGTCTGCTTCCTAATCTTCAAAATGATGAATACTTTATGTGGCAAAAGGGACTTTGTGAATGTAATTAGATGAGAATCTTGAGGAAGGATGATTATCCTGGTTGCTCTGGGTGGTCCAATGTAATCACAGGATTTTTTCAAGAGGGAAGCAGAGAGTCATGGAAGTGATATGATGGTGGAAGCAGAAGTGGGAAAGTCACATAGAGATCTGGAGATGTGCTGCTGGCTTTGAAAATGGAGGAAGGGGCTATGAGCCAAAGAATGCAATTGCATCCTAGAAATTTTGTCTATTATGTTAGGAGGCTCTGGATCCTCATTAAATCTTTTATTTTAGCAAGCTGTCAGTCTGTTTAGCATTCAGATCCTAGCCTGCTTTTTGAGGTTGTTAATAAAATGACAGCTTAATTTTTACAGGCTTTGCAGTGTTATTTTGGTTGGCTTGATTTTTCTTTTGCTGCTGGGGCTCCCACTAGTACTTGCTGGTGCTGGCTGAAGGGATAAAAGAAGTTTCCCCAGGCTGGGCTTCCAGGTGTCTCTCAGAGAGGGAGGGGACTCTTAAGCCTGTGGAGGTCCCAGGGGCTTCCTGCACTGCACCTCTTGCTGTGGCTGTGTCCCTCTTCCAGACCTCCTGGCTATCTCTGGTATCTCTCAGTGAGGGAGAAGAGCCTGAGGCCCAGTGAAAAAAGAGTGGATTCTCTCCTTGCCTACTTGTCAGTGAGGCTCCTGGTGGATCCCACCTTGCCTGTTCTTCTGGGTTTGCCTAATGTTGTTGGAAAGGCTCCCATTCAGTCAGGGGATGGAAAGAGCCTACCCAGGCTGGTTTATTTGTTGGTTGGGGTTCTGAAAATGCTAGGTCTTGGTGACTTTCAAGTTCTGTTGGGGAGGAGGGTAGGCATGCAACACCCTGCCACAATGTTGATCTCCCAGTTGTTATTGGACCAACAGTTTCATATTCCTGCTGCACAGTAAGAGATCAATACACTGAAATGGCAGGGTTTGTGGCAGAGAAAGTTTAGTAATTGCATAGCACTGAGTGAGGAGATGGGAGGATACCCTCAAATCCATCTCCCTGAGGAGTTCTGGGCTGGAGTTTTTAAGGGAATCATGGAGGGTGAGGGGCTAGAAAGTTGAAGTCATTGATTGGTCAGAGTAAAGGGAATGAAATCATCAGGATGTGGCAACTGCATTTATTGGTTAGTCAGTTTCTCATGACGTCCTTCTGACCAGCGGATGTCAGTAGTTTTTTTTTTTTTTTTATTATACTTTAAGTTCTAGGGTACATGTGCATAACGTTTATATCATGTATAACTCCCCAGTAGTTTTGCTGGTACACAGGACCTGAAAGAATGTCTCCAGTGGAAAACTTAACATTTCATAATGCCGAAGTTGTTATCTGTAGAGCAGTTAAGGGAACCATAATGTAGGGTCTATGTGATTCTAAGGCAATAGGCAAACAATTACAAGAAAGCAGGTCAGAGAATGAGCTGACCTAATGATTAATACTGAGTGTGCTGTAGGCTGCGCTTATTTTTGTTTTTCTCCCTTATTGGGCAAACCCACCCCCAGTATTTCAATGTAGGTTCTTTCTATTTTCCCTAAGTGTAGGCTGATCTGAGAAATAAAGAGAAAGAGTACAAAGAGAGGAATTTTACAGCTGGGCTTCTGGGGGTGACATCACATTTTGGTAGGACCATGATGTCCCCCAAGCTGCAAAACCAGCAGGTTTTTATTAAGGACTTTAAAAGGGGAGGGAGTGTAAGAACAAGGAGTAGGTCACAAAGATCATATGCTTCTGAGGCCAGTAAAGATCACAAGGCAAAGGGCGAAGCAAAGATCACAAGGCAAGGGTAAAATTAGAATTACTGATCAGGGTCTGTGTTCAGCTCTGCATGTATTGTCTTGATAAACATCTTAAACAACAGAAAACAGGGTTCGAGAGCAGAGAACTGGTCTGACCTCAATTTCACCAGGGTAGGGTTTTTCCCCACCCTAGTGAGCCTGAGGTTACTGAAGGAGACCAGGGCATATTTCAGTCCTTATCTCAACTGTGTAAGACAGACACTCCCAGAGTGGCCGTTTATAGACTTCTCCCCAGGAGTGCATTCCTTCCCCTGGGTATTAATTATTAATATTCCTTGCTGGGAAAAGAATTCAGTGGTATTTCTCCTACTTGCACGTCTGTTTATAGGCTCTCTGCAAGTAGAAAAATATGGCCGTATTCTGCCTGACCCCTCAGGCAGTCAGACCTTGTGGTTGTTTTCCCTTGTTCCCTGAAAATTGCTGTTATTTTGTTCTTTTTCAAGGTGCACTGATTTCATATTGATCAAACACACATGTTTTGCAGTCAATTTGTACAATAGTGGTCCTGAGGTGATGTATATTCTCAGCTTACGAAGATAATAGGATTAAGGGATTAAAGTAAAGACAGGCGTAAGAAATTATAAGAGTATTATTTGGGAACTGGTAAACGTCCATGAAATCTTCACAATTTATGTTCAGAGATTGCAGTAAAGACAGGCATAAGAAATTATAAAACTATTAATTTTTGGGAAATGATAAATGTCCATGAAATCTTCACAATTTATGTTCCTCTGCCGTGGCTTCAGCCGGTCCCTCTGTTCAGGGTCCCTGACTTCCTGCAACACTCCTTTCCTTCTTCCCTGATTAATTTTATGAAGTTTATAGGGGCAGTTTCATAGTCTTGGGATTCCAAACAAGTTTGCCTTCTTCTTACCACCTTTCAGAGTTCTTCTTTGGTTGCTTTGCATTATGTCCAGGGTTTATAGTACCTAGTGGGAAGAAACAGGGAGAGAAGGGTCTGTGCCTTCTTGTCCAGTCTGCAAGTCACTGTTCAACTTTGATAATGCCAAGTTGCTTTTGCTCATGACCTAAAAGAAGGACTAGTGTACCTGAGTTGCTGGAAGAAGGCATCTGAAAAACAATGAACTAACGAGTATGGAGTGAGATGAGGTTGGTGTATTAGGAAGGGTCGGGTCATGCAAAAACAATGCAGATCACGTTAAGGAGTTTGGATTTCATTCTAGGTGCAGTGGGAAACCATGTAAAGTTTTAAGCAATAGAATAACTTGATCCATTTTAAATTTTAGAATGATCATTTCAATTTCAATGTGGAAAAGAGATGTCAGGGCTTACGAGTGGAAATATTGAGACATAAAACTATTGTCTACTAGATTGAGACAGGATGGCTACTGAACAGAGGTAGAGCTGGAGATAAGTAAAATGATTAGAGATAGATTTTGGAGGTATTACCTGTAGATTTGGGGGTGGATTGACCATGGAATATAAGTGAAAGAGACATATCATACATGCCTCTCAAAGCTCTGGCTTAATGAACTCTGTGGGTAAGGATAGACAAGAGAAGGAATGGGGTGAGAGGTATATCAACGGTTTATTTTGAGATAAAATTTACATATTAAAATAGAGATGCCAAGTAGATGCTTATGCTTATAAATATCAGCTCTCAAGCTCAGAAGAGAAGAATGGACTAGAAATACAAATGCAGAGAATATCAGATCATAGGTAATGGGAAAATTGTGGGAATGGATGAGATCACCTTGGAGAAAATATAGAGTAAGAAGAGTAGAGTTCTCAGTTCAGAGCCCTGAGGCAAACTAGCATTTGGTTGTCAGAAGAGGAGGAATGTGCCAAAGAAAATAAGTAGCAGCAGCCAGAAAGAGATAGGAAGAAAGCCAAGAAAATTTCCCATCTTTATAAGAATTTCTTTCACATTCTCATCACATTAATCACCCATAAGGATGCTAAACTAAGCAGAAAGTCACAAACACGCTCTTCCACATAATGTAATCAAGTTCCCTAATTATTCAATTACTTTATTGCCAATTCACATTAAGAAATTATCTGTAGGAGAAATTTCTATATGCACACAAACACACACAAAAATCTGGAAGATAATTTAATAAAATATTAGCAGAGATTATATCTGATGATAGAATCATGGATGTTTTTTATTTTCTTCTTTTCATTTTTCTAAAGTTTTGTTTTTTTCTATAATAGGTTTATCAGAAAAATTATCTGAAGTTATTCTTTTTTTTGAAGGAGGAGAAACTATGTTCTATTATTTGGAACAAGGGAAATTAATCTGAGTGTTATGGCATACCATGATTCTATGACACATCTCAAATGGTTCTTTGAGTTAGATACATACAATTTATTTTCCTCTGTGATCCTCGGGGCTCTTTCCTTACAGATCAGTACATACCTCTCTATAAATAATAGTGGGAGACCATGAGGCAAAAAGAATATGAAACTTAAAGTTATCTGTGTTTGAATTCTATCTCTGCGGCTTCGTATCTTTGTTACAAGGGATATGCTGTAAAATGGGACCATTAATGTGTATGTTTTGAAGAGTAATCAGAGGATCAAAATTAGATAAAATAGAGAAATGGCACAGTCCAGTTTTTGACACATGGTAGGTTATAGATATGTGGTAATGGTTAATATTGCAGGCTATGGAGAGAGAGAGCCTAGGTTTGAAATTTGCTCATCATTTACCAAATGGGTCATCTGCAAATTACTCAACCTCTATATGCTGCATCTTCCTTGAGTGACAAATGAAGATCTTAATAGCATCTCTCACAATAGTATCTATTACTTAGTAGTATCTATCACAATGGTATCTATGACAAGGGTTTTATGAAATAATATATGTACAGCATTTAGAATAGTATGAGGAACATTCACGAGTACTCAACAAATAGCATTTTGCATATTTCTGCTATGATTAAGTTTCTGTAAATTAAATGGTTATATTTTAAACTCCTTAAGGGGCAGGAACCAGGACTTGCTCTTTTTTATACACAATGACTCATGTGCTCAAAAATGTTTATAATTTAGGATTGTCATTCCAAATATTAATTCCCATGACATAAAACTAGAGTTGGAGCTCTCTTAATGTATCTTTCCTTAACAGTCTAACTAGGTTAACTGATGCTCTCATTCTCTTTTGGTGCATAAGGAATCATGCCCAGGTGAGCATCCCTTGTATACTTCAGGTAACTATTTTTATGTGTATTAGCACATTTCTGCTTTTAATAGTAGAGTTTTATTACCAAGAGACTTGTGTTTATTTCCAAACCAGTTAATACCAAGGGTGATTGTCACAGTGGCATAATTTATTTAGATAAGGAATACATTGTTTGACTTTGAGTGTGAAAAGAAAAAGGCATGTTTCTTATGAAAATTAAATGGAATGTTTTGGAAAAACTTGATAAGAATGAGTTCCTGGCCGGGCGGGGTGGCTCACACCTGTAATCCCAGCACTTTGAGAGGCCGAGGTGGGTGGATCACCTGAGGTCAGGCGTTTGAGACCAGCCTGGCCAACATGGTGAAACCCCGTCTCTACTAAAAATACAAAATAATTAGCTGGGCATGGTGACAGACACCTGTAATCCCCGCTACTTAGAAGGCTGAGGCAGGAGAATCACTTAGACCCAGGAGGCGGAGGTTGCAGTGAGCCAAGATTGTACTACTGCACTCCAGTCTGGGCAACAAGAGTGAAACTCTGTCACAAAACAAAACAAAACAAAACAAAACAAAACAAAACAAAAAAAGAGTTCCTAAAACTTGCTGTCAAATCAGATGTGGGCAATTTAACAGAAAGATATTGGCAAATCTATCTACACTCATATTGCCTCATAGAATATCTTTAGATTCTCTTTCTTCTCTAAGAAATGCAAACTAGAAATCATAGACAATGGATAACGGATATGATTTATGTGGGTGATTTATGGAGGTGTGTGTCTCCATCAGTGGACCTATACTGAAAAAAGAGGTCTTTGCCCAACATCTGAAGATTGGTATGTATGTATGTATGTATGTATCCCAAGTTAAAACGAAATATTTAAGGCTTACATTCATCCATTTTTAAAGACCGGTGCCTGCTTTAATCAACAAATACTCATCCTGAATGTGAAAGAATAAGTGGTCTTCTAAAATTAGATGGATTGAGCAGAAATTAACTGAATATCTACTCACTTGGGATCCCATGACAATCACTTGCTAATGTTAAGATTTTGAGCAGGTTACTTATCCTCCTGCACCTGAGTTCTTCATTTGTAACAGGTAATTTTTTTATTAATGAGTTTTTTTAATTAAAAGAGAGCATATATACATAGCAGCGTTTTTGGAAGGTAATGAGTGCTTTAAAAATGTATTTTATTTATTCTGATGACTACTAAATATTTTATTTTCAACCTTGACCTCTCCTAAGCCCTGTACTCGTATTTCCAGTTACATCTCCTTAAGACACCTTCACTATTCTCTCAGACTGAGTTTCAAACTATTATCAACGCATTACTTTTTCTTCTGTCTAATAACTCATACTCACAAAAAACTTGGGACCACATATGTTTGATTTTGAATTTTAGAAATGTCTCTCTCTATTCTCTCTCTTTCCTTCACTAATATTGCTCCCTTTCTTCCTTTCCCCTTCCTTCCTTCCTAATTGTTCCAGTTTATTTAGTTTAGTGAGATGTATCCTATTTTTATTATTCCAAAATGGGTTTAAGTGAAGTTTATTTCTATTTACTTAAATAACATTTGCAGTTGTTCCTTTAGTTCAAGACTTCATTACTTTTCATAGTACATTCCAATCTCTCTCTCCTCTCTTAGTATGTCCACTGCGGATATTATCTTCCCAGGAAACAAATCTGATCTGCCCACGCACACACACACACACACTCTTAGACGCTCATGCCTTGTCATTACATCCAAGTTGAGATCCAGTCTCCTTAGCTTTGCATATAAACCCATCGCAATCCTGCTGGAACCACTTTCTATAGATTCAGCTCCTGTTCCTTCCAACCAGAGTCACCTTCCTGCTGTTCATGATTCTATACTGTCCTTGTGTTTGTTCTGGTGCTTACATCATGCCATCTTTTGGAGTACCCATTCAAGTGGATTAACATTTTCTGTCTAAGAATTCTTCCCACTCCCAAATGTACAGCAATGAAAGTATCTGGGTGATTTTAGATGCTAAAGCTGTATCTCTATTATTCTGTATGTACACACACAGCTGGTTATTTGCACATTTGTGGGCAGAATGTAATCTTACCAGAGTTCTCTTAGGTTGACTTGGTGTCTTCTCCCTAATTACTCCACACAGGGCCTCAAGTGACAATAACAGCTGGTTATGCAATTAAAACCTTTGGGCCGTGAGTGAAGAGCTCAGACAGGATGACTGGAAAGGCATAGTGTATAACTTACTCATTGGTTTAATAAGATGGAAAGTGTTTGGCTGCTCAGTTATGCAATTCATTTTAACTTGAATGGAGAAATCAAATTAACTGCAGGCAGGTATTATAAGAGCTGACAGCTCCGACATCCTCAGTGTTCCATGAAACTGGGAGATTGTCCTTGTAGAGGCACAGGTCTGCTTTTTCTTCCTTCTTTTTCTTAGAACATTTCTACATGCTAACATAAATGTTTAATATACACTTTTTAGTAGCTAAAAGGATGTTTTGATTTTGGCTCTATCAACTGCAGAATTTGCAACAAATTAATGAGAACCTCAGCGGCAGAGGCTAAAAACGTAATCCCCTGAACCATTACTGCACCCATCAGTGTTCTAAATTGCTGAGTATCTTGGCACAAAAAGAGCAGAGATATACGAACGTGGTGTTTCCATCTCATTTAGACTCATTCAGATAATTTTTGATTCACGTTTCACAGGAAAATAGATTGTCCATGTTTTCCAACATTACTTTGATAAAGACTGGTGCGGCGGATTTGCTTTCGAATGGCTCATACGATAAGAAGAAAATAAAGAACAGCTTTAACTTCCTTTAAAGAGATTTTTTATTTTACCTCCTCAGTGATTTAGGATGTTTTCTTAAAAGCTTCAACACATGGGCTAGAGATACAAAACGCAAAAATTAATAGTATAAATTAATAATAGCATGTTTAATATTCAAAGCTTCTTGAAAACATGCTTTCAAGTTATGACTACATAGAAATGCCACCCTTCCTTAATTTGTTGGATGTATAGTTTAAGGGAACAAGTAAATAGAAGTAGGAGAAAAACAATTACAAAAAAATTAAACCACTTGGCACAATCATTCTAATTGTTGAAACATTTTATGTTGGTATAAGTGTACTGAAATATATACATTTTAATGGCTAATTAAATCTATACGTGTGTTGTTGAAAACACATCAACTAAATATATGTTTATTTCTACCGTCTTCCCCCTCAATGTGAGGCTACTAAAGGGCAGGGATCACATGTTTATCATCTCAGTAATCTCAATTCCTTATCAAGATCCATCTCATTATATGTTATGTATACCTTTTGTAAGGAAATTAATTATATAAACACTTAAGTAATATCTATTATATGCCATGCATTATTCTAAGCACTCTCTACATTAGTTAAAATATTAACCATTTTTATCCTTATAAGCATTAGTATTAGTTACCTATTGCTGTGTAACAAATAATCCCACAAGTTAGTGGCTTAAAGGATCAAGAGATATTATCTCACACACAGTTTCTGAGGGTCAGAAAATTGGGAGCACCTAGATAGGTAATTCTGGTTTCCTGGTCCCTCACGAGGTTGAGGTGAAGATGTTGGTTATGACTGTAGTCATCTGAAGGTCTGACCAGGGCTGGAGGATCTGCTTCCAAGGTGACTCACACAGTCACATACATGGAAGAAAACTTAGTGCTGGTTGTTGACAGGAAGTCTCAGTTCTTACTATGTGAACCTCTCCTTAGGGCTACTCGCAGCTGACTTCCTCCAGAGAGTGGATAATCTAAGAAAGGAAAGTGGAAGATACAATACTTTTTTGACCTAGCCTTAAAAGTCGTACTCTGTCACTTTTGCAATCTATTGTTTACACAAGTCACCCTATTCTATGTGAGGGGTACTGTGCAAGAGCATGAACACCAGGGTATAGTGGTCACTGGGGGCCACATCGGAGGCTGGCTACCACAACAGGTATATAAAATAGGTGCTTTCATTATACCCATGTTACAGTTGGGAAAAATGAGGCACAGAAAAGTTAAGTAATTCGTGTATGGTGAGGGTTAAATGAGATCTCACATGCAACACACACATAAGATGTAGAATATTATATGGAACATGCTAAGCATTCAAATATTAGCTATTATTTTTCTCTAAAAGCCAAAATTATTGCCTTTGGCATTTGTTTTTAAATGTCAATGGGTCAGGATGGCCAGCTATGGGTTTCATTTTATGGAAACACATTTTGCAGCTATTGAGAGGGAAAGCTGGCATGTGACATGTATTAGTGTCCTATTGCTGCTGTAACAAATTAGCACAAACTTAGTGGCTTGGCCTAGTGGCTTAAAACACAAGTTTAGTATCTTACAGTTTTATAGGTCAGAAGTTTGACCTAAGTCTTACTAAACAAAAATCAAGATGTTGGTAGGGCTACATTTATTCTGAAGGCTCTAGAAGAGAATCCATTTTCTTGCCTTTTTCAGCCTTTTGAGATTGCCTGAATTCCTTCTCTCATGGAGCCCATCTTCCATCTTCAAAGCCAGCAGGGAAGCATTTTCCAATTTTGCTCTCTCTCTCACTTCTGCTTCTGTCACTGCGTCTCCTTTGCAATTTCTGCTTCTGTGGTCATGTTGTCTTTTCTCCTTTCCCTGTCCTTTGTGTCTCTCTCTTATAAGGACCCTTGTGTTTACATTAGGTCCACTTAGATAATATAGGATAACCTCCTCATCTCAAGAGCCTTAACTCAATCACATCTGCAAAGTCCCTTTCATCATGTAAGGTAACATTCACAGGTTCCAGGGATTTGAATATGCATGTATTTGGGAGACCAATCATTATCCAGCTTACTACATGATGAGTGCTTGGTTTTTATTTGAGTAAAAGCTTTTGAAAAAGAATACTTTTGTTATGGTCACTGAACTATCTCAGGCAAGAGGGGGAATTGAGTCTATCTGCCTCTCTCTCCTGGGGTGGTTTTAAGGTTTAATCTCTTCATATCCTGAGAATGATTCATGCCTCCTCTTACATTGTATTGTAGGAGCAAGACTGTAGCAGAAGCCATGTCAGGATAAATATCAGAGTCTGAGTTCTTGTACATGTTCTGCCATCTTTTGGCTGTGGTACCTTGAGCAAATTAGCATTAGAATGGTGATCATTAAAAAGTCAGGAAACAACAGATGCTGGAGAGGATGTGGAGAAATAGGAACACTTTTACACTGTTGGTGGGAGTGTAAATTAGTTCAACCATTGTGGAAGACAGTGTGGCGATTCCTCAAGGATCTAGAACTAGAAATACCATTTGACCCAGCCATCCCATTACTGGGTATATACCCAAGGGATTATAAATCACTCTATTATGAAGACACATGCTCACGTATGTTTATTATGGCACTATTCACAACAGCAAAGACTTGAAACCAACCCAAATGTCCATCAGTGATGGACTGGGTAAAGAAAATGTGGCACATATATACCATGGAACACTATGCAGCCATAAAAAAGGATGAGTTCATGTCCTTTGCAGGGACATGGATGAAGCTGGAAATGATCATTCTCAGCAAACTAACACAAGAACAGAAAACCAAACATCACATGTTCTCACTCATAAGTGGGAGTTGAACAATGAGAACACAGGGACACAGGGAGAGGAACATCACACACCAGGGGCTGTTGGGGAGTCGGGGGCTAGGGGAGTTATGGCATTGGGAGAAATACCTAATGCAGATGACGGGTTGATGGGTGCAGCAAACCACCATGGCATGTGTGTACCTATGTAACAAAACTGCCTGTTCTGCACATGTACCCCAGAACTTAAAGTATATATATATATAAAAATTGTATATCTGTTAAGGGATAAAGAGTCAACATCCATAAACAAATATCTAAATAATGTTGTGACCAAAAATACCTGCCTTGCCTACTTGACAGATTGCTGTGTTCATCAGTTGAATAATATGAAAGGACATATTTTGAAAGACGTAAAAATCCAAACAAACATATGATCTCATTGGCATCCTTGCTGCCAGTGATCTGAGCCCCCGACAAATGAAGCTAGCATAGTTGTGAACATGAAAACGAACAAACTTGGACATTCTGAGGGTCTCTGTGAGTGCGCAGGACTATGAGGGGAATGTTTTTTATCCCATGCCTTTGGGAGTTGCATCATTTCCTCACTCTGTGGAGTGAGATGGAAAATGAGAGAGATTTTCTAACCAAATGACGTTTAGACCCCTTGCAGTCTTCCATGCTCAAATGAAAACAAAGCCTATAATTTGTGAACGTGGGCTTAAATATCATGTTAACCAAGTTAATATGTTATTAAATGACTTATATATGTCAAGTGGGAAGGTAATTAAGTGTTGAATATTCTTTAGAATTTGTTTTTTATTCACTTATTCCAGGTATGTTTTACAAATAGGCCTTTTGGGGCCAAAGGAGATATGTTAGGTAAGTGGATGACCACAAATGAGGAGGAAGACATCCTCAAGTGTGATCGCGTAGTATTCATGTCATTCTTGCTTCATGAAAAGTTCTCTGAGCTGCTTTGTGTGAGGCTGTATCAGGGCCCTGACGACCCAGGGCTTTTATTGAGTAATCCTTTCAGAGTCAACAGATACAAATCAAAGATAGCCTGGTCCATCCCATTTACTCCCCTTCTTTAAGCAATTGTTCATACAGGTAAGGCTGATAGAGTTGGGGGATGGTCACACAGAATCAGAGAGCTCAGGATTAGAAAACCTCCAAGAGGTCCTTCTGCAGGTTAGCACCTTTATTGCCACTTACAGCCTTAGAGCTTTACAAGCTATTCACCCCTTTTCAGCCAGGGTTTAATTTTCTTAAAATCACTATTGATTTGCCTCAACCACCAATCTGTTTTCCAGAGTTGTCAATTTTTCTACCCGTGAATCCGTCCTGCTCTGTGCCATGGGGTATACAGCTTTAGGCCCCTCCCCAGCGAGTGCCTGTCTTCCTACCCACCGGGCACACTCACTGTGGTGACATCAATCACCCCACGGGAGGTGGCTGTAGATAACTGCAGCCTCTACCCCACCAGCATTGTTTAACAAAAGGCAGAGAATACTGAATCTGCAGCAAACATCCTGTATCTTTGCCTTGTCCTTCTTCAAGTATAGATTTCACAGAAGTCAATCTTGCTCGAAGAGGGGAATTACTGCCTGCCTGAAGGGGGACTCAGGGAGTCTCCTACCCCGCTGTTCATTTGCCTTTCCTATAAAAGACAATGGGGAAAGGTTCAGTTTTCCTCATCTTGAGCAATCATGTAAAGAGAAGTGGAAAAACAACAACAAAAAACCACCCAGTCTTTTCAAAGCCTGCCTTCTATACTGAATGTCAGTTTTTCAAGGAGTAAATCATCTTGACGAAAATTATTCTGATTCTTTCATTTTTTTTCTAGCCATTTTGCTGCCTGACTTTGAGGCATTTCAGTACTCATTAAAAATTTCTCTTTCACACAAAACAGAGAAAATGAGAGATTTTACTTGAACCAGGCAATTTGACTCTCTTTTTCAGGGTAGTTGATATATACACAGGTATATTTATTTAATCTCTTTTCCCCATACATCATTGCTTAGATACAGAGTTTCAAGAAAGGAAATCCATGTTTCATTTGTTAGGTATGCAACATAACTAATTGGTGCATATTATTTGTAAGAATTTAACATATCTATTAAATAACCCATCTCGAATTGTGGCATTCAAAAAAACTCTGAAACTTGAGATGCTAACTTCATTTTTAAAAATAAAAGCCCCACTTTCTTAGCTGAAAGTGTAAATTTTTAGTGGCTGAGGTAGTTGCCCTCTCAGGCATCTTTCGGAACAGAGGATGTGTTATTTAAGGGACCATGTCATTGGATATGCAGGATAAGTAACCTCATTAAAGATGTAATATGAAGGCAATACATTGGCATATAAATACAGTCAAGAGGCCTATAAAGGAAAACCAGGAGAATTAGCTGGAAGTATGGCAGTCCACTTACATTACTCATTTGCTAGATTGCTTTTATTTTTTGTGCTTTATGATTCCTTCTAGTCATTTATGCATTTTGATTCCTCATAGTCAATTTTGTGACTTAGAATAAAAGTATCTAAGTGATTTGCCTGAAATAAAGTAACTGGTAATTAGTATATGTGTGTGTGTGCTTGTGTGCATGTGTGCACTTATACATATAAGTAGAGCTCAGGCAGGGAAGGGGCAGGGGGCAGGCATAGCCAGCTGTAGAGGAAAAGACACTAATCTGGGCATTGAGCTGTTTGAATCCAAAAGCAACTCCTTGAACCAGCCAAGTTCAAGGTAAGAAAGATGAGCAGTTAGCTAAGGTCTGGAGTAAGAGTTCATCTTTGGGTGATGAACTTTAGAATGCAGGATGTTGCATGCACTTCACTTAGAATTCTACATATCTTTCCCAAGAATTCAATTAGTTACCTAGAAATTTGAAACTACAATTGACAAGGTGATACAGATGTGTTTAATAAATACTCCATGGATATAGAATGGAAATGTAAAATAAGCAAGAGAGGTGATTTATAAGATGTTAAGGAGCACTTAATTGATCATAGAGCATCAGTCTCTTAGAGACTGGGCAATCTTAGGAATAGTTCAAGGTGATGTTTTCTTGAAAATGTTAGGTCATCCTCACGGGTTTATCTTGAGGGTTAAATAATAAGGTGGGAAAAATTCATTTATTTTCTTTTTTCTCCATTTGACAGATATTTATCCTGTTCTTACTAGCTATCAGCATGGTGCCAGGTACTAGGGTTATAGAAGCAATTTGAATAAAACTTTGCCACTGCCCTCAAGGAGTGCACAAATTAAGTGAACGCTTAGATCTTAGCAAATTGCTTGGCGTGTATAAGGCTCAACAAATAGTTCCTTTACTTTATCCATTTTTAGAATCTGGTGGATGTCTTTTTTAAACCTTAAAACTGTGAAGCTGTGAATGATCTTTGATGTGTGAAAATATAATGTTCTTTTAGTCACCCACTAAATAGTTACTGAATGCCTATTGTGTGAATATGGATTATTACTAGGACCTATGTAAAATAAAGTATTATTCTTGGTTGAAAATTCATAATATGTCTATGCGTCTGGCATGACTGAGTGATTTAGGGGACGTAAGAGTTATTTGAAATGGTATCTATTCTTAAGATAATCCATTATAGTGTTATACACAATTTTGTTGTGTTTGAATGCCGTGGTGAGTTGCCATGAATTTTGTGTTTTGAGTCCAAAAAGCTGTCATGATCTGTTTCTTGTCTTTAGTGTTAGTACTCTTTGCTGTTAGTATGCCTTCTCTTGTCCCATCCCATCTTCTGATGGACTTGTTTGCTGCCCTGTTGGAATGGAAGAAGCTTCCTGGGAGGAGACTTGCCTGTTCTCCAGGCTAGGTGAAACCCCAGTAATCAACCAGTCTTTTAAAGCAACAGCCAGAAGCAAATCTTGACTGGTATGATGCTCATTGCCTTTCATTATAAATACTTCTTTAATGCATGTCTTTCTGGTTTGAGTATGGTCAATATTTGTTGAATGAAGAAAAGAAGAATAAATGAATTCTGCCTAGCTCATAAAATACACCTGGTATTCTGACTACCACAGAATATATCAAAAATAGAAGACATTTTTCCACTCTTGTGTAGCGCACACTGGCTGCCCTGAGGCTACCAAACCTGTTTGATGATTGATTGTGCCTTGCTGTATTCTGAAATCCCTTTTTGGGAGCAAGTTGCACAATTTATGGGTTGCAGTGAGGCTGAATTAAATTGAAATTTTGTGTTCACCTAAGTGTCGGAAATATCGACTTAAACCATGTTAAAGTTAATAGTTTTAACAGTAGGACTTCTCAGGAGCTTTGCTACTTAATGTGCATGGTGCATCTCTGACAAGATAATGTGATGTGTAGCATTTTAAAAAAGTATTTGACTTTTGAACCCCTTTTGTTTTTCTTGGAGCATTTTGTGCAAACTTGAGGTCTTCCATACATCCTTTGAGAAGCTCTGAGTTTGGCTGTCCTAAGGAAGAAACAGTTCTCCCAAGAGTGAGGACAGATAATTGAACTCAATTACTTTCTGCTAAATTTCTGTTAAGGGGAACTCAACTTTTATTGTTCTCAAAGAAAGGAAATATAATCAAATGCGAACTGATAAATGATAGGAAATGAACTTCCAAGGGTTAAGAAAAGCCAGACAGCCTTCCCAGCAGCATCCTCCCCACATGACCGACCTCGAGGCCACCCTAAAGTTGCCAACCAAATGCTTGGGGAGATTCCCATGGAAGCAGATGGTGCTGCCTGGAGACATTTGTCCACAGCTTGGCATCTGGGCTTTGAGTGCTGTCCAGCTGAGGACCGATCAGGCAGAATACTGGGCGACAGGCTTCCCACTGAAATCCATTAGCACTCAGGCACTGCCCATCCTTCTTTTTCTTAAAAAAGGAATTTGTGTTCTCTGAAATTATATCAGAAACACTGGCCAATGAAAATGTGTAAGGCAAACTGTGGCCTTCAAAAGAACACATTTAGAAAAGACAGAAAAGTATCAACATAGGGTCCACCCATTTAGTCAATCTGATACTAGGACCTAACCCTGAAGTACATGGAGAGAAGGTTTCCATGTTGCTTTTCTACATCGAATACCTTTTAAACAAGGACTATTTCCTTGAACAAACTTTAGTTAGGCTCCTCTGAGCCCTCTTCTTGACTAGGCCTAGACTTTGTTTACCTTTGTCAAGTCCAGTTTTAGCAGAAATCCTGCTGAGTCGGTTTAGAGAAAATCCTCCCATCCTTGATATCTGATTACTCCAGTGTGCCCTCACTGAGAACCCTGTAAGTTGGTTTAGCAAAAGTTTCCCTACCCTGCAGGTCTTACCTTAGTCCACTGGCCTCCCCACTCTGTTCCCTGGCTATAAATTCCTACTTGCCCTTTCTGTATTTAGTGTTTAGCCCAATCTCTCTCCCCTATTGCAATCATCTTGGATAAAATCTTTCTTAACATTTTAACAAATATCAGAATAATTTTTTCTTTAATATTATACATGCCTTTTCTAATGCGAGGCTCTCTGGGAACCTTTGTGCTTAATTGTAATTAGGAAAGGTAAAAAATAAAATGCTTTTAGAAGGAATGCCTTGAACAGAGATACTAGTTTTATCTTTGGCTGATTCAGAAACAGAGCTATGGTACTATAAGAGCTAAGAGGAAGGCTCTCACTAGGAGATGAGTGAGGAGTTAGTCCCTGAATTAAACCCACAGCCAGAATAGATTTCTACATTGTTTAAAATATAATGGCCCAAGAATAACAATAAATACAGGATATTACACATACAGCATATCATTTCCATGGCTTTATCTAATGATTATTTTTAAAATTAAGCATCATATTAAAATTAATTTGAAAAATTTTATAGAAAAATATACTCATTAAAAAATCATTTCCCATGCCTCATCTAAACAGAAGTTTTACTTTTTCTGGAGTTCTCCTAGCTGGAACTAAAGATATCATACATCTTAGTTTGTCTGGGGCAGCCTTAGTCTGCAGCAATTGTTCCAGAGCCCTATCCAGCTTAGCATTTGTCCTGAAAAAAAATGTCCATTTGGACTGTGAATTGCGTGAATCCCTTGCCCTACCTGATATTAGATATGCCAAAATCGCAGTGTACCCACCTGTGTTCACCGACACTCCTTGTCACTTACTCTATCAGATACTTCTTATTCAGCAGCTGGGATTCCCTTGGTTTTGACTGTTTTCTGAGCCTTTGGCCACTTGTTTTACCCCAGTCACTGTAAGGCCAAATTCGTATGACTCTACCCGGCGTGTCTGAAGCAACTGACTTCACTTGAGTGCAACCCAGTGGTGCCTCTTGTCATGCCTGCACCATCCACCTTTCCCTCCTTGTCTTGAACTTTCCCTGCAGCCCTTAAGGAGTGAAACTCTGCAAGACTTGCTCTGCCCCCAGTGCGTAGGCAACGTGGGATGTGGGAAGAGTTTACACTGTGGCTAATGGGGGACAAGAACTAGTAATCTGGCCAGGCGTGGTGGTTCACACCTGTAATCCCAGCACTTTGGGAGGCCTAGGTGGGTGGATTACCTGAGGTCAGGTGTTCAAGACCAGCCTGGCCAACATGATGAAACCACATCTCTACTAAAAATATAAAAATTAGCTGGGCACAGTGGCAGGCGCTTGCAATCCCAGCTACTCAGGAGGCTGAGGTAGGAGAATCGCTTGAAACTGGGAGGTGGAGGTTGCAGTGAGCAGAGATTGCACCATTGCACTTCAGCCTGGGTGACAGAGCGAGACTCGCCTCAGAAAACAAAACAAAACAAAACAAAACAAAACAAAACAAAAATCAACCCTTCCCCCTCCAAAAATATTATACTCCCTTATTTCTCCTGAGACACAGTTTATAGGCATCTGGCAGACAGAGCAACCAATTGCACATGATACCAACTGGTGGGCAGCTTGATAACATGCTGCTACTTCCCCTTCTTCTTTTCCTGCCGCATTCTGCTTTTCTCTAACTCCTGCTTTCTTGAGATAGAATGCTCTAACAAAATGGCAGTCCCTAAGGTTTTTGTCTGGGGCTCTGCTTTTCGAGGAACTCAGGCTATTAAATGTACTCTAACTCTTTCAGCTCCACACCTCCCTTTTCACTCTTCCCCATGATTCTGGAACTGGGACTCTGCAAACAACATCTCCCAGACTCCTTTGCTAGTTTGCTTACAGGTTCTGCCAATAGGAAGACTAGAGAGAAATCTGAAATTGGAATAGAAAAAGCAAGAAAAAAAGGATTTGTTATTTTTTCCTTTTTGATGTGTGGCCCCAGCATTGGCAGTTAACTTCAACTGTGGTTAAAGATCCCACCCTCCAGCTTCTTTTGCCATTCCCCAAACCAGCCTCATGCATCCTCAGAAGCAGCAGTGCTGGGTGGCAGCCCCTCTGAGCACCAACTCCAGGAGAACTCCTCTAAGTTTTGAGGTGTCAGGTCCCAGTAACTGTATCTCTTCCTTTATGTATGCCCAGTCCTTGGGAAGGTAGCTGTTTCCTCCAGTTCTCATCTCAACATTGTGTCAGAGGATTTGTGTGAGGATTAAAGGAGTCAAAGCCATACAGTCACATACTGTCAATTCTCATTATTCATGGTGGTTACATTCCATAAAGTTGTCTGGAACACTAAGTTAGTGAATACTGAAGCATTGCTTTACACACACACACACCCCTACCTCTTTCATATCTTAAATCTTTTTTTTTGTTTGTTTTGTTTTATTGAGACAGAGTCTCACTCTGTCGCCCAGGCTGGAGTTCAGTGGCATGATCTTAGATCACTGTAACTTCTACCTCCTAGGTTCAAGCAATTCTCCCACTTCAGCCTCCCGAGTAGCTGGAATTACAGGCATGTGCCACCACACCCGGCTAATTTTTTTAATTTTTATTTTTACTAGAGACTGAGTTTTGCCATGTTGGCCAGGCTGGTCTCAAACTCCTGACCTCAAGTGATCTGCCCGCCTCGGCCTCCCAAAGTTCTGGGATTACAGCCATGAACCATGGCGCCCGGCCTATATCTTAAATCTTAAAAGCAACTTATTCTGGTAGATGTGTTCTCTTTTACAAAAAAAGAAAACAAGGTTCAGAATTTACTGATTTGCTTTGACTTATATGAGGCTGCTCCACTAACAGGTGCCACTGTTGAAATTCATACCCAATCCCGCTGACCCAGAGCTGGAATCTGGCAATACTCTGCACCACTGTTAGCATCTCCATCCTCTGCTTACTTCTGTAGGAGAGCTGAAACAAGAACACTAAGCCTTGTAATTCCGCTAAAGGTTACAGAAATTTTATTTTATATTGTAAATATGAAATCTGCAAATAATGAAGGTGGAATGTAATAAATTTAGAACATTACTTGTACACAGAAAATGTTCAGATATTCACTGTGACCTTGCCATTTCCATTTTACAGTTGAGAATATTTAGTTCACTTAAATATTTGTGTGTGGCAGTGACAGAATTCAATTCTGGACCTGGTTCCTTTTATTTCAATACTTGTATTTTCAACTATTATGTTGTGTTGTTTCCAAGTTTCTAAAAAAATCTTTAAAGTTATAATATTTTGTGACATGTAATATTTTATCACTTTGATGAATAATGATTGTCTTAACTATTCCTATAGTATAAGGATATAGTCAGGTTTCTGGTTTTTTGTTTTTTTTTAATTAAAAAATAATTCACTGGGTGCAGTGGCTCACGCCTATAATCCCAGCACTTTGGGAGGCTGAGGCTGGTGGATCACAAGGTCAAGAGATCGAGACCATCCTGGCCAACATGGTGAAACCCTGTATACTAAAAGTACAAAAATTAGCTGGGCGTGGTGGTGCATGCCTGTAGCCCCAACTACTCAGGAGGCTGAAGCAGGGGAATTGCTTGAACCTGGGAGGCAGAGGTTGCAGTGAGCCAAGATCGCACCACTGCACTCTGGCCTGGTGACAGAGCGAGACTCTGTCTCAATAATAATAATAATAATAATCACTAGATGTATGTATGCTTTTATCATTTTGCTTCTCGTGAAACTCTCAGGAATAATAATCGATCTCAGGCAATATAACTATCTTTAAGACTTCTGCTGTTTTAGAATTTTATTTTCCACAAAGGGATTGCTTTAAGTCCATGTAACCAGCTTTAGTTCAGAGTACCATTTTTGCCAAAATCACGCCTGTTCTAAAATTGTTATTAGCATAACATTATTTCTTGAAATTGCCTTAAGTTATTCAAAATATTTTCCCATATCTTTTTTTGAAGTATCTGTGATATCTTTTTTACCTTTAATGATTGATATTTTGCTGTTTGTCTTATACATTTGTATTTTCTATATGTTAAAGAGAAACTTTAATCTGTTGTATTTAATGCAAATGTTTTTTAGTCTGTTATTACCCTTTGAAAATTAGGTTGGTTGTATTTGTATTGTAGAAGTGATCGCACAATTGAATTTTTCATGGAATTCATTATTTGTTTTGTTGTTCTGGTCAGAGGTCAGAATAAAGCCGGTAACAAACTAGCAGCTTTAATGGATCATGGTGGTGGCGGTGAGAGTGGGAAGAGAATTTGATCTGCCCTTTTAATCTTTTCATTTTAAACCTTAATTTTTCTCATTTGTAAAACTGAGTGAAATTGAGAAGATAGTCTCTAAGGCCTCTTCTGCCGCTAAAATCATTTGGTACTAACTTGAATCAAGTAGGATTTGGGATAAATGTGGGGGAAAATCTCCTTATTTTGCTAAATCTGTTTGTGATGTGGAAACTGTGTTAGTGTGCTGAGGCTGCTATAACAAATGCCATAGACTGAGTGGCTTAAACAACATAAATTTTCTCACAGTTCTAGAAGATGGAAATTGAAGACCAACGTACCAGCAGTTGGTCTCTGGTGAGGCCTTTTTCTGGGTTATAGACAGACACTTTTCCCATGTCCTTACATGGCTTTGCGTGCAAAGAGAGAAAGATCTCTGTTGTCTCTTCCTCTTCTTATAAGGATGCCAGTCCTATTGGATTAGGGCCCACCCATATGATCTCATTTAACCTCAGTTCTCTCCTCAAAGGTCTTACCTCCAAATAATGTCATTGGAGGTTAAAGTTTCAACATATGGATTTTTGGGGGACCTAATTTAGTCCCTAATCGTAGCCAACTTCATTCAGTGAATGGTGTCACACCAGTGCAATAATGTTAGAATTCTGACATCAGTGGAGTTGTGGATTGAAGATTCTAAAATGTGTGGACTTTTCCAATCTCTTTCCCTAGCTTCCCCCCACCATACCTTCCTATTCTAGGAACTGTATGCTGGCCTTCTTTCCGTGTTTCCTTGAGCAGACCACCACATTCTACCTTCAGGCCTTTGCATCAGCTCTTCGCCTGCGTGGGTACTTGTCCTCCTGGTCTTTGATGGCCCAGCTCCTTCATCATTCTGGTCTTAGCTCCTCAGCCCAGCCCTCCTCTGTACCAAACTGTTTTTTTATTCTTGCATAGCACTGCCCTCTCCTGAAATTAGCTCCGTTGTTTATTTGTTTACTTGTTTATTGATTGCCTGTCTTCCCAGTCATAGAATATGAGCTCCATGAGGGTAAGGGTCTTTTACTACAGTGCCTGTTACATACCAGACTCTCAAAATTATTGATTGATGAAAAGCTGTTACAACCATTTCAAGTTATTCCAAACACAAAATGGAAAGGGGTAACTTTATGTCAAATATAGCAGAGATTGAGGTGACCATTGACACCAAAACAAAGTCTATCAGTGGAGATTTAAGCTGGTTATAAGCATAGGACATACAAAGAAGACAGTCTTGAGTTATCCTTTAGGAATTCTCCTTCACTTTCCAAAATGTCAAGGCATTTATACCCAATTTGTATACTATATGATTAAGTCTACTCTGACTGTTGTCTGTGACAGCAAGAAGGAATTACCTTCTGAGGTTAATAGTTAAAACAAAACTTTATTAGAACACAAATATCATACTAGAATTCAAGATGATTTGAACTCCCTATCAGGTTTTACAATACAACAAAAAATTCTAGCCTGTAGGTGCCGCTGATTGGCAAATTATTCCTAAGGAATTATTTATTGGGTGCCAGAATACAATAAGAAACATACAGACTTGGTCTCCATTTAATGGCTGTTCTTCTAGACAGGCAATACAAAACAACTAAGGTAGCCAAAACACAGCACCTGAAAGAAGGAAACAAGTTAAAGGTGAGTGGCTTCTTAGTTGGTATTTATTTTACTTGTACAGAATATTTAATCATTTGACCCTGTTTACTTTTTGATATACAGAATTGAATTGTTCCTTCTAATCCCTTCAATATTTCAATGGCTGACTTGGTTTTATTTTGAAATCTGTATTACATATATTAAAATAATTATGTTTTGAGGACTAAGCCATGTGTGTACATGCAGAGAATTAGTAAAATCTATCATGAAAATCTTCGGTTTACATTATATTAAATTTTTCCCATGCATTTTTATTTAGCCTTAAGCATATATACAGTACATTCCAGGAAAGATAGATAATTCTATTCTTTTATCTCTCTTGTGTGGGTTATAAGCTTTTACTAAAGCTAAATTAGGTTCATAAGCAAGTTGAAATATATAATTTATTTTATGAAAATAATCTATGTTTAGTTATACATTATAGGAAGCACAGATTCTTTTCTAATAGGATTTTGAGATGATAAATGGCTAACATAAAATTGAGTGTCTTTATTTCGGTACCTTCAAATGCATTTTATGTTGAGAGGGAAAATGGGGTAATAAATGTTAAAAAATTTGAGTGAAACACTAATCTTTCAGTTAATTCAAACTAGGACAGTTTCCTTCCATATAGGTTTGGAACTCTTTTTCATTGATTTGGGAATTCAAGAATAGTTATTTCACTGATTTCCTTTAAATTTGTCTCAAGCGATGCTAGAAGATGTGTGGCAGCAGAAAGAGTTAAAAGCTCAGGGAGAAGAACTGATGTCCCCCAGCTGTGAGGGGACTTGAAAAGCATGAAGGACATTAACAAGTTTAGGGGGTTCTCCCCTTACACTTCTTGATCTTTGCAGCCTGGATCTACATGAAACATAAATCAACCAGTTAATGCAATAAGTTCAAGTGAACAATTTGTCAGTTTTAATAGAAAAAGAAACTTAAATCATAGCTTGACTAAATTTGAATCATCCTGCTTAAATCAGTCGAAACAGCAGTTAAATTATATGCTCTCATATAAGTTCACTAATGAGTGACTTGAGTTACATGGCTTCAGCATCTATGTCTTACTTCTCCATTGCTGCTGCTTCTCCGGTGATGACAACCATGGCTGCTACAATCGCTTTTGTTCTCTCTCTCTCTTTCTCTGTGTGTGTGTGTCTTGGGGAGAGGACACTGCCCTTTTCATAGAATGCTCCCAGTCTAATCCCATCAGTATTTCAACGACTGACTTTGTTTTGTTTTGCAATCTGTATTATTATAAAGTGTAAGATAAACCTCCTTTTTTTATTCTCTAGTGGGTAGTAAAGGTCAGCCTGTAACTTTACCCCCACCTCTGCTCCCATCACCACCCTGCAAGTTGTACAGACAAGAAAAGGGAAAAGCAAGTTTAGATCCCCTCTCTGGTAGCCCACTGCCTGGATCCATATGATGGAAGCCAACATTCCACATTTACCTTCCTCTTCCTCCACAAGTAATGCTCCAGGTGTCTTCAGACCTTGGTGTTCCCAAATATACTGACTCCCAGACCCAGAGAAGTGGACCAGAGTTCCTTTATTTGAATCCAAGCCCCACTGAGTTCTCATTTCCCATTCTGTGAAGGGCTTCTCCCTGGGGAGAGTGACAGTAGGAATTTTTTTCCATCAAGAAAATCAGCCCTTACTTTTAGAATGTTAGTCTGTCAGTCTGGTTTCCAAAGAGGTAGTCATTTTTTTTTGTTAAATTTTCAATTTTTGTTGGTACATAGTAGACATATATATTTATGGGGTATGTGAAATGTTTTGATATAAGCATGCAATGCATAATAATCACATCATGGAGAATGGAGTATCCATTGTTTTCAAGCATTTATCCTTGTTTCCCATCCTTTCTCATAAGGAGCACACAAGCAAGATTCCTTGCACGTGCAGTTCACAGTACGGTTTGTGCTCCTAAGAGAATCTAATGCCGCAGTGGATCTGACAGCGGGTGGAGCTCAGGCAGTAATGCTCACTGACTGCTCACCTCCTACCATGTGACCCCGTTCTTAACAAGCCACAGACCAGTACAGGTACCAGACCATGGCCTGGGGGTTGGGGCCCTACTCTATAAAATAGTTATTTGAAGTCCGCATCAACTCATGTTGCAAAATCTGTTTTATTCATACATGCATGATACCATGTATGGCATACCAATAATCTAGGTTGTAGTTCAATCTCAAGTTTTCAAAATCTTGGTGCATAATCTCACCTATGTAGTTAAGACTGTTAGAAGTATCAGTGTGTATTTTATCTAAGTTAACCTCAGATCCTACCTATACCACTCACTTTCAGTTTTTCATTATGCTCTTCATCAAAAGGTTCACAAAGAATTTTCATATGTTAATTAATATTTCTATTATTCTTTTAAAATGTGTTGCTCTACTAATTCAGTGCATGATGCCTAAAAAAGCTTAAGCTTTTTGATTTAACATGACAAGGCAAGGAAAATAACGATTGAAGTAATCGAATCCCCAAATGCTGATTTTAACTTCTGTATTTACAATAGAAATTGCTTTTCACATTAGAGAATGAATGCCAATGAATCTTTTATATCCAAATACGCTAATATTGCTTTATTAAAAGATATTTGAGAAATGTTTGTTGAAACAAAAAAAATAGAACAATGGTACAAAAATAGAAAATGTATGTCAGGAAACATTGTCACCTTGTATCCAGTCTGGGGATTAATATCGCACAAACAACCTGAAGCTTGAGTTGAATGCTCTTTACAGCCTGCTAAGTAGATTCTAAGAGCAGAACTGCATGATTGTGATGAGTAAAAACAATTTAACTCATTGAATTTGCAATCAAGAAGGGACCTTGGATGGATTCAGATTCTTTTAAAATGGAGGAAAGGTGATTCACCGGGGCACATCCATCACTTATGGAAACCTAATTGTAAATCTGAATAAAGACTAAAGAAATAAATGCCTTTTCAAGCCCTTTGTTTCTTTGCCATATTCAGTGTTCAATGAGGATCGCACTGATTTAGTTCAAGAAATCAGAGAATGGAAATATATCCAAGGTTTAAAGGTGTTTTCAGCTATGCCAGATCCAGAGAGAGGGTGGGCTAGGCAGATGCACACTTGCACTTCTTGCATCCAAGGCCAGTGAGTGGAAGACAATTGGAAAAACTAAGACCACCGTTGGAAGGGCAATCCCCAATGTGCTGATGGTCAGTCAGTGAGGAGAGAAGGAGATCTGAGCCCTCTAGGGAGGGATGCAGAGGCAAAGAGGTGAGCAACCTATTTAATAATGATGTGTGTTTAACAGGGAGTCTAGGTTTCTTCCTGTCCCTGCTTCCTGTCCTACTGGAGACAGATTTGGCCTGTCGGAACCCAGTGTGAATTGGGGTGATAATCTCCTGGAACTTTCTGCATCAGACCCACCCCTCTGCATGAGAGTGTCAGAGGCATGTGAACCAGAGCAACTCCATCTTTAATAGGAGCTGGGTAAAATGAGGCTGAGACCTATTGGGCTGCATTCCCAGACAGTAAAGGCATTCTAAGTCACAGGATGAGATAGGAAGTCGGCACAAGATACAGGTCATAAAGACCTTGCTGATAAAACAGATTGTGGTAAAGAAGCCAGGCAAAACCCACCAAAACCAAGATGGCCATGGGAGTGACCTCGGGTCGTCCTCACTGCAATACTCCCACCAGCGCCAAGACAGTTTGCAAATGCCATGGCAACCTTAGGAAGTTACCTTATGGTCTAAAAAGGGAAGGCATGAATAATCCACCCCCTATTTAGCATATGATCAAGAAATAACCATTAAAATGGGCAACCAGCAGCCTTCCGGGTTGCTCTGTCTATGGAGTAGCCATTCTTTTGTTCCTCTACTTTCTTAATAAACTTGCTTTCACTTTACTTTATGGACTCATCCTGAATTCTTTCTTGCACAAGATCCAAGAACCCTCTCTTAGGGTCTGGATTGGGACCCCTTTCCTGTAATAGGAGGAACTTAGCTCTCAACCTTATCTCGCGGCACAACAACCCTGGAAGACAATTGGAGGAGAATAGGTTATGGGATGTGATTAGGAAATGTTTTATAGAACAGCTCAGATAGTAATAAATGTTAACTGTTATGGAGTGTCCACTACTGTGTGATGTGTGTCACAGACATTATTTCTGTGAGGTCAGTTTGATGATCTTCATATTAAAGATGCAGAAAATTTTGGCTTACAGAGGTGAAACCACATATTCTAAATAAAACGTGGGGCTGAGATTCAAATCTAGGTCTGATTCCAAATCTTATGTTCTTAACAACCATGATCCATTTCTTCTAGCTGTGGCCAGTAGACAAGTTAATGAATTTGGCTAATCACTAGATCCCAGACTGTATTTCCTCTCCTGAAGCCCTTCAGCTGTAACATAGCTTTCTGGGGACCCATTCTGTTCTTTGGTTTTAGCCAGTACAAGCTAGGCAATTAAGAACATCTGGAATCAAAGAAAAATTCTTCTGTCACTCATGCTACCCAGGAAAATATGTTTCAAAATTGATTGCAACCTTATGATTTTTTTAAAAACTTTTATTTTAGGTTCAGGTGCAGGTTTGTTACATAGGTAAACTGTGTGTCACAGAGATTTGGTGTACAAATAATTTTGTTACCCAGCTAATAAGCATAGTACCCAATAGGTATTTTTTCTGTTCCTCTGCCTCCTCCTACCATCACAGTAGGGTAGGCCCCAGTGTCTGTTGTTTGCCTTCTAGTATCCATGTGTTCTTATCATTTGGCTCCCACTTAATAGGTGAGAACATATGGTATTTGATTTTCTCTTCCTGCATTAGTTTGTATAGGACAATGGCTTTCAGCTCCATCCATGTTGCTGCAAAGGCCATGATCTTGTTCTTTTTTTATGGCTGCATAGTATTTCATGGTGTATATGTACCACATTTTCTTTACCCAGTCTACCATTGATGGACATTTAGGCTGATTCCATGTCTTTGCTATCATGAGTAGTGCTATATTACATGTACACATGCATGTGTCTTTATGGTAGAATGTTTTTTTTTTTTTTGAGACGGAGTCTTGCTCTGCCACCCAGGCTGGAGTGCAGTGGTCGGATCTCAGCTCACTGCAAGCTCCGCCTCCCTGGTTTCCGCCATTCTCCTGCCTCAGCCTCCCGAGTAGCTGGGACTACAGGCGCCCGCCTCGTCGCCCGGCTAGTTTTTTGTATTTTTAAGTAGAGACAGGGTTTCACCGTATTAGCCAGGATGGTCTCGATCTCATGACCTCGTGATCCGCCCGTCTCGGCCTCCCAAAGTGCTGGGATTACAGGCTTGAGCCACTGCACCCGGCCTATGGTAGAATGTTTTATATTCCTTTGGGTATATATCCAATAAAGGGATTATTGGTTTAAATGGTAGTTCTGTTTTAAGTTCTCTGAGGAATCACCACACTGCTTTCCACAGAGGCCTAACTAATTTACACTCCCACCAGCAGTGTGTAAGTGTTCCCTTTTCTCTGCAACCTCACCAGTATCTATTATTTTTTGACTTCTTAGTAATAGCCATTCTGACTGATGTGAGATGGTATCTCATTGTGGTTTTGATTTGCATTTCTCCAATGATCAGTGATGTTGAGCTTTTTTTCATATAGTTGTTGGCTGCATGTATATCTTCTTTTGAAAAGTGCCTATACATGTCGTTTGCCCACTTTTTAATGGGGTTGTTTTTTGCTTGTAAATTTGTTTAAGTTTCTTATAGATGCTGTATGTTAGACCTTTGTCAGATGCGTAGTTTGCAAATATTTTCTCCCATTTTGTAGGTTGTCTTTTTACTCTGTTGATGGTTTATTTTGCTGTGCAGAAGCTCTTTAGTTTAATTAGGTCCCATTTGTCATTTTTTGTTTTTGTCATAATTGCTTTTGGCATCTTTGTTATTAAATCTTTGTCAGGCCAGGTCCTATGTTTAGAATGGAATTTTCTAGGTTATCTTCCAGGGTTTTTATAGTTTTGGGTTTTACTTTTAAGTCTTCAATCCATCTTGAGTTGATTTTTGTATATGATTGTAAGGAAGGGGTTCAGTTTCAATCTTCTGCATATGGCTAGCCAGTTATCCCAGCACCATTTATTGAATAGGGAGTAGTTTCCTTACTGCTTGTTTTTGTCAGCTTTGTCGAAGATCAGATGTACAACCTTATGAATTTTTATAAGTCCATTTACATCATGTTTAAAAATTGATTTTGGGACCATAATATTTTTCCATAAATAAAAACTGAATGATGGAAAATCTGATCATACAGTTATTATAATTGCAAAGTTTAATAAGATTATTGAAAGATAGCCAATTTTTGTAGGTGGGTAATGATTTTTATCCTAATGTGTAAGCCTTTTCTCATAATACCAAATAATTCCAGGTGAATAGTTGGCCCTTCTGATGAATTTATGCAAGCACATGGACTACTTATGTTCTAATTTACGCCATCTTTTGTAGATGTAAATAGACATCCTTCTTCTTGCTTGCTGGTGAAACCCAAATTTTGTTCAGGTTTCTACCCTTTCCCCTGGCAAACATGGTTATCCTAGTCCTCTTTTCAGAGTTTAATTTAAGACATGGTATATGATCCAATTTTAGACACTGAGATGCAAAGTGAAATCTGTTGAGTGGTTCTTGGGAAGGTCTTGTTGCTGTTAAAAATGAGACACACAGGAAGAGACATGCTTTTCTTCTATTGGATATTCTTATGTCTGGATGTGATCACTGGAATAGTGGTAGCCATACTGCAACCATGAGGGAGTCTGTCTGAGAATAGTAGAGCAGAAAAATGGGAAAATATTTGGTCCTCAATGGCCTGCTTGAATTTTTAATCCTGAAGCCAACAGACTTATTAATATATAAAATGAATATTCTTGCTCTGAATCACTTGTCATTTTTTTATTTGCAGCTCAAAATATTCTAAGTGATGTAGATGATATCCTGATTTCATTATCATTTAAACACATTTTTATTATAGAAGGAACTTACATTTGGTTGATACCAGTATTCAAGAACAAATTCAAGTTTGCTATTGTTTATCACTGTGAATTATGTACTCCTTTAGGTAAGTAGAAGATGACATGAACATCTTACTGCTAAGAACACAAGAAGAAATAAAAATGAGTAGATAGACAGGCAAAAATCAGAACATAGGATCTGATATTAAAGGTTAGTATACACTTTATATGTAATTCATTCATTTAGAAAACGTTAAATAATATTCCCTTTCCACAGCAACTGGAAAATTGGCTCAGTAAAGTGATTTATTTAATCTTTCTGTCAATTAGTGTTTATTATATTTTAGCATTTACACTGGGCACTGTGCTTCCATCTAGTTTTATCATTTA
Source organism: Trachypithecus francoisi (assembly GCF_009764315.1). Lineage (NCBI taxonomy): Eukaryota > Metazoa > Chordata > Mammalia > Primates > Cercopithecidae > Trachypithecus > Trachypithecus francoisi. The sequence goes on from NW_022681463.1 coordinate 40,750,667, forward strand.
GAGCTTCTGCCTTGGGGAGACAATAGCTAAGTAGGTGAGGTAAGAGATGTGTATTTTATTCATTTCTGTACAACAAGTTACACCAAAATTTAGCAGCATAAAAACAGTTATCTCACAGTTTCTATGGGTCAGGAATCTAGGCATGGTTTAGCTGGCTCCTGCACTTCAGGGTTCTCATAAGGCTGAAATAAAAATGCTGGCGAAAGCCGTCGTCTCATCTGAAGCCTTGACTGGGGAAGGATCCACATCCAAGCTCACTTACATGGGTATTGGCAGAATTCAGTACTTGAAGAGCTGTTGATTTGAGGGCTTCAACTCATTTTTGGTGTCTAGCCTCAGGCAACCCTCAGTTCCTTGCCATTTGAGCCTCTTTAATATGGTGTCTTACTTCACCAGAGTGTGTAAGCTGAGAAGCTAAAAGGGAGTCCTCTAGTAAGATAGACATCACAGTGTTTTATAGTCAAATCATGAAATGACATTCTATCGTGCTTGTTGTGTTCTATTCATTAGAAGCAAGTTACTAGGTCTAGTCGCACTCAAGAGAAAGGGATTACATAAGGTCATGAACATTAAGAAATGGGAATCATTGAAAGTCATCTTCTAAATCTAGTACAATACAAACATAAATGTTGTCAATGTACAGCAACAGATGAAGGGTTCCACATGAATAGAATAAAATAGGAATGCACAAGGAGGAGGAACCAATTCTGACTGGAGGCACAGGAAAGAGATAATATGTATAGAGCAGGGTGCTAGACCCAAATTCCATACTCTGCTTATGTTCCAGCTTGAATGGCACACACATATGTCTCATAGCAGAAAACAATTGGAAAATTGTTCTTGGCAATAGAAACTGATATAGTTTCGATGTGTGTCCCTTCCCAAATCTCACACTGAATTGTAATCCCCAGTGTGGGAGGTGTGGCTTGGTGGGAGGTGATTGGATCATGGAAGTGAGTTTCTCATGAATGGTTTAGCACCATCCCCTTGATGCTGTCCTCATGATAGTGATTTCTCATGAGATCTGGTTGTTTACAAGTGCGTGGCACCTCCCCTTCTCTCTGTTGCTCCTGCTTTCACCATGTGATGTACCTGTTCCTGCTTTGCCTTCTGCTATGAATAAAAGCTCCTTGAGGCCTCCCCAGAAGCTGAGTGATGGTGCCATGCTTGTACAGCCTGAAGAACCATGAGCCAGTTAAACCTCTTTTTAAATAAATTACCCCATCTCAAATATTTCTTCATAGCAATGCAAGAACAGCCTAATACAGAGACTCATTGAAGTGTTGTAAACAGGAGAATGACCCCTCAAAACAGAACTTACAGAAGATTTGAGTGGGATTCATAAGGCTGAATGGAGGAGAAGGCTAGAGGTATAGAGGCCACATGAAGCAGGACTGAAGTATTGAGAATGCAGAATAATGACTCTGATTGTCTTTGGGTTGTGGAAATGCAAAGAAAAAAATGTGAGAAAGAGACAATGAGAAGAAAGAACAAATTGGTCTTAGTGACAACTGAATTGCAAGTTAAGTGGAAAGGAGAACTTGAAGATAACTAATTTTGCTCTGGAAATATAGGCTAATGCTAGTCTTATTAATGAAATAGGAAAGTCAAGAAGTTGATTTTTTTTTTTTTTTTTGGTGGGATGGGAAGTTGATTGCTGTTTGAGATGCTTCTAGAGAACCCAACAAGTTGATACTCAGAATAGGTTTCTCTCTTGACCTTACTTAGTATTAGTAAAAGTCCTGTTTTAGGACATATGGGCAAAGACAAAGCTTACCAAACCACACTAGTATCTGCTATTCTAGTAGACTGTGAAATGTATTACCATCATCATTGTCGTGCTGGGATTTTGTTTCTCAAATTCCCCAGGCTGAATTTCTGCCTAAATAAATAGCCATCAGATGATATTATGGGTCAATTTATCATAAGGTATTATAGATAATCAATTTACAAATCACTTGGGGAAATTTTCCTGTAGCTGTTTTATTGGCTACTATTAGTGTCACATGTCAACCATCTATTATTTTGGATTTGCAACGGCAGCTATTCTTTTACAAGAAATCTAATCAATTTGATGCACAGAAGCTTATTATTGAGGTAAAATTCACACAATGAGGAAAGCTGCTTTTGTTCCAATAAGACTATGCCATGGTTTGAGGTTCCATTAGTGTAGCAATATGTAGTTACAATTGTACATAACTTGGCAGAGCAATTCTGATCGATAAACTATGATGGTTTAATTCAAAAGTATGTTAGAAAATAAGAAAAATGCAATTTTGGAAAACTGCATTTTGTCCTTACAGTTTTAATACTGTACATGGAAACAATCATCTCAGTTTTTTTATGAAAGTCAAAATTGTCAGCCATATGACACAAATTCCCCAGACACTGTATCAACAGACTCCAGGGCACAACGGATGCCGGGGATAAAGTTGAAAGCAAATTTATCCATCTCGTTCTCAGGCTGGTAACAGAGTCCGTGTATTCATTGGAACTTTGCCTCTGCCAAAACTAAGAATCTCTGGAATACAAAACACAGGCAGTTCCTAAAAGAAGCTTAACAAAATGAAATAAAAACCAGTAGAATGATATTTAATTTGTGGTTCTTGTCTTGCTTTTAGCCACATGAATTAATTGGTGCATAAATAACAAAAGGAGGCCAGAAGCCTAGAAATGGTCTGGAAAGGGCTCAATCAAGACATCAGATATAAATGAAGATATGGCTGAAGACAAAGGGCTTCTTTAGATTTCCTGGGTAGGCACCCCTCACCCTAGCAGGCACTTGGAAGGCTGAAAGAAGCCAGCTGGAGCCTATATGCCTGGTCAGTTGTGAGGAATCTCCTTACCCATTTGGGGTGGTGCAGAGGATATTCAGAACACGAGGGTGCTATGAACACATGATGACAAAAGTGGAAAGCTTGCAAGGGATAGGGAAGTTGCTGCATGGTTTCTGGTATTGAAATGCTTCTTGCATAAAGCAGTGTTTCTTCTTCACTTTTGTTTTTGGTTTTCATTTGACCATCCTGGCTCTCCCCAGTTCTTGTGAAATTGTCTCTATAGATGGAAAGATTAGCATTCACCCTTTCCTAAAACAAATGTCTTAATTAGGCAGTTCCTTTAACAAAATGTGACATCTGATAGATTTGTGTTTTTGTGGGAGTTTTACTATGAGAAAAAATACTACCTTACCAATTATCAATGGAGAAATCATATCCATTTTTTCCTTCTTCAAAAAGAAAATTCCTGACTGTTTTTCATAATTGAGCCTGTTGAAATAGACATGGAAACAAATGTGTCCATTGGGTTCATTGACTGTAGTCTTTGCTATATGAGGAGAAGCACACATTGCGATGGCTGGGAGGAACCTTGATGACTGTGAAGCCTCACACCTGTGAATTGTACGAAGCATTTATGCCAAACTTCAGTCCTCCACCCAACCCTCAACACATATTAAAAGCACAGTTTCCAGAAATCAAGGGCATATTAAGTCCCAATTGCATATTGAGATGAAACCCCTAATCAATATATTGAGAAACATTTAAACCAGAAAGAGTAAAAAAGGTTTAATTTTTAAAATTATTACCTTTTTAAAAAGATGTAGATATTTTAATAATTTTCCTAAAGAAAAAAGAAAACTGATGTGATGTTCATTCAAATAAACAATGTGCACTTACTAAGATCGACAGTGCATGTGATGTCCTCGTAACTGCTAATGGGAATGTAATGAGAAGTTTCCCAAGTATAAGGGGAAACAAGACACAAATGCATACACTCTTGAGTAGTGAGAGATTTTAAAATAGCTGAATAAGACATTTTGGAAAAGGTGAAACTATAGAGACAGTAAAAAGATCAGTGGTTGCCAGTGGACCAAGGGGAGAGAAGGAGGATGAACAAGTGAAGCACAGGGAATTTTTTTTTTGAGACGGAATCTCACTCTGTCACCCAGGCTGGAGTGCAATGGCATGATCTTGGCTCACTGCAACCTCTGCCTGCTGAGTTAAAGCGATTCTCCTGCCTCAGCCTCTTGAGTAGCTGAGATTACAGGTGCACGCCACCACGCCCAGCTAATTTTTGTAGTTTTAGTAGAGATGGGGTTTCACCATGTTGGCCAGGAGAGGGGAGTTTTAGAACAGGGAAATTATTACACTCTCCCTGAAAATGTAATGGTGGATACATGACATTATGCATTTGTCAAAACCCATAGAACTCGACAGCACCTGGAGTGAATCTTAATGTAAGCTATGGACTTTAGTTAACAGTCACATATCAGCATTGGTTCATCCACTATAACAATCGTACCGTGGTAGTACAAGATGCTAATCTTAAGAGAAACTGAGGGCAGGGGAGAGAGGGAACACTCTGTACGTTGTTTAGTTTTCTATAAAACTAAAACTACCCTAAAAGTGTAAAGCCCATTAATTAAAATAACATAGCTGAAGAACCCAGTAGGAGAGATTTCACAGAACAGTTTTGCAAAATGCATAGTTTAGACAAATCTTGTAATGGGAACTCGGAAGAAGGTGGTATTGCTTCAAGCAAATGTGGTCAGAAAGGACTGTGCAAATACATAGGCTTAGTGAGATTTTGAATGATCAGTTTAGGTTGATGAAGAATTGCTGATTGGGCTGTGCTGGGAGGCTGGTGGGTGTGAGAAAATAATGGAGGTAGAGAGGTGTCATATGTAAGAGGGCTGCCAAACAATGGCTCAAATGCAGCATCTTTTCTTGATGTGGAAAGTAGGCTTTAAATGGAGTTTAAAATAGTATTTTTGAAGGCCTTTGAATTAGTCCATTTTCATACTGTTATGGAGAAATACTAGAGACTGGGTAATTTATAAAGAAAAAGAGGTTTAATGGACTCACAGTTCCATGTGGCTGGGGAGGCCTCACAATCATGGTGGAAGGCAAAGAAGGAGCAAAGGCATGTCTTACATGGCAGTAGGCAAGAGAGAGTATGCAGGGGAAGTGCCCTTTATAAAACCACCAGATCTCATGAGACTTATTCATTATCCCGAGAACAGCACCAGAAAGACCCACCCCCATGATTCAATTACTTCCCACCAGGTACCTCCCATGACACATGGGAATTATGGGAGTTACAATTCAAGATGAGATTTGGGTGAGGACACAGCCAAACCATATCAGCCTTGAATGTCAGGCTAAAGTATATGGGCTTGACCCTCTAACCAAAAAAAAGCCACAGCAGGGAAATAATAGGGTCAAGGTGAAATTTGGGTATGTTTTTTTAAAAGTATACTACTACAAGGTAATCACAAAAGTCCAATGAAGGTACAAAGGGAGGAAAATATCCCTCTCCCATCCCATTCCTATAGGATGGCACTTGTGGAGTTAGACATAGAATTCCTAGAGCAGACACTGTTGATGATCTGCCCAGATTCCCATGGGTCCCTTTTCCTTCTGTTTGCAGCTGCCCCCAGCTCCTGTGTGCTCTTGCTTCTAATGGCCCACACCTTCAGACTGCCTTCTGCAGACTGTCAGCTCCTGGAGGTGCTTTGTCTGCACATACACAGAGAGCCAGAAGGGCCTGGAAAATTGTGCTCCCCACTGCCCCCATCCCTCCCTCTTTACCAGGTGGGCCTTACTTACTGACCTCAGCAGCTTCTCTTGGGTATATTTCTTTACTCTATCATTTGCGCATGAATCATTGTCTCAGAATTTGCTTTTGGGGTCTCTGACCCAAGAAAATTCCCTAGTAACAACATCTGCAAGAGTTTAGCCTTAAAACTCTGGCGACTCTCTGGGTATCCATCTTGTTATCTGCATGATGAGGTCGTTGGTCTGTGACGGTGACTTCTAAATTTCTCTTTGGCTTTAGCCTTCTAAGATCTCAGCTCTAAGTCTTCTACTGTGGTCAGGGTTAAAACTGAAATTCTTAGCAAATAATCTCTGTCCTGATTCCAGGAGTGGCCCCAATACTTTTACCCAATTTTTCAGTAATCACCTGTATTACCAGCCGAGATGAGAGCAGTCAATATACCAGCAATTAAGAATACATTGACTTTATAAGAACCACTTGCTTAACCAGTACAGGTAATTTGGGAGAAAGAAGAAATATATACAGATTAATGGAAAATTGTTAAATTCGAGAAGAATAAGGTGAAGGTAAAGAATTTTCATCCAAAGAAAAAGAAGACAATGTTTGAGCAAAATAAATGGAAGCTAGACTCAAAGACCAAAAGAGAGAATTAGGGACACATTTAAAACTTTCGTAAGAAATGTTTACATGGGAGAAGGGTGATCAAAAGCCAGTCTGAGCCAAGAAATCTAACCAAACTCTCTGTCTCATTATTTTCTCCACAAAAGGCTTTACAAAGGTTCTGAGGGATGTAGTGTCTATGAAGACTTAATCTTCTTGGGAGTGTAAAAATAGGACAACTGCCTTAAGAGGCAAAAATGGAAAGTCAAACATGTTAAAAACAGAATTACTTTTGGGCAAAGTTATGAAGAAAGCTCAGGGCCTGGGGTACTCTTCTACCACTTCTTTTAACATTGCTCCTTCACATTCCTTCATGGTGTCCACCCTTCAGATGCCAAGGCCAGCCAAACCCTCTCTCCAAGTGACACTGTGCCCCACCCTCCGACAACCTCCTTCCTCCTCATTGTGGTCTCTACCCATTTGGGTTCTTCTCATCTCCCAACATATGTTTTTTCCTCTAGATCTCATTCTTCAATTGTGTATTAATGGGTGGAAATGGCTTATTAATTACTTTAAGTAATCTGTCAATGTGCTGGCTAGATAACTGATTACCTTCTTGGATGGCTGGCTAGATACCTGATTACCTTCTTGGATAGCACTGTTCTAACTTTTAAAGATGAATACTTAGCATTGCAGTCAATTGTAGGTCTGGCTAGGGATGGGGAATATTTTTGAACAAAAGTGATGTTTTTCTGGCCCCTTTTCCTAAGAGAGACAATGACACAAATCTGTTCAAATAAATTAATGTTGCCTTTTTGAAGACTGCCCCATGTGGCAGGAAGAAGTTTACATGCCAACATGTAGGCTGCCTCATGTGCTCCATCACTCCTTTCATTGTATATTTGCACTAACAGGCACAGAATGGAGTAAATTCATTTTTCTGTTTTTCAGGGTGATATTAATTGACCTATATACCTGCCAAGCTGTGTAAGAAATTGCAGGAAATTGAGGTTTAAAAGAGATAATTTTAAATTTATCAAGATAGGCAATGGATTCTTTCAGTGTTCCTCAAGTCGCACAAATGGCTTACTTATTGGTAGGAATGATCCCAAAAGCTTTGGAAAACATGATAGAACACATAGGTGACATTAACAAGTATAATTTTTGTGAAGTTGTAGGGGCAAAATCTGGATTGCAATAGGCTTAAGTGCAAAAGGAGAAGACAGTGAGTTTGACAAATAATTGGAGAAGCTTTGCTGTAAAGGGAGGAGAAAAATGGGCAGCAGCTGGAGGGTAAAGTGGGATTAGGAGAGGGTGGTCTTTGCTTTACAGTGGGAGAAATATAGCATTTTGTATGTTAGTGCAAAAAAAGGTAAGAATGATACGTTGGTAATGCAAAAGAGAGTTACTAGAGCAATGATCTTAGGTAAATGAGAGAGGGATGGAGCACATAAGTTATTGAGGGCTTTGCCTACTTTAGGAGCATGGAAAGAACATAGGGATAGGAAAGAGAGTAGGGCATCTGGGCGCCAAGTGCAGGAGAATGGATAGATGTGATGCTGGGAGCTTGTGGAGCTCTCTTCAAATTGCTTCAATTCTTAGCAAAATCAGAAGCAGAGTCATTGCTGAGAATAAAGATGCAGAGATGTGGGAAGACCACAGGGTAGGAATGAGCCAACTGGTGATGAGAGTCTTGGGGACAAGAGATGACCTGAGTATCCTAGGCATCTCATGGGGACTGACATGATATGACTGTCTCGATGATCCCAGATAGTTAATGGTGGTTGGGCTACAAGTGTTGGGGAGGAGAGTTTTCCAGAATTCTGGCTGTCCCTCTTGATCTTTGCTGATGGAGACATGAGCCTGTCAGAAGAATGAGTTATATCCAATGCAAAGACCCCCCTCTTGACTTATGACAGCTATTATACACAATATCATTTCCCATTATACTGACATTATGAGAGCTGATTCTGCTGACTTAATGATTTTGATCAGACTTGCAGTGATTCTAGGCTGGTTGTTCTGTGGCTCTTAGAATAATAATGCAAGTGGAGTAAAACTTAATTTTTAAAAAGACCTTTACTACTAAATCTTGAAACAGCTGCTAAACACAATTTAGTGTTCTTAATTTTATAATATTATTAATGCAGATAATTATGACAGTTAATAACAAAAATAATTCCTACCACCTCAATGGGAGCATGTTTGTGGTTACCAAAGGCAGTTCTCCACGTCACACAACCTCATTGATTTGTGTTCTTAAACCATGTCTTTGACGAGAAGGGTCATGGGCAGAACATTTGAGAACACTTTAAAACAGCAGGGGGGAATCCAATCCAGAAACAAATGCATATAACAGCTTTCTCCTAAGATAAGCATATCAGGTTTTTATCTTTAAGTGGTGTTAATTTCAATCAAGGTGGACTGCTTAGTTGGTGAAGAGATGTCAGTAACCACTGATTTTGGAGTCCTGAGGAAACTCTCTTAGCTGTTGGCCAAAGTGGACCTAAAGGTAGCAAGAGAACAAATGCCTTTAGGGTGACTTCTTCAATCCCTGCAGAATTCTTCAAGTGAAGCGGATGTTATTTAACCATCTGCTGTAGGTCATTTAACACATAATCTATCCTCAGAAGGAAAGTCGTGCCATTCCAAAACCAAAAGCGGGGAAAAATATGTCTTCATAAGATCAATTCAAATTAATGCTGGCTGCTCTTGTAACTTTTAAATATAAGACAGGATCTCAAATTGACAAATATGCAAATGCGTAAGAGATCAACTTTCCCCAGTTCTTCTTGAGAGACTGGGGAGAGAAAAAGGTGGGAAAAGACATTAAAAGGAGTAACGAAGCACATTTCCCTCTTTTGAAACATGTTCAGGCTCTGAGAGCATTTCTGTCCTGTCTGTAGATGAAGCAACTCTGGAGTGGGCATGCACTGGATTTCCATGCAGTCTTGTGGGCAAGTGGCTGCCACCTTTTCATGGGGCTGCCAGTATTAATTTTTGTCTTTCTGAACTCATAGAAACAAATTATTACTAGTGAAAATTTCCAGATGTAATAAAATCTTGAAGAAAAACTCTTATGAAGAAAAGACTGAGCAGTTGCAACTTAGTCCTCACTTACGGTTTTGGAGTATATTTTAAAAATGAAATGAAAAATTTAGTCAAGAACTGTGTCCATCCAAAAGTAACTTCATATTACTAGAGTTTCAGGTCTCTATAGGACAAAGTGAGCATTTGTAAACTGGTTATAGATTTCAGTATATAGTTGTCATAATAGTTAGATTCATGTTTTATTTTTGTTTTACCTGATGGGACAGGTAAGTTTAAGGAATGGAACAGGTTAGTTTAAGGAATCAGTATATGATGGATGATTATATCGATTCAATAGCATATTATTTACTTACATGCTCTCAAATGATCACAGTGAAGTAAAAATTTGGTTCTAATACCCTGCACATCTATGGCAGTTATCAGCTAATTCACAGTTCTTTTCATCCATTCATTCATCAAATAGTATTGTATTGTGCCGTTTGTCAGGAAGTATACAGAGTGCCGGAGAATGTAGCAGCAACCAAGGCAAACACATTTCTTGTGCTCAAAAGCCATTCTGGAGTCAGGCAGACTAACGTGAAACAAGCAATTATAACAAAGTGTGATAGATCTTTTGATAAGGCAAGTAGAGTTGTTATAGGAATACACAGGAAGAAACATATAGGACAGTCTGGGGCTATAGTTGATAGTCAAGGAAGCCTTCCTTGGGGAAGTAAGAATGAGAGACTGGACTAAATACACTGGCATGCACAATGCACAGCAGCCCACATTTCTCCTTTGATCTTAGTGGAGGCGTTTCCACTCAGAGGCCATCAATGAGCAGTACCACCTATGGGCCAAAGTTCTGTAACCCTCTATTCTTTAACTATAAGTTAACTCATCATCTTTAGCTATAAGCCTTTCACCAGAAGACATTTTCCTTTTCTTTGCACACCCCAATAACTGCAAAGAAAAGGAAAATACCCTCTGGTGAAAGACTTAAAGCAGATGTCCAGTGTCTGTGCACTCAGTGGACAGACACTTAGACATTCCTGTTCTCTGTCCAGCCAAGTCGAGAAATAGGCTGGGATCATGATGGCATCAGCTTATATTAATGGTGGGTGGAGGAAAATGAATCATTACACTACCCACTGGGCATATAAAGTCTGGCACCAACTCTGTTGCGTATTACTCCTTTTGTAAACTCATAAACTCAATGTGAAATTGAGATTATGTTCTTCTAGCTGCAAAGAATTGAAATGTATTTTAATTGCTGATATTCTGTTATTCTATGTTAACGCTGCCCAGGAAGAGCTATGTGCCCAAAGGAGATGTCTGGAGTAGCGACCTCCTGAGGGCAGGTGTGATTGTCTTGGAGAGGCAAATTGGAGTACTTGATAAGGATGCTGAAGTCGGTAGTTGAAAAACAATTTGGAGATTTTTCTTTGCAGAAACAAACAGCTTGGGAAGAATCAGGAAGAGTTGTTCCTGATTGGCAGGATTTGAGCAATCAGACCATTAGAAAGAAATCCTAAAGCAGGAACAGATGTTTAGGGTGGAAGGCATAAAGTCATGAAATGCGGAATTTGGCTATGGGCCCAGAATAAAAGAAGTTGAAGAATTACATGCGGGACCTTGGGAACACTGCAGTTTGGGGGATTTGAATTGCTACAGGGGAAATTTCAAGTGGAAACCCTCATGTGAATCTGGATCTGGATGGCAAAGGGCCCCATGTCTTTAGAATGAAATAGTTCTGCCTTTGACTGAGTGCAGAAATTTAAGGGGAGTTTAAGTTAGTTTCAGAAACCCATATGTCTCTATAGTTGTAGCAGAGCTATTTTACCAGCTGTATGACAAAAAGAGTGGCTGAAAGAGGCATAAAAAAACAAAAAATACTTCAACTGAGCCGAGTAATGATGTGAAATGGGAAAGAGCAGAAGTATTTGGTCTATGGAGAAGACATAGTTATAACATTCCAGATGATGGCACTAAATTGTTATTTATATAAGGAGTCTCTGTCCCTGTCATGTTCTGGGTCCATGTGTCATCTCCAGCACCAAGTCCAGCCACTACCCCAGTTGTTCCATTTAGTTTGGCACCATGATGATGACTTCATGGGGTCTGTTGGGTTATTCTGTATTGTGAGAGGAAGGAGACTTAGTGATCCACAGTTGGTCCTCATGGCTTGTCCATGGCCACCAATAGACAACTGTAAAGTAGGAACTGCAGCTTTAGATACCAGGAGACTATTTCAGGAATGGATCAAGGCACAGAAGTGTATATTACTGTGTCTTCCTGAATGCGAAAGGCTGAATTTGTGTCATAGAAATAAAACAAGATAAAAACTTTCTACTTAATTGAACTTAACTGGAAATAAATATGTTTCCAGGAAAATACTTTCAACACAACAATTCAACTCCTAGGGTAATCTTGTAAATCAAGAAGTTCTCTGGGCTCATGTGTAAGGTGCCCCCTTGGGCAAAGGGTGGAAGATGCTACCTTCTATTCCCAAACCAAATAAGAAGGTCTTTCAGGAGGATCCTCTTTGAGCTTTGAAAGACATGTCTTGTGGTTGGGACATGCAGAGGACTGGAGCCAGGCTGAGACTTGAGAAAGTTCAAGTGGATTATAGTCTTGGGTGGGTCTGACTGCAGGAGGCAATCAGAAGTGAAAGCTGGAGGTGCAGCACAGAAAGCCATTTGCCTAACATTGAGGAGTTGTCTGGGACATGGGACTTTCAGCAGTAGAATGGGTATAGTTTGGGGCAAACTAGGACGGTTGGTCACCTAGGTGTTGTGTTGGGATTGAACTGCATTTCCAGCACTTATAAGGCAAGGGTGGCCTGAATGTTTCCTGTGGGTCTTCCCACATGGGAGAGAGAGCAGACATTGTGTTGTCCTAAGTCCTGTCCAGGAGGGCCACCTGGAGCAATGAGGGAACATCAGTAGGAAGTGTATTTCTTTTTTGGGAATTGGGGGTCTCACTCTGTCACCCAGTGAGTGCAGTGGCATGATCTCAGCTCATTGCTACCTTGGTTTCCACGCCAGAGCTCAAGTAATCCTCCAACCTCAGCCTCCCAAGTAGCTGGGACTACAGGCACATGCTACCATGCCTGTCTAATGTTTGCATTTTCCCTGCTAATTTTTGTGTTTTTTGTAGAGATGGAGTTTTGCCATGTTGCCCAGGCTGGTCTTGAACTCTTGGACTCCAGTGATCTGCCAACCTTGGCCTCCCAAAGTGCTGGGATTATAGACAGGAGCCACTGTGCCCACCTGGAAAATATTTTAAAGTATACTAATGAATTGAGAAAGAAAGCATTTTGAAGTTTACTCAAGAGTGGCATCTTAGAATAGATATTTATTTGGCCTAGTGGCAGTGCAATTGTAGGACAGCAGGATCTAGCAGGGAACCTCTGAAGCCCATGTAAGCCTCCCTGGAGGGAGAAAGTCACCTTTATCAGTAGGCAGGGTACCACCCAGGGTTACAGCTTTTACCACCTGGCAGGTCAGGGTGTAGAAAGTCACTCATCCAAGGCATAACTGATCTATCCTCACGCCCTTTTGCTTTGCCTGTGGCCAGGAGTAAAACAGCAACTTGATGTCAAGTAGGGGCAGAAGTCCCTCAGGTGAAGTTGCAGAGAAGTGTCCTACTTCCTTCCCTTTGCAGGAAAGGGAGAAGATACAATACTAAGTCAACTATGGCCTTTTGATATCTCGGACTGGACATTCTTTTTATTGCATTTGCTGCTGCAATAGCTTAAAGAAAGCTGAGTTTACTTATTACTCAAGGATCAGCAATAATGTCTCACAACAGTTTTCATCTAGAGGCAAAGGTTAATGATGTCCACTGAATGCAGTTTAAAAGGACCTGGGAGACAAAAATAACTAAGCTGTTATAGAAATTAGACTACTAGTATCCTAATGGGAATATATGCAATATATACAGAAAATGCCAGTTGATTTTGAGACAGTAGCTCCTAACCCTGTCAGTATAATTATATCCTGCATATCAAGCACGCTTCTGCTTTAGCTTTCTCTTTCCATTTGGAAGCACCCAGAGTTGATGTCTACATGCACTGCTCTTTGGGCTCCTCACATTGGGTGAATCTGGTATTTTCAAGACCATATTTTACAGCTGTTTGTAGGCTTTAACTTGCCACGGAAGCAAATTTGCAGGTATCTGGAGGACCCACACTTTTAGAAGGACTGCTAAAAAGCCTCCCTCTGCCAAAGAGGAGGCCAGACCATTTATCACAGCCAGAGGCAATGCATGAAATGACTGTAACAAACAAATGAGTGAGTGCCCAATAAATCACAGTAGCTTGATTAATCAATAAAGATATTGATTTTCTTAGTGATATTTCACATGCCTTCCCCCTCTCCCAACTAAGGAATTTATTCAGGCCACTGAAAGATAAATTTATCTTCCATTCTTTGGGGCTCGTATTTGACCCAGTGTAATAGGAATTGATCATTATCTAAATGTTGTTTTGGCTGGAATGTTGTAATTTGCTGTATTACGAAAATGTGTAGAGTTGCTTGTACATGTACCGCCATCTCTAGTTACATGTTTTTATAATACAGACTAATGTTTCATATCAGGGATCCCCTTGGAGCTCTCCTTTCCCAATTATATGCCAATAAGGAAATATAATACCAATTAATAGTAACTATCCTACGTAGAAGGGTCCACGCTGTGAAGACTGTTGTTTACCAGTTTTATGCACTCTCTATAAAAACCTTCCAGGAATGAGAAGGCCAGGTGCTGTGCTAGAATGCCTAGTGCATGAGTTATTTCCTCCCAGAGGTTCCCAGTTCTACAGTGGGAAGCATGGCTTCCTTCTAAAATCCCTGCTTAGGTTGCATATTTGTGCACTGCTCCTGAGGTAGAAGAAAATAGGAGGGGAGATCACTATCACTGGCACTGTCCAGGCACAGTCCAGCTCCCTTCTGCTCCACACTGGCCTCCCTATGAGAGATGCTCAGCCTGCTTCATGAAACTTGGGTAGCCACCTCGTTCTCTCCTTGGCCTAAGGCAACCTTAGAAGATTGAGTACCAATTTATCCAAAGTTTAAGTTAGTGAAACCTAAAAGATGAGCAGTGCAATCTCATGTGCTTTTTTTTTTTTTTTTTTTAGCATGGAAAGTGGCCCTGGATATTTGCTAGTGGGTACTGATCCCTCATAATGCTGATTGTATTTCATAACTTTAATTCTTTTAATTAAAAAATTCTCAGTCTATTAGCTGTTTTTTAATGTTTGACCATACCTTTAAATTCTGATGGGCATCTTTTTTTGTTTAATTTAAAAAACATTCCTTAAATCTCTTCCCAATGTATAGTCTTTCCCTAGGTGGTCCTATCCAATCCCATGATTTAAATACCATCTGTATGCTGGGGACTCTCAAATACATATCCATTGTTTTACCTGAGCCTCAGACTTACATTATCCAGCTGTTAATGTTGAATCTCCACTTAGATGTTTCATAAACATCTATACATTTGCATGTCCAAAATATTCATCTACCCTGAAACCTATTCTCACCAGGGATTTTTCTTTCAGTGAGTAGCATCAGTATTGACACAGCTTTCTAAGCCAAGACTTACTCAATCAGATATTCACAGAGTTGACAGAGATTTTAAAAGGTTAATCGAATTGTATTATGTTTAAAGTCCTTCAGCGTTTTTGTGCAGAACTTAGAAGATAATTCAAAATTTTTCTTGTGGTCTTCAAGGCCAAGCAAGATCTGATTCCTGCCTACTTCTCAGACCTCTGTTCATCTGCTATACTCTGGCTACTTCAGCCTCCTTTCTTTCCTTGAACACACTAAGGTCTTTCCTGCCTCACAATCTTTTCCTTCCTATTCCCTCTGCTTGGAACTCATTTTACTCCGTATTTCTTATCTCAGGTTAAATGTCACTTCTTCAAAGATGCAATTTCTAACTTCTCTACCCAAAGTAGATTACCTCTTGTTACTCTCCAAACATCTTTATTTCCTGCAGATCACTAGTCTCAATATGTAATTATCTTGTTCATTTATTCATGTGTTAATTTAGTGACTTCTGTAGTCTCTTCAAAAAGTGTTTTTGAGGACAACGACCACATCTCTCTTGTTGATCACCAAATTCTCAGTGCCTAGCTCAGCTACTGGCACCTACAGACACTCAATGTGTTCTTTGTTAAATACATAAACACAAAAAATAGTAAGCAAACTTAGTGAACAACTAGTTTTCCCTCCCATCAAATGATTATCTAACAGCAAATAATTGATAATACTTTGTGCTGATGTGGGTGTGGGGCAATTGCATGCTCAAGCATAGTTAATAGAACTATAAATAGATATAACTTTTCTGGAAGGCCATCTGGTAATGGAGAAATAGAAAATGTGTATCCTGTATGATCCAGCAATGATACTTTTAGAAAGTAATCACAAAAGGAGAAGAGATTTATGTCCAACGAGTGTATCATAGAGTTATTCATAATGGCACCAAACTGGAAACAACCCAAACATCCATTAAACTGGTTAAGTAAATTATAATACATATATGCAATTGGATAATATGTGACTGTTACAAATGGTATAGATCTATATTTATTGACATGGATGAATGTCCATGACAGATTGTTGAGTAAAACTCTCAGATTACATATATTATGTACGTATATTATGATTCCCCTCATACAAAGTTGTTTAACTATATATATACAACTATATCTAGAGAGAAAATGGAAGGATATTTATCCAAATGTTAGTTGTGGCTGTGTTACAGTAATGAAAATTCAAGTGATTTTTGCTTTTCCTGAGTTGTATGGTTTTTACAAGAATGCATACTTTTTCTCCTAACAATAAAACTATCAATCAATATAACTACCTTACTTGACTTTATTTGCTCATATTTTATTTGGCAATATTTAATATATATGCATAAATAAGTTTTCTCTGTTTTATGGTTGGTTTGTTGGGTTTTGGTAGCAGGTACTTGGTAGCAGGTTTAGCTAGTTACATTAAAAAAATAACTAGAATAAGCTTTCTTATTTTGTTTGTTTTTTTCTGTGCTCTGGGACAGCTTAAATATTACAGGAATGATGAGATCATTAAAGCATTAAAATATACAGGTTAGATGCACAGAAGTGGGGGTGATTGTATTTCTTTGACAACATTTTAAATGTCTTCTGCAGTTATTAGACTATTCTGAATTAACCCCTGTTCAATTAATCAGTTTTGGTGCTTCATGTATTCCTAGAAAGCTTTTTATTTTCAAAGATATTGAGAAAATTTGATCATATTATAAAAATAAAATAAAATACAATTTTGGCTATATAATTTTGTTTTCCCATTTTTTCTCAGTCTTATCAAGGTTGTATCTACTTTTTGTGTTTGCTTCAAAGTAATAGCTCTTTGATTAATTGATTTTAATGAATTCCTATTTTCTAATTGACTTATCTTTATTAATATTATTCTACTTTTCTTAAGTTTATTCTATCTTTCCTTTTCTAAGTTTTTGAGGTAAATATTTTATTTACTTATCTTATTCTGTTCTTTAAAAAGAGCAGACTAATGAATCTGTGTTATGGAAAGTGGAAGTTAGTAAATCTCATTTCCAGCTTTCATTCATATAGGTTCCTGTTGGTAAGAATGATCAAACAGAAGAAAATCAACAGGCAAAATGCAGATTTTATCATTTAAAACTTGGGAGTCTGTCTGGTAAAATTTAGATAGATGATTGTTTATTTTTTAAAAGTTTAGGAAACCGTTTACAATATTTATTTTTCTCAGTGAGATCCAGGAGGATGTTGCTTTCCTAAAATAACTGGGGTGATGTAGAAAGGGAGCAATGTAAGAACAGGAAAGATTTCTTAGTGTGTTTGTCTATTTAAAAAGGCAAAAGTGAACTGTAGATTGCATTCCATGAAAACTAAATTGCTTTAAACCAAACTCAAAATTTTCTACAAATTCTACAAGAATAGTATATGGAAATTCAGGAAGGGAGACATGGACATAGAGACAGAGACATCGAATATGCATATAACAAGAGATCCAATAAGCATATAATGTTGAAACTGCCTTTGCAATATTACCACAGAGCAGAAATCTAACACAAGCTGATTTTATCTTGCTTTTAACCACACAAGTTAACTGCCCTGGCCATAGGCCAAGCTAACTATGGGAGGAATTTAGTTTATAGTTTAACTTTAAAGCAAGGATGATAATAGTGCCTTCCTGAAAACAAAAAACAAAAAACAAAAAAACCTTCTCCTTGTTTGGAGACACAAACTACCTCTGTGAAATTAATGAAAGGCCACAAAGTTAGAATTATGGGAGATGCCTCAATTCTGCTAAGAACTATGCAGAGTTAAGTGATATCCTGCCATTGTTCCCTAGCTTGCATACTGCTTGGGCATCAGATAGCCACAGGCCACAAAATTTGCAGCTTCCCTAGTAACTCCTATGGATAAAATCATTATTGTAAAACCTAAGTTTGGTTTTTGAGATATTTGTTAGACTTCTGCATTCTGGAGAACTGACTGATGCTACCTGGACCTACTCAGACCTGTAACTCAATTAGCTGGTTCTATGGCCTCCACCCAGAAACGGACTCAGCACAGAGACAGTTCCAACACTCCTATGATTTCATCCCCAACCAATCAGCAGCATCCATTCCCTAGCCCCCAACCCACCAAATTATTTTTGAAAACCCTAGCCTCCAAGCTCTTGGGGAGGTGGATTTGAGAATTATCTTCTGTCCTGCCACTTGGCTGGCCCTGTGATCATGGAATTCTTTCCCTGCTACAGTACCTGCCATTCTCAGTGCAGTGGCTTTTTTGGGCAGTGGGCAAGGTGAATGTGTTAGGCTGTTACAATATGAGAAAACAGGGAAAATGAAGTAAAAATTGTCAAAGAAATTTGAAAACAATCTACAATGTTGAAGATTTAAGTATAAAGCAAAATCATGAAAGCTGACCTTCAATTAGATAAAACTGATTGACATTTTGGAACGTTAAGGATAAATATGAAATGACTTGGTATTTAGGCAGAACAATTAGATTGTCTGTGATGGTAGAAACACAATGGCAAAACTCGTCTGTGGTTCTCACTGGCTGAGAGTCCTTACTTCTCCCACTTGAAGGTAATTGGCCTCCCTGACCAGCAAATGCACCCATTTTAGGAACAGTTAACATTCCCTGCTTTCTCCATTTACTATTTTGCTGATGCCAGGTGGAAGTCAGGGATGCTTCAGCTAAATCTGTGTGGACTGTGGAAACTGGCCACTTCCTGAGGCTTTAGTGTGACAATTAGAACTGCCTTCTATGAGCTGATAACCCTCTTCTCTTTCTGTTTTGAGTTGTGGGAGTGGTGAAGGAGGCTAAGTAAGTCATGTTGGGAGATTCTTTCCTTTACTCCCTGCACAGGGCTTTTTCATCATCTCTAGTGGTTGTGGTTTGGTAGGTCTTTGCTGCAGTATAGTTTAATTTGTGTTACACTTTATGAAAATTCCTTAGGGCTGCTGGCATGTGGATGGCACTCTTTCTTAACTTCTGGTGATGATTGCTTATTTCTGCATTATTTTTAGCTGTCTGAGTGGGAATATGTAGCGGGAATGGAGTTAAGTACATGAACTCAAATTGCCATCTTTTGGCCCGTACTTGGGCCAGAAGTCTTCAAGATGACTTCTTGTGGAGGCACTTGCTGTCTGTCAGGGCTCTGGTGTCCTACTTGTGGGGAGGCAGGGAAGGCAAAGGATACCTTTTGATTTAGGTGTGTGTCCCTGAGGCATTTTTTTCTCCAAGGGAAATCACGTGATTTTTTTTATACAATAAGTGCTATAATACATAATTTATGTATTTAAAATTTTATGAAACCTAACACATATTTTCTGAAACTTAAAAATGTCTATTAATTGGTGTTTATTTAATTGTGAACATTTTATAAGTTATTCTTAACTTAACTCTATGTTTTTCACTTAACTCCAAATTGGTCTCCAGTGTGTGTGTGTGTTTTTTGGCATTCTTTTCTTTGTTTTTCACAAAATAAATACCAGATTTATGTAGCAAAGTCAAAAGAAACGTTTATTCTTCAGAATTTTTTTGCTAGAAAGGTCCCAAAATTTCTTGAACACTTGGGAAGATCTTTCAATGGGAATCAAGAGCAAAAGAAAAAGACAGTAACAATTTCTGTTGCTAAAAATCAGCCATCCATACTTGTGCCTTTGGAATACTAGTTGTAAAACAACAACTACCACTGTACACAAAAGGCTAATCTGTGCCCTTTACATGGATTTGAAACTATTCACAGGAGAGGTAAATTGTTATCTTTCATGCAGTTCTAGGCATGAAATCTACCATCATGTTGGGCAAATATATAGTGTATTCTGGGAGAGACAATATCAGAAATTGTCAGTAAGGAATGAGACACAAGACACTGTATTTAGTATCCTAAGGATATACTTCAAGTTGTATCAGAATCATTGGAAAAACAATGATTCTGATGAGACCAACTGCTTACCTACCTTACACATACGCACGTGTCAATTATAGTAGTGTTAGAAAGGCAAATTTGTGACTATAAAGACATTAATGTGATGCATTTTTAGCAATATTGTTACCATTGACTCTGATTTCTCAGAACACACATCATTTGCAGGCTTTTATGGTGATATGGCTGCTCTGTGCTAACTTCTCTAAAACCAAAAAATTTGGGGGCAGTTAAATCAAGGTTGAATTGTCCAAAGAAGAATTTGCCTACCAGATGCCATTGATCTCTTCTGTGCCTCTTTTCTGGGAAAACTTCTGAGTAAAGTGTTATCAATCTGATTCAAAATTTTGTGAGGAATCAACTCATGTTAGCATCATTTGGTTTGATGTATCCATTTCTATTTTCTGTATGGGTCTCTTTTGTTTTCTAGATTCTAAGATCAGATGAAATCCAGTGACAGCCAGTATACCAAGACTAGCAAGAAATATGTACATAAAGATCATTTTTTTCTTTCATCGATTGTAAATATTTGATCAAAGATAGCATATGGAATATGTTGCCATTGAAATCTTTGAATTCAGATTCATGCTTAGATTAAAGGGTCATTCACCCATGGGTCTCAGGGAGAAATAAAAAGGGCTCCAGGGTTGCCTGTCTCTGGGTTGGCACTACAGTTTTTAGAATAAGAGCTATGTTACTGTAGATATAAAACTGGAAATTCTGAGGGTGATGGAGTGAGACATCTAGGGATTTAAAAAATCTTCTGTACTCTTGTTTATAAAGTCTATCAGAAACCTCGCATTGCTGCTTGATTCGTCTCCTTTTGTAAATAGGGTAGTTCTATCTGTACTTGGTGAGGCTTCAGGCTCACCAGAAG
The DNA here is from genome assembly GCF_009764315.1 of Trachypithecus francoisi. Classification (NCBI taxonomy): domain Eukaryota; kingdom Metazoa; phylum Chordata; class Mammalia; order Primates; family Cercopithecidae; genus Trachypithecus; species Trachypithecus francoisi. The sequence goes on from NW_022681463.1 coordinate 40,771,202, forward strand.
TCTGGAGTATCATATTTTCCACCTCAGCTTCCTCATTTTTTTTTTCAAATCTTCAGTGGTTCCTCATCTGCTCTAAGACTTGAGCCATTGGTAATCAGGTTCTAGATCCTCTCATCTGAACAAGAGGGTGGCAGGCAATATAAGAAATACCTGAAGAAAGAGAGGAGGAGCTTTCTGTGGACAGTTGAATGCCCAATCCTTGTCCTGGGTTCTGTTGGGGCTCTGGCAGTGGTGAAACTGCCTCTATACACTTTATAAAATTAATCAGAGAAGAAGTGAGGGGGAGAAATGAAAATGAACCGAGGTTGCAGCATGATTGGCATTAATCATGAAGTCAGTGTGCCCTCTGACTTGCTTCCTCATAGCTGTGTGGTGCCTATTGTTGTAGAATAATGTAGACTATGTTACAAGATTATAGTTTCCTTTGACTGCTCTATAGATAACAATTTGAACATTATGAAATGCTGAATTTTTCCTTTGAGATATTATTTCAGATCCTGCATACCAATGAAACGACTGATGTCAGCTGGTCTGAAGGATTCCATTGATGCCAGCTGGTCTGAGGAACTCCACAAGAAGCTGACTCATCAAAGAATGCAGTTTCCACATCCTGATGATTTCATCCCCTTTACCCCAACCAATCAACAACCTCAATTCTCCAGCTCCTCACTCTCCATGATCCTTAAAACAACCCCAGCCCAGAACTTCTCAGGGAGATAGATTTGAAGGTCTTTTCACATCTTCTTGCTTGGCACCCCATAATCATTAAACTCTTTCTCTGCTGCATTCCTGCTGTCTCAGTGTAATTGGTTGGTTACTGCACAGCAGGTATATGAATCTATTGGTTCTATAACAGTGATGTTTCTTTTTATCTAGGCTGTAGTCAGAAGAGCCCCACTGTGGTTATGATTCTCTGCGTAAGAATTTAAACTATGAATCAACTTGGAAAACATAAAAATCAAGATAAAGATCATTTGGAACTCTACTGAATAAAGAGCATGTTCTTTATTACATAATGGGCAAATGTTATATCCATTTTGTTCTGGTAAAGTTTTAAACTGTAATTCTCCATGCATGGTTGAGGTAAGGCAGTCTCTGAAATTCCTATTATCTGTAATCAATTTTTGTGATATTCTTCTAAATATTAATATATATTATGTGCATTTTTATCATAGCTTTTTTTTTTTTTTTTTTTGGTGTAAACTTTTTTATTTTTATTTTTATTTTTTTATTTTTATTTTTTGCCATGTTCAAATGGAGTTATCTCAGATATACAGTGACGATTGAATATAAGAAAAGCAGCCAATTTAATATTGTATACTAAAGTCTAAAAAGAAAAAAATGATTATATCAATTGATACATAAAAGACATTTCACAAAATACAATATTTATGATAAAACTCTCAGCAACTGGGAAGACAAGGAAACGATTATATTATAGATAAATGTCATTACAAAATGCTACAACTAACATCACACTTAATAATAAGAAGTGAATTGTTTATTCTAAATTTGGGAGCAAGAGAAGAATGTCCACATTACCACTCTAACATTATACTGGAAATCTTCACGAGTCAAACAAAACAAAACAACAACAAAGTTAAGCAGATTAGAAAGAAAGAAATGATAGTAACTCTATATACAGATATTATGAGTGTCTGTGTAGGCAATTCAAACCAATGAAGGAACAACAAAAAATCTCCTAGTAATAAGTGAAAATTATAGAAAACAATGTCAACACAGAAAAGTTAATTGTATTTTTGTATATATAAATGGAAATAGAATGTTTAAAACAACATTTCCAATGAAACCAAAATAAATTGGGCAAAAATCTAAGTATGTACAGGATTTCTATGCTGAAAAATGTAATGTTAATGAAAGAAATTAAATAGCATTGAAGTACACAGAGAAACATACTCTGTTCAATTGCAAATCTCAATATAATAAAAATATCAATTTTCTCCAAATTCATTTATAGATCCATAGTTGTGGCTACCACAGTATCCATGACCAAATGAAGTAACTTCTTTCCCTGTTCAAAAGCAGCAGCTAGAAATCCTATTTCCTTTCAAAACACAGAGGGATACAAACCTAACCTGAATGCATGGCAATGTCATGCCAGAGTTCACTAGTGCTTACAAAAATGCTATAACATGATAAAATTAGCCTCCTCTTAGACAAATGTAGATTTATTATACCCTCTTACATTCTGATAGTCAACTCAAACTTCCTTTGAATTCCAAAATGTTTTCTTTTTTTTTTTTTTTTAATTATACTTTAAGTTCTAGGGTACATGTGCATGACGTTTATATCATGTATAACTCCCCAATGCAATCCCTCCCTCCTCCCCCTCCCCATGATAGGCCCCAGTGTGTGATGTTCCCCTTCCGAGTCCAAGTGATCTCATTGTTCAGTTCCCACCTATGAGTGAGAACATGCGGTGTTGGTTTTCTCTTCTTGTGATAGTTTGCTAAGAATGATGGTTTCCAGCTGCATCCATGTCCCTACAAAGGATGCAAACTCATCCTTTTTGATGGCTGCATAGTATTCCATCGTGTATATGTGCCACATTTTCTTAATCCAGTCTGTCACAGATGGACATTTGGGTTGATTCCAAGTCTTTGCTATTGTGAATAGTGCCGCAATAAACATACGTGTGCATGTGTCTTTGTAGTAGAGTAATTTATAATCCTTTGGGTATATACCCAGTAGTGGGATGGCTGGGTCATATGGTACATCTAGTTCTAGATCCTTGAGGAATCGCCATACTGTTTTCCATAATGGTTGAACTAGTTTACAATCCACCAACAGTGTAAAAGTGTTCCTATTTCTCCACATCCTCTCCAACACGTGTTGTTTCCTGACTTCTTAATGATTGCCATTCTAACTGGTGTGAGATGGTATCTCATTGTGGTTTTGATTTGCATTTCTCTGATGGCGAGTGATGATGAGCATTTTTTCATGTGTCTGTTGGCTGTATGGATGTCTTCTTTTGAGAAATGTCTGTTCATATCCTTTGCCCACTTTTTGATGGGGTTGTTTGTTTTTTCTTGGTATTTGTTTGAGTTCTTTGTAGATTCTGGATATTAGCCCTTTGTCAGATGAGTAGGTTGCAAAAATTTTTTCCCATTCTGTAGGTTGCCTGTTCACTCTGATGGTAGTTTCTTTGGCTGTGCAAAAGCTCTTAGTTTAATTAGATCCCTGTGTCAATTTTGCTTTTGCTGCCGTTGCTTTTGGTGTTTTAGACATGAAGTCCTTGCCCATGCCTATGTCCTGAATGGTACTACCTAGATTTTCTTCTAGGGGTTTTTATGGTATTAGGTCTAACATTTAAGTCTCTAATCCATCTTGAATTAATTTTCGTATAAGGGGTAAGGAAAGGATCCAGTTTCAGCTTTCTACTTATGGCTAGCCAATTTTCCCAGCACCATTTATTAAATAGGGAATCCTTTCCCCATTTCTTGTTTTTCTCAGGTTTGTCAAAGATCAGATGGCTGTAGATGTGTGGTATTATTTCTGAGGACTCTGTTCTGTTCCATTGGTCTATATCTCTGTTGTGGTACCAGTACCATGCTGTTTGTTACTGTAGCCTTGTAAGTAGTAAGTTTGAAGTCAGGTAGCGTGACGCCTCCAGCTTTGTCCTTTTGACTTAGGATTGTCTTGGCAATGCGGGCTCTTTTTTGGTTCCATATGAACTTTAAAGCCGTTTTTTCCAATTCTGTGAAGAAAGTCATTGGTAGCTTGATGGGGATGGCATTGAATCTATAAATCACCTTGGGCAGTATGGCCATTTTCACGATATTGATTCTTCCTATCCATGAGCATGGTATGTTCTTCCATTTGTTTGTGTCCTCTTTGATTTCACTGAGCAGTGGTTTGTAGTTCTCCTTGAAGAGGTCCTTTACATCCCTTGTAAGCTGGATTCCTAGGTATTTTATTCTCTTTGAAGCAATTGTGAATGGAAGTTCATTCCTGATTTGGCTCTCTGCTTGTCTGTTACTGGTGTATAAGAATGCTTGTGATTTTTGCACATTAATTTTGTATCCTGAGACTTTGCTGAAGTTGCTTATCAGCTTAAGGAGATTTTGGGCTGAGATGATGGGGTTTTCTAAATATACAATCATGTCATCTGCAAACAGGGACAATTTGACCTCTTCTTTTCCTAACTGGATACCCTTGATTTCTTTCTCTTGCCTGATTGCCCTAGCCAGAACTTCCAACACTATGTTGAATAGGAGTGGTGAGAGAGGGCATCCCTGTCTTGTGCCAGTTTTCAAAGGAATTTTTCCAGTTTTTGCCCATTCAGTATGATATTAGCTGTGGGTTGTCATAAATAGCTCTTATTATTTTGAGGTACGTTCCATCAATACCAAATTATTGAGCGTTTTTAGCATAAAGGGCTGTGTTGAATTTTGTCAAAAGCCTTTTCTGCATCTATTGAGATAATATGTGGTTCTTGTCTTTGGTTCTGTTTATATGCTGGATTACGTTTATTGATTTGCGAATGTTGAACCAGCCTTGCATCCCAGGGATGAAGCCCACTTGATCATGGTGGATAAGCTTTTTGATGTGCTGCTGAATCCGGTTTGCCAGTATTTTATTGAGATTTTTGCATCGATGTTCATCAGGGATATTGGTCTAAAATTCTCTTTTTTTGTTGTGTCTCTGCCAGGCTTTGGTATCAGGATGATGTTGGCCTCATAAAAAGAGTTAGGGAGGATTCCCTCTTTTTCTATTGATTGAAATAGTTTCAGAAGGAATGGTACCAGCTCCTCCTTGTACCTCTGGTAGAATTCAGCTGTGAATCCATCTGGTCCTGGACTTTTTTTGGTGGGTAGGCTATTAATTGTTGCCTCAATTTCAGAGCCTGCTATTGGTCTATTCAGGGATTCAACTTCTTCCTGGTTTAGTCTTGGGAGAGTGTAAGTGTCCAGGAAATTATCCATTTCTTCTAGATTTTCTAGTTGATTTGCGTAGAGGCATTTATAGTATTCTCTGATGGTGTTTGTATTTCTGTGGGGTCGGTGGTGATATCCCCTTTATCATTTTTTATTGCGTCTATTTGATTCTCTCTCTTTTCTTCTTTATTAGTCTAGCTAGCGTCTGTCAATTTGTTGATCTTTTCAAAAAACCAACTCCTGGATTCATTGATTTTTTGGAGGGTTTTTGTGTCTCTATCTCCTTCAGTTCTGCTCTGATCTTAGTTATTTCTTGCCTTCTGCTAGCTTTTGAATGTGTTTGCTCTTGCCTCTCTAGTTCTTTTAATTGTGATGTTAGAGTGTCAATTTTAGATCTCTCCTGCTTTCTCTTGTGGGCATTTAGTGCTATAAATTTCCCTCTACACACTGCTTTAAATGTGTCCCAGAGATTCTGGTATGTTGTATCTTTGTTCTCATTGGTTTCAAAGAACATCTTTATTTCTGCTTTCATTTCGTTATGTACCCAGTAGTCATTCAGGAGCAGGTTGTTCAGTTTCCATGTAGTTGAGCGGTTTTGATTGAGTTCTTAGTCCTGAGTTCTAGTTTGATTGCACTGTGGTCTGAGAGACAGTTTGTTATAATTTCAGTTCTTGTACATTTGCTGAGGAGTGCTTTACTTCCAATTATGTGGTCAATTTTGGAATAAGTGCGATGTGGTGCTGAGAAGAATGTATATTCTGTTGATTTGGGGTGGAGAGTTCTATAGATGTCTATTAGGTCCGCTTGGTGCAGAGATGAGTTCAATTCCTGGATATCCTTGTTAACTTTCTGTCTCGTTGATCTGTCTAATGTTGACAGTGGAGTGTTGAAGTCTCCCATTATTATTGTATGGGAGTCTAAGTCTCTTTGTAGGTCTCTAAGGACTTGCTTTATGAATCTGGGTGCTCCTGTATTGGGTGCATAGATATTTAGGAGAGTTAGCTCTTCCTGTTGAATTGATCCCTTTACCATGATGTAATGGCCTTCTTTGTCTCTTTTGATCTTTGATGGTTTAAAGTCTGTTTTATCAGAGACTAGGATTGCAACCCCTGCTTTTTTGTTCTCCATTTGCTTGGTAGATTCCTCCATCCCTTTATTTTGAGCCTATGTATGTCTCTGCATGTGAGATGGGTCTCCTGAATACAGCAGACTGATGGGTCTTGACTCTTATCCAGTTTGCCAGTCTGTGTCTTTTAATTGGAGCATTTAGTCCATTGACATTTAAGGTTAATATTGTTATGTGTGAACTTGATCCTGTCATTATGATATTAACTGGTTATTTTGCTCGTTAGTTGATGCAGTTTCTTCCTAGCCTCGATGGTCTTTACATTTTGGCATGTTTTTGCAATGGCTGGTACCGGTTGTTCCTTTCCATGTTTAGGGCTTCCTTCAGGGTCTCTTGTAAGGCAGGCCTGGTGGTGACAAAATCTCTAAGCATTTGCTTATCTGTAAAGGATTTTATTTCTCCTTCACTGATGAAGCTTAGTTTGGCTGGATATGAAATTCTGGGTTTAAAATTCTTTTCTTTAAGAACGTTGAATATTGGCCCCCACTCTCTTCTGGCTTGTAGAGTTTCTGCCGAGAGGTCTGCTGTTATTCTGATGGGCTTCCCTTTGTGGGTAACCCGACCTTTCTCTCTGGCTGCCCTTAAGATTTTTTCTTCATTTCAACTTTGGTGAATCTGGCAATTATGTGTCTTGGAGTTGCTCTTCTGGAGGAGTATCTTTGTGGCGTTCTCTGTATTTCCTGAATTTGAATGTTGGCCTGCCCTACTAGGTTGGGGAAGTTCTCCTGGATGATATCCTGAAGAGTGTTTTCCAACTTGGTTCCATTTTCCCCCTCACTTTCAGGCACCCCAATCAGACGTAGATTTGGTCTTTTTACATAATCCCATACTTCTTGCAGGCTTTGTTCATTTCTTTTTCTTCTTTTTTCTTGGTTTCTCTTCTCGCTTCATTTCATTCATTTGATCCTCAATCGCTGATACTCTTTCTTCCAGTTGATCGAGTCGGTTACGAAGCTTGTGCATTTGTCACGTATTTCGTGTCATGGTTTTCATCTCTGTCATTTCGTTTGTGATCTTCTCTGCATTAATTAGTCTAGCTGTCAATTCTTCCACTTTTTTTTCAAGATTTTTAGTTTCTTTGCGCTGGGTACGTAATTCCTCCTTTAGCTCTGAGAGGTTTGATGGACTGAAGCCTTCTTCTCTCATCTCGTGAAGTCATTCTCTGACCAGCTTTGATCCGTTGCTGGCGATGGGCTGCGCTCCTTTGCAGGGGGAGATGCGCTCTTATTTTTTGAATTTCCAGCTTTTCTGCCCTGCTTCTTCCCCATCTTTGTGGTTTTATCTGTCTCTGGACTTTGATGATGGTGACGTACTGATGGGGTTTTGGTATAGGTGTCCTTCCTGTTTGATAGTTTTCCGTCTGACAGTCAGAAGGACTGTCTGTTGGTCTGTTAGAGATTGCTTGAGGTCCACTCCAGACCCTGTTTGCCTGGGTATCAGCAGCAGAGGTTGCCGAAGATAGAATATTGCTGAACAGCGAGTGTACCTGTCTGATTCTTTCTTTGGAAGTTTCCTCTCAGGGGTGATGCCACCCTGTGAGGTGTGGGGTATCAGACTGCCCCTAGTGGGGGATGTCTCCCAGCTAGGCTACTCAGGGGTCAGGGACCCACCTGAGCAGGCAGTCTGTCCGTTCTCAGATCTCAACCTCCGCGTTAGGAGATCCACGGCTCTCCCCAAAGCTGTCAGACAGAGTCGTTCTGGTCTGCAGCGGCCCCGCTCTTTCCCCTAATGGACTGCAGCTGTGCGCTGTCCGCAGAGGTAGAGTCTACAGAGACAGGCAGGCTTCCTTGAGCTGCTGTGAGCTCCACCCAGTTCGAGCTTCCCAGCGGCTTTGTTTACCTACTTAAGCCTCAGCAATGGCGGGCGCCCCTCCCCCAGCCTCGCTGCTGCCTGCGGATAGATCACCGCAGACGGCTGTGTTAGCAGTGAGGGAGGCTCCGTGGGCGTGGGACCCTCCCGGCCAGGTGTGGGATATATTCTCCTGGTGTGCCTGTTTCCTTAAAGCGCAGTATTGGGGTGGGAGTTACCCGATTTTCCAGGTGTTGTGTGTCTCAGTTCCCCTGGCTAGGAAAAGGGATTCCTTCCCCCTTGCGCTTCCAGGTGAGGCGATGCCTCGCCCTGCTTCAGCTCACGCTGGTCAGGCTGCAGCAGCTGACCCGCACCGATTGTCCTGCACTCCCTAGAGAGATGACCCCAGTACCTCAGTTGAAAATGCAGAAATCACCGGTCTTCTGTGTCGCTCGCGCTGGGAGTTGGAGACTGGAGCTGTTCCTATTCGGCCATCTTGCTCCGCCCCCTCATAGCTTTTTTTATTCCTTGGGCTTTGCTCAAGGGATTGATACTCTTAGTCCAGGTCTTTATGTTGTGGCCAGTGAAATCAAACCACCGAAGTCAATAATCCTGAGTTTTACAGCTTTTGGGAGCACAGACTGAATTCTCCATAGAGGAGATGACACTAATTCAGCCCTTGATGTAGGCAAGTTGATTCCTTGGCTTACAGTCAGTGGAATCAAGCTTTGCTTTCCTTAGATCCATTCTCCTCAATTTCAGCTTACATATCTCCATAGAAAAGAAAAAAAACTGTCAATGCTTTTCTGCCTTTTATGACAATATTAATCCAAACCAAGGAGAAAGGCACTGTGTCCTTCCCACCAAATTAACACCAAAACATTCTTTCCTTTGCAAACTGAAAACAACTACAGGTTGAGTATAATCCAAAAATCCAAAATCCCAAATGGTCCAAAATTAAAAATGCTTTGAACACCAACATGATACTCACAGGGAATGCTCATTAGAGGATTTCAGATTTTGGATTGGGGTGCCCAATTGATAAGTATTGACAAACATTCCCAAATCCAAAAAAAAAAAAAAAAAAAAAACTAAAATCCAGAACATATCAAGTCCTAAGCACATTACATACACTATATATAGTTGTAAAACCTGATTAAGTTTCCAAAACCTTGGCATGAGCCCTACAAAGTTAAATCCTTGTTGAGTTCCACTGGGTATGCAGTGAATTATTTCCTTATCTCTGGAATAATTTCCTGGTCTCCAGGATGGGTCCTTATAATGGGACCTGAATGGAACCTCACTTCTCTGAATTCAGACTGCTTGGTTGGGACTTTATAGAGATTGTAATCTGGTCTATATCTCCCTAGCCTCTTTCTGGAGTTCTCCTTCCTACAAATAGCCTCAGAACTATTGTCAGTTTCCCCTGGTACACATCTTTGCTGGATTTTCTCCATTGATTCTTGTGATTCACTCTTTAGCCTTCTCTATCCTCCTCTGTGCTCTTGCAGGCTGACGTTTGTGAATGTCATTGTCTGGTCGTCCTTGCCCAGTTTGGGTTTGGGTGATGGGAGGCATTGACGGAAGTTGGAGTAAGGTTTGGGTACTTGTTTCCCAGACTCTCTTTTTGTTTGGGCATCTCTTGATGGTAGCTGCTTTCTACTACTACAGACTACATCTCCTGTACAGCAGCTGCTCCTACAGGTCTCCCAGACTCTACCAAGAGTTCCAGCTTCCTCCTTGTCATAGGCTGAATAATGGTCCCCAATGATATCTGTATCCTAATTCCTGAAACCCATCAATATTATCTTGTATGGAAAAAAGGTCTTCAGAGATGTGATTAAGTTAAGGTTCCTGAGATGGACACTTTACCTTGGATTATTTAGCTGGATCCTGAATGTAATTACAAGTATCTTATACGTAAAAGAGAGAGATAGTGGGGCATTTGACTACACAAGGAAGAGAAAAAAGCCATGTGATGGGAGCAGTCAGAGAGAGAAGTTGTACACTGCTAGCTTTGAAGATAGAGGAAGAGGCCCTGAGCCTAGGAATTCCAGTTCTAGATTCTGGAAAAGCCAAGGAAATGGATTATCTCTAGAGCCTTTACAGGGAGAGCAGCTCTGCCAACAACTTGATTTTAGCTTTGTAAGCATCACTTTGGACTTCTGGTATTCAGAAAATAAGAGAAAAACTTTCTGTTGTTTTAAGCCACTGAGTTTGTGGTCAGATATTTTCCAGCAAGCCTAGTGTAAATTGTTCCACTGTTGTGAAATCCAGGTTGCTTCATGGCCCCTCAATTGGTCTCCCTTAATCTGCTCCCACCTTTGTGAGAGGTCCCATTCATCACACTCTGTTGAGTCACCTATTAGAGCATGGCACTTGTGCCCTGCTGGTACTCTCACTGGTACACCTACCTTCCTCTGCCAAGGCCAGGAGAATTATGGCTGGAAGTTCTCATCTAACTTTCAGTGAGTTCTATGAGGGCAAGGACGGTGGGTTTTGTTTTGTTGTGCCTGTTTCTATAAATAGATTAATTAGTGTAGAAACATTATCAGCCTGCATTTGGGAAAAGTACCATTGGAGCAAGAAACAAAAGGATTCTTAAAGGCTGTCATTTACATTTATGCAAATATACCATATGATCTGAGCTACACATGATCTTACAAGTCTTACATAAATAGTCTTCATGTTGTCAAAGCAAGAGTTTACCTTGCCAACCATAATATGAAAAAATGAAATAATTCAATACTGAAAGAATTCATTTTTAAAATGTTTCAAATAGTATGTGTACTTTTGAACACAGACTTTCTGAACATATTTTCTTCTTTGTTGCTGTCTTATAAGTAACCAGTCTGGAAATTTAGGATTGCCAGAATACATTACACACACACAAACACTTACACACAGTCACACATATACTTGCACACAACATCTAACAGTTTATCTTGTGATATTTTAGTCCCACTAAAGAAATTGAAAGTCAGCTTATGGTTTTGCAATTGTAGAACATAAGTATATTAAGTGATATTAAGCTGAGGTCCAGAATTAGTCTGTAAGCTGGCAAACTTCTACATTTATCTTCTTATAGCATAACAAAATGTATTATCCTCTATAGGATTGATATAATAGCTTTTATAGATCTGAACCAAGCAATTATTTCCAAGCCGCAGCTATTCTGACCTTTCTTATCGTTGTTGTTACCACCATAAAAAATATTTTGTACACAGTGCTGGGTACTGAACAGGTATCTTGAGCACACACTATCCCTAAACTCTCAACTTCAATCATTGCTATGTTCTTCTGTTCTGAACTGAAAGGAGGTTTGCTAACAGAAACTCAAAAGCAGTGGACAGGATTTGAAAGTATGTGAAAGAGTTCCATGTTTTCAGTGAAATACTTATTTATCTTTCTTTTTACTTATGGGGCCCTTGATTGATTGATTTTCTACAGTCCTCCAAATAATAAAGTTTCTGCTGTTTACATTAGCAATCGATTTCCACCTAACCATTCTCTTGAATATATTTTATTTTCTTTATAGCACTTATTACTTGCAAAATTATCCTATATCATACATTTATTTGTTTTTAAAATCTATCTTCTCCACAAGAATGTAAACCCCATGAGGACTGTTACCTACTGCATCCCTAGATGAAAGTTAGAAAGTGCTTGACATATAGTAGAGATATGCCCAAAAAAAGGTTAAATGAATCATGATGAAATCAACTTTGCTGCTTAGGTGGTCAAATAAATAATGTCACAGGTTATTTTGGTGACAAATATATTTATAGCACTACATGTTGTTTTCTGAAAAGAAATTTCCTGGGAAAAAATAACTTACTATGTTGGACCAATAAGTATGTCTCAGATGTGTTTCATCATCAAAGCAGATCTGGAGTCAAGGCAATGCACCATCCATTCACAGAAGTTCCATTGTCCGGGAGCCAGGGATGAGTGCTTGTTAACACCAAAGCTTTACTTTAAACACTTTAAAAACATGCTGTAACTCCCACCTCTTGTATTCCCGAACTGAGATCAAGGATTAAAAGGCTCCAAGAGTTTCCAATCTCCGTGGAAAATTGGCTGTCACATGGAACGAGATATATACTAACTGATTTTGCCGTGCAATTGGGTTCTTAATGAAAGCAGTATAAAACAAAACTGCATCCTTCTGTATTTCATTTGTGCATCTTGTACCTGGAATAAAAGGTAACTGCTGTAAATCTTTAAGTTGGGTTCAATAAAGCAATAATACTGTACTGTGCAAACTGACCATTTAGCTTAACGACTGATTTCTTACACCATTAACTTGTCTCCTGCCTTGTCTTAGGGCTCTTTGCTAACTGAGTAGTTGTTAACTACTGTAATGAACAGATTCTTCTAAGAGGAAAAACAGCTTAAACTGGGAAGTTGGTGATATCGCTGACTGATACCTTAAACGTGGCCATGGAATAATGCATAGATTTTAAAGTTATTAATGTTTCATCATGGAGGTATTGTAGGCCCTCAAAAATAGCTTTAGAAATGAAATCAGCTGGCCGGGCGCGGTGGCTCAAGCCTGTAATCCCAGCACTTTGGGAGGCCGAGACGGGCGGATCACGAGGTCAGGAGATCGAGACCATCCTGGCTAACACGGTGAAACCCCCGTCTCTACTAAAAAATAAAAAAAATTAGCCAGGCGAGGTGGCGGGCGCCTGTAGTCCCAGCTACTTGGGAGGCTGAGGCAGGAGAATGGCGTGAACCTGGGAGGCGGAGCTTGCAGTGAGCTGAGATCTGGCCACTGCACTCCAGCCTGGGCGACAGAGCAAGACTCCGTCTCAAAAAAAAAAAAAAAAAAAAAAAAGAAATGAAATCAGCTAAAGAAAAGGTATGTAGAATCATGTCAAGGCTTTGTAATTTGCACCTTACATGTCAGATTTCTTAGCTGCTACTTTAAAAGATCTCTGTAGTCAGATTACATGGTTTGGAAAATGTAGTACTATCATTAAGAGTAGCATTCATGACATTTATTTTCTCTTATTGACCAGTATACTCTCTGATGTAAAAGTATCCCTTGCATCCTCTGAAAAAACACATGAAACTATGGGGATGGTCAATTCATAATTAGAATAAGCTGATGGGAAGACGCAGTGTCCTCTGAGACATCCTGGGCACAGGAAAGAGGATGGATAACTTGAAGCCAGTCCTTAGAACTGGAACAGGGAATGAATGTGCTTTGCTAGTCTCACGTAGTCCAGCCTGGACTTCAACATCGGAGATAGTATTTCCACATCTATATGTAGTACAACTTCATCAGCTTCTAGAGAAATGTAATCCAAACCCTTCATCTTACACAGGAAACTCCACTGTGGTCTACTTTGAAATTTTATAATGTACAAAGGCTGTTTTCTTCTGCAAAGCAGACTCATCTCAGTATTCTTTTAGAAAACAAGCTATCTGGCAGTTTTTCATATGTGATTTGCCAAGATCATATTAGTCTCCTCTTTCACAGAGATGTTAAGTGAAAAAAATAAAGCCATAAAAATTTTGGAGGAAAATGTTCACAACTATTTCTGTAATTCTGGTGTGGAGAGTATTTTTGAAGAGCTTCCTCAGCATGGCACCAAAGGCAGAATTCACATTTGAAATGCTCATGCAATTCTATGATATGAAAATTAAAAACAAACTTCGGAATGAAAAGCCACAATGTTAAAAGGCCAACTAAAAACTGCATAGAAATATTTCAATATAAAAAATACAGGTTAATATGCTGACGTATGACATGCCTGTAAATAAATAAGGAAAATAACCTAGATTCCCAATAGTAGGGGACTGATAAATAATTGGCATTCATTAAATAAAAACATGTGTCATGAAAAAATGTAATTCTATATGGGACATGGAAAGATATTAATATTGATCAATAAGAAAGGCAGTTACACAGTAGGCTGTACAATATGATAAATATATTTCTATTTTTACTAAAAATTAAATGACTAGGGCAATATTTCGGAAGGCTAAACAACAAAGTATTTATAATGATCATCTCTGGTTGGTTGTATTTTAGGTAACTTTAAAATGTTCTAACATCTAAAACAAGTGTGAATTACTTATGTAAAAGTATAAATAATTGCATAACAATGTATTAAAGACATGGCAGATATACCATAGGTGTCAGGCTGCTGCTTTTTTTCTTCTACTATTTTTTTTTTTAAATTTTGGATGAACTGTCATCAAAAGTCTTTTTGTGTACTGTAAATACCTTTGAAAACAACATTAAATCTTTCAGATCTCTGGGGACGTAAGTTGATATTTAAAGTTTGTGTGGATAGGTTATATGACTCTCTAGTATATGGAATTCTGCCACCCAGTAATTTATAGATCAAGGGGAAAATGATGCAGCTGCTACTTGTATCTGTGCACCATGGAGTACTTCAACCCAGAAATGATGCTGGCCATGCACCACCATTACTCACACTGGGCAATAAAACCTCTGGCCATAAACTACCTGTTCCTGCCATGGCTGTGCTGATAGAGCTTTATGCCAGGAGCATAGTCAGAGGAATGACTACCAAAGACAATTACATAAAAAAAAGTGCTGCTATGCTTTTACTAGGTTCTGTATCTGCCTCACTGTGGTCTACCACTTAGGTTCTAAATAGGTATTGAATGAATCAATTCTTGCTCTTCCATGGCTTTCTCTATTTTTTTTTCTCCCATAGAGGAAGTATGATATTATGTGTAACTAAACTGTCAGTGTGGGCTCTGGAATCTATGTTCAAATTCGGGCACTGCCACTAACTAATGTGTAATCTTGGGCAAGTCACTTCTCTGTTCTTTGGTTTCCTTATCTGTAAAATGAAATTAATTTCAACCTTATAGGATGAGAAGATCCAATGGGATAATATATATAATGAACTTAAGACAGTGATTGATCCATAAGTCTACAGTGAATGTTAGCAATTATTATTGCCAGTGTTCATAACCTGTTGAAAGCTCCCAAGTTTAGATAACATGCTTGGTCATTGTAACAATTCGTAAGTAGCTGAAGAGGCTAGTTCATTCACATCCTTGGAATTCTATGTGCTATCCACTTTATGTTCAACCTTTTCAACAACCCTAGCAGCTTATATTATTTTCTACTATCCAAGTGAAAAAAACTGAGCCTAATCAGGACTGTTCTTCTTCAATCCTTCATACTCCCTCCCTTTACACATCCTATGTTGCTCACGGTTATACCACACCCAGAATTCACAGATGGGGTCTTCCAACAATCCTCCTGCCATCTCCCCTCCATTAGACTTGGTACTCTTCAAGGGGTTTGAAGAGCCTTGAATGAGTAGCATATAATACAAATTGCTGGTGGTTCTGCTCTGGCCTTTTACTGAAGTACTAATAAGTAGATTTTGCTCAATCTTGGTGAACAAGTCTTGTGTTGAGCTTTGTTTCTTCTTGATTTTGGGTACTGCGTTCTGCTCAACCTTCTCAGGACAGATGTCCTGCTGAACTTGTTTCTGCATCCTGCTGCCATACCACACCCATATGGACTGCCTGACCAGACCTCTACCTATTGTGTACCTATTGCCTTTTCCTCCTCCCTACACTCTGCTTTGTCCACTTGTAGGCCCTCCACTGACCAAAACTACCTGCTTACTAGAGCCTCTGCCTAATGGTTGTTGGCTCTTTCAATGTGCCAGTGGCCAAGGCAGATTTTGTCCCTGCTGGAGTATCATCGGATCTATAGCATGCTCCCTGTATTAGCTCTGTCAGAACTATTGGTCCTTCCAAATCTGTCCATATTGCCAAAAACAAAGCTCTAGTTCTGGGATCTGAAGTCTGTTCCTGTTGGAACCCTCTTAACTCCTTTAGTGACCATTAATGCGAGCTGATAAGTGAATATTTCACCCCCATCCTATGAAGACAGATGTGGATTCCATCATGGAACTGACTTACAATTACCATAGGAGCATTTTCATATCTGTCCATGTGGAAAACCTGTGAATCTGGGAATTTATCCATTTAGAAGATGCTTCTTGCTTCTGAATGGAGAAAGAGTTTCAAATGGCCATTTCAACTCATGCTCAAAAAAGCCAAAATGAGCACAGTTCACTCTGAAATAATAAAATTATTTACAAAATTGTATTGACTTCTCAAACTTTTAATGTTTGAATATTTTTCATCAGCTGTCGAGATAAAGATGCACACAGAAAGCAGAATTAACTAAATAGAAAAGTCAATTCTCTGACTAGAGTGGAAAACTGCATTATTTGAAATTCTCTTGCCTGTCTCCTATAAAAATGAAAACATGCAAAAATAACTTCTTATTTGCATATAAAATGCTGCATAAAATTGGTCTACAGCTTATCTCATGCTGTAAACACAGGGAAAGGAGAAAATACACATTTGTATGTACAGCTTATATTGAAAAGTCTTATTAAACCCAAATTATGCATTTCCATTCAGGAAAAACTTCCCTAATAGAAAACTGCAGCCATTTTGCTTGGCAAGACATTCCAAAGGTTTACATGGTAGGAAGTATTCCACTATGTTTATATGAGCTGTTGGTTACATTGCAAAAAGAGTGGTTTGATTAAAATCTTACTACTTGGGATCCTGAGGTGGGAGAATCACTTGAACCCAGGAGGCACAGATTGCGGTGAACCGAGATACCACTATTGGCCTCCAGCCTGGGTGACAGAGTGAGACCCTATCTCAAAAACAAACAACAAACAAACAAACACACTTAGCCTCCTGTGGAGTGTGGCTACACTACTGTGAAAGTGTCATCATTTTTAGGGTATCTAAATGTGAATCTGGGCAAACTCTGTAAATCAAGATCTCAACCAAGACTGGCTGATACCCAGAACCTACAAAGAACTCAAACAAATTTACAAGAAAAAAACAACCTCATCAAAAAGTGGGCAAAGGAAATGAACAGACACTTCTCAAAAGAAGACATTTATGCAGCCAAAAGACACATGAAAAAATGCTCATCATCACTCACCATCAGAGAAATGCAAATCAAAATCACAATGAGATACCATCTCACACCAGTTAGAATGGCAATCATTAAAAAGTCAGGAAACAACAGGTGCTGGAGAGGATGTGGAGAAATAGGAACACTTTTCCACTGTTGGTGGGACTGTAAACTAGTTCAACCCTTGTGGAAAACAGTGTGGCAATTCCTCAAGGATGTAGAACTAGATGTACCATTTGACCCAGCCATCCCATTACTGGGCATATATCCAAAGGATTATAAATCATGCTGTTATAAAGACACATGCACATGTATGTTTATTGCGACACTATTCACAATAGCAAAGACTTGGAACCAACCCAAATGTCCATCAATGACAGACTGGATTAAGAAAATGTGGCACATATACGTAATGGAATACTATGCAGCCACAAAAAGGATGAGTTCATGTTCTTTGTAGGGACATGGATGCAGCTGGAAACCACCATTCTCAGCAAACTATCACAAGAACAGAAAACCAAACACCACATGTTCTCACTCACAGGTGGGAACTGAACAATGAGAACACTTGCACACAGGAAAGGGAACATCATACACTGGGGCCTGTTGAGGGGTGGGGGGAGGAGGGGGGATAGCATTAGGAGATATACCTAATGTAAATGACGAGTTAATGGGTGCAGCACACCAACATGGCACATGTATACATATGTAACAAACCTGCACATTGTGCACATGTACCCTAGAACTTAAAGTATAATAAAAAAGAGAAAAAAAAGACTGGCTGATACCTTTAAAAGACAACTAAAAGATATTTCTTGTTTACCTGAGTATACTTTGAATTTGATTTTTTTGTTATAAAAATTATCTTACTATTTGATCGTAGCATCCATACAGAAAATTGCACAACTTAGAAGTATGTAGCATGATGAATTTTATGCTGCAAATATGTAATATCCACTCAGATAAAAGAAAAAAGAACATTACCATTCCAAAAGCACCCGTCTTATTCCTTCCTTATAGAATCCCTACTTGCACAATGGTAAGCATCATCATGATTTTGAACTCTATAAATAAGTTTTGTCTGTTCCTCGATGTTTATGTAAATATAAAATTTATATATAAAAACACAATGTATTGTGTTTTTGTTTCTGTCTTTAAAAAAACTCAATAATATATTTTTGACATCCATGCATATTGTTATTTTTAGCAGTAGTCTTTTATATTTTTGTTATTTTGCTCTATAGTATTCTATCATATGGAGTTATCAGAATTGATATTTGCATTCTATTGTTGATATTTGAATTGTTTTAATTTTTACTATTAAATTTCTTTTGGAGCATATATTGATGCATTTATTTTAGGAATTATATCAAGAGTAGAATTATTGGACATAGGATATATGTATAATCAACTTTAATAATATTGACAAATAGTTTTCCAGTATTTGGACCAGCTTAGACTCTACAAGCCATTCTAATTGCTTCACATCCTTGCCCACACCTAGTATGGTCAATCTTCTTAATTTTAGTTATTGTGGTGGATATGTAGTGGTATTTTATTGTTATTATATTTTTATATAATTATATAATTATTATTTTACTGATGACAACTGTTTATTTTACTAATGACTAATGATGTTGAGCCGTTACATGTTTTTTTTCTGGCCCTTTGTAGTTTCCTCTTTTCTGATGTGCCTATGTAAGTCTCTTTCCCAGTTTTTCTATTGCATTGTCTTTTTCTTGTTGGGTTTCAGGATTTCTAACTACAACTCCTTTGTTAGATAGATCCATTGTAAGTACACTCTTTCATTCTGTGGATTATCTTTAATGTCTTAGTTTTAAAGCTGCTTAACATAGCCATTATTTCCTTGCTTTGGTCATTAGTAGTTTCTGTATCCTGTTTAAGAAATCTTCGCTTACCCAAAGCCATTAAAATATTCCCTTATGTTTTCTTTTAAAAAATTGTGAAAGGAGTAGAGTCAAGATTAATTTTATTTCTATATGGATATCTAATTGACCCAGTACCATTTGCTTTATCATTGTAGAGACCATTATTTCTCTAGTTTACTGTGGTGCTACCTGTTTTATAAATCAGGTGATTTGTATATGCATGGGTCTATTTCTAGATTTTTTAATTCTCCTCCTTTGGTCTCTTTGTTTATCTTACAATCATATTATACTTCTATGATATGTATATTAGATAGTAAGTCTAAAACTTAGTTCTTTCTAAAGATTACCTTGACCACATTTAATCATTTGTATTTTCACATAAATTTTAAAATTATCTTGTGAATTTGCAAAAAAAAAAACCTGCTGAGATTTTAATTAGAATTGCCTTGTATATATAGATCAATTTGAGCAATACTGAATTTGCTTTATCTCTTCATGGATTGAGGTCTTTAATTTCTTTCAATACTTTTTTCGTAAATTTTAATCTGAAATTTATGCATATTTTTGTTAGATTTAGTCCTTGATAGTTAATGTTTTGGTTGGTATTGAAAGTGGTTTGAGTTTTGACATTTTATTTTCAAATTGCTACTTTGAAATTTTTAACTTTATTTTTTTCTTTTATATTTTTATATACTTTAAAACATTTTTATATTTATCTTCTACCAGTGAACATAAAAGTGACCATGTAAAATTTACTTTTTAATTCCAATAGTTTATTTGGAAATGCTTTTGAAATATGTACATATAGAGTGATGCCATTTGCAAATAACAGCAGTTTAATTTTTTTCTTTCCAATTCTTATATCTTTTATTTTTCTTCACTTAGTTTACAAGCTATGATTTTCTTTTACAATGTTGAGATAGATATAATGCATAAAATAAATGATCTTTGTCTCATTCCTAATCTCAGAGGAATGATACCATATCCTTTATCATAGTAAGAAAGCTTCATTCCATTGTTAATTTTCTAAGAATTATTAACATATATAGATGTTGACTGTTAAAAATGTTTTTCAGTATTTTTTAGATGATTTTATGATTTTTCTCTTTTATCACGTCCATGTGATAATTTACAATGATTTTAGAATATTAAACCAACCTTGCATTCCATAAGTATAGCCAATGTGTTTTTTATTTTATTTCTTACATTTTTTTCAAGATGTATTCCCTGGATTTGTCTGTGAATGTTTTATTCAAGAATTTGAGATCTCTGCTATTTATCTTACCACAGATAGAATGTCACTGGATGCCCCTGATCACTGGATTCCTAAAAGCTCTACTGCAGTGGTAGATCCCTGAGTCTTCATAGAATTTATCTCCCAGACTCTGGAGCATTTGTGTCATGCCAACACCTCCAATGGACTAGCTATATTTTGCTCATTTTGCCTGATCAGCATAATGTTATTAATATAATGGATCAATGTAAATATCTGATATGTCCAGATTTCTATTTGTATACTATATAATGCTAGATGTTATACTATGTTGTTCTATCAAATAAATTTTCAGTATTTCTTAGGCATTCTGAAGTATCTATCTAGTTTTTGCAGGAGCTAGATGGGTGAATTAAGCAGGGATTTAATAGGGACCATGAACCCTACATTGTTTAGATCTTTAAAATTGTTATCCATGGCATGAAATTTTGTTTTTGCTATCTTCACTATCAAGATCTGTCCTTCTCACTTTAACAGTTGTTATAGTACTTGCAACCTTCAGATTTTTACAATTAAGCACTACCACCTTGCATTTTGGTTTTAGGTCTCTTCATTCTCATTGATATTAATAAACCATGCTCTGGAACTGCTCTCTTACTGTCATCCCTGGCCTGCTGAGAAAAGCCACTGAGGACTTTCTTAGTGTTGCTGGTGCCCATGGTGCCCTTCTGCTAGCACATTCTTTATGGTCTTGGTGAATTGTTTGTCATTTGGGCTCTTCTGTAGAACATAATTCTCTTGTGGGTCTTCTGGACTCATATAATATATTCATTCCACCAGGCTCACTTTACTCAGCTTCTTTACTTCCTTCTATGTCTGCTACAGTAACTCCAGCATTTCAACTTAACTCAGTATGTGCTATCCTTTTCCCCAGATTTCTAAGAGCCACTCTAGCAGAGAATTTGCCTCAACCTCTAGGGTCTTTGCCAGGGTGCTAAATCCTGTATTCCAAGAAAGTGCCTACAATTTAATGAATTCTTCATATCTCATCTTAAGTTCTAGCCTGCTTGATCAAGTACCCTTAATATCCAACCAAAAGATATTCTTCTGGCTTGTGTCAGTACATGATAGCTAATTATTCCTTCTACCCTCAGGCTTTGGTCTCTTTTTTCTCCTATTAGGCCCAGAATTATTCTGTGCCAGGTTACACAGAGATTTAACTCTAGTTATTGGCCTGATGCCCAGCAGAGGTGTGGACAGATCCTGAGGAGCCTCCCCTTGCATTATAGGGGAAAGGTCTCTGCAGTGATTTTCTGTATAAGGAGAAGTGATATCTCTCAAAAAGTGAGGGTCTGGCTAGCTCTATAGTCTCTAAGGATTTGTGGAAGTCTACAGAGCCAAAATCCTTGGGATCAACCACCTAGGTGTCCTCATACCACATGTCAGGTCCCTAGGTTTTCCCAACAGTATCCTGACATTAGCATAACAGGCTTCCCTTGCTTGAGCACTTAAATATCTCTGAAGTACCGCTACCTTTAATATCAGATTCTGAGTTTGCTTCTCAGCTATTTCTGCTCTGTCATTCTAAGAGATAACAGCCCTCTGTCAGCTATCAAAATGGCCCTCTGTAGCCTCACACTTAGCCCTATTTGTTAACTGTTAAACACTATAAGTCTCCTATTATCTCTCTTCAGGGTATCAGTGCAACTGATTAATAAGAAGACATCTTAACTGTCCTCATATGTCTCATTTCCCCATATTTCTCAGATGCTAAAATCATCACACTGAAAAGGGTGTTGTTCACCCTTAGGACCTTTTTCCATGTCACTATGGGAAAATTCTTTAGCAATTAGATTACCGTCTTGTGCCAAGGATTTACATGCCACTTAGGTTGGGGTTTTCCACCAGACAGTTGGTGAATGATTCAATCCCAGAACCTTATTTTATATTGAGATTTTACTGTATTTTGTTTGATTAATCTCAGTAACAGCTGTGTCACTTTCAGTCTTCTGGGAAGCTGACTCCAAGACAGAATTTGAACTGCAACAGGTTCACTGGGGGAAATCCTTGTGAAAGATATAGGGGATAGAGAGAAGGAGTAGGCAGAGAGAGACTGTGATACAGATCTGATGCCTATTAGAGGAAAGGAGGAACAAAGGAGGAGGATTGGGTGAAAAAGAGTATCGGACCAGTGCAGTTCTGAGATAGACTCAGCTAGGCTGTTAGGGAGCTGCAGGGAAAAGACTGCTTGTTAGAAGGCTTCCACATTGGACTGGAGCAGCCTGGGAGAGTATATGGCCTCAGCACCTAGTGCTTCATTAGATTCCCCAAAGTGTGGCATTTGAAGGCTCTCTCTTGAAGGGAGATTATAGTGCATACCTCTTAGGCTACCCTTGCTTTCATGGTAGCCATTTGCTGCCTTCAAACAGATGTTTTTATATTTTATCTATCTTTTCTAGTTGGTCCTAGTGGGAAGATTAATGTAACATACTATAATTTGACATAGCCATAAGCACTCTTTAATCTGATTTTTTTTTTCAGGCTGGAGTGCAGTGGGATTATCACAGCTCACTGCATCTTTGACCTCCTGGGCTCAAGCGATTTTCCCACCTCAGCCTCCTAGGTAGCTGGGACTACAAGCGTGAACCACTATACCTGACTAATTTTTGTAGAGATGGGGTTTTGCAATGTTGCAAAAAAGGTTGGTCTCAAACTCTTGAGCTCAAGTGATCCATCCACCTTGGCCTCCCAAAATGTTGGGACTACAGGTGTGAGTCACTGCACCCACCCAAGTCTAATTTATTTTAATAAAATTTTAAATATAGTTAGATATCAAAGATTGGCAGTCATAAACCATTTCTATCTGGAAATTATTTGCAAAATGACATAAACTTAGTCAAACAAGAAAGGGTAAAGACAGTATTTTGGCTGATAATTTGGGTTTCTTTTTTCTTCTTAGTGGGGCCGAGCTTCTCTTGGACCTGTTACCCAACACAGCCTAGCAGTCCACCAGAAACAGAACAACTATAGGGAGAAATACTGCTAGCTCATGAAATTTTGGCCCTCAAATATCTTTTGTATTAGTCTTTCCTAGTTCTACCCTTCTAATTCCAGATCGATGTCCTCAATATTGAGGTTACCAATGGCTTTGTAAGGACTTGATGTAGAGGAAGGATTATAGGAGGGCAGAAGTCATGTACATAATCTCTACTCATACAACATTTGAGTCAGCTGAGGTCAAAAATTATTTTTTTAAAATTCTCTTTGTTTATAGGTCGAAGTTCATAATATATACCAGTTTCTGAAGTATTGAATGGAGAATGATGTAGTTGTTGGATAGGAGTAGGGTACGGTTCACTTAGGATGTATCTGGTAGTAATAGAAGAGACATGCAGTGACTTCTGGACTGTAGTTCTCTTTCTTTCATGAGCTTCTACACAGGGACATTTTATTATGGTAGGTAGTTGCTACCTGAAAGATACAAAAAGCCTAACTTTAAAGTGAGAAGAAA
This sequence comes from Trachypithecus francoisi, assembly GCF_009764315.1. NCBI lineage: Eukaryota > Metazoa > Chordata > Mammalia > Primates > Cercopithecidae > Trachypithecus > Trachypithecus francoisi. Next base: position 40,794,580 of record NW_022681463.1, read on the forward strand.
TTGTGAGGTTAGTTTTGAAGATGGGGAGCATAATTACAAAAATCATGAAATTATTGGGACACTGAATAGTGATGACAATGGTGCATTGGGTAATGGGGCAATGGTTAATGGGAAATGTTAGAGAGAAATACAATGTAGTAAGAGTGGAATACTATGGATGGTTGTCCAAATCTGGCCTCCTGCCTGTTTGTGTAAATAAGGTTTTATTGGAACACAGCCATATCTGTTTGCTTGCACATTGCCTATGGCTGCTTTCATGCCACAGAGCAGAGCTGAGTAGTTGCAAAAACAGGAATCATTTACTATCAGGCTCTTTACAGAAAATATTTATAACCTCAGAAGTGCTGGCTTACAGTAGCACGATGAAAATCAACATTACCAATTTCCAATTTTGTCTCAAGACAGAAAGACTTGTTTAGAAATTTCTTTTAATGTAGCTCCAATATTTTGGCAGCACTGGTTCTTACCTCTTTTACTCATCTAGATATTTCCTCCTCCCATAGCCTTTACTTTTTCCTGCTTCTTCCTTTTTCCTTCTTCATCTCCTCCTTCCATGGCGTCTGCTTTCCTCCTTACATTCTTGTCTTCTTTTTATTTTCCTTTCCCCTGCCATCTTTTTCTTCTCTTTCTAGTTAAGACTCTTAATTGCCCGACATTTCTGCTATGTTGTTAATAACCTGTAAAAAGGGTTGAGATTGCAGATCCAACATACTTAGCCTTTAATATGTCTTTGTTCAAGACTAGGATTTGCAGTGCCACATGTTCTGAAGGCAGAGCACCCCTCTGCCTGCCTTTAAAGTACAGAATCCCACAGTGAATTTCACACTAAATCCACTCACATCACTCGCTTTGGCTGCATCTTGCTATACCAGTTTATGTGAGTGTCACCACCTGCAGTTTAAATAATGGACAATTTCACTGGCTCAGCAGAGCCTCTGGCTTTCATGTCATATTTCTTCCATGCCTCCTATAAAGAAATGCCTATTTTTTTCTCCCCTAGGTTATTACAAATCTAGTCACTATTACAGAAGCACAATTTTCTAGTCACTTCAGTTTTGCTTATATTGATTTTTAGCTCTATTTTATTTACATTGCTTTTAAAGTAGTATGTGGGCATTTTCATTCATACAGGTGACTTGATAAAAGAACACTGTGCTCTTTGTACATACAGTAGTAGTACCCCTTTTTCCAAAGGGGATATGTTCTCAGACCCTCGGTGGATCCTAAAACCATAGACAGTACCAAACTCTCTACATATTATGTTTTGCCCTATACATACATACGTATGATAAAGTGTAATTTATAAATTAGGCAGAGTAAGAGAATGACAATAACTAATAATAAAATAAAACAACAACAATAATATACTATAAGGAAAGTTATGTGAATGTAGTCCCTCCTTCTCTCAAAATATCTTACTCTACTGCAGGTAACTAAAACCATGGAAAGTGAAGTTGTGAATAAAGGGGCACTACTGTACTCAGCTAGCATTTTTTTCTCATTTGAAACCCTTATTTTAATTCAGTAGTATGGTATTTTAAATTTAAGTAGTAAGTGCTTCCTGTAAGAGATTTTATTATCGCATGACTTACATTATGATTACTAGCATTTATCATGAACTACCAAAATAAAGAGGATCTGTGGACTGTCAATTTAGTTAACCTAAGTTCAATAGTACGCAACTCTATGTTCCCACACATCCTGGCCTCATTTTCTATTCAATAAGCACCCACGTTTTGCTTAGCAGATTGAAAAGAAGTCACACAGTACCACAAACTTTTTCTTAAATCATTTTTGGAAAAATTAAGTTATAAACAAAGAAAAAGTAAAATGCATAGTATAAGCAATTAGAGATTCTAACACAATTTAAAATAACATTATTTTTAGTAATATGCCCCTGTTAAAATTTCAGTGTAGGTCTCACATTAAAATGTTAAAGGGATTTCAACTACTTAGGCAACAACGATATGCAAGATGTCTTCACTGTATGTTCTATTGGATACTAATTTTAGAAGTGTTCATGAAAAGGCTTAACTGATGTTAGGTCTGGTGCAGAAGAAGAAAAGTTTGCTTTAGGGATGTTGCTTTTGGAATACTGAGAATTTCATGAACATTCCAATTTGAAAGAGGGGTGGTCCAGAATGGTCATGCAAGATTATTACTTCCTTCTTCTATGGATTTCTGAACTTGCTTTGGCTAATGCCAAGCAATTTTTGGAGAAGCCAATAGGAGAGCGTCAGGCACTGAGTATGAGCCAACATTGACCCTGAGAACCCCATGAACTCCCTCAAATAAAACAAGGTCACCTTTCTTAAACTCTTTAACTCCTTTGAATTAAGATTCCAGAAAATATTAATATTTATATGATTTATATATATATTTTTAAGATGGAGTCTTGCTGCGTCTCCCAGTCTTGAGTGCCACTAGTGGCACAATCTCGGCTCACTGCAACCTCTGCCTCCTGGGTTCAAGCAATTCTCCTGCCTCAGTCTCCTGAGTAGCTGGGATTATAGGTGTGCACCACCACACCCAGTAAATGTTTGTATTTTTAGTAGAGACAGGATGTTGCCATGTTGGCCAGGCTTGTCTTGAACTCCTGACCTCAGGTGATCACCCACCTCGGCCTCCCAAAGTGTTGGGATTACAGGCATGATCCATTGTGCCAGGCCAATTTCTAATTTTACATTTAAATATTGCTTTAATCAACATCCATGTCCATTATTTTTTCCCTAGAGTAAACTCATAGAAATGGAACTTTGAGGTCAAAATGTATACATATTTTTGAAGCTGTTGGTACTTGTTGCAGAAATGCACATTAGAAAATTTGTAACAATTTACTATTTAGAAAATTTGTAACAGTTTACTATCCACCAGCATTATGTGAATTAAGGCATTCTATTCCCTACTCCTCATCCAACCTTCTGAGGTTTATTACTTTCCAAAAGCATTTGTCAGCCTGATAAAGATATTAATTTAATTAATTTATTATGTACTTATTAGTATATTAATTCATGTATTATATTAATTTGTGTGTCTTTCATAATAGTATAGTCAATTTTCATATTTTTATGGCACCTAAATATTTCTGACTTCTCTTGTGGCATTCAATTTGTTTAACTTTTTCATTGCTTTCCTATTGTTTGTCTGTGTCTATCTGCTCTAATCTATGGTTAGAAGAACTTCTTCCAACATATTAAGAGTGACAGAGTTGGTCAGACCAACAAAGCACTTTCTAATAGTTAGAATTATTCAGAAGTAGAATAGGTTATTTTCTGAGGCAGCAAACTTCTTGCTGGAAGCATCTATCTTTGGAGATTCCTCCAGTTGCTAGTGGTTTGTAATAAATCATTTCAGCTGTCAATTCTACTTCTGAAGCTCTAAGATCCCTTTGAATTTTCATATGAAACATTTTACGCTTTAGTGCCTTGTTTGTTCCCTGGATGAATTAAAATATTAATATGTGTCCATATAGTTGAGTGTAGTTTGGAAACACTACTCCCTTTATAGGAAGTAAGAACCAGTAAGATAACTTTTGGTAACTTACTTGAGCCTGGACTAATGTCCACCCATAAACCCAGCAAGTGAGTTGCTCTTCTTCCATGGAAGCTCAGACAATGACACAGCATGTGCAAAGCTTTGCTTTCATTTACACACCCATTTGAAATAATACAGTAAGGCAACACCAAAGGCAATTATCATTTTGACATGAAATGTAACGTTAGTTTTTTCCACTTTCAACATAAACAGTGCATTTATAGTCTGCTTAACACTAAAAGGTAATTTTCTCCTAATGAACAGAAGAGTTGTAAAAAAACAGTGTTATGATATAGGAAGAGCGGTGACTAACTGTTTTTAATGGAATTATGCATGCTTGATTCTTATTATCATAATTAGCTTTTCTCATGTTATGAGTTTTGTGGGTTTGTGTTGTAGTAGAGTACTAAATCACTAGCAGCCTCATTGGGGTCTGGAAAAAAAGTTCAAGCCAAATGAACTTTCCCATATGGATATAAAAGAAACTGCCATAAATGAACATGAGAGTTTTTTTCCCATGCTCATGTAGTGCCTGAATTCACCTTCTCTTTGCTAATGGCTACAGTTACATTGTATTTGGAGAAGACAAAGTTACCAAGGTAAAAAAACAAAATTGAATGTGCTATCATGTCACCTTTTCTTATCTCTTTCCCTTTATTCTTATTTTCTGTGAGTTAATTTGGAATCCTTCCTATGGTGGGATGAATTATTTTATAAGTTGAGGCAAGAAAGGAAAAATAAAAAGTATATTAAAAAGAGAAGTATACATAAAAAGAAATTAAAAACATAGAGGCCAGGCTTTGCCTACAGGTCTCATTATACACCAAGGACTATTGCAAGCATATTTCCAATGATATAAAAAAAATTCTCTTGGGGCATTTTTGTCATTTAGGTGGCTCTTGTATCACCATCATTTTGTACCATTAATGCCATCAACCATCACTTAAGGTGCTATTCTGCTATTCTGTATAAAATAGGTTAAAATTGATGCATTTTTGAAATCACAGTTTGATGTGGATGCCAATGGTAGTGATAAATATTAGGTCCTTACCTAATTAGGTCATATTAGGACCAGTGTACCAGGGTTCTGGGCTTTGCCATTTACACATGTTACATGATCTCATTTAATTATCATAACAATTCAACGAGGTAGATGCTATTATTAGCATTCGTTTAATAGATGAGAATCTGAGGCTCAGAGTAGTTTAATAACTTGACCAAATAAGAAATAGAATGGGGATAGGAGCTTAGTTCTGCTTTCAGAGCCTATATTCTTTTTTTTTTTGAGATGGAGTCTTGCCATTTTGCTCAGGCTGGAGTGCAGTGGCACAATCTGGGCTCACTGCAACCTCCACCTCCTGGGTTGAAGCGATTTTCCTGTCTCAGACTCCCCAGTAGCTGGGACTACAGGCATGTGCTGCTATGCCCAGCAATTTTTTTTGTTTTTTGTATTTTTAGTAGAGACAGGGTTTCACCATGTTGGCCAGGCTGGTCTGGAACTCCTGTCCTCAGGTGATCCACCCACCTTGGCTTCCCAAAGTGCTGGGATTGCAGGTGTGAGCCACAGCACCTGGGCCAGAGCCTATATTCTTCATCAGTATGATTTATTAACTAGCCACCAACCATTCCAGAGGGAAGAACTTGAAAACTGACAAACATAAAGGAAACATTAAAAATGTAAACCGTTTGGGAGGCCGAGGCGGGCAGATCACGAGGTCAGGAGATCGAGACCATCCTGGCTAACACGGTGAAACTCTGTCTCTACTAAAAATACAAAAAAATTAGCCGGGCGAGGTGATGGGCACCTGTAGTCCCAGCTACTCGGGAGGCTGAGGCAGGAGAATGGCGTGAACCTGGGAGGCAGAGCTTGCAGTGAACCGAGACTGCGCCACTGCACTCCAGCCTGGGCGATAGAGTGAGAGTCCGTCTCAAAAAAAAAAAAAAAAGAAAAAAAATGTAAACCGTGTATTCATTTAGAAAGTCAAGGGCTAGCATGTAAGCAGATGAGAACACAGAATGGGGCTTTGATAACAATGGTGATGGATCACATGGAATAAGCCACTCTGGGCAGTACTGTTAAGTAGGCTCAATTTCAACTTGGAATCTTCTCAAGTTTTCCCTTCATCCTTTCCCTATGTCTATCTGTCTCCCTCCTTCCCTCCCTCCTCCCTCCCTCCCTCCCTCCCTCCCTCCCTCCCTCCCTCCTTCCTTCCTTTCTTCCTTCCTTCCTTCCTTCCTTCCTTCCTTCCTTCCTTCCTCCTTCCTTCCTTCCTTCCTTTCTTCCTTCCTTCCTCCCTCAGGGAGATGTCCCCTAGAATTCAAAGGCCTTTGCTAAGTTTTGGTGATAATATTGAAGGTTTATACCATCGTAATATTCCTTTCTTTATATTCTGTATATTATTCTTAAGCTGTATACACGAAGCATAACCGTTTATATATATAAAAGTTAGCTGGAAGTTTTCAGTCCCTCTCTCTAAAGCTCCCAGAAGTGAATTCAAATTTCACAACCCATGAAAGCCCATGAAAGAATCTTGGATCATATCCAAGGAAGTCATTAAGGATTTATTAGAGCACAAATGCATCAACTTTTAGTTTTCTTAAAATGGGCTGTGAACTATAAAGGCCCCTGAAACTAAAATAGAAGCTGGAGGAAGAGATAATAGGGAGTAAAGGGAGTAACTTATGTTAAATCAGGAGACAGGGTATTTGTAATTGTTCTAGAGATTGATCTGAAGTAGTGAAAGGAATATGGACAAGAAAGCCCACTTAAGTGGATTCTCATTCTGGTAAGATCAGTGACAAGTTAAATGATCTTGAGCAAAGTAAATGACCATCGTTTATCTGAAAAATGAAGTTGATAATGTATTCCTCATTGCATTTTTTGAGGGCTAAATATTTTAGTATCTAAAATATTTAATACTAAACAGTGCCTAGCAAATGAAAGATGCTGAATGATGGTTTCCACCTTCCTTTGCTTTTTCATATCTTCCTGGTGGTGAAAATAAGATGCTCCTCACAAGCAGGAGACTGGTGACTGCTTGGTTCTAAAAAGTATTAGTCAGTTTGTGAAAGATTATCAATAAAATTATAGATAACATGCACTGAAGCCATTGCATCCTTCCTGAGCAGTTCTGTGCTAGCTATTCTTATATATAGCTCCTAATTCAAGCTTACAATGTGCTTGCAAGGTAGGTGCAATCATTCCCTACTTACAGAGGAGAAATAGAATGTGTATAACATGCCCCAGATCACTGAGTGCACACCTGGGCTTAACCAGGGACAACATTCATATCCAGATATTATTAAACTATAAAATTAGTGTTCTTGCCACTCAAACATGTACTTGCATTACAGACTATTTTACTAAGATATTAGTGGACAACTGAGATTACAAGGCTGCATTTTGTTATTTACCTTATTCTCACTTTTTTCTAAGCTTTTAATTTTTTAAAATTTGATTTTGTAATATTTGACTCGTGTAGGAAAGTCATATGCATCATACATGGTTATGAAGCAAGATAACAAAAACATTTGTGAATCCATCCCTGGCTAAGACATCTCTGAACTTTTCTCTTTTGCATTTTAAAGATTTTGTTTCTTTATTTCTTCTAAAAAAAATAAAGGGATACATGTGCAGAGCATGCAGACTTGTTACATAGGTATACGTGTGCCATGGTGGTGTGTTGTACCTATTCACCCATCCTCTAAGTTCTGTCTTCAACCCCTGGTGTGTGTTGTTCCTCTCTCTGGGTCCATATGTGCTCAGTGTTCAACTCCCACTTATGAGTGAGAAGATGCAGTGTTTGGTTTTCTGTTCCTGTGTTAGTTTGCTGAGAATCATGGCTTCCAGCTTCATCCATGTCCCTGCGAATGACATGATCTCATTCCTTTTTATGGCTGCATAGTTATCCATGGTATATATGTGCTGCATTTTCTTTATTCAGTCTATCACTGATTGGGCATTTGGGTTGGTTCCATGTCTTTGCTATTGTAAACAGTGCTGCAATAAATATATGTGTGCATGTGTTTTTATAGTAGAGTGATTTATATTCCTCTGTGTATATACCCAGTAATGGAATTGCTGCTTCAAATGGTATTTCTGGTTCTAGATCCTTGAGGAATTGCCATACTGTCTTCCAGAATGGTTGAACTAATTCACATTCCCACCAACAGTGTAAAAGCATTCCTATTTTTCCATCTTTTGTTTCCTGATTTTTTAATAATCGCCATTCTGTCTGGTGTGAGATGGTATCTCATTGTGGCATTGACTTGCATTTCTCTGATAATCGGTAATGTTGATCTTTTCTTCGTGTTTGTTGGCATAAATGTCTTCTTTTGAGAAGTGTCTGTTCATATCCTTCACCCACTTTGGATGGGTTTTTTTTTTCTTGTAAATTTCTTTAAGTTCCTCATAGATTCTGGACATTTGACCTTTGTCAGATGGGTAGATTGCAAAACTTCTCCCATTCTGTACATTGCCTGTTCACTCTGATGATAGTTTCTTTTGCTGTGCAGAAGCTCTTTAGTTTAATTAGATCCCATTGGTTAATGTTGGCTTTTGTTGCAATTGTTTTTGTTGCAATTGCTTTTGGTGTTTTAGTCATGAAGTCTTTGCCCATGCCTATGTCCTGAATGGTATTGCCTACGTTTTCTTCTAGGTTTTTTATGGTTTTGGATTTTACATTTAAGTCTTTAATCCATCTTGAGTTAATTTTTGTGTAAGGTGTAAAGAAGGGGTTCAGTTTCAGTTTTTTGCATATGGTTAGCCAGTTTTCCCAGCACCATTTACCGCATAGGAGATCCTTTCTCCGTTGCTTGTTTTTGTCAGGTTTGTCGAAGATCAGATGGTTGTAGATGTTTAGTGTTATTTCTGAGGTCTCTGTTCTGCTCCATTTGTCCATATGTCTGTTTTGGTACTAGTATCGTGCTATTTGGGTTACTGTAGCCTTGTAATATAGTTTGAAGTCAGGTAGCTCGATGCCTCCAGTTTTGTTCTTTTTGCTTTGGATTGTCTTGGCTATGTGGGGTCTTCTTTGATTCTATATGAAATTTAAAATAGTTTTTTTTTTTCTAATTCTGTGAAGAATGTCAATGGTTGATGGGAATAGCATTGAAACTGTAAATTACTTTGGGCAGTATGGCCATTTTCATGATATTGATTCTTCCTATCCATGATTTCCATTTGTTTGTGTCCTCTTTTATTTCCTTGAGCAGTGGTTTGTGTTCTCCTTGAAGAAGTCCTTCGCATCCTTTGTTAGCTGTATTCCTAGATATTTTATCCTCTTTGTAGCAATTGTGAATGGGAGCTCATTCATGAATTGGCTCTCTGCTTGCCTATTGTTGGTGTAAAGGAATGCTTGTGATTTTCACACATTGATTTTGTATCCTGAAACTTTGCTTAAGTAGCTTATCAGTCCAAGAAATTTTTGGGCTGAGATGATGGGGTTGTCTGCAAACAGAGACAACTTGACTTCCTTTCTTCCAAGTTGAAAACGCTTTATTTTTTTCTCTTGCCTGATTGTCCTGGCCAGAACTTCCAATTCTATGTTGAATAGGAGTGGTGAGAAAGGACATCCTTGTCTTGTACCTGTTTTCAAAGGGAATGATTCCAGTTTTTTCCCATTCAATATGATATTGGCTGTGGGTTTGTTATAAATAGCCCTTATTATTTTGAGGTATGTTCCATCAATACCTAGTTTATTGAGAGTTTTTAACATGAAGGGATGTTGAATTTTATCGAAGGCCTTTTCTGTATCTATTGAGATAATCATGTAGTTTTTTTCTTCCATTCTGTTTATGAGATGGATTACATTTATTGATTTGTGTATGTTGAACCAGCCTTGCATCCCAGGGATGAAGTCAATTTGATCATGGTGGATAAACTTTTTGATGTGCTGCTGGATTCAGTTTGCCAGTATTATATTGAGGATTTTTGCATTGATGTTCATCAGGGATATTGGTCCGAAATTTTCTTTTTTTGTGGTGTCTTTTCCAGGTTTTGGTAAGAGGATGATGCTGGCTTCATAAAATGAGTTAGGTAGGAGTCTCTCCTTTTCAATTGTTCGGAATAGTCTCAGAAGAACACTACTCAGAAGCTGGTAGCAGCTCCTCTTTGTATTTCTGGTAGAATTCAGCTGTGAATCTGTCTATTCCTGGGCTTTTTTTTTTTTTTTTTTTTTTCTGGTTGGTAGACTATTAATTACTACCTCAATTTCAGAGCTTGTTATTGGTCAATTCAGGGATTCGTCTTCTTTCTGGTTTGGTCTTGGGAGGGTATATGTGTCCAGGAATTTATCCATTTCTTCTAGATTTTCTAGTTTATTTGTGTAGTGGTGTTTACAGTATTCTCTGATGGTAGTTTGTATTTCTGTGGGGTTAGTGGTGATATCCCCTTTATCATTTTTTATTGTGTCTATTTGATTCTTCTACCTTTTCTTCTTTATTAGTCTAGCTAGCAGTCTTTCTATTTTGCTAATTTTTTCAAAAAGCCAGCTCCTGGATTTGTTGATTTTTTTGAAGGGTTTTTCATGTCTCTATCTCGTTCAGTTATTTTCTGATCTTAGTTATTTCTTGTCTTCTGCTAGCTTTTGGATTACTTTGCTCTTGCCTCTTTAGCTCTTTTAATTGTGATGTTAGGGTGTTGATTTGAGATCTTTCTACCTTTCTGATGTGGGTGTTTAGTGCTATAAATTTCCCTCTTAGTAATGCTTTAGCTGTGTCCCAGAGATTCTGGTACATTGTCTCTTTGTTCTAATTGGTTTCAAAGAACTTCTTGATTTCTGCCTTAATTTCATTATTTATTCAGGAGTCATTCAGAAGCAGATTGTTCATTTCCATGAAATTGTGTGGTTTTAGGTGAGTTTCTTAATCCTGAGTTCTATTTTCATTGCACTGTGGTCTGAGAAACTGTTATGATTTCAGTTCTTTTGCATTTGCTGAGAAGTGTTTTACTTCCAATTATGTGGTCAATTTTAGAATAAGTGCCATGTGGCACTGAGAATAATGTATATTCTGTTAATTTGGGGTATAGAGTTCTGTAGATGCCTACTAGGTCCACTTAATCCAGAGCTGAGTTCAAGTCCTGAATATCCTTGTTAATTTTTTGTCTTGTTGATCTGTCTAATATTGACAGTGGGGTGTTAAAGTCTCCCACTATTATTGGGTGGGAGTCTAAGTCTCTTTGTAGGTCTCTAAGAACTTGTTTTATGAATCTGAGTGCTCCTGTATTGGGTGCATATATATTCAGAATAGTTAGCTCTTTGGTTATTTTGCTCACTAGTTGTTGCAGTTTCTTCATAGTGTCATTGGTCTTTATATTTTTGTTTGTTTTCACAGTGGCTGGTACTGGTTTTTCCTTTCCATATTTAGTGCTTCTTTCAGGAGCTCTTGAAGGGCAGACCTGGTGGAAAAGAAATCCCTCAGCATTTGCTTCTCTGGAAAATATTTTATTTATCCTTTGCTTATGCAGCTTAGTTCGGCTGGATATGAAATTCTGGGTTGAAAATTCTTTTCTTTAAGGATGTTGAATATTAGCCCCCAGTCTCTTCTGGCTTATAGAGTTTTTGCTGAGAGGTCCACTGTTAGTCTGATGGGCATCCTTTTATAGATGACTTGGACTTTCTCTCTGGCTACCTTTAACAATTTTTCCTTCATTTTGACCCTGGAGAATCTGGTGATTATGTGTCTTGGGTTTATCTTCTCATGGAGTATCTTAATGTTATTGTCTGCATTTCCTGAATTTGCATGTTGGCCTGTCTTTTTAGGTTGGGGAAGTTCTCCTGAATAATATCCTGAAGTGTGTTTTCCAGCTTGTTTCCATTCTCCTCCTCTCCTTCTGGTACTCCCATCAATCGGTCTTTTTATGAAGTCGCATATTCTTGTAGGCTTTGTTCATGCCTTTTCATTCTTTTTTTTTTTTCTCCATTCTTGTCTGCACATCTTATTTCAGTAAGGTGGTCTTCAGACTCTGATATCCTTTCTTCCACTTGTTCTATTCAGCTGTCGATACTTGTGTACGTTTCACAAAGTTCTAGTGCTATGTGTTTCAGCTCCATCAGGTCATTTATATTCCTCTCTAAACTGCTTATTCTACATAGCAGTTCCATAACATTTTATCAAGGTTCTTAGCTTCTTTGCATTGGGTTAGAACATTCTCCTTTAGCTCATAAAAATATGGAACACTTGACAAATTTGCATGTCATCCTTGTGCGTGGGTCATGCTAATCTTCTCTGTATTGTTCCAATTTTAGTATACGTGCTGCCGAAGCAAGCGCACATCTCTGAGCTTTTAAAACTTCTTGCCTGTTCCTCCCAGATTCTTTCTCTTCGTTGTTTCCTTGTTTGTAAAAAAGTTTATTTACATATGTAAATATCTCTAAACAATGCTTAACTTTGTTTTTTAGCATTTTCAAAATTGTTTCATGCCATCTTCAGTCTTCTGTGTTTAATGTTTTGACTTAACATAATGTCTCTCAGATACTTTCATGTTATTGCTTATGGTTATATTCATTTTTATCACGACATCATCTACTACATACGTTTTTCAAATTTTATTTGTCCATTGTTTTTTAGATGGACATGGATTAATTTTTAAAAAAAATTATAACTGTAATACACAATGTTGAATACCCTTTGCTTAATGTTGTCCCTAAGACTTGGAAGTAATGTACTTATAAAAATTTTCTCAATCGAATGAGCATTAAATATTGGCTTATTGTGGTGTCAGGTTCATTTTCCTAATTATTAATGAGGGTGAACTTCTTTCTCAGTTTAAAAATACTGTTATTTTAAGTTCAGGGGAACAAGTGCAAGTTTGTTACATAGGTAAGTGTGTATCATGGGGGTTTGTTGTACAGATTACTTCATCACCCAGGTATTAAGCCTAGTACTCATAAGTTATTTTTCCTAATCCTCTCCCTCCTCCCACCTCCACCCTCTGAAAGGCCCCAGTGTGTATTGTTACCCTCCTCACCATGTGTCCATGTGTTCTCATCATTTAGCTCCACTTATAAGTGAGAACATGCAGTATTTGGTTTTCTGTTCCTGTGTTAGTTTGCTAAGGATAATGGCCTCCTGTTCCATCCATGTTCCTATGAAGAACATGATCTCATTCTTTATGGCTGCATAGTATTCCATGGTGTATATATACCACATTTTCTTTATCCAGTCTATCACTGATGGGCATTTAGGTTGATTCCATGTCTTTGCTATGGTGAACAGTGCTGCAATAAACATATGTGTGCATGTTTCTTTATAGCAGAATGATTTATATTCCTTTGTGTATATATCTAGTAATGCAATTGCTTGGTCAAATGATATTTTTGTCTTTAGGTCTTTGGGGAATCATTACACTGTATTCCACAATGGCTGAACTAATGTATAAGCATTCTTTTTTCTCCACAACCTTGCCAGCAACTGTTAGTTTTTAACTTTTTAATAATAGCCATTCTGACTGTTATTTGATGGTATCTCATTGTGGTTTGATTTGCATTTCTCTAATGACCAGTGATGTTGACCTTTTTTCTTATGATTGTTGGCCACATGTATGTCTTCTTTTGAAAAGTGTGTTCATGTCCTTTGCCCACTTATTTATATTTTTTATTTATTGTAAATTGTTTAAAGTTCCTTATAGATGTTGGATATTAGACCTTTGTCGGGTGCATAGCTTGTAAAAATGTTCTCTCATTCTGTAGGTTGGCTGCTTACTCTATTGATAGTTTCTTTTGCTGTGCAGAAGCTCTTTAATTTAATTTGATTGCATTTGTGAATTTTTGCGTTTGTTCAATTGCTTTTGGCATCTTCATCATGAAATCTTTAACCGTGCCTATGTTCTGAATGGTATTGCCTAGGTTGTCCTCCAGGGTTTTTATTGTTTTGGGTTTTGCATTTAAGTCTTTAATCCTTTAGTCTGTCTTAAGTTAATTTTTGTATATGGTGTAAGGAAGGAATCTAGTTTCTTCTGCATATGGCCAGCCAGTTATTCCAGCACCATTTATTGAATAGGGAATCCTTTTCCAATTGTTTGTTTTTGTCATGTTTGTTGAACATCAGATAGTTTTTTTCTCAGTTTATTAGCAGTTAGTGTTTTCTTTTCCATAAAACGACCTCTTCTTAGTTTTTGGCTATTTTCTGTTGGGTTGTTAGACTTTACAAAAATTAATTTGAATGAATTCTTAAGATATGTTAGATATTAATCTCTGTCACGTGTGTTTAAAATATCTTCTCCTAGTGTTGATTTGCCTTTTTACTTTCTTTTCAATGTTTTGAAATGTATTATTATTCTTAATTTCTGTGTTGTGGAAATTATCAATCTTTTATTGTATGGTCAGTATTTTTAATTTTGATGAGGTTCAATTTATTAATTTTTTCCTTTTATGGATTGTGCTTTTGGTGTCAAGTCTTAGAAATATTTGCCTAGCCGTATATCCTAAATTTTTGTACAATTAACTGTGTGATGCATTTTGAGTTAAGTTTTTTTAGCTGTGAAGTTTAGGTTCAGGTTTACATTTTGCCTGTATTTTTCCAATTGCTTCAGCACCATTTGACAAAAGACTCTCCTTCCTCCACTGAATTACTTCTGTACCTTTTTAAAGAATCAGCTGGGCCGGGCGCGGTGGCTCAAGCCTGTAATCCCAGCACTTTGGGAGGCCGAGACGGGCGGATCACAAGGTCAGGAGATCCAGACCATCCTGGCAAACACAGTGAAACCCCGTCTCTACTAAAAATACAAAAAACTAGCCGGGCGAGGTGGCGGGCACCTGTAGTCCCAGCTACTTGGGAGGCTGAGGCAGGAGAATGGCGGGAACCCGGGAGGCGGAGCTTGCAGTGAGCTGAGATCCCGCCACTGCACTCCAGCCTGGGCGACAGAGCAAGACTCCGCCTCAAAAAAAAAAAAAAAAAAAAAAAGAGAATCAGCTGAGTGTATTTGTGTTAGTTTATTTTGGGGTTCTTTATACTCTTCCATTGATCTATGTGTCTGTCCCTCCACTGATATCATGCTCTTGATTGTTGTAGCTATAGAATAAACATCAATATTGGTTAAAGTGATTTCTTCCACTTTAAACCTCAATAGGATTTTGATAGGCATTGCATTAAACCTACATCTTTACTATGTTGAGGCTTCCAATCCATGAACATAGTATGTCTCCATTTATTTAGAGCATAGACTGATTTCCTCAGTATTTTGTAATTTTTAGTACGTAGATCCTGTACATGTTGTATTTCAAATACATCTAAGCATTTCATTTTCTTTGGAACAATTATAAATGGAATGGTGATTCTGATTTTGGTTGCTGCATATTTATTTTTAGTATGTAGAGGTGTGACTGATTTTTCTGTATTGATCTGAATCCTTTGACCTTGCTGAACTCATTTGTTCATTCTAGGATCATTTTTGTAGATTTCTTGGGATACTCTATGTCGATAATTATGTCATCTACAAATACAGACAGTCTTTTTTTTTCCTTTCCAATCCGTATGCCTTTATTTTTTTGCCTTATTGCAGGGTCTAGGATTTCAAGTGCTGTAGTTTCTAAGAATTGTGAGAGCAGATATTGGACATTTTTACATTTTTTTCAATGTCATAGGGAAAGCATTCAGTCTTTCACTATTAAACATGATGTTAGCTGCAGATGTAGATGCTTTTTATCAAGGTGAAGTTAGCACCTGTCTCTCTTTTCCTCACTTGCTGACAGTTTCTAACATGAATGGTGTTGGATTATGTGAAATGCTTTTGCTATGTCAGATGATATGACTAATTTGATTAGCATTTTTTTGTATTAAAAGATCCTTTTCTATTTTGAGATCATAAGGATATTCTATTTGGTTTTCTAAAAGTTTTGAAGTTTTACCTTTTACATTTATATATTTATTCCATTGGGAATTGATTTTGCCCATAGTGTGAGAAGGTGTACAAGTTAATTTTTTATAAGGATTGTTGATTGTATCAGCTCTTTCATTGAATATATATCCTTTTGCCATATCTCTCATATGATTGGGTCTGTTTTGTTCTGTTGCACTGACTGATCTCTCTGCTCTGGGTTAATATTGTATAGCTCTAATTATGTTAGTTCTGTAAGCCTTGAGATTATGTTGGGCGAATCTCTACACTGTACTCTTCATCAGAAGTTTCTCCCCTAGTTTGTTATATTCATTTTCCATATAAGTTTTAGAATTGGCTACCATGTTTCTTGAAAAGCCTATCGGATTTTTAATCTGTAAACAATTTATGGAGATTGACATCTTTTTGATATTGAGTTCTGATACTTTCCATGAAAATAATATTCCCATTTATTTAGAGATTTTTAAATATCTCTCATAATGTTAAAAAGTTTCTCCATAAATGTCTTGTGCTTATTTTGTTTGACTTATTTCATGGTAGCTTGGTACCTTAAAGGGTTTTTTAAAAGTAGCTTTTTAAAATAGTATCTTTTTGCATAATATTTGTTTGTCATTGATATATAACTAATTAATTTCTATGTATTAATCTCACATTCAAGCACTTTACAAGACACTAACTAGCTCTAATTTTTGGCAGATTATTTTGGGTCTTCAATGTGGAAATCATATTATATATGAATAAAAGGGGTTTTGTTGCTACCTTTGCAGTCCTTTGCATTTTTTGTCTCTTTGTCATTACACTATTACGTTAAACAGAAGTGATGATAATAGACATTCTTTTCTTGTTCCTGATTTTAACTTACTTTACCATTAAAATTTATATTTACTGTAAATTTTTGGTAGACAAATTTTGTCAGATTAAGAAAGCTTTCTTTGATTTTTATTCTGAGTTTAAACACACACACACACACACACACACACACACACACGGGTGTTAAGTTTACCAAATAGTTTCTACACATTGTGACATAATAACTTGTTTCTTTAATCTGGTAGATCATATGTATAGATTTTTTGCCAATGTAAACCAACTTTTCCTTCTTGAAATTCATCTAACTTGGTCATGATATATTATCTATCAATGCAGTACCCTTAACCATCATTACCAATCAATTGGAATCACCAAGTAAACTGGAAATTATTTACCAACTCGGACTTAAGTGAGCTTCCTTTATTCTCTCCTCCACCAGAAATACTTCCATTTTAGTACACAGATTCTTCGATTCCAAAAGTACATACGCAACATGAAATATAAATTGTTTATGTTTAAATTCAGGTAAAGGAGATATTTGCAAAAAAGGCTTGTTTTGCTGCATTTCCTTCAAATCATCCTACATAGGTAAAAGTCTATTTTTTTTTTTTTTTTTTTTGAGACAGAGTCTGGCTCTGTCGCCCAGGCTGGAGTGCAGTGGCTGGATCTCAGCTCACTGCAAGCTCCGCCTCCCGGGTTTACGCCATTCTTCTGCCTCAGCCTCCCGAGTAGCTGGGACTACAGGCGCCCGCCACCTCGCCCGGCTAGTTTTTTGTATTTTTTAGTAGAGACGGGGTTTCACTGTGTTAGCCAGGATGGTCTCGATCTCCTGACCTCGTGATCCGCCCGTCTCGGCCTCCCAAAGTGCTGGGATTACAGGCTTGAGCCACCACGCCCGGCCGTAAAAGTCTATTTAATCTGTTCAAAATTCAGGCCTCCTCAGAAGAGTTGGGTGTGGTTTAAAGTTCAAAGGAATCCTCAGTTTGTGACTAAGTGGACAGGCACTGGAAATATCCACAGGATAAACTAGCAAGTGTCTATTTTAACTCTAGAAACCAAATGGGGTCAGGCACCGTGGCTCACATCTGTAATACCAGCACTTTGGGAGGCCGAGGTGGGCAGATCACTTGAGGTCAGGAATTCGAGAGCAGCCTGGTCAACATGTTGTAACCCTGTCTCTACTAAAAACACAATAATTAGTCAGGTGAGTGGGGCATGCCTGTGGTCCCAGCTACTTGAGAGGCTGAGAATCACTTGAACCCCAGAGGCAGAGGTTGTAGTGAGCAGAGATTGTACCACTGCACTCCAGCCTTTCAGCCTGGGCGAGAGAGCGAGACTCCATCTTAAAAAAAAAAAAAAAAAAGAAGAAAAAATCAAATGGTAAATTTTTTGAGTTTCTTCTGAGAGGATATCCCATTTATCTCTCTTTATTCAGCATGTTTTCAGAAACTATGTGTTTTTCTAATTTTTGCACTTGATTCATTAGTAGCAGACTATACATGCTTAACTTATGTGGGTTTCTGTTTCTGTATTTTTCCTAAAAGGCAGAGGAAGAGGGAAGAGAAGTTCTGGGCTAAAGACCTAAGAGCCTTTCATTTAAAGGCTTATGGCCAAACTGCAAGCCTGTGGTGATCTAGACCAATTAAATCAGAAACACTGGAGTTGAGACTCAATCATCTATATATTATAAACCTCCCCGGGTGATTCCAACATGCAGGAAAGGATGTGGATCAGTGTTTCCAGCTATCAGAGTCAAATGACTATTAATATGTATCTAAGGACATAGCAGACATTTTGTAAATATATTAATTCACTTAGTCTTGATCCTCTTTAAATACAATGGAAAGGGA
The DNA here is from genome assembly GCF_009764315.1 of Trachypithecus francoisi. Taxonomy (NCBI): domain Eukaryota; kingdom Metazoa; phylum Chordata; class Mammalia; order Primates; family Cercopithecidae; genus Trachypithecus; species Trachypithecus francoisi. The sequence goes on from NW_022681463.1 coordinate 40,812,613, forward strand.
AGTGTTTTAATGTTTCACTCTCTAAAACTTTTACTGTCTTGGAACTTTTCCTGTGGTAGACTAGCAATGAGAAAATCATGGAGGAGGCAGTGACAGCAGAATGACAGAAAGCACACAGAGGTGTGTGCACACACACACAGATTCAAATATTGTAAGTAAAAGGCAAGAATTTGGGGATCCATAATTTTCTACTATACTTTGGTGGTGAATGAGACATAAAAACCTTTTTTTTCTACTGATCACAGCATGATTTTCTTTAGGTTCAAGCCCGGTGCTCTGAGTAAGTTGATTAACTCCAACCAGGTGAATAGTTTCACTAAAGGTAACATTCTCCTCCCAGGGGAGAAATGCTGTCTATAACCTGCCATTGATTGAAGTGGCTGACCGTGTAGAACACACACAAGTTCTACCCATCCTGCATCCTGCACCAACCCTGAAGCACAGGCACTTCCTGCAGGAGGCAATGGAGAAGACACAGCCTGCACTAACTGCTGGGCTTTGCAGGTGACAATAGCAAAGGTTTATTACAGTTTCTGAACAAGTTAGAAAGTAAATCTCTATTGTAGATAGCCCTGCAAGTCCAAAACCGTAGGAGGTTTAGGAAAATATGGGTTTTAGCAGCAGGTGAAAGAATGATGACAGCACTATAAGTCTAATGTTGAATTTTTCTAAGTTTCTTAAACATGACATTGGCCATGGGTCAATCATATGTTTCAGTCTTTAAAGAGATGGAAAAGATATTTTGTCCCCATGTTCTTTTCTATGACTCTGATTGTACTGTGGCATCATATAGTTGGTAGACTGAGTAGAAAGTAGTATATATTTTCATTGTTATTAACCACCTATAATTCAATTTTTTAGGAAGATGCAAAGTGTGAGTGAAAATTGTCTAGAGCCTGATACAGTGGACTTTTTAAGTTTGTTTCTGGTGCATACCAAAGTGGTGTCTTCCATATCAACTTCAAGCCATGAAAAGTTACACAAACAGGACTTCATGTATACTTTCGCTATGGTATTCATCATCACTCATTCAGGCAATAGTGACTGGTTCCTCTTCTGGGCAGGCTTTGTGCTGGGAAATGGAGAAAATGCAAAGGGACATATGTGAAACTGTCCCTGATATTAAGGAGGAAGAGACACTCAAATAACACTCAAAGGAGGAAGATTGTAGTTACTGTACAGCTAGGACATAGATGAAAAGCGACAAAGCAAGGCATTCAAATGTTCATTTATACGATAACACAAACCCATCTGTTTCAACCACTCAGTGTGACAATCAGAACCTCTCAGTTTCCATCTGGATATCTGTTGTATTGTCAACACTGCCCAATTTTGAGGGTCATTTGGTTTTGTAGCATGATAGATTCTTTGAAGGTCATTTGTTTCCTTTCTTGTAGCATGTGTTGCTGCAGCTCCAATAATACCCTTTTGATGACATCACAGATGATGATTCATCCTTAGGTCTTATTCACTCAACACACTAGGCTACACTGGCACAAATCCTCATTTCATTTTTGCTACCTAATTGGAAAACTACTGTCAAATACTTCAAGAAGGAGAAAGAAACCCCAGGAGAATTAGGTGATAATATTATTCAGCGCTATCTATTGAGAGCATTTATCTAATCAAAACAAAAGATGTAACACCTGGTATGTATCTAGCACTTTCCCCAGCTGGTGCAGATGGATGCAGCCAGCTTGAGCTCTGAAATCTCTTCCATCCCTGAGTAGTCCCTGAGTGGTGGTTTGAGCCAGACCATGAGGGGAGAAGCGGGCCAGGCCAGCCCAGCTCAGCAAGATCTCAGGCTGCCTGGCAAGTCACTTTGATGTGCTGTGCCTTTGAAGTCAGTTCTTTCATATGGAGCTCTCTTCTCACCAGTCTCTTTCTTAGCCCCTGCAGTTTATCAGAGGAAGAAGAGGCCTCCAATAATTACTTCTTTGAGGGAGGCAGAGAGAAGTGAGACATGGAAGGAAGAAAATAAAGACAGGCAGAGAGTGAGAGCAAGAAAGCCAGAACCGGGGAGTGAATATTAAAGGCAGTTGGCATTTGAATTTACCTTGCCTATATTGTAGTTGAAATATCTACCCTTAATGTAAGCCGGATTTAGCTTTATAGGTGCTTTTTCGGAGGGAGGGAGGAATTTTGTACTCTTACATCTAGCTTCTTGGGCCTGTTTGACGTTAATAAGAGTACTGTTAGCTTGTGTTTTAAAACGTCATCTTAAAAGAAGTCTTGCGTTTGCTTGAGTATCTTTATTTCACTAATTTTAGGAACTCTTTTAGAAACTGTAGGCACACCACTGCCAATATGCTCATCTGTAAAATGGGGTTAATAGTGGTAACTATTTCATGAAGTTATGATGATGAGGAGATGAACTAAGATTTGTAAAATGCTTAAAAGCATGCCTTGCAAAGGAAATGCTATGTAAGCATTTATTAAATAGAATAATAAAGAATTATTTAAAAATAAAATATAAAAAAGAACAATTAAATAAGAATAAAAACCAACAGGGTAAGTTAGATTGTTCATCATTCAATCCTGTTCTATGTTGAATTATTTTTAAAATTAGGTTGATTAGAGAAGTCAGTGTAGTGCCTGTCCCCTCTTTACATAGCTGGATGATGCAGAAATTCCCTGTTGGTGCCACATCTTATAGATAACTCAGAAGACACTTGTTTCAGTTATTTCTAAGCCTCAGGCTTTTGACTTCCATGGTGTTAAGGAGGACACCTGTCCTTAGCTACTTAGATTTTAGCAAGAATATTATTGCATTGTCTGGTGGTTTGGCTCAGACATGGACTAGAATACATAATGACTGCCTGATATGGTTTGAATGTTTGTCCCCTCCAAAGCTCATGTTGAAATGTAATCATCAGTGTTGGAAGTGGGGCCTGGTGGGAGGTGGCTGGGTCATGGGGGCAGATCCCTGTTGAATAGCCTGGTGCCCAACTCGAGGTAAAAGGTGAGTTCTTGCTCTGAGTTCACATGAAAGCTGGTTGTTTAAAGGAGCCTGGAACCCCCTCCTCTCCGTCTCGCTTCCTCTCTCACTGTGGGATATGCTGGCTCTCCCTTTAGCTCCTGCCATGATTGCAAGCTCCCTGAGGCCTCACCAGAAGCAGATGCTGGCACCAGAATTTCTCTACAGCCTGTGGAATTGTGAGCCAGAAACACCTCTCTATTTTCTTTATAAATTACCTGGTTTCAGGTGTTTCTTTATAGCAATGCAAATGGACTAACACACTACCTTTATTCTGTGAAAAGTTTCTCTGGCTTGAAATATGGTGAACAACATCATTTGTCCCTTATTCCAGGAAGAAATTCAAAATCCTTTCAGATTCCATGTAGTATTTCCATATTTCTTTTGAGCCTCTTACCATGTACAGCTGAATCTTGAAAAATGTAAGGGTTAGGGTCAACTGACCTCTGTGTAGTTGAAAATCCCGGCATAAATTTTGACTGCTCTTAACTACTTAATACTTAACTACTAATAGCTTACTATTGGCCAGAGGCCTTACTGAAAACATTAACAGTTGGTTAACGCATATATTTTGTATGTTAAATGTATTATAGAGTGCATTTCTACAATAAAGTAAGCTAGAGAAAAGAAAATGTTATTAAGAAAATTGTAAGGAAGAAAATTTATGTTTACTATGCCTTAAGTAGAAGTGAATCATCATAAAGATCTTCAAGTGTGGCAGAGGCATAACAAAAACCATGTATAAATGGATCCTTGCAATTCAAACCCATGCTGTTAAGGGTCAACTGTATTTCAGAAGCACTGCCAAAATAGAGCACTTGCCTCCTTTGACTGATAGATGTGCATTAATCATCACCCTTTCAGCAGAACCTGACCTGGAATGCCCCGTGACAGAATTTTTGCTGTTTTTTTTTTTTTTGGTTGTTTTTTGCAACAGGCTCAAAATATTAAGGATATAGAAATTTACTTAGGGTTAGGGCTGTTGATCACATCATTGCTTGCTTAAGTTGTCTGACATTTCAGTTTATGGCTTGTATTCAGGTTTTAGGGCCTGATATGCCATTTACTGTTATTAATGGACATGGGCTGAAAGTCTGACTTGGAATATATGAAATAATTTCAGTTTTCTGGTTGCCAAATTAACCAATTATTAATTGAATTAGGGTTTCAATACAGAAGAAATTGTACCAAATGTGTACATTCAAAATCCTGAGAATATGTTCAGTCAAAAAAAAAAAAATAGCTGTGGGTATTTCCATTTTTTAAACTGTTATCTTAGAAGCAAAGAAAATAAATAATAAATTATTATCTTTAGTAATAATAATGATTATTTTTAAGTGTTCTTATAATATTGAATTCTTAGAACAACAGTGTCAATGTAATTTAGGAACTTAGGTGCTCTTCTCTGTGCACACCTATGGGTGTGTTAATACCACAAGGATTAAATTTTATGACACCTTTATGATGTATCTGATATTTCAATATTTTCTAATGGAAAAATTACCATAAGATGTTATTCTGGATTACAGCATTGACCATGTGGCTGTTTTCCTACTCATTGTACTGTCTTCTGTGAACAATTACCAGAGCAACTGGAACAACTACTACAGTGTATTCAATGATGACTCTGAGTCAGAGAGTGTGCTAAGTACACTAGTAGCACATTCTCTCATTTAACCCTCATAAAAACTCCCTGAGGTAGTTCTCATTATCTTTATTTTAGTGATGAAGGAATCAGGACTCAGGTAACTCAATCATACAGACAGTAAAAAACAGATGAAATTTGAATCTAGGCTATGTCAAGACAACACCCACACTTTTAATCACTAGGCTAAGTTTGCTTCCTCAGTGACAAAATTGCCCCTTTTCTGTATTGAGAGAGTTGTCCAAAACTGTTGGAACATGTGCCAAGACTAGTGTGTTAGTATGCTTGCTGTGACAAAGAGTACTGGCCATAAGAATTAAAAGGAATCTAAATTCTGTCTATCTAGTACTCTTTTGAAGTGTCCACATTCACATTTGCTCTTCATGCTTTTTAAAGACTTTGTTAAAGTCATTCATTTTCAATGTATTTGAAGAAGTTCGTTACTAACGAGAATCTATCCCAATGACATATGTGGACATAGCATCACATTTTAATAGCTATGAGTGCAAACAGTCCACATATCAGTTGCTTGAGGTCATCTTTCAGAAGCCAAGAGTTGGCCATGCCTCTTCCCAATGACCCCCAGCAAAGCCCCTCATTTTGCCCATGCCATCTTCTCTAGAGTGGCAGGAGTCCAACTGGGTGTGTCATAATGAGCAAGTTTGTCCTGCGTTATCAGTGTGAAGAATTAAGGAAAGCTGCAGAGTTGAATTCATACGGGTATTAATATGGTCTATTTTCACAAAGAGAGTATTCATAAGTATGTAGCTGGAGAAGAGATTACTCAGAGCAGGCAGGTCTATTAGAAAAAAAGTGGGAAGGGAATAATAACAGTAGTGCAACTATATAAATAGAAACTTTTTATGCACCTGGGAGAAAATAACAATAGTAATGGCAATTATTTTAAGTGAAAACTTTCTGTGTACCTGTTTTTTTCCCACAGGCACATTATTTCATTTAACTATAGTCACAACACTTTGAGCTGTCAGTCATTTTGTTCATTTTTCTAAAGGAGAAAATGGAGATTGAGGGTTATTAGGCATTTAAACCAGTAATACACGGCAGAGCCAGAGTTCAAATAAAGGCATGCCAAACTCAAAAGGCGCAGGCTTTTTCAACTCAAGCCTCCTCAGTCATATTCAGCTGAATGCATAGAAGCAGTGCTGCAGGTTAACTCGTGGCTTAATAGAAGACCACTAATAGAGCTGCTTTGTGTGATCAATAATGACAATAATTTTGAAGAAAGCTGATCATGCATATAGGGAACAAACCAAAGAAAGTCCTCATCTAAATGTTAAAAAAATTAACTTATATTGTATATTAGTTTTACTTTTTCCCCATAACGAGCAAAGTTTCCTCAGGAAAGAGACCATGAAGGAAGAAAACTATTAACTTGATGACCAACAAATGCTGACAAATATGTCATCCAGAAAGAATTTTTTTTCCGGGATAAATCTGCAATATGACTTTTCTGGACACTGAGAAGATTCAATATGCAAGAGGAATGTGGTGTAAAGTAAAATTTAGAATTTAGTAATGGAGGGAGTTAGAGTAGTGAGAGAAACAATATCCCTCTCACTATTAGATAGATCACTACTCTCTCAATGTTTTATTATGTATTTCCTATAAACAAAAATACTGTTCTATACAACCACACTTATAATTATAAAAATAAAGAAGTTAAGATGGGTACATTAACTAACTGAGCAATAACTATCTAATGCTCAGACCCCATTCAATTTTTGCCAGTTGTGTCAATAATGTCCTTTACAGAAGAAGAATTCAGTTAAGAATCACACATTGAGTTTCTTTTTAGTTTCTTTAGTTGTGTATCTTTAGTCTGTTTTTGTCAGAAACAGTTTCTTTCTCTTTCTTTTCTTTTCATTTTGGGATCTTGACATTTTATAAGGTTGTAGACCGGTTATTTTCTAAATTTTCATTCACTTTTGGGATTCTTACACATTTCATTATAGTCTGATTCCAGTTATGTACCTTTGACAGCAGTGTCACGGAGGTGATTCTGTGATCCACACAGTCACCAGGTGGTGCAAAATTTGTTCTCTCTGATCACTTGATTGAGGTGGTATCTGCCAGGCCTCTTTTTTCAGAACTTACTTTCCTTCACCTTTGTAACTAATAAGCATTTCGTGAAGAAGCACTTTGACGCTATGTAAATATCCCATTTGTCATTAAACTTTTTCCCCTTATATATATCTCTACATATTCATGGATTCCTATTTTATTGAATGATTTATAATCCATCACCATCATTTACTTCAATGCTAAAATAATCCCAGACTTTTCAGTGGCTCCTGTGTTATTCTGTCCCCATGTAATATGGTTTGACTGTCTCCCCACCCAAATGTCACCTTGAATTGTAATAATCCCCGTGAGTCAAGTATGGGGCCAGGTGGAGATAATTGAGTCATTGGGGGTGGTTTCCCCCATACTGTTCTTGTAGTAATGAATCAGTATCACCAGATCTGATGGTTTTATAAATGGGAGTTCCCCTGCACAAGCTCTCTTGCCTGTTTCCATGTAAGATGCATCTTTGTTCCTTCTTTGCCTTCTGCCACGATTGTGAGGCCTCCCCAGCCATGTGAAACTGTGAGTCCATTAAACCGTTTTTTCTTTATAAATTACCAAGTCTCAGGTACATCTTTATTAGCAGCATGAGAGCAGACTAATACACCACCTTTCTTTGAGCACTTCCCTGTTTTCTGGACAAAATGTTCTAGACTCATTTTACTTTCCCTGTCCAACCTAACTATCAGCTGTATCCATGGATTTCTGGTTCCTTTTAGTGGAGAATAGCATTTAGAAGCTAAGATCAGGGCACTCAGGATGCTCATTGCTATTGGGGTATCACTGCTCCAGGCCTTCACAGTGGACACACACACATAGGCAAACACACACATACCCGCACACTTGCATTTATATTTTTTGCTGTGCCTCTGTCTCTCAAGCTAGCTTATTAACTAGCTACAGAAAATCATAAACTCATACTGAACCTACCAGCGTTAATTCAACTCAACAGCTTTGTTACAGTTTTCTCACATTTTGTATTTGTAATTCTTATGCTGAAAAAGAACCAAACAACAAACTTGGTTTTCATTATCTTTAATGCATTTATGTGATTACTTCCCCCGTATGTGACACATTCCCTTCCCCTGTGTGGATACACCACTTCTCTCCCCTGCCCACATGCCTTTCTCATTCCACCTGGGCTCTGACTCCTTCTATCAGGTTGTTCTCCATCCTGCTCCGGTGCTGGCTCCCAATGCCTGGCCACCTCCCACCCCATGTGCTGTCTTCCTCACATAGCCTAGGCCCTGCCACCCTGTGCTGGGCAGCCCCCCGGCAGGTGCCCTCCTCACACTGCTCAGTGCCTGATCGTCCACCCTGGGCCTCCCTCTGCATAGTCACCCTCTCTTCTCCCAGCCTGTGCTCCAACACCCTATACCAGCCCACACTCCAGCGTGGATGCCCTCCCTGCCCTGTTTGGCTTCTGACTTCCCCTTCCTGCCCCTCAGTAAACACCCTCATCACCCTGCCTGGGCTCTGTCACTCCATGCATGCCACCCCTTTCCCTGCATGGACATGTACCTTGCCTTGCCCCGTCGAGTGACTTTTGGACTGAATTGCTCAGAAAGGAAAAGGAAGGAAATGGAGGGAAAGAGAGGAAGAAGAGCAAGCTGAGGAATTAAAACGATAAACACTTTTGAATGAACATCATTAAAAATATGGGCTGTTTTCTAGTTAAATTTCACCCTCCTGAAGTCTTTTCTTTCTTTCTTTCTTTCTTTCTTTCTTTCTTTCTTTCTTTCTTTCTTTCTTTCTTTCTTTCTTTCTTTTTCTTTCTTTCTTTTTCGTTCTCTTTAGGAGGGGATGGGTCTCAGTCTGTTGCCCAGGCTGCAGAGCAGTGGCGTCACCATAGCTCACTGGAGCCTTGAACTCCTAGGCTCAAAGGATGCTCCCACCTTGACATCCCACATCCTGAGTAGCTGGGACTACAAGTACAAGCCAGCACATCCAACTGAGCTCTTTGCTAGCAGAGTTTAGCAGGGGCGTTTTTATTCTGTTGCACTTACTATTTATAATTCCAAAGAATCACAAATGAATTTCTATTCTAATAAACAAACACACTGATAGTCAATCCAACTGCGAACTGTCTGTTAAAAGGGCTTGGATTATAATCGATCAACTATAACTCTGTTTCCTTATATATATAATTGTGTTGCTAAAGAGTTTAAAAGTAAGAGACTATAATGGGTATCCTATCTTTAACCAGCTTGGAGTTTTAACTGGAATCCAGTTAAATTCTAGGCAAAACTTACAGTGCCAGCTAAATGGTCTTTTAATTTTTGGCTGCCTTTATTTAAAAGGAGACTTCAGAGTCTTGCAAAAATTTATCTGGCAGCTGTAAATAGATGGTCATATTCACTTTAAATGTAGGGTCCTCTTCCTAGCCCATGTTTTTGAAGAGACACTTGTAAGAATGATAAAGGTTAGGCTAGATCATAACCAGCTTTGGAATCCTAGTGCCTTTCTCTCAGATAAATATCTCTATGGCCTTTTATTTCCATATTCTCATTTATATATTTTATGATAACTAAGAAACCAAACTATAGAAACACTTTGTAAGTTTTCTTCAGGAAAAAAATGTACAAACATATTTCCAGATGTGGAACAGATGCACACAACATGCATTGAAAATGGTATGAAAACTGTCATTTCAGCCTGCACGATCACATTTTTTCACCTGCTTAGGGAATTGTACATCTCTGGCTTGTTGAACACATTCTTGACTATAAAATTGAAGAATGTCAGATCAAAAATGCTGCTTTAATCATGTTATTTCATAGCTTATATTTTACATTTGGAAGCAAAGCATTAGACTATATACTAAAGCATAATGAAATGATGTTAAAGAATGGAATTGATTTCAAGAAGACACAAGTTGCAGAAATAACTTCGTAGGTCAATCAAGATTGATTTATATAGCACTCTTCAAAGTCTAAATATACTGAACTTGGACAACCTAAGCCAAACTGAAACAGTTAGTCTCTTAGACCACAGGCCCTGGTAATCCTAAGAGTATTTCAATATTTGAAAAAGTACCTACACTAAAGTATTTCAGCTTATATTATTTAATTCTTATTCTGCTTATTAAAAAAATCTTTGCTAAAAGATAAAACTTCCTTTTATCTGTAGACTTCTGGCTTATGTATTATTATTAATATTATATTAAATGCACCAGTTTTGAGAAACTGAAAAAAATATGTTCAATATTTGTGTATGAAGGCACACAATTCTAAATATTTATTTATTTATTTATTTTAGAGAAAGGTACTATCTCTGCCACTCAGGCAGAGTGACATGATTGTAGACTCTGTATTAGTCCATTCTCATGCTTCTATGAAGAAATACTTGAGACTGGGTAATTTATAAAGAAAAGAGGTTTGATTGACTCCCAGTTCTGCATAGCTGGGGAGGCCTCAGGAAACTTACAATCATGGCGGAAGCTACCTCTTCACAGGGCAGTAAGAGAGAGAATGAGAGCCCGCAGGGAAAATGCCAGACACTTATAAAACCATCAGATCTCATGATAACTCACTCACTATCATGAAAACAGCATGGGGGAAAAATCCCCCAAGATACAATCACTTCTGGCTGGGTACCTCCCGTGACACATGGGGATTATGGGGACTCCAGTTCAAGAAGAGATTTGGGTGGTGACACAGCCAAACTATACCAGCCTCAAACTCCGAGGCTCAAGCAATCCTTCTGCCTCAGCTTTGCAAGTAGCTGGGACTGTAGGTATGAACTACCATGCCTAGCTAATTTTTATATTTTTGCTTTTTGTAGAGACAAGGTCTCTCTATATTACCCAGGCTTGTCTGGAACTCCTGGACTTAAGTATTTCACCCACCTTGGCCTCCCAAAGTGCTGGGATCATAGGCATGAGCCACTGTGCCTGTCACACTTCTAAATTTTTAGACCCTAAAAATACCCCAAGAAAAAAAATAGTTTTTCAGTAAAGCATCTATACCTGACCTTTACCAAGTGCTCACTTTATGTGCCTCACATGTGTTATCTCATTGAATCAGTCATCACCTTCATCCTAAGGAGCAGACATTTTTATCATCCTCATCTTTCAGATGAGGAAATTGAGGCCTGGAGAGGCTGAAGAGTTTGCCCCAGTTCACATAGCTGGTATATGGTGGAATAGGAATTTGAACTCAGTAATCTGATTCTATGGTCTATGTTTCTTTCTTTTTTTTTTTGAGATGGAGTTGCAACCTCCACCTCCCAGGTTCAAGCAGTTCTCCCACCTCAGCCTGCTGAGTAGCTGGGACTACAGGCGCATGCCACCACACGTGGGGCTAATTTTTGTATTTTTAGTAGAGAAGAGGTTTCACTATGTTGGCCAGGCTGGTCTCGAACCCCTGACCTCGTGATCCGCCCCCAGCCCCTTGGCCTCCCAAAGTGCTGGAATTACAGGCATGAGCCACCATGCCTGGCCTATGCTCTTAACCTTTATGAGTGAGGGACCAAAATAAAGTGGAGCCCACAATCTCCGAAGTTGTGTTACTTCCCTTATGCTAAATATACTCTGTCAGAGTAAGATTATAAAAAGAAAAAGTGGCATTTTTGCAAGTTCTCTATTCTCTGGAGTTCTAGAAAGCAAAGGAAGAGAATACAGTTGAGATTATGGTTTAGCTATTCATGGCAATAGGGGGAAATTAGAGAAAGAGCCCAGTCTCCGTGGCCCCTGCTCCTACTCTGGCTCCAGAGCCATGCCTGCCCTTCCCACTGGCCAGTTCCAAGTGCAGACTTATGGGTAAAGGCAGTTTCTGGATCTAGACACTCTTGAATCCTAATTCCTGATGAAACATTTATCAGTAGGAGATTATGGAAAAGTGGCAACCTCGCTAAGCCCCTTTTGCTTTTTATTTGTGAAAAAAAGATACCTAATAAAATAACTCCTTGAAGTGCTGATTTGGGATTAAATGAGTGAATACCGGTACATAATGTAATCAGTCTGTCTTGTACTTCTCCAGCTGCTGCTTGCACTGCCCTGTTGCTGACCTGTTGCTGTCTGAAACTCTTATCATATGCTATGATGAGGTCTTACTTGTTGGAAAATTCACCCTCATCTTCCCACATCAAAATTCATGTTTTGTCTATGCAGGTTGATCTCAGTTTGAATTTAGAAATAAAGTGGTCAAGCGAGCCTCCTGAAAGTGTTGGCATCTTAAAAGCAAATGTTACCCACATAAATCTAGCTTAGAGACTATCAAGCTGTGTTACAATGTGCAGGGGATTTTAGGTAGGTAGAGAAGGAGAGATATTGTGGTGAGCTTCCTCAGAGCAAAATGTATCTGAACCTTCAAAGGAGTGGAAGAAAAAAAAAGTAAAATGTATTAGCCATGGTCTGTTCTGTTAGAGGGTTGGCCTCTTCCTGATCTGCCCCCTCCTCATTCAAAGGCCCTTTCAAAAGCCTGAACACTTCCTGCTCTGAAGTCAGAACAAGAGGGTCTGAAGACTGGCTGGCCTGACTGTTTTAAAAGGTTACTGGGCACACCTTGGAGGTACATGGGGGCATTTTAGAGCTTGTTAGAATGCACATGTGACTGAACAATTAAATTCAAATCAAGTGCTGTGCTGGTTGATCTATGTAGATCTAATGAAACAGAAAGAGCCAGTTATTGAATGGAGAAATACTTTCAAAAGTAGATCAGCGGGGATTGCTTTGCTGAGATAAGAGGGGCTAAAAGTAAGAACCCTTAAGAATAAGATTCACTTAGCTCAGGTCAAAGAATTTACACATGCTGGGATAGCTCACAGTAGCATGAGTCTTGTTACTAGAATCTCTCTGTTAGTCACAATATGAAATATGTGATCTTTTCTCTTCCTGACTACTCAGTTCCCAAGGACTATTCACAGATACACGTATTTACAGTGGCTTGTGCACTGTGTACTGACTATTGACATTGCTGACATGTAAGGGCTAGGAAGAAAGAGAGAATTCATCAATTTCTGCCTACACATCATCCTTTAGAAGGAAGAATTTATAGAGCTAAAGCAGAAACATCCATTGCCTTTGTGTTTGCTTGGACTTTGTCTGTAGAGCTCACTTCTTTGTATTTACTCTCTGTGGTTTTATAAGAAGTAGTTTAAAGATAATTTTATTAGTATCCAGTCCAGAAAGAAGTTCTTTTAAAAATTCAGTGATCTTTAGCACTGCTTTGTCTTTCTCATAAATTCAACACAAAACCCTTAACAGTATATTTGCCTGGAAAGGAGCAACTCCCCTTAAGGCCAGGGCTCTCAAGGCTGTGACTTCAACCACCAGGCAATGCAGCTGGTTAAGTCCTTGAGGAGCAGAGGTTAGGGAGACTCAGAAACCTAAATCCATTGCAGGAGAAGAAGTGCCTCATATGAGCACGATTGTAATAGAATACGGAAAGAAAGGAATGCAAATAGTCAAAAGTGTGAGATCATGCCCTTTTAAAAACCATTTTACATTTGTAATTTTCTGTTTAGTGAATGATGAGATTGACAACCAGGCCATATGTTCAGCAGAAAAAAATAGGTCAGTATTCAGAAGCAAAAATGAGGAAGCGTCTGGGTAAAAGATAGGGCTAAATGGACTATTTTAGACCCATGTGAGAGACATTGATTGCCTTGAGAAAACAGAAGTGCCCATTTCTGATGAGCATTGTCTGTTGGGAAAAACTCTGTTGGGAGCATGATCTTTGATTTTTGTTTATAGGATGGACTCTTCTTATTTTATAACCTCAGCAGGAGGAGAGTTACTTTACATGAGGTTTCAGATTTTGCTTCTCTTACTCCTGGTTTGTTCTCTGCCTTCTGTGGTCAGGGATTTTATTGTTTAGGATGAGGCATGTTAGTTTATAGAATTATCTGTCCAACAGCCCCATCAATATTCCCTGCTTAGTATTCCTGGCCTTCCTCACTGTGTTCTGCAAATTGTTATCTGATTCTGTTTATGCCACCATCATCTGCACCTCATGACTATATTGGTGACCTTGGTTATATCACTCATTCTCTCTGTCTCATTACCTTCCTTTGATAAAAAAGAGTGACAGTTACTTCTAAGCTCTTTAGAGAAAAATGTATGTCCTCAGTTATTTGTGAAATTATCAGTCCTAGGAACTGTAAAACTGAGAAAGTACTTACACAAAAAATATAGCATTGGAAATTCTACAGTTTTGTTATTGTCTATGATTTTTTTAAGAAAAAAACTAAATGCAACACAGTTGTAAGCTGTTGCTATGTATTTGAACATGTTACTGTGTTGGATTCTATATACTGTAACTAAGATATGGCTCCTTTTCATCAGAAAAAGTGAGAATAATGTGCCAGGATATTTGACACACATAAATGAATGAACAACATAAAATATAATCATGTCTAATTGCTCTAATCTCAGATAAATTAAAATATATTTGAATCAAATATATATTTAAATCCCAGGAATTACCCACTAATTTCAACCAATACTCAAACAAATCAAACCAATACATCTTTTGTCACATATTTGTATTTCTTTGCTGACCACAAGGTTTACAAGAATATGAAGACCCTTTTGTTGCTAAGATTATAGTCTGATGGGGAAGACAGACCTTGTCGTAAAGGGAAAGAACAGTCATTAAATGTCTTACAGCAGAGAATGCTTTGTGTAGCCTTGTATTTTAGAAACATAATTTTGAGTTTCCTGTGAAGAACATTTTGTGGCCGATATCAGAACAAAACTGAAGACTGAAGAACAGTTTGTAGGCTCTGGAAATATCAAGTGTCTACAAAATACAAAATTCTGTTAAGCACTGAAAATTCTAGAACAATATATATGACATGGTTCTTGCCTCCATCAACCTAAATAACTGAGAGAGACTTTCTAAAAGAAAATCATATTTATTTGGGAATAGAGCATTGCAATGGGTATAAATATGCCATAGTAAACTATTTCATATGTGTACATTCAGGCAGGTAAAGGAAGACAAGGGTTTTTGAAGGAAAAATGAGGAAGATTACATGATTGTTTTGGGATAATTCTCCTTGGTAACCAGGATCAACAACAACAGTCCAAATTTGGACAGGCGATTGTCCTCTCAGAAGTATTGTTTTGTAAGGTTGTGATGACCTTTGTGCAAGGTTGTGGTTTTTGTAGTCTTTTGTGACAATTCTTGTTATCAGTCATTTATGCATGAGAATGTTCCCTTCGTGCCTTCTCAGACTCCAGTTTTTTATTTTTATTTATTTTATTTATTTATTTATTTATTTTTTATTTATTTTTTATTTTTATTTTTATTTTTATTTGAGACGGAGTCTCCCTCTGTCGCACAGGGTGGAGTGCAGTGGCCGGATCTCAGCTCACTGCAAGCTCCGCCTCCCGGGTTCCCGCCATTCTCCTGCCTCAGCCTCCTGAGTAGCTGGGACTACAGGCGCCGCCACCTCGCCCGGCTAGTTTTTTGTATTTTTTTAGTAGAGACGGGGTTTCACCGTATTAGCCAGGATGGTCTTGATCTCCTGACCTCGTGATCCGCCCGTCTCGGCCTCCCAAAGTGCTGGGATTACAGGCTTGAGCCACCGCGCCCGGCCTTTTTTTTTTTTTTTTTAAAACACGAGTGGCTCCATTTTGATTCTGACATCTTTCACCTCTCCAAGTAGTTAGCATATATGTACAGACACATGGCATAAAATCACAGGAAGGTAGGTAACAATAATGGCTTTGTGTCCTTAGAGGCTTGGAGTGTTTTTATCTTTCTTTGTATTTCATATTTGGAGCAGAGTTGTTGCTCAGTAAGTATTTTAAAGAATGAATGGGCTTAAAGACTATCTAACAAACAAATGGTAAACAATTTTAAAGGGGTGAGAATTTCACCTAAACAAATAATTACCACTGCATGTGATGACTTCAGGTATCAGGTAGAGACAGCAGAGAAGAGGGAGTGATTAACTCCCTTCACATGAGACAGGACATCTTATCTGAAATGGACCTGAAAGTAAACTTGTTTTCCAGACAGGCACAAGGAGATAAGAATATTTTACAGAGAAATCCATGTGCAAAAGCATGGTAGTTGAGAAAATATTTGCAATTCTCCAGCTTTCTGTGAATTAGTCTGCCTGGGATATATGCAGGAAGGGATTAGGGCCAAAGAGAAGAGATGTTAAATAAACAGAGACCACATGTCAAAGAGCTTCATATGCTATGCAAAGTAATTTAAATCATACTTTGTAGTCCCTTAAGAGATTTTGAGCGGGTGAGAGGAACGGTCAGATGTGTAGGTAGTTCACTTCAGCAGCAATATGGAGGATGCATTGGAGAAACTGAAGCAAAGTCAGGAAGAGTAATTAAATTGTTATTGGGGAACTTCCATTTAAGGGCAGTTAAGATGATGGTTCTGCTTTCCAAATTCACCCCAAACAACAGAAAACTGAAAACTTAGACTCTAGTATTGACAAAAAACAAAACAAAACAAAAACCCTAGAAGGCCTCTTGACTCTGAACTACCATTTATGAGGGGGATGGAAGATTATGGGAAAACACAAAGAAATAATCCTCTTGACTGAATATTGTAGACATTAGAGCTGAGTACTATACTTTCAAGCAGGTGGAACACACTGAAGCAAGGTTATAAGCCATTACAGTACAGAAACATAGCATCTGAGGGCAGAGAAGGGAGAGAGAGTTATTGGGAAATAGTGTAAGTATGCTATTATAGTCATATAGCTCTCAATAAAAAAAAGGAATTTGAACTAGGATTGTCATTTTACCTCCTTTAGGGCAGAATGCGTAAGTGGCCAAGAAAATCCAAGAGTTACACTAAAGAAATTTTCCACATTGAAGAAACATGAGTGGTGGGTAAAAATTGTTCTGCTGAGAAATATGGGTGAAAAAAGACCCTCATTTTATCACAGCATTCTGAAAATTTATATGATGAGAAAAAGGACAACAACTTCCAAAATTAAGGTATAGTTCAATATATGATAAAAGTCATCTTTTTAAACTGTACAATTCAGTGGTTTTTAGTATATTTACAGAGTTGTACAATGATTGCTATTATCTAATTTCAGAACATTTTAATCACTTGTAGAAGAAACTGTATACATAGCAGTCACCCTCTATTTCCCCACTCCTCCCACTCCTGGCAACACTAACCACGTTTATGTCTCTATGAATTTGTCTATTCTGGACATTTTATATAAATGGAATCATATAATAGTGGCTTGTTGTGCCTGGCTTCTTTTACTTGGCATTTTTTTAAGGTTCATCCATGTATGTATCAGAAATCCATGATGTTTTATAGCACAACACTGTATTATATGGATAAATCACTTTGTTTATTCAGTCATTAGTTGATGGACATTTGGATTGTTTCTGTCTTCCGGCTATTATGAAAAATGTTGTAATGGACATTCATGAACAACATTTTCTGTAGAAATACGTTTTAATTGTCTTCGGTGTATACTTGGGAGTAGATATACTGGGTCATATGGTAACTCTGTGTTTGATTTTTGAGGATCTGACATTGTTTTAAAAGTGACTGCACCAATTTACAATCTCACCAGTAATGTAGGGGTACTGTAGGTCTTCTTTGGAGAAATGTTTATTTAAACTCTTTGCTCATTGTTTATGTCTTTTTATTGTTGAGTTGTAAGAGTTCTTTACATATTCTTGATATTAGTCCCTTATCAGATACATGATGTAAAATCATTTTCTTCCATTCTGTAGGTTGTCTTTTTATTTTTATTTTTAATTAATTAATTAATTATTTTAGAAATGGGGACTCGCTTTGTTGTCCAGGCTGTTCTTGAACTTCTGGTCTCAGGGAGTCCTCCTGCCTTGACCTCCCAAAGTGTTGAGATTACAGGCATACACTACTGTGCAGCCTGATTTCCTTGATTGTGTTTTTTGAAACACAGAAGTTTTAAGTTTGAATAAACTCTAATTTATCTATTTTTCTTTGTTCTCATGCTTTTAGTTTCACAGCTATGAAACCCTTACCCAACCCAGCATCACAAAGATTTATGCTATGTTTTATTCTAAGATTTTTATAGTTTTGGCTCTTATATTAAGAATTTGATTCATTTTAAGTTAATTTTGTGTATGGTGAGAGGTAGGAGGTCTAGCTTCAGTTTTTGTGTGTGGAAATCTAGTTGTCCTAGTGGCATTTGTTGAAAAGTCTATTTTTTCCCCATTGAAGTGTCTTGGCACCCTGGTGTAAATCAACTGATCATAAAAGTAGAGTTTTTTTTCCTGGATTTCTATCATATTCTGTTGATCTATATTTGTATCCTTGTTCCAGTATCACATTGTCTTGATTATCGGAACTTGTAGTAAGTTCTGAAATCAGAAAGTGTGAGGCCTCCAACTCTATTTGTTTTCAAGATTGTTTTGGTTATTCTGTGTCTTTTGCACCTCCATATTAATTTTAGAATTAGCTTGTAGATTTCTGCAAAGATGCCAACTCAGATTTTGATGGAGATTCTGTTGAATCTGTAGATCAATCTGGGGGAGTATTGTCATCTTAACAGTATTAAGTCTTTATATCCATGAACATGGGATATCTTTATATTTATTTAGATCTTTAATTTCTTTCAAGAGTATTTAATATTTTTAAGAGTTCAAGTTTTGTACTTCTTTTGTTAAATTTATTGCCTCATATTTTGCTCTGTTTGATGCTATTATAAATGTAATTTACTCCTTGATTTTATTTTTGATTGTTCATTGCTAGTACATACAGATACAATGAAACTTGGCATGTTGATTTTTTTATCCTGCAACCATACTTGGTTAGTTTATTACCTCCAGTAGGTTGTGTGTGCATGTGCATGTGTACTTTTCTCAGGATTTTCTACATACAAAATCAGGTCATCTGCAAAAAGAGAGTTTTACTTCTTCATTTCCAGTCTGGATGCTGCTGATTTATTTTCCTTGCCTAATTGTCCTACATACAAACTGCAGATTTGTTGAATACAAGTGGCAAGAGCAGATACCTTGTTCATTACTGATTTTAGGAGAAAGGCTGTCAGTTTTCATGACATGGGATTCATTAAATATGATGCTTTCAGTGTTTTTTTGTAGATTTCTTTTATTGCTATTATGTTATTATGAATGTAAATAAACTCTGCATTCTTGGAATAAACTTCAGGTCATGGACATGATGTATAACTCCTTTTTATGTGTTTCTGAGTTTGGCTTGCTTATATTTTATTGAGAATTTTGAGTCTTTGTTCACAAGACAAATTGATTTGTGATACTCATTCCTTGTGATATCCGTGTCTGGATTTGGTATCAGAGTAATACTGGCCTCAAAGAATGAATTAAGTATTATTCCCTCCTCTTCTATTTTTTTGGGGAAAGAGTTTGTAAAGGGTCGGTGTTAATTCTTCTTTAGATATTTGGTAGATTTCATCAGTGAACCTATATGGTCTTGGTCTTTTATTTGCAGAAAGATTTTTAATTACTAGTTTAATTTCCTTGCTGGCTGTAGGTCTATTCAGAATTTCTATTTCTTCATGATTCAGTTTTGATAGGTTATGTATGTCCAAGAATTTATATATTTATTCTAGATTGCCCAATTTGTTGGAGTACAATCGTTTGTAATATTCTGTTATCATAATTTTTATTTATATAAAATTGGTTGTAATTTTCTCTTTTTCATTTCTAATTTTAGTTATTTGAGTCTTCTCTCTTCATTGCTTCATTGATCTAGCTTAAGGTTTGTCATTCTTTCCAAAACTAAACTTTTGGTTTCATTGATGTTCACTGTTGTTGTTTTGTTCTTTGTTTCATTTATTTCCATGTTAATCTTTATTATTTCCTTCTTTCTTCTTTGTTTGCTCTTTTTTCTCTAGTGTCTTATGATGGAAGCTTAGGTTATTGATTTGAGATCACTTTTTAAAATATAGATGTTTGCAGCTATAATTTTTCCTCAAAGCACTAATTTTTCTCATGCTTTCAATTATTGAATATAGTGTTTTTTTGGTTTTCATCCATATCAAAGCATTTTGTAATTTTTCTTGTAATTTTTCTTTGACCCATTAGTTATTTTGGAGTGTGCTGTTTTATTTCCACACCTTTGTGGATTCCCTAAATTTCCTTCTGTTACTGATTTCTAATGTCATTCTAATGTGGTCAGAGAAGATATTTTATATGGTTCCAATACTTTAAAATCCATTAAGATTTGTTTTAGGGTCTAATACATGGTTTTTCCTCTGCAGAATATTCTAGGTGCACTTGAGAATAATGTGCATTTTATTTTTTGATGCAGTGTTCTACATGTGTCTATTGGGTCTAGCTGATTATAATGTTCAAGTCCTCTGTTTTCTTGTCGTCTTCTGTCTGGTTGTTCTATTCATTATTGAAAGTGCGATATTGAAGTTTTCAGCTATTATTGTTGAATTGTCTGTTCCTTCCTTCAATTCTGTCAGTTTTTGCTTCGTATATTTTTGGACTCTAATTGTTAGGTGCATATACATTTATAATTACATTTTTCTGAAAGGTAAGTCCTTTTATCATTACAAAATGTTTCTCTCTCTCTCTCTCTCTCTCTCTCTCTCTCTCTCTCTCTCTCTCTCTCTTTCTCTCTCTCTCCCTCCCTCCCTCCTTCTCCCTCTCTCTTTCTTTCTTTCGTTCTTTCCTGTTTTCAGGGTCTCACTCTGTCATCCAGGCTGGAGTGCAGAGGCGTGAGCTTGGTTCATGGCAGCTTTGACCTCCTGGGCTCACGTGATCCTCTCATTTCATCTTCCTAGTAGCTGGGAGCACAGGTGCATACTACCATGTCTGGCTAATTGTTTTGTTTTGAGTAGAGATGGGATAACATTTTTAATATTATGGTCACTCCAGCGTTCTGAGGATTGTTATTTGCACAAGATAGTTTTCTCTTCATCTTACTTTCTATTTGTATCTTTGGATGTAAACTGTGTCTTTTGTAGACAGTACAGAGATGGATCATATTTTTAAATTCTTAATCATTTTTTACTATATTTTGTTGAGTTTCTTTTTTAATGGTTGCCCTGGGGATAATATTGGCACCTTATTAATACCTTATAACAACCCTGTTCTGATTATTCCCAACTTTATGTTAACAGTATATAAAACTTTTCGTTCTACTTAGCTCTGTTATGTCCTCCATCTTTTGTATTATTATTGTCATACAGATTACATTTTTATACTTCATGTGGTCATCAATACAGATTTATAGTTGTTGTTGTTTTCAGGTTATTTTTAAATCAGGTAGGAGTACAAAAGCCTTACAGACAATTTTTTTTGTCATTCAAATTTACCTATCTAGTTACCTTTACCTGTGCTATTTATTTATTCATATGAATTCAAGCAATTGCCTAGTGTCCTTTCATTTCTATTTGAAGAAATCTCTTTAGTATTTCTTGTAGGACAGGTCTGCTTGTGATGATTTATTTTGGCTTTGTTTATCTGAAAATATATCTTAATTTCTCTTTCATATTTGAAGGATTGTTTTACTGGCTACAGTATGTTGGTCAATAATATTTTTATTTTATCACTTTAAATGTGTCATCTCACTGCCATCTGGCCTCCATGACCAGAAGAGAAATCAGGTGCTAATTGTTTTGAGGATAAATTGTATGTGGTAAATTGCTGCTCTGTTACTACTTTCAAGATTCTCTTTTGTCTTTAGATTTGATAGTTTGATTATAATGTTTTTAGGAGTTGATCTCTTTTTTTTTTTTTTTTTTTTCAGACAGAGTCTCGCTCTGTCTCCCAGGCTGGAGTGCAGTGGCCAGATCTCAGCTCACTGCAAGCTCCGCCTCCCGGGTTCCCGCCATTCTCCTGCCTCAGCCTCCTGAGTAGCTGGGACTACAGGCGCCCGCCACCTCGCCCGGCTAGTTTTTTGTATTTTTTTTTAGTGGAGACGGGGTTTCACCGTATTAGCCAGGATGGTCTTGATCTCCTGACCTCGTGATCCGCCCGTCTCGGCCTCCCAAAGTGCTGGGGTTACAGGCTTGAGCCACCGCGCCCGGCGAGTTGATCTCTTTAAGTTTATTCTATTTGGAGTTTGTTGAGCTTCTTGAATGTGTACATTAATGCCCTTCATCAAATTCAGAACATTTTTGACAATTATTTTCTCAAATATTCTTTCTGCCTCCTTCTTTCTTATTCTTCTGGGACTTCTATGATGCATATTTGATATGCTTAATGGTATTTCAAAGGTCTCTGAGGATCTGTTAACTTTTTTCATTTTTCTTTCTTTCTGTTCTGAAACTGGACAACCTTAATTCAAGTCAGTCAATTTGTCCTTTTGTTGACACATATCTGCTGTTGAGTTCTCTCTAGCAAATTTATTGTACCTTTTTACTCCATAATTTCTATTGGTTCTTTAAAAGATAATATCCATGTGTTTGTTTGTATCCTGTATTTTACTGGGTAGTGTTCTCATACTTTCCTGTAATATTTTTAGATGTGATTTTTTGGGAACATATTTGAAATAACTTATTTAAACTCTTTGTCTCATAAGCCAGTCATCAGCAAATTCTTAAGGGGCAGCTTCTATTGATACTTTTTTTTCTCTATATAGGCCATACTTTCTTGATTATTTACATGTCTCAATTTTTTAGTTGTTGAACACTGAACATTTAAAATAATATAATTTTGGGTTGGAAACAGTGGCTTATGCCTGGAATCCCAGCACTTAGGGAGGCCAAGATGGGAGGATCACTTGAGGCTAGGAGTTTGAGACCAGCCTGGGCAACATAGTGAGACCTTTATTTGTCCAAAAAGTAAAAAAAATTAGCTAGGCACAGTGGTATATACCTGTATTCCCAGGAACTCATGAGGCTGAGGAAGGAGGATTGCTTGAGCCCAGGGGGTCCTGGCTGCAGTGAGCTGTGTTGATACAACTGCACTTCAGCCCGGGTGACAGAGTAAGACCTTGTCTCAATAAATAAATACATAAATACAATCATAATGTAAATTGACAACTTTGTAACTCAGATTTTTCATCTCTGCTAAGGTTCACTGTTGCTCTATATTGTTGTGTTGCTGTTTCTTTATTTAGTGCCCCTCTTAAGCTAACTCTGTAGTCAGCTAATGGCTGAATAGAGATTTCCTTAAATGCTTTGAAAGGATGTGACATCCAATCTTTGCAAGAGCTTCTGTGTATGTTTCAGGACATGCCTTCAATGCCTTCAGTCAGGAAGCGTACATCTCTGCATTTGTCTTCATTCTTCCTGCCTTTACGGTGCCTAAACGTCAGCTTGGGACCGTCTCAGTTTTTTACTATGTGTATTCACAAGCTTGGGTATGTGTTCAGCCCTATACATTTCCATGGACTTCTCAATTTCCTGTAATACAGTGGAGTTTTCTAAAGATATGCAAAGCTTGTACATACATCGCATACCCCAGCTTTTTCTTTTAGAAATTTTTGGCTAGGCTCTTATTTACTGGTGTTACTGTTTTAGGCAGTTTCAAGGTTAAACAATTGCTGCTGACTGCATTGGGCAAAGGTTCCATGGAAAAGGCTACTGGCACTGACCAAGGTCTGAAATCAGATCAAATAACAACAAACCCTGAGAATGGGTTTTCCAGGGACTTTCCAGATGTGGAAAAAAGTAACAGTTCTCTGAATGTGGTTTTCTTAGTTTTGTTCTGCTATAACAGAATACCACAGATTGGGTAATTTAGAATGAACAAAATTTTAGTGACTTACAGTTCTGGAGGCTGGAAAGTTCAAGATCAAAGGACCAGCATCTAGCAAGGACCTTCTTGCTGTGTATCCCATGACAAAAGGTCAAAAAAGAGAGAGAGGCAAAAAAGGGCTGAAGTTGTCCTTTTATAAAAAAATCCACTCCCACAATCATGCCATTAATCCATTTATGAAGGTGGAGCCCTCATGTCCTAGTTACTTCTTAAAGGTCCTACCTCTGAAAACTGTTGCATTGGAAGTAAAGTTTTCAATGCATGCTTTTTGGAGTATATATTCAAACAATAGTATTCTGCCCCTGGCCCCCCAGATTTACTGGAGAAAGATCACTGAGACTCTCAGAGGAAAGTCTCAGAAAAAATGAAAACTTATGAAAAATACAGAGTTTTATGATGAGGATTTTTTTTTTTTTTTGAGCCAGAATTTTGCTCCATTGCCCAGGCCGGGGTGCAATGGCAAAATCTTGGCTCACTACAACCTCTGCCTTGTAGGTTCAAGCAATTCTTCTGCATCAGCTTCCCAAGTAGCTGGGACTACAGGCATGCGACACCACACCCAGCTAATTTTTTTATTTTTGGTAGAGATGGGGTTTCACCATGTTGGCCAGAATTATCTCAAGCTCCTGACCTCAGGTGATCTGCCTGCTTCAGCCTCCCAAAGTGCTGGGATGACAGGCATGGGCCACTGTGCCTAGCCTGAAAATTTTCATGAGGAGGCTTTTTACACAGATGGTAAAAGTATGAGGGGATATAGCCTAAGATACAGAGAAATCAAGCAAATGAAAATATTAGGGATATGTTTTACACCTAGAAAAAAAAAAGGGTGTTAAAGAAAGGGAATCTAGTTGTAGTTTGTTACTTGGCTCAATCTTAAGTAATAGCTTGCATACTCATAGTAATACAAACATGGAAATGAAAATAACCAAAATTTGTGATATAACAGTGTAACAAGATGGGATCTAGAGAAGGGTGTAAATTCCCGTAATAGCAATTTAACAAATATTGCCTGAAATTGATGTAGTGATAGCAGAATACACCTATTACTGAGAAATTTTGAAGTCAATTCCACAAGTAAAATTTGAACATAGTTGCTCCTGAAGAAGATGAAGGTTACAGGAGATTGTGTGTGTGTGTGTGTGTGTGTGTGTGTATGTGTGTGTGTATAAGATATCTCATAATGATATTTACTTTTATCTAGTAAAAACTGACCACATTCAGCCCAGTTTTGGTGATGTGTTTAGTATGAAGCTTTATGGTAAGGAGCTGGAAACTGAATGAGAGTAAGAAGTGTAGTCTGTTTTTCAAAAAAAATAGTAAGCTAGTTTTTCAAAATAGTTGACTGGAAGAGTGGGGTAATAAAGCAGAAGGGTGAGGCAAATGTTTACTAATGATTGGGTGACTTTATTGGCCCAATATTTATTTTCAGAAAAGGTTTTGAATGTGTGTAGACTGAGGGAAAAATATATAGTAAGAACATTTTAGAGAATAAGGCTGGAGAGGTTTGAAAAGATGCTTCTTTGAGATTCTCATCCCTTCAGCTAAAGGGATGAGAATGAATGTAAATAGATTTCTATGAAGACAGATAAGGAACTGAGGACTTTTTTTTTTTTTCCTGGTAAACCTCTAGAATAAAAATAAAACAAAGTTATTCACTGTGAAGTGAACTGATTGGTTTTTGAAGGGAATGATGAGGATTTGAAATAGCTGCTTGGGGGATTGGCAATTCGCACGGACATGTATAAAATGCAAGTGGTGTTGAAAAACCAAATGATGTTTGAGCCAATATGAATTCATTATCACTCAATATACACAAGATTATGCCCACTATCCCTGAATTCACTATCGGGTATTTAAGAGAGAATAGTAGTGCTCAGTAGTTTGGGTGTGAGAGTGGAGAACAGCGATTGCTAGTTAGGATCAGGGGTGAGGAAGTTAGAGTTAATTTGGATAAAAGGACCCTGTTAGGAGAGTTAGAAAAAGAGTGGCCCAAGTAGGTATGCTTGGGTAGGGAAGGAGGCAAAGTCAGGAAAATGGTGTGTTCAAGAGACTAATAGTATCCATAAGGTTGAAGAAAAGTTTTAGTGAGATAAAATGGATTTTGAGAACTTACAAAAAAAGAAGTTGAGATATAAATTTTCAGTTAACCAATAACTTGCTTTGGTAGTCTCTTGAGATTTAAGTGAAAAGCAATTTAATTTTTATTTATGTAATTATATTATCTGTAAAGACAAGCTATTTGCATATTTAGATGGGGAATGATGTATTGATGTTGAATAGTAGGACAAATGGCCTCTACTCCTTCAAATTTGAGGAAGAATATCTTAAGGAAATGTGGTTTCAGAAGATTTTTAAAGGATGGTGGAAAAAGGAGTTTTTGAGAAGGTAGGGTGAAGAGGGCAGTCTGATTACTGCATAGGAGAAATGGACTGAGAATTGGATAAAGAGAACCATGAGTTTTAATTGTTAACATTCAGAAGTGTCTTTCCTAGGAAAACAAGATCCAATTGGGCCTATGTTCTTAATCTCCCCTTGGGTTAAATCTCTTTCTTGTTATCTCTGTGAATAACATGTGTGTGGTTGGATGTTAAAGCTCATGAATTCTCCTGAATGACATATCACATAGATAATCAGCTTCCTTTCACTCTGTCCCTTCCAGCTCTGCTTCCTCAGCCACAGCTGCTGATTTAGCTGCCTCTGTTTCCAAAGCAGGAGCTGGAGAGTGAGGTGGGCCTGAGAAAGTGTGTCCCAAAGAGGAAAATGTAAAGAGTGGAAGAGGAAAATTTAAAATAACAAAGTAACTCAAAATGAGAACGAGAGATTTGAATAAAAATATTATTTATGAAAACAATAGAGTTTGTGAAAGGAAGGAAAATGGTATCGGGGGAGGAGGAAAGGTGAGGAAGAACATGAACAAAAGGATGACAATGTCAGAAACTGTCTTAGTCGCTTTGAGATTGCTGTTTTGCTAGTTTGTATGAAAACCAATACATGTGGGGCCTTTATTCAACTATTTGTTCTTACCTCTTTTTCCATTGTGAATGTGTTTGGGAATAGATGTCACATGGAAGGCACACTCTCATGGGTATACCCAGGTTTGTGTGTCATTTGTAGCACACTAATTTTAATTTTATTCCTTTCTTTTTCAGCTAAGAATGTATACATTGTAAGCAAATAGGTAAAAGTGATCTTGTTCCAGAAATAACTACTTTATTTATTTATTTATTTATTTTCTTTTTCTTTTTTTTTTTTTTTTGAGATGGAGTCTCGCTCTGTCATCCAGGCTGGAGTGCAGTGACGCAATCTCAGCTCATTGCAACCTCCACCTCCCAGGTTCAAGCCATTCTCCTGCCTCAGCCTCCGTAGTAGCTGGGATTAAGGCGTGCACCACCATGCACAGCTAATTTTTGTATTTTAGTAGAGATGGGGTTTCACCATGTTGGCCAGGCTGGTCTTGACCTCAATTGATCCACCCGCCTCAGCCTCCCAAAGTGCTGGGATTACAGGCATGATCCACCGTGCCTGGCCACTTTATTTTTAAAATATAAAATCTTTCATAACTGTTATCATAGATCACTTTTCAGAACTCTCACAACTAGCTAAAACACCTAGATCAAAGGCAACCATGATAAGTTACTTCTGAAATTTTGTTTGCCAGTTTGCTGTGTAATACAGAGTAGTTTCTATATATATACATACGTAGCTGGGGGGAGTAGGAATTGCAATCAATTTGGCAAATAATTCTTGAGCATCTCTAATGTTCTAAGGCACTTTGATCTTGATCACTCATCATAAAGTCTCTGAGAGCAGTATCCTTGTTGATTCTGTCACCTTTTCCTTCTCCAACTTTTCCTCCTCCTTCTGACAGCGATTTCTGTCTAATATATACTATGTGTTCTACAAATAAGTTTATAAATTATGGGTGCTTTGGTGCTAAAGAAAACAAATGATGTAGAATCTTCAAGTACCATTCTAAACGAAGAAGAAGAAGACATATACAGTTAAAATGGTGATGGTTGTAATTTCTTCATGTGTGAGTGTTATTTATTTTCTCCCTGCCCTACACTAGTGGTGTTCAATTCCTGTGTCATCCAAAAAGAGATATCTTTTCCAAGGAAATTCTAAATTTTGGAAGATGCAGAATCAGGAGTATCTGAAGTCTGGAGCAAAACCCAGATAAATAAGAGGTTACTTCAAGCTAAAAAAAGTAAAGCAAGAAATGCCATGGGTACTGGGTAAATGAAAGAATGTAGGAAGCTTTAGCATGTGAATTATTTTAGAGCAGCTTGAAGATATAAGAAAGAATTAGGAAAAGATAAAAGAACTTTTTGAGACGTGTTCTTGTGGGTTATAAACTGCAAAGCGCTTACAAAGTCAAGATGTGAATACAAATTAAAATTATATTTTAAATATTTGGATTGCTGGTCTGTCCTTTGAACACACTTTGTGTGTGGAGTGAGTCATGTGGCGCCTCAGCTTTTAGACAGGCTACATTATTATTTTAAAGAGATAAAGCAATTAGTTTCAATGGAGGTGGTAAGGTATTTTGGGGACCAGAGTAAAATTCTAATGAGACATTGAGAAAGCTTTAAAAAGAAGGTAATATTTTAATGGGTCTTTGAAAGCTGTGTAAAGTCCTCCTTGGGGTAGGGAACGAGACATTCCATGATGAAGATACTGTCTGAGGAAATACCAAGTTGTTGTAGGAAAGCATCAAATCTGTGTATTGGAACATAAGTTTTATGACTCCATGTGGTAGGAAATGAAGATGAAAAGATTTTTTATAACTACTGCTATGTATTGAATGCTTAGTAAATGCCAGGCATTGTACAATTATCTTAATTGTTGCAACAAAGTTTAACTGTATTCATCATTATAGCCAAGGATGAATAATAAAAGAAGACCGGCAAAAGAATCCTAGTCAAAATTGTTACTTAAAGGATAGGCAGAGAAATAGAAGACTAAAATATGAATGATCATGGGTAGTAGAGACTCAACAGAAATCAGGTTCCTAAGCAGAGAAATATTTCTAAAAGGTAGGGGTAGGCAACAGTGCCAAACTTCAGTAGTTTGAGGGCTGAGAAGAGACAGTAAGAGCTAACCTTTAGGAGGCCATTGTTGATATTTTGGGAGAGCATCTTCAGTCAAATATTGGAAATAGAAATGACAGTACAGGAGGCTTCAGTGAATGTGTGATGAGGAGGTAGAACCAGTAAAGAACCAGCTGCTCTTGAGGATTAATAGCCTTTAAAGAAGGAAATGGGAGACTGACTCAAGTTGTCAACAACAGCTGAGAATCTAACAAATGAAGAGGGAGGAAAAATAAAGACAGAAGAATTGATCTATGAGAGATAAAAGATCACGGATGCAGGCAAGTCTGTGGGAGGGGATGGGCTCTAAAGCCAGGTGAAAGAGTTGGGCTTGGTAGGGAGGGAGAATGCACCAAGACAGAGCTGGAGGGAGGTCTTAAATGATGATGTGATTCTAAATTGATTTCTTGTTTTTACTGCTTTGCACCGCATCTCCCTATATTTCTGTAGGGGTAAGCAGCCAAATCAAATAACTAGATTATTGTAATAATTCCAATGCAGCCCTGTAGGATCCTGAGTTTGCTCCCAGTCTTTGGCCAGAATCAATAGTTCCAGCCAGGACTTCTTTATAAGTAGCTGTGGCTTCCCTGACTATAGGAAGTTGCTAGAGTAATGTAGAAATACGACTTGTGCATCAGGTCAGCTATGTTTATGTGTAGGAGCCCAGCATGGACAAAACAGGACATAGTATGAAACACCGGCCATGCAGGGCCTTAGGTGTGCCTTAGCCCCCACCCCTGACCCACTCTCTGAGCAAACTTTCTGCAGTGGATCCCTTAATTAGAACACCAATCACATCAAATAAGAATTTTAATCATTCAGCCATCCCATAATATTCCTGGTGTGTGCGGTTGCTCAGAAGCACAGAATTCTGTCCAAGTGCATTCACCCTGTAGTCAGCACTCGCTACATACAATTAATGTTGGACTACATTCTTGGCATGCTACAGTTAAATTTTTTTGTAGGGGACAGTTTTTCCTTACTTAATTGAAATCTACTGTTCAGGCAAGGAAAAGAATTCACTAATTTTCAAAACATAAGAACAGATGCTCTGTTAGGGCTGGCTTCATGAATTGGAAACGAAACATAAATTACATGGTGTTATTTGAGTGCCTCGCCAAGCAGTAAACTGTCTTCTCTGACTTATCTGCTGTCTAGTACCTCAAACACTGGAATTAGAAAAAACAAAAAATGAGGTAGGTGGTGGTGGTGAGGGAGTCCTAATAGGTTAACCCTATAGAGAAATTCCTTTAAATATAGCATTTCTCAAGATATTCCACTTTATTTAATCAGACCCTCAAAAGCTCCAAGGAAAGGAAGACCCACCCCCCATTTTACAGATGAATAAACTGAGGTTTAGAGGTTTAGTGACAAACCTATTTGAGGAAGTGGCTAAAACAGAAGGACAAGCCAAGTCTTTGCAGTTCTCAAAACTTTCTTATTCAACCCCTCACTTAATGGAGAAATGAATTTGCGTAAGAGGCAGGACAAAATGATCCTGGGAGCACAGGCTTTATAGCCAGGTTTGAAGCCTGGCATCTCTGCTTCACATTAAGAGTTACCATTTCTTGAGCACTTAAAATGTATCAGGCACCATGCTGTTTGCTTGACAGCTGCTCTCACTTATCTATCATACACAGAGCGGCAGTGTTGACAGTATTATCCACTTTTTAATAAATACAAAACTGTTACTCAAAATGATTAATTCACTGGAGGTGGGCCAGCTAATGGGTGATGGAGTCAGGATTGGAACCCTAGTCTGCCTGGTTTACTCCATTCTGCTTTGCTGGAGTTTGTAGCTAACATGCCATGTGACTGTAAGAAATTCACTTTAGCCTCTTTATCTTTTGAATGGATATTTTAGCACATACCTTGTAGAATGTTTTGACAATTAAATCAGAGTACAAAGGAAGCATCTACTATAATATCTTTAGCTGCTTCAACAGCAGTCATGGGCCTATTTGTCACTCTAAGTTGCTCGGTTAGTTACTGTTGGAGTTGGAGCTACACACTAGGTTTTCTGATTTCCAATTTTCCTTATGTTGCTGTGCAGGGCTGAGAGAAGTGTCTTGTGAGGCAGACAAAGAAACACAAGGAGGAGGAAGAGCAAACAGGACAGAATAAAAGGGTGAGTTGGCAGTGACAGTCACAAATGTAATGATGGGCACATGGCTAATCAAGAAGGGACCCTTGGGGCGGATTCAGTCATGTGTGCAGGGGAATGGCTGTGAAGCAGAAATAGCCCCAGTGGGAAGGCAGGCATTGATGGATGTGAAAGCAAGCAGAGCCATCCTTTGGCTTAATTTCCCATTTATTTGACTTGAGGTAAACTAGAAGAAAAGATCCATTTAAAATGGATTTCAAATTATGAAATTAAAGAAGCTGCAAATTGCAGGTATAGAAATTACAGATGATCTGACCGCATCCAACTAGAGAAAGGATCAAATAAATATGACTAAAAGATAATTGGAGTTTAAAACGGATATAGTGATTCTAAGAAAGGACCAGGCTGTTTTGAATGAGTTCACTCATCCATTTCCTGTTCATTAAGTACTACTCAGCCCCAGCCAAATGGGAGGCACCATGATAGCAGTGAGCCATACAGAACTGAATAAAGAATGGCCCTTTCCTCAAAGAGTTCAGTTTCTAGGAGCAAAACATATGGACACAAGTAGTTATGATACAGCATGAAAAGTCCTATTAATGAGC
This sequence comes from Trachypithecus francoisi, assembly GCF_009764315.1. Classification (NCBI taxonomy): domain Eukaryota; kingdom Metazoa; phylum Chordata; class Mammalia; order Primates; family Cercopithecidae; genus Trachypithecus; species Trachypithecus francoisi. The sequence continues at coordinate 40,843,743 of NW_022681463.1, forward strand.
CTTGTACAGAGCATTGTTGGAGAACAGAATAGGAACATTTAATGCAGCCTTGAAGAGCAGTTTAGGAAACACTTCACTCGTGAGTTAAAATGATCATTTTCTTGAAGAATCAGTAGCAGTTATTCTAATGGAAAAGAGGGGGAAGGTCCTTCCAGAAAGAAGAAATACATACAAAGACACAGAAGCATCCTGTGCTCAAGGATACACAGGATGTTATGGCTGCAGTGTTGGCTCCACGAGGAGAAGTGGTAGAAGGTGACACCGAGAGCAGATGTTAGGAGTTTGGAATTCTACCTGTGCCTGATGGGGCGGAACAGCAGAAGCAGGTGACTTAGGTCTCTGCATTTGTCTAGGTGAGAGAGGAAGGCCTGAAAGAAGGAAAGCAATGAAGAGAAAGGCCAGAGAATAATATCTTTAGCCTCTTCAACACTGTTTTTTTTTCTTTAAGGTCCCATATAACTTTCTATTTAAATTGCCTAAAGTTCCTATGTACTGTCACTTGTTATTTCTAAGTACATACTCAAATAAAAGAATTCTTTTTTAGATCACTGGGCAGCAGCTTCCTTCATTCGTCGACTTCTTTGTCCAGTCTTCCTCTGCTGTCCTCTCCCTGGCCCACAGTCCTCCTCTCAGCTCCTGCAACAACTCTAGGCCCTCACCTCTTCCCCAGCCCAGTCCCTGACTCCAAAATAGGGGGAAGGATAAGCATGGAGCTGGTGGGAGAGATACTCTGAAATGGGTGGATATTTCTGTTGGGAAAAATGTAGACTAAACCAAGGCCAGGCCCCATGGGTTGGTGGAACATTGAATCGTAGTTTTGGCAATATGGCTCCACTTTGCAGAGCAGAGTTACAGTTGGGAGGCAGCAGTCCTGACAAATCTATGCAGGAAGTCAACTCAGGTGAAAGGTTCTGAAGCTCATTCGGGTCTACATTAAGAGGCAACAACGCCAACAGCTCCTGATTTAGAGGGTGCTAAGTAGAGGGAAGCATGAGAGCCAGGAGCAACTAATTACATATACATATACATATGTATGTATATGCATAGATATAAAATGATAATGAATGTTTAACATTTAAATTTTAGTAATTTACTTTTTTGTATTGTAACATTTAGAAATATTTTACTTGCAAAAAAATGCAGTATTTTGTTTAGTTGCTTGTCCAGAACTCATAATATTAAATAATTTAAATTTTTAAAAGATAAAACACCAGTGTTACTATAGGTATCTTAATATTAGAGATAGAAATACCATGGCAGTTACTTTGCTCTGGTGTTACAATCACTAAATGAAGCAGCTTTCCTATTTGAGGAATTGCCGTATGTTATAGAAAATGATAGATATTCCAGAAAAATAGGGTAGACGCAACTTCCAAAACGCGGGTAAAACATTTTAAAAGCTATAGATTGATGATTCATAGCCTTATTTTGGAATGAGAAAAATACAGGAAAATCTAAACAAAATTAATTTCATTTCCTTTTTGGAGATGCTTTGAAATTCTACAGACCAAGAGAATGCTGTGGGTTTAGATTTTTTCATTTCATCAGAATGACATTTGAAATTTCTTCTTACGACTGACAAAGGAATGATAGTTCCATCAGGTGACATTTAGACCTGACTGACCCACCTGTCACTTAGAGCAACAGACAGCAAACTTTTGCTATACATTTCCAGAAAGCAAATAGTGTTGGTTTTATGGCCCATGGTCACTGATGCAACTATTCAACTCTACCACTGTAGCAGAAAAGCAGCCACAGATAGACATAAATGAATGAGCATGCCTGGGTTTCCAATAAAACCTGCTTTACAAAAACAAATGGCAGGTCACATTTTGCCTGCAGCTTGCAGTCTACCAATTCCTCCATGGCTTAGGATGTTAAATAACTGGTTGAGATCAACCTGGACTAATGTTTTCAGTGACATGCTGTAGGGTCCCAACTGTGACTGTTTTGTTCAAAATATTGTCTACAATGTTGATGAGATGGAAGGCATGTTTATCATATTTGTGAGCAATAAGCACTGATGAGAAACAGTTAAACTTTTAGAAGACAAGGTTCAAAATGGTTTTGAGGGACAAGTAGTGAACAAAAATCAGAAAGATAAAATTTAGTAGGGCTAAATGTCAAGTTGTACACTCAAATTTAAAAAGTACCCTAGATGTATGGGGGGGCTTTGCCTGACAATAATTCATGTGAAAAAAATCTGTGTCACTGACCAAACTGTTTACAGTCAGCCAGTGATGAGAGGTGGTTACTAAGAATGCTGAGGATATCTTTGGCCGTATTAACAGAGCACAATATCCAAGGCAAGGGCAGTTGTGATCACATTGGGTTTGGCATGGACCAGAGTGCCCTGGTGGGCTGTATTCAGTGTTAGGTATCATGCCTTATTAAGTATTTTGCCATGTAAGACAAATACCCATTGGTTTGAGAAAGACATAAAAATCCAAGATGTTTATTCCTAGAACTGACGTACATACTTTATAAATATGTGTTTAGTGGAAAAGATATTTAATTTTTTTGAATTGTTGAAAGCTGTCATTTGGGGAGTTTGTAAAAAATTTCTGCCTTTTTTAGAAGAGATGGGGATGGGCTATATAATTCCTTTGTTCTAGGAGGAAATATTTTGAAAACCATTTTTAGTCACATATGATCTAATTTTAGTTTGGGAAGCTCTAAATTGGTGAATTAATTCAAATGAAGATATTTTAGACTGAGATCTTCAGGGTATCGTTTAGGAATGTGCACTTGGATATAGTAGAAGAACCCTGGCATTAAAGAATTAGGTAATTTTCTCCCAATCTGAACTCAAACCTGAAGTTTGACTGCTGTATGCTTGAAAATTATTTTCTTGAGGGGGGAGATATATGTGTGATATATGTGTAGGTGCATATGTATGTTCTTACCTAAGTAAGACTTTGTTTACTAGGGATTGGGAGTTAAGGCTAGACTAGAAAGGCTATGTTAATTTGGAAGACAGGCTGTGACTTGAACTTGAACTGGGCTTAGTCAGTTAAGTACCACCTGGCCTGTCTCTGTATGTTCTCATGTTACTGAAGATACATAATCCTGGACTATTGTGATATTCTTGTCCTGATTATGCAGCTCAGTTCACATCCTTATGGACTGGAATGGAGTTTCCCCTGAATGGAATGAATGGTCCCTCTGTCAACAATCTTGAAAAAAAATAAAGGCATGCCTTGGGCTGGAGGAAGGAAAGGTTCTCTATTCTTCTGGGGGTGAAGAGAGTTTGTGCTAGAACCGTTCTGTGTGAAGACTTCTACTTCATTTGTTTGGGTTCACCTGGACCTATGAATTATTTGTAGGAAGTTTCCAGGGACTTAGGTATGGGTTGACCTGGTGGGCACTAAGGCCCATACACATTTATTGGAAGTTGTTAGTTCTCTGTGTTGCTGTCTGTTATCCTCAGGCCTTCTGTAATACCTAGCTGAAACTATAACTTGAGCTCAGCAGGTCTTTGAGAATTAAAAAAGATATATGTGGAAAGTAGCAGTAACCTGAAGAGGTTAGTTATGAGTTGGCAAAAGGTAAGCTATAGGAAGGGAAGAAGCAATCTAAAGTGAGACAATTGCCCAAGATGACATACATCAAAGAGGATAAATTTGTGGAACAAGTAGTAATTCCCCAAAAGTCCCAGAAATATCCAGAAATCACAAGGAATAATTTTCATTAAAAACTGTGCTTCAAGTGGTCTTAAATCACTGGAACTTGATCTCTTGCTATTTGAGTACTAAAAGGAAGAATGGGCATCCATTTTGAGTGTGGCAGAGCAAAGCTGTATTTCCCTTTCTTCACTCAGAAATTATTCAATAAAAAACACAAGGAGGATGACATACAGTTCTACCTCCGACAAAACCAGAAAACATCTGAAACACTGACCACATCAAACACCATCAAAGAGCTATCAAATGCCGTGAAAATCAGGTAGAGCTGGTGGAAGAGAGAATACTATTGGTTACGGTCCTAATGGGCCAGCAAAGCACACTTTTCTTCTTTTCAGAAATGGGTAGAAGGTACATAACTTGTGGGTGGGAGACTTAGAGAGGTTCCTCCCTGAAGGAGGCAATGCTAAGTGGAGAATCACACAGACAAGCCCTATCAGCTTGAGGCAGTCTTATCACCAGGCAGGAAGCTTGATGGAGAGATGAGACTCTTTCCATAGTGAATATCTCCAGTGCTGCCTGCCTATCTAAGTAGGATGGAAGTAAATACTGAAGATCTAACTGTATTACTAGTGAGATATAAAATAGCACAACTGCTTTGGAAAAAGTTTGTCAATGTTAAATAGCAAAACATGCAACTATCATTCTGTTCCTAGATATTTACCATAGAGAACTGAAAGTCTATGCCCAATAAAGACTTGGACAAGGTATACAAGGCAGCTTGATTTGTAACAATCTCGAATTGCAAACAGCCCAAATATCTATCAACAAATAATGGATAGACGAATTGTGGTATGTCCTTAAAATACTACTCAACAAGAAAAGGAATGATACACCCACCAAAATGAATTATATTCTTTTTTTTGAGACGGAGTCTCGCTCTGTCGCCCAGGCTGGAGTGCAGTGGCCGGATCTCAGCTCACTGCAAGCTCCGCCTCCCGGGTTTACGCCATTCTCCTGCCTCAGCCTCCCGAGTAGCTGGGACCACAGGTGCCCGCCACCTCGCCCGGCTAGTTCTTTTGTATTTTTTAGTAGAGACGGGGTTTCACCGTATTAGCCAGGATGGTCTCAATCTCCTGACCTCGTGATCCGCCCGTCTCGGCCTCCCAAAGTGCTGGGATTACAGGCTTGAGCCACCGCGCCCGGCCTGAATTATATTCTTAATCCACAAGCAAACGTTTGTGGATTATGAATATGTCTATTATCTAGCTTTTTATGATAGTTTTACGTGTGTGTGTGTATATTTATGTGTGTGTATATATATACACACATATATATGCAAATGTATCAAATTACATACTGCAAACATTTATAGTTAACTCTATATAAATTATATATCAATAAAACTATTTGAAAATAATACAGCTGTGATACCTCTGGACTAAATATGGTGATTGATTATAATTCGATTGAGAGCAAGTAATTTGATCTGCATTGTTTTAGAATAACTAACATTCATCAGAATACCTGTAATAATGAAATTTAAGTTGAATTTCAATGTCATATTTTAAACAAATGTTCTCATGCTTCAGAAGGACTTACATGCTATGAGAACTGTTGCCATTTCAGCTTTATTTCTTACTTGGCTCAGGAGAATAAACAGTCTTAAGGGGCAGGAGATATTTTTTTGGTTTGGTTTGGTTTGGTTTTTAATTCCCATGCCCATCTGCCATCTCTTTATGCCTAGAACAACAGTGCTTTGATGATAGTGGATGTTTGATAAATGTTTTGACTTCATGTATAATTTAAGGGCCTGAACAATATCTTAGTTGCTTATTAAAACATCTGGGAGTATAAATCAGTTCAACCATTGTGGAAGACAGTGTGGTGATTCCTCGAGGATCTAGAATTATAAATACCATTAGCAATTCCATTACTGGGTATATGCCCAAAGGATTATAAATCATTTTACTGTAAAGACACATGCACACGTATGTTTATTGCAGCACTATTCACAATAGCAAAGACTTGGAACCAACCCAAATGCCCATCAGTGATAGACTGGATAAAGAAAATGTGGCACATATACACCATGGAACATTATGCAGCCATAAAAAAGGATGAATTCATGTCCTTTGCAGGGACATGGATGAAGCTGGAAACCATCATTCTCAGCAAACTAACACAGGGACAGAAAACCAGACATCGTATGTTCTCACTCATAAGTGGGAGTTGAACAATGAGAACACGTGGACACAGGGAGGGAAACATCACACACCAGGGCCTGTCGGGGGGTTGGGGGGTGTGGAGAGGGAGAGCATTACGAGAAATACCTAATGTAGATGATGGGTTGACGGGTGCAGCAAACCATCATAGTGCATGTATACCTGTGTAACAAACCTGCGTGTTCTGCACATGTACCCCAGAACTTAAAGTATTAAAAAAAAAATCTACTGATGGGGAAAACTCTACTAAAAGTATAACATAATCTTAAAATATAAGATAGAAAACATTGAAAGTAGTAGAATATAGAAGTATTTTCAGCCTTCGGTAAATAACTATTTTTTCTAGGTAAATTGAACTATCTGAGTATGAAAACAAAATTTTGTTCTGTTTAGTAAGCTTGATTGAAAGAATGTAGGCATGAGTGGTAAACAGTACAGGTGTTGTTGCTAGCAAGATGATATGATGCTGGACAAATTGTTTAACCACTGTTGACTTTGTCATTTGATAATAGCAGTATATTCCTTATAGGGTTGTTGTAAGAATCAGTGAAATAATGTATATGAACTACTGTAGTGGGTGCTATGGTATGACCCCAAATCCCTCTTTCTGTGCAAGGCACTAATTTTTTCAGCTGCCTGAATGTTGACTGCTGAGGGCTCACAGATGAGGCCGTCTTCAGAAATCGTTCTGGACAAAAGGCCTAACCCAAGGATACATCATCCCCCCAGGAGCTGCCTGTATCCAATGACTAGTCCTTTTAGGGATAATGGGCCTAGCTCTCTTTCTACAATTAGGGCAATTTTCAAGGGCCATCCCAGCTCCAGACCTCCCTTTAGGATTAGCTGAATATATGGTACAATTGCATTGCAGTTACAATTCCCCTTCTGCCCAATACTGTGGCCCTTCCTCAGAGTTGTTCTTGAGAGTAGTCCCTAATAAGTTGCCTGCATACAAATGTCAGAGTTTAAGCTTCTTTTTTCCAGGAAACCCTACTACTATGGTTTGAATGATAGTATCCTCTAAAATTCAGGTGGAAACTTAATCCCCAATGCAACAGTAAGTGTAGCCTGTGGGAGGTGATGAAGTGATGAGGACTCTGCTCTTGTAAATGGAATTAGAACTCTTATAAAAGGGCTTGAGGTTGAAGGCAATGCCCTTCTGCCTTCCATCATGTGAGGATAAGTTGGTTCCCTCTGGAGGACTTGGCAACAAGATGCCATCTTGGAAGCAGAGATTGTAGACCTTACCAGACACCAATTGTGCCAATGCCTTGTTCTTGGACTTCCCAGCCTTCTTAACTATGAGAAATAAATTTCTATTGTTTATAAATAATCCAATCTGTGGTATTTTGTTATGGCAGCATAAATGGAGTAGACACTTAATTATCACAGTTAGTACTAGAAGTTGTTATAGAAGGCAGATGCACTAATTCTGCCAAGATTTTGATTGGTATTGTTTTAAATCAATAGATCAGTTTGGAAGAGAGTTGATATCTTTACATATTGAATTTTCCAGTCATTAGTACGATATATACTTCCATTCATTGCTTTTTTTCTTTCTTTTTTTTTTTTTTGAGATGGAGTCTTGCTCTGTCGCCCAGGCTGGAGTGCAGTGCCCTGATCTCAGCGCACTGCAACCTCCGCCTCCCGGGTTCACACCATTCTCCCGCCTCAGCCTCCTGAGTAGCTGGGACCACAGGTGCCTGCCACCTCGCCCGGCTAATTTTTTGTATTTTTTTTAGTAGTGACAGGGTTTCACCGTGTTAGCCAGGATGGTCTCGATCTCCTGACCTCGTGATCTGCCCGTCTTGGCCTCCCAAAGGGCTGGGATTACAGGCTTGAGCCACCGCGCCCGGCCCCATTCATTTCTTTAGTGTTTCACCACGAAGTTGTGTGTGTGTGTATGTGTGTAGTGAATGAGAGAAATTTAATTGCACATTTATTCCTGAGTACTTTATATTTTGATATTATAAATTGTTATATAGAAATATAACTGTTTTGTACTATATTAACTGTGCATCTCACATTGTTAAATTCATTTCTTTTATTTATTTATTTATTTATTTTTATTTTATTTTATTTTATTTATTTATTTTTTTATAAGCAATTTCTGTAGTTATTTTATTATTTTTTATTTTTTATTATACTTTAAGTTCTAGGGTACATGTGCATAACGTGCAGGTTTGTTACATATGTATACTTATGCCATGTTGGTGTGCTGCACCCATCAACTCGTCAGCACCCATCAATTCATCATTTATATCATGTATAACTCCCCAATGCAATCCCTCCCTCCTCCCCCCTCCCCATGATAGGTCCCAGTGTGTGATGTTCCCCTTCCCGAGTCCAAGTGATCTCATTGTTCAGTTCCCACCTAAGAGTGAGAACATGTGGTGTTTGGTTTTCTCTTCTTGTGATAGTTTGCTAAGAATGATGGCTTCCAGCTGCATCCATGTCCCTACAAAGGACGCAAACTCATCCTTTTTTACAGCTGCATAGTATTCCATGGTGTATATGTGACACATTTTCTTAATCCAGTCTGTCACAGATGGACATTTGGGTTGATTCCAAGTCTTTGCTATTGTGAATAGTGCCGCAATAAACATACGTGTGCATGTGTCTTTGTAGTAGAATAATTTATAATCCTTTGGGTATATACCCAGTAGTGGGATGGCTGGGTCATATGGTACATCTAGTTCTAGATCCTTGAGGAATCGCCATACTGTTTTCCATAATGGTTGAACTAGTTTACAATCCCACCAACAGTGTAAAAGTGTTCCTATTTCTCCACATCCTCTCCAACACCTGTTGTTTCCTGACTTCTTAATGATTGCCATTCTAACTGGTGTGAGATGGTATCTCATTGTGGTTTTGATTTGCATTTCTCTGATGGCGAGTGATGATGAGCATTTTTTCATGTGTCTGTTGGCTGTATGAATGTCTTCTTTGAGAAATGTCTGTTCATATCCTTTCCCCACTTTTTGATGGGTTGTTTGTTTTTTTCTTGTATATTTGTTTGAGTTCTTTGTAGATTCTGGATATTAGCCCTTTGTCAGATGAGTAGATTGCAAAAATTTTCTCCCATTCTGTAGGTTGCCTGTTCACTCTGATGGTAGTTTCTTTTGCTATGCAAAAGCTCTTTAGTTTAATTAGATCCCATTTGTCGATTTTGGCTTTTGCTGCCGTTGCTTTTGGTGTTTTAGACATGAAGTCCTTGCCCATGCCTATGTCCTGAATGGTACTACCTAGATTTTCTTCTAGGGTTTTTATGGTATTAGGTCTAACATTTAAGTCTCTAATCCACCTTGAATTAATCTTCGTATAAGGAGTAAGGAAAGGATCCAGTTTCAGCTTTCTACTTATGGCTAGCCAATTTTCCCAGCACCATTTATTAAATAGGGAATCCTTTCCCCATTTCTTGTTTCTCTCAGGTTTGTCAAAGATCAGATGGCTGTAGATGTGTGGTATTATTTCTGAGGACTCTGTTCTGTTCCATTGGTCTATATCTCTGTTGTGGTACCAGTACCATGCTGTTTTGGTTACTGTAGCCTTGTAGTATAGTTTGAAGTCAGGTAGCGTGACACCTCCAGCTTTGTCCTTTTGACTTAGGATTGTCTTGGCAATGCGGGCTCTTTTTTGGTTCCATATGAACTTTAAAGCAGTTTTTTCCAATTCTGTGAAGAAAGTCATTGGTAGCTTGATGGGGATGGCATTGAATCTATAATTAACCTTGGGCAGTATGGCCATTTTCACGATATTGATTCTTCCTATCCATGAGCATGGTATGTTCTTCCATTTGTTTGTGTCCTCTTTGATTTCACTGAGCAGTGGTTTGTAGTTCTCCTTGAAGAGGTCCTTTACATCCCTTGTAAGCTGGATTCCTAGGTATTTGATTCTCTTTGAAGCAATTGTGAATGGAAGTTGATTCCTGATTTGGCTCTCTGCTTGTCTGTTACTGGTGTATAAGAATGCTTGTGATTTTTGCACATTAATTTTGTATCCTGAGACTTTGCTGAAGTTGCTTATCAGCTTAAGGAGATTTTGGGCTGAGACAATGGGGTTTTCTAAATATACAATCATGTCATCTGCAAACAGGGACAATTTGACTTCTTCTTTTCCTAACTGGATACCCTTGATTTCTTTCTCTTGCCTGATTGCCCTAGCCAGAACTTCCAACACTATGTTGAATAGGAGTGGTGAGAGAGGGCATCCCTGTCTTGTGCCAGTTTTCAAAGGGAATTTTTCCAGTTTTTGCCCATTCAGTATGATATTAGCTGTGAGTTTGTCATAAATAGCTCTTATTATTTTGAGGTACGTTCCATCAATACTAATTTATTGAGCGTTTTTAGCATGAAGGGCTGTTGAATTTTGTCAAAAGCCTTTTCTGCATCTATTGAGATAATCATGTGGTTCTTGTCTTTGTTCTGTTTATATGCTGGATTACGTTTATTGATTTGCGAATGTTGAACCAGCCTTGCATCCCAGGGATGAAGCCCACTTGATCATGGTGGATAAGCTTTTTGATGTGCTGCTGAATCCGGTTGCCAGTATTTTATTGAGAATTTTTGCATCGATGTTCATCAGGGATATTGGTCTAAAATTCTGTTTTTTGTTGTGTCTCTGCCAGGCTTTGATATCAGGATGATGTTGGCCTCATAAAATGAGTTAGGGAGGATTCCCTCTTTTTCTATTGATTGGAATAGTTTCAGAAGGAATGGTACCAGCTCCTCCTTGTACCTCTGGTAGAATTCAGCTGTGAATCCATCTGGTCCTGGACTTTTTTTGGTGGGTAGGCTATTAATTGTTGCCTCAATTTCAGAGCCTGCTATTGGTCTATTCAGGGATTCAACTTCTTCCTGGTTTAGTCTTGGAAGAGTGTAAGTGTCCAGGAAATTATCCATTTCTTCTAGATTTTCTAGTTGATTTGCGTAGAGGCATTTATAGTATTCTATTATGGTTGTTTGATGCTTAGAGATTTTGTCACCACCAGGCCTGCCTTACAAGAGACCCTGAAGGAAGCCCTAAACATGGAAAGGAACAACCGCTACCAGCCATTGCAAAAACATGCCAAAATGTAAAGACCATCGAGGCTAGGAAGAAACTGCATCAACTAACGAGCAAAATAACCAGTTAATATCATAATGACAGGATCAAGTTCACACATAACAATATTAACCTTAAATGTAAATGGTCTAAATGCTCCAATTAAAAGACACAGACTGGCAAACTGGATAAAGAGTCAAGACCCATCAGTCTGCTGTATTCAGGAGACCCATCTCACATGCAGAGACATACATAGGCTCAAAATAAAGGGATGGAGGAAGATCTACCAAGCAAATGGAGAACAAAAAAAAGCAGGGGTTGCAATCCTAGTCTCTGATAAAACAGACTTTAAACCATCAAAGATCAAAAGAGACAAAGAAGGCCATTACATAATGGTAAAGGGATCAATTCAACAGGAAGAGCTAACTCTCCTAAATATATATGCACCCAATACAGGAGCACCCAGATTCATAAAGCAAGTCCTTAGAGACCTACAAAGAGACTTAGACTCCCATACAATAATAATGGGAGACTTCAACACTCCACTGTCAACATTAGACAGATCAACGAGACAGAAAGTTAACAAGGATATCCAGGAATTGAACTCATCTCTGCACCAAGCGGACCTAATAGACATCTATAGAACTCTCCACCCCAAATCAACAGAATATATATTCTTCTCAGCACCACATCGCACTTATTCCAAAATTGACCACATAATTGGAAGTAAAGCACTCCTCAGCAAATGTACAAGAACAGAAATTATAACAAACTGTCTCTCAGACCACAGTGCAATGAAACTGGAACTCAGGACTAAGAAACTCAATCAAAACCGCTCAACTACATGGAAACTAAACAACTTGCTCCTGAATGACTACTGGGTACATAACGAAATGAAGGCAGAAATAAAGATGTTCTTTGAAACCAATGAGAACAAAGATACAACATACCAGAATCTCTGGAACACATTTAAAGCAGTGTGTAGAGGGAAATTTATAGCACTAAATGCCCACAAGAGAAAGCAGGAAAGATCTAAAATTGACACTCTAACATCACAATTAAAAGAACTAGAGAGGCAAGAGCAAACACATTCAAAAGCTAGCAGAAGGCAAGAAATAACTAAGATCAGAGCAGAACTGAAGGAGATAGAGATACAAAAAACCCTCCAAAAAATCAATGAATCCAAGAGTTGGTTTTTTGAAAAGATCAACAAAATTGACAGACCGCTAGCAAGACTAATAAAGAAGAAAAGAGAGAGGAATCAAATAGATGCAATAAAAAATGATAAAGGGGATATCACCACTGACCCCACAGAAATACAAACAACCATAAGAGAATACTATAAATGCCTCTATGCAAATTCATTTCTTAATTTTCATAATTTTTTTCTTTTTTTTTTTTTGAGACAAGAGTCTTGCTCTGTCACCCAGGCTGGAGTGCAGTGGCTCAATCTCAGCTCACTGCAAGCTCCGCCTACAGGGTTCATGCCATTCTCCTGCCTCAGCCTCCCGAGTAGCTGGGACTACAGGCGCCTGCCACCACTCCCAGCTAATTTTTTGTATTTTTAGTAGAGATGGGGTTTCACTGTGTTAGCTAGGATGGTCTCAATCTACCCTCCTTGGCCTCCCAGCATAATTTTTAAATAGATTGTTTTGGAATTTTCATGTCACAGTCTTAACTGAGATAACAATATTTCTATTTGTTGCTTTCTACTCCTTATAATTTTTGTCTCTTTTCTTACATTATTTCAATGGCATGGACTCCTATACAATGAGAAAAGGAGTAATATTAATGAACATCTTTGTCTCATTCATGATTGCAGGAAGAACTCTAATATTTGTCATTAATATAATTTCTATAGCTTTAAAATAAATACCTTTTATCATATTAAGGAAGATCATTTATGTGCCTAATTTGTGAAGAGTATTTAACATCCAAAGGATTGGGCTTTATTAAAGCCTTTTTTTTCTTTTTTTTTTTTTTTGCACCTACTAATATGACCATATAACTTTGCTCCTTTATTCTGTTAATAGAGTAAATTTCACTGATTGGATTTGTGTAAAATATTTTTTTCTTTTAATGTTGGGAAGAAGATAGTGGTAAAGCCATCTGGTCCTGACGTTTTCCTTGTTAAGAAATTTTAGTTACAGATTTAACTTTTAAATAAGTAGATAATTATTTAGATTTTCTATTTTTCCTGTTCTAGTTTTGTTGTTCTTTCAAAGGAATTTGGGCATTTGAATGTTCAAGTTTATTGTCTTAAAGTTGTTTATCCTCTATACCTTTTTCATGTCTTTAGCATATAGACTATAATCCATTTTTTTTTTTTGACATCTGACAGTGGTAATTTGTGTTTTCTTTTTCTCTCCTCTCAAATGTTCTACCCTTCCTTCCTCCTTTCCTTACTTCCCTTCCTCTCTTCTTCCCTTTTTCCTTTCTTTCCTCACTTTATTTTATTTTATTTTTATTATTATTTTTTTGAGACAAAGTTTCACTCTTGTTGCCCAGGCTGGAGTGCAATGGCGTGATCTCGGTTCACTGCAACCTCCACCTGCACCTCCCGGGTTCAAGCCATTCTCCTGCCTCAGCCTCCCAAAGAGCTGGGACTACAGGCATGAACCACCATGACCGGCTAACTTTGTATTTTTAGTAGAGATGGGAGTTTCACCATGTTGGTCAGGCTGGTCTTGAACTCCTGACCTCAGGTGATCCATCCACCTTGGCCTCCCAAAGTGCTGGGATTACAGGCGTGAGCCACTGTGCCTGGATCTTTCCTTCCTTTCTTTCTTCTTTCCTTCCTCCTCCTCCTCCTCCTTCTTTCTTTATCATGCTTGGTAAAGGTCATTAATTTTATTTATTTTTTCAAAGAAGCAAATTTGTAAGAATTATCCTTATTATACATTTAATCTCCATTTCATTAAATTCTGTTCCTTATTAATTTCCCCCTACTTTCCTCGCATTTAGCATACCGTTCTTTTCTAGCATCTAGAGATGAACACTTAGACAATTAATTTTAGACTTTTCTTCCTTTTCAATATGTTCATTTAAGGCTATTAATGTTCCTCTAACTATAGGTTTAGCTGTATGCTACACTTTTTTATATCACAGCTTTACTTTTATTCAGTTCAAAGCAATTAACAATTTTCCTTGTGATTTCTTTTTCTACATATGTGTTAATTAGCAGTCTATCACTTATTTTCTAACTATGGACATTCTAATGATGTATTTTTTAAAAATACTGATTTCTAGTTTAATACTACTGTGGTTAAAAAGCATGTTCTCTATGAATTCAGTCCTTTCAAATTTGTTTAAAATTGCTGCGTGACTCAGTGCATGGTCAGTTTTGGTAAATGTTCTTTCTGTATTTAAAAAGAATGTGTATTCCTCTCTTGTCAAGTGTAATATTGTATATTAGGATATATATTCAAATTTGTTAATCATATCGTCATAGTTTGTTTATTGCTACAAATTTTTGACTGCTTTCTTTTTTGGTTACTGAGAGATGTAGGTTGAAATTCTCCAACAATGACTGTGGATTTCTTTATTTCTCCTTTAAATCCATCAGTTTCAGTTTTATATATTTTGAAAACATGTTACTAGACACACAATAAAAAAATTTATATTTTCCTGTTGAATTGATACATTTATTGATATTTTATTGATATTGACACTGGTTCTCCATTATCTTAAAGTCTATTTTGTCTAATATGATAATAGCAATACTGGCCTTCTTTTGGTTAGCATTTGTGTGGCATATATTTTTCCATCACTTTATTTTCAATTTAAAGTGTTTTTAATAAGCAATGTGTATTTGGATTTTATTTTGCTCAGTCTAATGATCTTTGTCTTTTAATTGTAGTATTTACTTTATTTTCATTGTATGTAGTTACTGGGTTTAAAACCACATGCTTTTTTCATGTGATGTTTCATTACATACATAGAATGTCTACTAATAATGATTAAGACAGAATATATAGAGTATACATTACCCTGAGCATTTATCATTTCTATGTGTGGGAACATTTTGAGTCCTTCTAGCCTTTTTTGAAATATACACCATCTTGTTATATCTGCTCATGTTCCATGGCAGGGTCACCCTACTCTATCTAACTGTATGTTTTAACTCATTAATCAACCTCTCTTTCCCACCCCCACCACACAACTCATGCACCATTTCCAGCCTCTGGTATCTATCATTGTACTCTCTGCGTCTATGAAATCCACTTTTTTAGCTCCCCCGTATGGGTGAGAACATACGATACTTTTATTTCTGTTACCGGCTAATTTCAATTGACATAATAGCCTCCAGTTTCATATATGTTGCTGTAAATGACATGATATCATTATTTTTTATGGCCAAATAGTATCCCATTGCTTATACCATTTGTCCATTGATAGGCAGTTAGGTTGATTCTGTATCTTTGCTATTGTAAATAGTGCTGCAATGAACACAGAGTGGGGGGCAGGTATCTCATTGATGTATTAATTTATTTTCCTATTGATAAATATCCAGTAGTGGCATTGCTGGATCATACTGTAGTTCTATTTTTAATATTTTGAGAAATGTTTCTACTATTTTTATAGTGGCTATAGTCATTTACATTTCTACCAACAGTGTAGAAGTGTTCCCTTTTCTCTGCATCTTCACTAGCATCTGTTATTTTTCTTTCTGTATTATAGTAATAGCTAGTCTAACTGGGGTAAATTGATATCTCATTGTGATTTTGACTTACATTTATCTGGTGATTGGTGATATTGATCACTTTTTTCATATACCTGTTAGTTATTTGTATATCTTATTTTGAGAAATGTCTATTCAGGTCCTTTGCCCACATTTTAATGGGATATATATCTATATAGCTTTCTATAATATATATCTATATATGTATATCTACCTATCCCATTACATATATTTACTGTTGAATTGTCTGAGTTCCTTGTATATTCTGCATATTAGTCTCTCGTCTAATGAATAGTTTGTAAATATTTTATCCTATTCAACAAGTTGCTTCTTCACTCTGTTGATTGTTTCCTATGCTGTACAGGAGCTTTTTAGTTTAATATAGTCCCATTTGTCTATTTTTGGTTTTGTTGCCTATGCTTTTGAGGTCTTGGCCATAAAATCTTTTTCTAGAATAATGTATTGAAGTGTTTCCCCTGTGTTTTCTTCTAGCAGTTTTATAGTTTTGGATCTTACGTTTAAGTCTTTAATATATCTTGACTCGATTTTTGTATGTGGTGAAAGACAGGGGTTCAGCCTCATTCTGCCACATATGAATATTCAGTTTTCCCAGCAAAATTTATTGATGAGGGTGTCCTTTCCCCACTGTATATTCCTGGCACCATTGTTTAAAATAAATTGGCTGTAACTATGTGGATTTATTTCTGGGTTCTTTATCCTGTTGCATTGGTTTATGTGTCTGTTTCTATGTCAATATCATGCTCTTTTGGTTACTATAAGCTTGTAATATATTTTAGGTCAGATAATGTGTTGCTTCCAACTTTGTTCTTTTTGCCAAGGATTGCTTTGGCTGTTTGGGTTCTTTGTTGATTCCATACAAATTTTAAGTTTTTTTTTTTTTTTTTTCTCTCTTTCTCTGAGATGACATTGATATTTTGATAAGAATTGCATTAAATATATAGATTGCTTTAGGCAATGTGGTCATTTTGTTAATATTAATTTTTCTGATCCATAAGCATGGATGTCTTTCCATTTGTTTATGTCTTCTTCAATTTATTTCATCAGTGTTTTATAGTTTTACTTGTAGAGGTCTTTTATTCTCTTGGTTAAATTTATTTCTAGGTATTTTATTTTATTTACATATTTTTTGAGACAGTGTCTTACTCTGTTGCTGAGGCTGGAGTGCAGTGGTGCGATCTTAGCTCACTGCAACCTCCACCTCCTAGTGATTCTCCTGACTCAACCTCCCAAGTGGCTGGGACTACAGGCACTGGCTACCATGCCTGGCTAATTCTTGTATTTGTAGTAGAGACAGGGTTTCACCATGTTGGCCAGGCTGGTCTCAAACTCCAGACCTCAAGTGATCCACCCACCTCAGCATCTCAAAGTGCTAAGATGACAGGTGTGAGCCACCTCCCCCGGCCTGATATTTTGATTTTTTGTAGCCATTGTTAATGGATTGTTTTCTTGATTTATCCTTAGCTAGTTCTTTATTAGTATACAGAAACATTACTGATTTTTGCATATTGATTTTGTGTCCTGCAACTTTACTGAATTTATTTATCAGATGGAGTTTTTTAGTGAAGTCTTAAATGTTTTTTAGATATAAGATCATATTGTCTGCAAAGTGGAACAATGTGATTTTCTGTTTTCCAATTTGAATGCCTTTTATTTCTTTGTCTTTACTGATTGTTCAGGCTAGGACTTCCAGTATTATGTTGACTAGAAGTGGTGAAAATGGGCATCTTTGTCTTGTTCCAGATCATACAGGAAAGATTTTCAGCTTTTTCCCTATTCAATATGACGTTAGCTGTAAATTCATCATATATGGCATTTTTTAATGTGGAGGTGTGTTGCTTCTGTGCTCAGTTTGTTGAGAGTTTTTATCATGAAGAGTTGTTGAATTTTATCAATTTTTTCTGTGTCTATTGAGAAGATTATATTATTTTTCTCCTTCATTCCATTGATGTGACATAGAACGTTCATTGATTTTCATGTAGTGAATCATTCTTACATCCCTGGGATAAATTACACTTCATCATGGTGTATTATCTTTCTGACATGCTGTGGGATTTGTTTTGCTAAAATTTTGTTGAGAATTTTTGCATCAATTTTTGTCAGTGATATTAGCCTGTAGTTTTCTTTTGTGTGTATTTACCTTTTGGAAATGTTATGCTGGCCTCATAGAATGAGTTAAGGAGAATTCCCTCCTATTAAATTTTTTGTTATAGTTTGAGGGGAATTGGTATTAGTTCTTTATAAGTTTGGTGGAATTCAGCAATGGAGCCACTGGACCTGGAGTTTTCTTTGTTGGGAAACTTTTTATTACTGATTCAATCTTGTTATTATTGATTGGTCAGATTTTCTATTTCTTCTTGATTCAATCTTTGTAGGTTGTCCAGGAATTTATCCTTTTCCTCTGGGCTTTCTAGTTTGTTAGCATATAGTTGTTCATAGTAGTCTCTGATGATCTTTTGTATTTCTGTTTTATCAGTTGTAATGTCTCCTTTTTGGTTTCTGATTTTATTTATTTAGTTCTTTCTTTTTTCTTTGTTAGTCTAGCTAGTGATTTATTAATTTTATTTATCTTTTCAAAAAAAGCAACTTTTTGTTTTCATTGATCTTTGGTATTGTTTTGTTAGTCTCTGTTTCATTTAGTTCTGCTCTGATCTTTCTTTCTTTCCTTGTACTAATTTTGGGTTTAGTTTGTTCTTGCTTTTCTGGTTCCTTGAGGTGAATCATTAGATGGTTTATTTGAATTCTTTCTACCTTTTTGATGTAGGTCTTCATTGCTATAAAATTCCCTCTCAGCATTACTTTTCTTGTATCCCATAGGTTTTGATATGCTGTGTTTCCATTTCCATTTGCTTTAAGATTTAAAAAAATTTCTGTCTTAATTTCTTCATTTACCTAATGGTTATTTAGAAGCATGTTGTTTAATTTCCATGTTTTTATATAGTTTTCAAACCTGCTCTTGGTATTGATTCTACTTTTATTCCATTATTGTCTCAGAAGATGCTTTATATGATTTATATATATATATATATATATATTTTTTTTTGAGATGGAGTCTTGCTCTGTTATCCAGGCTAGAGTGTAGTGGCATGATCTTGGCTCACTGCAACCTGCTCCTCCCAGGCTCAAGCAATTCTCATGCCTCAGCTTCCCAAGTAGCTGAGACCACCCACAGGCATGCACCACCACATCTGGCAAATTTTTGTATTTTTAGTAGTGATGGAGTTTCACCATGTTGACCAGGCCAGTCTGGATAACCTGACATCATCAGGTTGTTATCCTGATGTCAGGTTATCCACCCACCTCAGCCTCCCAAAATGCTGGGATTATGGGCATGAGCCACTATGCCCAGCTATTTTATATATATATATATATCTGTCTCTCTCTCTCCCTCTCTCTCTCTCTATATATAGACAAAGTCTTGCTCTGTCGTCCAGGCTAGAGTGCTGTGGCATGATCTGGGTTCACTGCAACCTCCACCTCCTGGGTTCAAGCGATTCTCCTGCCTCAACCTCCTAAGTAGCTGGGATTAAAGGTATGTGCCACCATGCCTGGCTAATTTCTGTATTTTTAGTAGAGGTGGGGTTTCACTCTGTTGGCCAGGCTGGTCTTGAACTCCTGACCTCAAGTGATCTGCCCGCCTTGGGTGCTGGGATAACAGGCATGAGCTACTGTGCCTGGCCCATTATTTAGAATTTTAAAAAACTTGTTGAGACTTCTGTGTGACATAACATGGTCTATTCTGGAGCATGTTCCTCGTCCTGATGAGAAAAATGTATATTCTGCAGCGGTTGAATGAAATGTTCTGTAAATGTCTGTTAGGTCGATTTAGTCTGAAGTCCAGTTTAAATTTAGTGTTTCCTTGTTGATTTTCTGTATAGATGATCCACCTAATGTTGAGAATGGGGTATTGAAGTCTCCCACTACTGTTGTATTAAAGTCTGTCTCTCACTTTAGATCTATTAATGTTTGCTTTATATATCTAGGTGCTTTAGTGTTGAGTGCATACGCATTTAGAATTGCTATTTTTTCTTGCTGAATTGATCCCTTTATCATTACATGGCCTTGTCTTTTTTATCATTTTCGACTTAAAGTCTCTTTTATATGATGTAAGTATAGGTACTTTTGTTTTTTCTATTTGCCCATATGTTTATGGTTGCCTTTTTCCCTCTTTTTTTAATCTTCTTTTGCTGTTATTCCATTTTCCATGCTATACTAATTTGTTAGTTGTACATTTATTGACTACTGAACTAGTTGTTATCCTAGAGAATTAAACTTGTATACTTGAATTATTATGTATGTTATAAGTTAATTACTTTTACTTCTGACAACTTTTGTGCCATTGTTGTCATTTACGTTAAACTTACATATATTTTTAAGCCCCAGGAGAAACTATTATTGCTGTTTGAAACAGTCAATATTTATTTAGATTTATCAACATTTTAACTGTTTTCAGAGATTTTATTCTTTGTTTTTATTTACCATGTTTCTATTATCATTTTCTTTTGCCTGAACAACTTCATTTAGGATATATTTTAAAGCACATCTGTAGGCACTGATTTCTTTTTGGTTTGCTTACTTAATAATATCTCTCTTTAGTCTTCTTTCTTTAAGAATATTTTTAGTGAGCATAGAATTCCGGGTTGGTAGTTATTGCCTTTCATCGATATTCCAGTCATGGAATGGGGCAATGAGGAATTAAGTGGTTGTTGAAATAATCCAACTGAAAAGAAATGAGGCTCTGAACTGAATAAATGGAAATGCAAATGAGGGAACAGTTGAGATGAAGGTTGAGAACAGAATCAATCAGTCTCAGATATGAAGGGTGAATAGATAAGAACACTTGTGCTGTCTTTGCTTTTAAATATTTCTTTCTATTGTCTCATGGCTTCCCTCATTTGTAATAAAAAGTTAACTTTAGGCCTTATGGATGCTCTTATGAAATAAATGTGTCCTTTTTTTCCTGCTGAATCTATCTTTCTTCAGGCCATTATCTCTTTAAACATTTATTACATTTTTCTCTACTTATGTTAGACATTTTTACCTTGTCCTGTATATTCCCTGCATACTTTTATTTCTATTTATCTCTCTGTGTTTTCATTTGGATATTTTTTCTCTCTGTGCTTTCAACTGGATATTTTATACTAATCTTTCTTCCAGTTCACTAATAATCCTTTTTGCTTTGTCTCATTGGTTGTTAAACCCATCCCTTAGTTTCTCAGCTTCATTTCTAGATTGCTCATGTATTATTTTTAGACATAGGTTCACGTCTCTACTTGATTTTCTGTATTTTATGCTGTTCTATCGTAAGGGGACAGAATAACTGTCTGTACTTGCATCACTGTAGCTGTTAGTATTATCTCTTTTTTCTTTTTCTGTTTGTAGTTTGAGCCTATTTCTAGTCATGCTTGGTAATTTTGGATTGCATGCTTGATAGTGTATGTAAAAGATCTTGATAATATCTTTCTCCTGCGATTTTTTTTTCAGAAGGCAGCTAGAATAAAGGCTAATCATCTTGATCCAATCAGTGATGAGGTGAACTGAGACTGCTTTGCAGATTGATCTCTTTCTGGTTTGTTCTTATCACTAGTCTGTTGTCTTTCCAGGGTCTTACCTGAAGCCTGAATAGTTTACCATACCCCTGTACTTTTAAAGTCTCTAAACTCATTTTGACTGCCAAGCTCTGTGAGAATGTAAAGTTCTGCTTAGCTTTTACAGATCTTGGCAGCTGCTCTATGCTGACTTTTTCTACTTCTTGCTCCATTCAGCCAATTCCTAATGGGTAAAATCCAAGCTGAACATGATTTTGTTTTCCCCTTGATTTTGGTTCCTCAGTTTCTGGTTGGCTTGAGAGTTCTGAATCCAAAGTTTTCTGAGTATAATTTTGAAACTTTGAATTTTAAGATTCAAATTGTTTGTTTTTTATGTACCATCCTGGAAATTGGCAAATGTATCAAAGAAAATAAATGGTAGTAAATGTGGGGCTTACCTAAATGTATATCCCTTCTCTCCTGGGAATTAATCCCTCAAGTCCAGGCTACCTTGGTTGTTGTCTGATTCCTTTAAATAGCTGTTTAGTCTTCTGTATTTTATGTATGTTCTATGATTGTCCATGGCAGAAAGTTTGGTTTCATGCAAACTACTCCATTATTGATATAAGTGAAAGATCTCTATTTTTTCTTAAAGGTCAGAGGACATGAGAATCATTTGAAGTCCTTGAAAAATAGCTTTCTAGGTTCCATATCTGAAGATTCTGATTTATATCTCCATATTTAACAAAGTACCAGATAATTTTGACATAGTTGGTCCTGTAATGAAATTCTACATCCTTTAGATTCTATATTTCAAAACCTACTATTTACCTATTCTATTGTGATAAAATGTTTATGTTTTATTGACAACAATGTTAATAAGAAGAAAGCTAGCATTATCACAAACTTGTGGATTTCTTTTTGCGTGATAAGAGTATGTAAAACCAGGGAATATAAACTCATTAGGAAAGGAAAATGAGGGGAGAGTCTATTCAATGGGGGTGGAAAACTCTCTCGGTGTGAAATTAATATACAATCCATTAGTCATAAACTTTTCAGTAGCAGTATTTGGTAGCTCCATAGAGGATTCATATTCAGGCTATTGGGATTCATTCTACATAAGCCTGCCTTAAATGTAATTATCACTGAATTGACTCATCTTCTATCAAGACACATTTTCAGATACATTTTGATGTAGAGATCTTGTAACTTCTTTCCTTATTATGATTTATAAGATGAGATTGTGTTAAACTGGAATGATTTTCGTGTGTATGTGTGTTTGGTTTAATTTTGTTTTATAGTTATTGTATGTAGCTATATCTCTGCTAGGCTGTTCCTATCAACAAGTAATATCTGTAAGTCTCTATTTACTCTTCTGTTTAATGGAAAGGAAAATGCCTAGTGTATACCTCTATTTATATCCTCTTTGAGGGCCTATTGACACAATTCTTACAAAATTGTTTTATAAATAATAAAGCACTAAAATTTTTATGGGTTATTTAAAGAGACAGAGAGATAGTGCAGTCTATGACATACAGGGAAGAAAGCTCAAGATTTGCCAGAAGTCACTGGTTGTTCCATATGGCTGAGTTGATGCGAATGTAAAAATAAACTAGTAAAATGAGGTTGGGCCAGATGATGGAGGTCTTGATTTTCGGGCCAAATTTGGTCATTTCTTCATTAGGCAATACAAATCATTGCCTTATGAAGAGAGGGTTGGCATGACAAGAAAAATTATATGACATTAGGTGTAAGATGTCCTGGAATGGGGCAATGAGGAATTAAGTAGTTATTGAAATAATCCAACTGAAAATATGTGAGGCTCTGAACTGAGGAAATGGAAATAAAAATGAGGAAACAGTTAAGACGAAAGTTGAGAACAGAATCAGTCTCAGATATAAAGGGTGGATAGATAAGAACATTGTGCTATCTTTGCTTTTCCTAAGTTTTGATGACAGAGAAAATTAATAGAAATAGGGAACACAGGTATGGCCCCAAATCTCAAACTTAATCTGGCTCAATAATTGCTTTTTTACTATACAGTTACAAAAGAGATTTTCCATGTCCCCAGGCACTTCTTTTTCTCAAATTGCCACTACATACGGGCATTAATTGCTTAAAAATTATAACTATTAGATATTCAGTAGTATTTCTGTGTCTCCTATGGATGAGCCAACATTCTAACTTCCAAATGTTCACTTTTAAATAAAATACATTTACAGAATTTTTCTGACCCAAATTGTATTACATATGTAAGGGCTAAATCTGGAAAAGTTTAACAGATAAAAATCCAGTTATGCACAAGGGATTAACACAGGCAACTCCCATTAATGTTAATCATCCAACTCCTAGGATATTAAAGTTTCACCACATTCAGAGAAGAGGTCACATATGAAGAGGAAGTAGACAGGCAAGTAAATCATTTCCATACAATCCATTGTATGAGCCATTAAAAATTTTTACAAAAGACATTTATAAAATGAAGGGTTTCTTTTTTAAACATAAATACTAAAGAGCAGCACTTCCTTCTTAAGGCTTGCAAATTTGCTTTGGCTGAGATGACCATCCACCTGTGTTGAGTTTTCAGGACTTGTGCTCTTGGTTATGTCTCCTGTGGTTATTAAATGCCATCCCCATCATCTGGCATTTCTTGCCTTCTCTGCTTTAGAAATAATAATAGCCAGTACTTATTGAATGGCCATTCTGTGATAGTTGCATTAGATCACAGGTTCTCAAAGTGTGGTCCCTAGACCCTCACATCAGCATCATCTGAGAACTTGCTGGCAATGCAAATTCTTGGCCTCCACTCCAGAACTACTGAATCAGAAAGTCCAAGGATGGGGTCCAGCAAGTGGTCTTTAATAAGCCCTGCTGGGGATTCTTAGAAACTGAGAACCACTGTTTTACGCTTATCTCCAATCACAGTATGTCTGCTGTTAGGAATCACCTTTTCAGATGTCAAAACTAAGGCTGAGAGAGGTAAGTAATTTGCCCAAAGTTGGGCAGTGCCTAGGATCTCAAAAGTAGATCTGTAACCTACTTCATTACCTTATCACACTGCCTCTTTGTAGTGTGCATTCACTGAAGACTAAATGCAGGCTTGTGTCACAGAAGAACAAGGCCCACGTCATGACTTCTGATGTTATGTTATGAAGCTGTGGTCAAAGCATTTTGCCCCTTTGTGCCTGCTTTCATATGTGTAAAGTAGGCTTGAGGATCATTTATCACTGTGTGTGTGTGTGTGTGTGTGTGTGTGTATGTATGTATGTATATGACAAGCCAACCAACCCACTACCACCCAGGGCTATGAGACAAAATACTAAGCTATGCTAGGTGACTAGAAAATATTATTTCCAAAAGAAGTCATGCAGATGATAAAATAATATGCTTTGATAAATTGATTTGACTTCTCTTTATAATCCCTACCATGTAAATCTCTACTGAATAGCATTAAGAGCTTTCCATGGTCCTAGACTGAGTTGAAACATTTGGCTCTTGTGGTGAATGCACCGTGGACAGGTGGAATTTTCAGCTCCTAATTCCCAGCTTGCTCCCCTTTCCTCTAGCAGGAATTATGTTTTCTTCTCTTTATACAAGATTTCATTAACATAGTTACTCTCAGCTAAATCCTGTGCATGCCACTAATCCCACTACTCCTAAGAAACTGGCTTCTAAAGTTAATGTTTATTCATTTTATAAATATTTATTAAAAACCTATGTTCTTAGTACTATGCACTAGAAAGAATATAGATGATAACCATTGGACAGCATACATTCTCTACTTTATGGCTTTTACCTGGAGTGCATGTAAATCACATAATAAATGGTGAAACAAAGCAACAATATAAGAAATCTCATGGAAGAGGATGTTGCTATTACAATTGCTGTGAATTCAGGGACCAGAGGGAAATGATTTGGTTAGCCTGATCTCAGAAGAATTCATCCTGAGAGTTTATAACCTAAGTAGAACCCAGAGAAAGGGAGAGGAGAGAAAAGAAGGAAGACATGTTACGCTTAGACAAAGTGTGTTTCTTCCCACCACTTCATCTCCCTCTGTAGTTCTTCTCTGGCCCTACTCTCAGTGAAACATTGAAATGGCAGTGTGCATCTGTGTGGCCCAGAAATGGAGGGCTAGTGCTAATGTACGTGTGGGTTATTTTTTCTATTCTTTTTTCAGTCTGCTTAACTGAAATCTGTATTCAGAGTTAAAGAGTTTCACACTTCTCTGAGAGCACTGTTGACTTGTGTAAAATATTAACTTGACTTCATAAGAAAGGAATGATGTGGGTGACAAAAATGCTAATTGGTGAGGAAGGAGTAGAGATAAGATTTCAAGCTGGCATGGATCCTTCCAACCTTGGGAAAACTCTGCAGCTGGGTGGCTCTCTGGGCGCTGTACTCATCTATATGCAGTGGCAGTCTGTGTTCCCGACATGAGTGAACTGAAGACCCTAGAGCTTGTGCCAAAAGCTCCTTCTGAAAGCAATTATCAGGATTCACCATATGACTTCAATTCTTTATGGACTATAAAAGAGACTCTTCAC
This sequence comes from Trachypithecus francoisi, assembly GCF_009764315.1. Taxonomy (NCBI): domain Eukaryota; kingdom Metazoa; phylum Chordata; class Mammalia; order Primates; family Cercopithecidae; genus Trachypithecus; species Trachypithecus francoisi. The sequence goes on from NW_022681463.1 coordinate 40,869,405, forward strand.
CATTTTTTGAAAAGGGATATGAACAGGAATGCTGGTGGCTTATGCATTATTTAGAGCCTGCCATCCTGCCTTGGTCTCACAAAGGAGAATGACAGCATTGTCAGAGTGGTTTCAATGTATGTGCCAGTGGAAATAGAGATGCTAGATTTTGTAGCTTCTCTGAATTACCTGTAATCTGATGACCTATAATTAGCTTCTTGAGGATATTAAATCCTCATTTTTTTTTTCACTTTTCACTGAATAAAGGTGTCTGGTATCTCATTGTATTTTAAAAAATCACATTATGCATATATTTGAGAAAGGTAGTTTAATGATAACAAAATTATTAACTCTGCTCGTAGTTTGTCCACAGTCATGCATATAAAAGTTTAAAGGACATTGCATGGATACAGCTGATAGCAGGATTTGACTCACTCTTTTTTCTAATACTGCCGCATAGAGCTATCTTGCTTTGTTTTGAGACACTTTCAGTGAAGTACTTAGGAATTTGGATAAGACTGTTACATCAAGACACATTGACAAAAATGCTTGGCAGTAGCCCCATCTTATAATTTAATAGCTCCTTTACCTCCTTTCCTTTTACCATACATGGATCTCTTTTATCTGTTTATGACAGGAAGCTTAGGTTTGAAACCTTTGAGTCAACCCTGCCCTTCTATGCTGACCAGTTACTAAGCCCTTTTCCTTCCACTGGCACATGCCTCTGGAAATTGCTCCCACTATGTATTAGTCAACCTTCTCCAGAGAAATAGAACCAATATGATGAATATATAGGATATAAATATGTGTTTATATGGGTATATGCACATACACCATACACACACACACACACACACACACACACACACACGTAAATAAGAAGAGATTTATTACGGGAATTGGCCTGCATAGTTATGGAGGCTGCAAAGTCCCACAATATGCCATCTGCAAGTTTAAGAACCAGGAAGGCTGGTGATGTAATTCAGTCTGAAGTGGAAGGTGAGTTCTGAAGCTGAAACCCAGGGTTGGTGTATGGATTGTGGAGGACAGTTGATTTAAGTCCCAGAGTCCAAAAGCCTGAAAATCAAGAGCTCCAGTGTCAGACAGCAGGAGAAAATGGATGTCTCAGCTTAAGAAGGGAGAGAAAACTTGTGCTTCCTCTGAAATATGGTTTGGATCTGTGCCCTTCTTAAATCTCATGTAAAATTGTAATTCCCAGTGTTGGTAGTGGGGCCTGGTGGCAGGTGATTGGATCATGGGGGTGGAGTTCTCATGAATGGCTTAGCACCATCCCTCTGGTGCTATTCAAATGATAGAGTTCTCATGAGATCTGGTTGTTTAAAAGTGTGTGGCACCTCCCTCCCCAACTTCTTTATGCTCCAGCAATGTAAGACAAGCCTGCTTCCCCTTTGCCTTCTGCCATGATGGTAAGTTTCCTGAGGCCTCCTCAGCCATGCTTCCTGTTAAGCCTGTGGAACTGTGAGCCAATTAAACCTCTTTTCTTTACAGCAGCGTGAGAACACACTAATACACTCTGTCTTTTTGTATTATTCAGGCCCTCAAAGGATTGGGTGATGCCTACTTGCATTGTTGAGGGTTATCTTCTTCAGTAAGTGTAAGAACTCAAATTTTAATATCACTTGAAGACACCCTCACAGATATACCCAGAAATAATGTTTTACCAGCTATCTGAGCATTCCTTTACCCAGTCAGGTTGACACATAGAATGAATCATCACACACTTCAATTCTCCCCCCTCGATCCCCTAATCTAGTCTCTTCTTACCTCAGTTGCTCTTGATTCCTGTGGTCTTTCTCCTTTCTCCAACACAATGCATAGGCCTTGCCTTACCAGACTAATCTCTGAACACTTCTTCCATCACATCACTGCCAAACTTAAGTTACTTTTAGTTGATACCCAAATAAAGTACAAACTCCTCTGTGTAATAATTAGGGTTATCCTGCAAAATGTAGCCAGATTGGTTACTTCTTCCTGGTTACACCCTATGCTCTAGGCAGCCTGAGCTATAGCTGTCTCCTCTTTTACTGATAGATATTTAAGGGGTAGGTATAAGTGCAGTTATGTTACATGGATATATCGCATAGTGGTGAAGTCTGGGCTTTTAGTGTAACCATCACCTGAATAGTGTACATTGTATCCATTAAGTGCTTTCTCATTCCTCATCCCCCTCCCACTCTCCCACACTTCCAAGTCTTCAAAGTCTATTATTCCACACTCTATGTTCCTGTGTACATGTTATTTAGCTCCCACCTGTAAGTGAGAATATGCAATATTTGACTTTCTGTTTCAGTTTTTTTACCATAAGATAATGGCCTCCAGTTACATCCATGTTAATGCAAAATAAATGGCTTTTTTTTTTTATGGCTGAGTAGTACTCCATTTTATATATACACACACACATACCACATATTCTTTCTCCAGTCATCTTCTGCTGGACACTTAGGTTGATTCCATATCTTTGCAGTTGTGAACAGTGCTGTGATAAACATATGAGTGCAGGTTTCTTTTTTATACAGTGGATTCTTTTCCTCTGGGTAGATGCCCAGTAGTGGGATTGCTGGATTGAATGGCAGTTTTATCTTTAGTTCTTTGAGAAGTCTCCATACCGTTTTTGATAGAGGTTGTGCTAATTTCCATGCCTAACAACAGTGTGGCAGTGTTTCCTTTTCTCCGCATCCTCACCAACATTCGTAATTTAAAAAATTTTTAACAATAGCCATTCTGAATATTGTAAGATGGTATCCCATTGTGGTTTTAATTTGGATTTCTCTCATGATTAGTGACGTTAAACATTGTTTTCATATGCTTGTTAACCATTTGATGTCTTCTTTTGAAAAATATGTTTATGTCCTTTGCCTACTTTTTAATGGGGCTATTTGTTTTGTTCTGGTTGACTTGTTTGAGCTCTTTGTAAATTCTGGATATTAGTTCTTTGCCAGATGCAGAATTTGCAAATATTTTCTCCCATTCTAAAAGTTGTCTGTTTACTCTGTTGATTATCTCTTGCTGGGTAGAAGATTTATGGTTTAATCAAGTCCCAATTGTCTATTTTTGATTTTGCTGCATTTGGTTTTGTGGTCTTAGTTATGGATTTTTTATGCAGGCTAACGTCCAGAAAAATTTTTTCTAGGTTTTCTTCTAGTATTTTCATAGTTTCAGGACTTACAGTTAAGTCTCTAATATGTCCTGAGTTAATATTTTTATATGGAAAAAGGTAGTGGCACATTTTCATTTTTCTGCGTATAGCAATTCAATTTTCCCAGCACCTTTTAATGAATACGTTATTCCTTTCCAAGTGTTTGTTTTTGTCAACTTTGTCAAAGATCCATTGGCTACACGTATGTTGCTTTATTTCTGTGTTCTCTATTCTATTCCATTAATCTATGTGTCTATTTTCATGCCAGTATTATACTGTTTTGGTTAATATAGCCTTGTAGTATAATTTGAAGTCAGCAATGTGATGTCTCAAGCTATATAAATGTTTCTTATTCACATGTCTTTATTTTAGTAATTTCAAAGTTTTAAATTTGAATTTACATCTCCCAAAATTAAGAGATAGTTGTTGCCTTAATAACTTAGGGTTCAAATCATAACCATTCCTTAAAAATCCATAACATCTGTAACTAGGCAACCTCTGAAATAAAAACTGTCCTATTGCTCATTATTAGATATTCTTTCCTTTGAAACTCTCTGCATAAATTATCTTTTGCATAACAAATACGTCAAATGTAGTGGCTTGAAATAACACACATATATTATCTTATGGTTTATGTAGGCCAGGAGTTCAGGTACAGCTTAACTGGGTCCTCTGATTAGGGTTTCATAAGTCTGAAATTAAGGTATCAGTCAGGATGAGTTGGGTTCTCATCTGAAGGCTTAACAGAGAATGGATCTACTTCCAAGCTTCTTCAGGTTGTTGGCAAAATTCATTTTCTTAAAGTTGTAAGATTCATGGCAGCTCACTTCTTCAAAGCCAGCAGTAGAGCAGGAGAGACTTCAGTATGATGGGCTGTATACTCTCATGTAATACTGTATATGTAATCAATCCCCTCTGCCATGTTTCATTGGTTAGAAGCAGGTCACAGATCTTACCAACACTCAAGGAGAAGAAATTACACAAGGGTGTCAACACATTAAGAATCATGGGGACCTCCTTAGAATCAGTCTGCCGCACTCTATATTTTCTTCTTCTGTTCAGTACTTTTATGTCTCTCTTATCTTTTAATAACATGATTTTCTGTTTATTAGATGTTTTAGCTACCTAGATTCAATGATAGCCTATTTGTGCCTTAGCATGCCTGCACTGTTTGGTGCAAAGTATATGTATCAATTCAACTTAAATAACATATAAGTTGAATTGATCACTGGATGCTATATTTTTCTGTAGAGTCTATGTTTTTCTGTGTTTAACAGATTATAAACTTTTAAAGGGCAAGAGCAATGTTTGTAACTTATTTTGCATACTAGCTAATCAGGAAAAAATCAACATTTAATATTCTTATCACTCATTAAATACACATTTTAGAACCTGAAAGCATTAAACACTTAAATTTGTAGTATGAATATAATACTGCCATCAAAATTATGTAAGTATTATACCCTGTGAGGTACATTGCATGAAAGATGCCTTGATATCTTTGGTTTTCTAGGAATCTCATGCCATTGATATTAGGGCACCATGTTTTTCTTAATTCTCTTTTCTTAACTTTGCCTGAAACATTAGCTGTTGTGGAAAGATGGCAAACATCTTAATAAGTGAAACTAAATAAGAGATGTATTTCTGGGCAAAGGTAGAGTGATGGGCCCTGGTAGAAAGATATGAGGGGAGAGAGTCTAGGAAGAAAGAGTAAGAAAGTAAAAGAATTCTGCCACTGATGAAAGGATTTGCCAAAAGGTTTCCATAGGACTTACTTTTTAAAAATATATCTTAAAGATGTTATAATGAATTAAAAATTCTATTGTCTAAGGAGTTGAAGTGACATTAAACAGATTTCCTTCAAAATGTACCTTTCAAACTCTTAGTATGCTAATGAGCATTGTTTGCATTCAAGAGGAAAATTTTAAAAAATAATTTCAACTTTTATTTTGGATTCAGGAGGTACATGTGCAGGTTTGTGTATATTGTGTGATGATGAGGTTTGGGGTACAATTGATCCTGTCACCCAGGTAGTGAGCACAGTACTCAACAGTGAGTTTTTCAACACCTGTCCCCCTCCATTACTATTGCTGCAGGAAGAGAAAACCAAATAACAATATTCTCACTAATAACTGTGAGCTAAACATTGGGTATTCACGGACATAAAGATAGCAGCAGTAGAAACTAGGGGCTACTAAAGCCTTCCCCTCTCTAGTAGCCCCTAGTTTCTATTGTTGCTATCTTTATGTCCATGAATACCCAATGTTTAGCTCACACTCATAAGTGAGAATATTTGGTATTTGGTTTTCTGTTCCTGCAGTAATTTACTTAGGATAATGGCCTCCAGCTGCATCTATGTTGCTGCAAAGGACATCATTTTGTTCTTTTTTTAAATCACTGCATAGTATTCCATGGTGTATATGTGCCACATTTTCTGTATCCAGTCACCGTTGATGGGTCTGGGTTGATTCTATGACTTTGCTATTGTGAATAGTGCTGTGATGAACATATGAGTACATGTGTTTTTTTGGCAGAACAATTTATTTTCTTTTGGATATATACCCAGTAATGGGATTGCTTTTTCAAATGGTAGTTCTCTTTTAAGTTCTTTGGGGAATCTCCAAACTTCTTTCCACAGCAGCTGCACTAATTTACATTCCCACCAAGAGTGTATAAGTATTCCCTTTTCCCTGCAGCCTCAGCAGCATCTGTCTTTCTGTGTGTGTGTGTGTGTTTTTTTTTTAAATAATAGCCATTCTGACTGGTGTGAGATGGTGTCTCATTGTGGTTTTGATTTAGATTTCTGTGATAATTAGGGATGTTCATATGCATGTTAACCATTAAATGCCTTCTTTTGAGAAGTCTCTGTTCATGTCTTTTGCACAGTTTTTGATGGGGTTATTTGTTTTTTGCTTGTTGAATTGTTTAAGTTCCCTGTAGATTCTGAACATTAGACCTTTGTTAGATGCATAGTTTGTGAATATGTTCTCCCGTTCTGTAGATTGTCTGTTTACTCTGTTGATAGTATCTTTTGCTGTGCAGAATCTCACTGGGGCTTAGAATTTGACATGAAATTTGGGTGGGGACACAGATCCAAACCATATCACTAAGAATTCCAGTATTATGTTGAATAAGAGTGGTGAAAGTGGGCATTCATGTCTTGTTTCAGTTCTCAGAGGGAATGGTTCTAGCTTTTGCCTGTTCAGAATGATGCTGGCTGTAGGTTTGTCATAGATGTCTCTTATTATTTTGAGGCATGTTGCTTCAATGCCTAGTTTGTTGAGGGTTTTTATCATGAAAGAATATTGGATTTTACAGTAATATTTTTCTTCCTGTATTGATATAATGATATGGTTTTTGTTTTTCATTCTGTTTATGTGGTAAATCACATTCATTGATTTGCCTGTGTTGAACCAAACTTGCATGTCAGGAATGAAGCCTACTTGATCATGGTGAATTAACTTTCTCATGTGCTGCTGGATTCAGTTTGCTAGTATTTCTTTTTTGGAAGACGCTTATGCCTGTGTTCATCAGGGATATTTGTCTGTAATTTTCTTTTTTCATTGTGTCTTTGCCAGGTTTTTGTGTGAGGGCAATGCTGGCTGTAGAATAAATTGGGGAGGAATCCCTCCTTCTCAATTTTTTTGGAATAGTTTCAGAACTAATATAAGCTCTTATTCATATATCTTGTAGAATTTGGCTGTGAATCCATGAGGTCTGGGACTTTTTGTGGTTGGTAGGTTTTTGATTACTGATTGAATTTTGGAATTTGATATTGTTCTGTTCAGGATTTCAATTTCTTCCTGATTCAATCTTGGGAGATTGTTTCCAGAAATTTTACATTTATTCTAGATTTTCCAGTTTGATTGCATAGAGTTGTTTATAATATTCTCTGAGTAATTACATGTGACATGGGTCTCTTAAAGACAGCAGACAGATGGCTCCTATCTTTTTATCCAACTTGCCATTTGTGCCTTTTACAGGGGTGCACTGAGGCAGTTTACATTCAAGGTCAATATTGATATGTGATGTGTTGATCCTATTGTGAGGTTACTTGTTGATCCTATTGTGAGGTTGCTTTGTAGTTTCTATTGTGTAGTTCCTTTAGCGGGTCTGTTCCTTTTTTGGTATTAGGTATCATTCTTTCATTTCCAGGTTGAGAACTCCCTTAACAATCTCCAAGAGAAAGATTTAACATGTAACTTCTCTGAAATTAGTTTTTACTGGAAATGTGTGTGTGTGTGTGTGTCAAAGAGAATTGGGAAATTTCCTGGGTGGTTAAAAAACAAGTTAAGTTGAAAGGAAAAAAACCAAAAGGACATTTAAATCCTCCATTGACGCCTACGTTGTTTGAGAGGACAACATTTAGATCATAGCCATGTGGATGTGGGTGGGAGAAGTGACACCTGGGTGCAAAAGGAAGGAATAGAAACACTTTCAAGCATCTATGTTTCCATCTTGAATTTAGTTAGCTTGAATGCAGCTTTTTCATTAGTCAGCAAATCTATGACGGAAAGGTCCATGGTCAATGTAGCAATTTGATCAAGTTTCTACTAAGTCATTTGAACAAGTAGTGAAATTATCAAAATCAGTTTTTTTTTAACTAATAACTGAATAGTTAATATCCACATGTACCCAAATGATGTTAGAAGCTAAATATGCACCTCAAATTTTAAGCTAAATTTAATTGTTTTGTATCTTGTCATCTTAATGTTGACTTCCTGTTAATCTGTTTACTGAAAAGGATATAAGGCTTTCCTATAATAGTCTAAGGTTTGTTTTACTAGGTTTAAGGACTGATGTTTTATAAACTTAAGATGGATTTTTAAAAAAAGAAACCCAAACAACTACATTTTCTAGAATGTTTATTCTAGAGAATTGTGTTTGCTGTCTTAGAGGAGTAAGCTGTGTTTGTCATAGGAGGCTGAATTTGCTCAGCCACCTTTTGAAAATTGACTTGCTGAATATAATTTTGCTTATCTAGTTAGAACTATGCAACTGATAGATGAGATCTGAAAATTCTTTTAATGTTTGAATGTTACTTAAAAGCATTCCTCTAAGCATAAATCTTTACAAGTAAATATTAATGTGTTTTTAATGGGATAACTTTAAAAAAACCAAACAAAGCAAAAAACCATTTTCTCAAAGATGATACTGAAGTTCTAAATTTAAATAAAAGAGATAATGGTGATACCCTTAATAGATAGTAAAATAAAGCAGGAGTATTTGGTATGGAGGAAATTTACCAATAACCAACGGGTAACAGCGTCAAAGAGAATCTATAAAGGTTTCCTTAGAAAAAATATTTAAATAAAATAAAGCAAGGCAGGCAAATTTTGTCAAATATACATAGAGTTTTCTATTACTGCTCTCCAGAGAAACAGAACACCATAGGAAATATATATGTGTGTGTGTGTGTGTGTGTGTGTGTGTGTGTGTGTATAAAATAAGGAATTGGCTCAAGTGATTGTGGAGGCTCAGTCCCATGATGTGCCATTTGCAAACTGGAGACCCAGGAAAGCCAGTGGTGTAATTTGAAGGCCTGAGAGAAATGTTGGTGTAGACTGCAGTTGTAGTCTTAAGGCCTGAGGTCCAGGAATGGTGAGCACAGTAGCAGATTGATGTTCAGCGTATGCAGTCAGGTAGAGGAAGAGGGAATCCAACTTTCCTCTGCTGTTTTGTTTTATGCAGGCCTTCATGCTGAGGAGGGCCATCCGCTTTACTCAGCCCACCAATGTAAGTGCTAATATCTTCCAGAAACACCCTCGCAGACACACCCAGAGACAATGTTTAATCAGATATTGAGATATTCCATAGCCCAGTCAAATTGACATGTAAAGTGGACTAAAAAAAGGTTCTTAGAAAAGTCTTTCAGTAGACAATCTGGATGGGATTGTGGAAGGGCTCAATGAGTGGAAGGGCTCATTTTTAACATTTTAACAGTTCTTTTAACAACAACTGAAGAAAAACAAGAATGAAATTCCTAAGTGTGTGCAATGTCAAAGTTAAGATATATCTCTTATGATGTGGTGACTTGTAAAAAATTATTTGAAGACGTCAATTACTGGAACTCACAAATGCTAACATTCCAAACATTTGAAAACCTCTATTTCATAGTCCTTTCTTTTGACAAATGAGTGAATGAAGAGATTTGGAGGTGGGTATGGGCAGCATGCAGTATTGAGTTTTGAAATTTAAAAATGTTTGCAGGGGATTTCCTAGGAAGAGTATGAAGAAGAGTATGAATAAGAGTAGAAAATTGAGATGCATAGTGTCATCTCATACACAGTTTGTACCTAAATCTTCCCATTTGTCCCAGGAATATTTTCTTTTCTAAAGCAAGGACTCAATTTAATTTTATATATTACATTTTTTTGTGCTTTTTCACAACTTTCAGTCTGGAGCAATTCTTTCAGTTGCTTTGTTGTTTCAATGGTCTTAATCTTTTTTGAGTAATTTAAAACTTGTAGAATTTTTCAGAATTTTTCTGATGCTTTCTTCATGATGTCCTTTAATTAGTTCCTCTATCTCTATATTGACTGCTAACAAACTGGAAGGTAGCTCACTGAGTCTAGAAGATTGATGAGGTTCAGGTTAAAAATTATGACACTTCATAGTTGATGTAGAATACTTCATATTGCATAACACATCTGGAGGGATATAGTATCAAGTTGTCTCTCTATTCATGATGCGAAATTCTGTCACTCAGTTAAGGGGCCAAGCATTAGGCCATTCCATTGTAAAGCTGGTATTTTCTTTCAGCAATCATTAAGCAATCTGTGGAGTGATACATGTTAGGAGACTATTCTTCATAGGACTCTTCTCTTTCTGCCCCTTATGCAAGCAGAGGATTGATTGTTTTCACTCTGGGCTGTCTTTTCAAATATATTTGTATAGCAAACTGCCTTGGAAGATTGTGACAATATCCCCTTCTGGAACAAAAGGCAGATTTATTTCCTGTCCAAGATAATAAAGATAAAATCTCCTTCTAAGGCAAAAGTTGAGTAGGTTTGCTAGGAGTCCCTTTTTCCTAGCCCAAGAATCAAACCCACTGTATGTATAGCATGCACCTGGATTAATCTGAACACCATAAGGAACAAAGGAAAATAAATGCAAACAGTAAGCTAATGTTTCCTGCTGTGCTGAATAATAGTCATTTTACTCTGACCTAGGAGTGTTGTGTCTTTTCCAGTACCCACTAAATTGGCAGGTTAACAGCCTACAAGCAGCATGATATCTCAGGTACTTCACAGTTCTTGACTGCAATTATACTCACTATCAATTTTTTTCTATGATGAAATTTTAAAATTATTGCTTCTGCATTTTTAGTTGACATTCATTCTTCTATAAAAAGGACCCTCTTGTTTTCCTCTCTTAAAATTTTCTTTTTTATGTCACTGTAGGCTCCCTGATTTTTATTTATTAAAAAACATAAAATAAATAAAAAGTTTTCTTCAAAGAGTCTTGGTTCCTTGAATGGAAATTAGTATTTAGAAATTAAAATCTAAGCTCTAGGTATTTCTAGGCCTTATTATTAATGAATTAGAAAATATAATCTTAAAAATTATGAATTTATGTTGATATTTCCATTTTAAGTTTAAATTTAATGTTATAGGGTTTTCCTCCTAAAATCTTTTATTTTATGTTTGCATCTTTGTCTCTTTTTTTGATTATTTATTTATTTTTAATTTTTTAACTTTTAAGTTCATGGGTACATGTGCAGGTTTGTTACATAGGGAAACTTGTGTCATGAGGGGTCATTGTATAGATTATTTCATCACTCATGTATTAAGCCTAGTACCCGTTAGTTATTTTTCCTGATCCTCTCCCTCCTCCCACCCTCCACCCTCCAATACCCAGTGAGTGTTATTCCTCTCTATGAGTCCATGTGTTCTCATCAGTTAGCTCCCACTTATAAGTGAGAACATGCAGTTTTTAGTTTTCTGTTCCTGCATTAGTTTGCTAAGGATAATGGCCTCCAGCTCCAAACATGTCCCTGCAAAGGACATAATCTCATTTTTCTTCATGGCTGCATAGTATTCCATGGTATATATGTACCACATTCTTTTTATCCAGTCTATCATTGATTGGTATTTAAGTTGATTTCATGCCTTTTCTGTTGTGAATAGTGCTGCAATAAGCTTATGTGTGCATGTGTCTTTATAACAGAATGATTTATATTCGTTTGGGTATATAACCTGTAATGAGATTGCTGGCAGAGTGATATTTCTGTCTTTCGGTCTTTGAGGAATTGCCACACTGTTTTCCACAATGGCTGAACTAATTTACACTGCCACCAACAGTGTATAAGCATTTCTTTTTCTCCATAAACTTGCCAGTATGTACTATTTTTGACTTTTTATTAATAGCCATTTGACCAGTGTTAGATGGTATCTTGTGTTTTTGATTTGTATTTCTCCAGTGATCAGCAATGTTGAGTGTTTTTTTCCTATGATTGTTGACTGCATGTATGTCTTCTTTTGAAAACTGTCTGTTCATGTCCTTTGCCCACTTTTTTATGGGGTTGTTTGCTTTTTTCTTGCAAATTTTTAAGTGTTTCATATAGATGCTGGATATTAGAGCTTTTCAGATGTGTAGTTTGCAAACATTTTCTCCCATCTGTAGGTTGTCTGTTTACTCTGTCGATGGTTTCTTTTGCTGTGCAGAAGCTCTTTAGTTTAATTAGATCCCATTTGTCAATTTTTGCTTTTGTCGCAATTACTTTTGGCATCTTTGTCACGAAATCTTTGACTGTGCCTATGTCCTGAATGGTATTGCCTAGATTTTTTTCTAGGGTTTTTATAGTTTGGGGTTGTACATTTAAGTCTTTAATCCATCTTGAGTTAATTTTTGTGTATAGTGTAAGGAAGTGTTTTAATTTCAATCTTCTGCATATGGCTTGCCAGTTATCCCAGCACCATTTATTCAATAGAGAATTCTTTCCTCATTGCTTGTCTTTGTCAGGTTTGTTGAAGATCAGATGGTTGTTGTAGGGGTGTGGTCTTACTTCTGGGTTCTCTATTCTGTTCCATTGGTCTATGTGTCTGTTTTTGTACCAGTACCATGCTGTTTTGGTTACTGTAGTCCTGTAGTATAATTTGAAGTCAGGTAGTATGATGCTGCCAGCATTGTTATTTTGCTTAGGATTGCCTTGGCTATTCAGGCTCTTTTTGGTTCCATGTGAATTTTAAAATAGTTCTCTCTAGTTCTGAGTAGAAGGTCAATGATAGCATGTTAGAAACAGCATTGAATCTATAAATTGCTTTGAGCAGTATGGCCATTTTAACAATATTGATTCTCCTATCCATGAGCATGGAGTGTTTTTCCGTTTGTTTGTGTCATCTCTGATTTATTTGAGCAGTGGTTTGTAGTTCTCCTTGAAGAGGTCCTTCACTTCCCTTGTTAGCTGTATTCCTAAGTATCTTATTCTTTTTTTGTAGCAATTGCAAATGGGAGTTTGTTCATGATTTAGCTCTCTGCTTGCTAGTCGTTGGTGTATAGGAATGCTAATGATTACTGCACATTGATTTTGTATCCTGAGACTTTGCTGAAGTTGTTTATCAGTTTAAGAAGCTTTTGGGCTGAGACTATCGGGTTTTCTAGATACAGGATGGTATAGTCTGAAAACAGGGATAGTTCGACTTCCTCTCTTATTTGGCTATGCTTTATTTGTTTCTCTTTCTTAATTGCTCTGGCCAGAACTTCCAATACTATGTTGAATAGGACTGGTGAAAGAGGGCATCCTTGTTTTGTGTAAGTTTTCAAGGGGAATGCTTCCAGCTTTTGCCTATTTAGTATGATGTTGGCTGTGAGTTTGTCATTTGTGGCTCTTATTATTTTGGGGTATGTTCCTTAAATACCTAGTTTATTGAATTTTTAACATGAGTGGATGTTGAATTTTATTAAAAAGTTTTTCTGCACCTATTGAAATAATCATGTGATTTTTGTCTTTAGTTCTGTTTATGTAATAAATCAGATTTATCGATTAGAGTATGTTGAATCAACTTTGCATTCTTATACTTTCAGTCTTAATAAACTTTTCTTCAGTCATGAATTCTAAATTCTCTTAAGTATCTTTTTGAGTCTCAGGATGCCTCATTCTGGACCTCTTGATGGCTCCACAGGCTGACCATTCTAGCCACAAACATGCAGGTCTTACCTTCTAAGATCTTATCCAAGATGTTTTCCTTGTAGGAACATGGTCGGCAGGCTGAGAAAAGCTTTATTCAACTAATTTCAATTGTGAATCAAGGCTCCTAAACTTAACTGCACTGACTCTACTCATTACCCTTTCATTTCTAAAATATCAAAGCAAGCACCTGATTGGTTTGCCTGTTTCCAGTCTTGTCTCTGTAGACAAGATTATTTTTAATAACAGTGATTTAATTGTCCTATTGTATTTATACAAATCAGAGACAGGGTTGATTTTTAGGTGGTACAATTATTTTATTCACTACTAAGAAAGAAGTTTAGCCATTAAAATAATGACTCAATTTTTAGCACTGAAATTTCTATTTTCTATGAAAATGTCTTTTAAATTTAATGAGACATAGGGTTACATCATATATCACTACAGAGTCATAAGATTAAAGTTTGGTTTCTGGTCTGACATGTAAACAGTTTGGAAGGTTTCTGGTCTGACATGTAAACAGTTTGGAAGTTGTTAGTCATATTCTAACAAGAAAAATTTGAACAGGCTGGGCACAGTGGCTCATACCTGTAATCCCAGCACTTTGGGATGCTAAGGTGGGTGGGTCACCTGAGGTCAGGAGTTCAAGACCAGCTTGACCAACATGGTGAAACCCCATATCTACTAAATACAAAAAATTGGTGAGGCATGGTGGTGCATGCCTGTAATCCCAGCTACTTGGGAGGCTAAGGCAAGAGAATCGCTTGAACTCAGGAAGTGGAGGAATCTTGGCAGTGAGCCAAGATTGTGCCACTGCACTCCAGCTTGGGCAACAGAGTGAGACTCTTTCTTGAACAAAAAAATAAAAAATGAAAAATAAAAAAAGAAAGAAAAGAAAAAAAAGAAAAAGCTCAACAAACTGAAAATCAACAACTGTTTTTAAATCCCTCATGAAATTATTGACACAGGTCAAACTGCTACTCTAAAAACTAGAGAGATTGGCAGATACAGAGATCAGAGAGCTTACTGGGAACAGAAGCCATGTCTGGAGACTTAAATTTAAACACTTAAAAGATGATTAAATAATTGCTGAAGGCTGAAAGATTAAAAACCCTGGGAGCCCAGGTTTTGGAGGGCAATACCCATACTTTTATGAGTTTTACCTCCAGGAGCTTCATCAAGCTCTCAGGGTGAAGGTCAGAGGAAAATTACCTCATGCTTCTAATACCAAGAAGAGAAGGGTAACTATTTTGAAATATACCTAGAGTGTTCTGTGCCCTCAAAGGAAACTATTTTATCAGCTTCTAATCAATGTGAGTTTTACCAGAGCTTAATAAACCTATGAGGGAAAGTAAATACCCAACTCCTGCACCCTCTAGTCTTCTTTCTCATGTGAGGCAGAAAAAGCTAGAAAGTATGTGCAAAGATCACAGTCTAGGGGCATAGTCTCAATAAAAGACTAAGACATGGTAATAAGATTGTAGAGTACTTCCTTCCCTCCACCCCCACCATATCAATAGGGCTCCTGTATAACCTGAGATTGTAGCTGAGAGAAATTTCAGAGCACAAACTCTATTTAAGAAGGAGTCTCTAGAGAAGCCCAAAGACAACAAGGAAGAGAGAAACAAAGACACTAGAGGAAATGTTAGTCTCTGATACCTATAGGTACAGCAAATAGTAAACACAGTCTAATTCCTATACAGATAAACATAAAACCTCACTCTAAAAGGCCGTATGCCTCAGTTCCTTCAATCTGATAAAATGTCTAGCTGTTAAAAATAATTACAAGGTATACTAAAAGGCAAAAACAAAGCAAAACAAAAACAACAACAAACAAAACACAGTCCAAACAGACAAACCAAACAACAGAACCCAATTTAGATATGGTGGAGATTTTGGAATTATACTGGGAAATCAAAATGGAAAATATGGACAACATGTCGGAACAGATGGGTAACATAAGCTGAAAAATGGAAACTCTAAGAAATAATAGAAAGAAAATGCTAGCAATAAGCAACACTAGCAGAAATGAAGAATGCCTTTAATGGGCTCATGAGTAGAAATTCACATTTATATGGAAGAATAACCAGTGAACTTGAAAATATGTACGTAGAAATTTTCATAACTGAAATGCAGTGAGAAAAAAATAAGGAAAATGATGGAAGAGAACATTCAATAAGTGTGAGACAACTACAAGAGGTGTAACATATGAGTAATGGCATTACCAGAGGAGAAGGAAGAAAGAGAAAGAAGAATAAATATTTGAAATAGTAATGACCGAGAATTTTCCAAACTTAATGACAGACAGCAAACCACAGATCCATGAAATTTAAACTCATGAAGCTCAAATCATGAACATCAAGCAGCATAAATACAAAAAAAAAAAAAAAACAAAACCCTATATTTAGGCATATAATATTCAAACTGAAGAAAATCTAGGATATTAGGCATATCATATTCAAACTGAAGTAAACCTAAGATAATAGACACATTGTATTCAAACTGAAGAAAATCTGATAAAAAGCAGAAAACATTTTACCTAGAGAGGAACAAGGATAAAACTTTTATCAGACTTCTCTTCAGAAACCATTTAAGCAAGAAGAGAGTAGAGTGAAATATTTAAAGTGTTGAAAGGAAAAAAGACAACCTAGAATTCTGACTTCAGCAAAGGTAAAGGTAAAATAAAGATTTTCTCAATCAAACCAAAATTGGGGAAATTTTTACTAATAGACGTGCCTTACAAGATATATTAGTTTTTTTAGAGAAAGGAAAATAACACAGATCAGAATATTTTATCTGCATAAAGAAAGAGTGTTATAAAAGGAATAAATTAAAGTGAAATAGAATCTTGTATTTTTTAGAATTGATCTAACCAATAACATTTGTTTAAAACAATAACAACAATATATAGCTTATGGATAAGTGAAATGAATGACACCAATGTTCTAAGGGATGGGAGGGAGAACTGGGAATACTTTATTATAAGGTACTCTTACTACCCATGAAGCAGTATAGTGGTATTTGAAAAGAGACTTCGATTGTGAAAATTATTTTATAATCTGTGTAATATCAATTATCTATTGTTTTAAAAAAGGCAAAATAAGGTATTTCTACACCTTCTTCATATTCAAGGCCAAGTCCCCGATCACTTTTCAATTCAGTCTCTTATACAAACAGTTTGGTCCTTCCAGTTATCAATAACATGGTGATGCAATGTATCTTAAAGGAAGTCATAGAACCAAAAACCAAATTGTGCTGGCATTTAACATGGCTTTGGAATTACTATATGTAGTTAATGTACCTTGGACTCTTCCTTTAGGAATTCTGGAATGCTGCTGAATTTGTCTGATGCACCACCTTCTAACTCCTTCCCACATCCATTTGGTTCTTGGGTATAAAAGGAGTGGTGCTCTTATTGTGCCCAGGTTTTGCTTTTATACTGCTGAAACCTATTCTATAAGTTTTAATTCATGCACTATTAATATTTGCACATACAGAGGCAATGATGACTGCTTGATCCTCACATGATACCAATAATTGTAAGATACATTCTAATTTTAGAAATATTAAAATTTAGAAAAAAGAGTTCATTGCAGAATTGATGAAACAAAGTAAATTATTTGGATGACTCTTGCGCTTAAACTTCCTGTATTAATCTTTTTTCATGCTGCTGATAAAGAGATACTCAAGACTGGGCAATTTACAAAAGAAAGAGTTTAATGGACTTACAGTTCCATGTGGCTGGAGATGCCTCACAATCATGGTGGAAGGCAAGGAGGAGCAAGTAATATTGTACATGGATGACAGCAGGCAAAGAGAGAGCTTGTGCAGGGAAACCCCTCCTTATAAAACCATCAGATCTCTTGAGACTTATTTACTATCATGAGAACAGCATGGGAAAGATCGGTCCCCATGATTCAATTACCCCCAACTGGTCCCTCCCACAACACCTGGGAATTCAAGATGAGATTTTGGTGGTGACACAGCCAAACCGTATCATTCTGCCCCTGTCCTCTCCCAAATCTCATGTCCTCATATTTAAAAACCAATCATGCCTTCCCACAGTCCAACAAAGTCTTAAATTATTTGGGCATTAATTCAAATGCACAGTCCAAAGTCTCATCTGAGACAAGGCAAATTCCTTCCATGTTTGAGCCTGTAAAATAAAAAACAAGTTAGTTACTTCCTAGATACAATGAGGGTACAGGCATTGGGTAAATATAGCCATTCCGAAGGGGAAACATTGTCCAAAACAAAGGGGATGCAGGTCCCATGCAAGTCCAAAATCCAGCGGGGCAATCAAATGTTAAAGCTCCAAAGTAATCTCCTTTGACTCCATGTCACATCCAGGTCACACTGATGCAAAAAGTGGATTCCTATGGTCTTGGGCAGCTCCACCCCCATGACTTTGCAGGGTACAGCCCCACTCCTAGCTGCTCTCACAAGCTGGCATTGAGTGTCTTCAGCTTTTCCAGGCACACAGTGCAAGCTGTTCATGGATCTACCATTCTGGGGTCTGCGGGATGGCAGCCTTCTTCTCTTGCAGCTCCACTAGGTAGCACCTCAGTGGGGACTCTGTGTGGCAGCTCCAACCCCACATTTCTCTTCTGCACTGCCCTAGCAGAGGTTCTCCATGAGTGCCCCCCACCTACAGTAAACTTCTACTTGGACATCTAGGCATTTCCATACATCCTCTGAAACCTAGGTGGAGGTTCCCAAACCTCAATTCTTGATTTCTCTGCATGTGCAAGCTCAATACCATGTGGGAGCTGCCAAAGCTTGGGGCTTGCACCCTCTGAAGCTGCACCCTGGGCGATACCTTGGCCCCTTTTAGTCATGGCTGGAGTGACTGGGACAAAGGGTACCAAGTCCCTAGGCTGCACACAGCAGAGGGACCCTGGGCCTGGCCCACAAAACCATCTTTTCCTCCTAGGCCTCCAGGCCTGTAATGGGAGGGGCTGCTGTGAAGACCTCTGACATGCCCTGAAGACATTTTGATCCTTGTCTTGGTGATTAACATTTGGCTTCTCATTACTTATGCAAATTTTTGCAGCCAGCTTGAATTTCTCCTCAGAAAATGGGATTTTATTTTCTATTTCATTGTCAAGCTGCAAATTTTCCACACATGCTCTATTTCCCTTTTAAAACTTAATTCCTTTAACAGCACCCAAGTCACCTCTTGAATGCTTTGCTGCTTAGAAATTTCTTCTGCAATATACCCTAAATCATCTCTCTCAAGGTCAAAGTTCCACAAATCTCTCTAGTAGGGGCAAAATGCCACCAGTCTGTTTGCTAAAACATAACAAGAGTTACCTTTGCTCCATTTCTCAACAAGTTCTTCATCTCCATCTGAGACCGTATCAAACTGGATTTAATTGTCCATATCATTACCAGCATTTTGGTTGAAGCCATTCAACAAGTCTCTAGGGAGTTCCAAACTTTCCCACATTTTCGTTTCTTCTTCTGAGCCCTCCAAACTGTTCCAACCTCGGCCTGATACCCAGTTCCAAAGTTGCTTCCACATTTTTGGATATCTTTTCAGCAGTGCCTCACTCTGTTGTTACCAATTTACTCTATTAGTCTGTTTTCAGGCTGCTGATAAAGACATACCTAAGACTGGGCAATTTACAAAAGAAAGAGGTTTAATGGACTTATAGTTCCATGTGGCTGGGGAGGCCTCACAATCATGGTAGAAGGCTAGGAGGAACAAGTCACGTCTTACATGGATGGCAGCAGGCAAAGAGAGAGAGAACTTGTGAAGAGGAACTCCCATTTTAAAAACCATCAGATCTCATGAGACTTATTTACTATCATGAGAACAGAATGGGAAAGACCTGCCCCCATGATTCAATTATCTCTCACTGGATCCCTCCCGCAACAGATGGGAATTCAAGATGAGATTTTGGTGGGGACACAGCCAAATCAAATCATCTCCCCAGTTGATTATGTGCTGAGCACTGTGATTTCCCAGTTCGATCTTCTATAAAGGAAGTCTTTGCTGCCCAGCTCGTGGGAGTGCTCAGAGGACAGTCTGCAGCTGTCCATCCATCTGGGGACTTCATAGTTGCAAAGAGACCCCATGTGCCAAGATAATTCCCCTTTCAGAGTGGCCCACATCCACTGACCGATGGAGATAGGAGTATAAAGGCCTAGCTATATCTGTTCAGCATGTGACCACTGTTATTGGCCATGTTAGCTCCCTGTGGGGTTGGCTGAAGATGTTGGATCTTGCAGTCCAACTTCTCACTTAGCCCAATTTTGCCTCCCTCCCTACTTCCCACCAGTATTAATCCCAAGGACATTCCCTAATAATCCTCTTATATATTGAACTTTATCTTGGAATCTACTTCCTAGAAAATTCAAAATATAACAGCTTTCTATGGCACTTAGAAAAAAAGTCAAAACTTTGCTGGGTGCAGTGGCTCACACCTGGAATCCCAACACTTTGGGAGGCCAAGGCTAGTGGATCAATTACAGTCAGAAGGTTGAGACCTGCCTGGCCAACATGGCAAATACCTGTCTCTACTAAAAGTACAAAAATTAGCTGGGGTGATGGGACATGCCTGTAGTCCCCGCTACTTGGGAAGCTGAGGCATGAGAATCGCTTGAATCTGGGAGGTAGAGGTTGTAGCACACTGAATTGCAGTCTGGGTGACAGAGTAAGACTGTCTCAAAACAAAACAAACAAAAACAAAAAACAAAGCTCAACAAAACTCTTTCCAGGGAACATACAGTTTTCCCCCTACTTCTTAGCTTCATCTCCTGCCACTATCTCCCTGGATTCCCAGGTTCTAGACATACTCACTGCTATAAACTCAACTGTGTCACCCTCAAAATTTACATGTAGAAGCCCTAACCTTTAATATGATGGTACTTGGAGATGCGGCCATTGGGAAGGATTAGACTTGGATGAAGTTACCAGGATGGGGTGCTCATGATGGGATTAGTGCCCTTATAAGAAGGGACACCAGAAAGCTTACTTCCTCTCTTTCTCTCTGTCCAGTGGGTACACAACAAGAAGGCAACCATGAGCAAGCCAAGAAGTTCCCCCTCAAGGGGGAACCAAAAGGCTGGCTGGTACCTTGATATTGGACTTTCCAGCCTACAGAATGGTGAGGAATAAATTCCTGTTATTTAAGCCATACCATTTTCTGGTATTTCGTTATAGCATGCTAAGCTAACATACCACCTGCTTTCTACTTTTTGAAAATGTCAAGCTCATTCTCTCTTCTCCCCACTGTTCTTTGCTATGTGTTATTCTTTCTGTTTATGCAGGTCTCCTCTTGGGTGGTGCTTGTTTAGCAAGATCTCTGACCACCACATTCAAATTAGCGCCACTCTCTTATTCTCTTCATAACATTTATAGCACTTATATTAAATCAACCAAATTACTATATTTGATTGTTAATTAATTTGTCACTTATCGGACTGTTTCCCTTACCTCCCTACATAAGAATATCAGTTCCATGAAAGCATGCCATGGTAGCTTAACAAATATTTGTTGAATGAATGAATGAATGAATGAATCATGATTTAGAAAGATAAATACATATATGCTACCACCACCCCACATAGTCTCCTTCTAGGTGATCTGAGAGACCTGAGAAGACTGTTGCTTTAAGCCATGATTCTCTCAGATCTGGCTTGGCTTAGAAGAAGGTATGTACAAGACCTAATCATTAGCTATTTTATTTCTGTCATTGTTGTGAAGTGCTTGCCCAGTTAAGGTTTAAACACCAATTAGAAGATGCTGCAACAGCCATATTGTGAATTTCTCAGGGCGGTCTGAAAATTAACCCAGTATTTGGGGTGGCAGATGTCACTCAAACTGGGTTGTTTATTTAAAGGGTCCTCCTGAAGAAAGCAGTCTGGCCTGGATATCTTTCAGACTGGATTGGAACGAGTCCTGGCCCTTCTCCTTCTGGTGGTTACTGTTCTGAAAGACATCCAATTGCAGCACTCTACAAATAGTTTAGTGAAAAATGCCGAGAGTGTCTCTTTATCTTTATCTTGTGTTCTTGCTAAACTGACTGAGTTCAATATCAGCTTCTGGAAAGCATTCTAATAATCTCCAAAGTGTTTAAGAAGCATTACTCACATTATCACAGAAACATGTCTTGCTCCAGAAATGTATTTACTGTTCTTTTTAGAAACACAGATGCATTGTAGGTAAATAATACAAAACAGTTACTTTCTTGCCAAGGGAAATGCTGTTTTTGTATTTATCTGTTTAAGGAGCAAATGAAATCACTCATGCTAGAGGAAGATGTATGATAGATGAAGATCTTAGACTTGCTCACTTCTTAATCTCTATATTTTTTCATAACTGTATTTTCCAGTTTATCCTTTTTTTGGTTTAACTGTGGAAGTCCTATCTTCTTTTAAGTCAGCCCGGTTTTAACAAACAAAAATATATTACCTTAACTTTTCCATGGTTAGGAGTCATGGCTTCTGTTAATTTACCATCTGGCAGCATGTTGGGAAAAAAATAAGTTTGTGTAAGTCTTGGAATGAGGAATTTAATGTCTCAGCATTTAGAGATTGTCTATTACTTTATAAAGTTTTAACTTGTTTGAAATATCAAATTGTGAATGATTACCCTTTGATGACAGAGAATTTGAATGAATTAACAGTGGCAGCAAAGAGCATGCTTCCTCTTGCTTTCTTCCCTCTATTTCATGATATAACAGCCATACCATTTACAATTAGATGGTCATTTTCAAAATGGCAATGTTTTTGGTTTTTTTTTTTGAGACATAGTCTCTGTCACTAAGGTTGGAGTGTGGTGGCTTGATCATGACACGCTGCAGCCTTGAACTCCTAGGCTCAAGTTATCCTCCCGCCTCAGCCTTCCTACTAGCTGGTACTACAGGCTGCCACCACCATGCCTGGCTAATTTTTTTTGTGTGTGTGTATATATATGTAGTAGATATGGGGTTTCATCATGTTTCCCAGGCCAGTCTTGGACTCCTGAGCTTAAGCAATCCTCTTGCCTCGGCCTCCCAAAGTGCTGGTATTACAGGCGTAAGTCACTGCATGTGGCCTAGAATGGCCATGTTTTAAGTATGCTGACTCACTCTTGTTGCACCTCAACTACACATGCATGATTTAATGTATCTCCTGCGGTTGAAGCAATTTAACCTTCAAGTTATTGATGAAAATCTATAAAACACTTAACATGAGCCAAGTGCCTGGCCCATGGTATGTACTCAAGAAATGAATATTCAGTGAATGTGCCTTACTTCTTTAATTCTGTTTCCAATATTGAAATTGCATATAAATTCCACTGAGACTCACTGCTCTGGAGGTTAGGGTGGGGAGAAGCATTTTCAATCAGGATCTTCCTAGTGTATTTGTCAAAGAGCTCTAAGTGAAGTCAAAGCAGCAGGCTAGGGCAGAAACCCTTGATATTGTTATTGGATTCATCTTGGATATATAAGGAGGGGAAAGTAGTTTAATGTGGGAGTTCTGCTGATTCTCACAGGAGCTTTTCTCTTCTGTGCATAGGCCTAGAGTCTATGGAGACCCGGGTGTTTGAGTTGGTTTGAAATGAGTGTGCAGATTTCTGAGCCCCAGGCATTTCTTGTTCTACTGTGTAGTTTCATAGAGAAAATCCAAGAATGAGCCAGTGGAAGGTTTTGAGGTTGATGGGAGCTACATTTTGGGCTCAGCTGTATGAGAATAGGGAACAGTAAGAATTGCTGGCCCACTGATGTGGTATTGAATCTGTGTGGCATATGTTATCTGACATCACAGTCCTGGAACACTCCTAATGGCTGCCAGAAAAATATAAAATCTAATGGAAAAGTAACCCACTGAAGCAGAATGAATCAGCTGTTCATTCCTCCTTTATTGGAATTTATCTTAAAAATGGAAATTAAACCTGAATGCATATAATTTAAAAACTCAAAGCAAGAAATAGAAAAGCTTTTAAAGGATCGTTAATCTGTCCCTCTTGCATATCTAGTTAGTTACATAGATTTTATGAAATAATTTGGAATATAGATGAATCTTTAATTTACAGTTGTTCTTTTTTGAAGAGATCTATTGTTCTCATCTAAACAGTTCAATGTTTCATTGACACTCATTAATCTCTGTTACATCCTGTGAGTTAGGTAAGTGGAAAATGTTTTCCTTCCACTTGTACAACACAAAGTCCTATGGTGAACTCCTCTGTGAATTTCCACATTCACCCACTGGGCGTAGAAGCTAAGTATCCATTAGCTGTGCACTCCACCTCCCTCTTCATCTCTCTACCTGAATCAGGGACGGTTCACTTTTTATGAAAAACTGGTTTTGGCATGGGATCATGATTAACATATTTGCATGATTGTTGCCGGCACAGAGCATGATGGTTAGACATGTGCACTGCATTTACCTCTTGCAAAAGGTGGAATAATGTAAATGACATATAATCATAAGACTGATATGAAGATTAAGTGGGATTTATAGAAAACATCAAAGTTCCTGGCACACGCTAAGTGTTTCATATGAATGTTCACCAGAAATCCCGATACTAATGGTCTAGAGCTGGCTGTACTTTCTAAAGATGTTAATTGGGTTTTAAAGTTTTAAGTATTTTTAAAATTATAATGTCTTAGTTCAGGCTGCTATAACCCAATACCATGGACTGGATGGTTTCAGCAACAGAAATTTATTTTTCATGGTTCTGAAGGCTGGGAAGTCCAAGATCAAGGTGCCAGAAAATCTGGTATCCTGGTGTGCAGATGGCTGATTTCTTGTATCCTTACAGAGTAGAGAGTAGAGAGCTAGAGCAAGCTCTCAAGTATCTTTTTCTAGGGGCACTAGTCCCATTCATGAGAGTTCTACCCTCATGACCTGTGTACCCACTAAAGTCCCCACCTCCAAATTACCATCACATTGAAGATTTGGATTTCAATATGTGTATTTTGAAGGGACATATCCAGTTCATGTGAAAAGAATAAATTTCTTCATTTGAATATAATACATAGAAAGCACATTGCAATAGAATATGAATAGTCTCTTTTTTTTTTTTTTTTTGAGATGGAGTCTCACTCTGTTGCCCAGGCTGGAGTGCAGTGGTGCAATCTTGGCTCACTGCAACCTCCAACTCCCGGGTTCAAGCAATTCTTCTGCCTCAGCCTCCGGAGTAGCTAGGACTACAGGTGTGCACCACCACGCATGGCTAATTTTTGTATTTTTAGTAGAGATGGGGTTTCACCATATTGGCAAGGTTGGTCTGGAACACCTGACCTTGTGATCCACCTGCCTCAGCCTCCCAAAGTGCTCTGGGATTACGAGTGTGAGTCACCGTGCCTGGCCATCTCTTTTCTTTTCTTTTTTTTTTTTTTTTTTTGAGACGGAGTCTCGCTCTGTCACCCAGGCTGGAGTGCTGTGGCCGGATCTCAGCTCACTGCAAGCTCCGCCTCCCGGGTTCACGCCATTCTCCTGCCTCAGCCTCCCGGGTAGCTGGGACTACAGGCGCTGCCACCTCGCCCGGCTAGTTTTTTGTAGTTTTTTTTTTTTTTTTAGTAGAGACGGGGTTTCACCGTGTTAGCCAGGATGGTCTCAATCTCCTGACCTCATGATCCGCCCGTCTCGGCCTCCCAAAGTGCTGGGATTACAGGCTTGAGCCACTGCGCCCGGCCTCTTTTCTTAATATTATATTATACTGTTTGTCTATTGTCTTTCACCATTTCACATGATCAGTGACTTCCCAAAAATTTCAATTGAAAGGAGTGTGTAGTGAACTTGAGAGTATAGGACAATGAGATATGTAACTGCCCATGTTCCATTGCTACTTTGAGCAGAATCCTTGGGAAACACTATGGCGTGATGGAGAAAACACCATCTGGGGAGTCAGATGACCTGCTCTCCATCCCAGCTCATCAGGGAGTCTCTGAGACAAACACTTATCAGGTTAGAATTTGAAGCTCTTTATCTGTAAGTTAGAAAAAATGATAATACTTGCTGTATAAACCTCATGAGGTTGCTGTAATGTCCCAATGAGATAATATATGGCAAAGTTCTCTGGAAACTCTAACCATTTTAAAAGTAAAAGCATCACTGTGGGTGGAGACTCATAAGTAGATTCTTCTTAAAAAACATAGTCAAAAGTAAGTGGTTGTTTTAGGGAATCTTCCACATATGATGACATTATTCACTACTGTCATTTGAAATTTTACAAAACAAGTTATTAGTTTATTGATACATTAAGCAATTTTAATCTGTTTTCACTTTATGAGATCCCAACTTTAGTGACCTTTTAAACCAGAAACTTCTACCATATTACTGGGAAAAGTGAGAAATCTAGTTCATAGATTTAAAACAGTTGTAATTTTAGCTAACTCTGAATACAAATGTACAGGAGACATTGTAGTTTCAATTGCCCAATACCTAGCATTAGAAAGTAAAAATTTAGAACAAATTCCTAGATGGTATGTTAATAATGAATAAAGCTTGATTCTTTTTTTTTTTTTTTTTGAGACAGAGTCTCACTCTGTTACCCAGGCTGGAGTGCAGTGGTGCGATCTTGGCTCATTGCAACCTCTGCCTCCCAGGTTCAAGCGACTCTCCTGCCTCAGCCTCCCAAGTAGCTGGGACTACAGGCACATGCCATCACATCCAGCTATTTTCTACTAAAAATATAAAGCTTGATTCTTAACTGAATAATGTATAACAGTGTTAGAACACACAGATGTCTATGTTAGGATTAATAAATGGTGTTGAATTATCAGACTGCAAAACAAATTGCTGTGATTTTTGGAGACACAAATGTTATTAGCTTGTATGTGTTAGAAATACTGTGCATCTATATACCATGCTTTCATTCAACAAATATTTTTCTGATCACGTTCTATATGGCCAGCACCGTGTTAAGTCCTAGGGATACAGAGGAATACATAGTACCGTCCCTCTACTTTGTTGGTTTTAACCAAGGTAAATCATGGAGTGTGTTTAAAAAATTGTATATACTTCTAGGATTCAGATTCAGTAGCCTGCAGTGCAAACTGGGAAAGTAGAGTAAGAAACACATCACTCATAATAGAAACAGCTTCCCTGAGATTTTGATGTGTCACTCTGGTTAATAATCACCAATCATCATCACTAATAGGTGGGGACAGACACAGCATGGTAAAAACAATTTCTGAGATGTGGACAGGATATTAGGGAAAGCCAAGTAGGGGCATTTCATGTGTCCTCAGAGGGAGCTGAGTAAGGATGGATTCTGGGGAAGGTGACTCCTAACCTTTCCAAATATTTTTTCTAATCACAAACCTAATGCAGTAAACCAGTGAAGAACACGAGAAGTAAAAGTCATCCATTATTTATAGTTTTGATATTCTTAAATTTTGCTATTACATATATAGAGTAAATTTTCTTTTCTTAACTATTCCATTTTTAATTGTATAGATTTTTGAATTTAAGATCTTTAATCACTCTGTAATTCAGGGAAATATGTCATAATTACCTTCAAGTATTTCTCTCGTCTATTTCTTTGTCATTTCTGGGACTTTCATTATGTATATGTTGGCATCAAATTCTGTTCGTCGTATCTCTTAATTTTCATCTCTTATTCCTTCTTAGAGTTTATAGATTCTGCAGTTTATTCATTTATTACATTCTGTTTTCAACTATCATATTGAGTCTAAGAAGGGATAAGAGATGAATATTCAATATTCAGTATTTCTACTTGGCTTTTCTTTTTGGCTTTGAGTTCCTGTTTCATACGAGCACTAACCTGTCCTATTAGTTTGAGAATGTAATTCGTAATCTTACATTGTGTAATAAAGCTCTTCGTTGTAGTAAATGCACTTGGAACTAGTTATACATTGCTACAAAAAACTTAATGACAAATTATCTTAAAATTTAGTGGGTTTAAGAAACAGTAATTTTTTTTTTTTTTTTTTTTTTTTGCCTTTCATGATTTCTGTGGGTTAGGAATTCAGACACTGTACAGGGATATGACTTGTTTCTACTCCACCTTGTTGGAGACCCCAGCTGGAAGGCTTGAAGCTTGGGGACTAAAATCATGTGAATTACACTCACTTGCATTTCTGGTGGTTGGCACAGGTGTTACCTGGAGGACTAACTGGGGCTATTTACAAGAATCCACATGTGACTTCTCTATGTGGCTTGAGATTCCTCACAACATGATAGCTGAACTCCATGGATGGGCATATGGTGCGATTTGTAGGGGGCAGGGGGAGAGAGAGAGAGAGAAAGAGAGAGAGAGAGAGAGAGAACCTGGCAGAATTGTATTTCTTTCTTTTTTTTTTTCTTTAATTTTTTTTTTTTAAAGAAGCAGGCTATTGCTATGCTATGTTGCCCAGACTGGTCTGGAACTACTGTCCTCAACCGATCCTCCCATTATATCCCCCCTACCCCCAAGTAGCTGGGATTGTAGTCTATAGACATGTACCTGTATTCTTTTCTTGACCTAGCCTTGGAAGTTACATAACATCACTTTTGTTCTACTCCATTGTTTGATGTAGGCAGGAGTCTCTGCCCAATTCAAGAGGAAAGAACATAGACCACATATCTTGGTGGGAGGAATGTCAATTACATTGTAAGATGAGCATGTGGGAATGCATAAATATATAGGTGTGGGCATCTTTGTAAAACACGATTGTTCACATATTCCTTATTGTCTAGCTATTTTTGCCTATGAGCTGAGCTTCCCCTGAGGCTGTAACTATACTTTCTGTAATATATGAGGAGGCGTGGTGAACCTAAGTGCTAGCTTGTGCATCTTTTGGTGAGTTTAAGGCAAAGAAAACCCAGAGATACACTCTTTCTTTTTGTACAGGTGGAAGTTTCCAGAAGATTACTCTTTTGTTTTCCTTTAAGAGATTTTAATAGATTAGTACTTTGGATTCAAGGTTTCTCCTTTCATTACTATTTGCTTCATAATTATAACATTTTCCTAGGAATTCAACAGTCCAAGCTAGTTCTTTACCTGTTGGGAACCAGAGGTTACCCATTATCCTTATTTTTCTAACTTGTTTGGAATTTTAGTTTTGTTTTCTTCTTTGCCCTAGGAATTATTTAGTACAGTGTGGTTTTGTTTTCTAAAATTTTTGATAGGGTTTCAAAATTTATACTTTAAAAGTTTTTCTTTTTTTAAAAAAATTATTGGCCGGGTGCGGTGGCTCAAGCCTGTAATCCCAGCACTTTGGGAGGCCGAGACGGGCGGATCACGAGGTCAGGAGATCGAAACCGTTCTGGCTAACATGGTGAAACCCCGTCTCTACTAAAAAATACAAAAAACTAGCTGGGCGAGGTGGCAGGCGCCTGTAGTCCCAGCTACTCGGGAGGCTGAGGCAGGAGAATGGCGTAAGCCCGGGAGGCGCAGCTTGCAGTGAGCTGAGATCCGGCCACTGCACTCCAGCCTGGGCGACAGAGCCAGACTCCGTCTCAAAAAAAAAAAAAATTATTAAACTTTAAGTTCTGGGATACATGTGCAGAACGTGCAGGTTTGTTACATAGATATACATGTGCCATGGTAGTTTGCTGCACCCATCAACCTGTCATCTAAGTTTTAAACCCCACATGCATTAGGTATTTGTTCTAATGCTCTCCCTCCTCTTGCCCCCTACCCCCCAACAGGCCCTGGTGTATGATGTTCCCTTCCCTGTGTCTATGTATTGTCATTGTTCAACTCCCACTTATTTGTGAGAACATGAGGTGTTTGGTTTTCTGTTCCTGTGTTAGTTTGCTGAGAATGATGGTTTCCAGCTGCATCCATGTCCCTGAAAAGGACATGAACTCATCCTTTTTTATGGCTGCATAGTGCTCCATAGTGTATATGTGCCACATTATCTTTATCCAGTCTGTCATTGATGGGCATTTGGGTTGGTTCCAAGTCTTTGCTATTGTGAACAGTGCTGCAATAAACATACATGTGCATGTGTCTTTATAGTAGAATGATTTATAATCCTTTGGATGTAGACCCAGGAATGGGATTGCTGGGTCAATGCTATTTCTGGTTCTAGATCATTGGGAATGACCACACTGTCTTCCACAATGGTTGAACTAATTACACTCCCACCAATAGTGTAAAAGTATTCCTATTTCTCCACATCCTCTCCAGCATCTGTTGCTTACTGACTTTTTAACAATTGCCATTCTGACTGGTGTGAGATGGTATCCCGTTGTGGTTTTGATTTGCATTTCTCTGATGACCAGTGATGATGAGCTTTTTTTCATATGTTTGTTGGCCACATAAATGTTTTCCTTTGAGAAATATCTGTTCATATGCTTCGCCCACTTTTTGATGGGGTTGTTTTTTTCTCATAAATTTGTTTAAGTTTCTTGTAGATTCTGGATATTAGCCCTTTGTCAGATGAATAGATTGAAAGAATTTTCTCCCATTCTGTAGGTTGCCTGTTCACTCTGATGATAGTTTCTTTTGCTGTGGAGAAGTGCTTTAGTTTAATTAGATCCCATTTGTCAATTTTGGCTTTGGTTGCAATTGCTTTTGGTGTTTTAGTCATGAAGTTTTCCCCATGCCTATTTTCTGAATGGTATTTCCTAAGTTTTCTTCTAGGGTTTTTATGGTTTTAGGTTTTATGTTTAAGTCTTTAATCTACCTTGAGTTAATTTTTGTATAAGGTGTAAAGAAGGAGTCCAGTTTCAGTTTTCTGCATATGGCTAGTCAGTTTTCCCAGCACCATTTGTTAAATAGGGAATTCTTGCTTGTTTTTGTCAGGTTTGTCAAAGATCAGATGGTTGCAGATGTGTAGTGTTATTTTTGAGGCCTCTGTTCTGTTCCATTGGTCTATATATCTGTTTTGGTACCAGTACCATGCTGTTTTGGTTCCTGTAGCCTTGTATTATAGTATGAAGTCAGGTAGTGTGATGCATCTAGCTTTGTTCTTTCTGCTTAGGATTTTCTTGGCTATATGGGCTCTTTTTTGGTTCCATATGAAATTTAAAGTAGTTTTTTCTAGTTCTGTGAAGAAATTCAATGGTAGCTCAATGGGAATAGCGTTGATTTTTTTTTTTTTAAGCAATCTACATGTGATTGTATTTTTTATCATATGACTTTGGTCCCATTGCCATAACTGTTTGGACTAGAGGTATCTGAAACTAACTTATAAAGTTACAGACTGAATACCAGTCTATGTGGTGGCATGAAAAATAAAATGAGTTGAGCCAATTTATCTCTTTTGCAATTCTGAACTAAGAAAATCTAAGTAAATAATCCAGATAGCCTTGCAATTGTTGGTTGAAAAATTCATAAAGAAGAATCAAAGCCCTATCACTTTTGATGTGGTACCTTACAGACTAAGTAAAGAGGGAACATAATCTAAGAGTAAGTAGAGGACGCCAGCTGGTAACTAAGGGTCATACTGCAGGAGAGAGAACTTGCCGCCTGTGTAGAAGGTAGAACAAGTAAGGTAAGGTTAATAGTGTCTCAGTTACTGGTGTCATTAAAGTCCAACACTATGAAAATGCTTAATATAAACATTTATTTTTAATTTATTTACTTTACTTACACATTTGTTCATTTATTTTCTTGACGTAATTTCTTGAGATAAAATTTTGTTACTTACAACTAAAACAGTGTAGTCTGAAGGCTTGATAGAAGTTTTTCTTTATTTTATATGTTTGGTTCTCTTGGAGACGGTGTGGTGATTAGATACCCATGCTCATTTCTTCTGCTTTTGTGAAGATTACCTGAGAAGTGTGCATGCATGCTTGAAGAGTAGATGGGAGAATATTCAGGCAAGGAGAGTAGTGGTGAGAAAGGCACAAAAGCAAGAGGTAGCAGGATGTGTCTTGGCAGTTATAGCAGTTTGGTGTTTTGTGAATATGAATTAAGAAGCAAATAGCAAGAAGAAATGAGGTCTTCTGCTTCCATGTAAAGCAGAATAATGTTTTGAAATGTTGATTTGTGTTTTGTTCTTGCTGATATTCAGAGATACAGATTAGATGCATTTTCCTTCCCCTCTCCATTCAGTTAGCTCATTCCTTTGTTCGTTCCTTTCTGCAACAACTGTATCACACTCCACCCATTTTCCCACTCCTATAACTTTTCCATCCCTTCTTTCACTACCTCCTCCCAGGCAGCCTACAAACCATCTCATTTACCTCACTTGAAAATCAAGAAAAAAATAACATTCCTTTCTCTCTATTCTACTACTTCATTTGACACCTTTTAGTCTTCACCAAACACATTGAAAAAAATAGTCTAGACTCACTTTGTCTCTTCCCAATCAGCCATTAACCTCCTGCACTCAAGTTTCTGACTCTATGACTTAAAGTACTTGACACATTGTATTATAGTTTATTTTATCCCCTGCTAGACAGTGTGTGCCTTAGAGGGAAGACTGTCTCTTAGCATACGTAGTATCTGGCACAAAATGTGTACTTAAGAAAATCAACAAACATTGTATGATGAAGACTTATTCATTCTTCACTTAAGCTTAGAAAACTAAATTTATATTTCCTTGGCTTAGATGGTGACAGAAATGCAATATACCTTTTTCTAGGGTCATTTTATATGTCTATATTTTACTTTCTTTTTCTTAAAATTCAGTAGGATTGTCTGCCCCTCTATCTATCTGTGTATCTTTCTGTCTGTATATACTCACATACTTTCCTTCCTGTCATGTATCTATCATCTAAAAATGATAGATTATACATCCATGTTTATTTAAACCATGAATTTTTATCAAGTTTACATAAATTGTCTTAATAATTGTATACTCTGATGATTCTCAACCCAAG
Source organism: Trachypithecus francoisi (assembly GCF_009764315.1). Classification (NCBI taxonomy): domain Eukaryota; kingdom Metazoa; phylum Chordata; class Mammalia; order Primates; family Cercopithecidae; genus Trachypithecus; species Trachypithecus francoisi. The sequence continues at coordinate 40,901,387 of NW_022681463.1, forward strand.
GTAATTTGTACTACAGATGCAGGTAAATGGTACTTTCTCATTAAGATAGTGTTCCCATTAATACAGGAATAGAGCACCAGCATCACATAGGCCAAAGTGGCTGAGGAGGTTGGACAGAACATAGTAACCACTTGCTACTCCTGCACAAAGTGTTTGTGTCACATTATTTCATCTGTAAAAAGAGGATACTGCTAATCTTCTTTTAGCAGTTTTAGGGGGCTGGGTGCAGTGTAATCCCAGAAATTTGGGAGGCTCAGGTGGGAGGATTGCTTAAGCCCAGGAGTTCAAGACTACACCAGGCAACATAGGAAGACCTCATCTATACAAAAAATTAAAAAATTGGGCATGGTGGGTGCATAGCTATAGTCACAGCTCCTTGGGAGGCTGAGGCAAGAGGATTGCTTGTGCCCTGGAGGTGTGCCTTGGGTGCAGTAAGTTATGACTACACCACTGCCCTCCAGCCTGGGCCACAAAGTGAGACCCTTTCTCAAAAAATAAAATCAAAGAGAACATTGTGTGTGGTACCAATAGCAAAATAAATAAAGAAGTTCCTTATCTGGAGATATTTTTCTAATAGGAACATATACATAAGCATATCACCAGAAAAATGTACACACAATAATTTGGGGATTGTGTCCTCCACCAAACAATTGTTGAAGTTATTATGAGATCTTGAGTGAGATGCAATTTATCAGGAAAGGCTCTATGGAAGAGGTCAATTTTAAATCGTGTTAAGTGCTTGCATCTTTATTCAAGAGAAAGAGGGCCTGACTTTGAAGGAGGGAAAGGACTTTAGGATAGAAAGAAAAGTATGTTAGCTCACAATGAAAGTGAGCAAGCTGGTAGACAGTTTTGATGTTGCCAGTTATTATCGGTAAAGACGGAATTCTCGATCATTTCTTAGCTGAGAGAAAAGTGCTGAAAATGAGTAAACACTGACAGGCAGAAAATTTGAGTCTTGAAATGCAATTATGTATATAAGACTGAAAAGGAAAAGAAATAGGCTGGATATGGTGGCTCACACCTGTAATCCCAGCACTTTGGGAGGCTGAGGCAAGTGGACCAAGAGGTCAAGAGATCGAGACCATCCTGGCCAACATGGTGAAACCCTGTCTCTACTAAAAATACAAAAATTAGCTGTGTGTGGTGGCGTGCCCTGTAATCCCAGCTACTCAGGAAGCTGAGGGAGGAGAATCGCTTGAATCCGGGAGGCGGAGGTTGCAGTGAGCCAAGATCGTGCCATTGAACTCAAGGCTGGCAATAGAGCAAGACCCCATAAAAAAAAAAAAAAAGAAAGAAAGAAAGAAAGAAATGTAAGTATGTGACATAGTACATGACCATGAAGAAGAATAACAATGTAATGAAGTTTTATGTTTATGATCTAATCATGATGCTTATGGGGACATTGGGCTGGGTCCTGACCATACCTTTGTACCTGATAACAAAAGAAATGGGCAAGACATTAGAGTCGAGATGTTATTTAGAAAACCAAATGTGTCATCCTATGAGACAGAAAGAGAGAGGGAGACAAAGAGAGATAGATAGTAGAATTTGGGAAATTATTTAGAAGTAGTATTGAACAAAATGGGTAACTGAGTTACTTCAGAGAAAGAGAATAGGATGGAAAAATGAGCATCTTGCAGCAACACCACAGTGACTAGGCTCTTTTCTTTCTAAGAAAGTCAGGAAAAGGCCCCACAGTAAATGGTTTTCTTGAGGTTTGCTGAAGTTTCTTAAAATAGTTGCCTTCAATTATTTGAGCGCTCACACATCTCCATTATTGTAGGGTAGAGCTTTAGTGCCTTATTGCCCATTTGGTGAGGTCACATTTCCCTGAATATTCTTGAGCCTTGTGGACATGTGACAATGTCTACACATTGAAGGATTAGGAATTTATTTGAGTCTTCATGGTTTGTCTTTATGCCTGTCCTTGTTCAGAGGGCCTCCACGGATTCTAATCAGACAGATCTGTGTTTCCTGAGGCCAAGATCACTTCAGTCATCACAGCACTAGAGGATACCCCTTGCCCAGGCTTGCTGAGAGCCTTGAGAAGGCTCTGGGGTTGATGTGACTTTCTGCTCAGGTGGATCTGGGGAAGATGCAAAGAGGATACTGGAGCTGTACGGCAACACTGACCAAGGTTGTGAGTCTAGAAGACTGCCCTGGTCGTTCAGACAGGTGTGCCTCCCAGCAGATCTCTGCACAGGCGGATGGCTCCCCAATTGCAGTGAGAGCGGCCAGAGCTGAGATTGGGCTCCCTTGGGATCTGCTGTGGGATGGAGGCTGGAGAGCCTGTCTCGTAGGCTCAGACAGGCACACGACTCTTGGCAGTAAATACTTATCTTAAAGGTTTGAGTACAAAGGGAGACGAAGCTCTAAGGCGCTTGGTAAATTACACAGAAGTGTAATTTTAATATGGCCTCGGTTCTCAAAGTGTGGTCCCCGGACCAGCATGCTCATCAGTGCCCAGGAATTTGTTAAATATGCAAATTGTCTGGCCCCTCCTCAGACCTACTGAATCAAAAGCTCTGGGAGGGGGCCCAGCAGTCTGTGTTTTAACAAGATCTCCATGCAATGGTGAGACATACAAAGTTTGAGCAATATTGACTTAAGATGTAGCATGTGCTCATTCCTGTTTCAATACATCACTAACTATGAAAGAGAGTCCCTAGAGATGGAGATTGCAGGATATTAATGTAAGCAATTCTGCAAAGAAAATGCATTCATGAGAGGTGACTGAGAGGAATCTTTGTGAGAAGAAGCACGAGAGAATGTTTTTGCTAAGAAAATGCCTTCTTTCAAACCTAAGGGTACGGAAAACATGAAATTATATCAGCGATGGGGTTTTAATATATTTTGTTATAGTATAATTAAAGAAAACTTGTGAATGGTGCTAATAAGAGGATATCTAAAAGCTTCTTTCCCCTCCCTTCCTGTAGCAAACATTTTCTCAGCAATGTGGGGCAAAAGATTCTTTTTCTATTTGTTTGTTTTGTTTTGTTTTTAGAGATTCCTTTGTAAACTGTGAGAGAGTAGTGCTTTTTGTCCCCAATACAGCTGTTACCTTCTTAAGGCTTTTCTCAGATTAGAAGATACAAAAGTTGGTGTGTTATCCTTGCAAAGGCCATATGTAAATACTGAACACATTTGAGTCTGGAGATTTAATTGAACATCAGTCAGGATTTGCCTTTTCTAAAATGTTAAAGGATCACCAGTTTGTGAGCACTAAAGCCAATATATTCAGGAATAATTGTGGCTGACATATTCCATTTAAGAATTTCAGGGGAGAGAATAAATTAGAGCATATTGCAATGGGTTAAAAATAAGTTCGTATCATTTTTTGTGCTATCTGAGATAAAATCAAGCTTGATAAGAAAACAATTCTTTGAGGGTTGATAAGTACCTATAACTACCTAACTATAACCCTACTTAAATTTTTTTAAATATATATTTAGGGGGTACAAGTGTATTGTGTTACTTGGACCCATTGTATAGTGGTGACATCTGGGCTTTTAGTGTACCTATCACCCAAATAGTGAACACTGTACCCAATAGCAAATTTCTCAACCCTCACTTCCCTTCCACCGTCCTGCCTACCCACCTTTTGTGGTCTCGGATATCTATTAGTCCTCTCCATCCGTCCCTGTGTACCCATTGTTTAGTTCCCGGGTGTAAGTGAGAACATTGAGTATTTGACTTTCTGTGTCTGAATTATTTCACTTAGGATAATGGCCTCCAGTTCCATTCATGTTGCTGCAACAGACATGATTTCATTGTTTTCTATGGCTGAGTAGTATTCCATAGTGTGTGCCTGCACACACACACACACACACACACACACACCATTTTCTTTATTCAATCCTCCATTGATGGGCACACTTAGATTGATTCCATGTAATTGCTATTGGGAATAGTGCTGCAATAAACATATGAGTGCAGATGTCTTTTTGGTACAATGATTTCTTTCCCTTCTAGCATATACCCAGTAGTGAGATTGCCAGATAGAACGGTAGTTCTACTTTTAGTTCTTTGAGAACTCTCCATACTGTTTTCTGCAAAGGTTGTATTAATTTACATTCCCACCAACAGTGTATAAATGTTCCCTTTTCTCTACATCTGCACCAACATCTGTTGTTTTTTGACTTTTTAATAACAGACATTCTGAGTGGCATAAGATTGTATCATCCTGTTAACCCTGATTTTTAAAATCAAATTTGTTGAAAAATAATATAGGAACCTAAAAGAGGACAAGAAACTAAGTGTAGAGCTTGAAGAATTAGCACAAAGTGGATACACCTGTATAACCACAATGCAGAACAAGAACAGAAACAGCACCCAGATGTTCTCCTTGTTGTCACTTTTCCTTAAGTGTCATCTGCTTTGACCTATAACATTGTAGATTTGTTTTGCCTGCTCTTGAAGATGTACATTAATTTGTCATATAGTGAATATTCTTTAGTTTTGCCTTCTTTTGCTCATCACTATGTTTGTGAAATTCATCCTTGTTGAATATAGTAGTTCATGTATGTTCATAGATGTGTACAATTATTTTTATATTTTAAAAGAAAAATTATCATATTAACAAAAATTGGGAAAATAGAGGTTTAAAAATCCCTGTTAATATCCAGATACGTATATAATAATAATTTTGATAAACATAATCTCAGGTTGATTTTCCCAAAGTTGATGCCTAAGACTAGGATGTGAGAACAGGTGGTTTATTTTGGAGATGATCCCAGGAAACAGCAACAGGAAAGTATAGAAAAGAGACTAGGAAGGGAATATGGGGTGATTACTGATCTGACTTCTGCTTTTGGCAGCTGGAGCTCAATTCTGCTACAGATTTGGCAGTTGGTTTACAAATCACCCAGAATTGCTCCACCCAAAGGACGAGGAAGCTGAGACATTTATCCACCAACTTCCACATTCTTTGGAAGCTGTTCCCCATGGTGTAACCTCCCTAATATCTCCAGCTTTACCTGCACATAGGCAGAATACATTCCCACAGTTGCAGAAAACTCCCAGGTAGAGAGTGGCAGGTATTTTCATTGCTGGTGGGCCCTGCAATTGAAAGTGGGTCCCAATAATGAATTACTAGTTTGTCGGGGGAACCTGCCCCCAATATTTCAACATAGGTTTTTTCTATTTTCCATAAGTGTTGGCCAGCTGAGAAATAAATAGAAAGAGTACAAAGAGAGGAATTTTACAGCTGGGCCTCCGGGAGTGGCATCACATATCAGTAGGACTGTGATGCCCACCTGAGCCTTAAAGTCAGCAAGTGTTATTAAAGATTTCAAAAGGGAAGGGGGTGCAAGAACAGGGAGTGTGTCACAAGATCACATGCTTCAAAGGGCAAAAAGAAGAACAAAGATCACATGCTTCTGAGGAAACAGGACAAGGGCAAATTCAGAACTACTGCTAAGGGTCTATGTTCAGCTGTGCATATATTGTCTTGATAAACATCTTAAACAGCAGAAAACAGAGTTTGAGAGCAGAGAACCAGTCTAACCTCAAATTTACCAGGGCAGGGTTTTTTCCCCACCCTAATAAGCCTGAGGGTACTGCAGGAGACCAGGGCATATTTCAGTCCTTATCTCAACCGTGTAAGACAGACACTCCCAGAGCGGTCATTTATAGACCTCCCCACAGGAATGCATTCCTTTCCCAGGGTCTTAATTGTTAATATTCCTTGCTAGGAAAAGAATTTAGCGATATCTTCCCTACTTGCAAATCTGTTTATAGGCTCTCTGCAAGAAGAAAAATATGGCTGTATTCTGCCCAATGCCACAGGCAGTCAGGCCTTATGGTTGTCTTCCCTTGTTTCCTGAAAATTGCTGTTATTATGTTCTTTTTCAAGCTGCACTGATTTCATATTGTTCAAACACACAAGTTTTACAATCAATTTGTACAGTTAACCCAATTGTGGTCCTGAGGTGACATACATTCTCAGCTTATGAAGATAACAGGATTAAGAGATTAAAGACAGGCATAAGAAATTATAAAAGTATTAGTTTTGGGAACTGATAAATGTGCATATTAAAATGAAATCTTCACAATTTATGTTTAGAGATTGAAGTAAAGACAGGAGTAAGAAATTATAAAAGTATTATTTGGGAACTGATATATGTCCACATTAAAATGAAATCTTCACAATATATGTTCCTTTGCTGTGGCTCCAGCAGGTCCATCCATTCAGGGTCCCTGACTTCCCACAACACTAGTTGGCAGGTAGCTGTATCCAAACTCACAATGAAGGAACATAAGTGCTTGAATAATCATCTTTATATCTGGGAGAACATGCTGTTTCTAATATGCACATATTCACTTGGGGTCTAGGTTGGATTTTTGTCTTGCTCCATGGCTGTTAGCCACAAGCCCCAAGGAGTCAGAACTATTTAATTACAGCAGTGATGCCCTATTGCAAATTCCTGGTTTACTTTGATAATTAGCTGTTTGCACTTGGCCTCTTAAAAAGCACCAGCCTAAAAATCAATCAGGAAGTTTACATGAAAAAATGGAATTATAAAGGCTATACTATTCCATCTATTGGAATTTTAAAAATTTGGTCTTTTGTAAAGAATGGGGTTAAAATTGACCTTCAGTTCTTGATGAAAGACTATTACTATGTTCGCATGAGTTTTAAATTTAGATGTTAACAACTCACTTGTGTTACTTGGAAAGCTTAGAAGAAATGTTTTTAGTTTATGAAAGTAAGGTGTATAAAATATATAAAATTCTTTATGTACTTCAATTTCCTTTTTACTATCTAGAAAGCATTTGGAGACTATGCCCATGAACACTGCATATTATTGATTATCCATAATGGATATTATTCAGAATTTGGTTTTAAACGATTGCCCCTACTTCACATATACTCCCAGCTGCTACGTTAGTCATCAGAACTATTCAGAGGTGAAAACATTTTAAGAATTACAGACTTTCTGTTGAGGTAGCCTATTGTATTTTAAGACAGGCATAATCATGATAAAGTTATTTTCTATTGAATAGAAATTCACCCTTTGTAGTTCTCAGTCTCTTCCATCTTCACACAGAGGCAATCTAGAACAATTCTCTTTATTCCTTCCTTGAAAGCAGGCACAGATGCATGACTGCCTCAGCCCTCCTTTCCCATTTAAACAATCTTTTTAAAGGCTGATCTTTGAATTGTTCATAAGGACATGGCGTTGCATTCTTTCTTCTGCTTTCTTTTGGTTAAACTTAAATTGGTGATGACGTTTTGGTAATAAGTGATCTAGAACCAAAACCAAAACCAAAACCAATACTCTAAGTGTGTCCTTGTATGAAATATGGTAGAACTTGTGACTCTCATAGTTTTTGAAGTTGTTTCTTGATATGGGGAAGATTGAATCAGGAAATCGCTGGTTGGAGACAAACTATAATAAAGAGTTTCAAATTTTACATGTGATGGGAATCATGAGAGGTTTTAGTAAGAAATTATAAAATCAGGTGCATCTGTTAGAAAATAAACTTTGGTAGCAGTAAAATATCTATATTACAAAGGAAAAATAACAATTTTGGACTGAACTTATTCTACTTTTATATTGTTTATAGGTTTGATCAATAAGCAATCAATGTCTTACATCTATGACATATTATATACACTTGTTGAGCAGGAACAGGAGGAAGATAGAGTCCTGCATGGTCCACCAAGCTCTCCCTTCCAAGTCACTTAAACCTTCTTAATAAAAGTATGATCATCCACTCACTCTCACCTCGTGTATCTTTGTCTTGTACATAGGGCTGCTAATAAAAACAATGACTGATTGCACATCGTAAATGATAAAAATGGTGGACACTCTTCTACACACTCTATCAATGTTAATTGATTTGCTCCTTCACTCTTTGAGATAGTATTATTTTCATCATCATTTTAAAATGACAATGTCAGGAGCAGAGAACTTAAATAAGGTGTTCAACATCTTACAACTAGTAAGTGGCAGAGCTGCACTGCAGCTCAGAGGTTTGACTCCAGTGTGTCTGTTCTGAACTTCTTCATTATGCTATTTCAGTAGAGCTAGGACAATGTAGAATAAATGTCATCTAACTTAATCTCGTAGAAAGTAACCCCTACTTCATGGCCTGTTGTCATAGATGTTTATATTACTTGTGAGCAACCTCATTACATGGGAATAACGACTGAAAGATAGAAATAGCAAGTCTAGAGTAGTAACCTGGATAGCTTGCTGCTGTTTTGAGAGTAAATATGTTTCAATTAAGAAACATATTAAATAGGTAAAGAAAGTTCTTCTTTTACCAAAAACAAATTAAAAGTGGGATTTAATTTGCTTTTCTTTTTTCAGTAAACTCAGAGTTGTCTGTTCTGTTTCAGCAACTCAGAGTTGTCTGTCTTAAAAACAGTTGAAGCTGTTTTTTTTTTTTTTGTGCAGAAGCATTTTTTTATTCTTTTATTTTTTTTTATTATACTTTAAGTTCTAGGGTACATGTGCATAACGTGCAGGTTTGTTACATATGTATACTTATGCCATGTTGGTGTGCTGCACCCATCAACTTGTCAGCACCCATCAATTCATCATTTATATCATGTATAACTCCCCAATGCAATCCCTTCCTCCTCCCCCCTCCCCATGATACGCCCCAGTGTGTGATGTTCCCCTTCCCGAGTCCAAGTGATCTCATTGTTCAGTTCCCACCTATGAGTGAGAACATGTGGTGTTTGGTTTTCTGTTCTTGTGATAGTTTGCTAAGAATGATGGTTTCCATCTAATTTACATTGTACTTAATACAATTACCACTTCATAGCTAGAGTTTTAAATCTGAAAATATCGGTATTCTGCTTGATGTTTGATTTTAATACGTATCCATTTATAGTCAATTCTCATTATTTCTGGAAGTTATGTTCTATAAAGTTGTCACCAACACTGAATTAGTGAATACTGAAGCTTTGCTCCAAGGGGAAAATAGGGTTAGGTTCCTGTTGGTCTCTGGGCATGATATTTTTGCCAAACAATTAACATGAAACCTTCTTTTATGTGCATTGCTGTTTAAAGACACCTTATTTAATGTATAGTGATTCATTAGCATTGACCTCACTGTCAGTAGCACTGTAACTCATGCCTGAATGAAGCTTGTCTAATGCACATATTTCTTCCATGAGGCACATTATAGCCTTCTTGGGCTTAGGGGAACTAGACAGCACCTTAGCATTAGACTTGAGGGCCATTTAAAACAGTAAAATCACAAGAAAATGCACAAAAATGAAAACTATCTAGCAGTAAATAGGTTGTGAAAAATGATACTTGTTTACAGTATGAGAACTAAAACAAGAAGGCAAAGTTTCACTTTGTTGGACTTCAGCTGAAAATGTGCTGCTCATTGGGTAACTCAAGTTTTTGGCTATTTGTGCATGTCCACTAATGACCATGAAAGAGCCACGAGTGTTGCTTTTTGGGTTATAAATAAATTTTAGCAAGTAGGTAAATCCCCAAATACAAAATCTGTGAATAACGAGGACCAACTATATATACTTGCCTTTGTATTTGATTAAAATCCAAGAATTGCAAATTTTTTGTATGGTATCAGTTGAGGATAGACTTCAAGATGACATTGATAACTGACAGGATTTAGAAATCTCTAGTATTTTCTCAAGGTGATTATTTCTCGAAAGTTGCAATGCTTTTAGAGCATCTTTTAAAGATGAGATTAAGGATTGTTGTTCTAATGGCTAAGAATTCTCTTGCTGAAAAAGGTTAATGGTATTAACTGGGTTTGAAGTCTACAATTTTCCATTTCTTTAGCTCTTGGGAACAGTGAGGATTACAGGTATTACAATTATATAAACCTTTATAAGAAAGGCTTTAAACATCTCTGTTTAAAGAGCTGTTATAAAAGCAAAATTAGTAAAACTGCTGAAGACCAAAGACAAATCTTAAAAGTAGGCAGGAAAAAAAAAAGACACATTTCCTAAAAAGCGGCAATAATAAACCTGATGGTCAGCTTTTCAACAGAAACTATAAAATCCAGAAGGCAGGCCAGGTGCAGTGGCTCACGCCTATAATCCCAGCACTTTGGGAGGCCGAGGCAGGCGGATCACAAGGTCAGGAGTTCGAGACCAGCCTGACCAACATGGTGAAACCCCGTCTCTACTAAAAATACAATAATTAGCTGGGTGTGGTGGCAGGGGCCTGTAATCCTAGCTACTCAGGAGGCTGAGGCAGGAGAATTGCTTGAACCTGGGAGGCAGAGGTTGCAGTGAGCCAAGATTACGACATTGCACTCCAGCCTGGGAGAGACTCCGTCTCAAAAACAACAACAACAACAACAACAACAACAATCCAGAAGACAATGAATTGTCATCTTGAAAGAGCTGAGAGGACAGAACTGCCAACCTGGAATTATAAATGTTGTGAAAATATCCTTCAAAACTGAAGGTGGAAAAAAAAACTTTTTCAGGCAAATAAAATATTAAATAATTTTGCACCAGCATGTCTACAGTACAAATAATATTAGCAGGAGTTCTGTAGGCTGACACGAAGTGATTCTTGACAGAAACTGCAGAGAGAAGTAAAAAATAAAGCAATACAATGCAATGGAAGGATACAGTGAAGATTCACCCCAATAATCCAGATAGGACAATCCTAATGGTAAGTGGTTAATATCCCACAGTATCAATTATTCAGCGTTTTTTAACTGTTGTCAGCATTACAGTCCACATTCACATTTAGAAAAAACATTTCTGCTTCCTCTAGGGGACAGTCTGGCAAAAGACAAAATGATTCACCTTAGTATCTCAGTCTGTGGCCCCTGTGTTTAGTTTTCTCTGAGTCCAAAGGGTGATAATTTGTCTTTCATTTGAGCCAAGAGGCTCGTCTTGAGGACTCTTCTAAAACAGGAGGAACAACTCCAGTCCACAAATTGTTGTTGTTCAGCTAATAAACAATTAAGGAAGAAGTAAAGTAAGGAAGGAACAAAGGAAGGAAGGAGGGAGAAAGAATAGACATAAAACAAAGGAAAGCTTTCTACTGGGCTCCCACCTCAAATTATTTTAATTTTTATTCACTTCTCATTTTAAATATTAGGTAGATATTGTGCAGATTTTTTCCCTTCAAATTCAAGAAGTGTTTACAGAGTCAAAATATCATGAGATCAAACACCTGCAGCCCAGCACTGTAACTATTTTAAATCAAGGGAAGCAAAAAGCATAGAGAGCAGAGAACCCTGCTTTAAATCTGAGAGATAGCAGATAGCATTCCAACAGGACCACTGGGTGTCATTTTATCTACAGGGAAGTTTCATCCAAGTGCTATACATCATTCTGCTTTAGGAAAAGGGGAAAAGCGTACAGAAGCACATGCCATGATTATAGCCACAACAGAATGTCAATATTTTCCAATTGTCCATATACGGAAGCCTGACACTGGATATTAATGTGCATCTGTGAAGATGAGAGCCACATCTCCTCCCCACACAGGACACTATCACCCCCTTAGCCAATCCCTTCTCCATTTTCTCTTCTTTTAATTTTACTGTCATTATATTGCCCTCTGGGAATGGAGAAATTCAGGAGGATTCATAGGGATTCTAAGACAGGGAAGACTTTTTGCTTCTGTCTCAGGGAACTGGTACTTTCCTCCTGTGAGAGGCAGCAATTGTATTTTCTCCTCTAAGGTCTGGGTAAATGTGGCATTTCGATTTGCTGATATGACTCCTACCCTGTCCCTGATAAGGGTTATCACCTGTGCTTGATGTCCTTCCCAGAACAAATGAGAGCATGTAAGGGGGGACACCGAGGAAGATGTTGGAGGAGAAGGCCAGATTCCTCATTTATTTATATGATATTTAAAAAAATTAAACCTTTGATTGTCTCCGCTAATATAACTGCTCTGAAGCCCTGTGCCAGAGCTACTTACTGCCTCTGAGCATGGATGTTGTCTTTGTTGGTCTCTTGATGCCCAGAAAAGACAGAGGAAATTGGTTCACTGCTCCTGAGGCTGCTCTAGTCCTTCCTCTTAGTCACAAGCGAGGCTGGACTTTTCTCACCTCACTTGTGACTCCTCAAGTGATGGGCTTCTGCCTCCTCTCAGGTGTCCCATCTGTTTCAGTGCCCTACCTGTCGCAAGCCTCCTGGCCCATGCTGGCCAGTTCTTCTCTTGTCAGGGAAGTTAGAGAAAGAAGCCACCTTCCTGCCCTCCTGCGTGGGGTGTGAAGAGAGGCGCCTTACAAGCAAGTGTCTTCATGGTGAGGATAAACTCACAGGCTCAAGGAAGAAACATGATTGTAAGAACAACAGTGGGGAAAAGGCAGGATCCAGGTATTTTGGTGAGTATAAAAGGCTGCCTTAAAATAGTTATCCATGTACCCCTACAGAATGGAGTGTACACACACAAACCAGGACAAAAACAGCTCACAGGGTTCCCTAGGCAAGGAAGGAAGCAGTTCAACTTGGGAGAAGGTGGGAGAGGGAATCTGGGCAAATTATATTGTGAATGCCAAGATTATTGAGTGGACACTCAGCCAGGACTGATAGCTGAAAAGAGATGATTTGGGGACTCACAGAACTACTGTAGAAACAGACTGAATCAGATGATTGTCCAGTGTGACCTAAAATAAGGAGTCCCTAAGTGAGGACTCTGATGAATAAAGCAGTATTTTAATTACTCTCTTAGAATGGCCTATTTTTGTATAAGAATATGCTATATTTTCTCCATGCCTCTGGCAAAACAATTTGTGCTATAATCAGAGTATCTGGCCTGAAAATAGTTTGCTATTCATGGCTACATTGTGAGATGGGATGTAGGTATAATGACCATTTCTTATTTTCAGGAAGCCTCAATTTGTAATATTCTGTTCCAAAAAAGAAAACATGTTTATCTAGCATGGTTTTTGATTTGGTGCATCAGAATATGTGACCTATATATGGAGCATAAAAGATAATAATAGTATTTCCAGAATCACACTCTCAAAAAAGAGCTTCAAGACTCAATGTGGCACTTGGAAAGCCGAGTCACGATGCTGTTGGTGTGGGCTCACGCCTTGTGTGCACAGTGCACATGGCCATGTCTTGCCTCCAGAGGCGGAAGACCTCATACTGTGTGGGGGGCACACAGGGAGCAGGGGGAGCTCCACAGGGTAAAGAAAAGGCTCTTACCAGATGGAGCGTGGATTTTAGATGAAGATGACCCAATTAGCCTTGATTCCAGCATGTGCACAGATGCTATGACTGAAATAAAGTAGGAAGTGGCGCTGGTGAAATGTTGCATAATGAAATACATAGGTTTTTATTAAAGAAAAATGTTGTGATTTTAAAAGACTTTTAAAAAGGCTTTTAAGGCTTGTCCCAATGGTGTGAGGCTTTTCCAAAAGCCTTTCTTCCTTATTGATTAAAATATAGCCTCCAGAATCCCACTCAATGCCCAAGTTCACATCTCAGCTTTATCACTCTGACCTTGGGCATGTTATGCATCCTCACTGCTCCTCAGTTTCTCATGTGTATACTAGTGGTGTGATTATACCTAGAAAACAATTGGCACAGTGGGTTGGCACAAAAAAGACTTTCATCTAATGTTAGTTATAATTATTTATGTGTGAAACTAAATAGGGAGAAAATTCACTTATACTCTTCTCTTCCAATTATTATTAATATGTTGACAGCTTATTTTCTTATATATTTATTTGAGAAGGGTGTGATTCAAGATTTTTGTTTCCTTAAAGACACTTTGGTGATAACCAACTTAACTGCTAGTGCATAAATGGAGTCTTGTGTGTGTAAGTGTGACTGCATGTTCATAATTGTGTAAATGAGTGATGGCTCTGTGTGTGTGTGCATTGTTGGATGAGTGTGTAAATCTGTGAGTGTATGAACCTGTGTGTATATATTGATAGATGTTGTATAAGTTTCCTGAGGCTGCTGTAACAAATTACCACAAAGTTGGTGGCTTAAAACAGCAGAAATTTGTTCTCTCACATGGCTGGAGGCTGAAACCTGAGATCAGTGTCACTGGGTTGCAATGAAGGTGTTGGCAGGGCAGCACTCCATGTAGAAGCTCCAGGGCAGAATCTAATCCTTGCCTCTTCCAGCTTCCAGGGACTGTGGGCAGTCCTTGAGTTGTGGCCACATCACTCCTATTTCTGCCTCTGTCTTCACATGACCTTGTCTTTTCTGTGTGTATGTGTGAAATCTCTTCCTGTTTCTCTCTTCAGAAGACAGTTGGCTTGTGATGCCATTTAGGGCCCATCTGGATAATCCAGGATAATTTCCCCATCATTAGATTATTAGTAATGTTAGCAAAGACCCCTTTTCCAAGTAAGGTAACAGGTACCAGGGGTTAGGACCTGATATTTTGGGGGCGGGGTGCATTTATCAGCCCACTGTAGGTGTCTATGTGTATGTGCATATGTATGTATGTGGGCATATGGATGTGTACATAGGTGAGTATGTATGGGTATATGTGTAATTGGTAGGTGTTTGTATGCATGTGTGAGTGTATGTAAATGTGCGAGTGTAGGTGTGTATGTGCATATGTGTGATGAGTGTATGTGCACGCGTGTGGGCCATGGGTATGTATATATGCATGTGTGTATATATATGCATGTGTATATGCATGTGTGTGTGGGGTATGGATGTGTATATATACATGTATATACGTGCATGTGTTTCTGCATTATGGGTATGTGTTGGTATATAAATATGCATATGTGTAAGTATATGCATGTATATATGTATGTGAATGGGCGATGGGTATGTACGTATATGTGTATTTTTTATGGAAAGTTATCTTTCTGACCTTTACCTAAAATATTTTATTACGGTTCTGAAATAATCAGTTGCGAGTCTATTGTAATGAACCAGTACTCTTGTAACAGATGGTCAAATAAACACAGTGTTTCTACCTTCCCAGAAATCATCTTAAGCACAAAATTGTTGTAGTTTATGAGAAAAGAGCAACCCTGTTTAAATGCTAGTAAACAAGCAAGCACATACCTCTCTTACCTCTGTCTGAACCTCAGAAAGAGGACCCAAGTGGGAGTTCAATTTAATGAAAAATGCATTAGGAGCCGTCCTGATGGCAAGGGGCATCTATTACTCATTTTAATCTCAGCCAACCAGGTAGATCGGCACTGGTCCATGAACCCCAGCTATGAAAATAAGGAGAGAAGTCTTAATGAAAGCCAGACAGTGGCCCTAAATGAGAGGTTTCAAGCTTTCTTTTTTTCTGCATTTAAAATCTGTCTGTGGAAATCACATTTGGGTTTAATGAGGACTGGAAGGTGTTATCATCTGCTTTGGAGTTTGGTATAAGGAAGAGACTAGGAAAGAGGGAGCCACGGTTAATTGCACTAGGGCAACTTTTAAAAGGCCCAGTATGAATTATATATGTTATCATATTATATATATGTTTTCAATAGTTATTTTAAATATCTATATATGCTATAGAAATAGAAAAGAGAGCCCATTCAATAGTGTGCAGGAACTATGTTAGCTACCATGGAGATGACTAAGGTGATGAAGTAATGGTATCCACCTTGGTCAGTTAACAGTCTATTTCTGGAATATAAATGGAGGCAGGGTGTATGGGAAGAGAAGTGCATATAGGGCAATTTGGAGGAGGGATAGAGCCTATGGGAAGGGGATCTAGGCTGCATTCATGGCAGCTGGTGCATTATCAGGGCGTTGATACATGACTGAGAAGCCAGTCGATAGAGCTGACCAAAGAGGGAGGATCAGAACTAATTGTACCATAGCAAAGATAGGAAAATGAAGGGCATACTGGAATAACATGTAATCCAATTTTTCTGGAGCATAGGCTACCTCTTGAACAAGATTTCTCCACCTCAGTCATACTGATATTTTGAATTGGATATTTCTTTGATGTAGGAGGCTATTCTGTACATTGTAGGACATTAAGTAGCATCGTGGGCCTCTACCCACTAGATGCCAGAAGCACCTCCCTTCCAGCTCCCCTACTGCCCGTGTTATAATAGATAAAAATTCTCCAGACATTATTAAATGTATCCTGGGGGGCAAAATGGGCCCTATTTTAGAACCACTGCTCAAGAACCTTGCTACTCTAGGGACTCACATGCATGTTAAAATCTGAGAACTGTTACTCTGAGGAACAGTAGTAGAAAGGGCTTGTAATTTTAGTTGGGGTTAGATTCTAGAAAGATTTGAACATTTTGCTACACATTTGAAGTTAATTTGGTAGGAAATGAGGCTGTATTGAATATTTTGTTTCCATCACAAATTGATTTCAGAAATACTGGACTGGTCATCTACTATTGCCTACTTAACATTCTTCTCACCTTTCTTACTACCTCAATCTTAATTGTAGGGGAATGCAAATGATAGCTAAAAACTATATTTTCTCGTTTTCCTTGTGGGTGAAGGGGTCATGAGACTATATTCTAAACAGAAGTAACTTTAGGGTTTTCTAGGGAAGCTCCCTAAAAAGAGCGCTCTTTGTCCCTGTTTTCCTTAGATCTTCCTTCTTACTTCCTAGAAATGAACATAATGGTTTGAATTCCAGAAGACATCTTTAAAGTTTAAGGAGATGAGCCCCTGTATAAATATGGTGGAGAACAAAGTTAGAAGGAACCTGAGCCAAAGAGAGAGAAAAATAAACACCAATCTCATTTCAACCACAGTTTTTCAGAGGTTTATTACTTACAGCTGATTGTAATTCCTAACTGATTAAGATGGTTATTGATGTGATAGATGAACTGGAGAAAAGGCAATCGTGCAGAAACTATTAAAATAGTCTAGGTAGAGGATTCGGAGAACATAAATGGAAATGAAGAGGTATTTATAATCTGAGTTTGTTTGAAAATATGATAATTTTTATGTTTGTCCCTGGAAAAATAGTGATATAGTCTATAAACATTAGAAGTCAGGAAGAGGAATGGGATTGGAATAATGCCGTGAGTTTGGTTTGGGGCTCATTGAACGTGAGGATTAATTAGACATAAGCTGTGTATAGATGTGTATATCCAGCAGGAGAGAAGTTGCCTGTGAAGATACAAGGATACTAGCAGTGGAATCTGAGCAGGAGTGAGGATTGGTAAAATAAAAGGAGAAGAAGAAATGGATAATTGTGAGCATATTGTTAAGCTGGAGAGGGAAACCTGGAGAAGAATAAAGGGCTAAGTGTTGTTATGGGATTGCTGTTGAGCAGGTTACCCAGGAGTGATTTTACAATGGTGTTTAAACACGGAATTCAGTTGTTGGTGCTATTTTACGGGAAAGCCCGCTTACTTCAGGGGCAGTCTTCTCTGTGGCGGCCCTATAAACCAGTGAGATCGAGTGTTTATTCTCTTTCAGCAGTTAGGTTGATTAACAGAGGCACACTCCATCTTTTATAGACTCTTCCCAGGCTGCCTTGACTCTTCAGATATCTCCGTTAGCTAATGCTATCGTAGAAATTGTTGATCCATGCTGCATATGATATGAACAAAGTTGCTGCCTTCTGGAAAATATTTTCTCCTTTCTCTGCTCAATATCTTTTGTATATGCAAAAAAATTCCACGAAAGTTGATTTATTAAACAGGTGTAAATATAGATCATATGCTAGGGGTTTTCATGGATGTAAATATAATAAAGCTATAATATAGGCCTGGTGGAGTTTATGCCTAGGATGAAAATCAGATAGGTGTAATAAGTACTACAGTATGGTTTACCTCAGCGTTCTCTGGTCATAGGAATTAAAGGCTTACAAATACATCTAATGACAGGGCTCTTTGTAGTATAGTTGAAATCAGATAGTGTGATGCCTCCATCTCATGTTCCTTTTGCTAATTTTCCTAGGTATTCAAGTTTTTTAAGGTTCTATATGAATTTTATGATTTTTTTTCTGATCTCTGTGAAAAATGACATTGAAATTTTGACAGGGATTGCATTGAATCTGTAGATTTCTTTGGGTAGAATGGACATGTTAATAATATTACTTCTTCCAATCTATGAACATAAAATATCATTTCATTTATTTGTGCCTTCTTCAATTTCTTTCATAAATGTTTTATAGTTTTCAGTGTACAGGTCTTTCACCTCCTTGGTTAAATTTATTCCCAAGTATTTTTTTGTAGCTATTACAAATGGAATTGTTCTCTTGATTTCTTTTTAGAAAGTTCATTGTTAGTTTAGAAAAACATTGATTGATTTTTGTGTGTTGATTTTGTATCCTGCAACTTTACTGAATTTATCAGTTCTAACAGTCTTTTGGTGGAATCTTTAGGGTTTTATATATATAAGCTCATGTCATCAGCAAACAGGGACATTTAACTTATACCTTTTCTGTTGGAATGACTCTTGTTTCTGTCTCCTGCCTAATGCTCTGGCTAGGACCTGTAGTGCAGTCTTGAATAGGAGTGGTGAGAGTGGGCATTGTTGTCTTGTTCCAGATCTTAGGGGAAAAGCTTTCAACTTTTCCCTGTTGAGTATGATGTTGGCTGTGGATTTGTCATAAATAGCCTTTATTGTTTGAGGTACATTTATTCTATAATTTGTTGAGAGAGTGTTTATCATGAAAGTGTATTATATTAGGTTGGTGCAAAAGTAATTGCTGTTTTTGCCATCTACTTTTAATATTCTGTCAAATGATTTTTCTGCATCTAATAGTATAATAATATAATTTTTGTCCTTCATTGTGTTAATATAGAATATCATGTTTATTGATTTACAAATGTTGAACCAGCCTTGTATCCTAGGGGTAAATTCCACTTGACCATGGTAAATGATCCTTTTAATGTATTGTTAAATTCCGTTCACTAGTATTTTGTTGAGAATGTTTGCATCTATGTTCATTAAGGATATTGGTCCATAGTTTTATTTTTTTGTGACGTTCTTATCTGGCTTTGGTAATTGTGGCCTGATAAAAAGTTTGGAAGTGTTTCACTCTCTTAGATATTTTGGAATAGTTTGTGAAGAATTGATTAAAACAGCATGGTACTGACATAAAAATGGACACATCAACCAGTGGGACAGAATAGAAAGCTCAGAAAAGAACCCAAATGTCTACAGTCAATTGATCAAAGGGGCAAAGAATATATAATGGAAAAAGGACAGTCTCTTGAATGAATGGTGTTGGGACAACTCAATATCCATATGCAAAAGAATGAAAGTGCATTCTTATCTCACACTACACGTATAAACGTCAGTTCAAAATGAGTAAAAAACTTCAACATAACACCTGAAACTGTAAACCTACTAGGAGAAAACAAGGAAAAACTTACACAACATTGGTTTGGGCAATGATTTTTTAGCTTCAGCCACAAAAATGTAAGCAACAAAAGCAAAGCTAGACAAATGAGATTACATCAAAATAAAATGCTTCTCTACATCAAAAAAAAAAAAAAAAAAACAATTAACGGAGTGGAGAGACAACCTACCAATTGGGAGAAAATGTTTGCAACTCATACTTCCCAATTAATGTAAGAGACTAATATCCAAACATATATAGAACTCAAACAACTCTATAGAAAGAAAACAACCTGATTAAGAGATGGGCAAGACAGTATCCTAGGTCAATTAACACCAAAATAGAAAACCAAATACTGCATGTTCTCGGTTATAAGTGGGAGCTAAACAATGAGTACACACAGACAAAAATATGGGGAAAATAGACACTGGGGACTCCAAAAGGGGAGAATGAGGGGGGAAGGGTTGAAAAACTACCTATTGGGTGCTATTTTCACTACTTGGCCTATGGGATCGTTAGAAGCCCAAACCTCAGTGTCATGCAATATACCCATGTAACAAAACTAAAAATATACCTCTTGGATCTAAAATAAAAGAAATACAAAAATAGGAAATGGGCAAGGAACCTGAATAGACATTTCTCAAAAGAAGACATACAAATGTGAAAAAAATATTAAACACTACTAATGATTAGGGTGATGCAAATTAAAACCACTGTGAGAGATCACCTCATATATTTTAGAATAGTTATCAAAAATACAAAAGAAAACAAAAGTTGGCTTGGATGTAAGAAAAGACTATAGTGGGAATGTAAATTTGTACAGTCATTATGGAAAACAGTATGGAGGTTTCCCAGAAAACTAAAAATAGAATTACTATATGGCCCAGCAATCCTACTTCTGAGTATTTACCCAAAAGGTTTGAAATCAGTATGTCAAACAGATGTCTGCATGCCCATGTTCATTGCAGCACCATTCACAATAGCCAAGATATAAAAGTAACGTAAGTATCCATAAAGGGATGAATGAATAAAGAAAATATAGATATACACAATGAAATCTATTCCATCTTTAAAAATGATGAAATTCTGTCATGTGTGACAACATGGATGGAATTGGCAAACATCACACGAAGTGAAATAAGCCAAACACACAATGACAAACACCTTGTGTTCTCATTTATATGTGGAATCTAAAACAATGGTATTCACAAAAACAGGGAATAGAAAGGTTATTACCAGAGGCTGGGGGTGGGGAAAATGGGGGCATGATGGCGAAAGTGTACAAAGCCTCAGGTTCAAAATAAGTTTGAGTTTTACATTTTTCCTTTTTTGAGATTAACACACAGCATGATGAATATAGTTAACAATTAAGCACTGTACATTTAAATTTCACTAAAAGAATAATTTCAATGTTGGTATACAAATGTGAAGTATTTGAGGTGGAGAATATATTCATTAGCTTGATTTAACCATTGAAGATTGTAATAAAAAATCATAACATGTACCTCATACATATATATGCCTATAATTTGTCTTTTAAACAAAAAGCTATTACTCCTCTTTCATTTGTCCAGAATGTGTGGGCTCTGGGGGTCTGTGTGTTTTCACCCTTTTGGGGAATGCTGCCTCAGTCTTCCCTTCTCCCTTGTCCATACAATTTCATTCTCTTTTAGCGTTTCCCTCCTCTACGTGTAAACAGTCTCCAGTGTCATCTATTTTTCTCTTTTCAAAAACGATGGCCATTATATAGCCTCTGTTTCTTCCTTTGTTGTATTCACAGTTGCCTATCTGCAATTATGAAATCTCAGTGGTCTGAAAACCAGAAGTTTTTTTTTTTTTTTTAATAGCTGATTTGGCAGCAAAACCTGCCCTAAATTAGTATGAGGTCGTATAGAGTGTTTATTCATCCCTAGAATATTCATTTTATTTTTATTAAAGAAATGTTAATATGTTTGGTTAAGGAGCCCTGCTTTATACCTTATATGAGAATAGTATTACTACATTTAAAATTTTTAAAATTCTAAATTCTAAAAACATATCTGGTCCCAAGAGTTTTGAATGCGGGAATGTGGCTCTGTCTGTTTTGAAGCCCTATTCAATGCAAAGAAGATGAGGAAAGGAAGTTATAATAATTGGGAAAGTGGAGACAGCATGATTACCATTTGCAAATGATGCCATATGCTAACTGAAAAAGCCATGAGAATCAACTGAAAAGCAAGTAGACATAAATGAGATACCTGAACCCAAAATAAGCATGCACATAAAAAATCCAGCCTATACTACCTCCTGGGACTAATCTCACAGTTAGAAGAATTTGAGGAGCCCCACTTAGCTCATTAGTTTAGGTGTCTAAGATCAAATGGAGATTATGGACAATTTTGGCTTGATTTTGTACTCCAAAATGAGGAGCTGGGTTCCTGCCTGTACTTGGGGCCAACTTCTCACTTTGCCTTCCAGTTTTTCCTGACTCCCAGAGACTGCAGATCTAACCCTCAACAGCAGCTCTATGACTGGGGAACCACAGCCTGCTTGGCAAACTTTTAGTTCAACCTTCCTTTCTAATCCCTTTTCAAGGTTCTCTGACCTGCTGGAACCCAAGCTTCCACCTGGATGGATTCTGCTCCCTGGTTGTCTCTGCTCTTTTGCTTCCAATACTTGTTGCCTGCTTGTCTCTAGGATGCTGTCCCTTGTGTCATTACAGCTGCCAACTTTGGTCTTTGTTAGAGATGACATTCAGACAGCTTTGTTGAAATTTTACCTACAGAGTGATTGTGCAGCATGTCACATAAACAACCTCAAAAATCACAGAAACCGAATGGCACAGCTGTGCCTCTATGCCCAGAGAAGCCATCGAGTTTTGGTGACATTTTAAATCAGAACAGTGACTAATGATGCAAGTGGGATGTAAACTCTGAATCATACAAAATCATTAATTTAATTGTCTCTGCACCAGGCAGAGCTGAAGCAGTGGGATCTATTTTGTATGGCACATGTTTGGGCTTCACAGACAAGAAGGGTCATAAAAGGAATCTTTTCAGAGAGGCCAACTTCCATATTCTGAAATATTCTTTCTTTCCTCCTTCTCTCTCCCCTCCCTCCTTCCCTTTCTCCCTTCACTTCTTCCATTTCTCACTCATGTATCAGGTTTTTTCATCTGAAAGTGAGAGATAATAACAATATCTTCCTTATAGGGTTATTGCCTGGATTAAGTAAGTTGACAACACTTTACATATATACGAAGTGCTTTGAGTGCCTGGCCCAAAGTAAGCACTTTTTAGGTGTCTACAATTATTATTGATACTGACTCTATGTCTGGCCCTGTTATAGGAGCTAGGGATACAAACATTAAAAACACAGGTCCCTTGGGAGGCTGAAGGATCACGAGGTCAAGAGATCGAGACCATCCTGGCCAACATGGTGAAACTCTGTCTCTACTAAAAATACAAAAATTAACTGGGCTTGGTGGTGCGCACCTGTAGCTACTCGGGAGGTTGAGGCAGGAGAATCGCTTGAACCTGAGAGGCGGAGATGGCAGTGAGCCGAGATCGCGCCACTCCACTCCAGCCTGGCAACAGAGCGAGACTCCATCTCAAAACAAAACAAAACAAAACAAAACAAAACAGGTCTTGCACTTAAGTGTCACCAATATACAGATATTTGCAGGATGTGCTGTTCTGAAGCACTGGCTTTGGCATGAGGGGTTGGATTTGAGAGCCAGCTCCATCGTATCTCTCATTAGCTATGTCACCTTAGGCGAGTTACTTAATGTTTCTAAATCTTAGTTTCCTCCAGTGAGGATAATAATAATAATTCATGTTTTATAGATGTGTTTTGAGAAATACAGGACATAAGGCAAGTAAACTACTTAAGAGAATGAATATTCAGCTAGGTCATAAATACTGAATTCCTTTTTCTGGAGGTGCTACTCGTTATGGGTCAGCAGATGGTCCTAGACAGGACTTCACATTAGAATCCCTATCCTTCCAGATGGGATAAGAAGAGCATGGGCTTCACTGTGCTCCTCGGGATCTGGTACTGGGGCATTTGTCAAGTTGAGTGCTTTATCCTCAACACATTGGCTCTGCCAAGACAGCTGAGGGTCTATGTGAAAGAGACAGGGGTTCTGTAATAAGAAGACTTGGGTACTTTCTTTACTTCTCAAATTCTGTTTTTCCATCTGTAACATGGGTATAAGTATGGTCTCTAACTCACACTTATAGTGAAGGTCAGTTGAGATAATCTAGGTCAGGAATTGAGCACATCAAACATACCTGACACACAGTTAGTGTTCTATTAAATTGACAGCTATTATTGTTTTGCTATTTTGATTCATAGTTAATTTTCTGCTTGGAAAAGAGCTTGCATAGCTGGGACTCTAGTTATCTACTTTTGTTTTGGAAGATTATCTTAGTTTTTAAAAACCATTGTTTTCTTATTTCAAGAGCAATATATGTTCATCACTGGAAGAAATCTCAGAATATTCTGTTTTGTATTTTCTAATCCTCCATCCCTAGGCAGAGTGGGAGTCACACTGGGTGAGATGGTACAGGCTGGCTAGACTTCCTTGCCTAGCATATCATTTTCAGTTGGCATGAAGTTTCATAAGGAATAATCACCAGGAATCACTTGATTGCTCCTGCATTATTGGTTGTCCCCAAAGCAAGCACAGGCTGGAATTACTAAGTTTATTATTTCTCTCTGGAGAATGTATTTTTTTAAGTTTTAGGGTGAAATTCAGATTCAGTGATGTAATCAAATAATCATTGAAAATAGATTAATACTGTTTGCCATTGTCTTTGTTTATTTCTATAATAGCATGATTTCACTCTAAGCAATGGGTGATGCTTCCAATAACTATCATTTATTAAACACCAGACACTTTTCATGCATCATCTCATTTGTTCCAAATGACAAGCCTATGAAGTAGGTATTCAGTTCCTCTGTTAGCCATGAAAGATCTAGACCCAGATTAAATAACTTGCTCAAGATCAGAGAGTTAGGATTTAAACCAAACTCAGTTTGCCTTCAGGCTTTTTAAAACTACTGTGCCCCCAAAGTTAGAGTGGATTTAAACAAATAAATGAAGAATTAAAAAGTTTTAAACAGTAATCTTTACTGAAGTAAAAAACTTCATAAATATTTCTTGTAACACAAAAGAATAAAAACAAAAAATGCAACATTAAACTACAACTTAAGCATACTTTTCCCAACCTCCCAGCCCCATCCCAACCTACACACTGAGTCCTGATATTTAAAAATCTAATACAGCCAGCCAGTGAAGTTCATAAAACTGTGACCTTTATTTAAATTGTCAGGAGGAAGAAGCTTATAATAAACAGGCAAGAGCAACCAAAAATTGCATACAAAGAGCTTTGGAAACATCTGAATACAAATCATTTTCTAAATGTTGGTTGCTCTTATCATCGATTATATAAGAAACGCAACCTTAAACCTTCCCTGCATTGCGATAATAATGAAGGAAAACCCTTATGCTCAAAATGATTAAAGCATTTAACACACAAAATGAACACTAGGGAGAAAGTCTTGTCTTCATTTTACTCAGCGTTATGCCACACAATAAATATAATCTCCCTTAGGTTTTACTAAACACCCAAGCTCTTTAATTTACATTATTTTGTTCATTTGAATTCACGTCAGATTTATGAAAGGAAAAAAAGATCTCACAATAAATGAAAAGGTGTAGTTAACAAGATACCTTAATGAATCTTAATAAAATCCATGTGGGAGTCAAGTGAACATTAACTTACTCTGAAGTCACATCGGTTGGTGGTCAAATATTTTGATGGGGTGTGAGCAAGTGTACTCATCATTAGAAGATAATAATTAAAACTACTGCTTGTATATGCCCTTCAGCTTAAGTTATGGTCATGCACCATCTCCCAATTTTTGCTTCACATTCAAAGCATTTTATAAAAGGGAAAATAAGCTAGAAAGTAAACGATTGTATTTTATTTGATGCTTTGCATACAAGCACTCAATGAAGGTGGATGACTGGCTGAAGAGAAGTGAACACTTAGTGTTTTTAATCACATTATACCTTAGATGCTGTGAATATCTTGGCATCTACTTATTTAGCATTTATAGTTTCAACATTCTCAAGTGATACAATGACCATGATATATAGACTTGTTACATTTTGCTGAAAATTGTGTCTTTTTAATAAAAATAAAGTGGCCAGGCACGGTGGCTCACGCCTGTAATCCCCAGCACTTTGGGAGACCATGGTGGGTGAATCATCTGAGGTCGGGAGTTCAAGACCAGGCTGACCAACATGGATAAACCCTGTCTCTACTGAAAATACAAAATTAGCCGGGTGTGGTGGGGCATGCCAGTAATCCCAGCTACTTGGGAGGCTGAGGCAGGAGAATCGTTTGAATCTGGGAGGTGGAGGTTGCGGTGAGCTAAGATCGTGCCATTGCACTCCAGCCTGGGCAACAAGAATGAAACTCCATTTCAGAATAAATAAATAAATAAGTAAATAAATAAATAAATAAATAAATGTCAAGCATCATTATTTTAGCAAATGTAGCAAAAGGAAGAAAAAGTTTTGCAGTTCTATTATCAAGAGTAATGTGTTTTTATGTGTTGTCAGAAGACAAAATTACAACAAATTTAGTTTTAAATCTAATTAGCTTCTGTTTGTGATTCATGAATTGGAGCAAACTTCATTCTACAAAATTGAATGAGAGTTCTGACTGGGCAATGCAGAACCGTGGGTTTTGTAATGTGGAAGCAAGGAAGCAGCAGTAGAAAAAAAGGTAATTGGTTAATGTTGGATTACTTCAGTTGCTTTTTTTTTTATATATATAAGGGTTAAAGCAGAGAGGACTTTCTTATTACACTGACCCAGGTAGACTGGAATCTCCTGTTTATCCAGAAAACCTGTGCTGTTTGGGAATCTATCTGCTTTCTTAAAGTTTCAGTTTGATTATGTGGCATTTAGCATGAGTATTCCATTTTGGTTTGGTCTGATCTGTAAGGGCCTAGTGTAGGACCTCTGTCCAAAACAATGGCCTCCCATTGTTAACAGTGTGTATTTATATAAAATGATATAAAAAATTAAAATTTACTAAACAGTTGCCTTTTTCTTGTATTTCTTGTATTTTTTTTCTCTCCAGGTCAGGAGTTCTGTCTTCATCATCATTGAGAATCTAGGACCCAGCACAGCACAGTGTCTAGACCATACTAAGCACAGTGTCTAGAACATAAGATACTTCCTGAATAACTATGTTAAGATCTTTCTGTATCATTGCATATTCCACTGCATCTTTTTGATGACTTCACAGTTTTCCATCCCATGGATGTCTTGTGATTTATTTAGCTAAATTCCTGTTTTTTGCTTAGCAAAGAGGTTACTGATTTTTCACTATTTTAAGTGGGAGTAAACATTCACGTAGTGAAATCTTTTCTTAAAAGTCCACTTGGACATCTTTGGAATTGTTGGTGTGAAGAGTAAGCACAAATATATCATTTTTGATACCTGTTATCAAAAAAGTCACCAAATGTATTTAAATATTTTACTTTGGCTTCTATAAATATACAAAAATGACTATTTTCCACTTTTCCTGACTTGCAGGTCTTTGAATCTAGGTATGGGGAAAAATCTAGGTAGTAAGGCTAATTGACCAGTATTTACTCCTTAATGAGGTTTTATTTTTCTCAAGTGTACATTTTATGAAATGAATCATATCCTCAAATTTGTAAATTGTATAGGCTATTGAAATGATTCTCTTTTGAATGTCAATTGTCAGTAGAAACCACTAGTGCCATTAGATACTAGTGTCATTTAAAGACCACTCTTTAGTCAGTGAAAGCCTGACTCCTTTGTGAGTTCGCGTGAATAAAATTTCAGTAGATGAAGTCATTTCATTGGATTGTGAAGATCAGTAACTCATCCCAAATCTCATTTTAGAAAGTAAATACAGCTGGAGGAATAATATATACCCTAGAAGTGTCAGGTTAGAAAGGATTTAACACCACATGATAAACTATAAATAACAGCATTTTGAAGAACTATGGCACATTCAGTAATGTCAAATAAGGAATTTGGAAATAGCCATCAACCAACCATTGTGGTGATAGGACCATTTCAGAATTCTTCATTGGCAGAGAAAGAGAAAATTCATGATCAAAAAATGGAAATGAAGAGATTTTTCCAATTATCTGTTGACACTAAGAGAGGATGTAATTTACTGTGTCTTGAATATGATCCTTTAAATGTGTGAAATAGGATTGTTCCTTGTATAGTCCAAGTGTTTCAAAAAGTCCATGAACTCTTTGAAAGTAATTCACTTGAGCTTTCAAGTTGCATATAACATGGTACTAAACAATTTAATTTTAAGAAGCATGAAAAAGACAAAGCCACAAAAAATTAATAAAAAGCCTTATGGTAGTGAATTTAAATGGTGGCAGAAAAAAAAAATCTTTTGGAACTGAGAAGACCAACCTTGATATGTGCTCAGAAACAGTAAAAATCAAGTCTGAGTATAAAGATCATGGATGGTCACAGACTCCTGAGAGTGATGTTCAGTTATGACACTTTACCTAAGAGGGCAATAGACATGACTTTTCAAAATTCCAGATGAAGCAACTTACCATAAAATTATTGATACATAGATATGAACATAAAACAATTCCTTTTATGGTGTGTCTCTCAAAGAACAGAGGAAAAGAATAGCAAATGGTGGTAAAAGTCTACCAACTTTTTTGCTACTGCATTGGCTGTCTACATGCTAATTGTTGTTTGTGTATTTTAACTCAATTGTTATGAAATAGACCTATAGACATAATTCTATGGATTAGAATCTTCATGTATGGTGGTAATTAGAATTTGAGAACAGAATGTGGATTATCTTGCAAGCTTTTAAGAAGCCAGAATAATGCTTTCTCTAGAAAGTTACCTAGATTCCTTTTGTTCTGCCTACCTCCCCTTTATTCTGATTTTATTCACTTTGGAAAACTGGTGTATGCATATTTTTTTCTATCATGTCTGTGAGAAAATTCTACAAATTGTGTTTTCCAGGCAGAAGTTTGAAAGGGATTCCATTTCTCACAAACAGAAAGACAGCTCAAAGATCTAATGATTCCAGGTTTTATTTATTTATTCATTCATCAGATATTTGCTAAGAGCCACGTGCTATATTGAGCACAAATGATGCATGCTTTATACTCATGGAGTTCCCATTTTAGTTGGAAAGCAAAAAGTGAATAAATGAATGCACATAAGACTAAACAATCATAAATATTTACAAATTGTGATAAGAGTTATGAAAAACAAGAGCAATACCCTGAGATTAAGAAGAGAAGACAATTCTACTATTTATAGGGTGATAGAGAACAGTTTACTTTTTATAGGGTGGCAGGGCAGTCTTCCCCCAGGAAGTGAAATTAAAGATGAAAGCTAAAGGATGAGCAGGAGCTAGTCATCCAAACAATGCCATATGTAGGGGAAAAAGGAGTTTGTACAAAAAGCCACGAGTCAAGCAAGAGCCTGTTGTGTTGGCAAACCTCAAAGAAAACCAGTGTGAATGGGATGATGAGTGGGGAAGATAAAGGGCTTGAGGGAAACTGGTGAGGCAGTCAAGGCCAAAACACGAGAAAGAAGTTTGAGTTCTACCTTAAGTATAATCCCTTAAAAGATTTAATCAGAAGTGTAACATGAGCTTGACAAAATTTGATTTATGTTTTAAGAAGATGACTCTGGCTACTTAATATGGAATATAGTGAAAGAGCGGAAGAGTAGAAGCATACACAAATGTTGGCTAGAAGATGATGGTGTTAACAGAGTAGAAGGAAAGAAATTGATTATTTGAGATATAAATTGATGATGGGATCAAAGGTGTGGGTAGTGCATTGTATACAGGAGCCAGGGATAATGCAGCATTTCTAAGACTTTGGCCTATGCATCAGGATCAATGGTGGCACCATCTTACTGAAATGTAGGTGACTGTAAGGGCAGATTGCAATTTATGGATGAGATGATACAGCAAGGTTTTTCTAAATTTCTCTGGTGATGGGTCACTTGGGGTACTTGTTAAAAATACCTGGACCCCATTCCAGTACTCTGAGCCAGAGTTTCTCACTGAGTGGTCTCAGAAGTCCTAGTTTTCAGAAGCGTCAGAGAAGACTTTTTATCACCAGTGAAGTTGGGAAAACATTGTATTAGAGAATGGAACCTCCATGGAAGAGGTTCCTGTATGACATAGTGCAGAACCAGAAGATGGGGAGAGAGGAGGCTTGATTTCAAGGAAGAGGAGATTAAAGGCCATTGGACTTCCATTGATTAAGAAAAGGACCCTAATAGGCTGGGCGAGGTGGCTCACACCTGTAATCCCAGCACTTTGGGAGACTGAGGTGGGTGGATCACGAGGTCAGGAGTTTGAGACCTGCCTGGCCAATATGGTGAAACCCCGTCTCTAGTAAAAATACAAAAATTAGCCGGGAGTGGTGGCATGCGCCTGTAGTCCCAGCTACTTGGGAGGCTAAGGCAGAAGAATTGCTTGAACCTGGGAGGCAGAGGTTGCAGCGAGCCAAGATTGCACCATTGGACTGCAGCCTGGGTGACAGAGTGAGACTCTGTCTCAAAAAAAAAAAAAAAAAAAAGAGAAAGAAAAGAAAAGGACTATACTCAAAGTACTTAGCATAGTATCTGGCACAGCATACATGTTGATTAGTGTCAGTGTAGAATAGCCAAAATATTGTATGCTATATTCAGATGTGCAAAAAAAACCACCATCTTTATTTTTCATAACTGGTCTAATGTTACTTATGGAGGTAGTAACGGAGTAAGGGAGAAAAAGTATTGGTCAAATCCAATACATCGAATCTGATTTGTTTACTTAAATAATCTTGTTAAATATTTCTCTTTCTGTCACTTTTTAAATAAAACCTCATTTTAAAAGGATTTTCTCCTCCCTTTGCATTTTTCCAAGGGAACATCTTACTGGGAGCGAACGGCTTGTAAGACTTCAGGTAGTAGGGAAAGGAGCTATTATTTTGTAATGTCCTCTGACTTCTCTGGCCTCTGTAGAGATAATCTTTTTCTGGTGTTCACGTCTGTGACTGGTGAACTCATTTGTTGCTCTTTAGGCATCAGAGCCGAGGCTTCACCACCACTAACTAAGCCCACGTCAGCTCTGAGGCCTGGCTTTAATGCTTCCCATCAGCCTGGGGTTACAGCATCTTCTCACCTGGAGAACATCTGGAAAGCTAGTCCTATCAACTCCTTTCCACATTGTTCAAGAGATATGTAGGATGTTTTGCATCTCTTTCAGGATGCTTGAGCACCAATGAAGGCTGTAAGATCGGCCTTTGTCCACCCTTGCCACTTCACCCACGGTGCTCTGCTACAGCCACCCTGGTTGATGTCAATACATAATGCAGTCTCCTTTCAGAGCCCCGTAAAGTAGAGCAAAATCTCCTCCTATTTCTGTTTTGTCCCTATCCCGTATGCTCTCTCCTTTCACTCCGTCCTTAGCCCAGAGAGGGAAGGTTGAAACACACACATCTGCTCACCTTTGCCTTCCTCTGACTTTTCTCCTCCCCTCTATGCTTCTCTGGGGGCCAGAAGTATGGACTTTCTTCTTCAGATAACTTTCCTCAAGAACTTTTCCACATTATGTCTTCTTTTCTCCAGATGCGACATCTACTTTTCTCACTGTTCCCTTCTCCAAGGTAATAGTGAAGAATGACCAGCAAGGAATGGGATTTATGCCAAAGTAACAAAAAACATATTGTTTTACAATTTGTAATATAGTGTTTGAAAACGTGAATTTTCGGCCGGGCGCGGTGGCTCAGGCCTGTAATCCCAGCACTTTGGGAGGCCGAGACGGGCGGATCACGAGGTCAGGAGATCGAGACCATCCTGGCTAATACGGTGAAACCCTGTCTCTACTTAAAAAAAAAAATACAAAAAACTAGCCGGGCGACGAGGCGGACGCCTGTATTCCCAGCTACTCGGGAGGCTGAGGCAGGAGAATGGCGTAAACCCGGGAGGTGGAGCTTGCAGTGAGCTGAGATCCGGCCACTGCACTCCAGCCTGGGTGGCAGAGCAAGACTCCGTCTCAAAAAAAAAAAAAAAAAAAAGAAAACGTGAATTTTCTTTGTTGCTTTTGGTTATCCCTGATTTAAATTCCAATAATGTTAGTACAAAATCTTTCAAAATGTATACTTAGTTTCCTGGATCACATAAAAGTAGAGTACTAGGGGTGGCTTCCCATTCTATACCTAGTTTTGGTTGGACAGAAACTTAAGAAATACAGTAGTTGTACCAGTTGTGAGGAAAAGAAAAGCAAGCTCACTCTTGTGAAGAAGTGAGAGGGAAAAAATTGGGAGCTAGATTAGGAAGAAGTCATGTGAGAGCCTTGGGAAGCAGTGTGCAGGCTCAATTTATGTTTAGATACATAGAGTGTTAGGCCTGGAAGATACTCTAGCAATAGATGAATGCCCTCTTTTGCAGGTATGTAAATCAGTGCTCAGTAGTGCAAAATTATCTGTATGGATTTTAGAGCTAGTGAGAGACAGGCTTGAGACTAACTCACATCTTTGGAGCATCTGCTTCCTAATCCTGAGCTCCCCGTCCTCTTGTTCTGCACTATGTCACACATTATTTTCCAAATATCCTAGCAAGCATCAGAAATTACAATTTTAATACTACTTTCAAGTAACCAAAAAGACTAAGATTTGTGAATAAATTATAATTCCTAATTGATCATCTTTAATCACAGCACCATCCCAAGGATTGCCTGCGAATAGAAATTCAATTTATTGTATTAATTTAAATCATCATATTAGTGACATTAGCTGCTACAGGTAACATTAGCTGCTGTAGGCAACATTAGCTGCTAAGATAACATTAGCTGCTATAACAAAAAATTTCCAAAACCACTAATACAGGTGTTAGATGGGTTCCTTCTGTCTTGTACCTCTGCCATCCTGCAGTGGAGAAGTTCCCAAACTTCCTCAGTTCACAGAATCCTTGTCACCCCTAGTATTTTTTTTCACAGTGCTCCTAAGCCAAAAGAAATAGCTAACAGCACTGTTGATTAGGTAGTTTGATTCCCAAACTTAATAAAGATATATGTTCTAGCAACTGAGTACCTTCTTGAGAAAAAAATCATACACATACATGGAAAGAAAAATATTTTTATTAATACAATTGTTCAATTATTAAATATATTCTACAGTTGTATTAATTGGAATGTGTATGCCCATTGAGTACTGCACAACCTCTCAAACCTTGAGATTCTTGAGTTTCTTCAAATAGATTAAGAACCTGAAGATAGAATGTGAGGCTGAGTGCAGAGTGTTTTCTGATTTTAAACACTATTTTACACTTGTGTTGCCACATCTAATTAAAGAGCAATTTTAGTTAGAGACTCACTTTTACTAATTTCCCTCAGATCATTCAACTTAGTCCTAGTAACAATTATTTTCCTTACATGCTCATATTATTTGTTTACATACTATTTAATTCAATGACATAATTACAATTATATATAAAACTTGCATATAGTTTGTTCCCAATTAAGTTTGGGAACAAACACAAGTAAGTGTAAACCCACCGGATGAGTGGAAGTCTCCAGGTGTGTAGTAGCCTACAAGGGGCAATCATTTAGCAGCTGCAGACATCACTGTGTTTGACAACATAAAAAGCTTAATCCACTGAGCTAGATAAGTAGAGGACTCAGGGCTGCTAGATCTATGCAGATGAAAGAAATCAAGGGTACCTAACGGTACCTAAGGCTTTATTCTTGTTTGACCAGTGCTGAACTGGTCAGAAAATCTAAACATAATTGTGTTGCTTCCAGAGACCCAATGTCTTCCAAGTCCTTTATTGATAGGTAAGGAAATGGAGACTCAGATAAATTGTCTTGGCTACAGCCAGTGTTGAAATCAGGTTTCTGCTTTTTTTTTTTTTTTTTTTTTAAGACAAAGTCCCACTCTCACCCAGGCTGGAGTGCAGTGGCGCCATCTGGGATCACTTCAACCTCTGCCTCCTGAGTGATTCTCCTGCCTCAGCCCCCTGAGTAGCTGGGACTACAGGCGTGCACCACCACACGTGGCTAGTTTTTGTATTTTTAGCAGAGTTAGGGGGTTCCGCCATGTTGGTCACGTGGTCTCGAACTCCTGACCTCAGGTGAGTCGACCAACTTGGCCTCCCAAAGTTCTGGGATTACAGGCATGAGTCACCTCGCCCCACCTGACTTTTAGATCAATATTCTTTCTGGTGTGATATACCACAGACCCACACTAGACAGATCAATCAGGAATTATTTATTCACAAATCTTAGTCTTTTTGGTTACTTGAAAGTAGTATTAAAATTGTAATGTCTGATGCTCACTGTGATGATGGGAAAATAATGTGTTCTGGTACTTCTTTAGTATTCAGAACTGTGAACCACCTTACCTGACACTCCAATCAAGCTAAAATGAACTAACTGTGAGGTAATGAGGATATAGGTAAACTAGTCCACATATGTAATTGTGAAAACAGCTCTTACCATTAAATAGCAAGCATTTTGGTTTGAACCACACTATCATGGTTTAATTAATGCCTGTTCTATGCAAGCCTTCTCTAGAGATTACAGAAGAAAATAATCAAACTGTTCTTTTCATTTTTTTCAAAAAGAAATGATAGAAAACAGTTTCTTCTTTTGTCTTAGTGGAATCAACAGGAATGGGATTTCTAAAAAGATTTTTTTTTCAGCCTACATATTAACTGCCTACATATTAACTATGAAAATTCCAATCTGGTACAACTGCTCCTTTATTTTAAAAACATCAAGTCAGTAGCCCCCTTGGTTTAAAAATATAAGCACTGTGATTTCTTTTTAGATCTTTATTATATAAAATGTGAGTTTTTGAATTAATTTTTTTGCACAAAATCTTGCACAAAATTTTGCTGCACAAAATTAAATTATATTTTCTTCTTATTTCCTGAGTTGTGTGTATATACATACTTATGTTCAATTACATACACACATGCACACACACACCTGTCTCTGTGTATAATACATATGTGTATATATGTGTGTATGTTCAATGTAATATTTGTGGGGCATGTATGTATATATGTTTACATATACATGTGTATGTATAATACATGTGTGTACATGAGTGTGTGTAATTGAATATATGCATATACATGTATGCATTATACACACAAATATTAAAACTTAGACACAACAAACCTCTGTTTTAGGGAAGTGAATTTTATATCATTTGAAAATAAATTGTAGGCAGATTAATTATTCAGGATATATCAACTAAAGAAATGTTTTAGTTAATGTATGTGTAAGTAATATTCAGTAAAGCACATCACTTAATTCAATGGACCAAACGTTCTGGGCTTTTAGATAGTTTTTAATTTTTTGGCTATTACAAATAGTGCTGCTGTGAATGCACTTGAACATATCTTTTGGTACACATATCTACACATTTGGTTTTATACTTAGGCATAGATTTGCTAAGTCATAGGCCTTTTACATGTTCACTTTTAGTAGCTACTGCCAAATGGTTTTCCATAGGTGTTATACCAATTTACACTCTACCAGCAGTGAGTTACTGCTGTGTACCCTCACCCACTTAGTCTTCTTTATATTAGCTACTCTGGTGTATGTATATTATTTCATCATAGTCTTCATTTGCATTTCTATGATGACTAGTGAATGAATGCTTTTATGTATGCTTATTAAACATTTGAAGTACTTGTTCAAATCTTTTATCCATTCTTCTATTTTCTTGTGTATCTTTGTCTTATTGATTTGTAGACGGTCTTTATATATTCTCCATATGAGTTAATTGATTTATAGAGACTCTTTATATATTCTCCATATGAGTTCTTTGCTAGATATGCTTATTGCAAATATCTTCTTCCAGTCCATGGATAGGCCATTCTTTTTGTATCAACCCTGATGCTGTTAGATTATTCTATGGTCAATCAATTCTGAGACAGAGTCTTTTTGTTTGTTTGTTTGTTTGAGACGGAGTCTGGCTCTGTCGCCCAGGCTGGAGTGCAGTGGCCGGATCTCAGCTCACTGCTAGCTCCGCCTCCCGGGTTTATGCCATTCTCCTACCTCAGCCTTTCCAGTAGCTGGGACTACAGGCGCCCGCCACCTCGCCAGGTTAGTTTTTTTTGTATTTTTTAGTAGAGACGGGGTTTCACCATGTTAGCCAGGATGGTCTCGATCTCCTGACCTCGTGATCCGCCCGTCTCGGCCTCCCAAAGTGCTGGGATTACAGGCTTGAGCCACCGCGCCCGGCGATCAATTCTAAAAGAAAGGAAAGAACACTGGCTTTCGTAAGAGTAGCCTTGAGGTAAATGCCTGAACCATTACTGTGTGATTTTGGGCAAGTCTCCTAACCTTGAAGAATCACTTTGCTCACCTTGTAACGTTAATAACAACCACTCATAATATGTTGTGAAGATTAAATGAGCTATTTTATGTGACAGAGCCTGGCAGAGTGCCTGGCACATATTAGATCTAGATGCTTAATAAATTTTACAGGATGGAAGGGAATAAAATACTCTTTGTTAATATCGTCTTGAGTATCTGATACTGGCCACAAACTTTTAAAGATTTCAGTGGCAAGTTCGGTGTTATTGCAGAGCCTCCCTGAGGCCTGCCTTACGTGCATTATGTCTTCATTATCCCTTCTTGTAAACTCAAGGGAGTAAAAAAGCCTGAAACCACCAGCCCCTGCTCTTGTTTCCTGAGATGGGGGGGTCAGAATATTTGCTTTTTTTCTGTGAAAGTGAAACATGTTAGATAATTAGATTTTTAGGAGAGTAAAACACATTGGAAGTAAGATTTAAAAAATAACAAGGAATACATATTTCTAAGAGAAATAATTGAAGTGTGTCCAATTGTAACTAATTAAGTATCTTCCATATCTTTTTCTCAATGAAAGCTTTCCTTGGGTTCTGATGGATATGTTACAGGCTACATATATACCTATATATTCTGCAGTTTATGTATATATACATATATAGACATTATGTACATATATTTCTGCATTTTAATATATAAGTATATATACATATGTACTTATATATGTATACTTATATTTATATATAAGTATACTTATATACGTATATATTTGTAAGTATTTATATATAAGTATATATACTTATAAATGTAACTACATATTTATAAGTATTTATATATAGTATATATTCTTATATACTTATATATAAGTATATGTTATATACTTATATTTATAAGTATATACACTTATATTTATAAATGTATATATATAAAATATATAAGATATATACTTATATATGTAAGTATATATACTTATATATAAAATGCAGAAATATATATACATATATACATGTTCTTCTCAAGTGTTAATGACATTTATTTCAGTTATAAAACAAATGAAATTGTGGCCTGCTTGGTGAGACATGACTAATCCAGGAGCAGCCAGATGGCAGTGCCAGTCAGTTCTCTTGAGTGATGTCATCATGATCTCTTCCAAACACCTGGGTACAGACTTGTAAAACAATAGGGAAAAACAGCACTTCTGGATTTGAGAGTTTTCTAAATCAGATTAACAAATAGAAGCTTAGTATTAATTTATGCCATTTAAAAATCTACCACTCAGCATTTCTATAGTGGCCACTGACATTATTCATTTCTACCACAGGTAAGGCAGAGGACCCCCACTTCAGTGGTGGCAAACAGAAAGAGTAGAATTGAACAAAATTCAAGTTATTGTTGTAATCATCAGATGATTGTAAACCATCAGAGGAGCTACAGTAATTACTCTCCATATTCTAAAAAGGTAGATTTACTCAGGTGAAAAGATATAGAATTCTGCCCTTTGCTTTTCCACACATGTCAACTGTGACTGAATATGTGGAGGGATTATCGGAGTTGGTATTTCTCTCAAGCTATAAAATGATTTTACAAATCCCCCACTTCCATTCCATTTATAGATCTTTGTTCACCCCTCCCTGAGGAATTCATTTACAATAAATGGGAAAGTGCTGGGAGTAGAACACTTACTTTTACAATCTGTTGCTATATAATTAAACCAGTTCCAAGTGGCCTATTGACTTCCAAGGTTTAATGGGTTAGTGTGGTTCATGAAAACTCCAGGGGGACACCTGTAAAACCTGATTTGGGACCACATCCTGGTTTTTAACAATGTTGTCCTTTGAGGAATTGTCATTGAATAAGTCCTATATTTTCAGTGTTCTGCAGTGCAACAAGTACTTTCTATTGACCAGCAACAAGGCATACTGTTTACAGCCAGTTATTTGAGGTGGCTTGTTAGTCAGCCTGGAAATCCTATAGCAGAATCTTGTCCCCAATCCTGTCTTCTCTAAGAGTTTGTTGAACATCACTTGTGTGCAAGCTTTCTTATGTTTATACTTGATGATATCCTGAATTCTCAAATTTGGACAATACTTACTGGTTTAAAACTGGAAATAATAACACTTTTTAGGCACTTTAAAATGGAAATTTCTGTACTTTAAATAAATTGGACAGAATCAAGGGGTTTAGATAGATGTGTAAAGTGTCCGGGACAGATTTTGATAATTATATAATCTGTTTTGAAAATTCTTTAAAGGGGTTTCTTTGTAGGGCAAAAGCCCAGGGAAGTTGCTCTAAATAGATCTGGAGGTCTTGAGAGATGCAAAGAAACATTGAGACTAATGCACTGGGTTCTTCCAGGTCTCCTGGGAGCAGAATCTTTGGCCTGGAAGTCGAGAGGAAGAGGAAAAGGCAGGTTTTGTGAGTTTCATTGTCAGGCATGAAAGCTGTGGGTGGAAATTCAATGGAGATCTTATTAATCATCTCGGCAATCAGTCTGTGGACCATGAATTAGTAAGATACTATAATGTTTGTAATTTATTTTGGTTATGTTTGTCATCTTATATATTTCCTATGATGATCAGCGGTGCAATCATTAGAATGTAAAGGTCTGTGTATGTTAGTTTTGAGGAGCAGTGATGAAAAGAGTTATTTATTTATTTTTTCAGAGCCACTCTTGATGATAGAATGGGTGATGTGACAGTCACCAAAGTAATGTGACACAAAGTAGAAATGAGACCTGAGATGTGGCCTGGACCTTTGCCTTGAAAATGCCCATAAATCGTGTCCCTATTCCTTAAGATTTTATTTAAAGTTATTTTAAGAATGTTGTGACGTTTCCAATCATACCAAAATCTTCAAAAAAAAAAAAAAAACCCCACAGAATTTACATTTTAAAAGTACCATTGTTTTCATGATAATGGTGGCAAGTAATTTTCAAATTTGGATTATTTTAGAAACAGATTAAAAGAAGACAACTATAATATAATCCCAATAAACAAAAGCAAATAAAAAGGCTAAATCATGGGACCATCAGTATATAGATTCTACTTATTACTGTGGTATTTATTCCTTATCTTTATGACGTAATTCATATTTTTTATTATGCAAGTTTTTGAACAAACACAAAAGTTCAGAAAACAGTATAATGAACAGCATATACCTATCACCCAGGTAATCCAGATTTTTCACACTTACATCACCTATCTTTTGTTTGGGACTGAAATATTTTAAAGCACATCTAAGACCTTATCCTGACTTATCTTTTCATTTTAGTGATCTCCTTGCAAGTAATTGTAGCAGATAATACTATCATCATTTGATAGGAAAAGAAGCTGAGTTCCATACTTTGAACTTGCCTGAGGTCATCCAAGGAGTTAGTAGCAGAGCTACGATTGCCTCTTTCTTAACTCCATTAGACTTGCTGGCATAATTTCACAGTTCCCAATGCCCCTTGTCCTTGAGAACTGTTCCCTGTGTAAGACTTAGTTTTAGCAGCTCTGTCCTTTTACTGTGTGACAACCCTAACACTCCCAACCAAGATGTAATGGATAGACCGTGATGGACACTCAAGCTCTGATGGGCCAGTCAGATTCCTTCCTTTTGGAATTCATTATTGGGGCTATAAAAGAAGTCTGTCTTCCAGGAGGTGTTGAGATACATGCTACTTTGGAAATGATGGGTCAGAGAAAATCTCCCTGGTAGGAGATACCTGAATAAAGTCCAGAAAGAATAAAGTGGGGAACTGATATGGTTTGGATCTGTGTTCCTACCAAATCTCTCATCGAATTGTAATCTCCAGGGCTGGAGATGGGATCTGGTAGGAGGTGACTAGATTATAGGAGAAGATTTCTCATGAATGGTTTAGCTCCAGCCCTCTTGGTACTGTCCTTGTGATAGTGAGTTCTCACGAGATCTGGTTGTTGGAAAGTGTGTAACACCTCCCCTGTTCTCTCGCTTCCTTCTGGACCAGCCTGTGAAGTGCTGGTTCTCTCTTTGCCTTTTGCCATGGTTGTAACTTTTCCCGAGGCATCGCCTAAAGTTGAGCAGACACCAGCATCATGTTTCATATACAGACACAGAACCATGAGCCAATTAAACTTCTTCTTTTTTTTTTTTTTTTTTGTAAATTAGTCTCAGGTATTTCTTTATAGCAGTGTGAGAATGGACTAAAACAGAGACCCATGCTGACATCAGGGAAAAAATGGTGATCCAGGCAGAGTGAACAGCAACAGCAAAGCCCCAAAGTGGGACATGCTTGGATATTCAAGGGAGAGGTGAGAGTAGGGCATACAAAGGCAAGCATGGCGGGTGATGGTGGCAAGGGAAAGATCACAGAGGGCCTTGTGGGCCAAGGTAAGGTCTTCGGCGGTTTGTCTGAATTTGATGGGAGCATTCTGCAAGGTTTGGAGCAAATGGGTGATAAAATCCAACTTGTAAGTTGAAGGGATTC
Source organism: Trachypithecus francoisi (assembly GCF_009764315.1). Classification (NCBI taxonomy): domain Eukaryota; kingdom Metazoa; phylum Chordata; class Mammalia; order Primates; family Cercopithecidae; genus Trachypithecus; species Trachypithecus francoisi. The sequence continues at coordinate 40,941,355 of NW_022681463.1, forward strand.
CCAAGTAGCCATGTGGAGAATAGACAGTAGGAACAAGTGGGAAGAAATGGGGAAAGTTGTTCGGACATGGCAACAACCCAGGTAAAAGATGATGGTGGCTAGGATGAGAATGATAGTTGTGGCGGTGATGAGATACAGTTCCTGGAAACTGTCCCTCAAGAGACCTAACTTCCCCAGGGTTCTGTGAGAAGACACAGAAAAGTTTCTAAAAATTTTCTTTTCGGTTTGTTTAACTAGTTTGAGCTGTTTTCTTTGTCTTACAGTAAAAAAGTCTTGCTAAAGACTCTGTAGTCTTTGCCATTCCGTAGTACTTAATGAATGCTTACTATGTGCATAGTTGACTGTGGCAGGTTGTAGTTCCGAAAGAAGGCCAAACAATACTTTCCATCCCACCCAATCTTCTTACAATGTGACCTTGCCATCTCCTATTAACAGCTGGAGTCTATGTCACCTCACCTTCAGATGGGACTGCCTGGATCATCAATAGAATCTGGTGGAAGTAACACCATCTGACTTTCTGAGACTACATCATGAAAGGCAAGATGGCGTTCCTCTGAATCTCTCAGGAGGCTTTCCCTTGGAATCTGGTCACCATATTATGAGGTGGCTCAGGCCACATGGAAAAGCCACACATAGGTGTTCAGCCCCAGCAGAAGTCTTAGCTGACATGGATTGTCTGCATGACCTGTTAGTGAGGAAACTGTTGAGATGACTCCAGCATCATCCAGTGTCTGACTGCAACCACGTGGGAGACCTTTAGCAAGAGCAACCTAGCTAAGCCCAGTCAGCTCCAGAACCATACAGATAAAACAAATAATTGTTTTAAGTCATTAGTGTGGGGTGGTTTGTTACATAGCAATGGATAACTGATTTTGTTACCATATGTATTGCATTATCTAGGATATCTGATTTAAACCATTATACTTTTCTAATAATAGTGAATAATTATACAGTACTTATTATATGCCAAACATTGTTTTGTATGCTTTACATGTAATAACTCTTTTAATCCTCACAATGGGCTTATGAATTAGGTACCATTATCATCCCATTTTACATATGAGAAAATCGAGGCATAAAGAGACTCAAGGTGAGACACTTTATAAATATTGTGCCAAGTTTTGAACCGGATGGTATGAGCTCCAAAGCCCATATATTTAAACATTACCCTAAGCTGCCTCAGATCCTGATGGATTATTTTTCAGGAGCTTTGCCTCAATTCTGTGTCCCTGGTAGCCAGTAGTTATGACAGTAGTTAGAGAACAGCAGAGATAACATAATCCAGAATAGTTGGTCTAAGAAGTATTTGTGTTTGCCATTCTTTGCCTAGAAAAAGCAAATGCGAAACTAAACATCCAACAGATGAAAGAAAGCAAAATAAAACACATTGACCCTCCTAAAATTATTTTTTCTCAAAATCAAATAAAAATGTATTTCCTGGGCCACCCAGCTAACTTTAAGCATCCTAGTCAATGCACTTATGTGCAAATACTTAACAGAAGCCGTATTTCTTACTGTGCTGTGGTTATTTTACTCTGTCATGGAAACAAGGACGTTATAGATATTTATGAAAATGGGTCCAAATATGCATTTAGGCATGGCTCAAGGCAATAGTTTAAGTAGATCAAATTTTTTTTTGTTATTTCCATCGTTCCTTTTTTTTTTTTTTGTCCTTTTTCTCCTCAGGTGACTCTTAGCCTACTTGATGACTTCCCCTAAATTTAATGCAATAAACACTTAATGAGCTCAGAACTTCTTTACAGGCAGATATGTGATTAACCAACACAATGCACTTCTCTCAGGATGTGCCCAGTGGAGGAAGACTGGGTGCTGGGGGTTTGTGCTTATAATGGGAGAAGCTTCTAAAAACTTCATAGAGAATGTGAGAGACAGGACTTACATTTCCAAGCAGGAGCAGGAAGAAGGACATTGCAGGTGTATGAACCAGCATGGGCAAAGGCTATGAGGTATTATCCTGAAGAGTTTAGGTATCAGTGAGTGGGCCCCAGGCTAGAGAGTATTTTCAAGAAAGGAGTAGCAAGGAACAGTTGAATGGAATCGGAAGAGAAGGGAGTAAACACTTACGGGGCACCTAATCTTAGTATATGAAGTCAGGCACTTGACTATTTCACTTTATCTCCACCCAAATCTGTGAGACATGGGAGAGATGCCTATACCCAAAGAGCTCTAGGAAGTGCCAGAAACTCAACCTCAATGGGTAAATGAACTACAGAGAGGCATTAGCTCCAGGTTCTTTCATTGTGGAGTGGAAAGTTTGGACCTCAGTTAAATTTCTATATTAGGAGAAGTATTTTTAGAATTGGAGAGTTGAAAGCTGGCTCTATTAGGCAGCACATAATCACTTTCAGAATTACAACCTACACAACCCAGTCCTGGTATCTCATTTCCAGAGAAATCCACCGCAGCACTCTCTGGGGTTTGCATCTATAGGATGCCTCCTAGTTCTGAATTGGCAAGAAGAGCAGAGTGGCCTCAAAGTCACCAAAGTGTCACAGTGCTTCACCAGCAGGACTGTTTCCTCACTTGCCATGTGGGACATATTCCTTATCCTCCTTGCCTCAAAGGATGTTAGTGACAATTAAAAATAACTAGACAAACATTTCTGATACAATTAACTTTGCCTTTTATCCCACTCAATTCCATTTAATTTTAATACCATTTTAAATTTTCAATCACTTCTTAGAGGGTTGTGGGTGGGGAGGGAAGGGTTGAATTTTGTTTTTCTTATTTTACCAGGATGATAACAGTAGAAAGAAAACTAAATTTGGAAAGAAAACCAAGTTTGGGATCATAGCTTAGCCATTTATTTGTAAACTGAGCGGTCTGGCAGGGGGAACCTCAATCTTTTGAACCTCAGGTACCTACAATTAGGCTATTATAAAGATTTACTACCTTAATTAAAAATGCTTTGAAAATTACAAACTACTGATATTTGCTATGATATGTAGAGTTGTTTTTGTGTGATTGTATTACCCTAGCTCCCTATAAATAGTCCAACAGGATCTGAGGCAGTTTATTAGCCTAAACTGCCTCAGATCCTGTTGGACTATTTATCAGGAGCTGCATCACCCATGCATATTTACAAGAGATTTTTGTCTCTAACCTGACTCATTTAACAGGGACAAGATGTCCATATGCCAGAACATAGGCTGGCCCATAAATCACATCCTGCCCTTCTCTGAACAATCCAGTGTGTCTGTCATGTGTCAAGCCTAACAAAACACTTGAGAAGCAGTCCATAATCCTAAATCCATTTATTTGTATAATGTCTCCATTTACTGAGTTCCTGGCATTTTGTATAATACCTGTGTACTAACACTTGGAAGTATAAGAGTAGTAGTTGAGGTTTTATCAAGATTTGAGTATTGAAATCTTATTAAGATATGGAAAAAATGCACATTCTTCCTCTGCCAAAAGAGATCTAGGTACCAAGATAAAATATGGCTTCTGTTTTCCACATACATAAAATTTCCACGTGCAGTATTGATAGCTTTGAGGATTGTATAGATAATGAAAACTGTGCTAGTTGCCACAGGTCTATCTTTAGTCAAGATGAAAAAGAAATTATCATTGAAGAATATAGATGGGAACAGAGACAAACTTTAGTCCTAGTAGACTTGGCTTTATGTAATCCACAATTTTTCTTTACCTTATTTGCAGCTGAAGTTGATCCTGGAAAGATAATTTTTAGGGAGAGGACATTGTTTTCTTTCCCAGAACATCGTGTCGGGCAGGTAAGCTAGGAGGCACACTTCATTCTTTTTCTCTCTTTACCTGTAACATTGATATAAAGAAGTTCACAGAGTAAATGCTACTTGGGAAAAGTAGCATTTTCAGCATTTTCATTTTAATACGCAGAAATGACTTGTCATCCGAAATTTAAAGTCATGTTACTTCAGAGAGTCCAAAGCACAGGAAAATAGTTATTTTATCAACTAATTGCCTGCCGCTGAATTTGATTTAAGCCTGCTCTACTGCTCCCATAACATTTTACAAATCACTGTCTGCACTTCAATAGGCTCCGTGCAACGTGCTGGTAGACTCTATTTCTTTCCATAGGACTTTCCTGTCTTAGAAGTGACACTGATAATTATCTCCCTTTCACATGGGCGCCCGCCAGCTGAATTGCCTAGGTGACTTCCTGCCCACTCAGATGATTAGAGTTTTGCAGCTCACATTGACTCAGGCAGCGGGATCAAATTTCCCACCTCCATCTGGCAGTTCCCTCTTCGGTCTGCTGCACCCTAAGGACAAAATGAGGGCAGCTACGTCATCCTTACCTACCTCTCTCTGAGGGTGAGAATTTCTCCTTGAATGGCTGTGAAGGCGGCAGGGCGTTGCTTCATTTTAGGTGAACATTAATATTAAACAATGGCTCTCCCTGGGAGTAGGTGGTTGCAGGTTGAATGCTAAGCTGCTTCAATAAGACTGAAACTGAACAAGAAATAAAAAAGAAATTAAATCTAGAAGAGGGCTGAAGGAAGAAAGCACTGAATTTTTAAAGACTTGCCAAGTGCAGAAGCTTAGCAGGATGAAGAACATTTGTGTGTAAACGATGGCAATTTTCCATTGCTCCATATCATGCAGTCTTTCAGTATATTGAATTCAGGTTAGAAACATGTTTGTGATTTCATTCAGAAGCTTAGCATTTTGTATTATAGTGAGAAATACATTATTCACGTTTTGATGGCTTATATTAGAAGATTTTAGTAGTTGTTGCCCCAATTTTTCACACTGTGTCCACATCTTTTGCAATGTGATTTTGTGGTTCCTCCCAAGAGATGGCTTCCATTTTTCTACCTCCTGAATACAGATTGGCTTTTTAACATACTTTGGCCAAAGAAGTTGGTGAAAGCGACCACACAGCATTCTAGCTTCGAGCACTTCCTTCTTCTCTTGGAACCTTGCTACAGCTGTGTGAATAGTCTGCTGGAGGATTAGACACCATGTGGAAGGGCTTAGTTGTTTCAGCTAAGGCCATTTTAGAAACGCCTATAGCTAGCTGAACGCTGACTAGCAAAGAGTGATCCACAGCTGACCATAGATGCATAAGTGAGCCCAGGTGTCACAATGACCTGAGTGATAATATAAGTCTGTTCTTTTAAGATTCTGAGTTTTGGACAGCTAACTGATGATGCAACCACCAAGAATATAAGGCATATTATTTATTTTTGTTTTAAATATTAATTTAAAACTATTTTAGAGATTTAAATGAATAAAACAACAGGAAAAATGAATTTGGATTCACTGACCCACTTACAGGCAAATCACCTGAGTGGCAAACAGTGAAGCTTGAGATGCAATCTGAGGTCAGGCTCTTCAGTCTTATGAATCATGATGATGCAGTTGGATTTGTTTTTCCTTTAAGGCAATGATGATTCTTTGAATTTTTTTTTTCTTGGAATTAAAAAAATTATAGGATGTTGCAAAAATAGTGTACAGAGGCCAGAAACCTTTCACCCAGCTTCCTCCAATGGTGACATCTCATGTAACTATAGCACAATATCAAAACCAGGAAACTGACATTGATACAATGCTGTTAACTAGACTATAGATTTTATTTGACCTGTTTTTAAATTCACTAATGGGGTGTGTGTGTGTGTGTGTGTGTGTGTGTGTGTTGGCAGTTCTATGAAATTTGATTCCATGTATACATCCATGGGACCACTGATCAATCAAGATGCAGAACTATTTCATTACCATGAAGGAAATCTTTTCAAGTTGCTCCCTTTCAGTTGCACCTACTTCACCATCCCCCATGTGTGTCCTCTGGCATCCACTAAATCTGTTCTCATTCTTTTTCGTTTTGTAATTTATTTTTAGAATATCATACAAATGGAATAATACAGCACACAACCTTTTTGGATTGTTTTGAAATGCTGTAAGCAGTGGAGGAATGTGGTTGATTTGCATGTTAGTTAAGACCACTACAGAACTCAGATTGCACTAAGAAGACAGTTTTGGAGAAATGGGAGACTTGAGGAAGGGGAACAGGCAATATATTGTTCTAGTAATCCAGGTGAAAGATGATGATGGCTTGAGATAAGGGGGTGGTGGTGTGGACAGAACAAATTGTGAATGATATTCAGGAGATTGAATTGACAGGATTTATATCAGTTAATATAGAATAAGAGTCAAGGAATGAGAGAAGTTGAAAATTCATCAACTCATTTGATCATTTGTTTAAAAATATTTGAGTGCCTGCTGTTGTACTAAGTGTGGTCAATACAGCATGAACAAGACTGACCTCATGGGAGTTTACATTTTCGTTGAGATGCAAATTGCTAAACACACTCATACATACACACATATGCACACACATATAATACATAGATACCACTTGCAAAGTAGAGGATTAAAACTGGGTAATATAAATAAAAAAATAAATCTTATTGTCATTCATTATGATAGGAAACTCCAGAATAGAAGGTTGAGAAAGGAGAAGAGGATAACTGAGAAACTTGCTAGTTGAAGGTGTCTTTGCAGGATATCCTGAGGGCAGTTGTATAAATATCTCACCTAATTCCTCAAGATGCTCTCAGATAGCAAATCAAGAGTCTTTGAAATTCTAACTATTGTTCTCTATAGGAGTACACACTAAGAAGAGTTAGAGGAATGAAAGAATAATAAGATGAGTTAACATTCATTGGATGTTCACAGTGTGCCTGGCACTTTTCTTTTCTTTTTTTTTTTTTTTTTTTTTTTTGAGACGGAGTCTCGCTCTGTCGCCCAGGCTGGAGTGCAGTGACCGGATCTCAGCTCATTGCAAGCTCCGCCTCCCGGGTTTACGCCATTCTCCTGCCTCAGCCTCCCGAGTAGCTGGGACTACAGGCGCCCGCCATCTCGCCCGGCTAATTTTTTTTTGTATTTTTTTAGTAGAGACGGGGTTTCACAGTGTTAGCCAGGATGGTCTCGATCTCCTGACCTCGTGATCCGCCCGTCTCGGCCTCCCAAAGTGCTGGGATTACAGGCTTGAGCCACCGCGCCCGGCCTTTTCTAAGCTCTTTACATAGATTAACTCTTTGCCACAATCCTATAAAATTTAATTAATTGCTCTTTGTAGCAATCCTATAAAATAGGGAGTTATTATTGCCATTTTCCAGATGAGGAAACTGCTAAGGAATAGAAAGATAGCTAGTAAAAGAGCACTCCAGGCCATTGCCCTAACCACTATTCTATGCCATCTCTCTTTCAAATGTGTACCCTTACTGAAACTGTGTAAGCATTTTACTCTAATTTTTATCATTCTTGTATTTGTGGTAGTTTTACTTATCAACCTATCTAAAGTAATTATACTTAATCTCCCAAGTGCTCCCTTTAATAAAAGAGAGTCTGTTCACATCATATAAAATACTTAATTTCCCATTAGAGAGGATCGTGGTCTCTAAGGCTCTACCAATCTTCATTGGGATCGTTTCACAAATGACTCTCAGTATATATGGGCAATTTATAATTTTCCATCAGGGCCAGGGCTAGGATGAGGTGCCTAGGAAACAAGATTTAAGGATGCGCTCATCTCAGGTGCTCACCCTACACTTGCATGACTCTAAGAGTTCATGTCTCCTTAAATGTTGTGCTCTAAGCACTTAGCTTGTTTCTCCTTAGTCCCTGCCTTGTTTTTCATTCTGTCTTCCTGGTGATTAAACACTTTCGCATGTGCTTTTATATATGGTATCTGAACTTACACTATAACAGCATTTTGCCCTTCTGGTCTGTGGTCCCTAGCTGCTTGAGGGTGAACAAAGTTCTGTCATCTTGGCAATTGTATCTTCAGCACATAGCACACAGTAGATGCTTAATGACTATTTTCCAAATGAATTAAGAGGAGCCTATTCAGAAACATACTCTAAAAATCTGGATTACATTACATTTTCTGTGCCCTTGAGGTGTTCAGATACTGAAAATGGAGAGATATAAATCAACTAGTTACACAACGATGAGCTAAGTTCTGTGATAGAGGCATGGGCAGAGGGCTTTTCAAGCAGAGAGGAGGTTGTAAGAAAAACTATCTGAGAGCTGTTGGGTGAGATCTCATATCTTGAGTCAATTCTGACCATCCCACCAACTTCTTCTGTGCACACACAAGTCTGCGGGGCAGCCAGGCTGATTCATTGAAAGCAATGAGGCAGTCATTTCTGAACATGAATTACCTAATGGAGGAGCTGGGGCTGGAGTACAGGAAGGAGGAGGAGGAGGAATATGTCTTCTAAAAATTTAATTTGTCATGCCATCAGGACACCCAAATGGAGTATTCTCTGGAAGACTTGAAATTCTAGGGGGCCCAAGAGAGAATCAAGGATAAAGCTGTAACTTTGGAAGCTGTAGCAGAACAGCAATATTTGAAGATTTGGAGAAAAGTGAGATCACCTAGGTACAGAATAGAGTAAGGAGAAATAAGCAGGGAAACACTGATAGAATGTGTGGTGTCCATTTATAATCATCATGCTCCACAGTAGCATCCCGTCTTTCTGTGTAGGAACAATTCGTCTACAGAAATGCCAAAGCACCCTTCCGGTTAGAGTTGTCACATGGCATGACAGCTGACACCTTCTTCAATAAGAATGCATTTGGGCATTAACATAAACACCAGAGTGGGTAAGCCCTGAGCGTACTACTCTCAGGGGACACCTTTTTTTTTTTGGTTGGTTTGTTTTGTTTTTTAATGGACAAAGGTGTTCTTTGGTTTTTCAGAAGATAAATTTGTAACCAACCATCTATTTTTAGTAGACAACGATATTATTCCTGGAAATATTTGTAAAATTCCATATGAACAAGACTGGTGTTTCTTGCATTTTAATTGCCTCTCTCTCTCTCAAACCCCTGTGATAGCAGAATATTGTTTTTTATGAGGTTTCTCCGGAGTACTAAATCTTGACATAATCAATACTATATATGTTAACTATCTTCAGGCTGTCTGTAGTAAGTTTGAATTATTAGATTCCTCTGAGGTCTAGACTATTTTTCTTTCGGCTATCACTTACCATTTATCTATCCATCTATAGTACATAGATGTTTTACAGGAATATTTCTAGGTACATAAATAAATTATGTGGCTGGTGGCAAAGATTGGTTGTTATAGCAAGGCTCTAGTGTATTATATTTAATAACCCAAACTGTAATAAAAAAGAGAGAGATTGGGAGAGAGAGAAGAGGAGAGACTGTGCACTTCTTAGTTCTTGCTGGTGCCTTCTTGAAATTGCCAGAAAAGACACTCTGTAATGGGACTGTGTTGTCTGTGATAACTCTCACATCACAGACACAGTGACTTGGGAAAGCAATAGTATACTGCAGATACGAAGTGTTATTAATTAAACATCCCAATACAGCAGTTCCCAGAAGCTACGATCAACTAGATAGAGCATATTATGTTTTTCTTTTCACAACTGCCTATGAGCATTTGTGGAAAAAATATTAGATTCATTCTCTTATCCATTCTCCTCAAATCTTCTCCTTCCTCTTCCTCCCTTCCCTGCTTTATCCTCTCAACTCTACTACTTCTCTCCACAAAGAATTGAGAACAGCTTAGATGAGAGCACACATGTTTAAAAGGTAATTAAAAATTAAGATCAGAGAAATTTTAAATAAAGCTAGAAAATCAATACCAGGGAAGGGAAGAACACACATTGACAGAGCATCAGGGTCAGCCTAGTTCTTACAGTTGAGCCCCAAATTGGCTCTGAATTTTTTAGCAGGTGAAGCATAATGGAAGACAAGCATGGCTACATAATTCTTCTTTTAAAGAAGAAAGTATCACAGTTTCTCAGGGGAAGCAAAGTTATCCTAGCACAGATGATTTTTTCTTAGAGTCTCTTATAGGGGTACCAGGCATTTAAAATTTTTATTTAACCTTCACAACAAGACAAACATTATTTTAAATAGGTTGCATTTGAAGAAACTGAGAACAAACCCATGAAACAGTTTATTCAAAATCATACCAGTACTAAAAGGTGGTATCAGGATACAAACCCAGGTTATCTGATTCTTATTCTGGTTCCAGAATTCTGCTATTTTCATTGCATGCATGCCCTCTTCTAAGACATTGTAACCTACTCTGCTTTCTTTAATAGATGCATTCCTAAAAGGCTCTTTTGTTAAATATATGTATGTATGTACCTATAAAATATCAAATAGAACACATATACACAATCAAATTGTATTTTTCCATTGACAAGATTCATGATTTCAGGGATTTTTTTTTTCTCAAAACTAATATTTAGCTGGAAGTAGCTCCCAACTTTTAAACTTATCTTTGTTAGCAACAGAACAATTTTTCAATTGAAATTCTCCACAGAACCCCATGTACAAGAACAGATTGAAACAGAGCTGCTCTGGAGGAGGCTGGGGTGGGCCAGAGGGAGCACTATGCTCCCAGAGACCACTGGAGCAACTCCATCAAACACAGTCTGAAACAAATCCCTTTAGAATTTACAAACAGCTGCCATAGTCACTACCTCGTTTCATTGTTTAATTTGTAGTTTGAAATAATCCTGTTGAGCAGATCAGTTTGGACTTTCATTTCGAAATTAAAAAAACTGAGGCTCTAAGTTAGTGATGTCTGGCCAGTGTTCATCAGCTGGCATCTGTGTTCTTCATTGCTCAGGTTGAGTAGGTCTAGAAAACAGGGAGGACAGCAGGCAGTGTCAGAAGTTGATACCAAAGAACGAGTTGCTTCCTAGCAACCTATCTTAGGAGTCCCATCTGATTGGTCAAGAAACCTTAAAGCAAAGAGTGGAGGAGCCCAAGTGACTGATGGTGATATATGCTATGGTTTAACTAAAAGTCAACATATGTCTTACTGTTCTAAAATAATTTTTCATAACCTCCTTGAACAAGTAAAAAACCAGGCCAAAGGGACTTTTAAAATGAAATAAGAGGACCAAAGAGATATTGTGGTCATGTAGAAAAGAGCAAAGAAGGACTTAGAAACCCCCTTCATTCTAGAGTGGTTGGGAAGAAGGTTATACATTTCTGCCCCTCTGTTTTACCTGGACTGATTTCTTTTGAAATAAACATTTAAGTCCCTTTCTGTCTTTATTTTTCCATTACAGAAAATTCAAATATGTAACAAAGTAGAGAGAATTTATTCTCTCATCACTCAGCTTCAGTAATTACATGCTCGTGACCAATTTTGTTTTATTCATATACTCCTCCCACCCTGGATTATTTTGAATTGAATCTGTGACATCATTTATTTATTCTGTAAATGTATCAATGCAGTCTCTTAATAGAAGCAGTGTCTTACTTACTCAAAGAGCATCAAATTCTACCTTCTGAATTGAGAGAGGGGGGTGGCCTAAGGGAAGTTTCTGCTGTCACAACCACAGATGGCGATTCTATAACTGATTATGAGATTCATGCGTAGGAGTTTGTTTCTGTTCTTTCACATTTGGGAAGAGAGACTGGAGACATGCCTGTCTCAGAATAAATAATACCTGAACATTAATCGTTTGGGAAGTCAGAACTTGGTGACTATGCCTTCAAAATACCTTTGGCTACTCTTTTATGCTCTTGCTACCTCTGATTGAAGTAGCTTAATGCCATAATATAAGAGCATTTATTTCCATAATCGAGAACAGGATCCTCCAAATGGGGTTCATAGACTCTTAGATACTCCAAGGATGAGCATTAGGAGGTCTATGGACCTCCTGAAATTAGGTACAAAATTTTGCATCAATGTCTGATGTACATTTTTCAAGGATTCATAGATTCTGTCTTCTCAAAAGTACCTGTGACTCCCTCAAAATATTAAAATTGCTGCACTAATCTCTGCACTTGTGCATAGAGAGGCCCATCTGCTATTGTAGTGGATCACAGTGAACCATGAGTCCATGAGTCTTTGAATGCAGGTATGAGTCATGCCAAAAAGTATGAAACCAAAGTCCTGTAAATGCCAGAGAAGGGACAGAATTTTCATTTTGATAGAAGGCGCCTTGTAGATATCAGGGAGGGAAGGCCTTGCAGTCAGCACTTGAGCAACTATTAGGTAAACTGTCAGTTGACAATCAATCTCATAGCACACAAGTCTTTAATAGGGTACTTGATGCCATAGTTAGGTCATTACTTCTTCCAGGAACCATAGTGTTCACTGGGCTCCAAAGGCAACTTTTTCTATTTATCTGTTTAGGGGTGAATATGGTGATATGAAGCACTGTAAAATGGAGGTTGATGGTGTTGAGATTTTATTCAGAGATATTAAGGTGATTTTAGTTCAAATATTTTAAAAATACATATATTGCAAAAATGGTCACAATCCTTTACTGTTCTCTGGCCATAACCTTAATAATGTGACTTTGCAGCCTCTCTCATCAAAAGGTAGAGACCCTACCATCCCCTTGAATCCGGACTGGCTTTGTGACTTGTTTTGGCCAATAGACACAGTGAAAATAATAGGTTTTCATTTCAATACTAGTTTCCAAGACACTTTGCATACCACATTTTTTGTTATCTCTCTTGGGACCCCTCCTGGCCCATTCTGTTCACCTGTGAGCACATCAGTGCTAGCTTGCTGGAAAATGACAGACTACATGCTTCAGGACTCTGTGAACCCTGCTTTTCTAGCCAAGTTATCATGTATGAGAAGGTGGTAGCAACTATCAGCAAAACCTCTTACCCTTGCTTTCCCTCGTCCTGCTAAGTGAAGATGCATGGGAGAGCTGACTGAGACCTAAATAACCCAGTCTAAATTTCTAACCCACAGAATCATGAACTATGTAAACAGTAATTATTTTAAACTATTCAATTTTAAGAGGGAGGGGAGCTTGTTACGTGGCAAAAGCTAACTCATGCATTAGGAATCACATCTTTTCAAAATAGAATCACATTCTCATTATCTGCAGGGATTTTGGTGCCCCCAAATCTCTGACATTTAACTCAAATTTCTGTTTATTTCTATACCTTGTATTCAAGTGCACAAATTACCTTTTTGTTATTATTTTTGAAGGAGAAGTATCACTATTAGAAAAACACGCTTACTCTCATTTCCCCATTTCTGCACTAGGAATTTTTATCTGCTCTAAGATGAAAAAAATTTGAACAGGCAGGTATTCTTCCAAATGTATTATTTATGTCAATAAATAAGTTTTGAAAAAACAAATGCCAAATAACATTTTATTTAATAGTATATTTATTACTTTATTTTGTTGAAGCTTCCCCTCCCTGAGGCAGAATTGCAAAGTCATTTTATTTACAGAAGTGCAATAAATAAAACTAACTACTGTGAATGAAAAACATTCATTAATATAGCAAAATATGATCCTAGTATGCATTCATTATTAATAGGAAAACATTGATTATAATGAATGGAGGACAGTAGAACAAAATACCTTAAGGTCCTCATTCAAATTCCTCTTTTAGTTCATAGCTTTTGTGTCATATTCAAAGGTATTTCACACTCCAAAGAGACTAAGAACCCCTGACTTAGTATAAACCTCCTTCACAGTTTATCAGTAGGTGTTTGAATAAATTTAACTTTTTCTATGTTGACATAGCTATATCTTTTTTCTATGTAAAACAGAAAATTTGGCTCTGTCTTCCTGCTCTTCACTGTTAACTAGTCGAGAAGGCACCTCAAATTGCCTTCATTCACCCACAGAAGCTATGATGACTCTGAATACAAACAAGATGAAAAGTGACTTCTGAATATTAGTCCTGAAGTCTGAAAGTATCTGGAACATACACAATAGAGAAAAATGATAACAGAAACAAACAAGTTCAAATGGCAGTAGTGACAACAATACGTTGAGAGGTAAAGAATGCAGTGTCTCAGCAGGTGGGAGAAAAAATTATTCCTCTTTGTGTCTAATCTCAGATAAATGGGGGAAGTGCTTTGCAGGTCTTGCTTCTATCTTTTTCCAGTTTTTCTTTTCTTTGCTTTGTGTTACCTAAACCCTAGTTTGATTTCCCATCAAGAAAGCTAAAAGCATCATTTTGCTTTTTTCTGTTCCTGTGTTATTTGTGTCCTCTAGGTAAGAGACACAGACATGAATTGAGAGGCACACATGGGAGTAATAACCGTGAAAGGCAAGATGGAGGAAGAGCCTCATACCATGATGCAGATCAGAAAACATTTCAGACACGTCAATTGAAGCTCTATCATAAAGACTTCCCATTAACGGAATCCTAACTAGGCACAAATAGCCAAACCCTACTACCCTGCCATTCTTCGTCATTGACTGGGGGCTGCTTGAGAAGACCATAGCCTTGATTTGAAAGCTGAGACAGATCCTGAATCGGTACTTCTTGCAGTTGAAGGCAGATTCTTTCTTGAGGGGAGATCTAAGTAACACATCTCTCCACTGCCTCTGCCATTTTCCATTTACACAACTCATAAATGTTAGCCATTTCTACAAGGTCTGAAATAATCCAACAAGTAAATTAACAAGTAACTGCTTTGCTTTGACCAAGGGTTATTTAAAATGACAGAAAGAGAGTCTTCCTTTGTATTTCTTAACTCTGCGATAGGGAGACTGGAAACGGACATTTTAAAAAAGATACAACATGGCATAGTGGAAAGAGAATAGGGTTAGATATAGTTGTATATTATGACCCTTCTGGTTCCTACCAATGTCTTAACAAACTGTATCCTAGAAAACTTGCTGTAAAAATCACAGTTCCTACAATGAAGTTTCATAGTTGAATTGAGGTGACTTAAAAGCCATCATTCTCAACAAACTAACACAGGAACAGAAAACCAAACACTGCATAGTCTCACTCATAGGTGGGAGTTGAACAGTGAGAACACATGGACACAAGGAAGGGAACATCACACACCAGGGCCTGTTGGGGGGTAAGGGGCAAGGGGAGGGAGAGCATTAGGAGAAATACCTAATGCATGCAGGGCTTGAAACCTAGATGACAGGGTGATAGGTGCAGCAAACCACCATGGCACATGTATAACTATGTAACAAACCTGCATGTTCTGCACATATATTCCAGAACTTAAAGTAAAAAAAAAAAAAAAAAAAAAAAATCAGTAGTTACAAAAGTATCCCAAAACTTAAAGTAAAAAAAAAAAAAAAAAAAATCAGTAGTTACAAAAGTATCCCAGAACTTAAAGTAAAAAAAAAAAAAAAAAAAATTCAGTAGTTACAAAAGTATCCCAGAACTTAAAGTAAAAAAAAAAAAAAAAAAAAAAAAAACAGTAGTTACAAAAGGTCCTCTAATCATCCTATAACCTCAATGTCCTTGTCAGCATGGTCATTTTCATCATCACCATCACCATCATCAAATGCTTACTGTGTGCTGTATTCCATTCTAAGCCCTTTAAATGCATTATCCCATTCAAACCCCATATAAAAATTCTAAAAATTAGTTAGGTAGCTCAAAAATATTTGTGGAATGAATAAGAGGAAGGAAGGAGAATTGGGCTGAGGTGAGCAGAACCACGTACACAAACACACACACACATACACACTTTCTAGGAAGAGGGAATGAAAGCGGGAAAGCATGGGAACAATGAAAACACTGGTGCTTTCAGGATTCTACCTACCTGTCATTCCTTGTATCAAAAGTATAAATTCCATATTGGGAAAGTGTGCAGAATAGAAAAAAAACTGGCAACAATGGGTGAATGAGGCAGATCTTGAATAACTTTGTGATGTAAGCTATGACATTTACCTTTTGCATTAATAATGATGAAGAACCACTGAAGGAATTGAAGTCTTAGATGCCTGTCTTTCTTCCTGGGCAAAATGGTATCCTTTCCCCGCTCTCAGGATTTTTATGGTTTAGTGTAATAGGATGTCCACACTGAGAGCATTAGGCAATGGTACTATATAGTATATCAAGCCTTCTATAGTGCTGCCACTTATACATTGGCAACACCTGTGAGCTTGTCAGAACAGCAAATTCTCTATCCCTACTCCAGGTTGACTCAATCAGACTTTCTGAGGGTACAGCTCAGGGATTTGTGTTTAACAAGCTCTCCAGGTGACCCTCATCATAAGTTTGAGAAGCTCCGCTCAAAACCAGAGCTACTTGAAGTGTGGAGGTCTTCCCTCCGGAGCAGTCGGTCCAGTGTTTCTGGCTTGTGAGGAAGGTGTGGACAGAAATTGAGGGTAAGTGTTTAGAATCACTTAAGCCATGAATCAGAGGATTTTATTTTAGTTGACTCTAATACTTAAAGTTTGGGTTTATATTTTGTATGTCTTCTTTATTTCATTTTCCTGAATTATTTAGTGTGTTTTACGAAGTAACAATTTGTGATGAATTGGGTACACGTACACAAACACACACACACATACACTCACACAAATCAGTGCTTTATCCCAGAAGTGTAAGAAGCAGTCCTCTATACTGGGCCATGGTGGCTCTTTGGGCTCTTTTTCAAGTGTGGACACCTTGTTTATAGAGGACATTGAATATTCCAATTTGGGAAAGTAAATGTTAACATATTTTGCTCTTTGAATATGCCATTATCATTCCCCAGGGCCCCCTGACTTCCCTGCATTGGGGCCACTTGACAAATGAGTCTGTTTTTCCTGACTGCTGTTGCTAGGAAGCAACTTGCTTGGATACCAGCTTCTCACACTTCCCACTGACTTCACTGTTTTCCAGATGTGTTCAGACCCAGAGATTAAACAATAGACAAAAAAGACAGAAGGAAAACAGTTTACTGCAATATGTTTTAGTAGTGTTATCATAAACAATTTTTGAATTGGCCTATTGAAACAGAGAAAAATATATAGATAATTCTCACATTGTAAAATTACCAGAAGTATTTAATTTTCATGGAAACAAAATACCCTTTAAAAATATCATTAGAAGGCTGTGGTGGTGCTATATAATGCTTCCAAGCTTTCTTTAGGGAGCCCTTATATTTTACAGTCTTGAGGGGGAGTTTATAGTACTATTCTGCTTCTGTTTAATAAAATAGACAATGAGCTGTTTTCAAAAGGGGAAGAATTTTTTCAGTAGAACATAAGTAAATGAAATTAATGAATCTGTTTTTTATACAAAAACTCCATAAACATGATCAAAAGACAATTTAATGATGGAAGCAGACTCAAGTTGTTATGGCAACTAGGATCTGAAAGTACCTGGCTGTGTGTGTGTTTTCTTTCCTCTTCCCTCCCCGATCCTTTAAAAAAAAAAAAAAAGTTGTCTTCCATCTGGTTTAATCATGGTGTTAAAATACCAATGTCAAAGAAAAGTATCTAATAAGGATAATTTCACATCTCTTGCAAGACGAGTGATATTTCACCTTAATAAAAAATAAATACAATAATGCAAGTCTTTTAGGAGAAAAGAATATGATTGTACATTATCATAAATTGCTAAAGAGTCCTTTTAATTATCTTAGGCTGTCATTCTTTAACTTGAATTATGGTAGTAGACTCATCTTCTGTTTTCTTTTTTTTTTCACTGTAAGAGGAGAACATGGATGGAGTTGTGGTTGGAGAGAGTTGGAGGTGGCATTCAGTTATCTTATGCTCCTTACCTAAGTATCCCCTATCAATTGTCATGTAACAGCTGTTTTCTTTGGGTTTTGTGTTCTTTTAATGTTAAAGAAATAAGGCTTTTTTTTGGAACTGAAACTTGGAAATTATATGTCTTTAGAAAATAAGAATCTTATAAAAGGGGTTATTTTGTTCTGCTTATTGCAGTTAGTCGCTATTTAATATCACACCATTCTCCTTAGTACGTATTTGAAAGGTGAGATTTTATGAAATCCACATTGGCAGCCAATCAGTGAGAAGGGCTCAAACCAGAATAGCTCCACTGGAAATCCATCTCTTAAGCTGGGAGAAATATGTAGTAAATAGGAAAGCATTGTTTTTGCTTTCTTTTGAAAGTAAGTTACGAATTTTTAGGAATATACTATAACAGGTCCATATGGAGGAGTGAGCCCACTGACCTGATTCCTGCTGCCATGTTGTTCCAATAGAAACCAAATGCAATGTTTTATTTTTATTTTTATTTTTTATTATACTTAAGTTCTGGGATACCTGTGCAGAACGTGCAGGTTTGTTACATAGGTATACATGTGCCATGGTGGTTTGCTGCACCCCTCAACCTGTCATCTACATTAGGTATTTCTCCTAATGCTCTCCCTCCCCCAGTCCCCCACCCCCTGACAGGCCCCAGTGTGTGATGTTCCCCTCCCTGTGCCCACATGTCCTCATTGTTCAACTCCCATTTATGAGTGAGAACATGCGGTGTTTGGTTTTCTGTTCCTGTGTTAGTTTGCTGAGAATGATGGTTTTCGGTTTCATCCATGTTCCTGCAAAGGATGTGAACTCATCCTTTTTTATGGCTGCATAGTGTTTCATTTTCTTAATCCAGTCTATCATTGATGGGAATTTGGGATGGTTCCAAGTCTTTGCTATTGTGAATAGTGCTGCAATAAACATGTGAGCATGTGTCTTTATAATAGAGTGATTTATAATCCTTTGAGTATATACCCAGTAATGGGATTGCTGGGTCAAATGGTATTTCTGGTTCTAGATCCTTGAGGAATCGTCACACTGTCTTCCACAATGGTTGAACTAATTTACACTCCCACCAACAGTGTAAAAACGTTCCTATTTCTCTATATCCTCTCCAACATCTGTTTTTTCCTTACTTTTTATTGATCGCCATTCTTACTGGCGTTAGATGGCATCTCATTGTGGTTTTGATTTGCATTTCTCTAATGACCAGTCATAATGAGCTTTTTTTCATGTTTATTGGCTGCATAAATGTCTTCTTTTGAGGAGTGTCTGTTCATTTCCTTCACCCACTTTTCCATGGGGCTTTTGTTTTTTTTTCTTGGAAATTTGTTTAAGTTCCTTGTAGATTCTGGATATTAGCCCTTTGTCAGCTGGATAGATTGCAAAAATTTTCTCCCATTCTGTAGGTTGCCTGTTCACTCTGATGATAGTTATTTTGCTGTGCAGAAGCTCTTTACTTTAATTAGATCCCATTTATGGCTTTGGTTGCAATTGCTTTTGGTGTTTTAGTCATGAAGTCTTTACCCATGCCTATGTCCTGAATGGTATTGCCTAGGTTTTCTTCTAAGGTTTTTTGTATGGTTTTAGGTCTTACATTTAAATCTTTAATCCATCTTGAGTTAATTTTTGTATAAGGTGTAAGGAAAGGGTCCAGTTTCAGTTTTCTTCATATGGCTAGCCAGTTTTCTCAACACCATTTATTCAATAGGGAATCCTTTCCCCCTTGCTTGTTTTTGTCATGTTTGTCAAAGATCAACTGGTAGATGGAGATGTGTGATGTTATTAATGAGGCCTCTGTTCTGTTCCATTGGTCTATATATGTTTTGTTACCAGTATCATCCTGCTTTGATTACTGTTGCCTTGTAATATAGTTTGAAGTAAGGTAGTGTGATGCCTCCAGCTTTGTTCTTTCTGCTTAGTATTGTCTTGGCTACATAGGCTCTTTTCGATTCCATATGAAATTTAAAGTAGTTTTTTTCTAATTCTGTGAAGAGAGTCAGTGGTAGCTTGAAGGGAATAGCATTGAATTCATAAATTACTTTGGGCAGTATGACTATCTTCACGATATTAATTCATCCCAACTATGAGCATGGAATGTTTTTCCATTTGTTTGTGTCTTCTCTTATTTCCTTGAGCAGTGGTTCCCAGTCCTCCTTGAAGAGGTCCTTCACATCCCTTGTAAGTTGTATTCCTAGGTATTTTATTCTCTTTGTAGCAATTGTAAATGGGAGTTTACTCATGATTTGGCTCTCTTTGTCTATTGTTGGTGTATAGGAATGCTTATGATTTTTGCACATTGATTTTGTATCCTGAGACTTTGCTGAAGTTGCTTATCAGCTTAAGGAGTTTTTGGACTGAGATGACGGGGTTTTCTAAATATACAATCATGTCACCTGCAAACAGAGGTAATTTGACTTCCTCTCTTCCTATTTGAATATCCTTTATTTCTTCCTCTTACCTAATTGCCCTGGCCAGAACTTCCAATGCTATGTTGAATAGGAGTGGTGAGAGAGGGCATTCTTGTCTTCTGCTGGTTTTCAAAGGGAATTCTTCCATCTTTTGCCCATTCAATATGGTATTGGCTGTGGGTTTGTCATAAATAGCTCTTATTATTTTGAAGTATGTTCCATCAATACAGTTTATTGGGAGTTTTTAGCATGAATGGGGTGTTGAATTTTATCAAAATCCTTTTGTGCATCTATTGAGATAATCATGTGGTTTTTGTCATTGGTTCTGTTTATGTGAAGGATTATGTTTATCGATTCACATATGTTGAACCAGCCTTGCATCCCAGGGATGAAGCCTACTTAATTGTGGCAGATAAACTTTTTAATGTGCCACTGGATTCGGTTGGCCAGTATTTTATTGAGGATTTTCGCATCAGTGTTCATCAGGGATACTGGCCTGAAATTTTCTTTTTTTGTGTGTGTGTCTCTGCCAGGTTTTGGTATCAGGATGTTGCTAGCCACATAAAAAGAGTTAGGGAGGATTCCTTCTATTTCTATTGCTTGGGATAGTTTTAGAAGGAATGGTAACAGCTCCTTTTTTTACCTCTAGTAGAATTTGGCTGTGAATCCATCTGGTCCTGGGCTTTTTTTGGTTGGTTGGCTATTAATTACTGCCTCAATTTCAGAACTTGTTATTGTTCTATTTAGGGATTCACCTTCTTCCTGGTTTAGTCTTGGAAGGGTGTATGTGTCCAGGATTTATCCATTTCTTCTAGATTTTCTAGTTTGTATTTGCATAGATGTGTTTATAGTATTATCTGATGGTAGTTCGTATTTCTGTGGTATTGGTGGTGATATCCCCTTTATCATTTTTTATGGTGTCTATTTGATTCTTCTCTTTTCTTCTTTATTAGTCTGGCTAGCAGTCTATTTTGTTAATCTTTTCAAAAAAAAAAAAAACAGCTCCTGGATATTCATTGATTTTTTTTTTTTTAAAGGGTTTTTCGTGTGTCTATCTCCTTCAGTTCTGCTCTGATCTTAGTTATTTCTTTTCTTCTGCTAGCTTTTGAATTTGTTTGCTGTTGCTTCTATAGTTCTTTTAATGTTAGGCTGTCAGTTTTAGATCTTTCTCACCTTTCCCTGTGGGCATTTAGTGTTATAAATTTCCCTCTACACACTACTTTAAATGGGTCCCAGAGATTCTCATACATTGTGTTTTTGTTCTCATTGGTTTCAAAGCACTTATTTATTTCTGCCTTAATTTTGTTATTTACCCAGTAGTCATTCAGGAGTAGGTTGTTTAGGTTCCATGTAGTTGTGTGGTTTTGAGTGAGTTTCTTAATCCATTTGATTGCACTGTGGTCTCAGAGACTGTTATGATTTCCATTCTTTAGCATTTGCTGAGGACTGAGGAGTCTTTTACTTCCAATTATGTGGTCAATTTTAGAAAAAGTGCAATTTGGTACTGAGAAGAACGTATAGTCTGTTGATTTGGGGTGGAGAGTTCTGTAGATGTCTATTAGGTCTGCCTGGTCCAGAGCTGAGTTCAAGTCCTGAATATCCTTGTTAGTTTTCTGTCCCATCAATCTGTCTAATACAGACAGTGGGGTGTTAAATTCTCCTGCTATTATTGTGTGGGTCTCTAAGTCTCTTTGTAGGTCTCTAAGAACTTGCTTTATGAATCTGGGTGCTCCTGTATTGGGCGCATATACATTTAGGATAGTTACCTTCTTGTTGCATTGATCCCTTTACCATTATGTAATGCCCTTCTCTGTCTTTTTTGATGTTTGTTGGTTTAAAGTCTGTTTTATCAGAGACTAGCATTGCAACCCCTGCTTTTTTTTCTTTCCTTTCCATTTGCTTATAAAATCTTCCTCCATACCTTTATTTTGAGTCTATGTGTGTCTTGTGAGATGTGAGATGCATCTCCTGAATACAGCATGCCAATGGGTTTTGACTCTTTATCCAGTTTACTAGTCTGTGTCTTTTAATTGGGGCATTTAGCCAGTTTACATTTAAGGTTAATACTGTTTTGTGTGTATTTGATCCAGTCGTTATGACACTAGCTGGTTATTTTGCCTATTAGTTGATGCCGTTTTCTTCATAGTATTGATGGTCTTTACATTTTGGTATGTTTTTGCAGTGGCTGGTACTGGTTTTTCCTTTCCATATTTAGTGCTTCTTTCTTCAGGAGCTCTTGTAAGGCAGGCCTGGTGGTGACAAGATCCCTCAGTATTTACCTGTCTGTAAAGGATTTTATTTCTCCTTCACTTATGAAGCCTAGTTTGGCTAGATAGGAAATTCTGGGTTAAATGCTTTTCTTTAAGAATGTTGAATGTTGGGCCAACACTCTCTTCTGGCTTGTAGGGTTTCTGCAGAGAGATCTGCTGTTGATGTGATGGGCTTCCCTTTGTGGGCAACCTGACCTTTCTCTCTGGCTGCCCTTAACATTTTTCCTGCATTTCAACCTTGGTGAATCTGACGATTATGTGTCTTGGGGTTGTTCTTCTCAAGGAATATCTTTGTGGTGTTCTCTGTATTTCCTGAATTTGATTGTTGGGCTGTCTTTCTAGGTTGGGGAAGTTCTCCTGGATAATATCCTGAAGAGTGTTTTCCAACTTGGTTCCATTCTCCCCATCACTTTCAGGTACACCAATCAAACGTAGGCTTGGTCTTTTCACATATTCCCATATTTCTTGGAGGCTTTGTTCATTCCTTTTCAGTCTTTTTTTCTCTAACTTGTCTTCACACTTTATTTCATTAAGTTGATACTCAATCTCTGACATCCTTTCTTCCGCTTGATTGATTTGGCTATTGATACTTGTGCATGCTTCATGAAGTTCTTGTGCTGTGTTTTTCAGCTCCATCAGGTCATTATGTTCTTCTCTAAACTGGTTATTCTAGTTAGCAGTTCCTGTAACCTTATATCAAGGTTCTTAGCTTCCATGCATTGGGTTAGAATATGCTTCTTTAGCTTGGAGGAGTTTGTTATTACCCACCTTCTGAAGCCTGCTTCTGTCAACTTATCAAACTCATTCTCTGTCCAGTTTTGTTCTGTTGCTGGCGAGGAGTTGTGATCCTTTGGGAAAGAAGAGGCATCCTGGTTTTTGGAATTTTCAACCTTTTTGCCCTGGTTTTCCCTCATCTTCGTGGATTTGTCTACCTTTGGTCTTTGATGTTGGTGACCTCCAGATGGGGTTTTTGAGTGGTCTTTTGTTGTTGTTGTTGATGTTGATGCTATTGCTTTCTGTTTGCTAGCTTTCCTTCTAACAGGTCCCTCTTCTGCTGGTCTGCTGTAGTTTGCTGGAGGTCCACTCCAGAGCCTGTTTGCCTGGGTATCACCAGTGGAGGCTGCAGAACAGCAAAGATTTCTCCCTGCTGCTTCATCTGGAAACTTGACCCCTGAGGGGAACCTGCCAGATGCCAGCCAGAGCTCTCCTGTGCGAGGTATCTGTCAGCCCCTTCTGGGAAGAGCTTCCATCAGGAAGCATGGGGGTCAGGGACCCACTTGAGGAGGCAGTCTGTCCCTTAGCAGAGTTCAAGCACTGTGCTGGGAGATCCACTGCTCTCTTCAGAGCCAGCAGGCAGGAATGCTTAAGTCTGTTGAAGCTGTGCCTACAGCTGCCCCTTCCCTCAGGTGCTCTGTCCCAGAGAGATGGGAGTTTTATCTATAAGCCCCTGTCTTGGGGTTGCTGCCTTTCTTGCAGAGATGCCCTGCCCAGAGAAAAGGAACCTAGAGAGGCAGTCTGGCTACAGTGGCTTTCCCAAGTTGTGGTGGGCTCTGCCTAGTCCAAACTTCCGAATGACTTTGTTTACACTGCAAGGGGAAAACTGCCTACTCAAGCATCAGTAATGGCAGACACCCCTTCCCCCACCAACCTCAAACATCCCAGGTTGACTTCAGATTGCTGTCGTGGCAGTGAGAATTTCAAGTCAGTGGATCTTAGCTTGCTGAGCTCCATTGTGATGGGATCCGCTGAGTGAGACCCCTCGGCTTCCCTGGCTTCAGCCCCCTTTCCAGAAGAATGAATGGTTCTGTCTTGCTGGTATTCCAGGCTCCACTGGGGTAAGGAAAAACAAAACAAAACAAAACCAAAAAAACCTCCTGCAGCTAGCTTGGTGTCTGCCCAAATGGCCACCCAGCTTTGTGCTTGAAACCCAGGGCTCTGGTGGCGTAGGCACCCAAGGGAATCTCCTGGTCTGTGGGTTGTGAAGACAGTGGGAAATGCATAGTATCTGGGCTGGATAGCTCTATCCTTTGGGGCACAGTCCCTCAGGGCTTCTCTTAGCTAGGGGAGGGAGCTCCCTGACCCCTTGTATTTCCCAGGTGAGGCGACGCCCCACCCTGCTTCGGCTTGTCCTCTGTGGGCTGCACCCACTGTCTAACCAGTCTCAGTGAGATAAGCCAGGTACCTCAGTTGGAAATGCAGAAACCACCTGCCTTCTGCATCCATCTCACTGGGAGCTACCGACCAGAGCTGTTCCTGTTCAGCCATCTTCAAATGCAATGTCTTAGTACCTTCTTTTTCATTCTTTATAGAACAGGTATTAATTCAACTTAAGTATCTAACAGATTGATTTCATATGCCCTCTATTCCAAACAATCTTTTATCTGGAAAGAGGCTAATCTACAGAAAAAGTGTCTTTGTGGCTATTAGTAGTTATACTTAGCTAGAAGTGTTGAAATGGACAATGCAACCCATTTAACACAATAAAATCAGGGGTTGTATGTGTGCTCCTGTGATCCCTATATGTTACTCCATAAATGACAAAACAGGGCTATTTGTGAATATGATGCTACTGATCTGTGATCAATATGCCCTTTCATCCTGAGTTACTTTCCTGATATTCCAATAAAAAGAGGTTCATTAAACAAAAAAGCTGAATGTACAGAAACCAGGCAGTGAACTAATCTTAAGGGTTTTCTTTAAATATAACCTCCCTAGGTGAAGTTGTGAATTAATATTTAACATCAGTAATTAATAAATTACATCAAATAAATAGGTGTGTTGTGGCAGGTTGTATAAGTCAGCTGCTCTAGGTATGTACAACTCTATGCCTATATTAGTCCGAATTCTCAACTTCCTCAGGAACAGAAAGAAAAATAGTAACTGAAACAGAAATCATTCATAAAGCAGTAGTTAATATATTCAGTAGTAGTTTGTAGTAAACCATATAGTTAAACATCTGCAGATTATACAATGCCAGAAAACAATAAGTTACTTGGACCCTAACTACTAGAATTACTCAAGTTTAACCATACATAAATTGCAGGTAGAAAATATTTTCCTCAAAAAAGAAAAAAAAGGTAATTCTTAAACCTACTGTGGCATTTTGTATTAGGAGAAAGATTCGAGATTCTCAAAAGTTTCTTTGACCAAAACCTGATGAATAATTACTATATATAAGACTCAAAAAAGCTAAGTGATTTAGGTTTATACTGTGAACAGTGGCAAATCTAGAATTCCAAAGAAATGTAACCTTCGAAACCAACTCTCAGGAACTTTAGGCTTCTGTGAAACTCCTTATTAAAGGGATTTATCTACATTTGAAGTCCTGTTTGTGTGGAAAATAGTTATTTCAGATTGCTTATGCTAGTAGTAGGTTGACTATTAGCCTAAGAGGTCATGCCTTCTTTTATTGAGATTTTTTTTTCCTACCACATAGCCCAATAAAGAAATTCCTCCTTTCTATAATTCCATACTGAAGTAAATTTCCAAACCCAGAGAACACTTGGGTCGTTTTGTATGCCCGGGTTCCATAAGATAGTCAACCTCTGAGGAAGCTTAGGATAAAACTCCCCTGCAATGGGGGCAGTATTTCTATGTAACAAATTACCCCAGCACTTACCATCTAAAAAAACAATACATATTTATTAGCGTATACTTTTTGGGGGTTGAGAATTCAGGGGCAGCTTAACTGGCTTGGGGCTGCAGTCAGGATGTTAACTGGAGCCATTTAAGTCATTTGAGGCTTAACTGGAACTGGGGATCATGGTTCACTCACATGGCCAATGACAGGAAAACTGCTCCTCACTGGCTACTGGGAGGAAGCTTAGTGCCCTTCCATATGGACCTCTCCATAGGGCTGCTTGAGTATTATCATGACATGATGATGGATTTCTCTCAAGGCAGGTGATCCAAGAGCAAGATAACAAGGAGAAAGCTGTGATACCTTTTAAGACTCAGTCTTAGAAGCACAGATCATCACATCTGCCATATTTGAGTTGTTAGAAGCAAGTTGCTAATTACAGCTCACATTCAAGGGGAGTTGAATTAGTTTCCACTTCTCAAAGACAAGTATCAATACATTTTAGGATGTAATTTTAGAATCACATCCTGCTTTTAAGAGATTGATCTTGAGATGTAAAGAACAGATAGCAAAGATAAAATGAAGATACTAAGAAGACAAAGAAGCCAAGACTGTACTACAATTTTAGACTTGGTTTTTTTTTCCCCTTGTTTATTCCCTCCCCGACCTCAAAGTTTCTCTTCTTGGCTTGCAGATAGCTAACCTTTCTCTATATCTTCACATCATCTTCTCTCTGTATGCAGCTGTGCCCTAATCTGTTTTTCTTACAAAGACATAATGTCACAATGGATTAGGTCCATCCTAATAACCTCATTTTAACTTAAGGTCTTTCTTTATAGAAATAATTATCTCCAAATACAGTCACATTCTGAGGCATGGGGTGGGTTAAAACTTCAACATATAGGCCAGGGATGGTGGCTCATGCCTGTAATCTCAGTCCTTTGGCAGGCCAAGGCGGGTGGATCACGAGGTCAGGAGTTCGAGATCAGCCTGTCCAACATGGAGAAACCCTGTCTCTACTGAAAAATACAAAAAATTATCCGGGTGTGATGGCACATGCCTGTAATCCCAGCTACTCAGGAGGCTGAGGCAAAAGAATTGCTTGAACCCAGGAGGTGGAGGTTGCAGTGAGCTGAGATCACGCCACTGCATTCCAGCCTGGGTGATAGAGTGAGACTCCATCTCAAAAAACAAACAAACAAACAAACAAAAAACCCAAAAAACTTCAACATATAAACTTGGGGGTGATGGTAGTGAGGAGACACAATTTAGCCAATAACAATGTGTTTACATTTCATTATACATTATTTAAGAAAGTGTCTATTCAAATTTTTTGCGTTTGCTGGATTTTTAAAAATTGTAAAAATTCTTCACATGTTCAGGACGCAAGTTCTTTTATATATAAAATATACATATGCAATATATAATGAGGGACTTGTATCCTTATATGTAGTGTAAATGTTTTTTCCAAGTCTGCGGTTTGACTGTTCATTTCCATAATTGTGCCCTTTGAAGAGCAAACGTTTTCAATTTTGATATTTAACTTATCTTAAATGGTTCTTCTTGTGTCCTATTTAATAAATCTTTCCTTATCTTAGGATATGATTTTTTTTCCTCTTTTCTTCTGGAAGTTTTATACCTTTAGTTCATACATTTAGGACTAGGATTAATTTTTCATTACAGTATGAGTTAAGTATGGGCTCTCTCTCTCTCTTATTTTATTTATTTATTTATTTATTTGAGATGGAGTTTCGCTCTTGTTGCCCAGGTTAGAGTGCAATGGCATCATATCACCTTATTGCAACCTCCACCTCCTGGGTTCAAGCAGTTCTCCTGCCTCAGCCTCCCGAGTAGCTGGGATTACAGGCATGCACCACCACGCCTGCCTAATTTTGTACTTTCAGTAAAGACGGGGTTTCTCCATGTTGGTCAGGCTGTTCTCGAACTCCTAACCTCAGGTGATCCACCTACCCCGGCCTCCCAAAGTGCTGGGATTACAGGTGTGAGCCACGGCACTCAGCCTGGGTTTTCTCTTTTTAC
This sequence comes from Trachypithecus francoisi, assembly GCF_009764315.1. Lineage (NCBI taxonomy): Eukaryota > Metazoa > Chordata > Mammalia > Primates > Cercopithecidae > Trachypithecus > Trachypithecus francoisi. The sequence goes on from NW_022681463.1 coordinate 40,969,103, forward strand.
ATATAGATATTTATTTATTCTAGCATCACCTATTGAAAACACTATCCTTTTTCCACTGATTTGTTTTGTGACCTTCGTTGAAAATCAATTGACAACATATGTGTGAGTCTCAATACAACATTGCCTTGATTTCTGTAGCTTTCTGGTCATTCTTAAACTCATAATTTGGGTCCTTCCAACTTTTTTCTTCTCCTTAAAAGTTGTTTTGCCTATTCTGTGTTCTTACAATTTCATATAAGTTTTAGAATCAGCTTAACAATTTATTTACAAAATCTTTCTGGGATTTTAAGTGGCATTTTGTTGAATCTATATCAATTTGGAGAAAATGGACAGCTTAATGCTATAGAGCTGAAGGGATTAAAAATATGCTTCTTTGGCATGTTGACTATTTCTGGTTAAGGACAATTGAAAAACAACAGGGGGAAGAGGATCACTCATACCTTTTTTTGTGTGTCTTGAAAGCAGGAGGTGGAATTCCTATGTAAAAGATTTCCTCCCGGAGGAAAGCGTCATTCTCATCATTAAGGACAGGAAATTAAGGATGAGGAAAATGTGTACAAACATTGTTAGACTAATCTTTATCTTCCTAGCCCCTTCTCTACACAGTTAACTACCTTAGCCCAAACCCCTTTGCCTTGTCACATTTTCATAATTTACTACTCTAATTCAGTATGTAAGTGTTCATGTCTGTGTCTTTGGGTCTTCATTTCTTTATGAGGGCTCCTGTGCCATGTAAAACTTGTATTAAACAGATTTGTACGCTTTTCTCCTGTTGATCTGTCTTATGTCAATTTAATCCTCAGGCGCATCTGAAAAGTCCTAAAAGGGAGGAAGTAAAATTTTGCCTCCCCTATAGAGCCTTCCAATTCATCATGAAATAGAATATACCGTAGAATACCATGAAATTCACCGTGGTATATCCTTACATTTTTTTGGGTCTTCTCTAATTACACTCAGCAATATTTTAAAATATTCTGTGTAATTGTTTTTCACATATTTTGTTATCTTTAACCTTAAATATATAGTTCTGATAATCTATGTTTAAAATTTTTAAGTCCCTTTTTATTTTGCTAATAGATATAAATACAACTGATTTGTATATTAAATTTGCATCTTGCAAACTTGATAAATTCACTGTTTGGAACTAATGCTTTTTTTGTACATACTTTAGTAATTTCTGTGTGAAAACTATATCTTATTGATTAAAGCGAGTTTAACTTCTTCCTTTCTACTGTTTATTTTATTTTTTTCTTGGCTTATTATCATTGCTAGGAGTTTCAACACACTTTTACATAGAGGTGATGTATTTAGAAATCCTTGCCTTGTGCCTGATTTTGGAAGGAACAATTCTTACACTATTGAGTATACTATTAGCTATAGGTTTATGTAGTTGCCCTTTATTAAAATAGAAAAGTTCTATTCCAAAGAGGGTAAAAGTTTGTCATGAATGAGTATTGAATTTTATCATATGCTATTTCTGGATTTATTGATATGATCATATAGCTTTTCTTTTTCGGTTTCTTAATATGGTTAATAATGTTGGAGTTTTGAATATTAAAGTAATCTTGGTTTCCCACTTGTTATGATATGCAAACCTTTAAAAATAGTTTATATTTTCATAGGAATGTTTTATACTTAGTTCTTTTGTAATATTAGTCTAATTTTCTCATGTCTTTTTCTACTTTGGTAGCAGGGAGATGCTGGTCTCAAATAATGAGTTAAGAAGTGCTCCTTCATCTTTTATTTTCTGGATGACTTTTCAGAATTGATCTCCTTTCTTTCAAAAATGTTTGTAAGAATTTAGCAGTGATCTCATCTGGACCTGATGTTTCCTTTGTGAGAAAGTTATAAATTACATATTTAATCTTTAAAAATACATATAAAACTATTCAGATTAACTGTGTCTTTTTAGTGAGGTTTGGTGATTGCACTTTTTAATGAATTTGTCCATTTCATTTATATGGTTAAATTTATTGTCATGAAATTCTTCAAAATAGTCTTTTTGTCTGTAGTATCAGGAGCAGTGTCCCCTCGTTCATTCTGATATTTTTCCTTATCGGTGTGGCTAGATTAATTTTATTAACCTTCTGGAACCAGCTTTTATTTATATTGTTTTCCTGTGTTGTTTGTTTTTGTCGTTGTTGTTGTTCACTGATATCTTTTATTTGTATTTGTTCCCTCAATCTTACTCTTTAATTTGCTGCTCTTTAGTTTCTCATAGTTGGATCTTAGATCATTGATCTGAAACTTTTCTTCTTTTCTACATAAGCATTTAATGCTTTGGATTTCTCTCCTGTCACTACCTATCACAAATCTGATGTGTTGTGCTTTTATTATCATTCAATTAAAATACTTTCCACTTCTTATTTTTTCTTCACTCCATGTATTTTTTAGAATAATATGACTTATTTTCTAAATCTTTGCAGGTTTTCTATATTCTATTGATTTCCACTTTAATATTCTGGTCAAATGACATTTTCTTTTAATGAATTCAATTCTCTCAAAATTAGTAAAAAAAAATAGTTCAAGACCCACAATATTGTCTATATTGGTGAATGTTTTATGTATACTTGAAAATAATGTATATTTTGCTGTTTTGGGGTTGAGTGTCCTTTTAAGTGTCTATTACAATAATTTGGTTGATTGGGCTATTTATGTTGTCTACAACTCTACTGATTTTCTGTCTGCCTTTTCTAGCAATTAATAAGAGACAAATGTTAATCTCCAACTATAATGTTAGACTTGTTTCTTTCGCCTTTTCTTTCTATCTTTTTTTCTATTGCATATTTTGTAACTGTCTTGTTATGTACAAGCACATTTAAGATAATTGAGTCATCTTTATCCCATTAGTCACTGGAAACCTTCTTCATGCTGTAATCTATTTTGTCTGGATTAATATAGCCACTGTGACTTTTCAAAAATTACTGTTTGTATGATAAAGCTTTTGTACATTCTTTTAATTTCAATCCATATCCTTATGTTTAAGATGATCTCTCAAAGACAGCATATAATTGTGTCATCTTTTATCCAGTGACAATTGAAGAGACTGTATCATTTACATTTAATGTAATTATCAACGTGGTTGATTCGAAATCTACCATTTTTCCAATTCATTTCTATTCTATTTCTCTTTATTCTTTTTTTGTTTCTTATTTTGAATAAATTGAGTATTTTGTGATTCTAATTTATCTATACTATTGGCTTTTGATCTTAAATCACACATTAAGAAACTCTTCCAAGGTCTACAATGTGCATTTTTATTTTATCACAATCTCCTTTAAATAATGGCAAATCACATCATATTTAAGTATCTTACAACAATATACTTCAATTTCTCACCTGAAATCCTTTGTCCTATTGTTGCTACGTTTTGCTTCTACATATGCTATAAGTCCCACACTATACTGTAAGTATTCTTGCTTTAAGCTGCCAATTATCTTTTTCAGCTCTATTGAGGTAGAATTGACAAATGAAAATTGTATGTATTCAACATGAACAATGTAATATATATACCCAGAAGTGGGCTTGCTGGATTATATGGTAATTCTATCTTTAATTTGTGAGTATTCCTTAGAAAAATGTCTATTTGAGTCCTTTGCTCATTTTTAATCTGATTTTTAAAACTACTGAGTTGTGTGAGTTCCTTACATATTTTTAATATTAACCTTTTATCAAATATAGCTTACAGATTTTTTTCTCCAAATCTGTATGTTACCTTTCTATTTTGTGGATTGTTCCCTTTACTGTGCAGAAACTTTTAGTTTGCTGTAGTATCAGCTGTTTAGTTCTTGCTTTGGTTGCTTGTGCTTTTGTCATCATATCAAAGTTTTTTTTTGCCAAGACCAATTCCATTGAGCTTGCCCTCTGTTTTCTTCCAGTAGTTTTACAGTTTTGAGTCTTATAGTCTTTACACATTTTCAGCTGATTTGGGGGGAATGGTGTAAGATAAGAATCAATTTCCTTTTTCTGCGTGTGGACATTCAGTTTTCTGAATACCGTCTGTTGAAGAGATTATCCTTTCCTTACTGTGTGCATTCTTGGTGCTGTGATTAGAGATTCATTTCTCATATACGCATGTGTTTATTTCTGTGTTTACTATTCTGCTCCATTGATCTATGCATCTATTTTCATGCCAATAACATCCGATAGCTTTATACTATACTGATTACTATAGCTTTCTAATATACATTGAAATCAGAAAGTAGGGTGCCTCCAGTTATGGTCTCCTTGCTCAAGATTGCTTTAGATATTTGCAGTCTGCTGGTTCTACAGAAATTTTAGAATTGGTTTTTCTATTTCTGTAAAATTGCCATTGGAATTTTATAGAGATTTCATTGAAGTTATTGGTTGCCTTGCATGTCATGGCGAGATTGACAATGATTCTTCTGACCCATGAACATGTGATATCTTTCCATTTACTTATGTCCCATTCAATTTCTTCCATTAACATTTTATGGTTTTCATTACATAGATCTTTCACCTCCTTGGGTAGATTTATTCCTAAGAATTTTATTGTTTTTGATGCTATTGTAGATGAGATTATTTTCTTAATTTATTTTTTGGATAATTAGTTGTTAATGTATAGGAACTCTATTGATTTTTGTATGTTGATTTTGTATCCTGAAATTTTATTGAATTCGTTATTATAAGAATTTTCTGGTAGAGTTTCTACAGATGTATAGATATCTTAAGAAAAAAACTTCCTTAAGTATTTTATGTGGTGTAGGGCTTTTAGCCGTAAATTTTATTTTCTTTTGTTTGTCTTTGAAAGTATTCATTTTGCCTTCAATTTTAAAACACATTTTTCTAGGTACAGTATTTTATATATATATAAATATATATATATCATATATATGTAGTCACTACAGCAGATCTCTAGAACTTTTTAATCTTGCTTGACTGAAATTTTATGCCCATTAAATATTAAATTCCATTATCTCATTTCACTATGGTTTTATAAATTAAACTATTTTGGTTTATAATTTCTTTGTGTTCATAATTTCTTTGTGTTACTAACATTCCAATTGTATTTTCTCAGTTATTCCAAAATGTACAGCAAATTATTTCTGGCTCCAATCACCCTGTTGTGCTATCAAATACTAGATCTTATTCATTGTATCTAAATATATTTTTATACATGTTAACCACTTCATTTTGGCCCCTTTCTCCACTACCCTTCTCAATCCCTGGGAACCATCATTCTACTCTCCATGAGTAAAATTGTTTGAATTTTTAGCTTCCACCATTGAGTGAGAACATGCAAAGTTTGTTTTCCTGTGACTGGCTTATTTCACTTAAAGTAATGGCCTCCAGTTCCATCCATGTTGTTGCAAATGACAGGATCTCATCCTCTTTTTATGGCTGAATAATACTCCATTGTGTATATGTAACACACTTTCTTTATCCATTTATACTGATGGACACTGTTGTTTTCAAATCTTGGCTATTATGAATAGTGCTGCAATAAACATGGAAGTGCAGATATCTCTTCCATGTACTGATTTCCTTTCCTTTGAGTGTACACCTAGCAGTGGGATTCCTGAATAATATGGTAGTTCTATTCTCAGTTTTTTTGAGGAAATTCGATGGTGTTTTCCATAGTGGCTATAATAATTTGTATTCCCGTGAACAATGTATCAAAATTCCCTTTCTCCACATCCCTCACCAGCATTTGTTATTGCCAGTCTTTGAATAAAAGCTGTTTTAATTGGGGTAAGATGATAGCTCTTTGTAGTTTTGATTTGCATTTCTCTGATCAATGATGTTGGGTATCTTCTCATATGCTTGTTTGTCTTTAGAAAAAAAGTGTCTATTCAGATCTTTTGCCCACTTTAAAAATCAAGTTATTGGGTTTTTCCTATAGAGTTATTTGAACTCTTTTTATATATTCTGGTTATTAGTCCTTTGTCAGATGGATAGTTTGCAAATATTTTTTCCTGTTCTATAGATTGTCTCTTCACTTTTCTTTTTCTTTGCTGTTCAGAAGCTTTTTAACTTGTTGTGATTCCATTTGTCCTTTTTGCTTTGGCTGCCTGTGCTTTTGGGGTAGTATTCAAAAAATCTTTACCCAGACCAGCATCCTAGAAAATTTCCACAATGTTGTTCTCTAGTAGTTTCATAGTTTGAGGTATTCGATTTAAGTCTCTAATCCATTTTAATTTGATTTTTGTATCTGATGAGAGATAGGGGCCTAGTTTCTTTCTTCTGTATGTGGATATCTAGTTTCGAGAGCACCCTTTGTTGAAGAGACTCCTTTCCTCAATGCATGTTCTGGCACCTTTGTCGAAAATGAGTTCACTGTAGATCTACAAATGTATTTCTGGATTCTCTATTCTGTTCCATTGTTCTGTGTGTCTGATTTAATGCCAATACCATGCTTTTTTGGTTGGTACATCTCTGTAGTATAATTTGAAGGTATTATGATTCCTCCAGTTTTGTTCTCTTTTCTCAGGATGGCTTTGGATATTCTCAGTCTTTCATGGTTCCATATAAATTTTAGTATTGCCTTTTCTGTTTCGGTGAAGATTATCACTGGGATTTTGATAGGAATTGCATTGAATCTGTAAATTGCTTTGGGTGGTATGAACATTTTTACAATATTGATTCTTGCATCCAAGAACATGGAATATCTTTCCATTTTTTTGTGTTCTCTTCAATTTCTTGTATCAATGTTTTAGTTTTTATTGTAGAGATATTTCACTTTGGTTAAGTTTATTCCTAGGTGTTTTATTTTATTTGTAGCTACTGTAAGATTACTTTCTTGATTTCTTTTTCACACTGTTCACTGTTGGCATATAAAAATGCTACTAATTTTTTATGTGAATTTTTATCCCGTAACTTTACTGAATTTTTAAAGAATTAATTCCAACAATCTTTTGGAGGAATCTTTAGATTTTTCCAAATATAATATTCTATCGTGCACAAACAAGGATAATTTAACTTCTTCCTTTCCAGTTTGGATGCCTTTTATTTCTTTCCCTTGTCTGATTTCTCTGGCTTAGATTTCCAATACTATGTTTTATAACCGTGATCAAAATGGGCATTTTTGTCTTGTTCCAGATATTAGAAGAAAGGCTTTCAGCTTTCCCCATTTAGTATATTAGCCATGGATCTATCATATACAGACTTTATTTTATTTAGGTGTGTTCATTCTATTCCAGTATTTGAGGGTTCTTTATCATGAAAGAATGTTGAATTTTATCAAATGCTTTTTCAGCATCAAATAAAATAATATGGTTTTTATCTTTCATTTTGTTGATATGATGTATCACACTGATTTTGCATATGTTGAACCATTCTTGCATCCAGGGATAAATCCCACTTGCCGTGATGAATGATCTTTTTAACATACTGTTGAATGTGGTTTGCTAGTATTTTGTTGAGGATTTTTGCAACAATGTATATCAAGGATATTGGCCTGTAGTTTTATATTTTTGACATGTCATTGTCTTATACTGGTATCAGTAAAACCGGGTTTGTAGAATGAGTTTGGAAGTATTCCCTCCTCTATGTTTGGGAATAGTTTGAATAGGACTGGTATTAGTTCTTCTTTAAATGTTTAGTAGGGTTTAGTAGTGAAGCCACTGGGTCACTGACTTTACTTAGATGCCCTTTTTATTGCAGATTTGATCTTACTGGTCTATTCAGGTTTTGGATCTCTTCATGGTTCAATTTTGGTAGGTTGTAGGTATCTAGGAATTTATCAATTTCTTGTAAACTTTCCAATTTATTGGCATATAGTTGCTCATATTAGTCTCTAATGTTCCTTTGAATTCCTGTAATATCAATTGTAATGTCTCTTGTAATCTGATTTTATTATGGAGTTCTTTCATTTTTTCTTAGTCTGGCTAAAGATTTGTCACTTTTATCTTATTTTTTTAAAAAAACTTTACATTTTGTTCTTTTGTATCTTTTTTTAGTTCAATTTCATTTGTTTCTGCTCTGATCTTTATTTCTTTTCTTGTACTAATTTTGAGTTTGGTTCTCTTGCTTTCCTAGTTCTTAAAGATGCATTGTTAGATTATTTGAAAACTTTCTATGTTTCATGTAGGCACCTGTTGCTACTAACTTTCCACTTAACACTGCTTTTTCCCCTCCCTTCGTTGCCCTCCCCTCCCTTCGTTGCCCTCCCCCTCCGGCTTTCGTATGTTGTGTTTCCATTTTTATTTGTTTCAAGGAATTTTTAAATTTCATTTTAAATTTCATCATTGACCCACTGGTCATTCAGGAGCATATTGTTTAATTTCCATGTGTTTTTATGGTTTCCAAAGTTCTTCTTGTTATTAATTTTTAGTTTTCTTTCCATTGTGGTCAGAAAAGATACTTGATATGACTAAAAATTTCTTGAATTTTTAAAGTCATATTTTATGATCTAACATCTGGTCTAGTCTTAGAATGGCCCATGTGCTGAGAACAATGTGTTTTCTGCAACCATTCGATGAAACAGTCTGTAAATATCTATTCAGTCTATTTGGTCTGTAGTGTAGAGTAGGCCAGATGTTTCCATGTTAATACTTCTGTCTGGATGATTTGTTCAATGTTGAAAGTGAGTTGTTAAAATCACCAACGATTGTATTGGAGTCTGTCTCTCTCTGTAGTTCTAATAATATTAGCTTTATATATCTGGGTGCTCTAATGTTGGGTGCATATATATTTATAATTGCTATATCCTTTGCTAAATTGATCCCTTTTTCATTATATAATGATTTATTTGTCTCTTTTTATAGTTTTTGTACTGGAACCTATTTTATCTGATAAGTATGGCTACTCTTGTTGTTTCTTGGTTTTCATTTCCATGTAATATTTCTTTCCATTTAATATTCAGTCTGTGTACATCTTCACAGGTGAAGAGTGTTTCTTTCTTGTAGGCAACAGGTTATTGGGTCTTGTTTCCTTAATCCATTCAGTCACTCTATGCCTTCAGATTGAAAAGTTTAGTCCATTTACATTTAATGTTATTGATAAATAAGGACTTATTTCTTCTATATTATCATTCGTTTTCTAGTTGTTTTTTGGTCTTCACTCCCTCCCTCCCTTCGTTGCCCTCCCCTCCCTTCATTGCCCTCCCCTCCCTTTGTTGCCCTCCCCTCCCTTCGTTGCCCTCCCCTCCCTTCGTTGCCCTCCCCTCCCTTCGTTGCCCTCCCCTCTCCCTCCCTTTGTTGCCCTCCCCTCCCCCTCCCTTCGTTGCCCTCCCTTCGTTGCCCTCTCTTCGTTGCCCTCCTTTCGTTGCCCTCCTCTCCTCCTTTCCTCCTTTCCTCCCCTCCTCCTTTCCTCCTTTCCTCCCCTCCTCCTTTCTTCATTTTCTTCCTGTCTTCTTTGTGAAAGTGATTTTCTGTGGTATGTTTTAATTTCTTTCTTTATATTTTTGTGCATTTGTTGTAGGCTTTTTTTATTTGAGATTACCATGAAACTTGCAAATAACATCTTATAACTCATTATCTTAAACTAATGACAATTGTACTCTGATAGCAAAAACAGGCAAAGAGAACCAACAAAAACTCTACAGTTTGACTTCATTCCACCATTTTTTAGGTTAATCTTTTAGTCTTCCTACTGAAGATACGAAAAGTATACACACCATAATTACAGTATTATATTATCTATTTTTGTACTTACTGTACCAGTGAGTTTTGTGTCATCAAATTATTATTATTTTTTTTTTTTTGAGGGGAGAGGAAGTCTCACTCTGTTGCCAGGCTGGAGTGCAGTGGCACAATCTTGGCTCACTGCAACCTCTGCTTCCCTGGTTCAAGCAATTCTCCTGCCTCAGCCTCCTGAGTAGCTGGGATTAGAGGTGCCCACCACCACTCCCAGCTAATTTTTTAATTTTTAGTAGAGACAGGATTTCACCATGTTGTCCAGGATGGTCTCGATCTCCTGACCTTGTGACCCACCCACCTCAGCCTCCCAAAGTGCTAGGATTATAGGAGTGAGCCACTGCTCTGGGCCCCATCAAATGATTTCTTTTTGCTTATTCCCATCCTTTCTTTCAGACTGAAGAATCCTCTTTAGCATTTCCTATAGAACAGGTCTGGTGTTGACAGAATTCCTCAGCTTTTGTTTGTCTGTGAAAGTCTTCATTTCTCCTTCACGTTTGAAGGAGATTTTCACTGGATATACTATTCTAGCATAAAAGGCTTTTTCCTTTAGGACTTTAAATATGTCATGCCACTCTCTCCTGGCCTATAAGTTTTCCTCTGAAAAGTCTTCTGTCAGACTTATTGGAGTTCCATTATATATTATTTGCTTCTTTTATCTTGTTGCTTTTAGGATGATTTCTTTATCTCTGACCTTTGGGAGTTTAATTATTAAATGCCCCGAGGTAGTCTTCTTTGCATCAGATCTTCTTGGTATTCTATAACTTTCTTGTACTTGAATATTGGTATCTTTCCCTAGGTTTGGAAAGCGCTCTTATCGTTTTGAGTAAACTTTCTACCCTGATCTCTCCTTTTCTATCCGCTCATTAAGGCCAATAACTTAGATTTGCCATTTTGAGGCTGTTTTATAAGTCCTAGAGGCATGAGTCATTTTTTATTTTTTCAGCTACTCTGACTATGCATTTTCAAATACTCTGTGTTCAAGCTCAATAATTCTTCTGCTTGATTCAGCTCTGCTCTTGAGAGACTCTGATTCTTTCTTCAGTTTGTCAATTGAATTTTTCAGCTCCAGAATTCCTGTTTGATTCTTCTCAGTTATTTCAATCTCTAGAGATACCTCTATACTCTTTTGTATAGTGGCTATACTGTTGGCATTCTTCCCAACAGTGGTCAAGGGTTCTAATATCTCTATATCCTCACCAACACTGATCTTTTCTCTATTTCTTAATGTACTTTAAGTATATCTCTCTACTCTTTCCTTGTTTGTATAATTTCTGATATATAGTATGATATTTTATCTTTGTTCCTTTCTGGATTCTTTTAAGATTCTTGTTATCACTGATTTTTTTTTTTCCAGAAATTTGATTATGATGTGTGTTGGTGTGATTTTCTTTAGAATTCTTTTGTTTGATATTCATCGACAGTTTTACCTTTGTGTATTTATTAATTTTTATACAAATTTGAATTTTTTTGCCATTATTTCTTCAAATACTTTTGTTGACATCTGCTCCCTAAACTTTTTAATTTTCTTTTTCTGGGACTCCAGTTTTTTTTTTTTTTTTTGAGATGGAGTCTTGCTCTGTCACTAGGCTGGAGTGCAGTGGCACAATCTCGGCTTACTGCAACCTCTGCCTCTCAGGTTCAAGCGATTCTCCTGCCTCAGCCTCCTGAGTAGCTTGTAGACACTTGATGTTGCCCTACAAGCTCACTAATGCTCTGTTCATTTTCTTTTATTTGTCTTTGTGTTTTATTTTGTATAGTTTTCATTACCATATCTTCAAGTCACTGATCATCTCTTCTACATTGTCTAATCTACTGCTAATCCTATCCTGTGTATTTTCTTTTCATTTCAGATATTGCATTTCACATCACTAGAAGTTATATTTAAGCCTTTTGTACATTTTACATTTGTCCTATGCTCATGGTTTACTCTATATTCTTAAACATATGAACCATATTTATAATAGATGTTTTAATTTCACTGTCCACTAATGTCTTTCATTTATCTGTTTCTATTAATTGATATTTATCCTAATCATATATCTTATTTTCCTGCTTTTTCTTTTCTTTCTTTCTTTTTTTTTTTTTTTTTGAGACAGAATCTCCCTCTGTTGCCCAGGCTGGAGTTCAAATGATTCTCCTGCCTCAGCCTCCCAAGTAGCTGGGATTACAAGTGTGCACCACCACACTTAGCTAATTTTTATATTTTTAGTAGAGACGTGATTTTGCCATGTTGGCCAGGCTAGTCTCTTGACCTTAGGTAATCTTGACCTTAGGCCCACCTTGGCCTCCCAAAGTGCTGGGATTTCAGGCATGAGCCACTGTGCCCAGCCTTTCCTGGTTTTTTTGAATGCCTAGTAATTTTTGATATCAGACTTTTACATTACGTTCAATTTTGTTACATTACTTTATACATTGTTGGATTTTTGTTATGGTTTGCAGTTCAGTTGCTTGGATTTAGTTAAATCCTTTTGAAGCCTTTAAGCTTTGTTAAGAAAGGTACAACGATGTCTTCAATCTAGTAATAATTTATTCTCTCCACTAAGGCAATATATTTTGATGACTCTACCTATGCCCCGTGGATTTTGATGTCTTTCCATTCTGGCTTATTAAGGGCCAAGAATTGTTCAGTCCTGTATGAGCTTCAGAAATTGTGATGCCTGTTCCTTTCCAGTGGTTATTTCTCTGGGCTTAGGAAGCATTCTCTTACACATGCACAGATCAATCTTAAGCCAAAGACTTTACTAGATCCTGCTGCAAATTTTAAAGGCTCTGTATGTGTAGCTGCCTCTTTTCTGGTACTCAGTCCCACACATCTTAGCCATCTTGCCTCCTGACATTCTTTCTCCTTAATTCAGCAAATCATTAAGGTTCTTTTACACTCTCTCCAGTGTACCATGGCCTGGAACTTGCTCATAGGCAGCAAACTGGACCAACTGTAGGGTTCACCCAATTTGTTTCCATCTTCTCAGGAATCACAATCCCGATCTGCCCATTATCCAGTATCTGAAAATTATTTTTTTCATATATTTAGTTTTCTAGTTATTTAAAGTGTAACAGTAAACTAGGTCCTTATTATTTTTCTTAGCTAGTAGTAGACATCCTATCCTCATTATTTTAACTGTTGCATTTAAAATAACCCATGTTTATTAATGACACAATTTTAGTAATTTGTTTCCAAATGTTAGAGATTCAAGTTGTTTCCAATTTATTAAAACTGTTGCTTTCATAAACTTCATTGTACATAAAGCTTTGAATTAGTTATTTTGTTTAGTTAGCTTCCCTAGAAGAGGAATTACTAGATAAAAAAATTTGAACACTTCTTATATTCTTGATAGATGTGGAGCAAATTGCCTTTTAGAAAGCAAATTCCAACTTACATTAATCTCTACTTATACCAATTTATTGAACTTCTAATGTGTCGCTATTGTAAGTATGCTTAAAAATACTGATTTGTTCAATCCTCACAACAAACTTATGAGCTAGACACTATTAATAGTGCCATTTGAAAGATGAGAAAACCAAGGTACAGTATTTAAAGACTTAAAGACTTTAATAGCTGATAGGTGATGTGTCCAGAATTCAAACAAAGGCAATGATGCTCCAGAGCCTCCATTCTAACTCCATCTTCTACCTCCTTTCAAACATTGTTATTATTTAAAATCTTTGCAAATTATTCACAAAATGGTATCTCATTCTTTCAATTTGATTACTAGTAAAACTGAAATGTTTTTGGTATTTCTTAGCTTTTTATTTCCTCTCTAATAGAGTAAATATTTGTGTCTTTTGCCTGTCTCATCCCTTTAAGACTAGCTGCCTTAAAGCGGGAAATGTGAGTAAGAAGTTATGGAACTATGAACTTCCAGAAATGCACAATGCTAGCACTGTAAAAATGGTTCAAGATCCTGACCCTAGGGTTGCTCTGTAGCTAGGGGGTGAAATGCCAGGTTTGGTCACTATGGTCATATCTATAGTAAAGACCTGTCTTAATGGTTTCTACTCTTGGTAGTCTGAATATGTTTCTGGAAGGACAAGCAAAGAAGGAGAAAATTAGAGGATCTCTAGTGTTCTTGGAATTAGTAGCTTAAAAGAGAACTCAAAATAATATTAAGGGTAGCCAGCACTACTCTTCTTTGAATGAGGAAAACATTGAATTTGAAGGATTATTTGGTCAGTAGGTAATCAACAGGTTTTAAGGCTATATTTATGGTGCTTTTTGGCAATTCTAAGCAACTACATTTGGCTTAAAGATAATCTTGACAAAATCAAATTATTGCAAATTCCTTTCAGAATTTTTTTCTCAGTACATATGACACAGGGAAAACAAATATTGTGAATGCTTTTACATTGAAAAGGAATGATAACTACATTAATAAATTGTTATATTTCTTTTCTTTTCTTTTCTGAGACAGGGTCTTACTCTGTTGCCCAAGGTGGAGTGCAGTGGCACAATCTTGGCTTACTACAACCTCCACTTCCCGGGTTCAAGCATGAACTCATGCCTCACCTCCTGAGTAACTGGGATTACAGGTGCGTGTCACCATGCCTGTCTAATTTTTGTATTTTTAGTAGAGATGGGGTTTCACCATGTTGGCCAGGCTGGTTGTGAACCCCTGACCTTAAGTGATCCCCTCACCTTGGCCTCCCAAGTGCTGGAATTGCAGGCATGAGCCACCACGTCCAGCCTCATTGTTATATTTCTAAAGCATTTTTCATTATTATATAATTATAAATTTTAATTTCCTTAACAAGAGACAATCTTTTAGAATATAAATGTACGAAGTCAGTAATTTTATATATAATATGAATTCAGTACATAATACTAGGAAACAAGGAAGCCTTTAAAAATTTTTGTAGATCTGTATATTCAAGATATCTCACTATTGATGATTAAGATAGACTGGCTGACCCAAATATGAATGTCACATCAGCAATTTAACCCATCCCTTACTGAGAATCTACTTTATGCCAAACAGGAACTTTGCTAGATGTTGAGTGTTCAGCAATGAATGTGAACATAAATTTCTAGAACCAGAATGCTTGGCTTCAAATCCTGACTATGTGACTGTTAGCTATGTGAAAAGTTAACTGTTAACTATGTGAAAAGTTACTTCTCTGTGCCTCAGTTTCTGTTAGTAAAATAGTGATAACCAATGCTGAGGAGCTCCCCACCCTGGGGATGTAAACAAATGCCTTCTATTTTTTTTTTAAATTCATGAGAAACAAGGGACATTTCCAAGTGGCAATGGTATTAAGGTTATAGCAGTTTTGTGCAATGAATAGGCGGATGCTTTCTTTTCATCTTTCTGGAAGAGTTGTACATCGGGATATATCAATTAGAATACTTTTTTTTTTTGAGTCTGGTTGGGACTTTTCTGTAAAATCCTCAAGTCCTGATGCTCACTTTGAGAAAACGTTTACAACTACTGATTCAATGTCTCCTAAGAACACACTACAACTGTAAAGTGTTCTAACAATCCCTTACTTTGGCCACTTACCGAGGAATCTTATTCTTTAAAATTATAGACTACCAGCAGCTTTACTGTTTAAACTGTTATCAGTTAAAATTCCAGATCTTGCCAGGACAATCTAACTACCCCAGAATCAAGATATAAAGCATTTTCTGTAGTCTAAAACTTCTCTTTTGCCCCTTTGCATTAAGCCCTTCTAACACTACCAGTCCTGGTCAGATCAGCTTTCTGATGCTACAGATTCATTTTGCCTTTTTAGAATTACAAACAAATGGAATCCAAAATTAAGGACACTTATATATCTTGTTGTGTATATTATCAGCTCATTATTGCTGAGTGATTCTCTTGTATAGCTGTAACACATTTTGTTTACCCATTCATCAGCTAGTGAACATTGGGTTGTTTCCAGATTTTGGCTATTATGAATAAACTTCTATGAACACTAATTGATGTTCACATCTTTTTTTTTTTTTTTTTTCCTGAGACTGGGTCTCACTCTGTCACCCAGAGTGCTGTGTGATCATGCTGTGGCATGATCTCAGTTCACTGCAACCTCTGCCTCCTAGACTCAAGCGATCCTCCCACCTCAGCCTCCTGAGTAGCTTGGACCGCAGGTGTGCGCCACCATGCCCTGCTAATTTTTTGTATTTTTGGTAGAGACACGATTTCATTATGTTGCTCACGCTGGTCTCGAACTCCTGAGCTCAAGCAATGCACCTGCCTTGGCCTCCGAAAGTGCTGGGATTACAGGTGTAAGCCACCATACTGGCCATGTTCACATCTTGGTATGAAAATATGTGTTCATTGATCTTGAGTAAATACACAGAAGTAGAATTTTTGAGGTGTATGTTAAGTGTATGCTTAACTTTATAATAACTGTTGAACAGTTTTTCAAAAAACTTGTACCATTTTATACCTTCACAAGCAATGTATGAGAGTTCCAATTTTTCTACATTCTTACCAAGAGATGTTTTTATCTGTCATTTTGATTATAGCCATTCTAATGTACACTATGAGAGGATCTAATTAAAGAGCTTCTGCACAGCAAAAGAAACTATGATCAGAGTGAACAGGCAGCCTACAGAATGGGAGAAAATGTTTGCAATCTACCCATCTAACAAAGGTCTAATATCCAGAATTTACAAGGAACTTAAACAAATTTACAGGAAAGAAAAACAAAACATTGAAAAGTGGGCAAAGGACATGAACAGACACTTCTTAAAAGAAGACATTTATGCAGCCAACAAACATATGAAAAAAAGATCAACATCATTGATCATTAGAGAAATTCAAATCAAAACCACAATGAGAAAATCTCACACCAGTTAGAATGACAACTATTAAAAAGTCAAGAAACAATAGATGCTGGTGAGGCTGTGGAGAAATAGGAACACTTTTACACTGTTGGTGGGAATGTGAGTTAGTTCAACCATTCTACATGACTGCATGGCAAGTCCTCAAGGATGTAGAACCAGAAAAAACATTTGACCCATTAATCCCATTAGTGGGTATATACCTGAAGGAATATAAATTATTCTACTATAAAGATACATGCACGTGTATGTTTATTACAGCACTATTCACAATAGCAAAGACATAGAATCAACCCAAATGCCCATCAACTATAGACTGGATAAGGAAAAATGTACATATACATCATGGAATACTATGCATCCATAAGGAGGAATGAGATCAAAAACCAAACACTGCATGTTTTCACTCATAAGTGGGAGCTGAACAATGAGAACACATGAACACAGAGAGGGGAACAGCACACACAGGTGCCTGTAGGTGGGGTGTGGGGAGGGAGAATATCAGGATAAATAGGTAATGCATGTGGGGCTTAATACTTAGGTGATGGGTTGACAGGTGCAGCAAAGCATCGTGGCACAGGTTTACCTATGTAACAAACCTGCACATCTGCACATGTATCCCAGAACTTATAATAAAATATAATTAAACATAAATTGTTGAGCCTTATTTTATGGCCTAATATATCTTCTTTTTTGATTGTACATGTTTGTTTATTTTATTTTCCTATAGGAAAAGCTTCTTAGAAGATCAGTTTCAAATGTTAGCATCTTTTTTTAATTTCATGAATATTTAACTATTCATCTACACTTTTAGGTTGATTCTAATATTTAAGTTTTAACTGATAATGTTTTTCTTTTTTTTTTTTTTTTGAGACAGAGTCTCGCTCTGTCGCCCAAGCTGCAGTGCAGTGGCACAATCTCAGCTCACTGCAAGCTTTGCCTACTGGGTTCATGCCATTCTCCTGTCTCAGTCTCCCAAGTAGCTGGGACTACAGGAACCCACCACCATGCCCGGCTCATTATTTTGTATTTTTAGTAGAGACGGAGTTTCACCGTGTCAGCAAGGATGGTCTTGATCTCCTGACCTCGTGATCCGCCCACCTTGACCTCCCCAAGTGCTGGGATTACAGGCATGAGCCACCGCGCCCGGCCTTTATATATATATACTTTTATATATATATAACATATATATATACTTTTATATATATATACACTTTTATATATATTTATATATACACTTTTATATTTATATATACTTATATATACTTTATATATACTTATATACATATACTTTTCTACATATATACTTTTATACATATATATGCTTATATATAATCTTATACATATATACTTTTATACATATATACTTTTATTTATATATACACTTTTATTTATATATACTTTTATATATATACTTATATATATACTTTTATATATATACTTATGTATATACACACACACACACTTTAAGTTCTAGGGTACATATGCACAATGTGCAGGTTTGTTACATAGGTATATATGTGCCACGTTGGTTTGTTGCACCCATCAACCTGTCATGTATATCAGATATTTCTCCTAATGCTATCCCTCTCCCAGCTTCCCACCCACTGACAGACCCCAGTGTGTGATGTTCCTGTGTCCATGTGTTCTCATTGTTCAACTCCCACTTATGAGTGAGAACATGCAGTGTTTGGTCTTCTATCCTTGTGATAATTTGCATAGAATGATGGTTTCCAGCTTTATCCATGTCCTTGGAGAGGACATGAACTCATCCTTTTTTATGGCTACATGTATTCCATGATGTATATGTGCCACATTTTCTTAATTCGCTCTATCATTGATGGACATTTGGGTTGGTTCCAAGTCTTTACTGTTGTGAACAGTGCCACAGTAAACATACGTTGTGTGTGTGTCTTTACAGTAGGGTGATTTATAATCCTTTGGGTATATACCCAGTAATGGGATCGCTGGGCCAAATGTTATTTCTAGTTCTAGATCCTTTAGGAATCGCCACACTGTCTTCCACAATGGTTGAACTAATTACACTCCTACCAACAGTATAAAAGCGTTCCTATTTCTCCACATCCTCTCTGGCATCTGTTGTTTCCTGACTTTTTAATGATTGCCATTCTAACTGGTGTGAGATGGTATCTCATTGTAGTTTTGATTTGCATTTCTCTGATGACCAGCGATGAAGAGCATTTTTTCATATGTTTGTTGGCTGCATAAATATCATCTTTTGAGAACTGTCTGTTCACATCCTTTGTCCACTTCTTGATGGGGTTGTTTTTTTCTTGTAAATTTGTTTGAGTTCTTTGCAGACTCTGGATATTAGCCCTTTGTCAGATGGGTAGATTGCAAAGATTTTCTCCCATTCTCTAAGTTGCCTGTTCACTCTGATGATAGTTTATTTTGCTGTGGAGAAGTTCTTTAGTTTAATTAGATCCTCTTTGTCAATTTTGGCTTTTGTTGCCGTTGCCTTTGGTGTTTTAGTCATGAAGTCTTTGCCCATGCCTGTGTCCTAAATGGTATTGCCTAGGTTTTCTTCTAGGGTTTTTATGGCATTAGGTCTTACATGTAAGTCTTTAATCCATCATGGGTTAATTTTTGTATATGGTGTAAGGAAGGGATCCAGGTTCAGCTTTCTACAGATGACTAGCCAGTTTTCCCAGCATCATTTATTAAATAGGGAATCCTTTCCCCATTTATTGTTTTTGTCAGGTTTGTCAAAGATCAGATGGTTGTACACGTGTGGTGATATTTCTGAGGCCTCTGTTCTGCTCTATTGGTCCATATATCTGTTTTGGTACCAGTATCATGCTGTTTTGGTTGCTGTAGCCTTGTAGTATAGTTTGAAGTCAGGCAGCATGATGTCTTCATCTTTGTTCTTTTTGCTTAGTATTGTCTTGGCTATATGGGCTCTTTTTTTGGTTCCATATGAACTTCAAAGTAGTTTTTTCCAATTCTGTGAAGAAAGCCAGTGGTAGCTTGCTGGGGATAGCACTGAATCTATAAATTACCTTGGGCAGTATGGTCATTGTCACAATATTGATTCTTTCTGTCCATAAGCATGTCCATGTGTTTGTATCCTCTTTTATTTCATTGAGCAGTGGTTTATAGTTCTCCTTGAAGAGGTCCTTTACATCCCCTGTAAGTTGTATTCCTAGGTATTTTATTCTCTTTGTAGTAATTGTGAATGGGAGTTCACTCATGATTTGACTCTCTATTTGTTATTGGTGTATAGGAATGCTTGTGATTTTTGCACATTGATTTTGTATCCAGAGACTTTGCTGAAGTTGCTTATCAGCTTAAGGAGTTTTGGGGCTGAGACAATGGGATTTTCTAAATATACAATCATGTCATCTGCAAACAGGGACAATTTGACTTCCTCGTTTCCTAATTGAATACCCTTTATTTATTTATTTTGCCTGATTGCCCTAGCCAGAACTTCCAACACTATGTGAATAGGAGTGGTGAGAAAGGGCATCCTTGTCTTGTGCCGGTTTTCAAAGGGAATGCTTCCAGTTTTTGCCCATTCAGTGTGATATTGGCTGTGGTTTGTCATAAATAGCTCTTAGTATTTTGAGACACATTTTGAGATTTTTTTTTTTTTTTAGCATAAAAGACTGTTGAATTTTGTCGAAGGCCTTTCTGCATCTATCGATACAATCATGTGGTTTTTGTCATTGGTTCTGTTTATGTGGTGGATTACGTTTATTGATTTGCATACGTTGAATCAGCCTTTTATCCCACGGATGAAGCCGACTTGATCATGGTGTATAATCTTTTTACCGTGCTGCTGGATTTGGTTTGCCAGTATTTTATTGATGATTTTCACATCGCTGCTCATCAGGGATATTTGGCCTTAAATTCTCTTTTTGTTATGTCTCTACCACGCTTTGGTATAAGGATGATGCTGACCTCATAAAATGAGTTAGGGAGAAGTCCCTCTTTTTCTGTTGTTTGGAATAGTTTCAGAAGGAATGGACCAGCTCCTCTTTGTTCCTCTGGTAGAATTCGCCTGTGAATCCTTCTGGTCCTGGACTTTTTTAGTTGGTAGGCTATTAATTATTGCCTCAATTTCAGAACCTGTTATTGGTCTATTCAGAGATTTAACTTTTTCCTGGTTTAGTCTTGGGACAGCGTATGTGTCCAGGAATTTATCCATTTCTTCTAGATTTTCTAGTTTATTTGCATAGAGGTTTTTAGAGTATTCTCTGATGGTAATTTGTATTTTTGTGGGATTGGTGGTGATATCCCCTTTATCATTTTTTATTGCGTCTATTTGATTCTTCTCTCTTTTATTCTTTATTAGTCTTGCTAGCAGTCTATCAATTTTGTTGATGTTTTCAAAAAATCAGCTCCTGGATTCATTGATTTTTTTTTTTTTAAAGTGTTTTTTGTGTCTCTATCTCCTTCAGTTCTGCTCTGATCTTAGTTATTTCTTGCCTTCTGCTAGCTTTTGAATTTGTTTGTTCTTGCTTCTCTAGTTCTTTTAATTGTGATATTAGGGTGTTGATTTTAGATCTTTCTTGCTTTCTCTTGTGGACATTTAGTGCTACAAAATTCCTTCTACACACTGCTTTTAATGTGTCCCAGACATTCTGGTATGTTGTGTCTTTGTTCTCATTGATTTCAAAGAACACCTTTATTTCTGCCTTCATTTTGTTATTTACCCAGTAGTAATTCAGCTGCAGGTTGTTCAGTTTCCATGTACTTGTGTGGTTTTGAGTGAGTTTCTTAATCCTGAGTTCTAATTTGATTGCACTGGGGTCTGAGAGACAGTTTGTTGTGATTTCTGTTCTTTTATATTTGCTGAAGAGTGTTTTACTAGCAATTATGTGGTCAGTTTTAGAATAAGTACAATGTGGTGCTGAGAAGAATTTATATTCTGTTGATTTGGGGTGGAGAGTTCTGTAGATGTCTATTAGGTCTGCTTGGTCCGGAGCTGAGTTCAAGTCTTGGATATCCTTGTTAACCTTCTGTCCCGTTGATCTAATATGACAGTGGGGTGTTAAAGTCTCCCATTATTATTGTGTTGGAGTCTAAGTCTCTTTGTAGGTCTCTAAGGACTTGCTTTATGAATCTGGGTGCTCCTGTATTGGGTGCATGCATATATATTTAGGATAATTTAGCTCCTCTTGTTGCATTGATCCCTTTACCATTATGTAGTGGTCTTCTTTGTCTGTTTTGATCTTTGTTGGTTTAAAGTCTGTTTTATCAGAGACTAGGATTGCAACTCCTGCTTTTTTTTTTTTTTTTTTTTTTTGCTTTCCATTTGCTTGGTAGATCTTCCTCCATCCCTTTTATGTTGAGCTTATGTGCTTCTTTGCACCCTCAGCATTTGCTTGTCTGTAGATATTTGGAGAGTTTCAGCATTATTTCTTTGACTGTTTTTTTCTGCCATATTGCCTTCATCTGTTACTCCCAGTTATACAGATGCTGCTGCTCTTAGTTCTCTGAGGCTCTATTCATTTATTTTATTCTTTTAAAACTTATCTTCTTCACATTAAATCTCTATTGATTTTAATTGGGGTTCTCTGATTTGTTTCTTCTAGGTCAAAGCAACAGTGAAGTTTTTCTTTATTCATGTCAGTGAATTTTTCATTTCAGTTATAGATTTCAACTCCAAAAATTTCAATGTTTTAATAATTTCTAAATGCTTATTAATATTCTGTATTTGAATTCTATTTTTCTTTATTTTATTCATGGTTTCCTCTAGTTCTTTGCACATATAGTAACTTCTTTAAATCTTTGTCTAAAATGTCTAACATACAGCATCTTTCAAAAGTATTATCTATTGCCTGCTTATCTTTTCTTAAATATGGATCACACTTTCCTTTTTCTTTGCATGTTTCAAAATTTCTTCCTAAAAATTGCGTATTTTATATAATGTAGTGCAGTCATTTCTGACTTTCACCCTGGGGCTTCTTATTGTTGGTTGGTTTTGTTTATTTGTTTAGTGGATTGCTTGAACTAATTCTATGAAGTCTATTTCTTACAAAGTATACAACTTCTGATGTCAGTACTCAGGACTTTTGTTGTGTTGTTCTTTAAAAAAATTTTAAGCTTAGAATTCTAGAAGTTGTTCCTAGGCCAGTATAAGTTAGTTTTCAACCAGTGATTGATGGGTTAGGGATTGTGATTAAGCTTTCTGAACCAGTAAGACTTCTACCTGTTTCAGGAAGATTTCAAACCTACACTGCTGTTAGCCAGGGATTAACAGGTACCCAATTGCTTCAGTGAGTGTGTGTACACAGCCTTCCAAACCACTAGGGATGGGTATGATCTTATTAGGGTCTCTTGAGGCTTTTTCCCTCATGTTCTTGTTAAAATTCTGGCAGTTCTGTTGTTTTGTTTGCTGCTACCGGTATCCAATTGCTTCCCTAATTGTTTAAATTGTTTACCACTATGACCTCATTTTATTTATCTTGTATTTTGTATTTTATTTATTTATTTTTTTAAGGAAGGTTGCCTCCAGACAGGAGTTCCTATACTCTGTTTCAAATTAAGTCAGCTCCCTCAGGCAGTGCTGTGGAGTTGGCAGTCCTCAAGTCTGGCTTCCCCAGAGCAGAAGCTCTGCTCATTGTGCTGGAGCTAAGTGCGGGGAAGGGATGGGATACAGTCTGCTTTTCCTGGACTGACTTCTTTACCCTAAGTTGGATCTAGGTGGTATGGTAGTCCCTATTTTCCTCTGGAAGAGTATGAAACTTCTGCCCTATTATAAGCACGGCAATAGAAGCCTTAAGTCTCTTTGGCCTACAGTCCATGGCTTGCAGCGCCTGACCAGGAAAAAGTCTTCACCCTATGAGTGAGAGCTGGGCAGAGAGCTATCTTAGCTGAACTCTCCTGGAGTAGATCATACGGCACATAGATCTTGAAGGAGATTATAAGGGAGCCTTATCTGCCCCTCCCAGAGTGAAACCATTGCCCTGTAGCTGAGAGGTGATGGAGGAAGTAGGGTGAAAAATGCCACCCTCTTCTTGGCCTTGCCCACCTAAAATAAACCTGTAACACTGAGTAAAAGTTGGGAGTGGTGATGAGAGCAGTTTCTGGCTCAGGTGTCACAGACTACCGCTGTTCTTACTGAAATTTTGAAGTTTTTTTAAAAAAAATAAATACTACTCAATTTATTGCCTGTTCTTAGCTCAATTTCCAGAGATATTATTAAATAGTTGTATTTTTGCTAATTTGTGCCAGTTTTAGTGATTCCTTTATTAGAAAGAAGGTCTGCAGTCTCGCACAGCCAACGTCTCATTTGTGTGTGTGTGAGTGTGTGTGTGTGTGTGTGTGTGTGTGTATTTCTGTATAATTCTACCCTTCTGAATCCACGGCTGGAAATCAGGACTTTCACTTCTCACCTCCTTTCTTTAACCTTCCTTAGTTCTCCTTACAAACATAGAAGGGTTACTACAGCCTCTTCTATTAGTGTAGCATTTCCCTTATGATAAAAACATAAAGGGAAGCTTCTAGAATTAAAAGCAAACATGTTTTTCCAAGATGACTGTCATATGCTTACTTTCTAAAAAGAAAGTTCAGTTTGACTATTAAAGCTGAACAATGTTGTTGTTCTAGTCCAGTACATCACTTTCTCATAAAGCACGGAAATGCTTCTATTCAACAAATGGAGAATCACAGGATATCATGATTTAAGTTGAATTGATCACAGGATACTATGATTTAAATTTTAACTATAGCAGAATAATGACATTGGTTTAGATAAAATAATAGGCAGATTAATTTTAGCTGAGGAGGTGGAAGATGATTTAGAAATGAACTGTGCCAGCAGTGAGTAGATGACTCACTTTGATGCTCCATCCAGATCTATAAAAAGCCCAACTCCTGATTCAGTTGGCTGATCATCAACAGATGAGTGACTCAGGAGGAGTAATCATTAGAGGAAGAATGGTGGGGCAGATTGGCTAAAGACAGGCTGACCCATGTCATAATATGACATGTCATCTGCTTTTAAGCCCACTGTTTTAATTAGGGACACTATTACTTCCCCAGCCACATAAAATTGAAAAGCAAATCAAATGTTCTTATTATATCATATTTGAGACATGTAAGAGCATGTATGTTTGACAAGAAGCATTCTTATAAAATTAACATGCATGCATCTACCATATTTAATAATAAAAACAATACCATTAGCTTTGCATATACCTTTATGCTACCCCCATGAGTAAATAGATTGCTGAATTTTATTTTTATTATTTATTTGGTATTTAGATTTTCTGTTTAATTTTTACAAAAAAGGAAACATTTGTAGCCTTCTATTACTTAATTTTTTAATAACTCAAATTACTTTTATAAGCATTATATTATAGGTAGCTCTAGGTCATTTAAAAATATTTTAATTATTTTTGAGATATAATTCACATACTATAAAATTCACCTGTTTAAAGTACACATAAACTGGTTTTTAGAAAATTCAGAAGGTTGTGCAACCATCATGACTATATAATTGCAGAGTATTTTTATCACCACAAAAGGAAACCCATACTCTTAGCAGTCACTCCCAGTTTCCTCCTTTTCCCGGCCCATGGCAACTACTTTCTGTTTCTATGTATTTTCCTATTTGAACATTCCATTTTGTTTCTGTCTTGTTTTATGAATCTGTACTTCATTTCTATCTTACAGTTGAATAATATTCCATCATATGGATATACCATATTTGTTCATTCATCAGTTGATGGACATTTGAGTTTTTCCACTTTTTGTCTATAAGAAATGTTTTCACAAACATTCATGTACAAGGTTTTGTGTAAACATATGGTTTTAATTATCCTCGGTATGTTCCTAAGAGTAGAATTTCTGGATCATATAGTGACTCTATATTTAACTTTTTGAGAAACTGGCAAACCATTTTATAAGGTGACTACACAATTTTCTATCCCACCAGAAATGTATGAAAGTTCCAATTTCTCAATATCCTTGCCAACACTTGTTTTCTATTCAAAAATATTGTCAATTTAGAAAATGTGAAGTGGTGTCTTATTGTGGCTTTGATTTGCACTTTTCTAATGTTGAACATCTGTTCATGTACTTATTGGCTTTACTGGCTATTCGTGTATCTTTGGAGAAATGTCTATTCAAATCTTTTGCCCGTTTAAAAATTGGGTTATTTATCTTTGTAATGCTGGATTATAAGTGCTCATTATATATGGTGAACACTAGTTTCTTATCAAATACATAATTTGCAAATATTTTCTCTTATATTATGGGCTCTTTTTGAAAATATTTTCTTTACAGTATCTTTTGGTATATACAAATTTTAAGCTTTGAAGAAGTGTAAGTTACCTATTTTTTCTTTGGTTCATGTTTTTGATGTTACTTCTAGGAAATTATTGCTTAATTCAATGTCAAAAAATTTATGCCTACATCTTTTATGACATTTATAGTTCTAGCTCTTAAATTTATGTCTTCGAATCTTTAGGTAAGATGGGGTCCAAATTCATTAATTTGCATGTGTGTATCCAGTTGTCACAGCAACTGTGTATCCCTTTGTTGAAAAGACCATTAATTGGCTGTTAGAAAGGCAATAAACAATATGCTGGCAAGGCTATGGAGAAAAGGGAACACTTCTACACTGTTGATGGGGCTGTAAATTAGCTCAGCCATTGTGGAAAGTAGTGTGGTGATTCCTCAAATAACTTGAAACAGAATGACTATTCAACCCAGCGATCCCATTGTTGAGTATATACCTAAAAGAATATAAGTCATGCCGGGTGCAGTGTCTCACGCCTGTAACCCCAGCACTTTGGGAGGCCAAGGCAGGCGGATCACGAGGTCAGGATATTGAGATCATCCTTGCTGACATGGTGAAATCCCGTCTCTACCGAAAATACAAAAAATTAGCCGGGCGTGGTGGCGGGCGCCTGTGCTCCCAGCTACTCGGGAGGCTGAGGCAGGAGAATGGCGTGAACCCAGGAGGCGGAGCTTGCAGTGAGCCGAGTTCACGCCATTGCACTCCAGCCCGGCGGACAGAGAGAGACTCAGTCTCAAAACACACACACACACACACACACACACACACACACACAGACACATATATATATATAAATCACTCTACTATAAAGACATATGTATGTGTATGTTTATTGCAGCACTATTTACAGTAGCAAAGACATGGAATCAATGTAAATGCCCATCAATGATAAACTGGATAAAGACAATGTGGTACATATACACAATGGAATACTATGCAGCCATTAAAAGCAATGAAATCGTGTCTTTTGCAGTGACATGGATGGAGCTGAAGGTCATTATCTTAAGCAAACTATTAGGTTGTTGCAACATAATTGTGGTTTTTGCCGTAAAGAAATAAATGGCAAAAACTGCAATTACTTTTGCGCTAACCTATTAAACAGGAACAGAAAACCAAATATTGCATGTTCTCACTTATAATGAGAACACGTGTTCACAAAGAAGGGAAAGACAGACACCAAGGCCTACTTGAGGGTGGAAGGTGGGAGGTGAGAGAGGATCAGAATTAATATCTGTTGGGTACTATGCTTGTTACCTGGGTGTTGAAATACTCCATACACCAAACCCCTGTGAACATGCAGTTGCCTATATAATAAACCTGTACATGTACCCCTGAACCTAAAATAAAAGTTAAAAATAAATAAATCTTAGCTAACAACAACAGCAAAAGACCATTCATTTCTCTATTGCATAGCGTAGTGGGTCAAATAGTAACCCACCCAAAATATGTGTTCATGTTCTAATCCCCAGAATTTGTGACTAATACTTTGTTTGAAATCCAAATGCTGTATTTGGAAACTTAAATACCTAGTTTGGATCTTTGCATATGCAATTAAATTAGGGTTTTTGAGATGGGATTATCCTAAATTACCCTCATGGGTCCTATATTCAATGACAGTTATCTTTAGAAGTGACAGAAGCAAAGTCACAAGCACATAGAGGAGAAGGTGTCATGTGAAGGTAGAGATAGAGACTGGATGGGTTGAGCTGCAAATCAAGAAAGGCAGTAACCACTAAAAACTGGAAGAGTCAAAGAACAAATTCTTGCTGAGATCCTCTAGAGAGAGTGAACCCCTGCCAACACCTTAATTTCAGACATTTGGCCGCCAGAAGTGAGAAAATAAATTTTTGTTAAGTTACCCCATTTATGGTAATTTGCTACAGCAGCAACAGGAAACTAATACAAATGGCCTTAGCATGCTGGTCAAAAATGAATTGAGCATAGATGGATAGGTTTACTTCTGGATTCTTAATTCTGTTCCTTCGATAGAAAAGTCTATTCTTATGCAAGTCTCACACTGTCTTCATTACTGTAGCTTTGTAATAGGCTATAAAATCAGGCAGTGTGAGTCCTTTAATTTTATTCTCCTTTTTCAAGATTGTTTTGACTATTCTGATTCTCTTGCAATTTTAGAATCAGTCCATCTTTGTAAAAAGGCAGATGAAATTTTGATAGGGATTTTATAAAATCTATAGATCAATTTGGGAAATAATTGCCATCTTTACAATATTAACCTTCCAATCCATGAACACAGTTTTCATTTATTTTGGTCTTATTTTTTTCAACAATATTTTGTAGTTTTCAGTATGTATGTCTTATGTCTTTCATTAAATTCTTACGTATTTTATTGTTTCTGATGCTATTATAATTGGACTTTGTCATCTTAATGTTATTTTTAGATTATTCATTGCTAGTAGATATACACTAATTTTATATATTGATTTTTATATCCTGCAACCTTACTGAATATGCTTATTAGCCCTAGTATACTATTAATGTTTTGCAAATTCTTTGAGATTATCTGTAAGAGTATTTCACATGAAAATAAATATAGTTTATTTCCTTTCCAATCTGGATGCCTTTCTCTACCCTACCCCTCCTCCCCAGCATCCTGCCTTTTAGAAATGTTTCTGGCCTAATTTTGCCCTGACTAGAACCTCCAGTAGCATGTTGAATAGAAGTAACTAGAGTGGAAATTTGTCTTGTTCCTCATTTCAAAGGGAAAGCTTTACCTTTAAGTATGATAATAGCTGTAGTTTATTGCTTGTTTTTTCTTTTAGATTACCTTAATTAGGTTGAGAAAATTCCCTTCTATTACTAGTTCAAGTCTTTTTTGTCTTTAAGTGGTGTTAGATTTTGTCAAATATTTTTCTGTGCCTATTGAGATACTAATGCAGTTTTTTCCCTCCTTCATTCTATCAATGTGGTATACTACATTTATTTTTCTTTTTTATCTTTTGTATGCTGAATCAATCTAGCATTCCTTGGATAAATCTCACTTGATCACATGGTGAATAATCCATTGTACATGCTACTAGTTTGGTTCGTTAGTAATTTTGGGGCAGATTTTTACCTCTGTACTCATTAGGGATATTGATATGTAGCTTTGGGTTGTGTGTGTGTGTGTGTGTGTGTGTGTGTGTGTGATGTCTTTGGTTTTGGTATCTGGTCTCATAAAATGAGTTATAAAGGTTTCCATTCTCTTCCATACTTTGGAAGTGTTTTTAGTGTATTGTTAGTAATTCTTCTTTAAATGTTTGGTGAAATTTACTGATGAAGCCATGTGGACCTGAGCTTTTCTGTTAAAAGTTTTAAAATTACTAATGCAATCTGTACTTGTTCTAGGTCTATGTAGGTTTTTCAGTTTCTTCATGAGTCTGTTTCAATAATTTGTCTCTTTCTTGAAATTTGTGTATTATATCTAGGATATCTAATTTATTGGCATATAATTGTGTATCTTATTCTCTTATAATCTTATTACATTGTATTCTATAATGTCACCCTTTTCTCTTTCCTGTTTATGTAAAGTAATAGAAGGTAGCCATGTCTTGCTATTTGAACATTGTTTCTCATTCACACCTTCTCCAAAAGGCTTTCAAGTTAAAAATGACTATAAGACAAAGACCACCTCAAAAGTATGCCTATAAGACCCTTTATGAAGATTTCAGAAAGACTTAAAGGCATGTCTCATAGAAACTCTCAGTTAGACAAAAAGCCTTCCAGAAAATTTTAAGGTATTTTCCTACAGCATTTTGACCCTATCCCAAATCCAAGAGAGCCTGTGTTGAGAGATCTGTGGTGCAGCTTTTATTTAATATAGTGAACTTTACTAAGATTCACAGGGATCCCACAAAGTTTATAAGAGAATTGCATTAGTACTGTGAACTTGAAATAAAAGGAATAGAAATATTAAAAAGAAAAACAAAACAAAACCAACCCATAAGCCCTCAACTCTCTGAGAGTAGAAAGAGAGCTGAAAATGTTACAGAACAGCCAAGATGTTTTTCTTGTTATGGAAAACAAAAAATAAACAAAAAGTAAGTTCCAAGAACCCAAGAGGTAAATGAAAGAGCCAGAGAGAACGATTTAATATTTCCAAAGTAGGACTGGCACCTAATCAAGACACTGCCAAATATGCTTCTCTTTTTCCCCATTTTTAAATGGGAGTGTCCATTGCAATTATTTAGTCTGTTATTCCATTGTATATTAGTTATTGTGGAGGGGAAATAGGGTTTTTTGTTTGTTTTTGTTTTTAGTTCACAAATCTTCTGGTTGAGAAGAGCCACACTCAAGTATCTTCACTGAAGAGAATCATCTGTATTTGCACCTAATATGGATGACACTATTTAGACTGTAAGGTCCTGTTTGTCTGAACCAGAGTTGAGGTGAGTTAACTCCTTTTTAGAAACTCTGAGACTCCATGTAAGAAGTTCAAGAACCCTGAGATGACCATGCTGGAGAGGCCATGTGAGATATCTCTGAGTACTTGTTCCTGTTGAGCATAGTCTTCCTACTTTCCCTATGAGGGTGCTAGATGTGTGATTCAGCCATTGTGAGATATGAGCCAAATTATGAGATATTGCCATGATTGTTAGTTTAAAATTAGTACTAAGTTTTGGGGTAGTTTGTTATACAGCAATAGATGATGGAAACAGAATTCTAAAGATGTAATTGTGCAGGTGTAAAATAAAACATATGAAAGGATATTTATTATAGCACTGAAACAATCTCAATAACCTTGAATAAAAGATCAGTTAAATAAATCATGGTATATATATGCACTGGACAATATGTGCAGCAGTTTAAAAAAGATTGAGGATGCTTGTGTTTCATTAATATAGAAGTATCTTCAAGATATATAATGAGGAAAGCCAAATGCAGAACAGTATGTTGAATTTGTGACTATGCGTGTAAAAAATGGAGTGCAGGAGTATGTGTTTTAATGGGCATAAATATCTCTGGAAGAACAGACAAAAGGTAACCATATCAGTTGCCTGCAAGCCTGGGTGGCTTATGAATAAGAGCATCTATAAAACTTCTTTATATTCTTTTATAGTTCATCATTTTTGTATCTTGAACAATGAAACTGAATTATAAGATGAAATTAACACACGGGTAGAATTAGTGAAACTTTGGGTATGCTAGTCCAGTAGATATAACATGACTGCTCACTAGCCTTCTTGACTTCAATCAGATCTTCACTTGGTTGCAATTATTTTACTTCTTCTCAGTATGAAACTTGATCTTACTGTTTTTCTTTTTAAAACTCTTTAAACCTCTACCTTTCTGTCAAGAAAAACTCCAAATTCCTGACTATGATATTTAAGGTTTGTCTTAATTTGTTCTATACGTCATTCTTCAGCCATGATCTGCCATCACTACCTACTCTCAACATTTTACCTTCTGGCAATAATTAATTATTTGTAGTTCCTTGATAGCTTCATAATCTGTCACATCTTCATGCTGTTGTATATTCTGTGCCCACTGCCTCTGAAATCACCCCCTCCTTCTTTCTCCTTTCTGCTATGAACTACACCCTATCCTCTCAAAATAATACTCTGGTATCACTTACTTTACAATCTAGGAATTAGAATGAATCATTTACTCCTTTGCACATACATAGACTCTTTTTTTGCAATTCTCAGTCCATAAAATATTTATTTTATTCATACACCTATCTTCACTTTTAGATTAGGATGTCCTTGAAGGAAGAAATAATCTTTCTGTGCCAGTTTCAAACTCAGCCCCTGACATACAGAAAGTTCTCAGAAGCCAATTGCAAATGAAACTAAAAAAATTTGACACATATGATTTGGCTTCCATCTTATTCTAGAGATTTTGTATTAAGTTTGAAAACACTATCAGAACTAGTGTCTCCTAATGGTAGTGTTGCAGCCTTTCACTCCTGTAGTTCGGTGGGCAGGAGTGTTACAGTCTGCCACCTGCAGCTCAGTGAGCAGGAGTGTTACAGCTCTTTCGCTCCGACAGTTTGATGAGTTCTGGGTTCTTGTCCCACAACCAAGAAGAATAAGGTATGCAGACACTAGAGAGGGGATAAGGGAGAGTATAATTTATTGAGTGAAAGAAAAGCTCTTGACAGCAAGTGGAGACCCCAGAGTGGCTAGCTGCCTGTGAGGCTGAGTTTGGCATTTTTATGGGCTTAGAATGGTGGAGTGTGTGCTGATTGGTTTATGGGTAGGCTTGGAAAAGTCACCATTTGATTGGTTAAAAGGCATCATTCAGAAAGAACCAATCAGGAGAGTAGGTAAGATGAGGATGAAAGTTCTTACTCTTGTTCGTGGATTCTATCCAGAACGGGTAGCTAGGTTTTTAGGCTTTAAAATGTCCTTGGGTTGAAAGTCCAGTTTCACTGGAAACCCATCCCTATGTTCCTAGGAATTTGTCTGTCTCCTGTCTCTATCAGTCACATTACTACCATCTATATTTGTATGTATTTATTTACATATTTATGTATGTTTTCATGTATGGGTTCTTAAATATTTATATGTATTTCTTTTTTACCTTTTTTCTCAGATACCACAAATTTCCTTTTGACTAAACAGTTTTTCCCAGGCAGGTATTTTTTTCTTGAGACAAGATGACAAAGTGCCAAAATTGAATGCAGCTTTTTGATAGTATAGCTAGAATTCTAAACAATGATAAAAGGAGTTTGTAAAAAAAAAGAAATATGATGAAAAAATGTTTTCTCATTTTGCTGTCAGAATAATCAATTAAAAATGCCTGTTTTCTAAGAGTTTATTTGGCAATAAGTAAGTCCTGATTTTTTTTTCTCTGGAAAGATAACATAGGTATCATTTGTTGCTGAGTAACTGTGAAGCAAGCTACTTATAGAAAAGATATATCGCACATTTGTATATCATGCCTGGATAAAGAGGCTGAAAGGGAAAGTTATTATCCTGAAAAATCCCCTGATAATCACCTTAGAGTTGCATTTGAGAACTCTAGTTCAAGTGTGGAAAAATCGATGTGCTAAACTTGTTCCTATTCTGTTAGTGAGGGGTTGTGTAGAGGTTCACTTTTCTCTGAGTGTGCTTCATAGCTTGTGAATGTATGACGTGGAGTCTTCCCTATTTTATGTTATTTCACAAGTCATTATACTTTAAGGGTATTTATGTAGCCTCATTTTGCTTTTATGCATTCAGTCAATTAGAACCATGATTTCATTTAAATACCTGGATGTCTCATAAATTCAGCTTTGCTAGAACTAAAGCAAAATCTTAGAGATTGCAATGGTATTCTTCTGGAGCCAATTAACACCTAAAAGTGTTTTACTTTTAAGCAAACATTTAGTGGCTGTTTGATAGACATACGCAGTATATCATTCTAGTACTATTATCTCATATATGTGGTGCATATATATCTATATGGGATGGCATGTATATGTGAATTACCATGTCATTTCTAACCTAGCTCTTTATTAGTCAGTAGTTGACTCCTGTGTGTGTTTATTTTTCTGTTGTACCTCACATCACACTGAGTGCTACTCTAGGTTTTCTGTAGTCACTGAGCTCCATGGGGCCCAGGCTACTTTCAGACTGACCAAGCCTTCATCTTGATGCTTCTTTCTATGCCTACTGCCCCCTGGGAAGTCCCTGTGAATGGGCACCCATCTCATCCTCCCAATCTTTGAGGCTTCTGTTTCCTGTGGCATCCACTGAATTACCAATTTCCTTTGATTCCAACAGGAGATTAGCTAGTCCAATAAAGTGTTTACATGAGACTTTAGAGACACAAGGATACTTAGAGTTAATTTAGACAAAGTGCTGCATTTGGGAGACAAGGGAGGTAAGGCCCAGAAAATGGGAGTAGCATGCCCAAAGTCAGAGTTCACAGAAGTAACTCACAGCCAGGGCTACTGCACCGCAGCCTACTTCTACTTGCAGGAAACCACAATTCACATAATCTTAGGCTTGATGGAGTTTGTAGATAGGCAGTATTTATATAAACATGAACTCTCTTCAATAATGACTTGGAGATGGTCAGTGCGGATAGCTCCCCATTGTCATCAACTTGCCAGGCCTCTTTTATCTTTCTTTTATACCATTCTTAACATATTCTCAAAGTCACACAGGATTATAGAAGTGTCATTGTCATTCATTTTACTTATAGTCTTCTAGACCAAGGATTTAACCCCCAGAGGAAACTCTTAAGGTGAGAACTTCAGATTCCTATGGCAAACTGGACAGGCCCATGTCAACCTGAAAAAAAACACACTAGAGAAAATTATCTGTAAATATGTTGTGTTTACTCAGGAATAGAAATAAGGATTGTAATCCAGACTGCATGAAATGGCAAGGCATTCCGTGAGGGGAAGGCTAAAGGGAATCTTTTATTCTCAAAAAGAAATTTGCATAAGCTGCTTAGAAACAGAGTTCACTGGCTCTAGAGGTTCAAAGCCAGAATTGTCAGTTCATTGGTGGAGATGTCATTATTCCTGGGCAAGTGTTCTTCCGAGAACATCTTATCTGAATAACTGCAGTCCTGAAGCCTGTGTCGTGATAAACCTTATCAAAGGAGGAGATGTGTGATGGACGTGAGTTTTTAGGAAGTCCTTGGACACAGTTCTTATCTCAGAAAAGTAAGCATGAGCCTCCTTTCTTCTGGGCTTTCATAGCTCTGTTTTGCCCAGGTCTGACAGATGGGATTTCATCCTGGTATCTGTATCTTTCATACAAGTTTTTAAAAGTAGGTTTGGGTGTGTTCCAATCCCTGAAGTTATAGTAGAGGAAGGTGGTCTTTTACCCTGGAAAAAGCCCCCTGCTCTGTGGTATCAATATGCCCAACTGCCGATTTACATTTCTCAGTCCTCATTGCAGATGGGACGAGGTGTGGTTGTGAGATGTATCAGAGAGTCACTTGGAGAGGGTTTTAGGAAAACACTTATGCAGCTGTACAGCAATATTTCTCTTTTCCCCATTCATTGCGATCCCTCAGGGACAGTTCTCTAATCCTGTGTGACTTTGAGAATATGTTAAGAGTGGTATGAGAAAGATAAGAGGCCTGGAGTGTTGATGACAATGTGGAGCCACCTGGACTGCCCATCTTTGTACTGTGAGTAAAAAAATAAGCTTGCACCTTGTTTAAGCCCTGTTGTTTCATGTCTGTGCTGCAAGCAGCTGAATGCAGTTTCCACCTGGCACAGTCACATTTCAGGAGCACATCTGTTTTCTCACTCTTTCCTCCAGCACCCCACCTTGACTCTGGTAGTCCTTTAGAATGCTCATATCTCTATCGTTCAGAAAATATGAAAAAAAAATCCAGAACTAAATCCTTTCCTTACACCAATTCTGATTTTAGAAATCTCCTCATTCCTTATAGCTCTCTAGAGCCACTTTTCTCAAAAAAAAAAAAAATTGTATACTATTATATGCTAAATTCTGTCCGCTTTCCCATCTCCCATTCCTTTTAAAAAATGTGCCAATTTCTTTAGCAAGTTAGCTATAAAATAAAGCTCTTATTTTGAATAGTTGATGTGTGTGTATACACACACACACACACACACACACACATATATATATATATATATATATATAAAAAATTTGGTACAAAATTCAAAAAGTGAAATATAGCCCTGTTCCCATCTGTGTCTCCCCATCCAGTTTCCTTCCATAGAGTCAACTAAATTGCGAGTTATTTTTATGTATATATTCTTTCAGAGTTATGTGCCAATGAAAGCATACACATAAGTGTTTTACTTCTTAAAAATATTTTTTCACATCACAGCATACTATACACACTGTTCTATACTTAGGTTTTTCACTTATACATCTTGGAGATCGTTTCAGAGTTGACTCTGTTTTTTTAACAACCATAGAGCATTCCATTATCTAAGGGGCCAGAATGTGATTATTTAATGAATCTTACATAGATGGACATTTAGATAATTTCAGATATTTTTATTGCTAGCAGCACTATAATACATGTCCTTATGAATATTTTCCTAACACGTATAGGTATATCTGTGGAATACATTCTATAGTGTCCTGGTTTTAGTTTTGATAACTATTACCTAAATGCCCTACACAGAGGTTTTACAAGGGTATGAAATTAAAGTTTATGTGATTGATATGTTTAATTAGCCATTTCTTTAGAAGTTATTGAATGACTTTGTTTTTGAAATGAAAACAATTGTAATATTGATTGTCCCTTCTTCCCCACCACTTCCAACCACTTGATTTTTGTTGATTATATTTATATTTCTTCATCATTTTATACCTTTAAGTATACTTCAGCCTTCATTATTTGGTTTATAAACTCAATGATATACATTAGAACTTGGTTATAAAAGATGAAGAAGTCTGCATACATTATGAACTCCCACTTCCTATCCTTCTTTTTCCAACTTCTACTGAGTTTATTACATTTATAACCTGTCTCATAACCACAATCCTAACACTTATTTTAGTCTTAGTCTGATGCCTAAAAAAATCAACACCCATAGCTAGTTCTTTTCCAATAGGTTTCTCTTCCTTACTTAAGTAAAATTTGTATTTATTAGTTTTTATCAAGCGGAGCTCCTGGAAACTCTATTTTCAACTATATTTATTCTCAAATGATAGGAAGTTACAATATTTTGGGGTCTTTTGTTTCATTGAAAACTCAAGCACTTTTCTGCTGTTTTCTGGCATTGAACGTTGCTGTGAAATCTGAGGTGGGCCTGCTTACTTTTTAACTTTCTCTAAAAACGGTAGCTTGATCTTTTTGTCTGATTGGCTACTTTCTTCTCATTCCAATAGCTTTACTAGGTAGGGTATCTCTTGGTATACAGCTTTTTGTGTTAATGTCCTTGTGAAAATATGTCTTGTCTGCAGATTAAAGCTTTTTTTCTGGCAAGGTTTCTTGAGTTATATCTGTAAATATTTTTATGGTCTATCATTTCAATTCTTCTCTTTGGGATGCTTGTTATGCATATTTAGATGTCCTTATATGCTTTTTATGTCTGCTATTTTTTCTACATTAATTTTTAACTATTTTTCTTTGTTTAGTTGCTCTTTTTTTCCCTGTACTTTATGATTTTCACCATGTTTTCACCATGTCTATTTTCCTTCTTGGTCTGTTATCAACGTCCCAATTTTTCTGTGATCATAACTGTGAAGGTTTTATTTTTCTCTCTGCAAGCTGTTGTATTTCTTTCTCTCACAGCTTTCTTGGGCTTTTACATCCCTACTTTGAACTACCGCCTTTTACCAGCTCTGTGAACTGGTAATTTTTCAGTGCCTTAGTTCTTTATCTCAGAATGGGGATAGTAATCGTTCCACTTGATAGAGATGTAGTGAGGACCAATGAGTTAACTTATCTAAAGCACTTAGAATAGTGCCTTATACATGGAAAGCACCTTATAAATGCTTGCTATTATTATATTTGTGGTTTTAGAGAGGCAGCTCATTTAAGAGTGTTATTCAGAGAAATCTGGTCCTAGTTTGTATCCACTCATTGTTCTGGTGGGTTCTTTTTTTGGGGGGAGGTGCTACCTTTTGTTTTCCAGTCTAACAGCTGGTTCTTTGAAAACAAATATACCTGTATACAATAAAGTATATACATCTCTAAGTGACCTAATCAAGGAAAAATGTGAGTGAATGTGAAAATGGAATACCAGGAAATAGCTAGAGATGTAAAAGAAACTTAAGACTCGGAAAAGTATACTTTGCAAAACTGCATACAAACATGTTTGTAAGAATCTACAGATCAGAGAATTATCTGAAAATATATTTTATCTAAATGAGGGCAGAAAGGGAGGACAAATCCAAATAGATGGATAATCATAGGGGAAATTGATTAAAATCAGGTCTCAAATGATTTCACAGGTATTTCTAAAATTTCAGGGTTTGATTTTTGTCTGTCTTTTTAATGACATACGGAAGAAAGAAAAATCTTCATTTTTTCATATTTTAATAGGACCAGTATCACTTTGAAATCTAAACCTGAAAATAACACACACTTTCACTCACACACATATGCATGAACATTTTGGTTACAGCAGCAACTGTAGGTGTCACCACTATCACAAAACCTTCAAAACTACTGAATGTGCTTAAGTATGGGATTAAAAGAATAAAGCAGCACCAATAATGGGGTTTATCTCAGGAATACAGTGATGCTTTACTATTAGAAGATATGCTAATACAATTCACCATATTAATAAGATAAAAATCATATCACTTCAATAGTGTCTCCAAATAGCACTTGATAGAACAACTTATATTGCCTAAAACTTGTATGAATATTTTTATATTCCTTCCTGGTGTGCATGTGTGATAGATTTAGTGATAGTTATTTATAGCATATATGTATAAATATCTTAAATATATAACATATAAACACATATATCCACGTGTATGTGTGTGTGTTGTGTGCACGCATGCGTGTAGATCAAACAGAAGCCATTATACTTAATGGCAAACACTTAGGGGATGTCCTAGTGACAAGTAAAGTATGATTTCATCACTTCTATAACTTCATCTTTCTGGAATTCTGAGCTGATATAACTGAACACGAGAAAAATAAGTTAACAGGTTAGAAAGTAAAGTTAAAAGCATCATATGTAAGTAATATGTTTTCATAATTGAAGAGCATCAACTGAAAATCTATTAGAAACAAGAAAATAATAGTGCTAGTTACAAATAGACACACATCCACACAAAAACGTATGTACACAAAATTGTAACAAAACACCAAAGAATAAGTTGAATGAGAAATATGTAAGAGAACCTTAGCTATCCATTCATTTATTAAATAATTGAAAAATATACCTTATTCTTACAGAAGATTGAATAGTATCTTAGTTGTAAAAAAGGCAACCCTCAATTTTATTTATAAGTTAAATGAGATCTCAGCTAAAAATAACCTCAAGATTAGAAAAACAAACATGAGAGGCTAGGCATGGTGTCTCACACCTGTAATCCCAGCACTTTGGGAGGCCAAGATGGGTGGATCGCCTGAGGTCAGGAGTTCAAGACCAGCCTGGCCAACATGGTGAAACCCTGTCTCTACTAAAAATACAAAAATTAACCAGGTGGGGGTGGCACACACCTGTAATCTCAGCTACTCAGAGGCTGAGGCAGGAGAATTGCTTGAACCCGGGAGGCAGAGGTTGCAGTAGATTGTGCCACTGCACTCCAACCTGGGCGACAGAGACTCCGTCTCAAAACAAAACACCAAACATCAGAAAATTATATAAATCTTACTCAGAAAAATTAAATACAACAATGGCCATAAAATTGCCTCAAGGAAAATGAGAGACTTTCAGAAATAATTAAAATGCTAACTTAATTAAAACTTTGTTTTTATACTGCAAAAGAAATGGATACATGAATATACCAAAATTTGATATTCCAGAGGTAGAACCAAACATATGAATCTAATTTATGATAGTATCTTTAATCAACAGGTAACCAGGGATTTCTTCTACTTGTATGTCACCAGTTTACTCTATGCTTGTCCATATTATATTTCACTATATTTTTTCCTCTTTTTCCTCTTACTCATTTTGTTGTATGTTGTGGTCATTGCTTTTCAAAGGAATATGCTAACACTGATTTAAATTCCTTCAAGAAAAGCCTTAATGAATATTTTATTTTATCCCATTATTAAAGAATTAATGTTTTCTACTACATAGCGGCTGAAGTAAGTAGGAGAGAGAGACCAGTACAATTGAAAGCTAGGGAGCCAGCCTCACTTCTGGAAGGTGGGACGACTGGTCAGATAGCTTAAATGCTCTTTAGCTTTGAATGTGATCTCGTCTCTATAACAAAGCTGTACTGTAACCTACGTGTGACAGTTCTTCTAGTAGAGGAGGCTGGGAAGCAGAGCCCCTGGCACAGTGTGAAAATGAAAACCACAGATGTACACAGTTACTCTCACTTCTAACATTTCAAAGTTCATTATTTGAAGTTTATCTTCTTGAGAATCATTTCTAGAAATAAGGGAACACTGACTCAGAAAAATCCCTCTTATTTTTGTTTTGAGGATGATTTGTCATGAAATTAAGCTACTCAATGTGCCTACTAAATTTTATATGAAATCTCATAATGCAATTTTATGTTAACTTATTCACTAGTTATGTAATAAAATTGCTAGAATAATTATCCAACTCATATTTTATTAATGCTTAATTAAAGATATAGCTTAAGTAAGTGTGGCACATTACAGTACTAGTGAACCAGAAACTTATAATAAACAATACAATGACAGAAAATTACTAGGTAGAGTACTTTAGTTTTATGGATCTTTTAGCTGAATTCATAAATAGATTACATTATTTTAGGATGCTTTTTGGCTCCTTATTAACCTTTCTTTTTTTTTTTTTTGAGGCAGTCTTATTCTGTTGCTTACGCTGGAGTGCTGCAATGGCATGACCTAGGCTCACTGCAACCTCCACCTCCCAGGTTCAAGCTATTCTCCTGCCTCAGCCTCCTAAGTACCTGGGATTACAGGTACCCTCCACCACACCAGGCTAATTCTTTGTATTTTTAGTAGAGACGGGGTTTCGCCATGTTGGCCAGGTTGGTCTCGAACTTCTGACCTCAGGTGATCCACCCACCTCGGCCTCCCAAAGTGCTGGGTTACAATTGTGAGCCACTGCGCCCGGCCCCTTATTAACCTTTCTAAACAAATTTCTGCTGTGGGTATAGTATATTCATAAAAGTGGCTTTCATTGACAGCCTTAAAACAGGTATCCACAT
The DNA here is from genome assembly GCF_009764315.1 of Trachypithecus francoisi. Classification (NCBI taxonomy): domain Eukaryota; kingdom Metazoa; phylum Chordata; class Mammalia; order Primates; family Cercopithecidae; genus Trachypithecus; species Trachypithecus francoisi. Next base: position 41,009,456 of record NW_022681463.1, read on the forward strand.
GGCCTTTGGTTGTTTTTTTATTTTTTATTTTTTATTTTTTATTATACTTTAAGTTCTAGGGTACATGTGCATAACGTGCAGGTTTGTTACATATGTATACTTGTGCCATGTTGGTGTGCTGCACCCATCAACTCGTTAGCACCCATCAAGTCATCATTTATATCATGTATAACTCCCCGATGCAATCCCTCCCTCCTCCCCCCTCCCCATGATAGGCCCCAGTGTGTGATGTTCCCCTTCCCGAGTCCAAGTGATCTCATTGTTCAGTTCCCACCTATGAGTGAGAACATGCGGTGTTTGGTTTTCTGTTCTTGTGATAGTTTGCTAAGAATGATGGTTTCCAGCTGCATCCATGTCCCTACAAAGGACGCAAACTCATCCTTTTTTACGGCTGCATAGTATTCCATGGTGTATATGTGCCACATTTTCTTAATCCAGTCTGTCACAGATGGACATTTGGGTTGATTCCAAGTCTTTGCTATTGTGAATAGTGCCGCAATAAACATACGTGTGCATGTGTCTTTGTAGTAGAATAATTTATAATCCTTTGGGTATATACCCAGTAGTGGGATGGCTGGGTCATATGGTACATCTAGTTCTAGATCCTTGAGGAATCGCCATACTGTTTTCCATAATGGTTGAACTAGTTTACAATCCCACCAACAGTGTAAAAGTGTTCCTATTTCTCCACATCCTCTCCAACACCTGTTGTATCCTGACTTTTTAATGATAGCCATTCTAACTGGTGTGAGATGGTATCTCATTGTGGTTTTGATTTGCATTTCTCTGATGGCGAGTGACGATGAGCATTTTTTCATGTGTCTGTTGGCTGTATGAATGTCTTCTTTTGAGAAATGTCTGTTCATATCCTTTGCCCACTTTTTGATGGGGTTGTTTGTTTTTTTCTTGTATATTTGTTTGAGTTCTTTGTAGGTTCTGGATATTAGCCCTTTGTCAGATGAGTATGTTGCAAAAATTTTCTCCCATTCTGTAGGTTGCCTGTTCACTCTGATGGTAGTTTCTTTTGCTGTGCAAGAGCTCTTTAGTTTAATTAGATCCCATGTGTCAATTTTGGCTTTTGCTGCTGTTGCTTTTGGTGTTTTAGACATGAAGTCCTTGCCCATGCCTATGTCCTGAATGGTACTACCTAGATTTTCTTCTAGGGTTTTTATGATATTAGGTCTAACATTTAAGTCTCTAATCCATCTTGAAATAATCTTCGTATAAGAGGTAAGGAAAGGATCCAGTTTCAGCTTTCTACTTATGGCTAGCCAATTTTCCCAGCACCATTTATTAAATAGGGAATCCTTTCCCCATTTCTTGTTTCTCTCAGGTTTGTCAAAGATCAGATGGCTGTAGATGTGTGGTATTATTTCTGAGGACTCTATTCTGTTCCATTGGTCTATATCTCTGTTGTGGTACCAGTACCATGCTGTTTTGGTTACTGTAGCCTTGTAGTATAGTTTGAAGTCAGGTAGCGTGACGCCTCCAGCTTTGTCCTTTTGACTTAGGATTGTCTTGGCAATGCGGGCTCTTTTTTGGTTCCATATGAACTTTAAAGCAGTTTTTTCCAATTCTGTGAAGAAAGTCATTGGTAGCTTGATGGGGATGGCATTGAATCTATAAATAACCTTGGGCAGTATGGCCATTTTCACAATATTGATTCTTCCTATCCATGAGCATGGTATGTTCTTCCATTTGTTTGTGTCCTCTTTGATTTCACTGAGCAGTGGTTTGTAGTTCTCCTTGAAGAGGTCCTTGACATCCCTTGTAAGCTGGATTCCTAGGTATTTTATTCTCTTTGAAGCAACTGTGAATGGAAGTTGATTCCTGATTTGGCTCTCTGCTTGTCTGTTACTGGTGTATAAGAATGCTTGTGATTTTTGCACATTAATTTTGTATCCTGAGACTTTGCTGAAGTTGCTTATCAGCTTAAGGAGATTTTGGGCTGAGACGATGGGGTTTTCTAAATATACAATCATGTCATCTGCAAACAGGGACAATTTGACTTCTTCTTTTCCTAACTGGATACCCTTGATTTCTTTCTCTTGCCTGATTGCCCTAGCCAGAACTTCCAACACTATGTTGAATAGGAGTGGTGAGAGAGGGCATCCCTGTCTTGTGCCAGTTTTCAAAGGGAATTTTTCCAGTTTTTGCCCATTCAGTATGATATTAGCTGTGGGTTTGTCATAAATAGCTCTTATTATTTTGAGGTACGTTCCATCAATACCGAATTTATTGAGCGTTTTTAGCATAAAGGGCTGTTGAATTTTGTCAAAAGCCTTTTCTGCATCTATTGAGATAATCATGTGGTTCTTGTCTTTGGTTCTGTTTATATGCTGGATTACGTTTATTGATTTGCGAATGTTGAACCAGCCTTGCATCCCAGGGATGAAGCCCACTTGATCATGGTGGATAAGCTTTTTGATGTGCTGCTGAATCCGGTTTGCCAGTATTTTATTGAGAATTTTTGCATCGATGTTCATCAGGGATATTGGTCTAAAATTCTCTTTCTTTGTTGTGTCTCTGCCAGGCTTTGGTATCAGGACGATGTTGGCCTCATAAAATGAGTTAGGGAGGATTCCCTCTTTTTCTATTGATTGGAATAGTTTCAGAAGGAATGGTACCAGCTCCTCCTTGTACCTCTGGTAGAATTCAGCTGTGAATCAAGTTTTAGATCTTATGTCAATAGTGGTTGGGAATAAATTGAGAGAAAGATTGACAAAAAGTCACAAATTGAATAACCACCAGGACTTTGGTTTAGTGGCCTCAGGAGGCGTTGTGACTTATTGAATTATTACCTTAAGCAGAATTAAATGGTAACTTCTTTTGTATTTTCCTGCCAGTCAAAGCCATGAGACTGTAGTTCACACTGCAAGCCAGAACACAATGATTGCTTGCAATGTGACTCTGTATTTATAAACATCACCGGTCCCATGCACTGTGTGGTAACAATGTAAAATATTAAACTGATTATGTAGACAACAGTGATGAAAGTTTATTGTTCTAGGTTTATCCTGGCAGTTGCCTTATTTATTTATATTTCACTTTGACTTGCATAAGCCAACAGATTCTTTAGGAAAATAATTGGATTTAATAACAAGCAAAAAGCAAAATCAAATGTGTTAGCTAAAGAATTACAAATTAGACCTGACTCTATAATTTTGCCTAAAGAAAACTATTATGTAGAAAGTTATTGTCACTGATTTGGCGTGTCAGAGCCTGGAATAGCTTTCTTCATCTGCAATTCAATATATGAACTTTGGGAAGAACCAAATCTTATTTCTTTAATTCCTCTCTTGAAGTGGGAAGGTTGTCTCCCCCTGAAATCTTCTGGGAATGAGGGAGAAATGAATTCATACTAGAAGTAGCTCACACCAAGCCCTTCAGGGTGTTGGTCCCACCTGACTCAGTTCCAGTTGGAGAGGCACAAGGAAAGCGTGCAAAAACAGAAAGGAGTTTCCAAATGAAAGCTGTTTAGGAAAGCAAGATACCTGTGTCTGACTCTGCAACTCATCATTCTCTGATCATTTACAGTATTGATGTTGATTTACATGGGGTGTGACTTATGTGCCTGCAAATGAAAGCTGACGCATGGTTTACATTAGTTGACATTGAACAAGCTGCATATGGCTGGCTCAGAATCCATGGTATCATCTTTGTCAGGACTTCTTGGCAACTCTTTCACCTAATTAGCACAGCGCTTCACAGTTTTATTCGCAACTGTAATGTTCACTGTAAACTTCTTTCATTATCTCTTTATCCCTCCAGCTTTTTTTCCCCAACAAGTTAATTATGTTTACTGAAATACTTAGGATATGGTAGAAAATGATAAGCAGTCAAATATAGCCTTGCCACCCTCGAACTGTCCTGAAAGCAGAAGACCAAATAAAGATGGGTCAAAGGGAAAAAAAGTTTGACAAAACAGATTCTTCAGAGTTACCTGGACCTTTTTAGACATTTCTGGGAAGAGATGGGTCAACAGGTATATCGAGGTTAAGCTAGAGAACTCCTATATTTCTTGGGTATTTCTAAAATGAGTCCAGTCATCCCAGAGATTCCTAAAGTAAGAGTCATAGACTGAAAAACAGGGCTGCAGGTCCTTCCTTGTGTGTGTTTTTTTCATCCCAGAGATTCTTAAAGTAAGAGTCATAGACTGAAAAACAGGGCTGCAGGTCCTTCCTTGTGTGTGTGTTTTTTTTTAATTGAAACTTTCATTAAGATGATTGTAGATTTACATGAAGTTGTATGAATAATAAATAGAGAGAGACCTCCTGTATCCTTTATCTGGTTCTCCCCAGTGGTGCTGTTTTACAAAACTGTAGAACAGCATTACAACTAGGATATTGAAGTTGATCCAATCCTTGAATCTGATTCAGATTATTTCAATTTAGCTTGTACTAATGTGTATGTGCATGTGTTGGGGAGTGGTGTATAGTTGTATACAACTTTATCACATGTGTAGGTACATGTATCCATCATGAAAATGTTGAACAGTTGTATTACTGCAAGGATCTCTTTATATACCTACTCCTACCTCCCTCTATATTCTTTCCCCCAAGTCCTTGCAACCACAATCTGTTTGACCATTTCTAAAATTCTATTGTTTCAAAAATGTTATAAATGGAATTGAATCATGTCGTATGTAACTTTTGGGGATTGACTTTTTTTTTCTGTCCACTCATTGCAATTCACTGGAGATTCATCTAAGTTGTTGCCTGGCTGCTAATTGTCAGAAGGGTTCCTGATGGAAACTTGTTATGAGTGGCTTGGGTTTGCCAGGTGTTTTCCCTGGGGCTCCTGAGGAGTCGAGGAGAAGAATGGGCCTATCTGGGCTGCCTCCTGTCTCTATGTCGAGGATTGGAAATGCCCAGTCTGGTTGGCTGCCTTCTGTTAGGAGAGGGGAGATAACACGCCTGGCTGCTGAGTTGTTCTTCCAGTCTTGGAGTCCCAAATTAGTGTGTCTTCTTACCATCTTTTAGACATTTTCTTTGATTGCCTTGTGCATTATTTCTAGGGTTTACCCTTGTGCTGAGTTGGGGAGACAGGGCGAAATAGGTCTATACCAGCTTGTCCAGAGCAGAAGTCCTCATGGTAGCTTGCATATTCCTATTTGTTCATATACCTCTCTGAGCTCCCCATAAACACATATTCTCCCTCTACTTTAAGAGTTAACATATTTGCCCTATGTGTGTTTGCAACTTTTGAAGGAAATTTGGATCCAATCTAGTTTACTCTAAGGCCTATATTAGACCTGGAATTCATGGGTTAGGATGTTTTGGGCTATAAATACACAATAACCAACTAAAGGAAGGGGCGGAGCAAGATGGCCGAATAGGAACAGCTCCAGTCTCCAACTCCCAGCACGAGTGACACAGAAGACTGGTGATTTCACATATTCAACTGAGGTACAGGGTTCATCTCACTAGGGAGTGCCGACAATCGGTGCTGGTCAGCCGCTGCAGCCCGACCAGTGAGAGCTGAAGCAGGGTGAGGCATCGCGTCACCTGGAAAGTGCAAGGGGGAAGGGAATCCCTTTTCTTAGCCAGGGGAACTGAGACACACAACACCTGGAAAATCAGGTAACTGCCACCCCAATACTGCGCTTTAAGCAAACGGGCACACCAGGAGATTATATCCCACACCTGGCCGGAAGGGTCCTAAACCCATGGAGCCTCCCTCATTGCTAGCACAGCAGTCCGCGATCTAACCGCAAGGCAGCAGCGAGGCTGGGGGAGGGGCGCCCGCCATTGCTGAGGCTTACGTAGGTAAACAAAACCTCTGGGAAGCTCGAACTGGGTGGAGCTCACAGCAGCTCAAGGAAACCTGCCTGTCTCTGTAGACTCCACCTCTGGGGACAGGACACAGCTAAACAACAACAACAACAACAACAACAACAAAAGCAGCAGAAACCTCTGCAGACACAAACGACTCTGTCTGACAGCTTTGAAGAGAGCAGTGGATCTCCCAACATTGAGGCTGAGATCTGAGAAGGGACAGACTGCCTGCTCAAGTGGGTCCCTGACCCCTGAGTAGCCTAACTGGGAGACATCCCCCACTAGGGGCAGACTGACACCCCACACCTCACACGGTGGAGTACACCCCTGAGAGGAAGCTTCCAAAGCAAGAATCAGACAGATACACTCGCTGTTCAGCAATATTCTATCTTCTGCAGCCTCTGCTGCTGATACCCAGGCAAACAGGGTCTGGAGTGGACCTCAAGCAATCTCCAACAGACCTACAGCTGAGGGTCCTGACTGTTAGAAGGAAAACTATCAAACAGGAAGGACACCTACACCAAAACCCCATCAGTACGTCACCATCATCAAAGACCAGAGGCAGATAAAATCACAAAGATGGGGAAAAAGCAGGGCAGAAAAGCTGGAAATTCAAAAAATAAGAGCGCATCTCCCCCTGCAAAGGAGTGCAGCTCATCGCCAGCAACGGATCAAAGCTGGACGGAGAATGACTTTGACGAGATGAGAGAAGAAGGCTTCAGTCCATCAAACTTTTCAGAGCTAAAGGAGGAATTACGTACCCAGCGCAAAGAAACTAAAAATCTTGAAAAAAGAGTGGAAGAATTGATAGCTAGACTAATTAAAGCAGAGAAGGTGATAAACAAAATGACAGAGATGAAAACCATGACACGAGAAATACGTGACAAATGCACGAGCTTCAGTAACCGACTCGATCAACTGGAAGAAAGAGTATCAGCGATTGAGGATCAAATGAATGAAATGAAGCGAGAAGAGAAACCAAAAGAAAAAAGAAGAAAAAGAAATGAACAAAGCCTGCAAGAAGTATGGGATTATGTAAAAAGACCAAATCTACGTCTGATTGGGGTGCCTGAAAGTGAGGGGGAAAATGGAACCAAGTTGGAAAACACTCTTCAGGATATCATCCAGGAGAACTTCCCCAACCTAGTAGGGCAGGCCAACATTCAAATTCAGGAAATATAGAGAACGCCACAAAGATACTCCTCGAGAAGAGCAACTCCAAGACACATAATTGCCAGATTCACCAAAGTTGAAATGAAGGAAAAAATCTTAAGGGCAGCCAGAGAGAAAGATCGGGTTACCCACAAAGGGAAGCCCATCAGACTAACAGCAGATCTCTCGGCAGAAACTCTACAAGCCAGAAGAGAGTGGGGGCCAGTATTCAACATTCTCAAAGAAAAGAATTTTCAACCCAGAATTTCATATCCAGCCAAATGAAGTTTCATAAGTGAAGGAGAAATAAAATCCTTTACAGATAAGCAAATGCTTAGAGGTTTTGTCACCACTAGGCCTGTCTTACAAGAGACCCTGAAGGAAGCCCTAAACATGGAAAGGAACAACCAGTACCAGCCATTGAAAAAACATTCCAAAATGTAAAGACCATCGAGGCTAGGAAGAAACTACATCAACTAACGAGCAAAATAACCAGTTAATATCATAATGGCAGGATCAAGTTCACACATAATAATATTAACCTTAAATGTAAATGGACTAAATGCTCCAATTGAAAGACACAGACTGGCAAACTGGATAAAGAGTCAAGACCCATCAGTCTGCTGTATTCAGGAGAACCATCTCACATGCAGAGACATACATAGGCTCAAAATAGAGGGATGGAGGAAGATCTACCAAGCAAATGGAGAACAAAAAAAAAGCAGGGGTTGCAATCCTAGTCTCTGATAAAATAGACTTTAAACCATCAAAGATCAAAAGAGACAAAGAAGGCCATTACATAATGGTAAAGGGATCAATTCAACAGAAAGAGCTAACTATCCTAAATATATATGCACCCAATACAGGAGCACCCAGATTCATAAAGCAAGTCCTTAGAGACTTACCAAGAGACTTAGACTCCCATACAATACTAATGGGAGAATTCAACACCCCACTGTCAACATTAGACAGATCAACGAGACAGAAAGTTAACAAGGATATCCAGGAATTGAACTCATCTCTGAAGCAAGCATACCTAATAGACATCTATAGAACTCTCCACCCCAAATCAACAGAATATACATTCTTCTCAGCACCACATCACATTTATTCCAAAATTGACCACATAATTGGAAGTAAAGCACTCCTCAGCAAATGTCAAAGAACAGAAATTATAACAAACTGTATCTCAGACCACAGTGCTATCAAACTAGAACTCAGGACTAAGAAACTCAATCAAAACCACTCAACTACATGGTAACTGAACAACCTGCTCCTGAATGACTACTGGGTACATATCGAAATGAAGGCAGAAATAAAGATGTTCTTTGAAACCAATGAGAACAAAGATACAACATACCAGAATCTCTGGGACACATTTAAAGCAGTGTGTAGAGGGAAATTTATAGCACTAAATGCCCACAAGAGAAAGCTGGAAAGATCTAAAATTGACACTCTAACACCATAATTAAAAGAACTAGAGATGCAAGAGCAAACACATTCAAAAGCTAGCAGAAGGCAAGAAATAACTAAGATCAGAGCAGAACTGAAGGAGATAGAGACACAAAAACCCTCCAAAAAATCAATGAATCCAGGAGTTGGTTTTTGAAAAGATCAACAAAATTGACAGACCGCTAGCAAGACTAAAAAGAAGAAAAGAGAGAAGAATCAAATAGATGCAATAAAAAATGATAAAGGGATATCACCACCCACCCCACAGAAATACAAACTACCATCAGAGAATAGTATAAACACCTCTACGCAAATCAACTAGAAAATCGAGAAGAAATGGATAATTCCTGGACACTTACACTCTTCCAAGACTAAACCAGAGGAGTGTAAGTGTCCAGGAATATCCATTTCTTCCAGACTAAACCAGAGAAGTTGAATCTCTGATAGACCAATAGCAGGCTCTGAAATTGAGGCAATCATTAATAGCCTACCAACCAAAAAACCAGGACCAGATGGATTCACAGCTGAATTCTACCAGAGGTACAAGGAGGAGCTGGTACCATTCCTTCTGAAACTATTCCAATCAATAGAAAAAGAGGGAATCCTCCCTAACTCATTTTATGAGGCCAACATCATCCTGATACCAAAGCCTGGCAGAGACACAACAAAAAAGAGAATTTTAGACCAATATCCCTGATGAACATTGATGCAAAAATCCTCAATAAAATACTGGCAAACCGGATTCAGCAGCACATCAAAAGCTTATCCACCATGATCAAGTGGGCTTCATCCCTGGGATGCAAGGCTGGTTCAACATTCGCAAATCAATAAACGTAATCCAGCATATAAACAGAACCAAAGACAAGAACCACATGATTATCTCAATAGATGCAGAAAAGGCCTTTGACAAAATTCAACAGCCCTTCATGCTAAAAACGCTCAATAAATTTGGTATTAATGGAACGTACGTCAAAATAATAAGAGCTGTTTATGACAAACCCACAGCCAACATCATGCTGAATGGGCAAAAACTGGAAAAATTCCCTCTGAAAACTGGCACAAGACAGGGATGCCCTCTCTCACCACTCCTATTCAACATAGTCTTGGAAGTTCTGGCTAGGGCAATCAGGCAAGAGAAAGAAATCAAGGGTATTCAGTTAGGAAAAGAAGAAGTCAAATTGTCCCTGTTTGCAGATGACATGATTGTATATTTAGAAAACCCCATCGTCTCAGCCCAAAATCTCCTTAAGCTGATAAGCAACTTCAGCAAAGTCTCAGGATACAAAATTAATGTGCAGAAATCACAAGCATTCTTATATACCAGTAACAGACAAACAGAGAGCCAAATCATGAATAAACTTCCATTCACAATTGCTTCAAAGAGAATAAAATACCTAGGAATCCAACCACAAGGGATATAAAGGACCTCTTCAAGGAGAACTGCAAACCACTGCTCAGTGAAATCAAAGAGGACACAAACAAATGGAAGAACATACCATGCTCATGGATAGGAAGAATCAATATTGTGAAAATGGCCATACTGCCCAAGGTTATTTATAGATTCAATGCCATTCCCATCAAGCTACCAATGACTTTCTTCACAGAATTGGAAAAAACTGCTTTAAAGTTCATATGGAACCAAAAAAGAGCCTGCATTGCCAAGACAATCCTAAGTCAAAAGAACAAAGCTGGAGGCATCACGCTACCTGACCTCAAACTATATACTACAAGGCTATGGTAACCAAAACAGCATGGTACTGGTACCAAAACAGAGATATAGACCAATGGAACGGGACAGAGTCCTCAGAAATAATACCACACATCTACAGCCATCTGATCTTTGACAAACCTGAGAGAAACAAGAAATGGGGAAAGGATTCCTATTTAATAAATGGTGCTGGGAAAATTGGCTAGCCATAAGTAGAAAGCTGAAACTGGATCCTTTCTTACTCCTTATACGAAAATTAATTCAAGATGGATTAGAGACTTAAATGTTAGACCTAATACCATAAAAACCCTAGAAGAAAACCTAGGTAGTACCATTCAGGACATAGGCATGGGCAAGGACTCATATCTAAAACACCAAAAGCAACAGCAGCAAAAGCCAAAATTGACACATGGGATCTAATTAAACTAAAGAGCTTCTGCACAGCAAAAGAAACTACCATCAGAGTGAACAGGCAACCTACAGAATGGGAGAAAATTTTTGCAATCTACTCATCTGACAAAGGGCTAATATCCAGAACTACAAAGAACTCAAACAAATTTACAAGAAAAAAACAAACAACCCTATCAAAAAGTGGGCAAAGGATATGAACAGACATTTCTCAAAAGAAGACATTGATAGAGCCAAAGACACATGAAAAAATGCTCATTATCACTGGCCATCAGAGAAATGCAAATCAAAACCACAATGAGATACCATCTCACACCAGTTAGAATGGCAATCATTAAAAAGTCAGGAAACAATAGGTGCTGGAGAGGATGTGGAGAAATAGGAACACTTTTACACTGTTGGTGGGAATGTAAACTAGTTCAACCATTATGGAAAACAGTATGGCGATTCCTCAAGGATCTAGAACTAGATGTACCATATGACCCAGCCATCCCATTACTGGGTATATACCCAAAGGATTATAAATCATGCTGCTATAAAGACACATGCACACGTATGTTTATTGCGGCACTATTCACAATAGCAAAGACTTGGAATCAACCCAAATGTCCATCAGTGACAGACTGGATTAAGAATATGTGGCACATATACACTGTGGAATACTATGCAGCCATAAAAAAGGATGAGTTTGTGTCCTTTGTAGGGACATGGATGCAGCTGGAAACCATCATTCTTAGCAAACTATCACAAGAACAGAAAACCAAACACCGCATGTTCTCACTCATAGGTGGGAACTGAACAATGAGATCACTTGGATTCGGGAAGAGAAGGGGAACATCACACACCGGGGCCTATCACGGGGAGGGGGAGGGGGGAGGGGTGAGGGATTGCATTGGGAGTTATACCTGATGTACATGACGAGTTGATGGGTGCTGACGAGTTGATGGTGCAGCACACCAACATGGCACAGTACATATGTAACAAACCTGCACGTTATGCACATGTACCCTAGAACTTAAAGTATATTAATAATAATAATAATAAAATAACCAACTAAAATGGACTTAAACAATGAAGCATGCTGAAGGTATAGGGGTTACAGGTTTGTTTGAGCTCCAGCTCAGTGTCTTAGAAATTCTCTTGGATTTTGTTCATGCTGGCAAGATGACTACTGCAGCTTTAAGCATTATATCATTTACAACTTCTGAAATTAGAGAGGCACAGGTCCCTGTTTTTTGCCCTTGAAGGTACATTTTCCTTGAAGCCCTCCAATAGATTGACCCTTTGTCTCATTGGCTAGGGATGCATCACACACAAGCTTGCCGACAGTGGAAATGGAACGACTAATAATTGTTTTGGAGCAATTAACATTCACTTACTCTGTGGCTTGAGACATATCCCATAAAGTACATGGGCATTTAATTTTTGAACAATATCACTTTCATTTGGAAGAAAGTGGGTGGTAGTAGCAGTAGTTAAGTCATACTAAGCTAATCTATATTAATTGCCTTATTTTAATAAAAAAATCATCAGATTGTGGAAATATAAACTGATAGAAATAGGATGGAAATTAGAACCAAGCAGGATAGGCTACTGAGATAAATGGATTCAGCTACAGAGTTGGGTCCTTAAGCTGCAAAATTCTGTTTCTAAGATAGGAACTTGTTTTAAGCCTCATGGTCAATGTTTCAAATCAAGGCTTCAGTCATATTGATAATGGAATTAGCAAGGTGGCAGGAACGCCTGGGAAGATAGAAACAATGACCCAGTGTTCAAATAAGAAGCCAGATTTCACCCAAATCATAGTAGGCCACAGGTGACTAGGAGGGGTTGCTGATAGACTCTTTGCATTTAATATGGATTGTTTTGAAAACCAGGCAGTCTGAGTCACTAGACACAGGACATCAGTAATGCTCACGGGAAGGAAAAAGCAGGGGCTCCCATTGAAAAATCTGGTCAGCAGGCATACTTGCTATCCTAAAGTTAAGTAACTCCGCAATGCAATTTTAATCCTGGAAGATGCCTGTCAATTAGAAATATTTCCAGTCTTTATTTTAATTTGGACACTGATACAATTCAGTAGCAGAGAACTATTGAAAATGAGTTCATTTAGCAAAGCACTGTTTGATATTATTTTGAAAATAATCCAGGATATGGATAATGGTACTGACACTGAGATGGAAAATAAAATTTATTTAATTGGTTGAATTGTTAAACAAACATGTATTAATGCTTAGGTTATTCAAAAACTACTATGTGCCAGATTCTATTCTAGATACTGATGGTATGAGTCTCCATTGCTGAGAGAGCATATATTTGATTGAAATTATGCTAATTAGATGCTAGGCTTTAATCTAACCTGAGGATGCAAAGATAAACAAGACATGCTCTCTAACCAACCATAAGCAGGTAAAATAGGACAAACTCTGTACCTATCTTGCTTATAATTAAATTTGAAGGAATTAGCAGAGAACCTGGCACACAACTGATGCACTAAACCTTTTTTGCATAAATGAATATGAAAACAACTAACTACAACATTGTATGGTAATGCTATACTAAAAGTATAAAGGGAATCCTAGGGTAGTGAGGATATATGTAAGGGTAATTATGCTCTCGGGAAATGCAGGGCAGGTAAGAGAAAGCCTCAGAGGAAATAGTTGAACTAAACCTTGAAGGATGAGCAGGATTATGCTACGTGGAGAAACAGAATGAACATAGGTGTGAACTTACATTGAAGTTTTGGGAAATGGATAGAAATGTGCATGTAACAGAACCTATGGTGGATAATGAGTGGGTGGAGATGACCTTGGGAAAGTAGAATACAGTCTTCTTGGAAGAACTGAATGTATCCTTCTAAGGAGTGTATACTTGGTTCTGTAGGTAATGGAAAAACTAAGTATATAAACTTTGTGATTAGGTGTGATTCTTGAGAAGGACCCTCTGGCAGCTTTATGGAGGATGGGTTAGAGACCACCACAAGCCTGAAATTTAATTCTAAAGGCATGAATCGTAATCCAAATTTTAAAAAATTGCTGAGAGTCAGGGTTAGAGCACAGGTGTTGGGAATAAAAAGGCATTTTAGTGGCATTGAGAGATATTTAGAAATAGAGTTAACTAGACTTAATAACTGATTGGATATTTATGATAAAGAAAATAGGGAATCAATTTTTAATTTGGTTTCTAGTTTGGGAAATTGAGTGGAGAGTATTATGGTTGGCTTATCAAGGGAAAGTATTCTTGGGGAGAAAATTGAGATAAGCTCCCTCTGAATATACTATGGCAACAGACAGAGCAGCTTTAACATATAGGACAAACATTAATAGTGCATTAATCCCTGGGATAAATAGTTTTTTTTTTAAGTATTGTACTTTTATTGAAGTACAGCATTCACAAGTCAAAAGGGCATAGTACAAATGAACTCAAAGTGGCACTTGTATAAACCATTGGCCAGGTTAAAGAATAAAACGTGATTAATGCGTGCAAATTAATAAATCTATATTATGACTGTCTAGCAATCTGCATACTTACCAGTTCTCAAACATAAGTGACAAAATCTTAACCAAATAAACCAACGAAAACAACAAAAAAGCTGAGTCTATTTATTACCTCATCAGTCTATCAAGGAAATAGCTAGATCTTTTCCTCCTCAATATTTGAGAATGTATTTGACCTGATTTGACTTAAAATTGAGACTGTATCATATACATCATAGGTGGCAACTCAAAGAAGTAGGTTGTTAATATCCAGAGTAAGAGAATTTGAAATAGTACAAGAAGCCCTGTGACTACTGGTGGGAGTGTATGTTAGACATATTAAGGAGCTAAGGACAGAGAGAACAAATAGTGTGCTCAGATAAATTAAATTGTGTTTTTAAAAAATATTGACAGTCATTAGGGCAAAACTCTAACTTACTAGCATTGATTTTCTGCCTGTTACTTGGGTAATAACTATAGCTAATATTTATTGGCCATTTACTACATGCTGGGACTGTTCTATGTTCTTTATAGGTATTAAACAATTTAAACCTTACTATTCTTATCAGAAGAGGCACCTGAAGCAAAAAGCTGCTGTGTAATTTGCCTGAAATCACAGCTAGGAAGATATGGAGTTGGGCTTTGAATGTGGGCTCTTGGCTACAGAAGTACTGCTTGATGTTTACTCCAATAATGCTAGAGACGAGGAAGTAAGCCACAGGATGAGAAGCAGTGTCAATCTATGTAATTAGTGATGAATAATAATGCTCATAAGCAATTGCTAATTCTTATAGCATAAGTAGAGAAGGCTCTGATGGAATAATTTAATCAAGAGGCAGTATAATGGTATATAAATATATGAAGATATTTAACCTCTACCAATTCCTATCTTATATTAATTTATTGAACACTTATTACAAATTAGATAAGACCTTTCTTAGAATTCTGACTTTCAGAAGGCTTAGAAATGCAAGCTTATCAGAAAATGATGACAATGTGATGACGGGTCTTGTAATGTTGATGGCAGCTTGGAACAGGAAGTGTTGCATCCTGCCTGGAAGTTGGGCAACTCTCTATAGAGAAAACATCTGAACTACCTCTTGAAGAATAAGCAGATACGTGTGTCAGATAAGATAGGGGAAGACTGTCTTTGAATATTGAAGGCATTGGGATGAAAAAGCCTGGTTGAACGAGCAGAAGAAAAGGCTGATGACTGGAAAGGCAGGAAAAAGCCAGTTGAAGTGGGTGTTATAAATTAGGCTAAAATTTGGTTTTAATCTTGTCCAGAAGTAGCTTTCAAGCTTTTCTGACCCTGATTGACAGTAAGAAATTCTAAACAAATTGCAATTAGACAATTGTTTAACCATAGTTAAAATATGCTTCCTGACAGGAGACTTTCTCATTAAGTCTTGCCTTTCATTTTTTCTCTTTTCCTTCTCTTTCCTTTTCTAATTTTCTAGTCTTTTCTATATTTCATTGAACAAAAAGTCATATTTGTTTTAATGGCCTGGCAAGAGATAACTTCCTATAGTAAATGAGAATATCTGAAATGACCTATTATATTTACATTTTTAGAAAACCACTTGATTTCAGAGTAAGGATTAGAGCAAGCTGATCCTGGCAGATAGACTTGAGGTAGGGATCCAATTAGGAACTATTCAAAAAAACTTAGGAAGGAAATGGTGAAGGCTTTGATAGAAAAATTGGACTAAACTTGCCATTATGATTATGATGATATGGGAGGAGGGCAGGGAACTGCTGGGTAGAGAAGGGCAGGGTCCCTGGCAAGGGCTCCAGCCTCGGACCTGTGCCCATGAACCTAAGTGAGATCAAGCAGTCCTGTTTTCATGCTCAAATGTTGCCTTTTCCAAGACCACTCTGGCCCACCAAGCCCCCCATCCTGTGCCCATATAAACCTGAGACCTTAGCAGGCACAGACACAAGTGACTGAACATTGAGAGGAACAGAGGACCACAAGGACAGACACCAGCAGACCAGTGACGGCAGAACGAGGTGGCAGAGAAAGAAGAGGAGGGACGTCCGGATACTGAGAGGAATTTGGCCAGGGGTGGTCCAAAAAGAGTCTGGCCACTGGGCACCCTGACTCGATGCGAAGATCACCTTCCTGCTCCATCTCCTGCTTCCAGCTCCTCATCCATCCGACTTGCTGAGAGCCACCTCTATCACTCAATAAAACCTTGCGCTCATCCTTTGAGCCAACGTGTGATCTGATTTTTCTGGTACCCTGGGCAATAGCTCAGGATACAGAAAACTGTCACACTGGCCCTCTGCCCTTGCTATAAGGCAGAAGGTCTATTGAACTAGTTAACACAAGAAGCCATCTGCAGATGGAAAAGCTGAAAGAACACACTGTAAGGCAAGACCACTTGGGCTTCAGGAGTCATAGACACCTACCCTAGATGCTGCCATGGGACCAGAGCCCAAAAGTGCTCCCCAAGGCCTCTGCACCTGCCCATCTGCGTGCTCCCTCTAGGAGTTTGAGCACGGGGGAGACCGAAGGAGCGAGCCACACCCCTGCGGCAAATCCTGCAAGGGGGATAAGGGAATTCTCACATTTTAATGACAAGGAAACCAGTCTCAGATTCAGAGAGAGTTTAGATATGAAGTCTGAGAGAAGGAATCCAGAACCAGAGATGGAAATGTTTGTAATCTGTATATTGAAATATTAGATGTGTGAAAACCTAATAAATTCCTTTTTAGCTTCAGAGAACTCCTTCCTGAAAAATACCAAAATGATCCATCCTTTACATGTCAAATTTCCTTCTGTAGAGGTTCCTGATTAAATGATCTCATTCAAAGGAATGTTCTTTTCTACTTTTATGATCTAATGGCAGGCTTTTAGTTTTTCTTCAAGCATTTAAAAATTTCTGTCTAGTAGGTTATGTACAAAATCCCATTAGGGAATTATTCAAAAATAATAAAATGTTTGACCCCTATAAAGTTTTATGTAGAAAGAAATTAAAAGAAAAATATTTGGCTTTAATATACCGTAACATTGAGACAAAAAATGTTCAGATGATTTAGGGAAGAAGTGGTTTTGCTCTTTAATGAGGATATATTACTGCTTAGAAGCAGTTACAATTGGGCTGTTTTGCAGTAGTGTGATGCATTAGATGGGTGAATCCCCACACAATCAGCTTGTGTGGCACTGCTGGACTTTATTAGATTTGTGACTGCACCAAGCCAAGGGGTGGGGGGGGCAGCATTTCTTAGGAGGAGAGTAACAATAAAAGTTTTTTCTTCAGTTTTGTTTCATTCTGCTATCTCTGTTTTCATTCTATCTGAATTGCCTTTTTTAAAAAATTGAGATAAAATGCCTTTAAGATAAAATTCACAATTTTAACCATCTTAAAGTATAAAATTCAATGGGTTGTGATATATTCATAGTGTTGTTTAAACATTGACAGGGATTCCAGAATATTTTCATCGCTCCAAAAAGAAGCCCTTATACCTGTTAAGCAGTCATGCCACATTCCTCCTTCCCAGCCCTGGCAGTCACTAATCTACTTTCTGTCTGTGTGAGTTTACCTGTTTCGGATATTTGGTTTACATTGAATCATATATCTTTTTGTTTTGGCTTCTTTCACTTAGCATAGTGTTTTCAAGGTTCATCCATATTATAGCATCTATCAATCCTTCATTCCTTTATTTGGCCAAATAGTATTCTGTTGTATGGATATACCACATTTTGTTTATCCATTCATCTGTTGTTGGACCTTGGATTGTTTCTACTCTTATGAGTAATGCTGATATGAACATTCATGTTTTTGCTTGTCGTGGGTATACACCTAGAAGTAGAACAGCTGGAATCATATGAAAATTCCATATTTAACTTTTTGAGGAACCTCCCAAACTCTTTTCCACAATTATTGCACCATTTTACATTTCCACTAGTAATGTATGAAGTTTTTCAATTTCTCTGTATCCTTGTCAACATTTGCTATTTAAAAATAAATTATAGACATTGTATATTAGTCCATTTTCACACTGCCATAAAGAATTGCCCAAGACTGGGTAATTTATAAAGAAAAGAGGTTTAATTGACTCACAGTTCCATACAGCTGAGGAGGCCTCAGGAAACTTACAATCTTAGCAGAAGGCGAAGGGGAAGCAAGGCAAATCTTACAGGGTGGCAGTCAAGCGAGTGAGATGGGGGAAGTGCCAGATGCTTATCAAACAACCAGAACTCGTGAGAACTCACTAAACATGATAACAGCACGGAGAAACCTGCCCCATGATCCAGTCACCTCTCATCAGGTCCCTTCCTGGAAACATAAAGATTACAATTCAGATTACATTTCAAGATGAGATTTAGGTGGGGACACAGCCAAATCACATCTCATTGTGTTTTGTAGTTTATTATTTTTAACCCTATATTCACATTTCAGTCTCCTACTCCTTGATCTCACTTTTCTTCACTTATCATGTTGCCAGCCACATGAAGTCATTTGTATGAAAACCTACTTTAACCATGCCCTTTATTCATGGATGGAATCATCACAGTCTTTTCCTAGTATATTTCATATGTCAATGGGAAGCAATTGGTATATTAATTATCTATTGCTGCATGACAAGTTACTGAGAAACTTGCCGGCTTAAAACTACAAACATTTGTTCTCTACAGTGTCTGTGGGTAAAGAACCCATGCACAACTCTAGCTGAGGGTCTCCCTCAGCACTCATCTAGGTGACTTAGGGCTTCAGTCTGCACTCAGGCTTCATTGGGGCAGGATGCTGCCCTGCTCACTTATGTGGTTGTTACAGATTTCAGTTTCTCACAGTGGTTGGACTGGGGGCCTCAGTTTCTCACTGGTTGTTGCTAGAGGTTCCCTCAGTTTCTTGCCATGTGACCCTCTCTAGAGGGCAGTTCAGAAGATGATAGCTGCTTCAGAGTGAGCAAGAGAAAGACCAGGCAAGATGGAAGATACAATCCTTTTGTAATCTAATTTAAACTCAGAAGAATGATAACATCTCGTAACGTTATCCTATTTATTCAACAGTAAGTTGAATTACTTGATCCAGTCCATCTTCAAGGGGAAGGGATTATACAAGGGCCTGGAATACCAGGATGTGGGGATTATTGAAGGCCATTTCAGAGGCTGCCTACTAGAATTTTTTAGGGAAAGGGACAAAGACTTTAGGCATAAACACATTCTCATTTTACAAATGTAAGTACTTTGACACAAAAATTTTTAGTGTTTATTTAAATATCGCTAAGTATTTCTCCTTTTTTGCAACAAGATCTCTCTGTCACCCAGGCTGGAGTGCAGTGGCTCACTGGAGCCTGAACTCCTGAGCTCAAGTGATCTCTTAGCTCAGCCTCCCAAGTAGCTGAGACTACAGCCACATGCCACCATGCCTGGCTAATTTTTAGATTTTTGTGGAGATGGGATCTCACTATGTTGTCCAAGCTGGTCTCAAACTCCTGGGCTCAAGCAATCCTCCAGCCTCAGACTTCCAAAGTGCAAGGATTATATGTATGATATCAGCCACTGGGCATGGCTGATACTTCTTAAAAATATATATATTCTCAAGGTTCTGATCACTTGGCAATGAAGAGAAATTTGGCAGAAAAGAAAAATTTGGAGTGAACCAGGAAACCTGATTGTTACTTCGAGACCTAATATTAACAAAAATTCGTGATATGCTTATGCAAAGCTTGTAAACTCTTTGGACTAAAGTTTCATTTTCTGTAAAATCAAGGGGTGCTTCCTATCAAGGGCTTTTAAGGTTTTTTGACTGCAACCCGTAATAAAAAAATGATTTTACGTGGGGACCAATCTGCTACATACATATTTGGAACCGGTTCACAGATAATGGAAACAAAAGGTTCAGATAACTGAAACAAAAAATAACAAAAAAACAGTATTTACTTTTACAAAATACAAAACTTTTTGGTATTTTCCTTGACATTCTATTTTATTAACATACTTTATTTAATTTAATTTAAAAAATGAGTTGACCCAGTTAAGTGTTTTCATTACCTTCGAGTGGATTTCAATCCTCAGTTTGAAAGCACTGTGATTTCTACAGCTGCTTCCAAAACTGCAAGACAACTCTAGGATTATTTGCTGTATCTGTGAAGATGATGAAAAGAGAAGGGTATACATTTCTCCTTTGCCTTAAGCACCACGTTGGCCAGTTAAGAACATATTAGCAAGCTGTCTGCCTCTCCGCTATTACCAACATGCGTGCACATTACTTTGGTAAAGAGGTCACGGGTAGCTATTTCAGAAAGCTAATGACTGCATGGCACAAATAGCCCTTGGCTTTGCCTCAGGCTATCAACTCTCTCAAAAGTTCTTAATCCCCCCAAAATGACCTTTTTTTCCCTATTCTAGTAGGTTCAAGGGGTTATTGATTCTGTCACATATATGTTTTGCTTTGTTCTCTGGTGCATTATATTTATTCCTCATCCCTGTGGATGCATCGCAGTTGGTGTGATGGGCAACGCCAAGTTCATCAGAAATATTCACTGAAATGGAACGTTTCCTAGATGGGGGCCGTATGTACGTAGATTCTAAAATTTTTCACCGAATTATTCCTAATGCAAGAGCAGCACAAAATCTGTGACAACTCGCTGAACAAGTCAACTTTCATTGAAGATTTCTGCTTTAGCTTAGATATTCATGCAAATTTTGAACTCTATGATATGTGCTTATTTTAATAGCTAATCAATGTTTTACATTATTTATGAGTCAATTTGTAATTGACTTTAACTTCCGTCACTTTTTAATCTCAGAATAAAATTTATGTTCCAGGAGTCTGCACCATGATTTTCCTTGGCTGAATGCAAAATCCTCCAAGGAATTTTGAGAAGCATGAAACATGTTTTTTTTTCCATATAATCCTCATAATCACCCCCATGAAATAGGTTTTATTGTTCAGATTTAGCAGATGAGGATTAAGAATCTCCAGAAAGTTATATAATTTATAACAGCATTAGAACTTAAAAGTAGCTCTGTATCTACAGCTCTTGCCTTATCATATCATAATGCCTTTAAACCTTCAGGAATTGAAGAATGCAGATAATTCTGAAATATTCACTGCAGAGAGTTAAAGGATCCTATATATATCCTATATAAATACTTTGCATTCTGAGAGGGATTATACAAAAAGTAAGAGAATTAAGACACTTGCTCCTTCAATGAAGGAACTTTAGTATACCTGAAGATCACTGTTTTCTTAAGTAAGGTTGAGGAGAAGTCTGGAAGACTATTATGAAGATGAAATATCTGAAGTCATAGGACATAAATCATGTTATAGGAACTAGATTGCCAGTAACAAAGATTTGATTCAGATGATGTTATGGCCAGGGACCATGAGTTTCCAGATTTCTTCTTTGTCAGTTTTCTCTACCCAAGCTGAGTTTCTCTGATTTGCTCCAAATCTAAGTGTAGAACTGTAATGCATAAGAATCCTTATTTGCAAAAAAGTAAGATCAGCTTGGTGCGGTGGCTCATGCCTGTAGTACCAGCACTTTGGGAGGCCAAGGCAGGCAAATCAACTGAGTTCAGGAGTTGGACACCAGCCTGGCCAACATGGTGAAACTTCCCTTCTCTACAAAAAATATAAAAATTAGCCAGGCGAGATTGTACCATTGCACTCCAGCCTGGGCAACAGAGTGAGACTCCGTCTCAAAAAAAAAAAAAAAAAAAAAACACCAAACACCCTCTGACTTTACTTACCTTTCCAACTGCTTGCAGCCCTCTCAGTGGTTGCAAGAAGGTATAGATATACCTGTTACATGAACAAAGAATGCTGGAAATGAAAGAGCAGAAAGAATGGGTTCATGTGTTTTAAAGCATGTCATACTTCTAAACCATTATGAGATGAAATATTGAAATGGATGTCAAAGTGGATACTCTGTCTTAGAACTCTAATTCATATATCCCTATATTATCTAGTATTTTGCTAGCATTTTTTCAGGATTTAGCTTTTGTCAACATACTAGATACATTTTCCCCTCTATAGACATCTTATATCCATAAAGATTTCTTAGCCCGGTTTGTATCGTCTACAAAATAATTACTGGTCCTAATTTCCTGAGAGCCAAATAATCACTGCCATATATTTTTTGTTCTGGTGTTCCCATAAAAAAATAGGATGCCTTTTTTTTTCCCTGTAAAGGTCACCTTTCATACCACTTCTCAAACACCTTCTCCTAAAGAAGGATGATGCAAATATCTCATCTCAATTTTTCTTCCTCCTCCATTGTCTTCAGCATGTGACTTTTTTGACTTGGTAGTAAAATGGCTGCTGCACTGCCAGGCATCCTTGAAAGAAATTCAACTGCTATGTTTTTATTACTTTGCACCTGGATGGTAGACATGATGCATGAAGTAGCAGGCATCTTGCTACTATGAGGACAAAAGGCAAGAACAGAGGAAAATGGAGCAGAAAAAGCAAAGAGCCTGGTCCCTGGTGACATCATGGAGTTACTGTACCAACTGTGACTGCCAACCCAAGATTTTTTTTGCATATAACTCTATAGATATCTAAGATTTTAAACTTAAAAACTATCCTTATATGTCCTTTATTAGTCACATTTCTCTTCCTTCTATCTACAAATAACCATTATCCTGACTTAAGATAATCATTCCCTTACTTTATAACTTTAATACCCATATATTAGCCTTGTTTTTTGTTGTAACTTCAGAATTCAGAATTTTGTTTTCTGTGGCTTGCATTGTTTTCTCAACATTATGCTTGAAAGATTGAGCCATGTGAACAAATACAGCATTTCATATAAATACAAGATTTGGCTGGAATTTATTTTGTAATGTTGTATGTATTCCATATAGCATGTAGCTTTCGTTTATTTCCATTTCTATACAACAATTTCTATAGCATGTAGTTGTAGTTCATTTATTTCCACTGTTGCACAGCATTCCATATAGCTGTACTTCATTTGTTTTCATTGCTGTACAGTATTCGTGTATTACATACTGTCCTTCACTTGTTTTCATTGCTTTGCAGGATTCCATTTGTGAGCATTCAACAGTTCCTTCAATGGACATTTGGTTTGTTGCCACATTGGAGCTATTGTGAGTGATGCTGCTAAAAAGGTTGTTGTACGTGTCTACTAGTGTTCCGTGTGTGAGTTTCCCTAGGGTATATCCCTCGAAGTAGAATTGTTGGGTCACAGGGATTGTGTGTTTTTTAGTTTATTAGAAAATGCCAAACTGTTTTCCCAAATGGCTATCTACTTAAGCTTCCTTCCATAATATATGAGAAGTCACATTGTTTCACATTATTTTATTCCTTTACTCCTCTGTATCTACTTTTTATTTTACAATGAGTGTATATTTACTAACAGAAAATATGTTTTCCTAATTTATTTTTTAAAAATTTATCCTTACAGAGAGAATAAACATTGTTATTTAAATATATACACATAATGAGTTTTTAATCCTTTGAAAGTGATACAATTGAGCTTACTGATGCTTAACTATGACTTTAAAATATACTTACGGCTCTTTGCTCCCACCCCAAGTTAACTGATCGCTTTGTGTCTCTGATATAATGCACACGTGAAGTACAGAGTTTTTACCAGGAAGTCCCTGATAAATAACTAGGACAAGGAAAAGGATGTGAATTCCATTATCTGATTTGAGGATAGTAAGAAATTTACTTCTCCCTTTCTTTTCTGCAATAAAACTGCTATGTGGCAACTGTGGAGAATTCTTGAATTGTAAGATAAATGGCTGTGATTTTTATAGAGTGTTGATATTTAAACAGTAGCATGAACTACCTCAAGGCTTGAGAAAATAAAGGTCTTGTTCTCTCTGGAGAGCACTGTCTCATTTTGGAAAATTATCTATTTCTGAAATGTGCACTGCTTTCCAATGTTCTGGCTGGACTAAGAGCTGCAGTGAGGATCCGGGAACCTTTACAGCAGCAAAAACAATTTGTTTCAGACAGGTACAACACAATTAGGAGAAACAATATTTTACTTTGAAAAATATCTCCTTAGGATGTAATCCACGTAACAAATACATTGATTTAGATGTGTTTATTTATAATATGAAATACAACTTTCCTTGAAATGTTCCCTTGATGCATTCAAAGTTTTAAAAACTTGTTTGACACACATCTATCCTCTAGATCAGGGGACTATATTTTTTTAAAAAACACGTATTTTATCAGTTAAATTTTTATAACCCTTAATAAGTAAACACATATATACACCTATATGTATATAAATACATGATTTACTTATATATACTATTGAACTAATATAATTAAATAGCATAAAACATACCTGAAATAAAAATTTCAAAAGAGAAAAAAGCTGAAAAACATTAGGTTTTAAATTT
Source organism: Trachypithecus francoisi (assembly GCF_009764315.1). NCBI lineage: Eukaryota > Metazoa > Chordata > Mammalia > Primates > Cercopithecidae > Trachypithecus > Trachypithecus francoisi. The sequence continues at coordinate 41,033,768 of NW_022681463.1, forward strand.
TAGTTTTTTATTACTACAAGATGCTTTTGTATTCATAAAGATGTGTTAAAACTAGAGTAATATAGTTGGACATGTTTTTTTTCCAAACTAAAAAAAAAGCTCCTTTTAACACTTCATGATATAGTAACTTAAGGTCTGATTCTGGGGCTACTTATTTTGGTAATAGAGTTTAAAAACAAAAACTATGTTTTACAAATATGCATAGATTAAATAGTTTGTCTACTAAATAATAAAATGTATTTTTATCTCTTACCCTCATTTTTGCAAAGCATTTGTTAAAAATAGAGTGACAAGTGTCCATTTATTCTAATGTTAAACCCAGTATGTGCTATATTTTAATAATTTAAACTGATATTCATTCTCTATTGAGATTCTATTTGGAAGCTGTTAAAACAGGTTAGAGAGGCCTATTTCTGAGTTTTTCAAGTGTTTAAATAAGATTTTCTGTGAGACCTTTCAGTATCATTTTCAATAACAAAATCCCATAAATATGGAAACATTTTTAAACATCAATTTTTGAAATACTTATAGCATGAGTCTCCTTTAAATAAAAGGACTTTGTGACTTATTGTTTAAATACTATTTTTACCTTGAAAGTACAGATTAGATAGATTAACTTTTTTTTTTTTCATCCCAAAAACATTTTCTGGGCTGGGTGCTGTGGCTTACACCTGTAATCTCAGCACTGTGGGATGCCAAAGCAAGAGGACTGCTTGAGCCCAGGAGCTCCAAACAAACCTGGGCAACATAGTAGGGCTCTCTCTCTACAAAAAGTTTTAAACAGTTAGCCACATATGGTGACATGTGCCTGTAGCCTCAACTTCTTGGGACTCTGAGCAGGAGGATTGCTTGAGCCAGGAGGTCGAGGCTGCAGTGAGCCATGATCACTCTGCAGTACTCCAGGCTAGGTGACAGTGAGATCCTGTCTCAATAAATAATTCTGGATATTATATTGCCGTATACTACTTTTCATCAAATTAAAGGTTGGCAAAACTGACACTTTTGCCTTTTGTAAAGTAAAAATACACAAATTATTCTTTGATACATCTTTTAAATATTTTGCAATGAAATACCCAGTGATTGTGTGTGCTTTAAAAGATGCATATGTTCATTCCCCATGCAATTAAATATTTTAAGTATTTCTCCATGTTTAACAATAAACCCCCTTTGGTGATGCAAAGCTGGGGCACCCCCTAAAGATAGGGTCCCTCTCTTGCCCAGCTTGAAGGTTCCTCATTTGTATTGTATTACAGATGATCAGAGTTGTGCAGCAGGTGATCTAGCTGGCATCTTGTAGCATTTTGTGCACTTTGCTTATGGTTTCAATTACTTGCTGCAGTAACGTGCCTCAGAATGAGGCAGCGGATGCATTTCACAAGCTGGAGTATCTCTGAGCTCTGAATGCAGATTCCCATCTCCATTCCAGTCACAGGCATATATATTCTATGAATGGTTACATTCAGACCAAACAACCGTCCTCAGTGGTTCACAAAAAAGTAGTTGTTCGTATATTTCATTACTGAAACAGCATATAGCAAATACCCTAGACTGAAACATAGCATAATCCATAGCTTCATCCAAAAAAACAAATCTCCCACAGTGTGTGATTTGTGGTTTGTTTCTTTTCACCTCCAGCAATATTTTCTGTTTTCCAGCAGTATGTGTTGAAAAAGAAATGGTTTTAGATCATCTCTTTATTATTTTTAGCCCATTATTGCAGTCCACTCTACTATCTATGGCAAGAAGGAGACTTTCTTCATTGGTATGTGGAATTTGATTTTCACAGTGAAGTGAAAGAACCTTAAAAGAGACTTCAAACAGTTGCCATAGATTTAATAGAGAAATTTGATAAAATATTGCAGTGACGATGACATGACTTTTTCCTTTAAAATTGTCATGGTCTGTTTTTATATCCTGGCTGTTCATTTTTTAATATTTTTATTAATATGATGGTTTGATACTATCATTACTATCTTAAAGCCAAGAGTACACGTTGAATGAGATTAACTTATCAAGTGTAAGTATACACACACAAATTCCAAATAGTCTTCTTGATTATTTCGACTTATCTGATGGTCATTCCTTCTAAGAGGGCAATGTGGTACAATGGAGATCTCAGATAAGGAGGGGGAGATGTCAGCTCTGTGATCTTATTATTTACTTGAGCATGAGTGATTAGTTTTAGTTGCTATTGGTAGTTCCTTTGCAAGAATATTTAAAGACACCTGTCTATTTTGAGCGGGTCGGCTTCCTTTCGTTTCATCAAAATTAAGTGATATAATTATGAATTGATTTAACTTGGCCCAGCAAGCTGCAATCACTTGTAATTATTCAAAGAGGAGATATGATGAAGATATCACTGTTAGCTGTGTTTAAAAAAAAAAAAAACTCTACATTTTCTTTGTTTTGCCTTAATGACTGTGTATCTCTAGTTCATACTTCACTTTCAGCCACTAATTCACCAGGTCTTTACATTATTTTCAGAATCCTGAAGTTACAGTATCACTCTCCTAGTGTGTTTTTAACTTAGCCTTTCTTTTCAAGGAATTTACAGACATACCCTTTGTAATCTTAGAATTTTTGTGGTTGCTTATACATCTATTTCTCTATTTTTAGGATACTTACCCTGATTATATATCATAGTTAATACCTATTATACAAAAATTGGAAGACTAAAGTATAAAGAAGGAAATTTAAAAGGCCCATTATCTAACCACACAGAGAGAAACTGACTGTTTGTCAGTACACACAACAAATACACATTTGTCACTACATATTATAATATGTTTATATTTAAATGAGAATCATGTGTATGTACTGTTTTGTAACTGTTTCCCTCTTCTTAAAATATTGTATACATCTAATAATTTCTGTGGGTTATTTTCTCCAGGAGGCTGTACCCACTTACATAATTTTTAAGTGACTGCAGTCTTGCTGACAGGGCTCCACAAGAGTCTAGCTTAATTTTGTGGCTAGGCCATAATTTACAGAAAGTCATGCAGGGGATATGTCATGCCAAATTAACTATGGTTTCTTTTTGATTAAACGTGAGACAGGAAACATTATAATGATCTTTGGACATTCTTACAATATGGGGCTACCCACTTATAATTATGAAAGGTCTTGAAACTCAGAAAAGTATTTTTAATTTGGATAACTTGGGTGAAATGTGGTTGATATTTTGGGGCAAGCAGGCTGTGTGATTCCTCCTCAGCTTCGTCAACAAAGTTTTGGAGTTATTTTCTGTAGTCATTTCACAAAAAAAGTCTTGGCATGACATTAGACAAAGCTCTACATGCTTTAAGTAAATGACAGCAAGTACTGATTTGAAGGAAGAGCATTTAGTGACATGTGTAATGACAAGAAATGAACTAATTGTCGCAGTGCTGGAGCACTTCCAGTGATGGATAAATTGATGTCAGGCTGTCCCAAAGATCTGATTTTCAGATTGGAAAATTTACCTTCATGATGCATGCAAAATATATCTCTATTACCAAACCCAACTCGTTTATAAAAGGACTAGAGACATCTGGTGTGATAAGGAACTGTCTTACTATGGGAATTGAGTTAAATGAGGGTAGAATGTGGAAACAGCAGTTAAAGGGGAATCCTCTCTCTATGACTAACTTTACTTTTTTTTTTTATAATCACTCACTATATAAAACTAGATTTTTCTACTGGCAAAATAGATATCCTAGTATTTTCCAATTGGAAACATACACAGAAGCTAAAAAAATTACTGACATTAAAATTTCAGGTAAATACAGAGGGCCATTTAATTGCTAATGATATGCTTTATGTTTTGAATATGTAATTGTTGATGGCATGGCATGAAACAACTGTAGTATCCTCCAGGATGGTAATTTGAGGGCAGAAATGAAGAAGAATAACATGCCTCATTTAACTTACTGGAGAATTTGAGCTACATTAGGCTTATATTACCTTATAGTGTGACTCAGTATCCCAAAGAACCTAAAGCAATTTACAAAAACCAAATTCTTTTCAATTCTGGTTGACCTGTCCTGTTCTCATAAACTGGCCACTTAAAATGGTCTACCCTCTAAAGCTTAGATGTTTAACATTGACAGTTGACGCTAAAGTGTCATAAAACAGTTTAAGCATCTGTATCCAAAGTCAACTTACTCAAATAAAACGTACACATACAATATTTTGTAATATATGTTAATATAAATATATACCTTCTCACACCAGTCAAAATGGCAATTAGTAAAAAGTCAAAAAAATAACAGGTGCCAGCAAGGTTGTAGAGGAAAAGGAACACTTTTACACTGTTGGTGGGAGTTCATTGCAGCACTATTCACAATAGCAAAGACATGGAATCAACCTAAATGCCCATCACTGATAGACTGGATAAAGAAAATGAGGTAAATGTACACCATGGATTACTGTGAAGTCATAAAAAGGAATGAGATCATGTCTTTTGCAGGGACATGGATGGAGCTGGAGGCCATTACCCTTAGCAAACTAACGCAGGAACAGCAAACCAAATGCTGCATGTTCTCACTTATAAGTGGGAGCTAAATGATGAGAACACATGGACACATGGCAGTTGGAACAACACACACTGGGGCCTATCAGGGTGGGGGGATGGGAGGACAGAGAGGATCAGGAAGAATAGCTAGTGGATGCCAGGCTTAATCCTTCGGTGATGGGATGATCAGTGCAACAAGCCACCATGGCACACATTTACCTATGTAACAAACCTGCACATTCTGCACATGTTCCATTGAACTTAAAAGTTGGAAATAAAATTACACGTGTTATATATTTTAAAAGAATAACATGACACATATATAAAAAACGTATTCAATGACCACTTATAGTAATAACTATCTTTGCCTTATTAACATTGCCAGAAAATGATTGTTAATAAAAACTTGAAATATGAAGATGTCTAAATTTGATAAGGAAGTGAAACTTATTAAGATTATGGAGAAGAGAAATACTGTTAACTTCTCCCCAAAAGGGAATTCCATGTAGAAAGTAGCTCTCTCTTCTTCCTTTTATCCGTTTTTAAAACTCGGAGTAAGGACGGCCATTCCCACTTTCCACTCTACCAAAAATTCTGCACCAGAGTGAGGGTCCATAATGAAATTTACCAAACTAGAAGGGTGTTCACTGATAGTGACATCTATAATGTATTTCCTCTGAATTTCTCTGTATAATAACAGTGAACTTTTCATAGCAGTAAAATGTATTTGATATTGAATTAAGAAGGGATATCCTCACAAAGTCACTTCCTTTTCCCTCTCTTCCCGAGGATTCTGTCAGCACTGATTCCCTGGCCCTTATTTAAATACTTTACATAAGCAATTACCTTGCAAGAGTAAGTTAAAACATTGCCCATGTTGGCAGGTCCACATGCTTGAAGTACAGATGTGGCAAAGATGGAGAAAATTTCCAGATTCTTTGCATTAAAAGTGTGTATGTGCCTATAAGGGGTGTTTTAATGAGCAGGTGGAGCCAAATGGATGATTAACAACAGACAGAAACTAATCGGTTTTCTAAGGGGTAGTCACTGCTAATACTAGGTTTTCGTGCAAGTTTGGGGCAATGGCTAATGGCTTGTAACAATCTGAGAAAGATTGAGCACCGAGTCAGGAAAGATTATGCAAATATAGCCCTTGTTGATAGCAAAAGCAGGGTTATCTGGGCAGAGAGGCATGTTAAAATTAAGAAATTGGTTAAATGATGTAAAACCCTCCTTATTATCCTTGATTTGATTATACAGAAGTATCTCCGTTGCTCTTTATTGTTTGGTGGTGGTTGATTATTTCTGGTGGTTTTCGAAGAACTCTGGAGCCCTGTGTGTTGGTGGGCAAAGACAAAGCAGAAACAACGTGTGGAGAACGAGCATGGAAGAAGTATCATAGAAATCAGACTACCAAGTTAGGGAATTGGGAGGAAGGAACTTGGGACACAGCAGTAAAAGGAAACTTCTGATTTCTTTTTCCGGAACCCTTGCAGATCCTTCTACGTTTTTTTTCAGTGTCTCCAACTGCTGACATTTTGGAAACCAAAGCCAAAAGCAATACATCAAATCAGCAGCTCCAGGCAGAGGACTGTTTCAAACCAAAATGATGTTTTAATCTTTAATCAAGTAAGAACGGCATGTTGTGAGTGTTTCTAGGGAGTGAATTTACTAGAGCTGTAAGATTGGCCCAACCTAGGTATTTTGTAGGGATTTGGTTTCATTTTAGTCCCTGGTCAAAACAAAACAGCACTGTATGCAATTTATAAACCAAAATGAAGCATAACACAGTGTAGACATTCATCATAAGTTCTTTTATTAAAACTCCTAAAGTTTAGTCCAAATCTGTAATCAGATCCTACATGTAGAGTATGCCATTCCATTGAGGAAGTGAAAGTAAAAGGTTTTAGAAACAAAAAACCAAGGAGGGCAAAGGGGAGTGCTATGATTTTTCTTTCCATGAAAAACATGTAGTACTGTGGAACTGATTTCAGCTGAAAACTGGGGGAAAGCATTGCTTGGATGGTTCTGTTTGTCTTGAGTCCTTCAGCTTTCCCACTCATGAAGAGGTAGATATTTCCCTAGGTGGTTCTTCTCTCTCCTGTATCACCAGAGGTGACCCCTCTGTAGGCATTTCCTAGCAGTTAATGATTGGCTAGTTTAAGGGCCCTGGGTTTTGCCTCTGGCCCTTAACCCACATCTCATTAACTGGCGGGATGTATTTCCTTTCTGTTATTTACTTTTACATATTCTTAATAGAACAGAAGGTACCTTGGCTGATGCAGACAACGTTACCCTTTCAGCGTCTCATTTGTAAATAACCCTGTTATGAGTAATGGGAAGTGATCCAGCTGGTTGTAAAAAGACACAGGTTTAATGGGCAATTCCTGGTGGACTAATGGTTTTGCTGGGGGAAAAAAAAAATCGCACTTGCAGGACACATTGCTCCAGTGTTGGTTCTGAACATAATGAGCCTGCATTCAGACAGAGATACACACACACCTCTCTGGGAGTTATAAACCTTGAAATATACAGGAGGAAAAAATATTAAAACATGTCTAGCTCATTTCTCTCCCTAGAGACAAACATTATTCTGTCTGAACATCATTCTTTCCTCAGGTTCAATAATATCCAGGTGCAAGGTAGAGCCACTTTTACATACAATGTACTGCCCCTTTAAATTTTTACACCAGGTCTATACAACTTATGTATGTACTGCGGTAATACAGCCACTGTTGCCTTCTGTGGTCATTAGAGCTCTGCCTTTTCCTGATACTTGAATGGTATCTGATATGGTAGTTCATGGCATTTAGTTCATCAAATTTTGGTACCTGTTTAACTTGATGGCCTAGTATTTTGTGCTTACTTACTGCAACTGAACAAACATTTCTGGGGTACTCACCGTAGTGCTAGATTTATACCATATCTGTCAAATACCTACTGAAGCCAGGCACCATGTCTGCTGCACTATTTTATCCCCTGGACACAGTGCAGTGCCTGGTGTTGGCTACTATAGCACAGTAGCTAAGGGTCTGTGTTGTATTTCAGCACGGCAGAATCTCTAGCTCAGTGACTTGGACAAGTTACTTGACCTTTCTGTGCCTCAGTTTCCTCATGTAAATTTTGGAAAATGACAGTGTCGACATCAAGATTGTATTAGTCTCTACTGAAATAACCTATGTTAAGTGCCCGATGTATTCACTGGCTTATTGTTAGCATCACAAATGTTAAATAGATTATCATTTAGAGTAGGTGCTTAATGTATTAGGGTCTCTAGAGAAACAGAATCAATAGGATATGTGTGATGAGAGAGAGAGAGAGAGGGAGAAATATTGATTTTAAATAATTGGTACATGGAATTGTAGAAGCTTGCTGAGTCCAACATCTGATGGGGTAGGACAGCAGGCTGGAAACTCAGGGAAGAGATGCACTTCAAGTCCAAAGACAGTCTGCTGTCAAAATCCCTTGTTCCTTAGGGGAGGTCAGTCTTTGTTCTACTAAGGTCTTCAACTGATTGGGTGAAAGCCACTCACATTACGGAGGGTAATCTTCCTTACTCAAAGTTCACAGTTCTGAAGTCTAGAAGTCCAAAATCAAGATGTCAGCAGGGTTAGTTCCTTTTGAGGCTGTGAGAGAAGGATCTGCTCTGGGCCTTTCTCTTTAGCTTGTAGGTGTTAATATGCTTGTTATGCCTCTTCACATCTTCTTCCCTCTATATGTATCTGTGTCCAAGTTTCCCCTTTTTATGAAGACTCCAGCCATGTTAGATCAAGCCCATCCTAATGGCCTCACTTAAATTTGATTACTTCTGTAAAGATCCTGTCTCCAAATAAGGTCACATTTTGGGGCACTGAGGTTTAAGATTTCATTATTTGAATTTTGAATGGATGTGATTCAATACATGATAGTTCTGTATTTTCTGTAAAAAGTTTCTGTATTAAAAATCGTCTGCTTTTAAAATGATATGTGGCTAGAATAAATTGGCATTATACTTGACCCCTAAGAACTCAGTGTTATATTTGAATAAATATACAAAGCAAACAATTCCTTAAAATGTAAAAAAAGTGAAAAAACCTTAAAGTTAATATAAATAATATGAAACAAGTATATCTGATGGCAGTGACATTTATAAACATGAGGGATAATTATGCTGAAAGTTTTAAATTAGAAAAAGCTACAGTTATCTTTAAAGAAGATTATAGATATGCTGATATTTTAAGTAGGGCTAAAAGTTATAACCACAGTTCTATTTCTAATTCACTCTGTCATTTTGAAATGAAATGGTCATCTATAAAACATTTCATATGGGCATACATTCTATGATTTTTGGTAGACTTTAAAGAGCTTTTATACCTGAGTAGAAGTCACTGATACGAAAGGTTGCCTGGAGTCTCATATTGTGAAACAGGTTGGAATCAAGCCAAAGAACATCCTGCCCAGACAGGGTGTAAGTGCTCAATATGAAGCAAACAACAAAAATGAGGGCAGGATGGAGATTGGGAGAAGACTAACCAGTGCTTACACGAGGCAAAAAAATTGATTTCGTGACTCTCTGGAGATCGCTTAAAAAATCAACTTAGATTCTAAAGAGGTAGTGGCCTTATCACATGCAGTACACAGTTTTATACTGTGGTTTTACACTGTTTATATGACTGTGTTGCTTCATTGATTTATAAGACTGTGCTAAGATTATGATGACACTGGGGGAATATCATACGTGCCACTCACTTTGATTTAGACCTGTGTTAGTGGCCTTTTCAAGAAAATATACTGGATGTTATGGGACCTGGGGGAGTCTTCGTCTTGTCCTTTTTGGGGGGTGTTCCTATTGGCTCACCTAATTGTCATTCAAGGATGAATTTTCTACTCCTAGTTTTACCTTTTTGCCAAAAACATTATTCTCTGTATCTTTAAAGTGTTATTCAATTGTAAAGGCTTAAAATGATAGATGTAAGCACCACCTTGAAGCAACATAGAGCTATTTCTACCTACCTGCAACTGAGCTCAAGTATTTTTGAAATATAAATAAAAATATTTTATATCAAACACAGAGCAGCATCCAAATTCCTGCACATTTCATACTTGTATCTAATCATCTGTTGGTGCACAGTTATACTTCCATGGAGTTTCAGGACTTTCCCAGATCTGACCTTGTCTGGTCCCTTTGTATTCCTCTAAGATTTCCCTTTCTCCTCTATGGGATTGATAAGCGTTATCTGTAAAAAGGATGCTGTAGTGTATAAGTGGTATTGAGACCTTCAGAGATTTCCGCTTTAATGCTATACCTTGTTCCATCTTGGTTTTTCTATTGGTTGACCACTCTATATCTGTGTGGCATACCTTTCTCTTGCTTGAAAGACTGACAAACTGCCTGATTCCTTACTCTGGAACCAAGGGCTCTCTTCTCTGAAGCCTAATCTTGCCCTTTTCTCTCAAACAGAATCTTTTTGAATTATAGAACAAAAAAGAAACTTGTTTAGTTCAGCCCTAGAGCCTATGACATTCGTGTGCCCCTTGTGATCCAAGTTTCTATCAGGCGTTGCCTGGCACTAAGTTTGGGCAGTTCTGGCAAACACAGTAAATTACTTTTCCATTTCTCCATAGGAAGCAAAATGGCTCATAAAAACAGACATCATCATCATCATATACATTAATGTGAAACGGTAAATTCATTATTGCTACAAAGATATAGATATAGCATATCAAGAGCTGATCAGTAATTTTAATTGGGGCATCCTTGAAGGTTGCGTTTGTACCCTCCATGAGCTGACCATACCATTGTACTCAGTGAGTGACATTTGATTGATTGCCTACCCAGCATTATCTACCTTGGCTCCTGTAGGATCCTTTTAAATGTGAGGGATAAGGTGACTTCCTGGGAGCCTAGTCCAATCTTATTTCTTTTGGCTGGCAAATTTTGGGGGGAAGAAAAAAGAATTTTCAGTGTTTAAAAAACAAACGAGCTTATGAAAATCGAAATTTTATACTTCTCTTCAGAAATTAATAGCAATAGCAACACTGCGCTGCTATCCCATTATGCTTAATTGGCTGGAGCTGAGCAGAGACTGAGGTCTTTAAGGACTTGCTGTCCATGGCTTGTCATGGGTCCACTTACTCATTTTTGTTTACTTCTTGGCTGCTGTCAATGTAGCATATTCCCCAACAGAGGGAATATCTAGCCACTTTTGGTGAAATATGCCCCCTATCACTAGTTATAATTGTACTTTTTCATGTCCAAAGACATTAATTGAGCATACACACACACACACACACCTATATATAGACATTATATATATATGTATAGTTCCCTTTAGTTATATCATCTAAATATCAAATTGATTTTGTCTTTCTCTGATCTCCTATCATTAGACCATTTAATATGCTTTCCGCCTTGTACAATTTCCAGTGTAATATTATTGACAATGTCTTAAACTTTGAAAAAAGCTCTTTTAGTGAAATATAAATATTAAATTTCTTCTACTTTTTCTTATGCAAGTCTAAAAATGTAAAGTCTGTTTCCAGATAATTCTTCTAATACCTTCGGAATTTCAGATTCTGAATTATAGGGCACTGTGTATTTCAAGGTTAATAATAACTTTAACCCATATTAGGTGCCTTTATGCCAAAGAAAAATTGATTTCCATTTAAATAAAACCTCAAATATTGCAAGAGAAAGTGTTTACCTATTATAAATGTGTAGTAGTAATAGCAGTGGAATACCAGGGTAGAGAAAAGATTGGTCATTGCTAGGTAGTAATTGGAAATATGAAAAGGAATATAGCATCTGAACTTCCAATGGCTCCTGTTCGATTTAAGCACTGGATAAATGTGCACGAAACACATCCTAACCAGCCTTGCCTTTCTCAATTAACCTTCATTAATTGATCATGAAATAACTCTGACCTAAATCAATTTTGATCAAGTCATTTTCAGAGGAAGATGTGCCACATCAGTATTTGTAAACAATAATAATCAGATTTTCTCTTTACATTTCTAAAGAACCCTTTTAAATATAGGGCTTCAGAAGTAATGGAAATGGGACAGAGAAGCGTGGTCTCAAAAGAGATGGCACCCTCCTGGATCACTGTTACAAGAGTGCAGGGGAGCTGGGTAATTGGCAAGGAGCCAGGCACTCCTGGTATCTGACTTTGCTGCCCCTACTCTGCTTTCCTAACCAAATAATTTTATTTCTACTGCTCACTGGAATGAAGTAGAATTTCAAACAGCAGCATACAGGACCTCTTTCATCCCAGAGGCTTTCTGAGGCAAAGAGTGGGTGCTTCCTGCCAAGACAGGTTTCTCCTCTGATGTTACTCAGTTGCTGAATGAAACTGTGTTGAAATTACTGCAAACAGAGGAGCAAGAAGTGTGAGTGCTAGAAATGTAAGAAGTTGGAGTATTTTTTTCCCTGCTCCATGTACAATACCTGCACCCTTGCAAATGAGAGAAAAATAGTGGTTCGTTCTCTCGCTTTCTCTCTGTCTCTCGTGTGGGGTGGGTGGGGTGTGTGTATATGTGTAGTTTTGCTTTCCAGTACTCATACTTGTCTGATGCTGCTTTAAATGTTTCCCTGCCTGGGAATACTATGGATGGATGACAGTGAAACAAAAAAAGCAAGGGCTTTCATTCGATGTACATCATTGTGTTAGTTGGGAATCAGGTGGTGTGTTTCCTGAAGGTAGCAAAGAGAAAATGGTATTTATGGAAGCTGTCAATGTACAACATGTACACTTCAGCTTTGGCCCTGTGCGAAAAATAGTAGAGATCCTATTTCAAGAAATATTAGAAAATTAAACCCTTCTTTGACTAGTAGCTTGTCAAATCTGATGACTTCACATATGAAATAAAAAGAAAAGCAGACTTTCTTTACTGATGAGCTCCCCACTCACTCTCCACCACCACGTTCTTCCAACTCTGTTGCCCACCTAGTTTAAGGTCCTGGAATTGTCACTCTTATAGTTATTTTCTGATTCTAATCATAATATGGTGGTTACCTGTACAACCTTAGCTTTTGTTTTCTTAATTGGAATAAATAGCAATGAAGCCTGTTAAAATTTGTCTTAATAAATACCTTTAACTCGACATTATTTCTGTATAGAGCTGGCCCAGTACTTACATAGATAGCTCAAATGTCCAAGAGCTAAGGATGAATGTTCTGGTCTCAGTAATTATTATATACACTGTCTGAATTTGTTATGTAATTACTTGATATTCTGCTTCATTTTGACTGCTAAGACTTGGCCTTTGAGCACTTGGCATTTTGCTCACATACAGGAATCTACAAACACATCCCTTGGCTAATAAATATAATAGTACATGATGGGGTGAATTTCAATTAGACAATCTCACATCTTTAGTACACTAGGGTCAAGAATTTCAGGTAGCAGAATAGTGTGTTTATATTATTAGTATATGCAGCTTTGAAATTGATTGTTGCAGTAATAACTTACAAAATTAGGATAAGTAAAATTTGCAGTATTTCCTTTTTATGTTGAGCAAATGTTAGTTTTTAAAATTTTAAGATAGTATATAAATTAATCTTTAGGGTTTTGATTTTCTAAAATATGTGACTTTTTGTAAATAAGCAGTTTTTTGGGAAAGGCCAGAGGGTCACAGATGTGATATTGAAGAATGAGAAAAGTTGATATAAACAACTCTTTACCTCTGAGAATTGTCTTAAGACTATCTTTTTCCTTAAGTGTGCTCATATTCCCCTCCATTTCTCAAACTTTTTATTTTCTTTTGCCCTGAGACCTGGAAAACTGGAACAGGAAATTACCTGGCTGAAATGGTTTTTATATGGATTAACCTGTGGTAGAAAGACACATCTGTTTATATATGATCTCTCTACTTATCTACCAACAGGTATTTAACAAACATTTGTTACATTCAATGATCTTTGCTGGATGCTATTGAGGAAAACAAAGGAATTCTACACAGCATGTGCCTAGATTCAGGGGTCTACAATTTGATAGAGGGAGGGTAGAAACTTTCTTAGGGTAGAGGTTGCAGGAATGTTAACTTTGGCCAGGCATAATGACTCGTGCCTGTCATGTCAGGATTTTAGGAGGCTGAGGCAGACAGAGGGCTCGAGCCCAGGAATTCAAGATGACTCTGGGCAATGCGGCAAAACCCCATCTCTACACAAAAATACAAATAAAAAAAAATTAGCCTAGGGTGATGGCATGTGCCTTTGGTCTCCGATACTCCAGAGGCCAAAGTGGAGGGATCACCTGAGCCTGGGATGTAGAGGCTGCTGTGAGCCATGATCGTGCCACTGCGCTCTAGCCTAAACAACAGAGTGAGATTCTGTTTACAAAACAAAACAAAAAAGAATGTTAACTTTGAGCAACAGAACAACAGAATTTGATTATAAAGGATGAGACCATAGTTATATAAATAAATGATTGAATAAATAACTCAATGGGAGGAAAGAAAAAAGTCTCCTGTATAGAAAAATTGCTGTCTCTCTCTCTCTCTATATATATATATATTCCATTTCCAGGAGGTAGATCTTAATTTTTGTCCCTTTGAGTATAGGCTGAACTTAGTGATTGGATTCCAAAGAACAGAGGTCAGAACTGATAAAATATAAATCTTATAATGAAGACTCCTGGAAGACACCGTCTTAACCAAGTGACCAAAGTTTCTATTACTAGTGATAAGTCATGTTGATATCATGTGGCCCCTGGTATCTATCTTATCATGAGAGAACGCCTTACCTCTGGGTAAAAGGTATGAAAATTATTCTTTCTATAATTCTACTGTAATTGGGAGAAAACACCAGAGAAACACAAATTGAAGAATATTCTACAAAATACCTGGGCAATACTCTTTTTGTAAGAAAAAAAATTTCTATTTTAGCTCTTTGCCTATTACGCTTCTACTGGGCAATACTCTTTAAGACTCTCAAGATCGTAAAAATCAATGATCTGTATGGAATGGAGAAACTGTTACAGACGAGTTGATGGGTACAGCACACCAACATGGCACAAGTATACATATGTAACAAACCTGCACGTTATGCACATGTACCCTAGAACTTAAAGTATTAAAAAAAAAAAAAAAAGAGACATGACAACTAATTGCAACTTGGTAACCTGAATTCGATCTTAGAGAAAAGATTAATGGAAAAACTACTAAAATTGGAATCTAGTCTGTAGTCTAATTAATGGTGCTATACTAGTGTTAAGTTTTTAGTTGTGACAAACATACCCCTAATTAACATTGTGAGGGAGTGGGAGAAAGTATATATGTACTTTCTGAGCTATCTTTGCAACTGTCTCCAGAATAATAAAACATTTATTTAATGAACGTTATTATTGTTCAAATGTGTGTTACTAAGAGCTACTAATATGGAGTTTCGCTCCTGGTGCCCAGGCTGGAGTCCAGTGGCTCAATCTCCACTCACTGGAACCCCTGTCTTCTGAGTTCAAGCGATTCTCCTGTCTCAGCCTCCTGAGTAGCTGGGATTACAGGTGCATGCCACCATACCTGGATACTTTTCGTTTTTTTTTTTTAAATTTTTTTAGTAGAGATGGGGTTTCATCATATTGGTCAGGCTGGTCTCGAACTCCTGACCTCAGGTGATTTGCCTGCCACAGTGCTGGGATTATAGGTGTAAGCCACCATGCCCAGCCAAGAGCTAGTAATCTGAAGGGAAAGTAAAGTAAGTGAGATGGCTTTTGGGGGAAATGAACTATAAGACAGTCCCCAAAGGATGGGTAGAATTTGAGGCTCAGTCACTGCTTCTTTGAAACCATAAAGTTTTGTCCCAGATATTTTTCTTCTAATCTACTGAATAAGGCAGAATTCTCATAAACACTGGCTCAAGTAATTTTAATACCAAAGCAAAGTAATTTTGAGTTAAGTTTAAGAGTGCTGAGATTAGCTAACTCCATCCATGACTTCATTTATCCAGAGTCCCCTGACCATTGTCCAAATTGCAGGACACTTCTTCCCCTTCCTGAGTTTCCACCTTTCACTGTTCTTCTGTTCATTGATTCCACTGTGCTCTCTGCATGAAAATTGTCTGCATTCTTAGCTTGATCTTAGACTGTTCCTTTCACCTTGAGGCTTTTACAGAATAAGGCGTCATCCAAAATCAAAACTTATCATTTACCTTTTCCAGTGTGCTCTCTTTATTTCCCACTACGTCAGAAGAAGTTGAAAACCACTCAGACCCATATGGATTTTAAACCATTTATTTCATACTTTAAAAGGAAAAAGTAATTATCATATAGTATATTGAAACAGAAAACTGTGGGAAAATGATGAAAAGGTAGATACTCTTTCAATTAGTTTAGATTAACCCTAGTACTAATATCTAATAACAACAGTGAAAAAACATATGTAATTTCACTTATGTATAAGATGCAAAGGTGCCAAAAAAGTATGTATGATATGCAAATGTATGTATAAAATGCAAAGATACAAAAAAGTATTAGCAAATGTAGGTAGCAGTTTATTGAAAGAACAACATCATCATAATCATAAATGCAGAAAGATTCCTCCTTTTTAATGACTGCACATTTCATAGTATCCATGTACCACAATTTATTTAACCCTCTCTCTGTTGGTGACTATTTGGGGATTCTCTTAATTTTGTTGAATATGATAATGTAATATTAAACATTTTTGTACATATATCCTAGTGCACATCTTTAGGAGTTATGCTAGGAAGTGGAATTAGTGGCCACAATGATATCTGAATAACAGTATCATATCTACTTGATAAAAACACTTAGTAATCTAGAAAAGAAAGAAAAATGTCTTAATTTGAAGGACTATATTAATGAATAGACAAACATACTTAAAGTTATATAAATTATGCAAAAAACCTTTTAAAAACTAAAAATTATATAAAATATGCAAATAGCACTGTGTGTTGTAAATATTCTATTAATAAAAAAAGTTTAGCAGGCTGGACTGTAGCAATCTGGACTGTATTAAAACATGAGTGTGTAGATGGATAAATGTATAGGCAGATGTATATGCATAATTTTAAAAAACAGTATAATATGCTATTCTACAACTTAGATTTTTATCAATAACATATTAAGCTCCTTCTGTATTAGTACATACAGTTCTTTCTCATTCATTTTTAACACTTGCATACTTCAAAGTGCAATTGCACTGCAAGTTATTTAATTCTCCTTCTACTTGGGATATTTTGGGTTTTCTCCATATTTTATTTTTATTATAATGTTGCTTTGAACATTTCTGCACGTCTCTCCTAATGTTCATATATTTTCAGGGTGGATATCAAGAAATGGAATTTGTAGCCTAAACAGGATGTGCATATTGAATTTTGGTAGATGCTGTCAAACCCCTTTCATAATGAAAGTGTCCATGTATACTACACTGATAGTTTATAAGAGTACTTGCTGCCTCAAATCATTGTCAGCACTTTTTACTTTATGATAATCTGAAAGGCGAAAATGGCTTCAGGTTGAGAAGCATTTGTATGTGCTTTTCTGTGAAGGATGAACTCTAGACTAATCCCCATGGTTTCCACCCCTGGTGTTTACTCCTGTGTAATCTTTCCTCACATGTTGGGAGGGCCTGTGACTTGCTTGTAGTCAGTAAATATTGCAAAGATGAAGTAACACTGAAGATCTGTTTATAGTCCCAAATCAGTTGATTTTGAGTTAATCAAATGTGAAGTCATCTGGGGTGGGCCTGACTCAAGAAAAGCCCTTACAGGATGGACTGGGCTTTCCCGCAGGTGTGAGATTCTCCTTTTGGGCTCAGTGAAGTAAGTGGCCATGATGGAGAAGCCCATGAGGAAGGAATTGCAGACAGCCCCCTGTGAACTGCAGGCAGCCTCTTAGACTCAAGCTGCATAGACAGCAAAAAGCAGGGACCATCAGTCCCACAACCATAAGGAATAAACTTTGCCAGCAACCCATATAAGCTTGAAAGTGGGTTCTTCACCAGTCAAGCCTCCAGATGAGAACACGTCTAGCTGATGCTTTGCTTGCAGCCTTGTGAGATGCTGAGCAGAGGCTCCAGCTAAGCTGTGCTGTGCTCTGACCCCTGACCTATAGAAACAGTGACATAATAAAGGTATGATGCTTTAAGTCATTATTTGTTGTAATTTGTTATGCAACAATAGAAACAAGTAAGTCTTCTATGAATTGTTCATATTCACAGACTATCATTTCTTTGGTGGCTATATTTTCTTGATGTTTTTAGAACTCTTAATTAGCGAGCAAAAAATATCTTTATTTTCTGTCTATTGTTTTCTCCCAGTTATTATGGGATTTTTAACTTGCTTTACAGTGAAATTCATTATTACATTCTAACATGTGACCCAAGTTTACAGCTTGCTTAAGAACTACTTATTACCTTGAGAGTACAAAAATAAACGTTCGTATTTTCTTCTAGTATTTAACCTCCACTTCCCAGGTTCCAGCGATTCTCCCACCTCAGTCTTCCAAGTAGCTGGGATTACAGGCACGCACCACCATGACCAGCTAATTGTTGTAATTTTAGTAGAGATAGAGTTTCACCATATTGTCCAGGCTGGTCTGGAACTCCTGACATCAAGTCATCTACCCACCTCAACCTCCCAAAGTGCTAGGATTACACGTGTGAGCCACCATGCCTGGCCCAGTTCTTAAATCTGTTTATTTTGTATATGAGATGAGACAGGGATGCAACTTTATCATTCAACATTAGTTTGATAAGAAGGTATATACCACTTTACATTAGTCCAGCAGTCCCTTAAGTAGTTTATAAATATTAGGTTGACTATATAACAATCCTTTGAGATAGATTTTACTATCTTCATTTTATAGATGAGGAAATTACAGCACAACAATGTTAAAAGACTTTCCCATGGCCAAGCATTGGTAAGCAGTGAGCCTAAGGATTTTGGCTCTGGAGTCTATACCCTTAAACTTTGTAAAACTTTATTAGAATAGGTTAAAGAACATGAGAGGGGAGGAAATGAGGACACAGGGTTTAGGTAAAATTGTCAGAAGTTTTATGAGAATTAGAAGTGGTGAAATTGCAAGGGGAATGAAGGTATATCAAAGGAAGGATTTTTGTTTTGTTTTTTAGAAGGAAAATATTATAATATGTGTGTATGTTAATGGGAATAGGAATATTCCAATCAAGAGGAAAAAACTGATTATGAAAAAGAGAGAATGGAAAATATATGAGTAAATCTTCAAGTGAATGGGCAGGTGGGGAATGTTGGAACCAAGTGCATAAGTGGAGGAATGGCTTTAATATAAAAGCACAGGCAGTTTATCCATGGCACCTGAGAGAGAGTCAGAATGTGGATCAAGATGCAGGTTGGTTTTAGATTGGCATTGGAAGACTTACAAGTTCTTTCCTGATCGCATCTCTTTTCTCATTTTAACGAGAAACAATCCTGTCAGCTGAGATTAGCAGAGAGAAAGTGGTCTTGAAGTTTTGTGGAGAGGGTTGCTGGTGAGAGATGGTCATTTAGGATAATGTGGAAGTCAACCCACTAGGAAAATGCAGTAGGATTATCAGATAGCACTAGTGTTCACTTGGAGGTAGAGGTCATACCTTTAAAAGGAGACTGTTGACTTTGTTTTGATTCTTTCCTACCCCTTACAGCTATTCAATGGGCCATCATGAAATAGGCAAAACATGGGATTTTCCCCTAGTTTCACAATTTGCCTGGTGAGTTGAATTGTGTGTCCCAAAATATGTGTTCAAAACCTAAGCCCTGGTATCTGTGAACACGAACATTTGGAAATAAGGTCTTTGCAGATGTAATCAAGTTAAGGTAAAGTCATGATGGATTAGGATGGGCACCAATCTGATGACTCATAAGAAGAGGGAACTTTGGACACAGACACACAGGAAGTATGCCATGTGAAGACAGAAGAAGAGATTAGAATGAGGCATCTACAAGAAAATAAATTGAAAAGATCATCAGCAGCCACTGTAGGGTAGGAAGAGGCAAGAAATGATTTTTCCCCAGAGTGTCCAAAGAGACATTGGTTCTGCCAACACCATGATTTCAGACTTCTGGACTCAGGAAATTTGAGAGAATACATTTCTGTTGTTTTTAAGTCACCCAGTTTGTGATACTTTGTTATGGCAGACCTAGGAAACTAATACAGGGACAAAGCAACTTGAAGGTTATATTCAAGGAAGTAACTAAAAGTATGAGCCATAACTCTAAGCTTCTAAATAAGAGTCAGTTGTGGTTGGGGAAGGGTAAGAGATAGAGTAAATGTAGTGGGGTGAATGGATTGCAGATCCAGTCATATCAGAGCATTCGTGGAGCTGGAGTGTTAAAGGGGCAGCAGGAAGGATAGGAACTAATGGAAAGAGAATGGAATAACTGAATTCAGTTATGAAAAGGATCCACTCTTCAGGGCTCTTTTCCTCTCTTCTCCAAGTTTCAGCAGCCTGACTTTCTCAGATGGCATTAGCCAAGCTCACCTGTGACCTCTGGTTTTTAGTTGGCTCAGACAATGGAGACTATTGGCAAAGAATTGGAAATGATCACTTATTCCATTCTATTGTGTCCTTCCTTCTACACAGTTTATAAAAGTAATCCAATCTTTCTAATGGAAACCAAAAAAGAAACAGGTTAAAAGGAGCTGAGGAAGCAGAGATGAACTAATTTAAATTTGGGTGAGCTTGGTCAAGCAGAGAAGGAGAAAAAAATAAAGCATTATCTAAAACTGCTGAAAGAAGCCTGGGGCAACATGGCAAAATCCTGTCTCTACAAAAAATACAAAAATTAGCTGGGGCTGGTGGCAGATGCCTATAGTCCCAGCTACTCAGGAGGCTGAGGTGGGAGGATACCTGAGTCCAGGGAGGTCAAGGCTGGAGTGAGTTGTGATCATGCTATTGCACTCCAACCTGGGCAACGGAGTGAGACCCTGTCTTAAAAAAAAAAATAAAAAATTTTAAAATAGTGTTGAAAGAGGTGTTATATATTTTTTGAAATAAGAAATGATTTTATTTGTTCATTTTCATACTGCTGATAAAGACATACCCAAGACTGGGCAATTTACAAAAGAAAGAGGTTTAATGGACTTACAGTTCCACATGGCTGGGGAGATCTCACAATCATGGCAGAAGATAAAAGGCTCATCTCACATGGTGGCAGACAAGAGAAGAGACCTCATGCAGGGAAACTCCCACTTACAAAGCCATCAGATCTCATGAGATTTATTCACTGTCATGAGAACAGCATAGGAAAGACTTGTCCCCATGATTCAGTTACTTCCCACCCGATCCCTCTCACAACACATGGGAATTCAAGATGAGATTTGGGTGGGGACACAGCCCAACCATATCAGTGACATATACACATGATGCCAAAAGTACTGAAGAACTCATAATGAACAGCCACAATCCCCTGTACTCTTCATCCCACTATGGTTAGGATTCAGGCATTTTCCTTCTAAAACTGCTCTGCCCATGTTCACCAAGGACCTTGCATTCCACTGGACATTTTCCTCCATAACATTTGGTTTGTTGGCCACCTTCTTTTCCTTAAAACTTGGGCTAACTTGGATTCCATGCAACATTTTCCCTAGAGCAGCTTTTAGGCCTCTGACTTCCCTACTCTCCTGTTGCTTTTCAGGCCCCCTTTGTTCCCTCATGTGATAAATATTGCAGATCTCCAAGCTTTGTCTTCACCCTCTTCGCACTCAGCCTGCTCATCCTGTGTGATCTTATCTGCTCCCTTGGCTTTAAGTGGCACCTTAAAGCCTAAGGTGCTAAGGATGTCCAACTCTAGAGAAAATGTCTCTCCTGAGTTCTAGGATCATCTGTCTCTATCTGTTGACTAGACTTGAGGAAACCCCACAGGAGCATCAAACTCAGCGGGTCCAAAACCAAACTCATCCGCCTTATTCCTGTTCCCAAATATTTCCTGTCCTCTCTATCAATTATTGGTATTAATCAGTTAAAAGTTGTCCATTAAAAACACCACTTTTATCAAATCCCACATCAAAGTGCATCAGCTGCGCACCTCAAGTATCAAAGACATAAAATAATGGCATTTTATACAAGATATAATTTATTGTATATTTGAGGTTGTATTTCCACAAGAAAATGATTTTGTGACTCTAAAATGTACAGTTTGTTGTCAATGATTTGACTACTTACATACATCAAACCTATCATTTATATTTAATAAAATTTATGTCAAAATATACTTTATATTTAGTTATTTGAAACAAAACTAAGGATTTTATTCCTTTATCTAGAAAAAGAGGCAATTATCCAAATACTAAGTATTGGTTTTGATCTGTTTTCTCCATATTATTTATAGATCTGGCATTTATTGTAAAGGACTGGGGAAAAAGAATGCACATATATGGATCAGTGGGAAAATCTGATTAAAACCTCAGTTTTAAAGGTTTCTGTTTATGTGTATTTATAATGATAGATGGTGCCCTTAATGAAGACTACCTCTATTCTTGATTCATCTTGGCTTTTGGGGTGGTAATGAGGAAAAACATGGAAATATATTCCAATTTACAAAAGTCCATCTTTTCCTTTAAATATGTAAATTATCAATGGAGTCCTACATTCCATTTTTTAAAATAAATGGAAAGTTGTTGATGATCATTAACATAAAATGTTACATAGTCCTTCGGGCACAGTACCGAAGGCAGTCTTGGAATGCAGAAATTCTAACCTTGGAAGAGACCTGCGAAGTGATATATAGCTTAACAGTCATGAACTGGTGCCATAGGGGCCAAACATGGCTTGTTGATATTGTGTGTGTGGGTGGGGGTAGAGTGCATGCATGCTGAATGCCATCAGCTGGGTGGTTTGGGGAAGCATCTCTCTCCAGTGTACCATGTGCCCTATCCTATTAGTACATTTCTCACCAGCTTCACCTCACCTGCCTGCCTAGGCCTTTGAAGACATCTAAGTTTGTTACTCCAGCTAGTTCCTCTTACCTTCCAGTTAAGCACATCTGGCAGGTGACGCTCCAGTCTCTGCTTGAGTACTCTCAGGCAGGGGGAACAGAGAGCTTATTAAAATTTCAGGCAGCTTTCCTTGTTCGAAAGTTGGCTGAGACTGAGCTGCAACTTGTTTCCCAGTAACTTCCACCTAATAGTTGAGCCACGGGGAACAAACTTGACCCTCTTCCACACAACAAAGCTTCAGATAATTAATAGGACCTATTGTCTCCCCATTTCATTCTAGGGCTTTTCTTCTCAAGGTTAAACACCCTCAATTTCTTTCATGTCCCTCATTTGGCATTCACCATCTTGATAATCCTCCTTCAAACAAATGTAATACTATTTGTCAATGACCCTTATAAAATGTGTTTCTGAAAGGGAACACAGTGATCTACACATGGTCTGCCCAGCCCAGGGTAGAGAGGGGCTATTAACACCCATGTTCTGGGCATTACACATCCATTAATGAAATTGAGGGTTGCATTAGCTGGTTTTAAGCAGTTAGTAACAGTGATGAAAACGATGGTTAAACCATGAAATGCAGCTTGACTGAGTTCAAAGAAAGTAAAGGAGGTGCATATTAACATTAAAGAAGATTCTCCTCTGTTTCAAAGGACACAGGGAATTATATAAGCAAAGGTATATATTTTTAAAAATCTGAGATGAACAAAAGCAATAATGGAATTACCTGGGTTGAAAATGATTGATCCTGCTTTTTTTTCTTCTTCCTGTAATGTGGTTATCATATATGTTTTATAATTTTAAAAACTTTAAAATATATTGTCAATCTATGCATATTACCACTCTATTCCAGTATATATTTTATCTCCCACATTTCTATATACTTGAATTTTACTTACATAAAAATAATGCTCAAATACATAGACATATTTACATTACTATGTCTTCTGTTATCCAAAGCCATCTTTTGAAATTTGTCAAGGGAAACAAATATTTTCATCTCACTTTTGTAAATAAAATAATTTCTTATATGAATTTATTGCTTCACTTTCCCCAGTTGCATCTTTTCCACATTTCCACAGTTGGCCTTTATGATCACGGATCAGAGGTAAGGCCCACTTTGATTACTAGGCTATTCAGACAAGACAGAAAAGATGCAAATATTTTAGTGTCACTGCTTTAGTTTAGGACCTGGTAGGTGCTTCCAGGGCAACAGCAGAGTTTTCACATTGTCTCCTTAAAGCCCCTTTCCCCTTCTCCTCACTCACCTTCTAAGGTGAATTTGCTGTAAAGCTAACAGAGTGTGAGCTACAGAACCCCACTTAAATGAACCCTTCTAAGGTTCTGAGAGGCAGATTAACTTTGTATTAATAACTTTTATATTCTTTTGCTTAAAGAGGGCCTCAAAGTTATATGAACCATGGGTCCCACAATACCTGGATTTACCCTACCTATCCTCTTTCCAAAATTTCTTTTGCACACCTGGCAGCTTTTCATTTATCCCTGTATTGGCTTAATTTTGGGTTGTGGGATTCTGCTGTGGTCCTTGATCCTAAGTTCCAACCCAGCATTTAACCCAGCACAGCATTTCCCTGCTTTCTTTCGGTCACTCAGGATGTGTCTCTCCTCTCTTATTTTTTCAAGTCTTCTTGTCCAGGGAGTTGTTGTCCTGGTCATTGCCATCTGAGGCTTGGATGTTTGGGATGAATAATGCCTGCCTGCCTACTAGTCCTCAGTCTAGAATGCTTTCTCACTGTTCTTTGATGCCCAGAAGAGTAGCTTTGCTCATTACCTTTCTAAAGCCCTGTGCCTGACCCTTCTGCTATACTTCAGTATCATATCATATGGTCTAAGTTGTTTTCTCCAATGAGGTTAGCCCTAGTGGGCATTTGAATACGGTCTGGCCCATTTTTCCTACTCACCTGGGTCACCATAAAGAGTCTCGAAAGCCTTACACCAAAGAAACGACATATATGTGAGATACATACGTTCCTGCATGTTGAGAATGGAGACATAGTTTCAATAGAAAGAGCTCTAGTGCAATAGCAAAAGGGGATATGGTGAGATCAAGTGAATGTGAGGCTATTGTCAATTTCTGCCCTTTTCTAAGATTTTAGCATTGACTCTATATTCTTTTCATCTAATTTCTAGCAACATTCCCAGTGACTTCAGTATAATCATGGGTGTCTCTGCCAATACTCCGGCTTGCTTAGTTTATAACATCAACTTCAGTGATATTTACTTTCTGCTTTGCTTTAGAGTCCCATGTACAGGTACTATTATCATCTTGATCCTTGATGCAGGAATAAAAGATGCTGTAGTAATCATATACTTCCAATCATGACTAGCATGGTACTTTAAATACATATTAGGAGCACAATAAATGTTTGCTGGTAAAATGAATCAATAAATTTTGGAAAGTGTAGCTATAAAATCAAGAATGATGAATGAAGCTGAAGTGAGGTAGTGTCCTGGGAATAATAATGGAAAGTTATGATCAGAAAGACATTTTGTCAAATTATCATTCAAGTTCAAATAGTATTCTCCTTTTTGATGTATTCTAAATATGAACAGCATTAATAAAGTTTAAGAATTATAATTTTGCATCTGATTGCAGGGTATATCTATTTGCATTAATATTATTTAATGTATTTTAAAACTATACAATATTGCTTAATGATCCAGCAATACCTCATACCTCATCCCTCAAAAAGACAAGTTTCACAAAGCAATTCAGATCATATCTAAAATTCTATTTTAACAAATAATTGATTAAGGTAATGGTATTTACATTGTTAGCTGAAATCTAGTATTATCCAAAGCTATTTCAATAACATGATATATATGTAATATGATATATATCTAAAAGACACAGGGCTAAAGGGAGTTATCCTAATGGTTTTGCATATTTGAGAATGCAAAATGACTGAGACTGTCCACATTGTTTTTGAAGGATGCTAACAAGCTGGCATTATGTCCTGGTCTTTCCATTGAGAGTTGTGAGTACACACATTATCAGAGATCTGACTGCAGATTTTGTCCATAAAAATAACTCTGATGTGGCTTGAAGCACAACTTTTATGAGACTCTTTGATTTGTTTCCCAAAGGTCAAGTTCAATCCTGGTGGCTTGCTGTAGGAATGTTTTAATTTTTATTCAGTAATCCCCACTTCCTCTAACTGCCTTGCACATCCCATCACCCAGCAAATAAATATCTAAGCAGTAAAGTTGGTTAGCTAGGCATACTCTGTAAAACATGATGATTTATTCTTTCAGTGACCTTAATGATAGTTTTGGTGTAGTAAATTTTTTATTACAGTAAATTATTTATTGCAGGAGAGGCATGTAAGTCAACAAGGAATGCGGAAATAATAGTGGAGAAATTTATGTTGTTTTTCTGAAGAGTCTTGTTTCCACCCATCACCCCTTTTGTACTTCTAATAAAAACCTTCCATTATACAAAGTAAATGCTCAAAATAACATGGGATAGTTTTTGTTTGTAAAGAGGGGACACTACACACACTATTTCCAGAGTGGTTTCCCAATAGGGGATCCTTGCATTCTTCCCACTTGTTCTGGAGTCAATTAACTCACTAGCTGACTGCCAGAGACCCTTTTCAATTGTGACTATCTAGCAAGCATTAGAGTTCTAACATTTTCCAGGCTATTAATATTCTTACAAGAGACATAAAGGCCTTCAATGCTTTATCAAGAACATGTCTAACCTAGGGACAGTGGGGCAGAGGACCAGGAAGACCAAATATCCCCTCCTTATACTACTTGTCTTATCATTAGCAGAACCGATTGTCACTTGAAATTAAACATCTATGTAAATTATCCATTATTTAGAATTATAGAAACCAGCATCTTGACATCTATTGTACAATGAAAGCACAAGCTTATAGCAAGAACCCTGAGGCTCTCTAAAATCTTGGTCTTCTATGAATCATAAAATGTAGATAACAGATGACTTTATAATCAAATGATTTTATGTATTTACTTATTTATTTAGTAATTGGTTACTCCCATTTAGTATAAGTGGTAAATTCCACAAAGTTTCTATGAATCATAGTTCTGGATTACTCAGAGCTGGCAGTGACCTTGCCAAATAAAAGTTACCATAAAACATATTACCAGTAAGTAAATTCTATCCTTTAAATGAGAAGCATTATTTAATATTTCAAGAATTCATGATTAACGATGCATTTTAAGGGCCAACATTCATTTTTTTCACTTTATATGAGTTGTTTTGTTATTTTGTATCAATAAAAGGAAGTGATACCTTTTTCATAGTTTCTCGGGATCTTGAACACATTACATGATAGATGACAACTAGTCAACAAATATTTGTTGAATAAATAAGCAGACAAAAAGTAAATTTATGTTCAGTTTAGTGAGGTATGTCTGTGTTTTTCAAAGAGAGTATGTGTTTTACCAACTTTCGTAGCTCTCACATATCTGTGAATATCTTTTTGTTGCTTTCATGGGTAAAAGTCAATTTGGCTGGCATAAAAATTTGGCGTCATGAACATTCCCTTCAAACATTGAAAGATACCTCTTCCCTTATCATTTTGCACAGCAGCTCTTTAATCTCCATCCAGTGTCTTTTCGTGGTTTTCCGCTCCTGTTCTACCTGATCATTTTATTCTATGTATTATCAAGGATCAAGCAGTTTTCTGAAAACAGTTCTTCTGGTTCTCAAATGCAGGCTTATCCTTGATTTATTGTACTTCACTTTATTATGTTTCTCACAAGTTGAAGTTTTGTGGCAACACAGTGCTGAGCAAGTCTGATGGTGCCATTTTTTCCAATGGCATGTGCTCACTTTGTGTCTCATGTCACATTTTGGTAATCCTCACAATATTTCAGGCTTTTTCATTATTATTGTATCTTTTATGGTGACCTGTGATCTGTGTTCTTTGTTGCTATTGTACGTGTTTTGGGGCACCATAAACCACACCCATGTAATGCCAAACTTAATTCATAAATATTGTGTTCTTACTGCTCCATGGATGAGTCATTCCCCTATCTCTCTTCTTTTCCTCCAGCCTCCCTGTTTCCCTGAGACACAACAATATTGAATTTAGGCCAGTTAATAACCCCACAAGGGCCTCTAAGTTTTTTTTTTTTTGAGGCGGAGTCTTGCTCTGTCGCCCAGGCTGGAGTGCAGTGGCCGGATCTCAGCTCACTGCAAGCTCCGCCTCCCGGGTTCCCACCATTCTCCTGCCTCAGCCTCCCGAGTAGCTGGGACTACAGGCGCGCGCCACCTCGCCCGGCTAGTTTTTTGTATTTTTAGTAGAGACGGGGTTTCACTGTGTTCGCCAGGATGGTGTCGATCTCCTGACCTTGTGATCCACCCGTCTCGGCCTCCCAAAGTGCTGGGATTACAGGCTTGAGCCACCGCGCCCGGCCAGGGCCTCTAAGTTTTTAAATAAAAGGGATAGTCACAAGTCTCTCACTTTAAATGAAAAGCTAGAAATGATTAAGCTTAATGAAGAAAGCATATCAAAAGCCAAGACAGGCTGAAAGCTAGGCCTCTTGTACCAAACAGTTATGTGAATGTGAAGGAAAAGTTATTGAAGAAAACTAAAAGTGCTACTGCAGTGAACACACAAGTGATAAGAAAGCAAAGTAGCCTTATTGCTGATATGGTGAAAAAGTTTGAGTTGTCTGGATAGAAAGTCAAACCAGTTATATTTCCTTAAGCTAAAGCCTAATCCAGAGAAAGGCCTCAACTCTCTTCAAATCTATGATAGTTTAGAGAGGTGAGGAAGCTACAGAAGAAAAGTTGGAAGCTAACAGAGGTTGGTTCATGAGGTTTAAGGAAAGAAACCATCTGCGTAACAAAAAAGTGCAAGGTGAAGCAGCAAGTGTTAAAGTAGAAGTTGCAGCAAGTTATCCAGAAGATCTAGCTAAAATAATCAATGGAAGTAGCTTCACTAAACAACAGATTTTCATCATAGATGAAATAACTTTATATGGGAAAAAGATGCCATCTAGAACTTTCATAGCTAGAGAAAAGTCAATGCCTGATTTCAAAATTTCAAAGAATAAGCCAACTCTCTTGTTAGGGGCTAATGCAGCTGGTGACTTTAAATTGAAGCCAAGGCTTATTAACTATTCTGAAAATTCTAGGACCTTTAAGAATTATGCTAAATCTACTCTGCCTGTGCTCTATAAATAATAATTTTTAAAAGCCTGGATGACAGCACAATTGTTTGTAGCATGGTTTACTGAATATTTTAGGCCCATAGTTGAGACCCACTGCTTGGAAAAAAAAAAAAAAGATTCTTAGTTACTCAAGATCTCTGATGGAGATCTACAAGGAGGTTAATGTTATTTTCATGCCTGGCAACACAACATGCAGTCTGCAGCCCATGGATCAAGGAGTTGTTTCAACTTTCAAGTCTTATTATTTAGGAAGTACATTGTATAAGGCAATAGCTGTTTTTGATATTGATTTCTCTGATGGATTTGGGAAAAGTAAATTGAAAGCCTTCTGGAAAGGATTCACCATTCTAGGTGTCATTAAGAATGTTCATGATTCATGGGAGAATGTCAACATAATATTAACGAGAGTTTGGAAGAAGTTGATTCCAACTGGTATGAGTGATTCAGGGTTGTAAGACTTCAGTGGAGGAAGTAACTGCACATGTGGCGAAAACAGCAAGAAAACTAGAACCCGAAGTAGAGTCTGAAAGATGTGACTGAATTACTGAAATCTCATGATAAAACTTAAGGGATAGGGAATTGCTTCTTATGGATGAGGAAAGAAAGTGGATTCTGGAGATAGAATCTAATCCTGGTGGAGATGCTGTGAATATTATTGAAATGACAGCAACAGATTTAGAATATTACATAAACTTAATTGAACAAACAGTGGCAGAGTTTGAGAGGATTGATTTTAATTTTGAAAGAAGTTTTTCTGTTGGTAAAATACAATCAACCAGCAACACATGCTACAGAGAATTTTGTTGTTGTTGTGCTTCATAGGTTGAGAAATACAGAGAAATTTTTATGAAAGCAGGAGTTCATCGATGTGGTAAATTTCATTGCTGCCTTATTTTAAGAAATTGCCACAGCCACCCCAATCTTCTCCAACTATCACCCTGTTTACTCAGCAACCATCAACATTGAAGCAAGACTCACCCTCTACAGCAAATAGATTATGACTTACTGAAAGCTCAGATCATCATTAGCATTTTTTAGCAATGAAGCATTTTTAAATTAAGGTATGTACATTGTTTTTATAGACATAATGCATTTGCACACTTAATGGACTACAATATATTATAAATGTAACTTTTTGATATGCACTAGGAAACCAAAAAATTTATATGACTTGTTTTATTGTGATATTTGTTTTACTGTGCTGATCTGGAACCAAACTTGAAATCTCCAAGGTACACCTGTAATTTCCTAAGAATACTTTCACTTTGACCTTTAAAGACATAATTTCTTATTTTTTTCTGTTTTGCATCTATAATATCGTGTTGCTTTCATTTACTTTTATAATTTTGGTTAAAGGGAGACCTGGGCACTTCTGATATTTCCCATTAGATGAGTTCTATGGCTTTTATTTAGTTGAGCCACTTGTGTGTAGAGATCATAGACTTTGAAACCCCAGGATATCTGCATAGAAATCAAAGCCACTGTTTCCATTATTACCCCAAGAAGAGTAGTGAAAAGTGCTCAATATCATTAGTCATTAGAGAAATGCAACTTAAAACTGTAATGTGATACTTCTATATACCTATAAGAATGACTAAGATGAAAACAAAAACCAAAACAGTTCCTGCCGGGTGTTGCTGGGGATGTAGATGAAGTAGAACTCTCATACACTGCTGGTGGGAATGTGGAATGTTATAATCACTTGGTATAACAGTTTAGAGGTTTCTTTAAAAGCTCCACCTGTGTTTACCATATGATCCAGCCATTTTATTCTTATTTACCCATGAAAAATAGGATATATCCACTCAAAGATTTGTGTATGAATGCTCATATTAGCTTTGTTTGTTAGTAGTGAAAAACTGGAAACCACCCAAATGTCCTCCAACAAGAATGGATAAACAAAGTCTGGCATATACATTCAATTGAATACTACTCATCAATACAGCCAATGAACTACTGAAGCATGCTACATGTGGATGAATCTCAGAGTAATTATGTTGTGTGAAAGAAACTAGACAAAATAGGGTAAATACTACATAATTTATTTAAAATTTTAGAAAATGCAAACTAATCTTTTATGACGGAAAGCAGACCATTGGCTGTCTACATGTGATCAAGGCATATGGAGACAGGAGGGAGAGAAGGGTTACAAATATCCATGAGTTGGGGAGTCAACAATATGTTCATTGCTTTGATTGTGGTGGTGATGGTTTTTATGGGTATACCAGTATATCCAAGTTTATCAAATTGTATACCTTAAACGCCATTCATTTCATGTCAATTATATATCAAAAAACTATTAAAATATAGACAGAGAGTTAATCCTTATAAAAAGTTGTAAAATATGTTACTTTCATATAGCTTTTATTCATGAAGCTTTATGATTGCCCACAACATGGGATATAAAAGGTTTTTTACTTTTAAAAATACCACTGAGATTTTAGCCAGCACATCCAATAGTGTGTGAGAGAAAAAGAAAGAGAGAATTTACTGAAGAAAAAAAAGAAAAGAAACCAGCAAAAAATATATATATGGTTTTAATTCCAGCAATTCCTGGAAAGCAACTCCAGAGAAACTTGGCCAGGAGTTGGGAAAAGACCATATAAATGCTTTAGGGCAGCTCTGCCAGGAAAAAGTTATAAATGACTGAAGGATTATGACATTTGTAATGAGAAAGGAAATTAATCTAACTTGTAGCTTATGCTTTTAAAGTTTTTTAATTAGAAATGTCTACTTTAAAAGTCCAAAGAAATGATTAAGAAGTGAAATTGTGTCTTTAACTGTTTTCTAAGAGTAACATGGTCAGAATATTTGTTAAAATAGTTGAATTTTGGAAATGATCATTTCAAAAACAAAACCAGCATTTGGTCAAAGTTGAAATACACTCAAACAATGTTTCCTTGAAATTTACTTTGAGAAAATTGAGTGGCCAGTTATAATCATTTATAACTGAGGGTGATAAAACCATTTTCTTCATATTATAAACTGCCTAAAATGTTGGAAAAAGTACTATATAAGGGGAAGGAGAACTTATTATTCTGTTATATGGGGAAAAAAATGACACCATCTCTGGGCCAGAAGCCAAGTCATGTAACTTCTATGGGTCCAAAATTCATCCTTTATATATCAAGTGGTTTAATTCAACTCTCTTAACTTCATTCCAGCTCTGTAATTTATGATTCCATATACTCAGATTAAGGGATATAAGCATATTCAGTCAGTATCTTAATTTTCTAAAGATAGAACACAAGAGGAATACTGCATAAGTGATTTAAGTAAAGAAAAGGAAAATGATGCTGGATTGGCATGAAATTAATTTATAAGCAATATAACTATAATAATAATTGTTAGTATTTTCTTGATCAGTTATTTCCTAAAATTTATCTTTATTTTTAGTGAAGGTTGCCTACAAATTATGGCAAGTGCCCTTCCAAGGTCAAATGTGTCTCATGATGTGCAAATAGGTCACTTCTTTTAATCATAGACCTCTATGTCATTGAAGTGTTGGTTTATTTTGAATTTGCAATTATAAGTACTTTTTCCTAACAAATACACTCTACAAAAGAGAGATGGATGGATGGATGGATGGATGGATGAATGGATGGACAGATAGATATCATGTGGGATTGCTTGGGTTAGTAGTACTCAAATATTATAGAATGCTAGAAGTAAAGTAATTAAAAATAAATGTGGAAACATAGACTATGGGAAGTTTATGGGGAAAATATTTGGAAAGTCATACAGATCTATCTTGTATAATTACAATGATGGATATATGATTTTTTTTGTACTATGGCTGTTTTTCTGATAACATGGCAAACATACCATTACCATTAAACAGAAAGAAACAATCAATTGACAAAACTATCAGGAAATTAATTTGATACTATATATCAAGACCATTAAAAAATATTTCCCTTGAACAGAATGAACTCATTCCTGGGAACTTTTCCTCCAAGAATAGATGTAAAGAGTAAGATATGCTTTCATTGCTAGGCAAAACTTTTGAATCTCAAACCATGTGACTCTACCACCCTGTTCCTTCCCAATTTTGTCATGAATTGACCTTTTCTTTTATTGTGGAGCTGATCTCCTGACTTCCATTCTTCCTCTCCACCCCTCCTGCCTTCATTTTGGGACATTTCATCATCCATGTAATTTATACATTTAATGTTTCATATTCATAGATCCTTGATGTCCTTCTCATGAATGAGTTTAACACCAACCATTAAAAGCAACCAACTTAACTGGGTGAATGGTACCAGTACAAACTGAGATTTCAACTTAAATCAACCTGCATAATCCAGAAATCTTTCTTCTCCATTTCTGTTTTCAATTCTCCTTCCCATTATCCATGCTACCAATTCCAAACCAACATCACTCTTCTGAAATCCTTCATCTCATCTGCATTCCACTTACTCTCATCAATTCATTTCATCTTAAATTTAAAAAGCCATCAACTTCCAGCCTTATCTTGCTCTTTACTTTTGTATATATAGGAAGAGGTGTCACCTTTCCTTCCATGTGCTTCCTTAATTCTCTGTTGTTTCCATTATTACATATTGTCATGTAACGAATCACCTTGAGAATAAATGATTTCAAACAAAAATGATTATTAATTCTTAAGGTTTTGGAATAATCTCTCATGTTGTAATAGGTTGGATAATGGTCAATGTTGAAGTCATTTGAAGGTTTGCTGGTTGTCAAAGATAGCTTCTTCCTCATACATGTGTCTAATGCTTCACCAGAGATGGCTCATTTGGGAATTTTTCTTTCTCCATGCCTCCCTCCATTCCTCTTCTCTGGTCAGCTTCCTCACAGCCTATGGTTACTAAGGAGTTGGTCTTCTTAGATGGTGTCTGGCTTCCTCTAGAGCAAGCATTTTAAGTGACAAGGGTTCTTCTGACCTATATTCATAAGAAGTCATGAAGTTAGGCAGTGTCAGCTCTACCTCATCCTTGTCAGATTCAAAAGGAGAGAACTATAGAAGGATATATTTATATTGGTGTGTGGTTCTTTGGGCAACTATCTTTGGAAACTACCACTTGCCTTTATAAATCCTGAGAACATTAAAAGCTCGTGCAATTAATCAATTAACATATACCCCTCCTTGTGGCTGCCATCTACTTACCTCCTGGTCATGCTCCACATTTACTTTCATGTTTGGTTGAAGGTATTCCTTTCTACTTTAATCTCAATAATTTTCAAAGTCTTTGTGGATGACTCAGTCTAAGACAGTTCTTTGACTTTAATTCTGATGATCTTTACCTCTACATTAATTCACATATCTGACACATAAAGCCACATCTTGAAATATATTAAAACCTAATACTACACTACATAGAAAAATATTAAATTCTAATTTATTATGCTATCTTTAACTGCAACAACCTATCGTTCCAACCCTGTAACACTCATAGACCTACTCTTTGACCTTAGGAAAATTTCAGGCCCTGAGCTACTTCATTTCCTTTTAACCTACCTATTTCTTTCTGGATTCACTTTCTTCCTAACCTATATTCCAAGGTTTGTCATTTTGATTACTCTGAATTATTATTACTCTGCCTTTTTGCCCCTTGCTCTTCTGTAAAAACCCCTTGTAAAATCATAACTTTGGATTGATTCAATGGTTATGCTTCTTTACACTTTCAAAAATAAGAACTATAGAAAAAAATTATGCGATGCAATGTCACTGCCGTCTTCAAAATACCCTCTTGATACCACATCATATCCCCTTTTAGTTATATCCAAATTCTGGACTTCTTGGGAAAAATCAAGATTCTTTAAAGAAAAATAAATATTTACTTACCACTTCACTACAAATACATTTCTTGTTTCTCTCTAAGTTAACAATGCGCTATAAAATAGACCCTTATCTAACTTGTTGTTGTTGGCCATTCTTTCCTTTAAGGAAGATATACCTCCATGATTTCTATGACTTTATTTTCTCCTGGATTCCATTCTCTCTCTTTATACTTTCTCCCTTAGTTTCCTCTGTTGGCCTCATGTTTTTCTGCCCATTCCTTAAATATTCAGACTCTCCAAGTCTGTCATCTTTGGAAATTACCATCTTTGGAAACTTTCATCCTATCTCTCTATACTTTCCTCCTCAGTTTCCTTTGTGGGCTCATGTTTTTCTGCCCATTCCTTAAATATTCACATTCTCCAAATCTGTTCCATCAGCTCTCTCTTCTTTTTACTATTTACACTCATGAAGTTATTTCAATCACATTTGTGGTTTCAATTACCACTTATATATTTAGCCCTAAATTCTTCCCTGATCTCAACTCTTAACTCCAACTGGTTTCTGGAAATCTCACATGTCTTACAAGAATTTTGAGCTCTACGTGTTCTAAAAATGTGCTAGTGATTTTCACACAAAATTGATTCTCAACTGTATTCTCTTTCTAAGTGAATGGCATAAAAATTTTCTCATTCATGGAAGCCAGAAATACAGGAGTCATTCTTGACTACTACTTCTTAATCTCTATTATTCACTCTTTCTCTAGGTTCTAATACATATTCTTTTACCTTTGTCACATGCATTTCTTCTGATACTAGTCAATTACAGTATTGTTAAATAATAATGGTTGAAGGCATCATTCTTAGTTTTCAGAAGCATTTGCAGATAAATAGGTCCTCATAAAAGCCACGATTCCAAAAAATAAAGCAAAAACATGATGCTGTATGCCTTAAATATATACGGTTTTTTCTTTGTCTTAGTTTATTTGGGCCACCATAACAAAATGCCATAAACTAGGTTGCTTGTAAACAACAGAAACTCATTTCTCACAGCTCTGGAGGCTGGGCTGTGCAAGATCAAGGTACCTGTAGATTTGGTGCTTGATGACAGCTCATTTTCTGATCCATAGATGGCACCTTCTCACTGTATTCTCACATGGTAGAAGGGATGAAGGGTCTCTGGGACCTCTTTTATAAGGACACTAATCCCATTCATGAGGGTTCTGTACCCAGGACTTAAGCACCTCCCAAAGGCCCACCTCCTAATACCATCACCTTGAGGATTAGGATTTTAACATATGAAGTTGTGGGGGGAGCAACATAAACATTTAGCCCATGGCAAATTTTAATTAAAAAAAATTTTTGAAGCAGATGACTCTAACCTTTACTTTTCTACACTGTTGCTACCAACTATTAGCAGCCTTAAAACCAACCTCCCCTTTAATGGAGTATCTAACTAAATGCTATTATAATACTTCAGAAAAGAGACGGACCTCACGTATGATTTTTATTTCCAGGGACAGTGTTTACAATTAGGATGGCTTAGAGTGAGAAGAGTATAGTTTTCAAAGTGAAGATAAGACTTATAGAAATTTGCTAAGTATCCTTTTTCCTTATTTATAATAGTAGATAATACTTACTTTGTATATTTTGTATGGATATATGAAGATTAGGTAAGATAATGAATGTGGAGATGCATAGATGCCAAACTTTTTTTCTAATTTCTTTCATTTCTGATATTAATACTTGCCTGAGTATTTTCTACATGTCAGACTGATCACTCTGAGTGCTATTTGAAGGGGAAAGAGCTTCAAAAACATTATTAATTACATGTATACACAGAGGTACCATGTTAATGCCATATACATTCTTACTAGTGAGGCACCACCCAAGACTGGAAACATGAACATATTTTAAAAATACCATACAAGCAACTTCAAAAAAATTAACATCGACTATTTCATAGTTGGAAAAAAAGAACTCAGTGTATTGAAACTAACATATATTTCATCAGATGACAGAAGCCTAACTCTTGGAATTATAATAGGGAACATTGGTGAGAGGATTGGTAATGACAGCTACACAAGGAAAGAATGACATTAATAAAAAAATAATTGAAGAGATTTGTTGCTTGTCATCCATAAAAAAGCATTACTTCTAACATAGTTAAAAATGCAATCAATCAACACAAGCCAGGACATTCTCCTGGGAGAGATGGGGAAACTATTGTGAGCAGTGTGCTAACTGACCTAGAGAAAAGTGAACCATTTTTTGAGCTTTGAAATACAATTCATGGAAGCTTTTCATATTACCATTGGTGGGGAAATTTGCATTCCCTGAAGGCCACATTCATAGGTGACCACTACAGTAGGTCTTTGTAAAATTTGCAAAGCATTTCAGTGCGGTCTCTTCGGTCTTACAACAAAAACTTGAGAATTAAAGAAAAATCCTGGGTTCCCCCTCCATGAATAGACACATAAGTCAAACCTTTAAAAAAGCATTAAAATAAGAATTACATTCATAATCAGAGAAAATTTGTTTAATCTTTTTATGCAATAACAATATAGTGTTTATATCCTAATGCAACTTAAGATAAAATTTTTCATGAAGTAAATGATTCTCCAAGGTATCAGAATTTTCAGAAAGGCATAAAAAGTCATTTTGGTGTAAATAATGCACAGTTTAATAGCAAAATCATAAAGATACATTTTGTATTTACAGTTTGACAGTTTATTGAAAAAATATTAAAATAATCACATCAGTTTATTAAATTGAATAATTATTTAATATACTGTGGCTTTATATCATCTATTTCATCATTCTTATAAATCTGATGTTGTATAAGTAGCAAATATGCCTTCAAGGAAAAGAAAATGCCCTAGAGAGAAAAGAAGATGATAAATTGATTTCAGCTACTTCGCAGTACAAGAAGAAAGGTAAATCATACTTCATTTTAAAGAAGCTATAATTCTAGAAAACATTTGATTAGACAATTACAATCAATATTAAGGTTCTAGAAGTTCAGACACTTCTTGCAGTGTTTGAATTATAGGATCATATGTAATTAACACCTTTGAACTACATCAATTCCTTTTGATTATGTAACAAGGAGAGTAAGTTTGTGGAAGATTCACCACCTTATGTAAACTTTTTAATGATCGATAATTGGGCAGAGAAAAATGAATTTCCAGTGTTCATTCGGAGTTGTTAAAATGATACTTCTATTTGACTCTCTGCTGCTCCCAGGAGGGTCATTCTGTGCCTTCACAATCTTCCCTAATTAGCTTATGCTTTATATGGGACTCCACCAGTCTCCAAGCCACATCTAAAAATAGCCCTATACATACTAAGCTTATTGACAATGGTAAGACTCTCATGGGGCCATAGGACACTTGCTGCATATGGTAAATGAAACTTGTTCCTGGATATCTTTTGCATTCTACTTTTTGTGTCTTGTAATGTTATCTATAGTGTGATCATATCTGGATATCACTACTTGTTCTCAGAATTATTGTTTCTTTTTTCTCATAGTCTTGATATTTTACATTTCAAAATTGCTATATAGCTAATTGTAAATATGTCCCCTTTATGTTTATTTATTTATTTTACTTTAAGTTCCAGAATACATGTGCAGAACATATAGGTTTGCTACATAGGTATATGTGTGCTATGGTGTTTTGTGGCACCTATCAACCTGTCATCTAGGTTTTAAGCCCTACATGCATTAGGGATTTGTCCTAATGCTCTCCCTCCCCTCACTGCCCATCGCCTGACAGGCCCCAGTGTATGTTGTTTCCTGCTCTTTGTCTATGTGTTCTCACTGTTTAACTCCCACTATGAGTGAGAACATGCAGTGTTTGGTTTCCTGTTACTATATTAGTTTGTGAGGATGATAGCTTCCAGCTTCATCCATGTCTCTGCAAAGGACATGATCTCATTTCTTTTTATGGCTGCATAGGATTCCATCGTGTATATTTACCACATTTTCTTTATCTAGTCTATCATTGATGGGCATTTGGGTTAGTTCCATGTCTTTGCTATTGTAAACAGTACTGCAATACATGCACATGTGTCTTTATATAGTAGAATGATTTATATTCCTTTGGGTATATACCCCGTAATAAGATTGCTGGGTCAAATAATATTTCTGGTTCTAAATCCTTGAGGAATCACCACACTGTCTTGCACAATGGTTGAACTAATTTACATTCCCACAAACAATGTAGAATCATTCCTATTTCTCCACAGCCTCACCAGCATCTTTTGTTTCTTGATTTTTTAATAATCGCCATTCTGACTGGTGTGAGATGATATCTCATTGTGGTTTGTATCATCCTGATACCAAAACCTGGCGGAGACACAACAGAAAAAGAAAACTTCAGGCCAATATCCCCGATGAATATCGATGCAAAAATTCTCAATAGAATATTTGCAAACCAAATACAGCAGCACATCAAAAAGCTTATCCACCATGATCAAGTCGGCTTCATCCCTGGGATGCAAGGCTGGTTCAACATACACAAACTGATAAACATAATCCATCACATAAGCAGAACCAATCACAAAATACACATGATTATGTCAATAGATGCAGGAAATGCCTTTAATAAAATTTGACATCCTTTCATGTTAAAAATTCTCAATAATCTAGGTACTGATGGAACATATCTCAAAATAATAAGAGCTATTTATGACAAACCCACAGCCAATATCATACTGAATGGGCAAAAGCTGAAAACATTCCTTTTGAAAACCAGTACAAGACAATGATGCCCTCTCTCACCACTCCTATTCAACATAGTATTGGAAATTCTGTCCAGGGCAATCAGGCCAGAGAAAGAAATCAAGGGTATTCAAATAGGAAGTGAGGAAGTTGCCGGGCGCGGTGGCTCAAGCCTGTAATCCCAGCACTTTGGGAGGCCGAGACGGGCGGATCACGAGGTCAGTAGATCGAGACCATCCTGGCTAACATGGTGAAACCCCGTCTCTACTAAAAATACAAAAAACTAGCCGGGCGACCTGGGGGCACCTGTAGTCCCAGCTACTCGGGAGGCTGAGGCAGGAGAATGGCGTGAATCCGGGGGGCGGAGCTTGCAGTGAGCTGAGATCCGGCCACTGCACTCCAGCCTGGGCAGCAGAGCGAGACTCCGTCTCAAAAAAAAAAAAAAAAAAGGAAGTGAGGAAGTCAAATTGTCTCTGTGTGTAGAGGACATGATTCTATATTTAGAAAACCCTATCATCTCAGCCCAAAAACTCCTTAGGCTCATAAGCTGCTTTGACAATGTTGCAGGATACAAAATCAATATGCAAAAATCACAAAAATTCTTATATACCAACAGTAGATAAGCAGAGAGCCAAACCATGAATGAACTCCCATTTACAATTGTTACAAAGAGAATAAAATACGTATGAATACAGCTAATGAGGAACCTGAAGGACCTCTTCAAGGAGAACTACAAACCACTGTTCAAGGAAATAAGAGAGGACACAGACCAATGGAAAAACATTCCAGCCTCATGCATAGGAAGAATCAATATTGTGAAAATGGCCATATTGCCCAAAGTAATTTATAGATTCAATGCTATTGCCATCAAACTACCACTGACATTCCTCACAGAGTTAGAGAAAATGAATTTAAATTTCATATGGAACCCAAAAAGAGCCCATATAGCCAAGACAATACTAAGCAAAAAGAACAAAGCTGGCGGCATCACACTACCTGACTTCAAACTGTACTACAAGGCTACGTTAATTAAAGCAGCATGGTACTGGTACCAAAACAGACATTCCATAGACCAATGGAACAGAGCAGAGACCTCAGAAATAATTCCACACATCTACAACTATCTGATCTTTGACAAACCTGACAAAAACAAGAAATGGGGAAAGGATCCCCTATTTAATAAATAGTGCTGGGAAAAATGACTAGCCATATGCAGAAAACTGAAACTGGACAGCTTCTTTACACCTTGTATAAAAATTAACTCAAGACGGATTAAATACTTTAAAACCCCAAACCATAAAAACCCTAGAAGAAAACCTAGGCAATACCATTCAGGACAGAGGCATGGGCAAAGATTTCATGACAAAAACACCAAAAGCAATCACAACAAAAGCCAAAATTGACAAATGGGATCTAATTAAACTAAAGAGCTTCTGCACAGCAAAAGAAACTATCATCAGAGTCAACAGGAAACCTACAGAATGGGAGAACATTTTTGCAATCTACCCATCTGACAAAGGTCTAATATCCAGAATTTACAAGGAACTTAAACAAATTTACAAGAAAAAAAACAACCCCATCAAAAAGTGGGCAAGGGGCATAAACAGACACTTTTCAAAAAATGGCATTTATAGAGCCAACAAACATGAAAAAATGCTCAGGTATAACTCCCAATGCAATCTCTCCTCCCTCCCCCCTCCCCATGATAGGCCCTGGTGTGTGATGTTCCCCTTCCCGAGTCCAAGTGATCTCATTGTTCAGTTCCCACCTATGAGTGAGAACATGCGGTGCTTGGTTTTCTGTTCTTGTGATAGTTTGCTAAGAATGATGGTTTCCAGCTGCATCCATGTCCCTACAAAGGACACAAACTCATCCTTTTTTGTGGCTGCATGGCTGCATAGTATTCCATGGTGTCTATGTGCCACATTTTCTTAATCCAATCTGTCACTGATGGACATTTGGGTTGATTCCAAGTCTTTGCTATTGTGAATAGTGCCACAATAAACATACGTGTGCATGTGTCTTTATAGCAGCATGATTTATAATCCTTTGGGTATATACCCAGTAATGGGATGGCTGGGTCATATGGTACATCTAGTTCTAGATCCTTGAGGAATCGCCATACTGTTTTCCATAATGGTTGAACTAGTTTACAATCCCACCAACAGTGTAAAAGTGTTCCTATTTCTCCACATCCTCTCCAGCACCTGTTGTTTCCTGACTTTTGAATGATTGCCATTCTAACTGGTGTGAGATGGTATCTCATTGTGGTTTTGATTTGCATTTCTCTGATGGCCAGTGATGATGAGCATTTTTTCATGTGTCTGTTGGCTCTATGAATATCTTCTTTAAAGAACTGTCTGTTCATATCCTTTGCCCACTTTTTGATGGGGTTGTTTGTTTTTTTCTTGTATATTTGTTTGAGTTCTTTGTAGGTTCTGGATATTAGCCCTTTGTCAGGTGAGTAGATTGCAAAAATTTTCTCCCATTCTGTAGGTTGCCTGTTCACTCTGATGGTAGTTTCTTTGGCTGTGCAGAAGCTCCTTAGTTTAATTAGATCCCATTTGTCAATTTTGGCTTTTGTTGCCGTTGCTTTTGGTGTTTTAGACATGAATTCCTTGCCCATGCCTATGTCCTGAATGGTATTACCTAGGTTTTCTTCTAGGGTTTTTACGGTATTAAGTCTAACATTTAATTTTCTAATCCATTTTGAATTAATTTTCGTATAAGGAGTAAGGAAAGGATCCAGTTTCAGCTTTCTACTTATGGCTAGCCAATTTTCCCAGCACCATTTATTAAATAGGGAATCCTTTCCCCATTTCTTGTTTCTCTCAGGTTTGTCAAAGATCAGATGGCTGTAGATGTGTGGTATTATTTCTGAGGACTCTGTTCTGTTCCATTGGTCTATATCTCTGTTTTGGTACCAGTACCATGCTGTTTTGGTTACTGTAGCCTTGTAGTATAGTTTGAAGTCAGGTAGCGTGATGCCTCCAGCTTTGTTCTTTTGACTTAGGATTGTCTTGGCAATGCGGGCTCTTTTTTGGTTCCATATGAACTTTAAAGCAGTTTTTTTCCAATTCTGTGAAGAAAGTCATTGGTAGCTTGATGGGGATGGCATTGAATCTATAAATAACCTTGGGCAGTATGGCCATTTTCACAATATTGATTCTTCCTATCCATGAGCATGGTATGTTCTTCCATTTGTTTGTGTCCTCTTTTATTTCACTGAGCAGTGGTTTGTAGTTCTTCTTGAAGAGGTCCTTTACATCCCTTGTAAGTTGGATTCCTAGGTATTTTGTTCTCTTTGAAGCAATTGTGAATGGAAGTTCATTCATGATTTGGCTCTCTGTTTGTCTGTTACTGGTGTATAAGAATGCTTGTGATTTTTGCACATTAATTTTGTATCCTGAGACTTTGCTGAAGTTGCTTATCAGCTTAAGGAGATTTTGGGCTGAGACAATGGGTTTTCTAAATATACAATCATGTCATCTGCAAACAGGGACAATTTGACTTCTTCTTTTCCTAACTGAATACCCTTGATTTCTTTCTCTTGCCTGATTGCCCTAGCCAGAACTTCCAACACTATGTTGAATAGGAGTGGTGAGAGAGGGCATCCCTGTCTTGTGCCAGTTTTCAAAGGGGATTTTTCCAGTTTTTTCCCATTCAGTATGATGTTGGCTGTGGGTTTGTCATAAATAGTTCTTATTATTTTGAGGTACGTTCCATCAATACCGGATTTACTGAGCATTTTTAGCATGAAATGCTGTTGAATTTTGTCAAAAGCCTTTTCTGCATCTATTGAGATAATCATGTGGTTCTTGTCTTTGGTTCTGTTTATATGCTGGATTACGTTTATTAATTTGCGAATGTTGAACCAGCCTTGCATCCCAGGGATGAAGCCCACTTGATCATGGTGGATAAGCTTTTTGATGTGCTGCTGAATCCGGTGTGCCAGTATTTTATTGAGGATTTTTGCATCAATGTTCATCAGGGATATTGGTCTAAAATTCTCTTTTTTTGTTGTGTCTCAGCCAGGCTTTGGTATCAGGATGATGTTGGCCTCATAAAATGAGTTAGGGAGGATTCCCTCTTTTTCTATTGATTGGAATAGTTTCAGAAGGAATGGTACCAGCTCCTCCTTGTACCTTTGGTAGAATTCAGCTGTGAATCCATCTGGTCCTGGACTTTTTTTGGTTGGTAGGCTATTAATTATTGCCTCAATTTCAGAGCCTGCTATTGGTCTATTCAGGGATTCAACTTCTTCCTGGTTTAGTCTTGGGAGAGTGTAAGTGTCCAGGAAATTATCCATTTCTTCTAGATTTTCTAGTTGATTTGCGTAGAGGTGTTTATAGTATTCTCTGATGGTTGTTTGTATTTCTGTGGGGTGGGTGGTGATATCCCCTTTATCATTTTTTATTTCATCTATTTGATTCTTCTCTCTTTTCTTCTTTATTAGTCTTTCTAGCAGTCTGTCAATTTTGTTGATCTTTTCAAAAAACCAACTCCTGGATTCATTGATTTTTTGGAGGGTTTTTTGTGTCTCTATCTCCTTCAGTTCTGCTCTGATCTTAGTTATTTCTTGCCTTCTGCTAGCTTTTGAATGTGTTTGCTCTTGCTTCTCTAGTTCTTTTAATTGTGATGTTAGAGTGTCAATTTTAGATCTTTCCAGCTTTCTTTTGTGGGCATTTAGTGCTATAAATTTCCCTCTACACACTGCTTTAAATGTGTCCCAGAAATTCTGGTATGTTGTATCTTTGTTCTCATTGGTTTCAAAGAACATCTTTATTTCTGCCTTCATTTCGTTATGTACCCAGTAGACATTCAGGAACAGTTTGTTCAGTTTCCATGTAGTTGAGCGGTTTTGATTGAGTTTCTTAGTCCTGAGTTCTAGTTTGATTGCACTGTGGTCTGAGAGACAGTTTGTTATAATTTCTGTTCTTGTACATTTGCTGAGGAGTGCTTTACTTCCAATTATGTGATCAATTTTGGAATAAGTGTGATGTGGTGCTGAGAAGAATGTATATTCTGTTGATTTGGGGTGGAGAGTTCTATAGATGTCTATTAGGTCTGCTTGGTGCAGAGATGAGTTCGATTCCTGGATATCCTTGTTAACTTTCTGTCTTGTTGATCTGTCTAATGTTGACAGTGGGGTGTTGAAGTCTCCCATTATTATTGTATGGGAGTCTAAGTCTCTTTGTAAGTCTCTAAGGACTTGCTTTATGAATCTGGTTGCTCCTGTATTGGGTGCATATATATTTAGGAGAGTTAGCTCTTCCTGTTGAATTGATCCCTTTACCATTATGTAATGGCCTTCTTTGTCTCTTTTGATCTTTGATGGTTTAAAGTCTGTTTTATCAGAGACTAGGATTTCAACCCCTGCTTTTTTTTGTTCTCCATTTGCTTGTAGATCTTCCTCCATCCCTTTATTTTTGCCTATGTATGTCTCTGCATGTGAGATGGATCTCCTGAATACAGCAGACTGATGGGTCTTGACTCTTGATCCAGTTTGCCAGTCTGTGTCTTTAATTGGAGCATTTAGTCCATTTACATTTAAGGTTAATATTGTTATGTGTGAACTTGATCCTGCCATTATGATATTAACTGGTGATTTTGCTCATTAGATGATGCAGTTTCTTCCTAGCCTCGATGGTCTTTACATTTTGGCATGTTTTTTCAATGGCTGGTACCGGTTGTTCCTTTCCATGATTAGTGCTTCCTTCAGGGTCTCTTGTAAGGCAGGCCTGGTGACAAAATCTCTAAGCATTTGCTTATCTGTAAAGGATTTTATTTCTCCTTCACTTATGAAACTTA
Source organism: Trachypithecus francoisi (assembly GCF_009764315.1). NCBI lineage: Eukaryota > Metazoa > Chordata > Mammalia > Primates > Cercopithecidae > Trachypithecus > Trachypithecus francoisi. Next base: position 41,078,592 of record NW_022681463.1, read on the forward strand.
GTTTGGCTGGATATGAAATTCTGGGTTGAAAATTCTTTTCTTTAAGAACGTTGAATATTGGCCCCCACTCTCTTCTGGCTTGTAGAGTTTCTGCCGAGAGATCTGCTGTTATTCTGATGGCTTCCCTTTGTGGTAACCCGACCTTTCTCTCTGGCTGCCCTTAAGATTTTTTCCTTCATTTCAACTTTGGTGAATCTGGCAATTATGTGTCTTGGAGTTGCTCTTCTGGAGGAGTATCTTTGTGGCGTTCTCTGTATTTCCTGAATTTGAATGTTGGCCTGCCCTACTAGGTTGGGGAAGTTCTCCTGGATGATATCCTGAAGAGTGTTTTCCAACTTGGTTCCATTTTCCCCCTCACTTTCAGGCACCCCAATCAGACGTAGATTTGGTCTTTTTACATAATCCCATACTTCTTGCAGGCTTTGTTCATTTCTTTTTCTTCTTTTTTCTTTTGGTTTCTTTTCTCACTTTATTGCATTCATTTGATCCTCAATCGCTGATACTCTTTCTTCCAGTTGATCGAGTCAGTTACTGAAGCTTGTGCATTTGTCACGTATTTCTCGTGTCATGGTTTTCATCTCTGTCATTTCGTTTATGACCTTCTCTGCATTAATTATTCTAGCTGTCAATTCTTCCACTCTTTTTTCAAGATTTTTAGTTTCTTTGCGCTGGGTACGTAATTCCTCCTTTAGCTCTGAGAAGTTTGATGGACTGAAGCCTTCTCCTCTCAATTTATCAAAGTCATTCTCCGTCCAGCTTTGATCCATTGCTGGCGATGAGCTGCGCTCCTTTGCAGGGGGAGATGCGCTCTTATTTTTTGAATTTCCATCTTTTCTGCCCTGCTTTTTCCCCATCTTTGTGGTTTTATCTGCCTCTGGTCTTTGATGATGGTGACATACTGATGGGGTTTTGGTGTAGGTGTCCTTCCTGTTTGATAGTTTTCCTTCTAACAGTCAGGACCCTCAGCTGTAGGTCTGTTGGAGATTGCCTGAGGTCCACTCCAGACCCTGTTTGCCTGGGTATCAGCAGCGGAGGCTGCAGAAGATAGAATATTGCTGAACAGCGAGTGTACCTGTCTGATTCTTGCTTTGGGAGCTTCCTCTCAGGGGTGTACTCCACCGTGTGAGGTGTGGGGTGTCAGTCTGTCCCTAGTGGGTGATGTCTCCCAGTTAGGCTACTCAGGGGTCAGGGACCCACTTGAGCAGGCAGTCTGTCCCTTCTCAGATCTCAACCTCCATGTTGGGAGATCCACTGCTCTCTTCAAAACTGTCAGACAGAGTCGTTTGTGTCTGCAGAGGTTTCTGCTGCTTTTTTTGTTGTTGTTGTTTAGCTGTGTCCTGTCCCCAGAGTTGGAGTCTACAGAGACAGGCAGGATTCCTTGAGCTGCTGTGAGCTCCACCCAGTTCGAGCTTCCCAGCGGCTTTGTTTACCTACTTAAGCCTCAGCAATGGCGGGCGCCCCTCCCCCAGCCTCACTGCTGCCTTGCAGTTAGATCTGAGACTGCTGTGCTAGACATGAGGGAGTTTCCGTGGGTGTGGGACCCTCCCGGCCAGGTGTGGGATACAATCTCCTGGTGTGCCCGTTTGCTTAAAGCGCAGTATTGGGGTGGGAGTTACTCGATTTTCCAGGTGTTGTGTGTCTCAGTTCCCCTGGCTAGGACAAGGGATTCCCTTCCCCCTTGCACTTCCCAGGTGAGGGGATGCCTCGCCCTGCTTCAGCTCTCGCTGGTTGGGCTGCAGCAGCTGACCAGCACCGATTTTCGGGCACTCCCTAGTGAGATGAACCCAGTACCTCAGTTGAAAATGCAGAAATCACCGGTCTTCTGTGTCGCTTGCGCTGGGAGTTGGAGACTGGAGTTGTTCCTATTCGGCCATCTTGCTCCGCCCCCCTCAACTTCTAATTTATTCTTTTACTCAGTTATATTTTGGGGAGAGAGAGAGAGAGCTCTTTGGAATTTCTCTTACAAATCTCAGATCAATAATGTGATACTTATTGGAATTCATACGCATTTAGAAAAGCTCCTCATGAATTGGATGTATATGCTTCCTGTATCCTTTACCAAATAACAGTTCTTAGAATTTCTTTTTGTACCCCATATTTACTTAAATACAAACCTATATTTATATTTACAAAGTTGAAGCTTAGATGTTAAAATAATTGAATCTGGAAAAAGCCATTTGGGAGGTGGTAAATGGAATTTCAGAGCTAAAGGGGGAATGTAGTCTGCAGATTAAACCTCTTTTCTTGTGGGAGGGTCTAGGTTTTTTGTGAGCAGTTTTTACCAACCAGATATAAAGAAGATATCTAATTCATGGTACTTTGGAAACCCAGAAACAAAGAATTAATTCAAGTACAGATGCCCTGGGTCAAAATGTTAAATTGAGTGTACACTTATTAAGGGCATGCCCTTGAAGAATCCAATATATTTTCCCCTAAATATGACTTTTGGCTAGACTCACTCTGAAAATTAATATTTGTCACTGATAGATGGTCTAGTCCCTCTCGCTCTCACTTTTTCCTTCTTTACTCCACATGTTTGTTCACTGGTGATCAGAAGATTGTAAAAACCTGTAAACATAATCTTAAAATACAGAAAAGAGTGTAAAGAAAAACTGGTTGTGACTTTCATGTGATGGTTTCCAACCTTGGGAAACATACCCTTGCCTATTATGATAGCTTTTTTCTGGATGCACCCACCCTTCGCTATCATTTAGGCAGGCGGGAGGCAGACCCACCTTGCATGGAGGTGTTAGATTGTGGATAACAGGACTCAATGGTCTAGATAAACTTCAGTTGGGAAGAGGTAGGCTGGTATGTATAATATGATGGCAGGTAAAAGACTAAGGAACACTAGTTGAGGGGCTAAGGAGAGCGGTTGAGCCCCTGTGAAGGAACTAATGGAAAATTACGTTTTTCTTTCCTGCATTATAATCACCTCCCATTTGCCTATGGCTTCTTGGTAGTCTTTGGGAGTCTAAGGGAAGGTTACCTACATCCTTGAGAAGAAACAACCCAGAGAAATGGTATCAAATGTGTGCTTTTCTCAGTGAGTCTGCAGTGATGGGGAAACTGTGGAACAAAGGGTGGGCACTGAAACTACTGCTATTTGTGTAAAAAGGAAGAATGACTTCCTAAGTCTGGAGAAAATGGGAAGCAACTGGATAAGATTCATATTTGAAGAATGTGTGACCATTATCATTATCACCATTGTCACTAATGACAATGTTGCCTGAAATTTGTGGAGCATAGTGTATTTTTGAAAGTACTTTGCCCTAGAATCATCTAATTTGCTTTTTAGTTTAAATTTTTACTGTAGATATAGCTGGGAAAACTCTGCTTCATAAGAAATCTGTATAACAATAAAATAAGACACCCCAATTTAAGACACTGGAAATTTCAGAAGCCAAAAATCACATATGATAATAGTGTATAGTTTGTGAGTTTATACTATGGGAAAGAACTATTTTTTACAGTTTTTAATTTATTTTCACATGTATACATACATACATATAAAATACACAGATATATATACACACAGTACACAAATAAACATACAAAAATACGCTAATACAAAATACATTTATTTTCTCATCTCATCCTCCCAACGACCCCATAAGATAGAAACTGTAATTACTTTCATTGAATAGATACTGAAACAGAGACACAAATAGATTAAATAACTTACTTTAAGAGGTAGACTGGGATTTTAATCCAGACCACTGAATTGCAGGAAGGTCTTGCTTCGCCCCTGCCACATAGGACAATGGTTTGCTCATGCCCTCAGTCAGTTTCAGAAATAGTTCCCATGTGTTAAGAATTGGTTGAAAAATACTGAGATAATCTTTAAGTTGTATTGCAAGGGAAAACTATTCCCACTTGTTTTATATGCATCATATTTACAGTCAGTCGGTATTTATATTTGTAAGTGGGGATACATTTAAATGCAATGTCATACACTTTGAAAGTGCAATACATTTTTGTTACTTGGTTAAAATTCATCACAGAAATCATTTTTCTCCCAAGAAACGTCTGAGTACATTAGCTTAAAAGATGATATTGGCAAGTTGATAGCATACATGTTTTAAACAGAATGTTCAACTGTATTTAATGTGTATTTGTGAGAAATAGCTGTGTATTCATGGAGTTTATGAAGAGCTAAGCTTGCTTATCACTTACCTCCCAATAGTGAACTGTTCCTTCTTTGCAAATACTCAGTCACCTAACAGAAGAAAGGGGAAAAAATACTATTTTATAATTAAAGGTTTCTAACATGTAAACACTGTCCCATAAATGAGACAGAATTTACCTTTATTAGGTACAGACCTTATGTTGTAAGTGAGATATTTGACTGAAGAGAGAGAAAAAAATTACATTTTGTTGTACTACTCTGCCTTGATTACATAATGGAAGCCCAAGTCATGATTGAAAAGGTTTTAAATGTTAAGGGACATCATCTTACTCTTTAGGTATTAACAGTAAATACTGTTATAAGCTTTGAACAGCTGAAGGACTGACTTGAAAGGGGGTTGGAAATGCACCAGAAGTTTATGCAGGTTTGATAATTAAAGAAGCAAATGGGAAAACCTGCAGAAAAGGCAAAAAAGAGCAGGAGAAAGAGAAGTTGAGTATGATGCATTACATGAGCAGGCATTAAAATTAAATAAAGTGGAGGTGCCCTGATTTAAATTTATTAAGGAAAACAGAAATAACTGCTGGTTATATTACATAATTGACCATAAAAATATAGATATTAAAAGCTGCTTATCCATTAAGAATTCAATAAATGATATCTGCAACCCAGGTGCATGGGAGTGAGGAGCCCAGAAACAATGGGAAAGGTGAGATACTACTACTTAAGGTGCAGCCCAATGCGACAAGGCAGGAGAACCCATGGATGGTGGGAAGGATTTTGTTAGGTAGTGAGTGTAAGTCCCTATGGAAGAGTATTTCAATCTTCTTTTTGTTAATACTCAGCAGCCAATAAATGGAAAGACAGAACAAGAACTAAATCAGTTTAACAAGGCAATCACCAGGACCCTTGGGAAGCAGGCTTGTTAAGTGAACTGTTCGCAGATGTGGAAACTTATACAGGAGAAGGTGAAGGTGCCTGATGAATGTTCTGGGTTCTAGCATCTTAAAATGTAAAAGCAGTCTTTATCATTGTGTGTACCAGGATCAACTGCAATGTTTGTTACAAATGTTGATTCTCTGTTCTCAAACTAGACTTACTGAAACAGAATTCTCCAACTAGACTTACTGAAACAGAGCCTACATTCATTTATTTAAAAAAAAATTTCTAAGTGATTGTTATGCCCATTAAGTAACAATCATCTTATTAAGGGATGTTTAGATAGAAGAGATCTTACAAAATAGAATTCTGAGTGTGATAGTAAATCTGTTGCAAGAGAGGAATGGAATAGTCAGAGAAGAGAGAATAAGAGACTCTTTATCCTTGGACCTCTAAAATAGATAGGATATTTTTTCCATGAACAGTAACTTAGAACATCTTGAAAAAGATTCATTGCTACCTAACCATAGGAGGTTTCAGGCAAGAAGGCCCAGAACTACAGGTGGGAGAGGTCCTGTCAACACTAGAAGGCACAGAGGTTGGTGATGACTTTGCATCAAGAGGCTGCAAAGATAACGTGATATCTATGCATAGCAATACTTCAGTGACTGCATTCCTTGACTTATATTTTTTTAATGTGAATGAAATTTTAGTAAATTTCTTACATTACTGAGTACTACTCATTTTGCTGAAACAAGTGGGAATGCCTCTTACATTGAGATAAAATATCTGATAGAACTCTAGACATTGAGTATTTTGAAACAAAAATTCTAGGATTGTCTGGGTATGGGGAGAAAGGAGGTACCAGTGACAATTTCAGTTCTTCTGGTTGGTGATTACAATATTTGTGAAGAATAACATCATGAAAAGTAAACAGTAGGGAATGTGGATGGTACTGAATGAAATAAAATGAGTTCCTGGTATGGGTTCAGCATATACTTGGTTAAAACAATGAAAAGTATGTTTGGAAGAAATTTAAGAGACCCCATCTCTTGCTTTTAATCTGAATTCGATGGATAGAAGTAAAATTATGGATAAAACAGCCATACAAGATTGCAAATAGAGGATAAAAATGATAATCAGGAGTTGGATGCAGTGGTGTATGCCTGTAATCCTAGCAACTCAGGAGACTGAGGCAGGAAGATACCTTGAACCTAAGGGATCCAAGCCGTGGTGAACCATGATTGTACTACTGCATTCCAGCCTGCAAGACAGAGTAAGACCTTGTCTCTTGAAAGAGAGAGAGAGAGAGAGAGAGAGAAAGTAAGAAAGAATGAAGGTAAAGAAGAAAGAAAGAAGAGTCAGATCAAGAAGAAATATAGCAGAAACATTTTTTCATAATTTTAGATGGGTATAACGGGGAAATAATATTTCTGGTTTCAGGTATCTGTGTATTAAAGGCACCCAGTATAAGTGATTACCAAAGTAAATGGAACTTTTTTATACACGAATGCAAAATGTTATGATAGGCATAGCCAAGACTTCATTTGAGACTCAACAAATATAATATGGCATTAAAGGAACAATTTGATCAAAGATCTTAAGTCCAATCAAAACAAAGAGGAAATGGTTTTGGAAGATATAAATACATTACTCCTGATATAGATCACAAAACTGCCATGCAGCTCAGCTATGAATAGGGAATTCAGAAAATATAATGAATCTTGTTAACATTCTTCCTTCAAAATAAACAAAATTTTAATTTTTAGCTGATACATTTACTGTTAAGATATTGGGGCCAGGTGCGGTGGCTCATGCCTATCATCCCAGCACTTTGGGAGGCTGAGGTGGGCAGATCACGAGATCAAGAGACTGAGACCATCCTGGCCAACATGATGAAACCCCATCTCTACTAAAAATACAAAAATTAGCTGGGTGTGGTGGCAGGCGCCTGTAGTCCCAGCTACTCAGGAGGCTGAGGTAGGAAAATCACTTGAACCCGAGAGGCAGAGGTTGTAGTGAGCTGAGATCACGCCACTGCACTCCAGCCTGATGACAGAGTGAGACTTTGCCTCAAAAGAAACAAACAAACAAACAAAAAAGATATTGGTGTGTCTTTTCCCAGAATGTTTCTTACACACTTTACATTGTTATTGAATGGTAGATAAGAGTTTTACACTGCATGTTTCATTAATATTACATAACAAGAATTTTTGTATTGTTAGAATTTTTAACAAATGATATTGGATAATCCATAAATGTATTTAATCACATTGTTGTGCATTTATGTTCTTTTGAATTTTTTTCCTACTACACAGCTGTGGTGAAGGGGCTTCATTAAGGGGCTTCATAGAATTCTGGAAAAGAAAGAAGAGTCAGATCGAGAAGAAACATGGCAGGAAAAATTTTTCATAATATTAGATGGGTGTAATAGGGAAATAATATTTCTGGTTTCAGATATCTGTGTATTAAAGGCACCCAGTATAAGTGATTACCAAAGCAAATGGAACTCTTACTTTGGGGTCAAATATTAGAAACACTTTTTAGTTTCTAGAAACAATTTGGACATCATTTTTCAGAAATGTTCCAACAGTCTTACCAGCAGTTTGTGTTCATGTCAGTGTACTTTCTTGTGTACTAAATCTTATAATATTAGTAATAATTATTATTTTACCCGTTTTAAAAGGCAAAATGGTATGTGACTATAGTTTCAATGTGTACCTTTTCATTTGTGTTACGGATGAAATATTTACGTTTATTAACTATTTTATTTATCTACATTCATGTATACGTGTATAAAATAATTTCTTGTACCTATTTAACCATCAAAAACTTTTTTTGTCCTCTTGTCTACTTATATGTACTCATCATGTAGCTAAGTCTCAGTCGATGGTTTGTGACCCAGTTTAGTTCATAGGGTCTTTTGGAACCTCTAGGATATTGACAGGGGAGTAGCACCTAACTTTGGTGTTGTGCTATTGTATATTTCCTAATTTTTAACTATTATGTTGGCCATCACATGACAATTTTAGGTGAAGGCATGAAAGCTATATATTTGCATACGCACAGATGCCTCATCCAACAGTGGGTTCTTGATATATTGTTGAGTTTTCTATGTGGGCCTCCAAAGATGGTATTTTCTTCATTAGAGAAATTTTGCATCCTGAACAATAGAGGAGTCTCCCCTGGATCTGATCTTTGGGGATATTTGTAAGCTCTACTTGGCACCCTAAAGCACTTCTCTCAAACCTCTCATGTCACATTTGTGAACCCTGAAAACAAAACTCCTACATTTAGCAGGAAAAACTTTAAACAAAAGATTCTTACAGGCCAGCAGTGGTAGCCCATGCTTATAATCCAGCATTTTGGGAGGCCAAGGCAGGAGGATTGCTTGAGCTCAGGAGTACAAAAATTTTTTTTAATTAGCTGGACATGGTGACATATCCTGTATTTCCAGATACTTGGGAGGCTGAGGCAAGAGGATCACTTCAGCCCAGGAAGTCAAGGCTGTAGTGAGCCGTGATCTCACCACTGCACTCTAGCCTGGGTGACAGCATGAGACCCTGTCTCTAAAAAAAAAATAAAAAATAAAAAAATAAAAAAATTCTTATAGACATCATCACAGTTAGATAGTTCTTTGAATATCTTTTGTTGTTCTCGTTTTACTTTGATCAGTGCTCAGTAATTTTTCAAATTCACACTCTGATTTGATAAACAGATCTTCGTAATCATTGTGTTTGACTTAACCAACTGCTTCAAAGAACTGAATATTTTTGGATTAGATTTGATACACACTGGGATTTTTTTTTTCTTTTAACAAAGTAAATTTTGTTGGGTATGCAATTGCCTGATTGTTTCTTGTTTGCTACACAGAGAAAACCAATTCTCTGAAACAATGGAGTAGAGAAATAGTTTAATTATCGCAGGGCTAGCCCAGCAAGAGATGGGAGTTTATTCCTCAAATCAGCCTTCCCAGGAACTCAGAGCAAGGGTTTTTATGGATAATTTGGTGGGCAGAGGGCTAGAGAATGGGTAATGCTTATTGACTGGGGACAAAAACATAGGGGTGTGGAAAGCAGTCCTTGTGTGCTGAGCCAGCCTCTGGGTGGGGGCCATGGGACAATTTGAGTTATGAATCAAGGGGCTGGGTAGAGTCAGTTGGTCACCAGAATGCAAAAGATTGAATAATATCTCAAAAGAACAATCTTAAGGTTCTACAATAGTGATGTTATCTATAGAAGCAATTGGGGAAGTCACAAATCTTGTGACCTCTGGCCACATGACTCCCGAGCAGCAAGGAATTACAGAGAAGCAAGCTAGGGAATAATGTCTGGTTACTGTTTACTCTGATATTTTAGCAGAATTCAGGCCCCTCCCATAATCCTAATCTCATGGCCTTTCGTTAGTTTAGTTGCAGTCTCTGAGCAAACAGGGGGTTAGTTTTAAGGAGGGACTATTATCATCCTTGCTTCAAAGTTAAACTATAAACTAAGTTCCTCTCATGGTTAGCTTGGCCTATGCCCAATAATGAGTGAGGACACTCAGGCTGTGAGGCTAGAAGCAAGATGGAGTAAGCCATGCTAGAATTCTGTCACTGTCATAATCTTTACAATGGTGGTTTCAGGTATACGAACAAGGTTCTATCCATTATACATGCTATGAATAACTTTATGCAAAAATACCCAAAGGATGTAATTATAAGAACTTCTTTCTTTCTTATTTCATATGGTGAAAAAGGTTTTTATATATTTTGTATATTAACTCCTCATCTGATGTATGGTTTGCAAGCATATATATTCTCCCATCCCATAGGTTGTCTCTTCAATCTATTGATTGTTTCATATGCTACGCAGAAGTTTTAAATTTGATTAAATCTCATTGGTCTATTTTTGCTTTTGTTGCCTGTCCTTTTGGGGTCATAATAAAAATAATCATTGCTTATAATACTGTCATGGAGATTTCCTATGTTTTATTGTAGGAGTTTTATAGTTTCAAGTTTTATGTTGAAGTCTTTAATCCATTTTCAGTTGATTTTTGTATGTGGTATGAGATAAAAGTTTAATTTCATTCTGCATGTTCATATCCAGTTTTCTCAGCACCATTTATTGAAGACTGTTCTTTCCCCATTGTGTATTCTTGGCACCTTTGTTGAAAATTAATTGACCATGTGTGGGTTTATTTCTAGGTGGTTCTCTCTCCCTCTCTCTCTTTTTCTTTTTTTTTAAAAGACATGGTCTTGCTCTGTCATTCAGGCTGAAGTGCAGTGGCATGATTATGGCTCAATGCAGCCTCAACTTTCCAGGCTCAAGTGATCCTCCTGCCTCACCCTCCAGACTAGCTAGGACTACAGGTGTGTGCTTCATGCCCAACTATTTTTAAAATCTTTTTTTGTAGAGATAGGGTCTAACTGTGTTGACAAGGATGATCTTGAATTTCCAGGCTCAAGCAATCCTCCTAACTTGGCTTCCCAAAGTACTTGGATTACAGTTGTGAGCCACTGAACCTGGCCTCTTTTTTTTTAAGTGTTGGTTAGGAATACATCTTGGTTTCCAAATAATTTCCTTTCCACATTTTTACTATTTATTTCTGTGTTTGTTGGATTATGATTAGAAAACATGACCTCTGCGTTTTAAATTTGTTAAAGTTTTCTTTGTGAATAAATTCATATTGATTTTAATAAATATTCCATATGTATACAAAACTTTTGCATTATTTGTTCCAGAGATGTGAATACGTATGTTTATTAAAATTTTTTTCTTAATTGTATTAGTTTTGTATTTTAAACTCCTCCATACCCTTTTTTTTAGCTTACTAAAATTGTTTAATTCTGAATAAAGCATATTGAAGACTGCACTTTTATCTGGTTCTCCTGGAATATCTTGAATATTTGCATTTTCCAGTTAGCTTCTATTAGTATGTTCCGTACAGGTTTATTGCTATTATGTTGTCTTCAAAATGTTGCCTTTTTTATTACAAGTATTTTTCTGAGTACTTTATTTTTTATTTTTATTTTTGAGACAGGGTCTTGGTCTGTCATCCAGGCTAGAGTGCAGTGGCATAATCTCAGTTCACTGCAGCCTCAACCTCCCAAGCTCAAGAAATCCTTCCACCTCAGCCTCCCTAGTAGCTGGGACTATAGGCGCATACCACCATGGCCAGCTAATTTTGTTTCTTTTTTGTAGAGACAAAGTCTCACAATGTTGCTCAGACTGGTCTCAAACTCGTGGACTCAAGGAATCCTCCTGCCTTGGCCTCCCAAAATGTTGAGGATTACAGGCATGTACCACTGTGCCTGACCTGAATATCTTATTTTGTTTTAAGCTCTTGCATCACATATTTCTGGATGGTTCATTATCCTCTATTCCAATTTTGTGTGTTAATTGTAAGGTTCATTGCTAAACACTGTTTTAGGTCTTCTTTATTTTCCTCTATTGCGAAGGCTTGGTTTTGCTTCATTTATGTTAGGTTAAGAACTTACACAAGTATTTCCTTAAGATCTTTTATGTGGGTCACACCCTCTCAGACTTCTACATTCTCAAATACCTACTTATACCCTGACAGATGAATGGCATCTTGGCTGTCTACAGGATTGCTGAATTAAATTCTTTTTTCTTAGCAGTGATTCCAATATTTCTAGATTTTAGTGTAACAAGTGATACAGTAAGCGTCAATATGAACTTTACTTCTTTGAAGTTAACTTCTCTCTAAATACTTGTAGATTTTTCTCTTGACTCTTTAACTTCACAGATTTTACCATACTGTGTTGATTATGTTTCTTTTAACATTGATCAGGACTGAGAAACCAATAAACTCAATCTGTTTTCAGTGTAGTCATTTTATCCTTCTTTTGTTTATTTACTGCCTGTTTGTCATTACTTTATTTTTTTTTCTAGCACTGTAGTAGCCACATTTCAGGATTCTTGGACTTATCCTTCAAGACTTTTTAATTTTCTAAGATAATTCCATCATTTTACATTTTTAGATATGTCTTTCATTATTTTCCTTTTGGCTCTATACTTGGCTCAATGGTGGACATATTTAATGTACTAAACTGTGTAGTGGAGAAGTCATGTTTTTTTGTTATGCAACAGAAAGCACTTAGTATTATAATTTGTTCATCTTGCTGTCTTTCTCCTTGTAGTAGCAGAATTCTAAGATGGTCCCTGTGACAGTTGATCTTGGATGTCAACTTGACTGGATTAAGTGATACCCAGATAGCTGATTGTCAGTGTTTTCTTAGACAAGGAGTTGATTCCTTTTCTGATAAGAAAGAAACCCAGTTAATTTGTCATTTGGTTAGAAAAATTGAGCTGCCCTAGGTGTGTCTGTGAGGGTATTTATGAAAAAGACGGGCATTTGAGTTAGCGGACTGAGTGGGGAAGATTCTCCCTCGATGTTAATGAGCACCATCCAGTCAGCTGAGGGCCCAAGAAGGAACAAAAAAGCAGAGTGAGAGTGAATTGGGGTTCCCTCTTCTTGAGCCAGGACACCCTTCTTCTCTTGCCCTTAAGATGTCAAAGTTCCAGGTTCTCTGGCCATTGTATTCCAGGATTCCCACCAGTAGCCTCCCAGGCTGTTGGAACTTTGACCTCAGACCGAAGGTCGTGCCATCAGTTTCCCTGGTTTTAAGGCCTTTGGCCTTGGACTGAGCTGTACTACCAGATTTCCTGCTTCTTCAGCTTGCAGAGGACCTATGGTGGGACTCCTCAGCTTCTATCATCATGTGAGCCAATTCCCCTTCTCATTTCTCTCTCTCTCTATCTCGTTAGAATGTGTTCCCATTCTAAGTATAAGAAAACTGAAGCTCAAAGATATAGGAACTGTGCTGAAACTCACAGAGAGAGAGAGAGAAAGCTATATGTGTATGTGTATATATATGTATGTGTGTGTGTGTGTATGTGTGTATATATATATATATATAATCTCCTATTGGTTCTGTCTCTCTGGAGAATCCTGACTAAAACAGTCTCTAAAATTTTCTACCCTTGGTGTATATACCCAGGACAATCCCCTTACCTTTGTGGGCATGCAGCCTGTGAATATAGTGGCATAGTTACACCCTTGATTAGATTATGGTCTATGAGAAGTGTGATGAGAAAGTGACTTCCAAGATTATGTTACGTTATTCTTCTGCTGGCCTTACAGAAGTAAACTGCCAGGTTATGAGAGGGCTATGTAGCTAGGGTTTGAGGTTATTATATAGGAGCTGAGAGTGACTCCCAGCCAACAACCAACAAGAAAATAAGTGAAACAACTTCAAGGAACGAAATTGTGACAACCACCTGAACAAGCTAGGTAGAGGACCCTGAACTTCAAATGAGATTACATTCTTGGCTGACACTCTGAAATCAGTCTGGTGAGACACTCACCAGCTACTCAGGGAAAGAGTAACTCTCCAAGAGATGGCTTACAGCTTATATAGCATCTTCCTCAGAGAACAATAAAGTTTAGAGGTGTTGAGAAGACAAAGGCAAAGAGCCTTGAGTCTCCAGGGCCAGCAAATTGTGGGAAGGCAAATATATGGGAAACTAATGATAGAAAAGGTTAGTTATTAAAGTTTGTTGTATAGATTTTGTCAGTGCTGTGTCTAGGCTGGTAAGGGTCTAAAGTCTGATAATTGTATTTGTCCTTCCTTTCGGAGATGAGAGGAGAAATGTACTTGTAAATTTATACCCTGTTTTAAGGCAAATAGGGAGAGGAGAGGGAGCTTTTCTTGTATGTGCTGCTTCTCAATTGTGTCCAGCTCAAATGAATCCTTATGCCAAAGTGGCAAAGTGGCACATTTTGGGGTAGCATATTGTTACTTCATTCTAAGATGGGAATCTTAGTTTTCAGAAAAGATACTGCTGTTATTTAAAAAAAAAAAAGTAACATAATATATGTATGTTTACATGTGTATACGTTAGTTAAAGAGCATGAATTTTTTACTCAGACTGCCCAAATTTCTCCACCTATCGAGTATGTGACCTTGGTAAATTACATAATCATTTAGTGCCTTGGCTTACATATTCATGCAATAAAGAAAATAGGATCTACTTTACAGATTATCATGAGGATTAAATGAGTTAACATATGTAAAGTACTTAGAACAAGAACTAGCACATGTACAAGTTCAGCAAATATTGTCATTAATTGAAAACATACACTAAGATATTATAAAAAAAAGATGTATTTAGTCCGGTTAATTATATCTCATTTGTTATATACAAAACATTGTTCTTAATGACAGAATATTAAGTTTTATGGGAGAGTGGTTTATTGAATATGTTGTGATTATCACTATTTATTTCTTCATAATGTGACTGATAACAAGTATTTGTAATAAAAGAAGTGTCAGTTTTCCATTTCCTTGGTGTTTCCTTGTGCTTTCATTATCAGTGTTACTTCAATCCGTGATATGTTTGCAAGTTGTCCTTTCTGGTTGTTAAAAGGTTATTATGGATAACTCTACTGAGCACTTCTATTCAAAGCACATACTAGATGCTTCAATTGCTATGTCATTTAATTCTATTGGTAGTTTTGATAGTTGTTTGGGGAAGGTTGTAAAGCAAGTTTACTATGCACTGATTACTGCTTCAGCCCACTGCATCTTGGACTGCAATTTCTGCTACTTACCTGAAACTAGTGAGACAGAAGACTGGCCCACACAACAAATTACGTGAAGCTGGTTAATTACTTAGAGATAGGCAGAAAGGGACAGTAGAAACCTAGGAATCAGGGCAAGTGGGCACCCCAAGGCTCAAAAGACCTGCCCAGGATTAAATGGAATTCCATCTGTGTGAGTCCTACTTGCACAGCAGCTGAGGAACCCAGTAAAGCAGCCCACTCTGGGTTTTATACCTGAAAGACATCATGGCTTGCTGGACTTAAAGCATTGAAGGGCATCATGTTTCTGAGAATGACTGGATCAGAGTCCAAGATGTCCTGGCCAGTCCCTCCTTATATATCAGTATGTAGCATTCCCTGCACATTTTGTAGTTATTTTTGAGAACTACAAGCAAGAGGAAGTGAAAATAAGTTGCTCCAAGACCACCTGGAGAACTGTCCTGCATAGCTATGCTTATAGACAAACAGAGAGCCAAATCATGAATGAACTTCCATTCACAATTGCTTCAAAGAGAATAAAATACCTAGGAATCCAACTTACAAGGGATGTAAAGGACCTCTTCAAGGAGAACTACAAATCACTACTCAACGAAATAAAAGAGGACACAAACGGAAGAACATTCCATGTTCATGGATAGGAAGAATCAATATCATGAAAATGGCCATATTGCCCAAGGTAATTTATAGATTCAGTGCCATCCCCATCAAGCTATGAATGACTTTCTTCACAGAATTGGAAAAAACTACTTTAAAGTTCATATGGAACCAAAAAAGAGCCTGTATTGCCAAGATAATCCTAAGCCAAAAGAACAAAGCTGGAGGCATCATGCTACCTGACTTCAAACTATACTACAAGGCTACAGTAACTAAAACAGCATGGTACTGCTGCCAAAACAGAGATATAGACCAATGGAACAGAACAGAGCCCTCAGAAATAATACCATGCATCTACAACCATCTGATCTTTGAAAAACTTGACAAAAACAAGAAATGGGGAAAGGATTCCCTATTTAATAAATGGTGCTGGGAAAACTGGCTAGCCGTGTGTAGAAAGCTGAAACTGGATCTCTTCCTTACACCTTATACAAAAATTAATTCAAGATGGATTAAAGGATTAAAGACTTAAATGTTAGACCTAAAACCGTAAAAACCCTAGAAGAAAAGCTAGGTAATACCATTCAGGACATAGGCATGGGCAAGGACTTCATGTCTAAAACACCAAAAGCAATGGTTTAAACTGCCTCTGAAATATTCAAATAGATAGGTAACATGGACAGCTGAGAATATGGAAATATGAGTGTGGAGCTCAATTTGGGATTTAACAGCATATAGATATAATTGAAGACATGGGGATAAACTGGAGAGAGTATGAATTGAGAAGAGAGAAGAAAGTAGGGTAAGAACTCTGATTAGGTAGAGGAAGATGTACCAGGAAAGAGAAAGGACATTAAAAATGGAGAATATTCTAAGAAGAAACAATATGGTTAGTAGTATCAATATTCTAAGCAGCCAATAAAAGAAGATAATTTGAAAGTTTCTACTGGATTTAATAACATTAAGTCACTCATGGTTTTAGTAGGAATTTAGTAGAATTGAGGGTAGCTAATGCCAGATGACAGTAGGCTCACACATGAGTTGAACATGAGGAAATGAAGGGAATTAAAGTAGAAATTTGACTAAGAAGCCTATCTAGAAGTTCTAGGAAAGACTTTTCTCCAAAAGGACTTACTGGTTCATCAGAGGACTATATTAAGCAGCTCTTATCAATGTTCTCTACCTACCTGGTCATGGATGGTCAGGGCCTGTTAGCACGATCACTAGATAGAAAGGGGGGATTAGTGGAGGCTTTAAATTATGTTTTATTTTTTATAAATTGCAAGAGTTGAAACATATGTCAGTGCTGATAAGGAGAAATAAGCAGAGAGGAAAATATGGTTCGCTGAGTCTTCAAGATCACACAGCCATTTACTGATAAAGCTGGGATTAGCAGTTCTAACACAGGGATTCTGGTTATTTTACCTTACTCTCCTAGGATTAAATTATGAACTTGGGTTTAACAGAGGAAAAATATAAATCTATAGCATCTGATAGTCTTTTGTACATATTATGGAAGAGGGAGACACTACCATCATAGCTGCCAGATTAATATTGCAGGTGGTAAAGTTATTATGAAGTTACATGGGTATTTTTGTTTGTCAGTTTGTTTAAAGGGTGAAACCACAAGCATATTGGATTAGTGCTCTGGGAGGAGAGAAGAACAAAGCTGGTGACATGCATGGAGCACCTGCATTAGTCT
The DNA here is from genome assembly GCF_009764315.1 of Trachypithecus francoisi. Classification (NCBI taxonomy): domain Eukaryota; kingdom Metazoa; phylum Chordata; class Mammalia; order Primates; family Cercopithecidae; genus Trachypithecus; species Trachypithecus francoisi. The sequence goes on from NW_022681463.1 coordinate 41,095,502, forward strand.
GATGGAGATTTTGGCAGAAGATCTAACCTCAAACTATGTTTGTTGTTATTGTTATTTTTTATGTTGTCATCAACTTTTTATGTTGAGTTTTAGGATTTGAAATACCAGAGGCAAGCTAGGCCTACTTCTAATCCCCTCCTTTCTAGCTACTGATATTCTAAAGAGGGATAATTGCTCATCTTGATGGGCAGAGGTCCAGAATATTCTCTGAATCACATTTTCTCCATGAGTAAAGGTTCCTGTGTTAGACATATTAACAATCTCTTCTCTACAGCCTTTTCTCCAAAAGGACTTACTGATTCGTCAGAGGACTATATTAAGCAGCTCTTATTAATGTCCTCTACCTACCTGGTCATTGATGGTCAGGGCTTGTCAGCAGTTATCAATAAATGAATAAATTAATTCCATTTGGCCACTGGCTCTTTGTGTAATCATTCTATAAGATCCCATGGACAGGAATGAAAAGAGGCATAGATTTAGAGGGAAGAATTTGAACTTTCTCCAGTCCCTGGCAGTAACGTTTGTGGTCCCTCAATTGATTCTACTGATAGACATGATGAACTCTTTTAATATATTTATGCAAAATGTCACCTTTAACAGTTCACCATCAATTGGAGATTGCTTCCAAACATGGCTGCAATTTCCTACCCTTATCTATATCTATGCCCTTTTGCCATGTGATCTTACAGCTCCTCCAATCATGAGGTGGAGTCTATTTTTTCACCCTTAAATCAGGCTTACCCAATAGAATTCAGTGCCAGTGGTGGTGTGGCAGTTTCATGTCCGGGCCTCAGGAGGCCTTAAGTGCTTTTGCTTGATTTCTTATGCCCAGGCTAGTCTGCTGGAGGATGAGAGGCTAATCACCAGAGCCACGTAAGCTTAGTTGCCCCAGCTGAGGTCTTAGACATGGAGATACCCCAGCCAAGATTACCGACATGATTTGCATTTGTGTCCCTGCCCATATCTCGTCTAGAATTGTAGTCCCCTGTGTTGGAGGAGGGGTCTGGTGGGAGGTGAGTGGATCATGGGGGCAGATTTTCCCCTTGCTTTTCTCGTGACAGTGAGTGAGTTATCATGAGACCTGATTGTTTAAAAGTGTGTGGCCACATTCCCCTCCTCTTTTTCTTCCTCCTGCTCCAGCCATGTAGGATGTGCCTGTTTCTCCTTTGCCTTCCGCCATGATTGTAAGTTTCCTGAGGCCTCTCCAGCCGTGCTTCCTCTAGAGTCTGCAAAACCATAAGCCAATTAAATCTCTTTTCTTTATAAATTACCCAGTGTCAGGTAGTTCTTTATACAATGCAGAAATGGACTAATACAATCAGCAAAGCTATCAGCCTAACTTACAGCTGATGACAACACGTAAAGGTGCTCTGCCATGACCAGATGAACGGCTCAACTGAGCACAGCCAACATTGCCAACACTTGGGAGCTGAATCTTTTTTTTTTTTTTAGTGACTGTATACTGGTATGATTTGTTAGCCAGTCACAGCTGGCCGATACACCATTCTGTCGTATTTCTGTATGTTAATGATGTCTGTCATCACCCAAGTGATGTTATCGCTGCGGACAATGAGTAGTTACTAAGTGACTATACACTCACCAGGCTGAGCTATGCACACTAAAACACAATTTACCCACAGACATGTTTAAGAACTCAAATTTAGCTGACATCTCCAAGGTTCTGATTTAAATATGCAACTACACTGATTTGAAATCCTATTATTTATCACTAGTTGTTTGTATGCAATATGTTTCTAGGCACAATACTGATTGCCTGTATTATAAACCACAGGGTGTGACCTACAGGAAATAGCACATTTTTCTTATTTTACACTATAATTAGTATGTTTAAATCACAGAGTGAATCCAGAATATCAATCTGCTTAGTGTGTCTACATTTAATTCACTAACAACATAAAATATATGTGCATTTGGCAGTTGAAATGAAAAATAATGAGGCACTTAGAGAAATTAGATCACTACATTATAATATAATAAGATTTTAATGATACAAGTAGCATATACCCCTCATACATTTTGGTATGTGAGAAGCTATACCATTATCAACAGTGTGGATTTTTTCCTTTTGGTTGCCAGAAAGTATGCATGTGATTTATGATCGGATGTAATAATGTTGTTCTATTGGAATAAAAGCTATTATGACACACATCACTTTTATTAATTCTATTCTATTGGATAATTGGAGACCTCCCCTCTTTTTTAAAATGACAGACTAGAGACCTCAGCTCATTTTACAGTTTTTAATTTCTTGCTTGTCTTTGACTAAATCTTTTTCATAAATTTCAATTCAACAAAACATAAATGCAGCACCAAATTAAAGCTTGATGAATTGGTTAGAATTAGCCCAGAAGTCAAAGAAACTGGTTTAGTTGTTGTTGTTTAAATATTTCTTCTCAATTGATTTGAAGTTTAGTTGATGAGAGCCATGTCTGAGTCACTCATATCACTGCCAACATTGAGTATGTATGGGTTTGCTGCTAAGATGTCAGAGCAAATAGAAGTAGCTTATGAGTAGTGGGCAAAGTTAAAATCACATCTGCTGAGAGTTTCAAGATCCCTTGGCATGCAGTCTCCAGCAGATACCTGGCAGAATTGTTAAATGCCACACAGGAGTGGCTTTTGGTTATGGCATACAGCACTGTCATCTCTTTTTCCAGAATGACAGTGACACATACTCATTTCAGTAAATTGACTTTGCCAAGTGATACATGCATTGGAAAAATGGAAAAAGCCCAGAAAACAGAAAAAAAAAAAAAAGGTCAAGGTAGCATATGGACATGGAGAGATTTGCATGGCATTTCATAATGTATCAAGAAAAGATTAACAGCACTGTATTTTTCTCCATTAAAAACAAATTCCAGGTGGGTGTGGTGGTAAAGCCTGCAATCCCAGCACTTTGGGAAGCTGAGGTGGGAGGATGGCTTGAGCCCACAGGTTCAAATTCATCCTGGGCAACATAGTGAGACCCTGTCTCTACAAAAAGTTTAAAAGATTAGCTAGGCATCATGGCACATGCCTGTAGCTCCAGCTACTTGGGAGGCTGAGATGGGAGAATTGTTGGAGCTTGGGAGTTAGAGGCTGCAGTGATTTGTGATCCCATCACTGCACTCCAGGCTGAGTGACACAGTGAGACCCTGTGTCAAAAAAAAAATTCAATATGAGTACTATCTTGGCACAGCTGGATAGAATTATCTACCTAAACACATACTCAGCCAAAACTAATAGTTAGCTTTGCTGAGGTCAGATGATTTCGTTGTTCTTTTCAGGAGTTTTTTTGTTTAGTTGCATTTACTACTTTACATTGACAACTTAGTGCCATTTTTCCTGAGCTCTTTTAAAACAAGTTTTTAAGTTGAAAACCACAAACTAATAGAAAATCAACTACCCAACAAAACTGACAAACTGACAATAACATCATCTTATGAAATCAATTGAATCATCTTTCCTCCTGCTGTGGTCTGGATATCTGCATCCCTCCAAAATAATATGCTAAAATGCTAACCCCCAAGATGATGGTTAGGAGGTGGGACATCTGGGAGGTGATTCCTCATGCCTAGGTTAATGCCTTTATAAAATAGACACAGGAAGCCCATTAATCAAGAGGACAATACAATAAAAAGGTAATATCTATGAGAAAGTGAGCCCTTGCCAGACACCTAATCCACTGGTAACTTGATCTTGAACTTCCCAGCCTCTGGAACTGTGAGAAATTAATTCCTATTTTTTATAAGATACCCAGATGAAGGTAGTTTGTTATAAGAGTCTGAACCAACTAAGACACCTTCCTTACTTAACCACATGTCTTATAAGGTCTAATACAAATAGGAGACATAGGAAGTTCTGTCTTGAATGGAAATGATCTGACTTACACAATTTAGTGTTAGAGGGAAAAGAATGAGTTTCCTAGCTTCTTATTTGAGGTGTAGGAGGTAGAACACAAGGATGGAGGTAAAGGTCCAGGATGGGTCAGGCTTTGGAAGGAGTTTAGTTCTAAAACTTTTAGGTACAGGTGGGCATCTGAGACTAACTGTGCTATCCAGTCACAGAACACACAGAGGAAACTAAAATAAGATCCTGTACTTCAGTCAGACCAGAATTCTTAAGGTCCCAAACTACAGTTACCAAAGAATGATGCAAGGCAATGGGTAAACCAGGTAGGCAGGTGAGACACATGAGAAGAAACTGTGTCGGAAGCTTCTGAAGAAAGACTTCAGATATTGAGAAAACTATAGGTCATTATATGCTGAGCAGAGTGATTCAGAAACATTTAACAAGTTGGACCACAGCAGCCGCTTCCTTCTTCAACCAGGAGGAAGCTGCTAATATATTTCCCACTAAATATATTAGTGAGCCAAGCTCCAGTTCAAATATACAAAGCCCCAGGGTTGAATGGCAGTAAATTATTCCAAGAATATATAATAGAAATACAACTCATAGGCAATACCTTTTATTCTTCATGCTACTCTCTTGCACAGCATCGCAATTTGATCTTACAATCACTCTGCATCATGTGCAATCCAATTGAACCCAATTTACTGATATAAAAAGAGAATCAGTGTTAGTGACTTGTCCATAGTGCCCCAAGTAGGAAGGGGCAGAATTGAACTAGAATTTAGGGCTTGTAACAGCTGGCTGAGCCTTTTCCCCTCTATTCCAGGCCTCAGCACACTTATCTGTAAAGGGCCATTGTTATGGGATGAATTATGCCTCAACCCCTGCTAATTCATATGTTGAATTCCTAACCTCTACTATTTCAGGATGTGGCCTTATTTAGAGATAGAGTCTTTACAGAAGTAAGTTAAAATGAGGTCATTAGGAAGAGTCCTCATTCTATATGACTCGTGTCCTCCTAAGAAGAAGAAAATGTGGACTCAAGCAGAGAGGGGAGACAATGTGAAGATACAGGGAGAAGTTGGCCATCTACAAGCCAAGGAGAGAGGCCTGGAACACATCCTTCTCTTCCAGCCCTCAGGAGGAATCAACCCTGGCAACACCTTGATCTCAGACTTCTAGGCTCCAGAACTGTGAGACAACAAATTTCTGTTGTTTAAGCCACCCAGTCTGTGGTGCTTTGTTGTAGTAGACATAGCAAACGAATAAGGCCATAAAGTAAACATCTTTGGCTTTATGGACCATAAGGTCTTTGTCAAAATTACTCAACTTTGCTGTTACAGCTCAAAAGCGGCCATAAACAATATGCAAATGACAGGGTAGAGATATGTTCCAATAAAACTTTATTTACAAAACAACCAGTGTAGGCTGCAGTTTGTCACTGCTGTTCTGCACTTTGTTGCCCTGAAAATGGATGCTTAGAAGGTTTTGAATGGCCAAGTGTAGGCCCAGAGGCACATGATGAATGAATTTGGCTGGAAATCCACAAAACTGAAAACAACAATGGCAACAATGATCTTCAGATTGTTCTCAGTCCCCCTTGGGAATTACTTTCTACCTGGTTTGTAGAGACTGCCAAACTTTATATGCAGGCACATTATTGTGGGTTAAAGATGGCTACTTTATTTTATTTTTTTTGGCTACTCTTCCCATCCAACAGGTGGAATCTATTTACTTCCCCTTAAATTGGGGGTGGACTTGTGATTTGTTTTGACCACTATGAATGCCACAGAAGTAAAGCTACACCAGTACCAGGCCTAAGCCTTAAGAGACCTGGAACTTCTTCATTCACTCTCTTGGAGCTCTTATAAAGAGATCTAGCTACCCTTCTGGAAAGACTGCATAGAAACAGGGAGAGAGAGATGTCCAACAGGTCCCTACATATTCCAGCCATCCCCGCTGAGGCATCAGACTGTTCTTGCAGTCTCAGCTGAGCTTCCACTGAATAGAGCCTCTTCTTTTTTCCTGCTTCCACTCTACCAGGAAAATGTAACCTCTTGAGTGCCCCAGCTGATGCCACATGGGAACAATCCATTCCTACCCAGCCTGTCTAAGTTGCAGAACCATGTGCAAAATCGTGATTGTTGTTTCAAGGCACTAAATGTGGATAGTTTGTTATACAGTGATAGGTATCTGACATAGATAGCATGCTGCCCTCCAGTTGCCCAGGATATCTACTCTTAGCCCATCATAAGCTTCCCTGATCAAGTAGCATTTAGTGTTCCTAATGCCTTATATCCAAGCGTTCTTGGACTTACCATCAAGACTCACATACCACGAGGAAATTTCAGACATTATAGTAACTGGCTGGGGTGGGAACAAAGAGGACTGTGGGGTAAAGACCTGTAATATTAGACCTTACATCCTTGACCTAAATGCCCTACTGAGGTTACAAGACATTTTGGGTGGAAATGTGGTAAGGAGAAATATTCTTAACCTAAAGCACAGTATCAAATTATCCTTACCATCATCTTACTTTTAGGCACTACAAAGACATAGCATGAGCATGAAGTTATCCAGTTTATTCTCACTCCAGTTGAGTCATTGGCTCTTTGGCCTTCTGCAGAGGACACCCTCATATGTCATTTTTTGTAGCTTTTCCTATTTTATCTGTCTAAACTGTGTTCTAAAGTAAGTTTTGTAGCTGAACATCACCTATGATCCTTAAGATGCAGAGTTAGATTATATGCCTCTCATTTAAGGAAGAAAATGGCTGGCCTTTTATCAAATAGGAGAAACTATGGACTTGAATAATTGATTCAATCACTGAATCATTTTCTAGAATGACTTGAATTATTTTTCAGAACTAATGTTTTTGTATGGCTATACCAGAGACTATAATCAGAGTGACCACTTGGGTAAGACCATTCATTCCTTACCATTGACAGATGAAATTTACTAATGAACTGCTATCCCTTGTCATCTCCTCCTCAGAAACCACTGATAGAAACTCCCCTAGAAACACATGAAGTCTCAAATTTTTCTTGCCATAAAACTATATATATGTATTACATATTCATATGTACTCCTTCAAAATTACTTTTTTACTAAATTATATGTATTTCAGTTACTTCTAATTTATAAAAGGTATGTGTGTAAAAGAAATATATATACATGTATATAATATACATATTGCAAATAAGAGTAATTTTGGAAAAAAGAAAGATGGAAATAAAACTGAGAAGTTAGGATGAGCTTCTGGGACCCTGACGTTGGCAGACTCTGAGGAGCTTACTGTCTAGATGATTCATCCCTTGCACAAAGTAAATTTCTTCCAAATTCCTGACTCTTTTTCACCCGTGCTCATAGGACTACCTAAAATTTTACCAATTAGAGATTCATTAGGGTTACTTATTATCTGCTAGCTAAAATGTATAGAAATATCAAAGTGTTAATGGGGTATGAGTTCTTCACACATTTGCAAATTGGCACAACAAAATAATACTTAGAATTTGGCTTGCAATTTAACTGACATCATGCATTCCTATGGTTTATATTTTAAATTTTATTATTCATTATCACTATGTAATTTAAGCAAAGGACTATTACAATTTCTTACCAGAGGAATATCAGACACAGGGTTTAATTGTCTTTTTTCTAACTTCAACCCAAGAGTCATCCCACAAATAGATTCTGAAATGTGGTTTTAGGAAAATGAAGTAAATGGTTTCTGGGAGTGAGTATGGAGAAGAGGATAGGGAATACAGAAGGAGAAGTGAAGAACAGCAAGGCCCTGGGCTTGTGGTTGTCAGTGGAGAGGGGTGCCATGCGCCAAGAGAACAGTATAAAAAGTGAAGTGAGAAAACAATTTCAAAACTCTTTTAAATAATCCCTACCATTAGCAATGAGGGAGAAAAGCTCTGTTTTGTCATCCTTCTCCTATCCTCTCTGAATGACTGGATCTGCTCTCAGGACATAGGTCTTCGGCCACATTTCAACTATATTAATAGTTGGGTATATTTAGTGTGGTATCTTAGCAACATGATAGCTATGTATGCAGTTGTATTTTTTTAAAGCGGTCTCTTGAAACAACTGCTCTTTAGATTTTCAGAATAAAGTCAATTTTTAAATTCAGAATTCCCTATGTATGTTTCAACGTTGCTTTCTTGATGTTATGTCTCTAAAGAGAGTGGACCACATCTTAAAAAGGGACTCGCTTTAGAAAGAGTATCTTGTGTCCATCAGTTCAATAAACTGGGGACAGACTGAGGCAATTACATCATAAACTCTTATTTTAAAAATGAATTAAAAAGCAACTTTTTTGACAGGTGGCTTTGCAATTCACAGATTTCCTGATACTGCTCTCTAAATCTAAAGCATCCTCATTTTACATGCTCATTAGCATCTATAAATACAAATACTAGAGCGTATTTTCAGTAAACTGAGGGAAGATAGTTATAAGCATACCTTGGAGATACTGTGGATTCAGTTTCTGATCACCATAATAAAACAAGTCACATAAATTTTCGGTTTCCTAGTGCATGTAAAACTTATGTTTATACTGTAGTCTTAAGTATGCAATAGCATTATGTCTATAAAAACAATGTACCTACTTGAGTTACAAAATACTTTAAAATGTTAGTGATCATCTGAGCCTTCAGTGAGTCTTAATTTGTTTGCTAGTGGAAGGTCTTATCTCTATGCTGATGGATGCTGACTGATCAGGGTGGTGGTTGCTGAAAGTCGGAATGGCTGTGGCAAATTCTCAGAATAAGACAATGAAGTTTGTCACATCGATTGATCTTCGTTTTACGAACAATTTCTTGATAACATGTGATGCTGTTTGATAGCATTTTACCCACAGTAGAACTTCTTTCAAAATTGGAGTCAGTCCTCTCAAATCCTGCCACTGATTTTTCATCTAGGTTTATGGAATATTTTAGATAAGTTCTCATTTCAACAATGTTTGCAGCATCTTCACCAGGAGTACATTCCATCTCAAGAAACCACTATTTTTGCTTATTCATTAGAAGAAACTCCTTATTCCTTCAAGTTTTATCATGGTATTGTTAACAATTCAGTCACATCTTCAGGCTCTACTTCTGATTCTAGTTCTCTTGCTATTTCAATATCTCCAGTTACTTCCTCCACTGAAGTATTGAGCCCCTTGGACTCATCCATGAGAATTGGAGTTAACTTCTTCCAAGCTCCTATTAAAGTTGATATTTTGACTTCCTCTGATGAACCATGAATGTTCTTAATGGCAGCTAGAATGGTGAATCCTTTCCAAAGGTTTTTCAATTTATTTTGCCCAGATCTGTCAAAGGAATAATTTTCCATGGCAGCAATCACCTTACAAAATATATTTCTTAAATAATACATTTGAAAGTTGAAATGACTCCTTGATCCATGGGAAGCAGAGTGGACGTTCTGTTAGCAGACATGAAGACAATATTGACACCTTGTGCATCTCCAGCAGAGCTCTTGGGTGGCTAGAAGTCATTTTCTGAGTAGTAGGTCTCAACAATAGGCTTAGAATATTCATTTAACCTTGCTGTAAAAGGAAGTGCAGTCATCTAGGCTTTGTTTTTCTATTTCTAGAGCACAGGCAGGGTAGATTTAGTGTAATTTTTTATTATTATTATAATTTAAGTTCTAGGGTACATGTGCACAACGTGCAGGTTTGTTACATATGTATACATGTGCCATGTTGGTGTGCTGCATCCATTAACTCATCATTTACATTAGGTATATCTCCTAATGCTATCCCTCCTCCCTTCCCCCTCCCCACAATATGCCCCAGTATGTGATGTTCCCCTTCCTGTGTCCAAGTGATCTCATTGTTCAATTCCCACCTATGAGTGAGAACATGTGGTGTTTGGTTTTCTGTTCTTGCGATAGTTTGCTGAGAATGATGGTTTCCAGCTGCATCCATGTCCCTACAAAGGACACAAACTCATCCTTTTTTATGGCTGCATAGTATTCCACGGTGTATATGTGCCACATTTTCTTAATCCAGTCTGTCACTGATGGACATTTGGGTTGATTCCAAGTCTTTGCTATTGTGAATAGTGCCGCAATAAACATACGTGTGCATTTATAATCCTTTGGGTATATACCCAGAAATGGGATGGCTGGGTCAAATGGTATTTCTAGTTCTAGATCCTTGAGGAATCGCCATACTGTTTTCCACAATGGTTGAACTAGTTTACAGTCCCACCAACAGTGGAAAAGTGTTCCTATTTCTCCACACTCTCTCCAGCACCTGTTGTTTCCTGATTTTTTAATGATTGCCATTCTAACTAGTGTGAGATGGTATCTCATTGTGGTTTTGATTTGCATTTCTCTGATGGTGAGTGACGATTAACATTTTTTCACGTGTCTGTTGGCTGTATGCATGTCTTCTTTTGAGAAGTGTCTGTTCATATCCTTTGCCCACGTTTTGATGGGGTTGTTTGTTTTTTTCTTGTAAATTTGTTTGAGTTCTTTGTAGGTTCTGGATATTAGCCCTTTGTCAGATGAGTAGATTGCAAAAATTTTCTCCCATTCTGTAGGTTGCCTGTTCACTCTGATGGTAGTTTCTTTTGGTGTGCAGAAGCTCTTTAGTTTAATTAGATCCCATTTGTCAATTTTGGCTTTTGTTGCTGTTGCTTTTGGTGTTTTAGACATGAAGTCCTTGCCCATGCCTATGTCCTGAGTGGTATTACCTAGGTTTTCTTCTAGGGTTTTTATGGTATTAGGTCTAACATTTAAGTTTCTAATCCATCTTGAATTAATTTTTGTATAATTTTTAAAGGCCCTGGTACTTCGGAAATGGTAAATTACCATTGGCTTTAACTTTAAGTCACTAGCTGCATTTAGCTTCTAATAAAAAAGTCAGTCTGTCCTTTAAAGCTTTGAAGACAGGCATTGACTTCTCTAACTATGAAAGTCTCAGATGGCATTTTTTCCCCCAATAGACAGCTATTTCATCTACATGGAAAATCTGTTTTTTAGTGTAGCTACATTCACCAACTATCTTAATTAGATCTTCTGGATAATTTGCCATAGCTTCTACATCAGCACTTGCTGCTTCACTTTGCACTTTTTCTTAAAGGTAGTGAGATTTTATTTTCTCAATGCTGAGCTAAAAATTCCACACATTTGGCACATGTGTTGCAAGGAGAGGGGAAAGCAGAGAAACACCACTGTATAGCTCTCAGGTTTTGGTACTGCAAGTACAACCATAACTTTGTTTGCTATTGGTAACTGGCAATCACCTCTGTGTTTACATTGAAGGCAGTGGGCATTGGTGGTATTCACCATAAAATACTAGTGGGCATGAAGCAGCTTTCTTTCCATTCTTCTGAATGTGATCTTCATTCATTGTCTCCAAAGCTTCTATCTTAGCTAAAAAAAATCCCCTTCATTATATGCTGAGATGTTTAAAACAGCATTGAAGAGGTCTCATTCATTAACGGCTTTCCTTACTACTCCTTTCTGGAAAAACTGTGAGACATTTTATAGTCATGGAACAATGATTCCAGTCCATTAAGACAAGTTGGTTCTCCTGACTAATGGATGTCAAACAACCAGACCTTTCCAGCATGCCAAAGTATGTTATACTTGTTGAGGTTGATATGAGGAAGTGTACATTCATTACATAACTGCTGCATCAAATGAAGAGTTTGTTAGTAAGTTTCTTTCATTCCTTCACTATTGAGCTTTACTTCTTTTAATTTAGGGGCTGGAACATAATCATGCCCAATAAAAGACATAGCTAAAATGTATTTCTTGTACTCAAGTTGTATAACTGTTAGACAAGGAATTCTAGTTCTCTGCATTCTTGTGAGATTGTGGATTTCGCTTTCTGCCCACATGTGGGTAATCTTATGTGGACTTAGTTCATTGAAGTGATCTTTATACCTAAGATCATCTTTAACTTATTGGCCATGATTCTTCCACTCATTAAGGGTTGTTGTAAATACCATGATGGCACATTGTGTAGGTATGACTTTACTATATTCGTCCTCCATGCTCTTTCTGTATACGTGAAAGACAATGGATTTCTCTCCTGTACTAAAAGTCAGTGATTGTCTGAAACATTCCAGAGTTGACCTTTTCATACATAAAAAAAACGTATCTCAGGATCAACTGCATTTTCTTCAGTAGAGTGCTCCTTTTTCTTGTGGAGGAAGGCACTTTGATGTTCTTCTGAGTAGGCATGTTGTTTTGAAGCTTCAAAAATTTTGTTTGGTAGTTTTAAATCCATTCTGTCTTCTACCTGAAATGCAGGTGCAAATTTTTCCATTCTTGCTGGATTCTTTCTCCCACATACTACTTCATGATGTTTGGTGGTAATGCCCTTTCCTTTTCCAGTAAAACCCTTTTTGGGAGTGGGAACTGGTTTTACTAGTCAGTAGAGATCATCATGAGTATCCTGGCAGTCAGCCTCATCTTCAGAGCTATCACTGTCTTCATCAGGATGGACTTTTCAATAATTTTCAAAGGACATGGAAATTTTTTTTATCTCCTTTGAATCTTCTTTTCTTTATGCCTAAGTTGTGCATCATATTCTTTGCCAAATTCCATCTGTAGTATCTGAGCCAACATTAGGTCACTGGAAGTGTCAATGTTTTCTCCAGTAATAAATGGCCTTTTAGCAATAGCTACTTGAGGAAAAGTGACAGTTTCTACCCCTAACGGCAGTTCTTTGACAAACTGTTCACTCATTGTATCAGCCAAAGAACAAGATGTTGTCATTTGAAGGGTAGCCCATGGACACTTACTGGGTCCCCCAGCCCACTGCTGGCTTGGGCTTAGGCAAAGTCACTCCTGCCAGATTTTTGGGGGAAGAAGTTCAGCAACAAGAACAGAGCAGAGAGGTGGTAGGATGGGAAGCAGGCTCTAGCAAGGAGATAGGTGGAGCCAAGGCAACCAGAGCTGAAGTGACAGATCCCTCTCGCATTTTTATGTGATAAAGATAGCTTCTGTCCCTAAGCTTCAGGAATGAACCTCTGCCAGCTTCAAGCCTTTCTCCTTTGCATCTTCCTTACCTCTCTCAGCCTTCACAGAAAAGAAGAGAGTTAGGGCCTTGCTCTGGATGAGACTTTGGCTTAAGGGGATGTTGGAGCTAGTTTGATCTTCTATCCAGACAACTAAACTTTCTCATATCAGCAATAAAGCTGTCTTGCTTTCTTAACATTTGTATGTTCGCTGGAGTAGCACATTTAATTCCCTCCAAGAACTTGTCCTTTACATTCACAACTTGGCAAACTGTTTGGTGACAAAAATCTAGCTTTTAGCCTATCTTGGCTTTCAATATGCCTTCCTCATTAAGCTTAATTATTTCTAACTTTTGATTTAAAGTGAGAGATCAGTGACTCTTCCTTTTACCTGAATACTTATAGGCCATTGTAGAAATTTTAATTTGTCTCATTTCAGTATTGTGTCTTAGGGAATAGGAAGGTGCAAAGAGAAGAAGAGAGATAGTAACAGCCAGTTCGTGGAGGTGTCAAAACACACACGATATTTACCTACTGTTTTGCCATCTTACATGGGTGGGGTTCATGATACCCGAAAACAATTATAATAGTAACATCAAAGATCACTGACTACAGGTCGCAATAATAGATATAATATTAATTTTAAAAGTTTAAAATATTGCAAGAATTACCAAAATTTGACACAAGTGTGCACATAACATTGGAAACATTGGGGCTGATAGACTTGCTCAGTTCAGGGTTGCTACAGTGTCTGTGAAGCACAATAAAATGAAGTACAAAAAAATGGAGGTATACCTGTAATTAATGTTCACTGTGTAATCTAAATGGAAATTAAATATAGGAGTTCACAAGCTACATACATCTTAGAGACCCTTTAATCCAAGGAGGTAAGAGGAGAGAGACCATCTACTTGGTAACCAGAAAGGTATATATGAACCTTTATCGTGTTCTTTTTCCCCTAGACTCAACTGGGAATAATGTTTAACCGCATGCCTTTTCTTACATGCATAGTTTGAATAACGGTTATACAACTGTATGCTACTTGCAGCTCTTGATCTTCATTATCAACATTTAAGTGTTCTTTGGGGGCTGTTTTAAGACATGCTTTAAATTATGGATACTGATGTCACTTCTTTTTCACCCTCTGATTGAAGCTGCAGCCTTCCTTAGATGATAAGATTTTCCAAATTCTAACCTCTAGTTAGATGCAAATCAGAGCTTTTTGGGGGCATGTACCTTGTCTTGTTTTATAGTTAAACAAGTTAAATAGATAATTAGTGTCTTAGTTCAGGATGCTGTAACAAAGTACGATAAACTGGGTCACTTATAAACAGCAGAAATGCATTTCTCACAGACTTGGTGGCTGGAAGTCCAAGATCAGGGTGCCAGCATGCTCAGTTCTGGTGAGGCCCACTTCTGGGATATAGACTGCCAGTTCTTCATTGTAGTTTCACACAGTAGAAATTGATTGAGCTAACTCTATTTCCCTTTTCATAAGAACATTAATTCCATCATAGGGGTTCCACCCTCATGACCTAGTTACCTCCCAAAGGGCTCACCTCCTAATACCATTCTGTTGGGGGTTAGGGCTTCAACATACGAATTTGACAGCGGGGTACATAAACACACAATCCATGATGTGGAGTAATGGGGAATTCTCCCTGTTTGCATTTAAATGGTTTGTAAAATCCCTCTAGGTGAAATAGCATATTGTATGGAATCATAGGAGGAGATTTTAGCATGTGAGCCACAGTAAGACAGAAAGCACATAGGATTTGTCTTAAGACAGACATGAATTCATTTCCTAGCTCTGCAAAACAGGGTTGAAGATTCCTGAACCTTCTGAATTCCAACAGAGAAAATCTGGTCCTAAACCAATTATCTAGTTACATCTTTATCTATAGAATATATATCAACTTGTCTGCTTCAAGAAATTAAATTGGGACAATTGACATTGATCATCAGTTGCTTTCTGTAAATCAGTAAAACAAAATTATTACTTTTTTCTTAAATTCAAAAATTATTTGTATTCTATAGATCTTACTTGTTTTCCTCCAAATTTAGTATTGATTTGTATGATATTGAGCAAATTAAAATGCTAGTCCAGCATATCAAATCTACCTTAGCAAAATTTGACAGATCATCTTTTAATATTGCACTACTGCTTAACAATCCTCAGTATCACTGTTGTCTCATATCTGCATGTGGCCTCTGGGTGAAGGTAGATTAAGGCATAGGGAGAATACTATTTTCTGGACTTTTATTTCTTTATTTCTGACTCCATCCTACATCAAACCATCAATATGTAAAGCTCTTTGTGACAGTTTTTGAATTATTCTATGTCTGCATTTTGACAGCAGGAATAATGGTTTTAATGACAGATACTCATCTTCCTAGGAAGCAAGAAAAGATGGGAATGCAATGTTTCTCTTTACTTTATAAGAGTATATTGTTATTTGTCATTTATTAACATTGTTTTGACTATTCTCATCATCAGTCATTTTTCATGACCAGACTTTATTCTTTGGCAACACATCTCCCATTTTCTGTTGAGGAATCCCTCTGGGAGATATTAGTTCAGCTACTGAGGGACATTCTGTTTCCTTTTACAGGCAATGACTGCACAGCCTGCAAGAGACCTGTTTTGGACATTAGCTGTTAATGTAAGTAATAATGATAATGAATTGCCCACTTGAATGTGTTATACATATTTCTAAAAGGGTTGCCTTTTAAAAATAGATAATGAATAGAATAGACTTTGGACAAGTATGATCTCTGAATGAAAGCATCTTCTTGTTTATTAACAGCCACAGGTGTTCTGAGTCCATGTCTTCCAGGCCAGTAACCCTGATTGTAAAGGTCACTTTACATACTGTCATTTCATGACTTCTGGCTTTCTCATGATGGATTAAAACAACAAAGGAATCAGAAAGAAAAAAAGGGAAGGGGAGCTGATGGGAAGCAAACTCAATGAGACACTGCATTACTCTTTCTGTAGTCTCTGGTTTCTGGTGAGAGGTGAGAGCAGCATCCTGGTGGCCTCCCGTAGACATAGGGGCTGATTGGTCGAATCCTTCTCTCCGCTTGAACAGCTCACAAAGAGCTTGTGTGTGCCATGCTGCTGGTAATCCAGCTCATCTGTTTCATCTGCCTCCTGTGAGATAGGGGAATAAAAAATAGGTAAAATACTCTAGAGAAGCTTGAAATGATTGCTGATATTGTCATTTGGTATTGCTTGGGCTTGCATGTTAAGTCATGCTTCTCTCTGCTATGTCTCCCACTCTTTCTGGAAAAGAATTTAAAGTCAAACAGGATAGGTTGATAGGTAGAAAGCAGAAATGCATACATTACAGGTTAAATCTGATTTTTTTTATCTGGGAGAAATAAACTAAGAACATGAAATTCGGGGCTCACAACCCAGGTTTTCCTTAGCAGGACTGATTTTGAGAAAGTTGTAGAGTTAGAGAAATCAATACCCTTTGTTTTGGGTCTGTACTCTGTTTTCAACATTACAATACAATTTAATGTATAATGTCTATGTGTCATTTAGTTGTTCTTATGTTCCATGAATTACTTTATTATTCAAAAACAATGTCAATTATTTTTACTCAGTTTACAAGCGGCATAGAATTTGAGGAAAAAGAGTAAAGCACAAACTTATTTGAAAATATAAAGTTGGGATGAAGTCAAACTCTGAATGGATCTGAACATTGGGCATTTTCTGAGGATTGATGACCGGCTAGGAGGAGTTGATGGTCCTTGGCTGAAACTCGGGCCATTAACTCCAGCCAGTCATTAATTGCCTAGAAATGTCCTGGGCTGAGGCCATTATTGCTATTATAAACTGAATTAATGCCCTGTGCTTTAGCCAATAAGATTATTTGAATTATCTTTATTCTCCATTCAATTTATAATTATAAAAATGTACCAGAAGCAATCAGACCAGATGATAGATTAATCACATGCAAAATTACATTCTAAATGAATTGTTTTGGATTCATACAGCTACCCAAAGCATATGAAGAAGTTGATTCCTCGGTGTTGGCATTTATTGAAGTTGATTTTCTATGCTGCCCCCCAGTTTCTCCACCCTACTTCCTATGATTGGTTCAAATTCAAGTAAATACAATGAATGAGATTTTCAATTCACGATGTATAGATTCAACTTCCTGGAAGATATAATAGTTTGATTTTGGGGTATGAAAAATTGGGATGGTGGGCATGGGGATAGCAGAGTGGGTAGATGTGGGAAGAATATAAATCCATGAATAAAAAGCTATATAAGACCTAAAACATATATACACAGACACAATTTCTTGACTTTGTGTCATATTTTGCAGTTTGCAATTATTTTTATATTCATTATTTAACTTTACTCTTTCAGTAACATTTTCAGTGAAGTATGGCAGATATTATGATTCCATTTTTTATAGGAGAAAAATGAGGTCTGAACGTTTAAGCAATTTGCCTTGTGTGGCATTGTTACAGATGACCACAGCTGTCCTCAATCCAAGTTTGTTTCTCCAGTGTTAGTCTATAGCAAGGATCATTATTTTGTCCTGGATGTTCTTTTAAGTTTTTATGCTGACAATGACTCAGTACTACTAATAAGTATTAGAATGTCTTTAAAAGCCTTTTTCAAGGTATGTCCAAACTTCTTGAGTTCTTTAGAGGAAGAATGCTATAGAACTAACAAGTAATATAGCATTTTGATACTTCAGGATGAGAAGATCCATTTGCTGCTTTATCTTCTCAGGGTCTGCTTGAGTATTTGTTTTGTTCTTAAGCCAGTCATATTTGTGTTAACCTATAACCTAATTAGGTAAATTATTGTATTTATATGATGCTTTTATATGTCTGTATTCTAGTCTAGATGTGGAAAACCTCTTAAATAAAGAAACCTGCTATGATATAACCAGAATTTTACTGGCATACTACAGCAAGGAAGAACAATTAAAAAGAATTTCTGAAAAAATATTTGCAAATTAATTAACCAAGAAAGAATGAGTTTTTATTGTTTATGGATTGCCCTAGGAAGTCCTTAGGATATGATATGAGCAGCAGAATGAACATTTGGATGAACTGGGGTTTTTTTTTGTTTTTTTAAGGCAAGGGTCAATTCAAACTAGATGATACTGTGAGCTAAGAAGTATTATGCAAGTTATATGGCATTCTACAGTTATAACTGTAAAGCGATTGCTCTCATTCTTACATATCTAGTGCGGGTGATTGTTCCTATTCTTCCTCCTGAACTTCTTTTTACATCCAAGCTCTGGCCAGACCAGAGGGGCAGGCAGAGAAGACTCTCATTCCAGATCTACACTACTGTTAGAATCCCTAGATAATAAGTTGTCTCAGGAACAACAAACAATAGTTTAGAGTCAGACCTGGGTCTCTTCTTTGTTTCTCCTTTCATCAAATGAGGAGTTGGATTATGTGATAAGATAGTGACTATGCAGAAACATGTATGACTACAGGAAGTCCACACTTGGCAACTGCAACATTCACAAAAACTGAGAGCAGAATGATTAGAGTCCAGACCAAGGAAACACATCACAGTCTATTGGGGTCTACCTTGAAGAGCTAGGTGAACATCTCAGAGGTGAATTGTTCTATTTTACCAGTTGTGTTTCTCCAACTGCACCTGAAGTGTTAGCAATGACACAGATACCACATTGATAAACTGAGAGAAAATCTAAAACTATGATTTTTAGTAATTATCAAAATCTAAAACATTGATAATTACTTCTTGAACTGAAGAGTTTAGATTGGTCCAATGAGCTTTCAGAGCTATGAAAACATCATTTATAACATCAGGTAAGATTTAGTTTCCTACTACCTTTCCAATTGCATAACTTTCTCACTGTCTTTTCCAATTGTATATACCCCATTATAGGAATTATTACATTAATAATGCATATACAAAAGTAAATTAGTGATTCTTCTGTGTAATTCTTCAGAGTAGCCTGTGTGGCTTCATTTTGTAAGTTCCTGGGCACATGCTGTAAGGAGACATGTTTCCTATGGGATGTCAAGGAAAACCAGTAATAATTACCTGATAGATGCAACCAGTTTATTTGTGAGAAACAAGCAAAGAATGGGTTCCATAAATAAAATAGTACTTAAGAGGGCACAGACTATGTGGTAGTCTAGGAATCATTTAACATGGCAGGTGTGCCAGTTATCTGTTTTGGAAAGGGCAGATTCTCTGGAATTGAACAACTCCTATAAAGCAGTTGAAGAGTCTCTGAAGAGTAAAAGTGAACTGTACAGAAAAAAAATAGCTCCAATATTTATTCCTTGCCCTGTTACATGCCTGGCCTCTATGGACAGCACTGTAATGATTTTTACAGAAGCACTTTGTTCTTCCAGTCAGAGTCTATTTTTTTTTTTTTTTTTTTTATGATTAGAAGTTAGCGTTAACAATGTGGGGATATTTTAGGTACCAGAAGGAGCCACTGCAAAGAAGATGACTCTCTGACTAGTTTAGGGTCATGACGAGTAGACAGAATTGTATCCAGAGGATCAGGCATTCCTGCAAAGTGAGCAAGGCATAATCATTCTAGTCATGACCCTACGATTTTGAACTCCCATTCAAGGGAGGTTAAGAGTATTGCATGGGATAGTGCAAGACATAATAAGTCCTATTTCTATTGGTGATTATACTATGGGCCTCAGTCCCTCCTTTGGTTGTGGTTAGAAAGGATATTTTACTAGTTTAGGTAAAGGGTTGGTTAGTATAGTCTGAATGTTGATAGGCTCAGTACCCTCAAATCCTACCAATATTGGTAAAATTTTTGGACCACGTGAAACCTGGTATCTTGCAAAGATCTTCAAGTTATGTCTGCTATATGCTTCTCTATACGACAGTGTCCAAACTAGCTATGACCCAATTATGGAAAGGGAAATCCTCTGGAATGTCAAGGAATAAGCCTTTTAAAGAGCATTTAAACTCTTAGTTTCATTTACATAAGAAATCTCTTTACCCAGCAAAAATATTCTCCAAAACTGGAGACACAGTGAAGACTTTTTACTAATAGCTGACCTATTCTAAGGGAAGTACTAAAGAGTGTTTTTCAGGTAAAGGAAAATGATTCCAAAAGGAAACTCAAAGATTTAAAGAGAAATGTAAGGCAACAGAAAGAGTAAATGTGTGGGTCAATTTAAATGGTTGTTGAGTCAATAAAACCATGATAGCAATGTACTACGGGATCTAAAATACGTCGAGCCTTTCCTGTCAGCAAGGCCTGGGGTCCTGGCACTGGTGAATCTCAGGATGTCTGTTGTATTTCACAGGTGAGCCACTTGCCTTCTGACCTCCGAGCAAGCTCTCCCCGCTTTATATTCTGGTTGCCAGAGTTTTGAGTGGTGAGGGAGTTCTCTTTGCTTTCCAGTGTTGCCCTCTGCTTTCTATGCCTTGGATGATCCTTTTCATTCCTGCTGCACCACTCTTGGCCTCTGGAGAGTGGATGTAGCCCATAGATGCTCTGTGAAAAAAGAATTACTGGAGGTCTCTCTCCAGTCTTCTGCTTCTCCCTCAGTCTTAGTGAGGTGAATGCCTGGAGTTAAGCCTAGGGGTCTAATTTCTCCCTGCCACAATTTGAGGTCTCCCTAAGATGTGAGGGAAAGAGCTAGAGGGTGGTGTAGTCTTCCTTTCTATCTTGGGCCTCCCATCATCATTCACACACAGCCCTAGAAGGCTTGCTGAAAGTTAGACTGGGTACTCATTACCTTTTTCAGTGGCCCTTGCTCCCCTCACTCTCCATTTCACTCAGGCACACAGGAGCTGTGGATCTTTCCTTTTGCCCAGGCTGGAGTGCAGTGGTGCAATCTCAGCTCACTGCAACCTCTGCCCCTCAGGTTCAAGTGATTCTCCTGCCTCAGCCTCCCAGGTAGCTGGGATTACAGGTACACACCTCCACCTCCGGCTAATTTTTTGTATTTTTAGTAGAGATGGGGTTTTGCCATGTTGGCCAGGCTGGTCTTGAACTCCTGACCTCAGGTGATCCACCTGACTTAGCCTCCCAAAGTGCTAGGATTACAGGCATGAGCCACCATGCTCAGCTTTTTCTTCTCTTTTGAGGGCTTATCACTTTCTGGAGTTTGTTTCGTTTAAGTTTCTTTTAGTGCTCAGCTGTCTAATGGATTTCAAGACAAACTACAGTTACATAGTTCATCTGGATTGTTTTTGGTTACTAGCATGTATTACTTATTTTGACCCTAATTTACTGATGGTATAATAAGCTTTGCTCTTACAATTGACAAGACTTCTGCCTTCTTTGAATATGGCAAAAGTAGTAGACCAAATGGTGATGGTAGTGTTGGACATGATTTCAGAGAAAAGAAGACCAATACTAGTTTTACTCCAATGTTAAATTCAAAAATATTCTCTATTATGTGATTCTATGAAGACTGGTCATGTACAATTGTTATTACACGCTCAGATGTGATTGTTATCAAGGGTTAAAATTCTGTCAAGAATGTATTTCTCCAAGATAAGAAAATAATGTGGTTCTGGGTTTTTAAACATATGAATTGTAGACTAGACTTGCTTATTTGCCTGATATTTTGAGAATTATTACTGATCTTGTTGCATGGTGAATTAGGGTTCTCTAGAGGGGCAGAACTAATAAGATGGACGTATATATAAAGGGGAGTTTGCTAATGAGTGTTGACTCACAAGATCACAAGGTGAGGTTCTACAATAGGCTGTCTACAAGCTGAGGAGCTAGGAGCAATGAAGCCAGTACAAGTCTGTCCCAAAGCTGAAAAATTGGAGTCTGATGTTTGAGAGCAGGAAGCATCAAGCACAGGAGAAAGATAGAACCAGACAACTAAACCAGCCTAGACTTTCCACATTCTTCTGCCTGCTTTTTTATTCTGGCCGTCCTGGCAGCTGATTAGATTATGCCCACCCAGATTAAGGGTGGGTCTGCCTTTCCCAGTCCACTGACTCAAATGTTAATCTCCTTTGGTAAAACCCTCACAGACACACCCAGGAACAATACTTTGCATCCTTCAATCCAATCAAGTTGACACTCAATATCAACCATCACACATGCATACAGTGAAGGAATGTAACAGGTTTTTCAGTGGCAGATAAGACTGAAGAGCAAAAATTAAAGTTAGAAGCTTGAAAGAAAAAGCTTCCTTACATTATTATAGCATATTTCATAATTAGATAACAAATCAATAAAGTAGGTGATGATCTAGATACTGTGTGTCCACAAAATTGTACCATCAAATCTCTCATGAATGTGATAAAATACTTTTAATTTTATTTTCCATCACAAAAAGATCCAACATAGGCAATTCATTCCTTTCATAAAGTTAAATAACAAATTTGACTATCAGCTTATAGGATAAATTATCAGAACTGGTTACCTATGAAGGACTAAGTATAAATTTTGAAACTGCAGTTGTCACTTGTTTGATTTTAGATAAAAATAAAAAATTAATAATTTGAGCTCATTAAAACATTTTTTTTTTTTTTTTTTTTTTTTAAGACGGAGTCTCGCTCTGTCGCCCAGGCTGGAGTGTAGTGGCCGGATCTCAGCTCACTGCAAGCTCCGCCTCCCGGGTTTACGCCGTTCTCCTGCCTCAGCCTCCCGAGTAGCTGGGACGACAGGCGCCCGCCACCTCGCCCGACTAGTTTTTTGTATTTTTTAGTAGAGACGGGGTTTCACCGTGTTAGCCAGGATGGTCTCGATCTCCTGACCTCGTGATCCGCCCGTCTCGGCCTCCCAAAGTGCTGGGATTACAGGCTTGAGCGACCGCGCCCGGCCAAAACATTTTTTAAAAAATATTCTAGCCAGGTGCAGTGGTTCATTCCTATAGAGGCTGAGGTGGGCAGATCACTTGATATCAGGAGATTGAGATCAGCTTGGCCAACATGGCAAAACCCCATCTCTACTAAAAATACAAAAATTAGCTGGGTATGTTGGTGCATGACTGTAATTCCAGCTACTTGGAAGGCTGAGGCAAGAGAATCACTTGAGCCTGGAAGGCAAAGGTTGCAGTGAGCCAAGATTGTGCCACTTGACTCCTAGGTGACAGAACAAGACTATGTCTTGAAAAAGAAACAAACAACAAAAAAGAAAATATCTTCTTCCATTCCCATCAACATATTTGTTATACTGTGGTTTTTTTGTTTTTTGTTTGTTTGTTTTTGCTGTAGTTTTATGCTTATTAAAAAAAATAAACAGTTTAGATCTCTATAGTCTCTTGCAAGAAGCATTACTGTCAATCTAATTTAGATTAATTAGTAAGAACCAAGCTCGATTGTTACCTTAAGCATAAATATTAATAAATATGCTGTTCATTAAAAGTGTCCATAAGGTGTTTCATATGTTTCATATGGGGAACCATATTTCAATCATTATTTTTTCTTTAGTTATGATTGCAGAATGACAAAACCATGAGTCTTGTAGTGTTCCCATGTTATTACTTGCTGGTATGTATACTTCAATGAACAACTTGTAGAAGTTTTGAAATTCTTTCATTTTTCTATATGGTCATTCTGATTGTATATATTCAAAGTCACTTTTCTATGCACTTAAACTAATGATTTAAAAAGTAGGCTTGAAGTTTGTATATTATTTTTGTCTACTTAATTTCTCTTACTTTTATTGTACTTTCCAAAAGTATCATTTTGCGGAGGACTGAAATTTAAATAAGCAAAACTGGTTCTTCATCACAGAGTTTGGAAAGCATCATTCTGAAGCACAATTACAGATTTTGAAAATTTAATATTGTATACAATTTGAGTTCTTATTATTCAATTTGTTCAATTGCTCCCTTGTTATTAAGCAAAACATTTTACTGTCTTCCTGTTTCCAAGATTTGTTTTCAATAATAGCAATCCAATGAAAGCTTTAAAAGCTGAAGTAGTTTGGCACTTCATTTATGGAATATTTTGATTGAAAATTTCAAATGATTTTGAACAAAATGTTGCTGAAATTTAGAGGGCTCATTTGCAAAATGTTCAATACCATTTTAAGGCAATTTAAAAAGTAATTCTCTAGATTCTCAAATACAGTAAAGTTTAATTGACATTGGCAGAAAATAAAGTGCATACTGCCATAGTGAAATATTTATTTTATATTCAAGATAAGTCTAGTAACAAAAATCGTATTGCTCAATAATTCTATGTATATGTAAAAACACACATAAATTTGGGTAACTACAACTTCTCTTTTAATTGGCAGAATACCAAAACATATTGGATGCAATTTTGAATTCTGTGTGTGCCATGAACAATTCCAAATATATTTTTGCTATATAGCTTTTCTTATTTAATAAAATATTTTATTATAATGCTTTCCTCCATCAAAATTTATACAGTATTTAAAAATATCATAAATGCATAATTTTATCTATATTTTTAATTTTGTGGATGCATAGTGGGTGTGTATGTTTCCAGCTTACACGAGATATTTTGATATAGGCTTGCAATATGTCATAATCGCATCAGGGTAAATAGGGTATCCATCAACTCAAGCCTTTTTCTTTTGTGTTTTAAACAATCCAATTATCCTCCTTAAAGTTATTTTAAAATGAACAATTAAATTATTTTTTACTATATTCACCCTGTTGTTCTAGCAAATTCTAGGTTTTATATATTCTATTTTTTTGTACCCATTAACCATTCCCCTTTCCTCCACAATCCCCACCACCCCACTACCCTTCTCAGCCTCTGGTAACCATCCTTCTACTCTCGAGGTCCATGAGTTCAGTTGTTTTAATTTTTAGCTCCCATAGATGATTAAGAGCATGTGAAGTTTCTCTTTCTGTGCCTGGCTTATTTCACTTAACATAATGATTTTCAGTTCCATTCATGTTGTTGCAAGTGACAGGATCTCATTCTTCTCATATAAAATTCATATAGCTGTTTGACTGAACAATACTCCACTGTGTATATGTACCACATTTTCTTTATTCATCTGTTGATGGAAACTTAGGTTGCTTCCAAATCTTGGCTATTGTCCATAATGCTGCAATAAACATCGGAGTGTAGATATACTGATGTTTTCTTATAGGTGTATATGTAGGAGTGGAATTTCTAGATTGTTTGGTAGCTCTATTGTTTTAACCAGTTTTATTGCTATAACCAGTTTTTTGAGAGTTTTTATTATAGAGAGATGCTTATCAAATGCTTTTCCAGCATCAAATGAAGTGATCATATAGTTTTTGTCCATTCTGTTCATACAATGTGGCACATTGTTCGATTTGCGTATGTTGAACCATCCTTGCATCCCTAGGATAAATCCCACTTGGTCATGAAGAATGATATTTTTAATGTGTTTGTTGTTGTATTTGATTTGCTAGTATTTTATTTATGATTTTTGCATCAACATTCATCAGGAGTATTGGCCTGTAGTTTTCTTTTTTTGGTGTGTCTTTGTTTCATATTAGTATCAGAGTAATACTAGCCTCATGGAATGAGTTTAGAAGTGTTCCTTCCCTCTTTATTTTTTGGAAAGTTTTCATAGGATTGGTGTTAGTTCTTTAAATGTTTGGTAGAATTCAGCAGTGAAGCCACTGTGTCCTGGATTTATTTATTTATTTTTGCTGGAAGCTTTTTATTATGATATTGATCTTGTTACATGCTATTAGTCTGTTCAGGTTTTGGATTTCTTCCCAGTTCAATGTTGGTAGCTGTATGGGTCTAGTAATTTCTCAAGGTTTTCTAGATTTTCCCATCTATTGGTGCATAGTTGCTCATAATAGCCACTAATGATCCTTTTAGTTTCTGCATTATTAGTTGTAATTCCCCCTTTTTCATCTCTAATTTTATTTATTTGGAACTTTTCTCTTTTTTTTTTTTTAGTCTGGCTAAAAGTTTGTCAATTTTGTTTAACTTAAAAAAAGTTTTGTCTTATTATCATTTTGTATTGTTTTCATTTCAAATTCATTTATTTCTGCTCTGATTTTAATTATTTCTTTTCTTCTACTAATTTTGAATTTGGTTTGCTCTTGGTTTCCTAGGTCTTTAAGACTAATCATTAGGTTATTTAGTTGAAGTTTTTCTTCTCTTTCGATGTAGGCACTTATAGGTATAAATTCTCCTCTTAGTACTGCTCTTGCTGTATCCCACAGGTTTTGGTATGTTGTGTTTCCATTGTCATTTGTTTTGAGAAAATTTTTGATTTTCTTCTTAATTTCTTAATTGACCTACTGGTCATTCAGAAGCATATTGTTTAATTTTCATGCATTTATAAAGGTTCTAAAATTCTTCTTTTTATTGTTTTATAGTTTTCTTCCATTGTGGTCAGATAATATACTTGATATTATTTTAGTTTTTTGAATGTTTTAAGACTTGTTTTGTGATCTATAATATGGTCTATCCTTGAGAGTGATCCATGTGTAGAGGAAAAGAATTTAACGCTGCAGTCATTGGATGAAATGTTCTGTAAATATCTAGTAGGTCCATTTGGTCTATAGTGCAGATTAAGCCCAATGTTTCTTTGTTGATTTTCTGGCTGGAGGATCTGTCCAATGCTGAAAGTGGGGTGTTGTAGCCTTTAGCTATTGTTATATTGGGACCATCTCTCCCTTTAGCTCTAATAATATTTGCTTTATAAATCTGAGTCCTCCAGTATTGGATACATATATATTTAGAAGTATTACATCCTCTTGTTGAATCAACTCCTTTTTCATTCTATAGTGACCTTCTTTGTCTTTTGGTTTTCATTTGCTGGAATATCTTTTTCTATTCCTTTATTTTCAGGCTATAAGTGTCTTTATAGGTGAAACGTGTTTCTTGTAGGCAATAGATGTTTGGGTTTTGTTTTTTAATCCAGTCAACCAGTCTATGTCCTTTGATTGGAAAGTTTAGTTTATTTATATTCAATGCTATTATTGATAAGTGTATTAGTCAGTGTTCTCTAGAGGGACAGAACGAATGGAATATATATATAATTTATATATATAAATTTTATATATAGTTTTAAATATATAATATATAAATGATATATATTTAAATAACTAAATTTATGTTTAATTTATATTTAACATATAATAAATAATTTAAAAATATATATTTAATATATAAATAATATATATTTATATATTATGTAAATTTATATATTATATTGCTTCCTGTTCCCAAGACATTATGTTCTGCTAGACTAGAGGTCTTAGTTCCAGAGGGAGAAACACTGCCACCAGGAGATACAACAATCATTCCATTAAACTAGAAGTTAGCATTGCCACCTGGACACTTTGGACTCCTCCTACCTTTAAGTCAACAGGCTAAGAAGGGAGTTACAGTGTTGACTGGGGTGATTGACCCAGACTATCAAGATGAAATCAGTCTAAGGTAACTTTCATTTCACAACAAAGGTAAGGAAGAGTATGCATAGAATACAGGAGATCCATTAGGGCATCTCTTAGTATTCCTATGCCCTGTGATTAAGGTCAATGGGAAACTACAACAACCAACACAGGTTTGGGTTATGCCACCAGGGGAAAAAGAAAACAAAAACAAAAAACAAAACACTACCTGCTGGGGTGCTTGCTGAAGGTGAAGGGAATACAGAATGGGTAGTAGAAGAATGTAGTCATCAATACCAGCTATGACCATGTGACCAGCTGCCCATATATATATATGGGAGTTTATTAAGTATTAACTCACATGATCACAGGGTCCCACAATAGGCCACCTACAGGCTGAGAATCAAGGAGAGCCAGTCTCATTTCCCAAACTGAAGAACTTGGAGTCCAACGTTTGAGGGCAGGAAGCATCCAGCATGGGAGAATGTAGGCCAGGAGGCTAGGTCAGTCTCTCTTTTCACATTTTTCTGTCTGCTTATATTCTAGCAGCACTGGCAGCTGATTAGATTGTGCCCACCCAGATTAAGGGTGGTTCTGCCTTTCTTAGCCCACTGACTTAAATGTTAATCTCCTTTGGCAGCACCCTCATAGACTCACCCAGGATCAATACTTTGTATGCTTCAATCCAATCAAGTTTACACTCAGTATTAACCTTCACAAGTCTACCCGTTGTCAACTTGAACCCATACACATCTCATGACATCATACATAATCTTCAAATAAAGACAATAATAAGGTCATAATTATGCCTAACACAATACAACTATCCTTCATACAACTGGAAATGCACCAATCCACAACCCAAATACTATTACATAAAATTAACAATACTTAAATGCTGATGTGAAGTCAATCAATCTTAAGTCACATGGTAAAGGAGAAATGAAATATAATAAAGATATTTTCTTAGTATAAGTGTATACATTCACAAACATGTTTTTAACAATAGAAGCAGCAAATACTCATGACAATTACAGTCCTCATTTCTGCAGCTGTTCATGTGGTCATAGCTGGTATTGATGACTACATTCTTCTACTGCCCATTCTGTATTCCCTTTACCTTGAGCAAGCACCCCAGCAGGTAGTGTTTGTGTGTGTGTGTGTGTGATTTTTTTTTCCTGGTGGCATAGCCCAAACCTTTATTCCTGAAGGGTCTGGGTCATTTGTAGTCCTGCCTGTATTGGGCTGTTGTAGTTTCCCATTGATCTTAATCACAGGGCATGGTAATACTAAGAGATGCCCTAATGGATCTCCTGTATTCTATACATACTCTTTCTTACCTTTGTTGTGAAATGAAAGTTACCTTAGACTGATTTCATCTTGATAGTCTGGTCAGTCACCCCAGTCAACACTGTAACTCCCTTCTTAGCCTGTTGACTTAAAGGTAGAAGGAGTCCAAAGTGTCCAGGTGGCAATGTTAACTTCTAGTTCAATGGAATGATTGTTGTATCTCCTGGTGGCAGTGTTTCTCCCTCTGGAACTAAGACCTGTAGGCTAGCAGAACATAATGTCTTGGGAACAGGAAGCAAAAATTGTGCTAGTGGATCACTAGGGGTGATAGGGAGTGGCGTCACTTCCACTTCTTGATTCCTGGACCCATGAATCAAGGCTATGAGAGAAACAGTACCACATATTGGACTCTGATTCAGAGTGTACACAGCCTTCTGGAGAACTTTGCCCCAGCCCTGCAAAGTATTGTCACCTAGTTGGCATTGTAATTTTGACTTCGAAAGGCCATTCCACCATTCTATCAATTCAGCTGCTTCAGGGTGATGGGGAGCATGGTAAGATCAGTGGATTCTATGAGCATGAGCTCACTACCACACTTCTTTAGCAGTAAAGTGAGTGCCTTGGTCAGAGGCAATGCTGTGTGGAATACCATGATGGTGGATAAGGCATTCTGTGAGTCCACGAATGGTAGTCTTGGCAGAAGCATTGCATAAAGGATAGGCAAACCCATATCTGGAGTAAGTGTCTATTCCAGTGAGGACAAACCTCTGCCCTTTCCATGATGGAAGAAGTCCAATATAATCAATCTGCCACCAGGTAGCTGGCTAATCAAACTGAGGAATGGTGCTATATCAAGGGTTCAGTGTTGGTCTCTGCTACTGGCAAATTGGGCACTCACCAGTGGCCGTAGCCAGGTCACCCTTGGTGAGTGGAAGTCCATGTTGCTGAGCCCGTGCATAACCACCATCCCTGCCACCACGGTCACTTTGTTCACGTGCCCATTGGGCAATGATGGAGTGACTGGGGAAAGAGGCTGAGTGGTATCCACAGAACAGGTCATCATATCAACTTGATTATTAAATTCCTCCTCTGCTGAGGTCGCCCATTGGTAAGTACTCACATGGAATACAAATATCTTCACAGCTTCTCACCACTCAGAGAGGTCCATCCACATACCTCTTCCCCAAATTTCTTTGTTATCAATTTTCCAAACATGCTTCTTCCAAGTCCCTGACCATCCAGCCAAACCATTGGCTACAGCCCATGAATCAGTATATAATTGCACATCTAGCCAATTCTTCTTCCATAAAACATCACAACCAAGTACACTGCTCTACGTTCTGCCCACTGGGAAGATTTCCCTTCACCACTGTCCTTCAGGGATCTCCTAGAATGGGGCTGTCGTGCTGCAGCTGTCCACTTTTGGGTGGTACCTGCATATCATGCAGAACCATCTGTGAACCAGGCCCTAGTCTTCTCTTCCTCTGTCAACTGATCATAGGGAACTCCCCATGAGGACTTCAGTGCAGACTGGGGAAGAGAAGGCAGGGTGACAGGAGTAGAGACCATGGGCATTTGAGCCACTTCCTCGTGTAACTTACTTGTGCCTTCAGGACCTGCTCAAGCCTGATCACATATATACCACTTCCATTTGATGATGGAATGCTGCTGTTCCTGACCCATTTTATGGCTAGATGGGTCAGAAAGTACCCAGTTCATGATAGGCAGTTCAGGTAGTGTGGTGACTTGATGACCCATAATCAAACATTCAGTTTCCACCAAAGCCCAGTAACAGGCCAAGAGCTGTCTTTCAAAACAAAGAGTAGCAGAAGATGACAGGGCCTTGCTCCAAAATCCTTGAGGCCTCCACTGTGATTCACCTATGGGGGCCTGCCAAAGGCTCCAAACAGCATCCATATCTGCCAATGACACCTCAAGCACCATTGGATCTGCCAGGTCATATGGCCCAAGTGGCAGAGTAACTTGCACAGTAGCCTGGACCTGTTGCAGAGCCATCTTCTGTTCTGGACCCCACTCAAAACTGGCAGTCTTTTGGGTCACTTAATAAATGAGCCAGAGTAACACACACAGATGAGAAATGTGTTGCCTTCAAAATCCAGATAGGCCCACTAGGCATTCTTCCTCTTTCTTGGTTGTAGGGCCAAATGCCACAACTTATTCTTCACCTTAGAAGGAATATCACAACAGGCCCACACCACTGGACCCCTGGAAATTTTACTGAGGTAGAAGGTCCCTGAAGTTTAGTTGGATTTATTTCCCATCCTCTGGCACACAAATATCTCACCTATAAGTCCAGTGTGTTTGCTACTTCTGGTTCGCGGGCTCCAACTGGCATAATGTCATCAATGTAATGGGCCAGTGTGGTATTTTGTGGAAGCAAAAAGTCATCAAGCTCTGTCCAAATAAGATTATAACACAAAGTCAGAGAGTTGATATACCTCTGAGGTAGGACCATAGAGTTATATTGCTGGCCTTAACAACTGAAGGCAAATTGCTTCTGATGCACCTTATGGACAAAATAAAGAAAAAGGCATTTGTCAAGTCAATGGCTGCATAACAGATACCTGTAGTTATGTTAATTTGCTCAAGAAATGAAATCACATCTGGTACAGCAGCTGCAATTGGAGTCACCACTTGGTTAAGCTTATGATAATTCACTGTCATTCTCCAAGATCCATCTGTCTTCTGCACAGGCCAAAAGGGAGAGTTGAATGGGGATTTAGTGGGAATCACCACCTCTGCACCTTTCAAAGCCTTCATGGTGGCAGTAATCTCCAGTCCCTCCAGGGATGCGATATTATTTTTCATTTACTATTTTTCTAGGTAGAGACAGCTCTAAAGGCTTCCATTTGGCATTTCTCACCACAATAGCCCTCACCCTACCAGTCAGAGCCCATGTGGGGGTTCTGCCAGCTGCTAAGTATGTGTATACCAATTACACATTCTGGCACTGGGGAAATGACCACAGGATAAGTCCGGGGACCCACTGGACCCAGTGTAAGTTTGACCTGAGCTAAAACTCCATTAATTACCTGACCTCCATAAGCCCCTACATTAACTGGAGGACCACAATGACGTTTTGGGTCCCCTGGAATCAACATCAGTTCAGAGCCAGTGCCCAGTAGTCTCCGAAATGTCTGTTCATTTCCCTTTCCCCAGTGCACACTTACTCTGGTAAAAGGCTGGAGGTTTCCTTGGGGAAGCATGGGAGGAAAAATTCACTGCATTAATTGTGAGTAATGTAGTTAGGTCCTTGCACAAAGGTACCCAGCCTCCCCTTCATTATTTGGGTCTGTAAACTGGCTCAAGTCTGGCAGTTGATTGAGGGGCCGTGATTCTTTGTTTCTATAATTCAAATTAGTCTTTCATCCATTCAACCTAGAAGTTTTCTGCTTGTATAAATTAAGTAGGAATGCAATAGGCTTCCTATCAATTTCACTTTTAGGAACACCATGAGTAACTAGCCATACCAGAGCTCTACAAAAGTCAGACTATTCTGATTGCCACTTTGTCTTTGCTGTTTATTATGGTAGTTATGCCTACCTTGCATTTGATGGTTGAGTGCCACCACTTGGCCCCTGCCACCTTGGGATCCAATTATTCTTATTGTATTTAAATGTTACAGTTGAGTGACTGTGGTTCCCGCTGTTAGATCTGACATACAGAGAAGAACAATTACAGGACTCTTCAAAGATGCAGGTGCTGCCTTCATAAATCTGTTTTGCAAAGCATTGGTCAAGGGCATATCTTCTGGATCCTCGCAACTGGAAAAAGTAGGTCTAAAGTGACTAATCCACTCCACTATCCCAACCTCCCTAAGCCTTTTGATCCCTTCCTCTACACTAAACGAAGAGAGATCAGGCATTTACAGCTCACTCACAGTGGGCCATCTTTTAATCCACATTTCAGTTAACCGAGCAAATAAACTATTATAACCTTTTGTAACTCCCAGAGCTGCAACATTTAATGCAGAGTCTCTACTTAGTGGGCCCAAATCAATAAATTCAGCCTGATCCAACTCTATGTTCCTTCCACCACCAAAGAGGTAGTCTTCTTTTTTTTTTTTTTTTTTTTTTTGAGACGGAGTCTCGCTCTACCCCCAGGCTGGAGTGCAATGGCGCCGTCTCGGCTCACTGCAAGCTCCGCCTCCCGGGTTCACGCCATTCTCCTGCCTCAGCCTCCCGAGTAGCTGGGACTACAGGCGCCCACCACTACGCCCGGCTAATTTTTTTGTATTTGTAGTAGAGATGGGGTTTCACTGTGTTAGCCAGGATGGTCTCGATCTCCTGACCTCGTGATCCGCCCACCTCGGCCTCCCAAAGTGCTGGGATTACAGGCTTGAGCCACCGCGCCCGGCGGAGGTAGTCTTCTTTTGGTTAAATCTTCTTGGTGTCCTGTAACCTTCATGTACTTAAATATTGGTATCTTTTTCTAGGTTTGGGAAGTTCTCTGTTATCCCTTTGAATAAACTTTATACCCCATCTTTTTCTCTACTTCCTCTTTAAGAACAATAACTCTTAGATTTACCATTTTGAGACTATTTCTAGATCTCATAGATGTGCTTCAGTGTTTTTTATTCTTTTTTCTTTTGTCTCCTCTGAGTATGTATTTTCAAATGGCCTGTCTTCAAGATCACTAGTTATTTCTTCTACTTAATACATTTTGCTATTATGTGACTCTGATGCATTCTTTAGTGTGTCAATTGCATTTTTTAGCTCTAGAATTTCTGCATGATTGTTTTGAATTGTTTCAATATCTTTGTTAAATTTATCTGATAGAATTCTGAATTCCTTCTCTGTGTTATGTTGAATTTCTTTAAGTTTCTTCAAATAAGCTATTTTGAATTCTTTGTATAAAAGATTCCATTCTCTGTTTCTACAGAATTGGTCTCTGGTGCCTTATTTAGTTAATTTGGTTAGGTCATGTTTTCCTGCATTCTCCTGATGCTTATAGATTTTTTTTGGTGTCTGCACTTTGAAGAAGTAGGTATTTATTGTAGTCTTCACAGTCTGGGATTGTTTATGCCTGTCTTTCTTGAGAAGGCTTCCTAGGTATTCAGGGGCACCTAGGCCCCAAACCCAATGTCACTGTGGTTTTTTTTGAGACTCATAGAGGTACTGCCTTGATGGTCTTAGATAAGATCTGGAAGAATTCTCTGGATTACTAGGTGGACAATCTTGTTTTTTTCCCTTACTTTCTCCCAAACAAATGGAGTCACTCTCTGTGCTGAGCTGCCTATAGCTGGGTATGTGGTGATGTGAGCACCCCTGTACCTACCACCACTGGGACTGTGTTGTGTCAGACCTGAAGCCAGCATAGCATTAGGTCTTGCCTAAAGGCCTACTGTAATCACTACCTCACTACCACCTATATTCACACAAGGCCCTAGGGCTCTATGATCAGTAGCTGGTGAAGACAGCAAGATTTGTGTCCTTTCCTTTAGGTTGGTGAGTTTCCCCAGGCCCTGAGCTGGTCTACAGATGCTGTCTGGGAGCGAGAGTTTGGAGCCAAAAATAACCTTAGAAATTTGCCTAATGTTTTATTCTACTGAGGCTAAGCTGGCACCAAAACTACAATATAAAGTCCTTTTATTTTTTATGGGATAGTAGTGCTGGTTTCACTTTCTTTCTTTCTTTTTTTTTTTTTTTTGAGATGGAGTCTCGCTCTGTCGCCCAGGCTGGAGTGCAGTGACCAGATCTCAGCTCACTTGCAAGCTCCGCCTCCCGGGTTTATGCCATTCTCCTGCCTCAGCCTCTCGAGTAACTGGGACTACAGGTGCCCGCCACCTCGCCCGGCTGTTTTTTTTTTTGGATTTTTTAGTAGACACGGGGTTTTACCGTGTTAGCCAGGATGGTCTCGATCTCCCAACCTCGTGATCCACCCATCTTGGCCTCCCAACATGCTGGGATTACAGGCTTGAGCCACCACGCCCGGCCTCTTTTTTATTTTTTATTATACTTTAAGTTCTAGGATACATGTGCACAATGTGCAGGTTTGTTACATATGTATACATGTGCCATGTTGGTGTGCTGTACCTGTTAACTCATCATTTACATTACGTATATCTCCTAATGCTATCCCTACCCCTATCCCCACCCCACAACAGGCCGCAGTGTGTGATGTTTCCCTTCCTGTGTCCAAGTGATCTCATTGTTCAATTCCCACCTATGAGTGAGAACTTGCAGTGTTTGGGTTTTGTCCTTGCGATAGTTTGCTGTGAATGATGGTTTCCAGCTTCATCCATGTCCCTACAAAGGACATGAACTCATCCTTTTTTATGGCTGCATAGTATTCCATGGTGTATATGTTCTTGTTCTTCCTTCCCCTTGCCATAAGCAGGGAGCCTCTCTCTGTGCCTACTGCCACCACTGGCCCATGGAGGGATTCTGCCAAGCCACTATCAATGTTTACTTAAAGTCCAAGGGCTCTTTTGTCAGCTTGTGGTGAATGCTGCTTAGCTTGGGACTTATCCTTCATGGCAGTGGGCAGCCCTCTGACCCGGAGCAGGTCTAGAAATGCCATCCAAGAGCCAAGGCCTGGAATCATGGATCCCAAGAGCCTGTCTTGTGCTCTACCCTACTGTGGCAGAGCTGCTATCTATGGTGCAAGACAAGTCACCTTTACTATTCCCTCTGCTTTCCTCAAGGGCCACAGTGTACTACCTGGGTATTGCTGCTGTTTATTTAGGGTCAACCCTTCAGTTAGAAGATGATGAATCCTGCCAGGACTGGGTCCTTCCCTTCAAAAAAGTGGGTTCCCTTCTAGTCCAGGACATGTCTAGAAATGTTGTCTAGGAGCTAGGACCTGGAAAGGGGATCTCACAGCTCTGACCAGTGCCCTATCCTGCTGTGACTAAGCCAACATCCAAGATGCAAGACAAATCTTTCCCACTCTTCCCTCTCCTCTCCTCAAGTGGAAGGAAGGGGACTCTTTTAGAGACATGAGATGTGCAGTCTGGGCTTAGAGGCGACGTGGTGCCAGCACTTCCCCAGCTGTTCTGGCTGATGTCTCAGTAGGTCATGTGTTTCCCTAGTCCACTGGCTTCTGAGCCCAGCTCAGCCCTAGGACTCACCTAAGAGTTGCAGCCCTTGTTCCCTTTCAAGTTTATTTATGGCCCCAGAACACTCCAGCCTGAGTTAGTGAGGCTAATTGGAAGTCAAGTTCCAGCTCTTGGGATGGGCAATACTCCTCTGGGTATGGCTGGTTTAAATACTCCGTCTGTGGGCAGGTGTCAACTCAATTTGGTCTGGCTTTGCTTTCTGCTGTAACAGGGCAGTACAGAGATTCAATATGATATCTCGCATTTGCTACACTTTCCCTGTCCCAAGAGCACACATTTTTTCTCTATGCCACACAGCCACTTCTGGGGGATGCGGACAGGTTGCCATTGGCTATCCAAGACTGTTTTTTCTACCTTTTGCATGCCTCTTTCAGTGATATGGAGTTAAAACCAGGTACTTTGAGTACTCACCTGATTTTTGGTTCTTATGGAGGCACTTTATATATAGATATTTGTTAAATTTGTGCCCTTGCAGGAGGGATGATTGGTGGAGCCCTCTATTTAGCCATCTAGCTCCTCCCCTCCATTATTATTATTATTATTATTATTTTGAGACGGAGTCTCGCTCTGTCGCCCAGGCTGGAGTGCAGTGGCCGGATCTCAGCTCACTGCAAGCTCCGCCTCCTGGGTTTACGCCATTCTCCTGCCTCAGCCTCCCGAGTAGCTGGGACTACAGGCGCCCACCACTTCGCCCGGCTAGTTTTTGTTTTTGTATTTTTTAGTAGAGACGGGGTTTCACCATGTTAGCCAGTATGGTCTCGATCTCCTGACCTCGTGATCCACCCATCTCGGCCTCCCAAAGTGCTGGGATTACAGGCTTGAGCCACCGCGCCCGGCCTAATATTATTTTCTATATTGAAATTTATAACTGAGTTTATAACAGCTTCCAGATCACGTTGGATATTTAATTAAAAGAATAAACTTTAAAAGAGTCTTGAGTTTATAGTTTGGATGAAGAAAAATTAACCTAACTGCTTTTCTGTTTGAGTCCTCTTATGATACTGATATAAAAATGGCTTCATTTAAATTATTTTCTAAATTTTATTTCAGTTAATGAAGCCAATGTTTTAACAGTTATTGCTGTATTTATACGCATAACAAACCTGGGAACTAAAAATAAATTAATTTAGAAGAAAAATTGTTTGATCTGATTAGTGATATGCAAGTAACTCTTACAGGGTTTGTGAAGTGATTGTCTTCAGATAGATATGTTACACTGTCAATAAAACTGCTAAGTCTTGAAGTATGTACTAGTAGTTCTTTAGCACATTTGTGTGTTCTGATTTTTCCAATTTCTGCTGTTAGAATTGCCCCCATATTGGATGGTAAACATAGACAAACAAATTATTTACTTGTCATCAACTGTCCAGAGAAGTGTAAATTCACTCCTTAGTTTTTCATTAAACATGTGCTTTTAAATCTAATTGCTATTGAAAGGATTTACTGCAAACTACAAGATTACTACCAAGCAATAAAACATATGTAATACATGACAAATGACTTTAATGACAGCAATAGGCTAATATTTATACACTCTAGGGTAGGGTTGCTTAACCTTTATGTAAAACACACACTTTTCCCATCACCTAACCCAAAATTTCTCATTTTTTCTCAAAGACCTCACCAACTGAATGATTGGTGGTTTAGTGCAACTCTCAGAACATGACACATCTGCTCCTGATACAAATCCATCTGGCAGGATACTAGAAGAAGGAGTTAACTATTTAGGCATTATCACCATGCTCTCAGGACATGAAGAGGTTGGTTGTGTTTGGAATAGCTTCGGTAATGTCAAAGTAGATTGAACTGGATTAACCCTACCAGGATAATAATTATAGACCAGTCAACATGAAAAAACAAATAAACCAACAAAACAGCTACTTGAAGGCCCCTGAGGAGCAAACAAAAGTAAAGCAGATGATATGACTTTTGAGGAAAAGCAACTTATATGATATACAAAATTATTCCAGGATGGATAATAAACCTAAATAAAAAGCTAAAACAATGAGGCTTGTAGAAAAAAATATAGGAGAATATCTTCTTGATCTTGAGGTGGACAAAAGTTTCTTAGGACTTGGAAAGCACTGCCTCTAAGAAGAAAGAAACATTATACACTGTACTTTATCAAAATTTAAAATTTCTACTCATCAAGACACCTTTAAGAAAATGAGAAGATAAGTCAGATAAATGGTAAGGAATATTTATAATACACAAAGCTTTCAAAGGACTTGTCTCCACAAAATATAAATAACTCTTATAAATTCAAATAAGTTTTCAGGCAAAGAAAATCTTTAGAGATAAAGAGGATGAATATAATAAATGTTTCCCTATATGTACTAAGTGACCATAATAATTCTAAGCATGTATGCTCCTTAAATATAGCTGGAAAATATACAAAGCAAACCTTGACTAACATACAAAGAGAAATTGACAAATCCACCATAGCTAACTGTATAACTTTGTTTCTTAGTTTCCTCTTCTGCAAAGTTAAGATGATAATACATACTTTATGTACAAGTGACTTAATACATTTAAAATACTTAGAATGTTCGGCACATACTTTGCTGGGTATGATAGCTATCAGTAATAAACATACATTATTATTAGGTGACTATATACCTACACTGAAATAGTGCTTTGGCCATGACTTCAATGGTAATGATTCAAGAATATAGTACATCCAGAAAAAGGAAGGGAAATTTTACCAATCTATACATAAGGCTGCTCTGGAAAGTACTAAGGTAACATCTATGATGTGTGATAAAGTTATGGAAAATGGCTAAATATGTGAATTCATGAGATGACAACCAATAAAAGAGGATATATTGGGGATATCCCTATATCTTCCTCTCACCTTTGCTGTGAAACTAAAACTACTTTTTTAAAAAAGACTTTAGAAAAGTGTAGTGGACTACAGTATTGTGAGCCTAAAATACAAAGAAATGTATAGTCACATTACCCAGAATCAGGGAAATTTAAACCCTTTTATAAATATTTCAGCCACTTTTATAAATATTTCTTGTCACTGTTGATCTGAAGAATTCGTGGAGTGCAACTAACAGATTTCAGGGTTGGTCTACAACCCCTGGACCCACCCTGAAACACCCCAGAGAACTATGTACAACGAGGCAGAGAGAAAGTGACAGAAGATAGACTGGGGTGACTGTCTATCAGTCAAAACAATGCGGATGTATGATGCAAAACAATGCGGAGAGAGAAACACAGATATTCCAAGGATATTAAGAACTCTTTTCCTCTCCTAGATCTGCAAATTTCAAGGTTAAAAAAATACATTTACAAAATTAAGATTAGGTTCTTTGGGTTGGAACAGGATTAAAATTCAGATATAATGAAAAAGGCTTCTATCAAGCTCCCAGGATAACACTCCCTTTTTTGAGTGTTAAATACTTCAAATTACATAAAATCTGAATTGGTTGTTTTTAAAAATGTTAAATGTTCCTGATATTTAAAGTAATTGCAGCATTTTCTAATGTTGCCAAGACAAAATCCAGGATGCCCAGTTAAATTTGAACTTAAGATAAATAACAAATAATTTTAAAATATAAATATGTTTCATGCTAAAAATATTTGTATAAAATAGAAGAGTTCTTATTTAAAAAAAAAAAAATGAGCAGACAGGATAAGTAATTGTGTCCACTGTAGAAATACAAATTCAGCTGCCAAGAGTCAATCTTAGTTTTTGTTTTAAGCAAACACAACTGCCTTGCAGTCTTTTCAACATGTCCCATGCAATATTTAGAATATACTTATACAAAAATTATTTGTTTTTTTCTGAAATTTGAACTTAACTGGTGTCCTATATTTTTATTTGCTAAACTATTCAATCCTATTTATATTATCAAATCTGTCAAATATCATTTCTATAAATTTGATCTCTGAGGAAATATCTATAATTTTTATTCCTAAAGCCTGTAAATGTTTTAAATAAAAATATATGAGGATCCAATATTATTATTATTATTATTATTATTATTATTATTTGAGACAGCATCTCAAGCTGTTGCCCAGGCTGGAGTGCAGTGGCATGATCACAACTCACTGCTGCCCTGACCAAATGGGTTCAAGTGGTCCTCCCACTTCAGCCTCCTAAGTAACTGGGATCACAGGTGTTCACTATCATCCCCAGCTAATATATATGCTTCGTTCAGAAAAATGAGGTCTCGCTATGTTGATCAGGTTGATCTCAAACTCCTGGATCAAGAGATCCTTGCACTTCAGTCTCCCAAAGTGCTGGGATTATAGGCATGAGCCACTGCGCCCAGCTTGATTGCCCTAATTTCTGGAGATATTAAAATATAACTTTCAAGTTTGCTTGCAAACTCCTTCCTTTCCTGCCTAGAATCTCTAGAATCTGCCTTTCTCCCTGTCCCATGTCTACTACATATGTATATTTGTGTACACACACACACAGACACACACACACACACACACACAGTGAGAGACAGAGAGAGAGAGAGAGAAAATCATATTTAGTGACCTTTTTCATTAAACTCTTAACAGAATTTTACATATTAACATGCCATGCATTCTTGAAAATAAATAATGAAGGACTGAATGGATGATTACTAAGCAATTTCAGCCCAGTTGTTCTCTCTCCTTAATATCTGTGTAATCAATCACCCAACACATTCTTCCTGCCCACTGCAAAGACCAAACCAGTTCACTGAGACCACAACATTGCAGTAGAAAAAGTTGTTTTTTGTTTTTCTTTTTTTTTTTTTTTTGAGACAGAGTCTTGCTCTGTCCCCCAGGCTGGAGTGCAGTGGTGCGATCTTGGCTCACTGCAAGCTCCGCCTCCTGGGTTCATGCCATTCTCCTGCCTCAGCCTCCGGAGTAGCTGGGACTACAGGCGCCCGCCACCTCGCCCGGCTAATTTTTTTTGTATTTTTAGTAGAGACGGGGTTTCACCGTGTTAGCTAGGATGGTCTCGATCTCCTGACCTCGTGATCTTCCTGCCTTGGCCTTCCAAAGTGCTGGGATTACAGGCTTGAGCCACCACGCCCGGCCATAGAAAAAGTTTTATTGTCACGAGGCAGGAACATGCAGGAGAACCGGAGTTATCACTTGAATTAGTCTCTCTGAAGGCTTGGAGATTAGGGTTTTTATGGACAATTTTTGTTGGGCAGGGGGCTGGGAATGAGTGTTGCTGCTTTTTTGGGGAATTACAGGGTTGTAGAAAATGGTCCTCTTGCACTGAATCTGCCTCTGAGTGGGACCACAGGACCAGCTGAGCCAAGAGTCACAAGTCCGGGTGGGGTAGATCTGAGAAACATATCAAAAACCAATCTTAAATTCTACGATAGTGATA
This sequence comes from Trachypithecus francoisi, assembly GCF_009764315.1. Taxonomy (NCBI): domain Eukaryota; kingdom Metazoa; phylum Chordata; class Mammalia; order Primates; family Cercopithecidae; genus Trachypithecus; species Trachypithecus francoisi. Next base: position 41,136,312 of record NW_022681463.1, read on the forward strand.
TTATCTATAGGAGCAATTGGAAGTCACAAATCTTGTGACTGCCGGCCACATGACTCCTGAGCAGTACAGAGTTATAGAAAGTACACCCTTCTTGTGACCTCTGGCCCCTTGGCTCCTGTGTCCTGAGCAGTAAGGGATTATAGAAACTACACCTACATTTTAGCAGAGTTCAACACCTCTCATAATTTATTCTTGTGGCCTTTCATTAGTCTTACAAAGATGGTTTTCAGTCCCTGAGCAAGGAGGGGATTCATTTTAGGGAGAAACTATTATCATCCTTACTTTCCCATAGTTAGATTGACCTATTCCTAGGTATGACCAAGGACAGCTTGCAGGTCAGAAGCAAAATAGAGTAAACTGCATCATATTTCTTTTACTGTCATAACTTGGCAAAGTCAGTTTCACCTATTTTTATGAAAGTTGCTAGTAACTTAAAATATTTTTAATTCTGCATTATTCTTGCTGTGTTTTTGTTCATCTCTTTGCTATAATCACATTGGCTCTTGCTGCTTGATTATAGGCATGGATTTCAGATAACCAGGCCAAATTCATTCCCAGTAGAAATAGATAAAAGCACCATTGTTTCTCTTTGCCTTTAAGAAAGAAATATCTAACCAAAGACAAAGGGAAACCTTGTCCATTAGCAAGTGAGGTAGAAGACTTTAAAAAATGAAACAAAAGTTCCAGAGATATTAAACAAAGAGTCTTCTGAAAAGAAGAAAAGATATGTTTGCTTGGAACAAGAATTAATGATGGCCCCCTGGCAGTTGGAATTCAAACTTAAATAATAGACACACAATTACTTATTTTAAAGTCTTGTCTGTTCATCTCTAAAATGAACACTCTCTTGTTTTACTTGAATATCTATCAGCATTTCTTTCTAGTCAAACTTTATCTTGATTTTTATTTTATGCTGTGATACTTAGCTGTGCTCCTAGAAGTTTGCTTTGGACAAATGGGATGTTTTTAGCAACAATGACAACAAAATTAACACAAGCATATTTTTTCCTTACTTAAGCCCCAAATTATCATTTTACAATAAGTACTTTTTTCCTTCACTCAATATGTTCTCCATCTATGGAAAAATAAACTAAGAAGCCTAGGGATTAGAGATAAAAAAAAAAAAAGTTTCTGAAGTTCTCTCCCCATTGAAAGAGGGCCCTTGCTTTCCTCACTTTGAATTCACAGTCAACGACTGTGTGGCATTCTTCTACACCCTGGTAGACAAAGACAAAGGTCACAATCTTGTGGGAGCTCTATAGCCCTGCCTACCACCTGAGAAACCTGAATACTTAACCAGGTGTCCCTAGGTCAAGTCTGTATCCTCCCTATAGGACTGTAGCTGATGAGTTCTTGAAAGTGCCACCTCCTGGCTGGAGGGCAATCAACACAAAAGTAGTCCACTAAACAAAAACACAACCAAAGACCCTCACAGAGTCCACTTCACTCCCCTGCTACCTCCACTGGAGCAGGCGCTGGTATCCATGGCTGCAAGACCTGAAGATGGATCACACCATGGGACTCTCTTTTAGACACTCCCCAGTACCAGCCTAGAGCAGGGTAGCTCCACTGGGTGGCTAGACCCAGAAGAGCAAAAACAATCTCTGCAGTTCAGCTCTTAGGAAGCAGCATTCTAGGGTATGGGTGAGAACACCACATCAAGGGAACATCTCATGGAACAATAGAATCTGAACAGCAGCCCCCGAATTCCAGATCTCCCCTCTGACATAGTCTATGAAGAAAGTTCATAGCATTAAATGCCTACGTCAAAAAGTCTGAAAGAGTACAAATAGCCAATCTAAGTCACACCTCATGGAACTGGAGAAACAAGAACAATCAAAACCCAGTCCCAGCAGAAGAAAAGAAATAACGAAGATTGGAGCAGAACTAAATGAAACAAACAAACAAAAAGGAAACAATACAAATGATAAATGAAACAAAAAGCTGTTTCTTTGAAAAGATATATAAATACACCATTAGCAAGGTTAACCAAGAAAAGAAGAGAGAATATCCAAATAAGCTCAATTAGAAACTAAATGGGAGATATTACAACTGATAGAAAAACAAAAGATTATTCACGACTACTATGAACACATTTATGCACATAAACTATAAAACTTAGAGGAGATGTATAAATTCCTGGAAATATACAACCCTCCTAGATTAAACCAGGAAGATATGCAATCTCTGAACAGACTAATAACAATCAGTGAGATTGAAATGGTAATTAAAAAATTGGCAACCAAAAATGTCCAGTTCCAGAAAGATTTACACCTGAATTCTAATCAAATGCTCAAAAAAGAATTGCTACTAATCCTACCGACACTACTACAAAAAGTACAGAAAGAGGGAATCCTCCCTAAATCATTCTATGAAGCCAGTGTCACCCCAATACCAAAACCAGGGAAAGATGTAACAATAGCAACAACAGCAAAACAATATCCCTGATGAACATAGATGCCAAAATCCTCAACAAATACTAGTGAACAAAATCCAACAGCATATCAAAAAGATAATCCACCATGATCAAGTGGGTTTCATACCAGTTATGCAGGGATGATTTAACATATGTAAGTCAATGAGTGTGATACACCACATAAACAGAATTAAAAACAAAAATCCCATGACCATCTCAATAGACTCAGGAAAAGCATTTGACAAAATCCAGCATCCCGTTATGAGTAAAACCCTCAGCAAAATCGGCATACAAGGGACATACCTTAAGGTAATAAAAGCCATCTATGACAAACCCACAGCCAACATTGAACTGAGGGGTGAAAAGTCAAAAGCATTCCTACTGAGAACTGGAACAAGACAAAGATGCCCACTTTCAGCACTTCTATTCCACACAGTACTGGAAGTCCTAGCCAGAGCAATCAGACAAGATAAAGAAATAAAGGGCATCTAAATCAGTAAAGAGGAAGTCAAAAGTCACTGTTAGCTGATGGTATGATCATATACCCAGAAAACCCTAAAACCTCAACCAAAAAGCCCCTAGAACTGCTAAGTGAATTCAGTAAAGTCTCAGCATACAAAATTAGTGTACACAAATTGGTAGCTATGCTATACACCAACAACAACCAAGCTGAGACTCAAATCAAGAACTCAACCCCTTTCACAATAGCTACAAAAAATTTAAATACTTAGGAATAAACCTAACCAAGGAGGTGAAAGACCTCTACAAGGAAAACTACAAAACACTGCTGAAAGAAATCACAGACAACACAAACACATGGAAACACATCTCATGCATGCCCATGGATGGGTAGAATCAATATTGTGAAAATGACAATACCACCAAAAGCAATCTACAAATTCAATGCAATTCCAATCAAAATACCACCATCGTTCTTCACAGAACTTGAAAAAACAATCCTAAAATTCATATGGCACTAAAAAACAGCCAAAGTAAGACTAAGTGAAACCAACAAATATGGAGACATCACATTACCTGACTTTAAACTATACTATAAGACCATAGTCACCAAAACGGCATGGTACTGGTATAAAAATAGGCACATAGACCAATGGAACAGCATAGAGAACCCAGAAATAAAGCCAAATAATTACAGCCAACTGATCTTCAACAAAGCAAACAAAAACGTAAAGTGGGGAAAGGACACCCTAGTCAACAAATGGTTTTGGGAAAATTGGCATGTCGTATGTCGAAGAATGAAACTGGATCCTCATCTTTCACCTTATACAAAAATCAACTCAAGGTGGATTAAAGGCTTAAATCTAAGACCTGAAACCATAACAATTCTAGAAAATAACATCAGAAAAACCCTTCCAGACATTGGCTTAGGCAAAGACTTCATGACCCAGAACCCAAAAGCAAATACAACAAATCAAAGATAAACAGATGGGACTTAATTAAACTAGAAACTTTCTGCACAGCAAAAGAAATAATCAACAGAGTTAACAGACAAGCCACAGAGTGTGAGAAAATCTTTGCAATGTATATATCTGGCAAAGGACAAATACCCAGAATCTATGAATAACTCAAATCAGCAATAAATAAATAAATAATCCCATCAAAAAGTGGGCCAAAGGCATGAATAGACAGTTCTCAAAAGCAGATATACAAATGGCCAACAAGCAAATGGAAAAATGCTCAACATCAGTAATTATCAGGGAAATGCAAATCAAAACCACAATGTGATAGCACTTCACTCTTGCAAGAATGGCCATAATAAAAAAATCAAAACATAGTAGATATTGGAGGGGATGTAGTGAAAAGAGAATACTTTTACACTGTTGATGAGAATGTAAACTAGTACAATCACTATGGAAAACACTGGAGATTCCTTAAAGAACTAAAAGTAGTTCCACTGTTTGATCCAGCAATCCCACTACTAGTTATCTACCCAGAGGGAAAGAAGTCATTATACAAAAAAGATACTTCACATGCATGTTTATAGCAGCACAATTTGCAATTGCAAAGATATGGAACCAGCTCAAGTGCTCATCAATCAATGAGTGGACAAATAACATATATTATATATATATATATTTGCAGCAACTTGAATGGATTTGGACACTATTATTCTAAGTGAAGTAACTCAGGAGTGAAAAAAACAAACATATGCTCTCACTCATAAGTGGGAGCTAGGCTATGAGGACACAAAGGCATAAGAATGAAACATTGGACTTTGGAGACTCAGGGGAAGGAATGGGGGTTGGCGAGGGACAAGAGACTACATGTTAGGTACAGTGTATACGGCTCAGGTGGTGGGTGCACCAAAATCTCAGAAATAACCACTAAATAACTTATTTATGTAACTAAACACTACCCATTCCTCAAACACCTACTAAAATGAAAATATAAAAATTTATGAAAAGTAGAGAGAAATGTAAAAAGGTATGTTATATATGCATGAAGTACATATATGCATTGTTTTATTAATCGGATAAAGGAAGAAATTTAAATAAAAAAAATCCCAGTTGACACATGTACTGATCCCCAGCACAAAGCACAGATACAAATTTTAGTAGCCACGGTGCACTTCTAAGGAGACCTTGTCAACGACCCTCAACTTCAAAGAAGTCTTGTTTGAGGGGCCATCAAGGAAGTGATTCATTGATATAGGGGGCAAGGATCAGGCATGGTTTAGAATGAACATAAAAAATATCCTGTTCTTTTAACCAGCAAAAGACACTCAAACTTCCCTGACATCTGTATCCAATGTCCATCCTTACTCCTTCTTTTCTGATACCTTGTATCCTAGCTTATCAAGAGGAATTCAGTGACCACTTACTATATACTCCTATGTGTCCATGTCAGTGCCACCCATCAGACACTGAACAAATATAAAATCTAGAAAAAATAATGTTTGAGGTGATGGATATCTTAAATTTCCCAGATTTATCGTGACAGGTCCCCCAACAGGTTACTTAAGGGTGTATGTCTGCTGCTTGAATCCTTGGCAGCTGGGTGATAAGCCAAGACCATGGTTCCCAGCCAAGGAACCGGTGTCTCTGAGAACTCAAACATACAGAGAGTATCTGAGAACCTACCAGTGCTCAAACACAGTAGTAAAAAAGCCAAAATATTACCTTAAAAGCAGTTTAGAGACAGGAGGTAGGGCAGATATCTAGTGCTCTCCTGTAGCTGTTCAGGAGTTCCTTGTATGTAAGCACTAATAAACTCATCTACTTGTCAAACTGGACTTGCTTTAGTCATTCTCTGTTCTCTTGGTTCCTTCCCAGTTTGAGGAAGACATTACACTTCCAAGTTTTTCTCACAATACTGGATTTTGTATTATACATTTAATGCATGTATCAAAATATCACATGTATTCCATAAATATGTGCAATTATGTATCAAAGTCTCAGTTTTCTTATTTTTTGCATCAGATAAAGCTAAAATTTAGCTTACTCTTTTCAACTGTTACAGTTTTTAATGTTAGTTATATAAATAATTAAAATGTAAATGCCTACTTTGGGGTAACTCCTCTATCAAAGAGAACAGATCATTTGGTAATCTTCAATAGGGTAATTCTTTAGTATTATAACTACATTTGGTATAATAACTATTAAAATAAACTTAGAATTCACTCAGCAGTAGGAAAATTGAGAATTATATACCTTTGTATTTTTTATTATAACATTTAATAGTATATTAAAAATGCATTACCTTTGACAGAAACAAAGCGAACACTGGGGAATAAACACACTGGTCTGTTTCAGTTCTCCTAAACCAAATAGAATTTGTGAATTAAAATTTGTGTTGCACCTCAGAGAACCGGAGATTACCTGATTGTTGGGTTATTGGTTGGTTTTTTGGGACTCAAGTGAATCTTTTCCTGTGCAAAAGTAATCAGCTGATATGATGCAGAAGACACTAGCATATCCTAATTTAAAATAGTTAAAAGAATATCTATCGACTGCAAATTATGACTATGTGAATAAATGGTATAAAATCCCTGAAGCCATGCACTTAGGCAAACTCCCCTGCTAGGTCTGAGATACCACAGACCTAATAAGTAATGGGCAGAAGAAAACAATGTCTTAGATATGATTGGTCATGAGTTTGTCCTTTGGTCTGCGATGCATTTGGCAGGATGAAGATGACTGTAGTTGGGATGTGGATGTGCTGTGTTTCAGTGGTACATATTTCACTGGGGTCAGTGACAACCTCTACAGCTATATCAGGGAGACAGGTTTCCAAAAAAGAAGCTAATTTTGTTTCTAGTAAGAAAGGATTCTGAAGCTATCCATCCATATAAATTTTTAGTTAGTGTTAAGCAATTGTTGTAATTGTAATTGGTTACAGTAATTTACTAAATAAATTACTTGATGAAGTAATTAACTACTTTGGAGAGGTAAATGTTAAAGAAATGAGTATTGAACTTGCTAACCTCTACAAGAACAAGCTCCTCACATGCCAGCAGTACACTTTGATAAAATGGTTTCTTTTCCCTCCCTCCCTCCCTCCCTCCCTTCCTTCCTTCCTTCCTTCCCTTTCTGAGACAGGGTCATACTCTCTTGCCCAAGCTACAGTGCAGTGGCGTAATCATTATTCACTGCAGCCTTGACTTCCTGGGCTCAAGCAATCCTCCCACCTCAGCCTCTGGAGTAGCTGGGACTACAGGTGTGCACCACCGCACCTAGCTAATTTTTAAGCTTTTTATATTGCCCTGGCTGGTCTTGAACTCCTGGACTCAAGCAATCCTCCTGCCTTGGCCTCCCAAAATGCTGGGACTACAGACATGAAATACCATGCCCAGCTAAATTTTATTTTCAGATGGAACAGTTTATACTTTGTTCTATAGAATCATTTTGAAAGTTTTCTATTATACAGCCAGCTATCATATTGGTGGTCATGAATACAGTGGTTACTTGACATGTGCGTTAAGTGATTCAAAGCTCAGTGGGAGTGAAAGTTTGGATAACTAACACATTTTCCATGGAGTCTCCTTTCAATTGTGAACTAAGTTTCCAGGAAAGAGCTTTCCAGCCATTTTAGGAAAAGGAGGAGGAATAAAAGATACACCCAGGTAATTTCACTTATGCAAGCTTGGACAGAGAGTCCCTTCATTCATGTAAATCGAAGCTTGTGATTATGGCAATGCTATCTCTCTGAAATGAATAAGCATCACTATGGGAAATAATTTTTATCCTTCATCAGGATCTGCAGATAGGAAAAAAATACACCAGAAATCGTCAATTGCTAATGCTGAAGCTAACTTAGCGCCCACTCTTAAGGCAAAACTTCTAAACAGTGTCACTTGCTAACAATAAATTAGCATTGACTGGGTGCAGTGGCTCAAGCCTGTGATGCCAGCACTTTGGGAGGCCAAGGTGAGCGGATCACTTGAGGCCAGGAGTTTGAGACCAACCTGGCCAACATGGTGAAACTCCATCTCTACTAAAAATACAAAAAAAAAATTAGCTGGGCATGGTGGCACACGACTGTAATCCCAGCTACTCAGGAGGCTGAAGCACAAGAATCTCTTGGATCTGGGAGGCAGAGGTTGCAGTGAGCCGAGATCATGCCACCGCACTCCAGACTAGGCAATAGAGAGAGACTCTGTCTCAAAAAAAAAAAAAAAAAACAAAAAACAAAAAAACAAAAAACAAAAAAATGACACACACACAAAAAATTGCATTGCTCACTTATCATAATTTCCAACAAGCTTTGATACTCTAGTGAGATTTTTATTCAGAATAACTATTTGTTACTGTCCTAATAAATCAGCAAATATCGTTAGAGACCTTGTTACAAAGCTCCTGAGGAATGCTGTTTCTCTGCAATAAAAACGATACAATGTAGAACTATTGAATTATGCTGCTAAAGTAGTTTATATTTCCTTTTACATGAAGCCTAGAAGAGAGGGTGCCCTCAGAGAATGTAAACAATAATGATGGTTTCTTTCTAAGACATTGGAATTTTGGTGAGCAGTAACATCTTACTAGTTCTTTCCCTGAGTAATGACATTTCTCCTTTTAGAAATGTATTTACCATGTTGACCACATAACTTTCTCCTATTTGGGCCTCAGGGCCTTCTGCATTTCTCCCGATTAGAAGTGATGAGCCTTAGTTAACCAAAAATCCCAGCGGTAAAGGGATTTTGTTAAGGGCTGTGATCAAACCCCGCTATCTCCTTCTTTACTTATTCTATATTCAGTGTCAGACTCTTGCTGCAAATCTTTGTTACTTTTATGATTAGAGAGTTTTCTCAAGGGAGATGGTCTTCCATGGAAAGAATTAAATGTGCATTAGCAAGTCTGACCCTTTAGGGTATGTTTATACTAACACTATTAGTTCTTGGATAAAATCTGTAAGGCTCAGAGCAGGATTAAGATTTCATATATAGACCTCAATCTCTCAGGGCATTATAAATCATTAAAACTGTCCTGGAGGCATGCTCAAGAGCCATGGGATATCTATTAATACTTTTTATGGGTGTGGTTTCAATGGAGATTTTAAATAAATGAGCTATGATTTTTGAGCCAGGCAAAGTGCTTTTTCACACGTGATAAAAGTGGCTGCACAAAAATGCTGGAGACTATGTGTTTAGGCTCATGCTTATACACACTGTAGATTCAAATTGTTTCTACTTTAAAAATCCAGAAACTAGTAATCATTTACTTTTATTTAAAAATAAATATTAAAATATATAATTTATTTACGAAATTTTTTTTCAACAAGGAATTTTAAAAACATTTTACTCAGGAAAGTCGTTTTGATTCCCTGAGAATCCCATCTAAAAGTTTATGAGAAGAATTTAGTAATTCATTCCTTTGAAAAACATTGCATTATATTTCCCTTCTACAGGGAGATATGTAGAACAATTGTGTGCTTCTCCAACTTCCAAATAGTTTATATCCAATTAAAATGTCCTTGAAGGAGCAAAGTCAAAGAGTGGCAGAATTCAGACTGGATAGATGGTGTAGCATGGGTACGTCAATCAAATTTATGGAGAGATAAATATGAAATGTGACTCCCACCCTCATCCATTGTGTGTTTTTGTAGTATTGTTGGTGAAGTTATATTCCTTTTCCATACCTGCTAGTGCTGTGAGATTCCTCTACCCCCACTCACATCTCACAATGTGGTTTAAACTGGGTCATCAGTCAAACCCTGAGGATAAATCTGTGTTTATGATGTAGAAACTCATGAAGGTCAATGAATGTTCATTACCCACTGTGCCTTGCTCTTTCGGTTACGTGCATTTGAAAACAGTAATAGTTTTGTGGGACGCACTTGGACCTCCAGAGTCAGTATAATAATTTTCAAGTGAAAACATTTGAGCTAAGTAAGATACGGAAAGAAATCATACCTGAACTTCTTTTATTGGGCTAAAGCAGAACTTCCAGAAAATGCAGCTGCTCTGCACTCCCCTCCAAGGCAGTTTTCTGAGAATTCAGCTGCCGTGGAGACAGACTTTCCATTTTCCTTAGCATCAAAAGCCCAATAGAACCCTCCATGCCTTCCCATGGAAGCCCTCCCTCCCTTCCCTGCCTCCACATTTTTTCAAATGTGGAATATAAATCCTTTATCTCTGACTATTGACTTACTCATCACTGAGTCTGTATAAATAAACCTTGTCTTTTCTCCTCTCTTTATCTTTCTTTTTCTTTTCTTTTTCTTTTTGGAGACAGTGTCCCACTCTATGACCCAGGCTGGAGTGCAATGACACAAACACAGCTTATTGCAGCATTGACCTACCAACCCCCCAGGCTCAAGTGATCCTCCCACCTCAGTCCCTGAGTAGCTGGGACTACGGGCACACACCATTATGCCCAGCTAATATTTTAAAAAATTTTTTGTAGAGACAGGGTCTTACTGTGTTTCCCAGGCTGGACTCAAACTCCTGGGCTCACGAGATCCTTCCATCATGGCCTCCCAAAGTGCTGGAATTACAGGTATGAGCCACCACGCTCTGCGTCTCTTCTCTTAATCTATTGTCAGTTAATTTGCAAACTTCCAAACACTGGATGCAAGTTGGAAAACGACAAGTTTTCCTCTGGACAGTGTTTTCATATGAAGTAATGAATGGGTCATTGTACAAGGAAATTGCATGGGATGGTTCTCCTTGGTAGAAAGCTCAGTGGACTATCCCTTTCTGTAGACTTAAGATTGATTCTGTGTTTCTATGTCTGTTTCTTTGCTCCATAGCTGTGGCACAATTAAAAGGCAAAGAATAGCTTATCATTTACATTGTAAAGCTAGAGAAAATTTGTTCAATATTTCAATATATAATATTTGTCTCATACAGATGAAGCACTAATTATGCTTCACTTTATAGGGCATTGGTTTTATAACAAAGTTAACATTAGCTTATTTTAGAACATTGTTATGATGCATATAGATGACTATAAAAGGATTACTAAACTAAGGCAAGGAACATTTGGTTCAGTCTTCCTTGTGTCTGCACAAATCAAAATGTAAATTCCCAGCCGGGCGCAGTGGCTCACGTCTGTAATCTCAGCACTTTGGGAGGCCGAGGCGGGTGGATCATGAAGTCAAGAGATCAAGACTCCATCTCTACTAAACTCTGTCTCAACTAAAACACTACAAAAAATATCTTTGGGCATGATGCCAGGTGCCTGTAGTCCCAGCTACTTGGGAGCCTGAGGCAGGAGAGTCACTTGAACCCGGGAAGTGGAAATTGCAGTGAGCCGAGATCTCGCCACCGCACTCCAGCCTGGCGACAGAGCAAGCCTCCGTCTCAAAAAATAAAAAAATTAAGTAAAGTCAAGTCCCCATTTGTGGCTGGAAGCTAATCAAGTATCAGCTATAGGGAGGAATATTGTAGCGATTAGGTGAAAAGAAATACAGAATACAACCCCTCAAAATAGAGTCCAAAAGTAATTAACTATACTCAAAATAGTTTGAGGGTATTAAAGTTGATTTTGGAAGAACAAGCAGACACTAAAAGGAGGGTCTAGAGAACAAGAGGAATCAAAGGTTCATGAACACAATTGATTCAGGGGTGAAGGATGTTGGGCAAACCAGGAAGGGAAGTGATTGCATCAGGAAGATACAGCTGAGCAAGTAGCTGGAAATTCATTTGCTTTATCACCAGTTAGATTTAACCTAGAGAATTCCTCCTGGAGTGGCAGCTAATTTTTCTTACGTTTGCTTTCCTTAAAATGATTCCACTCTAGGTTTCTAAGGGAGATTATATAGTCTTTATCCAGTAGACATAAAAATAAACCTGGAGCCCATATAACCTAAAGTAAGAATATATATATAGTCAACCTACATAACAAAAAGGGAGAGGTTCTCTAAAAGGAAGTGATGTTTGTTCTGGAATGGGACATTGCAATGGGAATATGCACATCATAGTAAATGATGTGCATATTGAGGGAGGTACTCCAAATTGGAGTAGAGGATCTCTTAGGTCAGATTCTGATATCTTTGGCAAGATATCCTTTATGTGACACATGAAGTAGAGGATCTCTTAGGTCAGAATCTGTCAAGTTACCAGCAGAAGCTACAGATTATAAAATTTTAATAATACCATTATTCTGTCAGTGAAAAAGGTAACATTACAAGGGATAAGAGTCTTATTTTGGTATGGAGTCTTATTCTACATCTTGAGAAAAGCTGCCTGCATCATGAAGTCATCAACTTCTTGCCCTGGTTTGCAGTCTCAATGTCTCTGGTTATGGAACCAAACAGCCCGATGAACTTTCTGTGTGGCTTGTACATCATGCATAAGACTTGTTCTTTAAAACTAACTTGAGCTAACAGGGCTTTAGAAACAGAGCAGTTCCTGTTTTTAATAATTCCATGGAAGAAAGTTGGATAGAATAATTTAGGTTTTAGTCTAGTCTATAGGTAGATAAAAGAACTTGAAACTAATGCACAGGCCTATAATCTAAAACTGGTGTATAATGATTTTTCTTTTAGAAACATAACTTTTTCTCTCTACTTGATTACATAGGAATCGCAGATTCAAAAACCTTTTGAAGCTAGAAAGCCAAACCAGGGCAGATTTTCAATTTTACTACTGTTTTAAGATTCCCGGACCTACTAGGCAGTGACAGCTTTCACTCACTCACTCACTGTAAGACTGGGAACCCTTGAAGCCAGACTTTCTATGCACATTCTCAAATATTATATTCCAGTCAAAGCCTTAGTAATATAACCAATGTTTCTAATTGTGCTCTGTTGTAAAGAGAGATTTTTATTGAACTTATGCAAATATCCATATTGCCATAAGAGTACTCATAAACAGTTCCTGAATGTCAGAGGGATCAACTAGGGAGAAAAGGCAAATGTTTCCATCTTTGTTCAAAAAGTATACTTTACCAAATTGCTGTAAGCTATAGATAGCTAAAGAGAGAACATTTCCTTAGATCTGGAGAACAAAACATTTAAGTAATGATCCAATAATGTTTCAAATAAAAGTCATAAAAACAATACCTTCATCAATGTGCTTAATCACATGTAATTAATTTTTATTCTCCTTGATTTTGATCATCAGCTTCCTAAATCCATCTGTTCTTTGTTAGAGTTTTGGAAAATTTTTATTTAGTCCATTGATCTTAAAGTTATTGGAAACCTGTATATAAGAGTACGTATGATCTCAGGTTAATGGAAGATAGTGTTAGCATTCTGATATTCTCTTTCCCTTCCCCGGGAGGTGAGAATGATGGGAAGAAAAGGCAAATTGGAATGTTAGGCTATTGTGCCTTCTGTCTTGTTGTCTTTTGTAGCATGGCCCTCTTGGCTACCGAATGTGTGACATTTCCTGCCAGCATTGTCAAAACTGCAGTGTCTACTCAGATCATGAACAATTGCAGCTGAGGGAATTGACTACTAAGTTGCATAAGAATAGGGTAAAAATTGTGTTTTTTAAAACAAGCCAAATAAAAATGTAAATGTCACCATTAGGCATGAATCCATATTGATGGTAGTATAGTAAAAGACACTGGAAACAATTGTGAAAAATGTATTGTCCTGGGGATCAGAAGACCAATTTAGATCCACCCCCTTCGTTACTAGTTTGTGCCCTCAATCAAGCTGCTTTTGGGAGGCCTCACACTCAATAATTGTACGTTGCTGAATTGTAGCACATACTGTCGGAATGTGGAACTCCAAATGTCATTCTGCATAAAACAAGTAGAATTGGGATGACATAAATACTCTGTGGAATAGGAAATCTTACAAAATAATTTCAACACAGGTTTCTGGTGTTGCTGTTATGAATCAAGGAAAGGTAAAGTTCTCTTTAGTTGAGTCCTTCATTTCATGAGGTGTAGGCAAAAATTGGAATTTTTCCTGAAACCTATGCATCAAAACTTTGCCTAGCTCAACACAAAATTATTAAGTCTGAGCTGAGTGTATTATTACTATTAATAATTATAGTTTGGAGAGAAAAAGTGGAATGATGGAGCTGGACTAAATTCCTTGCCTTGAAGACTTGGAAAAATAAAGGAAGTTGAGGCAAAGAGTACCCAAGGTTTAGAATAATACTCCTGGGTCTGCAGCGATAAGAAGGCCAGGGGCAAATGTTCTGCTGTGTGTGATCTTCTCTGGCATGAGTTTGTACTAAGTGAATCTAAGTCTCAGTACTGGAACAGAGATTAAGAAACTGCCTTGGCTCTACCAAGCATCCCAGTTACTTTGTATATCTGATGCCAGGATGAAAACAAGTCTTTGACTTCTGAAGCCAGACAAGTTTTTCTTTGTTTGTTATGATGCATAGATGTTAATGTTCACAAGTAAAAACTCAACCAAAATTTTCTACACAAGAAGTTGGACTTTTTTTAAAAAAGAAGCTTATTTTTCTTAGCATATTGGAAAGTTTTTAAAATGAACAAGTCAATCATCTTGAAAATCATACTGTTTGAAGCTCAAACTCCTCTGTGGAGTTTTGTTAGATGATCTTTTTAGCCATGATTCAAGAAAGACTCTTCTAGCCTATCAAATAAGCATTTAACAAATATCTGAGCCACATTTATTTCATAACAATTTTATCTCATGATTTCCACATCCAAAAGTAGTTGGGGTGACAGTAAATTTAAATAATATCCTGGAAAAGATGTTGCTCACTTTTTAGTACCAATATGTATGCAATATTTAGCCTCTATCATTTTTTATTTGTTGTTTAAAAATCAGAGCTAAATTTGTTTAAGTTATTAAACTGGTCCAGTACAACATAATGATGAAAATTCTTATTAGGTCACCATCTCTGGTATGTTACATAGTTTCCTGCTTAGAAGAATCATTTTATGACAATTTTTCTAAATTTCTCATCACACTCAGTTCCTTATGTCAAACAGCATGTGATGACCTTTGATCAAAGGCAAAAAAATCTGAACTGTTAAAACAAATAGAAGAAATGGGCAATGATGCTTCAGAAATATTTGTTTGCTTACTTGAGTGTAAACTGGATTGTATCTTTTAAACTTTGGCTTGCATCCTATTATAAATTGCTATTTTAAAGATTAATATCATTTCATCCTAATATTAAAGACTTTCATATTTTGTTGACATCAGTTATACTGCAGAAAAAAAAATTTCTGAGATAAGTTACACAACCTTGTGGATAATCACTATGATCTTGTAGAACAGTTTATTAGCTATAGAAGATTAAGTGACAGTTTAAAAATATTGCTTGGGATCATCTAAACTCACCCCATTAGAAGATAAAAGCAGTATACATTTAACATTGAAGCTGAAGGTTTTTTAATCAGGTGATTATGTCTATGGCTATGTGACCTTCTTAAATAAAGCAATATGGGAAGTTCGATTTTCAAATGGTAGAGAATATTAAGCTATCCAGGGAGAATCTGGTATAAGGTCAAACAGCAATAGGACTGAGAAAATTGTAATGATTATAGAATAATTAAGCTCAGTTTTTTCTACTTGAAGACAGAGAGGGCAAAACCATAAAACTATTCATTGGCTATGTCCTTACAACTTTTCTTTTGTGGTTATTCTTGAGAAGTAAGAGGCACTCAGCTTAAAAATGAGATATGAATTTCAGGGATGATACCTTAATTTTACTACTATTTTTGTCTTTATTTTCTATTTAAGATGTTTTATTTTCCCACATTCCAGAGCTTCAACTTTTCCATTAATTCATTTGTGCTTTTTGGTGACATAATCATTCTTAAATTTGAAGAATAATCACTTATAATCTCATTTACCTAACCCATCTTTACATGTGAAGTGTTTCTTCATAACTGGTCAACCTTTATACTTAGTGAACCAGACACTCTCCATCTAAAAGCTTCAGGTACTCCTACTCTTCGTATTCTTCCCAGGCATTGTGAACTTTTCTGAAGATTATTCTGTCGACTGTAGGGTGAACATCATGTGGATTTTTTCTGTCTTATTTTAGGTGTGCAGGAAAGTACACACATAGGCAGTCCCTAGTGGAGAGGGCACTGATTAACTTCTGCTCACACCCAGGCTGCCCATTGCTAGTAGTTTAAAATTTCTTATTGTTACTCCTTTGCTCAAATACTTGCAATAGATCTTCATAATTTATAGACAAGGGAAAAAGTTCTCTGTCCAGCATTCAAAGGTTCTCAAAATGGGCCCTCTCATCTTCACTCTCACCCAAAGAAATCTAGCCTCTTCTCCGGGTTTGATCTTAGCCTAAAATCTGTCTCTAGGTAAAAAGAAAAAAAAAAAAAAAAAAAAGTCCACAATCAATTTCACTGCTTTGGGATGAAGTCAGGCTCGTGCTAGATCCTTGCCCTGACCTTTTGCCTCATTTCCAGTGGCTTAGTGTTGCCCAAAAACAATTCCAATCTCCCTGTCCCTGGGAACATAAACATCTCTAATTTTCCTTCCAGCTGGAGGTGGGTATGTGACTTAATTTTGGGCAATAAGATGTAAGGCACATCTCCTGTGAACTTCTCAAAAATATTTTCCCCATGATTAAAAGGCAGAGGATCACAGAAACAGACCAATGCCTGTTCTCCATTCTTTCACTTTCAGACCATGTGTGAGCTGGTGTGACTTTTGCAGCTTAAACAACCAATTTGCAACCCAAAAGCAATAAACAGGAGTCCCAAAGCCAATATGAGGAAGGCAGGAGAGGTGGGAGAGGATGGTGTGGGGAAATTCTTGGGTCTTGATCTCCAAGCCATCTTTGGGAATGCTTAACTCCACACTTCTTGCCAAGTAAACAATAAATGCCAGAATGGTTAAAGGGAACAATAAATGCCAGAATGTTTAATGAGGGAACTACTGTATCCAAACCATGTTAACTAATACATTAAGTTTCTGATCCATTCACTAGCTCCATATCTGCATTTCTGTTTTGGTTCTTTGCTAGATACCAAAATTTTTTCAACACTAGATTTTTTTTCCAAGTATCTCCACATTCCTAAAATTCACCGACGGACCTTGCCTATGCTCACCTCAAGTTTACTTGCTCTGATTTCTATCTACTGGTTGTGTATCAGTGATACAGAGTCCACCCATGCTCTGGCTCTCAGGAACATTCCCGGATGGCTCTGCTCAGTTCTGCCTTGCTCAGGGAGTGGAGTTCCCTCTTCACCTGAGTTATCCAAGTTCCTCACCCCCAGGAGCTTCCAAATGTCCGCAGTTGTTGGGCCATGGTGGATCATAGGAAGTGACATAGTGAAGTCTGGCTGTACATGTGTAAACAGTTGGGTTCTAAGTCCTTTCCCCTTTTCTCCTGGATCTATGCAAGAAAGAAAAAGAAAGAAAGAAAAAAAAAGGAGATAATCTTTCTCCATTTTTATTTATGATGTCTCACTATGTTGTCAGGCTGGTCTTGAACATCTGATGTCAAACAATCCTCTCACCTTGGCCTCTCAAAGTACTAGGATTACAGGCATGAGCAACCATGCCTAGCCTCTCCCACTTTTAGAAATTGCATTATTTTTAGAAATTGCATTGTATCTGCTCTTTCCTCTCCAGAATGAATAACTCCTCTACTTTATTTTAGCTCTTTCTTTAGTCCCAAATTTGCCTTGTCTTTGAGGAAAATATACTTTACAAACATGTATCTGAACTAAATGTAGGCAAGTGTCTTTGAGTCCTTGTTTCCCCTTTGTTGTGGGCTAGGGGAAAGAAAACTAGCCTTCAGGGTATCAGCAAAAGAACATAGGATAGAGAACACAGAGCCATTCAGATAACATAACTTTCTCCCCCTTACTACTCTCTTTATTACCTAGTCCCCACTACAGTTTCTCATGTGTGAGTTTAGGAATTTCTAGTTGATAAGGCAACTAGGATAGCAAAGTTCTAGCATCCAGAGCAGGCCAGTGATAGCCTACACATAAGGTAGCTGGAGTAAACTGAGGTAGGGAATCTTGTTTTTAAAGTGCAAGGCTATAATAGGGAAAGCGTTGCTCTTTGTCTTAAGGTGAGTTGTCATATGAAATAGGTGGGATGATTTGTGAGGCTGGCCACCAAGTGTGATAATATCATTCCTAAACAATTTATGAGTAAGGGCTGAGACAAATGAGTTAGGTTAGATGTAGGGACTGAACATATTCTATTGAGTACATGTATGAGAGTGAGAACAGCCCCTTAAAAATCAGTCACATGATATTCTCTATAGCTGTGCTTCTAATATGGCAGCCAACAGCTACAGGTGGCTATTAAGCCCTTGAATTGGGCTAAATCCAAGTTAAGATTTATGCATATGATACATACTGTGCATAAAATACACACTAGATCTTGAAGATTTAGTCTGAAAAAAAGAATGTAAAATATCTCTTTAATAATTCTTATTTTGTATTAACTACATGTTGAATATTAATTACACTGTAATCAGTGCTTCATCTTTACCTTCATCTTCCCAAACTGTTGTTGACAGGTTGATAAATATTATTATGTGGCCAGGTGTGGTGGCTCATGCCCGTAATCCCAGCACTTTGGGAGGCTGAGGCAGGAGGATCACTTGAGCTCAGGAGTTTGAGACTAGCCTGGGCAACACGGGAAGACTCATTTCTACAAATATATGTGAAAAATATTAGCCAGGTGTGATGATGCCTGCCTGGAGTCCCAGCGACTTGGGAGGCTAAAGCGGGAGGATACCTTGAGCCCAGTAAGTGGTGGTTGCAGTGAGCTGAGACCCTGCCACTGCACTACAGCATGGGTGACAGACTGAGAAATAACACTTTGGATATATTAAGTTGAAATAACATTTTGGATATATTAAGTTAAATAAACTATATTATTAAGTTATAAAAAATCAGTCACACAGATTGGAATTCCAAGCACCCACCAGCTTAGAGCACTGCCTGGGCCAACAAGGAGATCTCACTGTGGGAAGCTATGTTGCCTACTTTGAAAGCTTAGAATGTAAACTGTGGAGCCCAGGAGCCTATCCATCTCCAGATCCTAGAATAGTGCCTGGCACAGGTTAAGTCTACAAAAATATTTTAATTAATTAATTAATGACCTTCTAATAATGCCAAGACAATGTTTCTCCTAGTTCTATTAGCCTCTGAGCTCAGTTCTGGCCATGACTCTCCTGGGCCATGTTGTCAATGACTAGCTACAATAGATGGGTACAGGGATCCATGGATAGACTGATAGACAGCATAAATCAAAAGTGTCTGAGACAGATTTTAATTGATTTAGGGGTTTTTTTGGTCAAGATGGAGAATGCACCTGGAAAAAAACAAACACACAGAAAAAACAAACAAAAAAACACACAAGTTACAAGTAGGATCTGTGGCTGTGCTTTTTCCAAAGACGTTTGAGGACCAATATTTAAAGAGAAAAGAGGGAAAGGAGGATAAGAAAAAGAAAAGGAGGAAAGTAGGCAATATGACAAGTGGTTACTTTGATTAGTACTCACCAAATCTATATTTTACATATGAAAAGAGGAGTGGAGGGGAAGTGATTATGCATTCTTCTCACTCTTGGTAGATCTACATTTTACATAAGACAAAGTAAGCATGTGAAATTTACAGCTGTTTGGGAAGAAAAGAAATGTAGCTTTTGCGTGACTCAGTGCTCAAGCTGAACCTTCCCTTTGTCATAGTGAGTTTGGGTTCTGGTATTTTATTTTTCTTTCACAACAGACAAAGACATGTAGTATGGGCTTTTTTTTTTTCTTTTTTTAGCTTAGTCTTCTGTTCCCTCAATTCCTTAAATATATTCACAAAGACGGTGCTTTCATAGACAGAACGGTGTTTTTAAAATGTCTATAAGATATAAGCTTCCAGGGAAAACTAGAAATTTATTATGATATCTTACATATACACACAAAATAAAATAAAGTGGTTTTTACCCCTTTTCTCTTTGGGTTATCTAATTTCAATATGAATTAGAGACAGTTGCAGTAGGATCATTGTAATAGCTCTTTATTTGTCCAACTGGCCCTTGCTGATGCATAGAGAGATATATTTTCATCCTGGCATTCCTGATTCACTTTCCGCACTTCCCTCCATGGTGCTCTTCATATTCTTCATACTGTACATTTGCCTTTGTGTTTATTGTCCATCTCCCTTACCTAAGTTTCAAGAAGGCAAGCACTGTTTGGTTCACAGTGCCTATGACAGAGCCCAGCAAGTGGTAGGTGGTCAACATATATATTTTTATATATATATATATATATTTTTTTTTTTTTTTTTTTTGAGGCGGAGTCTCGCTCTGTCGCCCAGGCTGGAGTGCAGTGGCCAGATCTCAGCTCACTGCAAGCTCCGCCTCCCGGGTTTACGCCATTCTCCTGCCTCAGCCTCCCGAGTAGCTGGGACTACAGGCGCCCGCCACGTCGCCCGGCTAGTTTTTTTTTTTTGTATTTTTAGTAGAGACGGGGTTTCACCGTGTTAGCCAGGATGGTCTCGATCTCCTGACCTCGTGATCCGCCCGTCTCGGCCTCCCAAAGTGCTGGGATTACAGGCTTGAGCCACCGCGCCCGGCAACATATATTTTTTAAGTGAATGTTTCAATGAATGATTAAAATGGTTGTGTGCTCAGCATCTGTAAGAAGAGTTTCAGAAGGAATTGTAAAGAAGAGCCATTCCTTGCCCACAAATACAACACTAGGCATGGAATGTTACCATAAAGGAAATGTAAGAAAAGGTGTGAAGAAGGGAGAAAAATAAACTTAGACAAATTGTAATTTGATTAAATAGAGAAGGATAAAAGTGTTGAATTATTTTTATTCCAGAAATAAAATGCATCCTTGGATTCATGAATCCTCTAATTTTGTGTGTTGCCAAGTAAAGTTCAACGTGCAATAAGCATAAGGAAAAATATTCTCTCATAATGTTTAGCTGAATTTATAGAAGATAGTGAAGATTCAACTCTATTTTTGTCACACTGTGATGCAATAGCATTTTGCATTTCCTTAAATAAATGCCAAGAATATGAGGCATATGATAGAGGATCCCAAAGGATGCAAAATCTCTCCTGGCAGACACTGAGGGAAGATAAAATTAAAACAAGGCAACTGATTAACCTTGACTGCTTTATAGCTAGAATAAAATTAGACAAATGTTTGAATAAAAGCACACTCCTTTATTTTATTTTATTTTTTTGAGGCAGTGTCTTCCTCTGTTTTCCAGACTGGAGTGCAATGCAGTGGTGCGAACACGACTCACTGCAGCCTCTACCTCCTGGCTCAAACAATCCTCCTGCCTCAGTCTTCTGAGTAGCTGGGATCACAATGTAGGCCACCACATCTGGCTAATTATTTTTATTTTTTTGTGGAGATGGGGTCTTGCTATGTCACCCAGGCTAGTCTTGAACTCCTGGGCTTAAGCAATCCTCCTGTCTCAACCTCCCAATGTGTTGGGGTTATAGGCATGAGCCACTGTGCCCAACCTCTTAATTTTTAATTGTATGGATTATGGTCATTTCAGAACCTTCAATTTTCAAGAATAATATTTTTCATATCTTCCTTTCCTCATTCTCTTGTAACTTCCTTTGAACTTTTCCCACAGAATAAGTCTTGTTTTCTGCACAGTTTATAATTTTCATGAAAAAGCAGAAACAAAGACTTGAAGAAGACACTTGCCTAAATTTAATGTGGGAGATTCAGATACATGTTTGCATAGCAATATTTTATATTCTCAAAGAAAAGGCAAACCTGACACTAGACGAAGGGGAAGAACAAAGCAGAGGAGTTACTCACTCTGCAGAGGAGGGAGCAAAAACATGATTCCTAACAGTTGGAGGAAAAGGAAGGATTGTTTCTTGCATAGATCCAGGAGCAGAGTGAAAAGGACTCATAGCGAAACCTGTAAAATTAAAGGAAGTTGAACCAAACGGTTACAATGTTTGAGTTCACACTTAGATGAGGGTGGATCCCTCCGGCCTGGCGTGACAGTGGTAGGAAAAACGGAAGTGAGAGAACTCTAAAGAGCAGGTTATCTTGGAGACAGAGGAACGTTGCCATTAGTGTGTGGAACTACCTAGAATTTGTTTGCTCTAAGAACTTGGAGGATTCAACAAATATTTATCAGGCATTTTCAGGCTCCTGAGCTGTTATGATAGGGCAGAGACTGGCACAAGGATGAGACACAGTCGTTCCTGACCTTGAAGAATCTAATGAGTCCTAGGTTTGTTGGAATTTGTTTTAATAAGAACAATTTCATCTCAGAAGTTAAAGTCAGATGATTCACAGTAAACAAAGAATTTATCTAGACCATAGACTATTTCAAGTAAAATGAAAATCATTCTTTGCAGACATCATCATTGACCACAAAATGGTCCTTGTAATATATTTTGTTACTCTGCCATCCTCTGGTAATCTGAACTATAAAACCAGTTAAAGCTAGTGACAGGCAAGATCATTGTCTACTAATAAATACTAGTATTTTTCTAGATACAGGAAAACAGAAAATGGCAATAGAAAAAATATTCTTTAAGAATATAAAGAGCATATATTTAAAAGGAAGTAATATGTGGCTTTGTAAAATATCAGACTTCCCAGAAAACAGGGCTAATGATATGCATACTAATTAGATATTTTATAGAATGATGTTGTTTGCCCAAGGATGAGAAAAACAACTAGCCTGTCTTGAAAACAGACTAGCACTAGAGAGAAACAAAGGCTTACACCTAGAACTGCATGTAATGACATGATACTGTTACCAACACTTTCTATTTCTATTCAGAACCGAAATTTAATTCTGACTGTCTCATGCTGTGGGAACCATAGACTAAGCCAAAATCCAGTCATGATCTTCAAGAAACTTCTACTTCTGTCATTTATTTATGAAATACACTAGAGGTTAAGGCAAAGCACTTTGCAATAAGAGAGAAAAATGTTAGAGACATAAAGAGAAAACAGGACTTCTATCATAGATTTTTTTAATAGTTTAGTAAGTAATAATAATTTGATTTGACATAGTGTTTTATTTCTTAATACTTCTATATTTAATAACTCATTTGATGAGGGACAAAGTCATGTAATAAAATGAGTACAGGTTTTGAGCCCCAGCTCTATGGACCTTGAGAAAATAACTTAAAGGCTTCTGAACATCATTTTCTTCCTCTGTAAATGGGGAGTATAACCCTGAGCATAGAATTGTAATGAGGATTAAATGGGATAATTAATGTTAAGTGCTTATTTCAGAGCATGCTATTAAGTCTTCAATAACCATCAAATGTCATTCTCCTCATCATCCTCATTGCCATATATCGTCATCTTCTTCCTCTTCATCATCATTCTCATCAGTTTTGGATTATGTATCAGTTATGAGGATTATCAGTATCAGTTATCAGTATCAGTTATGCAGATTATCATAGATAAAAAATAAAATATCCTTGGCATCTAGTGGTGCTTCAAAAGTGATAACAGTTCTATCTGCACAATATGTATCTTTGTTTATAATCAATAAGTTACACTGGATTGATATTCTTATTTATAATTTACAAATGGAAAAACTAAGAAAAATTCAATAATTAAAGTGCTGCAAAGGATTAATACTGACACTACCCAAATGGCCCACTGTCATGGTTAGGAGTGTGTATTGTAGAGCCATGTTACCTGGGTTTAACCCCGGATCTAACCTCTTTGTGACTTTGGAAAAGTTACTTATCTTTCTATACTTCAATTTTCATCGTCTCTAAAGTGAGATTAATATTAATGCCTACCTGTTAGCATTATTGTACATTTCACAGAACCTTTACAGTTGGCCCACGTGACTAGTTCTGGCCAACGAGCTGTAAGACTATTTTCACTTCTGGGCGAAAGCCTTTAAGACCTGGTAAGTGACTTTACACTTTTCTTCCCTTATTGTGGTGATTTGGAACTTGCATGTTGATATGGCAGTTTCATAGATCAAAACAATCTGGATTACTGAGTCACTGCATGGAGGATAACTCTCTTGGAATGTTACCTGATTTACCTTAGAAATCCCCTGGGCAAGAAATAAACTTTTATCGTGCAAAGTCAACTGAGATTTTTGGCTTACTTTTTTATGACAGCATAACAAAACCTGTCCTAACTGTACAATCCTGATAATAGTTCCAGACCTAAAGCCCACATTCTGTATGTGTATTAACAGCTCAGAGTAATGAGAGGATTATCTTTGAATGAATTACAATCCTGAGGCTATTGACAAGATCAGTAAAAGTTACATTTCCATCCTCGGTTCTTCATATTTGACACTGGCCCAAAATTTCTCCCACTGGAAATTGCTGGCTGTAGTATCAGATGCAGTTAGTAATGTGGCATCAGTGAATTTTTTAAGAGCCAATTTTCCTAATCATTCCCTTGCCCAGAAAGCAAGGATCAAAGATTCCCTAAGATATTTCAGCAGCCAAAGGCAAGTGACTTATGTATGGAGAAAGGAGAGGAGATCTATGTACAAATCAGGCATGGTTATTCACTTCTATAAAATAGTCCTTGATTAATTTCAGAACTCAAGTAATTTGGTGCCTTGTACACAATAGTACTCAATAAATGTTTGATGATGACAGCTCTGACATTGGGGGAACATGATCCAAAAACACTCAGGAATCTGGAAATACCAGAGCTGCTTAGAAAATAGGAATAGAATCAATTAATGAAAATGTTTATTGGACATTAGAGCATTCATTATATCATTTATTAAGATTTAAAGCTCTCTATTATTCTTTGATTTTAATCTAGGTTTTCCAGCAAGACAAGAAATTTTCTGTTTATCAAGGGACCAAGTTAACAAACAGAATAGAATGCAGGGAGCACAGAGGATGTTACATTATGATTTTCAGAAAACTCAGAATGCAAGTTTCTGTTTTTCTTTAATTCCAACCCCTCCCCACACACACATTTTATTTGGCAGCTCCCAGCAAAGACCAAACTGAATAATATCTCGAAAGTTCTGGGGTCTAGCAAAAGTGCAAGCAAATGCATAATAGAGTTTATGAGCACAAAGCTGCCTTTTTCTGTCAGGGCATAGCTGAGTAGGTGAAATCATGAATTTTCAAGTGAATGAGAATAGCTCTGTTCTTTTTTTTTTTTTTTTTTTTTTTTTTTTAAAGACGGAGGCTCCTTTGGTTGCCCAGGCTGGAGTGCAATGGCACAATCTCAGCTCACTGCAACCTCCACCTCTCGGGTTCAAGTGATTCTCCTGCCTCAGCCTCTTATGTATCTGGGATTACAGGTGTGCGCCATCACACCTGGCTAATTTTTTTGTATTTTTAGTAGAGACGGGGTTTCACCATGTTGGCCAAGCTGGTCTCGAACTCCTGACCTCAGGTGATCCGCCCACCTTGGCCTCCCAAAGTGCTGTGATTACAGGCATGAGCCACTGTGCCCCGCCTGAACAGCTCTGTTTTAACAGAGGAAGTTCACGGTGATTCCTGGATGCTTCCTTTGCTTTGTACTAATGGGTATTCCCGAGACTCCAATCACCTACCAATCAAATATGTGAACGGCAAGGTTAAAAAATAAATAAGCACCAGGAATGTTTAAAGCTGCTTCAGACAGCTCATGAAGACTCAGCACACAAGATAGGAGCAAACAGCTGTTGTCTCCATTCTAGAATTGAGTGAAGGGATCCCTCCCTGAAAAATAAAATGAAACATAAAACTCTATGGATTAGGAAGATTCCCTTATCTACCCTGTAAAATACATTCTTAAACTGTAGTTTAGGTTCACTTGATACAATTTCCTAAATCTCTTACAGATGATACAGTTTTATTATGCAAATAGATTTGTTGAAGTGTTTATTTTATAAACCAGCCAGAGGCTAAAATTCCCCACTGAGTCTTATTCTTTAGGTTTCCAAAGATACTCTCTTTCCTGTGAAATGCCAGGCCATGAAAGACTGTTTGACTGTGATTTGCATGAGATGAGGGCTGAATATGAAATAAATATTCAACAAGGGGTCCAGAGGGAATCAACATAGCTCTAAACGTGTATCTATTGATCCACTGGGTTCATGATTGTCTAACTGATCATCGAACTGGTTACCTGAGTGGAGCATCTGTTCTTAGAATGACAAGTGAGTGTTTTGGGGAAATGGCCAGAGCAACCATTATTTTGAATACTTTGCAGCCACCTCTACCAGAAACCTGTTAAGTTCACTTATAGTATACTTTCCAACACCCATATGGTGAGGGACATCACTCAGCCAACAGATGTGGCTTGATGGTTTCAGTGACTGTCTCTGCACATAAAGGGGCCAGGGATACATAAAGGTGAGTGGGAGCAGTCTTATGTCAATATACTGATTATTTGTTGTCTTATGTCAATATACTGATTATTGACTTATTGTCGTATACTCAGCTTACTGGTGAGTTAGTAGAATCTGTAACTATATATCTGACACAGACCACATTTTATGCTTTAAGTACCACAAATCAGCTGTTAAGAGCCACTGATTTTTTAGTCTTTTATATACCCTTTGCTAAGCTAGTGCAATGGGTACATTGGCAGTCCCTTTCATTAGTATCCCATAATAGAAGATTTATGATGCTACCATTGACTCGTAGAGATGTATTTTACATCTCTGCATTGCAAGTTAGAATGCAAAATAGATGTAAGCTTCATGATAAAAATGATCATTATTATTTTAAAAAAGAGGTTTGGTTACAATTGCAACAGTATTATCATTGCATTAAGGAAGTCAGTGATAACCAAGCTAGAAGGTCCCTAAATCTGGAGAAAAAAATGCAACTAAGAGTGTAGTGTTAGAATGTTTCCTCAACCTGCCTGGTATAAGACATAAAGTCTCTGACACCAGAAACATGGTTAAGTAGGACTTTATAGGGTAACTGACTTAGAAGCCTGAATGAAGAGAATTCTTAAAGCTTTTTCCAGTTACTGATTTGTTTTCTCTTAGGAAAATGGCTTGTAAATGTATGATTTCACAGATACCATATGTCATCTTTGCATTTTCTATAATATTTAGTGTTTCATGAAAAATATCACTTAGGATGAGTTTCAAATTATTTTCATTTTAAAAAATTAGGTTTTTATTTTGAAATTCTATTATTTCTGGGACTATTTGCCAGGCTTGATTTGCTTTATTAGGCTAGTTCTGTAGCATCATGCACCAATACATCCCATTTAGTTGAAATGGGATCATCTACCTCATTTATATACAACATTTAAATTGCCACTTATGATGGAAATGTTAGTTTGGCATATGGCCTTCTTAGTCACACTAGAATTGCAAAATAATGCCTTTTTTTTTCTCTCTCTTTTGAGACAGTATCTCACTCTGTCATCCAGGCTGGAGTGCAGTGATGCAATCATGGCTTGCTGCAGCCTCAACCTCCTGAGCTAAAATGATCCTCCCACCTCAGCCTTCTGAGCAGACCACAGGCTTGCACCACCATGTCTGGCTAATTATTTTTATTGTTTGTAGAGATGAGGTATCACTGTGGGGCCCAGGCTGGTCTCAAACTCCTGGCCTGAAGCAATCCTGTCACCTCAGCCTCCCAAAGTGTTGCAATTACAGGCATGAGCCATTGCACCTGGCCTGCCAAATAATGTTAAAGGAAGATATGCAACATCCATGGTTAAAAATATAGGTTCATCTATAGGGCTAAGTTGTCTGGGATGTTATTGTTCTGCTAGTCTTGTGGCTCTTGTCTTAACATTAATCCCTACAAGTTACAGAATATCTGCTGCCTTCTCATTTATCAATAAAGAAATGGAGATATAAAGAAGTTTGAAACTTGTGAGAGCTGCTGACTAAATTGGAGTCTTTTTTTTTTTTTTTTGAGATGCAGTCTTGCTCTGTCACCCAGGCTGGAGTACAGTGGTGCGATCTCAGCTCACTGCAAACTCTGCTTCCCAGATTCAAGCGATTCTCCTGCCTCAGTCTCCTGAGTAGCTGGGATTACAGGTGTGTGCCACCACGCCTGGTTAATTTTTGTGTTTTTAGTAGAGATGGGATTTCACCATGTTGGTCAGGCTGGTCTCGAACTCCTGAACTCATGATCCGCCCACCTCGGCCTCCTAAAGTGCTGGGATTACAGGCGTGGACTACTGCGCCCAGCCAAGTTGGAGTCTTTTAAAACCAAATCCTTTGCTAGTTCTACCAGCAAGACTATGTTGAATTGTCTCACAGCTTCACTCCATTGCTACCATTGTTTTACGATTGAAATTAGCTACATGAAAACATTTGGGACTTTTTGGATACTACTAAAAGTTGTAGTTGATAATTACAGAGGCATCCTATGTTTCTCAGGTCACACACACAAAAACACACAAACCCGGTCACATCACTTTCATGAACAACGCTCTTCTGGCATTTGTCTCTCCTCTGTGGGGAGACTGCCCCCTCCCGTTCAAAATCCCCCATATCTCAGGGGCTGTCTTGGGGTGAAGGAAGCCTCACATGGGCTCATGAATGCTGTTCTCAACTACTAAATGATATGCCTGATTTTCCTTCCCTCCTTTTCCAGCTCCCATTTATTTTGTCTGTGACAACCCCTCTGACTCTCCCAGTGTCCCCCAACCTCCCACTCCAGTGTCACTGTTCCTTGCCCAGGTTGACGGCTATCAGGTCACGTGCTCTCAGGCTCTTCATTACCAAGCCTTTCCTTGGGCCAAAGCCTGTGTGTGGTATGAAACTGCAAATGCTGTTAATTATGACAACACCCTGGGACCCTTGAAGGGTATCTCATCCAAGAAGAGCCTCTCTCCCTATCACCTTCAAGTTGCATTTTGATTTAACAGCATGAACTTTGGAGGCAGAGTGACTAGGTTCAAGTCTCAGTTTTCCTACTAACTTGCCATCTGACCTTGGACAAGTTTCTTAACCCCGCTATATTGCAACTTACTTAAAATGTGAATAAGAACCTATCATGTAGACGTGTGAAGATTTAATAGTTTAAAGTACGTTTGGAACAGTGCATGGCATATGGTGGGCATTCTAAATGTCAGCTGACTTGGCTTTTAAGTGCCAAATCAGTGCCACCTGTGTTCCCAGAGCCTTAAGATGATGTTTATGGAAACAGTTATTCTCATTTTTACTTTTAGTAACGGCATCCTCACTGTAATTTCAGATTTCATCAGGAGTCCATAGGGTCTGGATTGAAAGACCATCTAAATGAGACATATCCCTCTACTTTGCTTTTAGACTACAGGCTGTAATGTTAGTATTGAACAGGGCTAGAGTGTCTCCTTCAGATTCATTCTTTCCAAAAGGTTACCCATTCCCCACCCTAATGTCTCCTAGTGGGCAGAAGCCCAACAGACTTAAAGATACATCTGAATTCTAGAAAGTTTCAGAAGAATGATTTATTTTAATTACAATACTACAGGACAGGATTTTTACAGTGAACATTTATTCTGGCTGAAGCAAGTCTTCCCATACTTTTAGGAAGATGTTCTCTATACCCAAGCTTTGAGGAATCACATGTTTCAACTAGATAAGTGCAACAGAGTATAAATATCTCGATAAAGGCAATTTCTTGTCACTCTTCTCCCTTGCTCATCTTCTGCAGTATTTATTTCATAATTTAGGCAAGCCAAGGCAACATCAGTCAACTTAGAAGAGTTTATCTCATAAAAATTGCATAAGCTTTTAGCAAAACTCCTTCCTGCTAGCTAGCCTAATCTATAATATTGTCCATTCAGTAAGAAAAATTTGCTCTCACACTTTAAATCAACATGTATGTAACCCACTATGTCCAATAATTTCTACTGTTTGTTTATTTCTATTTTACTAAGCCCTGCAGGCCTTATTATGTAAGGTTTCTGACATTTAGCTGTTCTCTGTCTGATGCTCTCCAAATTACAGTGACTCCTTAATTAGAATACTTAGTACTCTACAAATGTACCCTTTCTCTCCCATACTCTCTTGAAAATAATAGTATCATCTGTGGGCTTTTACCAACATCTGAATCCACATGTGACAATCTGGGTCCCTTGGCTCTTGGGCTTACCTCTTTGGACTTCCCGTCACTTGCCAGTGCTCCCTGCACTCACGGCAGCCTGAACAACTTGCAGTTTATGGAGAGTGTACTGCATTTTAATGGTACGTGCTTTTGCACACACTACTGTCTCTTTCTGTGATGCCCTCTGCCTCTCCTTCACCTTCTTCTGCCTGATTTACTTTCACTCATCCATCAAATCTCATTTTGAGTATCAGCTTTTCAGAGTCAGCCAATCTGTTTAGCACTAAGACAGTACATTGTTCAGACCCCATCACAGTGTATGCGACCCTGTGATAGAAACAGCCGGTTTCCTTTTTTTTTTCCTAGCAGAAGATGGTCTTCTTGAGGACAGAAGCTCCGTCTTCTGTGTGGCTAGCATTATGTTAGTACATAGTGGCTGCTCAATAAATATTTGAATGAATAAATGTGTAAGGGAGGAAAATTAACTTCCTTTCACCCTTCTAGGTTCTTTGGCTAGTCTACAAATTAAATTGACATGAGACAGATTGACAGGAAGAAAACAATTTTAATTAGGTGCCTATACATGAGGGTTCCACAGAAATACGAGATCCAAAGAAACTGGAAGACAGAGGCTTATATACCGTCCCAAGCTACTGAAAGGAATAGACGTTTTGGGCTTCTAGGGGAGTGGAGGCAAATTATGGGAGGTTTGGGTGAGAAAATGTACGGTGAGCAAAGGTTGCCTTGTTTTGGAGATAAAAGTCTCTCCATAACAAGGTGGCTGGTTGTAATTCCAGCACTTTTGGAAGCCATGGTGGGAGAATCTCTTGAGTCCAGCAGTTCAAGACCAGCCTGGGCATAGTAGAGTGAGATCCTCATCTCTACAAAAGTCTTTTCTATTAAGAAAAGTATGAGTTTTGCTGATTAGCAAATACTAAATCATATTTGAGAGAAAATAGAATAAAATTATGTAGAGACTCATACATATTGGCATATGTATAGGGAACAGATATGTATGCACATAAGGAAGAGATAATCCAAAAAAGATTTGACTTATATTTACTTTGTTACAATTCTTTGGGTATAATTTTCCTTTCTAAGTTTATAGAAGTACTAATGGACATGAGTAGAGTAATTGAAATTTCTTACTGTATTGCAATTCAAACAATGGCCCTAGAGCATAGGCATGTTTATTATATCCATTTTTTCAAATGGAGAAATTTGATATCCTGTAAATTAAGAGTCTTGTCCAAGGTTACAAATTCATAAGTGGTGGAGTCAAACTTCAAACTTGGCCAGGCACAGTGATTCATGCCTGTCATCCAGCACTTTGGGAGGCCGAGGTGGGCAGATTCCTTGAGCCCAGGAGTTCCAGAGCAGCCTGGGCAACATGGCGAAACCCCATCTCTACAAAAAATACAAAAATTAGCCGGGTGTGGTGATGAATGCCTGCAGTCCCAGCTACTTGGGAGGCTGATATGGGAGATCTCCTGAGCCAGGACATCAAGGCTGCAATGAGCCGTGATCATGCCATTGCACTCCAGCTTGGGCAAAAGAGTGAGACCCTGTCTCAAAACACACACACACACGCACACACACACACAGACAGACACACACAGACACACACACAACAAAATTCAAACCCATGTCTTCTGGAATCAA
Source organism: Trachypithecus francoisi (assembly GCF_009764315.1). NCBI lineage: Eukaryota > Metazoa > Chordata > Mammalia > Primates > Cercopithecidae > Trachypithecus > Trachypithecus francoisi. Next base: position 41,167,666 of record NW_022681463.1, read on the forward strand.
ACATCAGGCTGTATTACCTGTTTTGTGTGAGAATAGTAACAATAATATTTAAGACCAAATGTTGCCCAGAGAAACAAAGAAGATAGATTTGTAAAATCATGCGTAATAAACAGGCGTGCTCTGAAGAGCACGAATTCTGATGTCTCAATGCCCACAGGGCAAATCTAGGAGCAAACATTTACTACCTTCATGGCCTTGGGGACGGAAGTCATTTAGCTTGTCCTGGCATCACTTTTCTCATCATTAAATTACAGATAGTAGTCACTATCCTGAGCAGTGTTATGAAGATTAGAAATAATGTGTATAAAGTTCCTGGCACATAGTAGACACTCTTAAGCTGTTGTTACTCTTACTGTAGTCAGTGCCTTCCAAAGTTAGCTGCATAGCTTTGCACTGCATGAGGATAGCAACATAGAGGTAGAAATTCATTAATGCTGAACATTGCATGAAAGTGTATGAGAAACATCCGTGTAGAAACATTCATGTAAATTAAGAATACTGGTTTCATCCTGTTGCATTTTTTTTTTTTTTTGCCCTTCTTTTTGGGCAAAGTATATTTTACATTTTGGAGCTTACTGTTTGTACAAATAAGAGGAACAAAAGTATCTTTCAAGTATGTGAATGCTTGATGACACAACAAAGGGAGCTTCCAAAGCAAATTTATTACTGTGCATTTCCAGGTAATGTAAGCAGAGATAATTATTTGTCATCCTTTGAATGTACTGAAGCAGATAAAAACACAGTGTAATTTGCACAGCTATTGGAAAGATCTTCACTACGGAACCATGTGAACTTGATGTTGGCAGCCCCCTACAGTGGAGACAATACTCAGTTATGTTTAAAAAATTGGCAAGTTCAGGGCAGCACATTCCTGCATACTTGAGGCTGCCTTGTTGATTTTCTTTCAACTCCAACCCAAGTCAGGCCAAGCTCCTTCACTGCAGAACAACAATGTGGCAACCAGGAATGAATTTTTCCCCACCCTTCATCACCCAATTCCTCCCTTCAGACAAATCATCCTGCCCAGATTTCAAAGAAATCCCAGAGAGGCATTCTTGCTGTTATATCTCCAGGACTCCAGCCAGCACAAATCAGGAAAATGGTTTCCAGGTGCAGACGGTCTCCCCCTTTTCCCCCCTCACTTTAAAATCTAGTGATTGTTCCAAGCTTTAATCTGGAGATGGACGATAGGGGGAACAGGAGGGTAACCTTAGGTTTCAAAAGCCCATAGAAAATTATTTTGCCTTTTTCATTTTAGAGGAGTCATGTCCATTCTCCAAAACATATCGCACAACCCAGCATGATTAATTCTGTCTCTTTTGATAAGCCTCAGACCCCAAATAACTAGGATACATTATCTGAACTACAGAAGGAGCCCTACAGAGTGAAGCTTTCAAAAAGGCACTTCTAATCCAATGCTATTACTATCTCCCAGTCACTAGCTCCATTTTCACACAGAGCTGTAATTGGGGGAAAAAATTGCATACTTTTCACAATAGTCGGGGATTTGCTAAATTCAAGTAAAAGCAGATAATTATTGATAAACAAGAAAAATGGATTTGAAGGAAAATGTATTTGGGGAACTTTTCTAGACATAATAATATTCATAGCAGTATAACAGCAAATGAGGGTGACAATGTTTAGAGCAGGTACCAGCGGCTCTGTTTCTCTCTTCCAGTCTGAACTGTAATAATTTCTCCTGTGTCCAAATACTAGGATATTCACTATTATTGAATACTTCTGGACCTATGTTCATGAGGTTTTCCATATTCAGATATAGAATATCATTTTATATTGTCAAAATATAAAAACCTTTACATTCTATTCTATAACTGCAATGGAATTTTCTATATTTTTCTATAGATCAAGTATAATATTTTAAAACATGATTACTTTTGTTTGCCATATCATTATTATGTAAGTATTATGCACTGACTGGTGAGATTTAGGACTTATGAAGAGGAAAATGTAACTTGATCCAATTGTGCAACTTGGTCTACATGAAGGCCATGTTTCACGTGTCAAGTTGAAGTTTTTTTTTTGTTTGCCCCGTCAGTTCCTCAAAATCATGCAGATTATAATTTGTTTTATTCTTGGAAAGAACCAATTTGTACAGTTTTTTTCTCCTCCTTGAGTTCCTAGTTTTATTATTATTCTGTTTTTCCCTAGGTCATTTTGTTTGTATGTCATCGTTACATTACTTTTTCTTGCTGAGAAAAAATGTATGTATGCTTTTAGAACTGTATTAGTAAAATTTTCAGATTGCCATCATTTTGTTGAGTTGAAATCCACTTAACTCTTTTAAAATGTATTCCTCGTGGAACCTTCTGAATTTCTATCTTACTTTGGAGTTAGTGTCAGAAACTTCTAGTGCTTGCCAATATTCTCTTTCTCATCTTATTTAGCACATAAGGAAGATGTCTCCAAGCTCCTTGCAGTTAGACGGACATCTTGTGCTAATACAATTGATGAAACTAATATGCAAGCTTCCATGCTGAGTGTATAGGCCTCTCCTATGTGTAATCATCTTTCTCTTTCTCTGTCCACCAACTGAAGAATGTCCCTAGGAGACAGCAAAGCCACAGGATGGAAGAATCCTGGTGCCTGAATGACAGAGTGGAACATACATCCCATATACACCAACCCACATAGGCATATGATGGGAGCAATAAATAAACAAACATTCTGCTGGGCCACCAGGATTTACAGACTATTTGTTAGAGCCTTTGGCCTATCCTGACTAATGTAGAAATTGATATTCGAAGTGGGCTGTTGTGGAAATGCAAAACCTAAAACATGGCATAGCTGTTGGGTAGAAGACTGAAAGAAATCATATCAAAGGCTAGAACTCTATGAAGACCTGCTATGCAGTGGTAGCTCCTATGGTAAACTGTTATTTATGTCCACTTCAAGAAGACCATATGCTAGTGGACCCTGAACTTCCCAGGAAGTGGCTGGGAGGAGTCAGAGTAAATATGTGTTGTCTATTATTGGCTAAGGTATTACAAGAATGAGATAAGTTCAGGTAAGAATTGGCTGGTTTGCAAGCAGAAATGAAATGAAATATAATACAGAAATTGGATGTCACGTAGAAATGGAAAGGCCAATTATTTTCTAGAATACAAACACTAGGAAATAAAAGTTAAAGAGTGTTTAATCCACTGTAACTTGTAAGGAGGCAGGTGTCACCTTCCCATTCAAGCTTGATGGCCTCAAAGTAGCCAAGAAATCAAGCTTGAATATTATGTCTAGGAATAATCTTTGGATGTAGTTACTGGCGTCCAAACGTGATTGATAACAAATAGATCAATAGTTGACATATTTTTGCAAGAAATTTTATTGCCAAAGAAACCACTAACCCCACGGTAAAGGCTATTAATCCCCTAAAACAGTGTTTCTAAGCCAGGGATGATTTTGCTTTCCAGGAGACATTTGATAGTTATTACTGGGGGAATGCTACTAGCTTTTGGGGAGTAGAGGTCGGGGATGCTGCTAAATGTCCTACAATGTATAGGACAGCCCCACATAACAAACAATTATGCAGTCCAAAAATATGCAGCCCAGGTTGAGAAACCCTCATCTAAAACAACACCAAGATCCCTAAACTTACATGAGGAGGAAGTGAATTTTCAAAGCTGAGGGTCCTATGAAGGGCCCATACCCACTGCAGAGGGGGCCATGGAGGAAAATTGACAAAGCAACGCCTTCCAACAGACAGAACTAGAACTATGTGATTCTTGATTTGGCAGCACCCTGCTAATGTATACGGCACTCATTCACTCATTCACTCATAGTGAAAAGCTGGTAGGCCATAAACTCATGTCTACCATATTTGAGACTGTCTTGTTGGTTTTCTTTCAAGTCACACTTGATTGGTTTGACTGACAAGAATTAGTAGTTCCGACTAATTTTCAACATGCTAACATCTTGCTTCTCTCTTCTCTGATATTCAATACTGCTGATTAAATTCTAAAGCCCATTTGATTCTTGTTCCTTTGTGGGTAGCCTCATTTTCTCTCTGGAAATTTTTAGGGTCTTTCCTTTGTCCTTAGTATCCTAATATTTTACAAAGTTCTGTGTAGGTTGGGCTCTTGGTTCATTTTCCTTTCTGGGCATTGAAAGGGTCCTGTCTATAAAGTTCTGTGACTTTCTTCTGCTCTAGGAAATCATCTTCTATTATTTATTTAATTATGCCTCCATTCTCTTTTTTTCAAGAATTCTTATTTGATAGAGATTGAAACTTGTGAACTGATTCTCCGTATCTCTTAACTTTTCTCTTGTACGTTCTCTTTTGTATTTTTGCTCTACATTTTGAAGAAACCTACCACAGATTTCAAATTCCTTCTGTTGCTACCTTATGCTTAGCATCAGGCCTTAATTGCCAGAGGTTTCTCTCAGTGTTCCCGCTCCAGTGGCAGCTTTCTGCAGGCTTAACAACCTGTGCTACAGAGAGGATCTCTCTCTGCATTCCTGCTTCCTACAGGCTGCCAGGGCTTGGTAGGAGGCATTCTCAATTTACTGCTCCTGTCTCTGCCTTACGAAGGTTCTAGGAGCCGAGCTGATCCCCGGGGCTGTGTTCCTTTAGCAATCCTGCCCCTCCTCGGTAGCTACAATCTCCCCTCTTACTTTTTTTTTTTTTTTTTTTTTTTTGAGGCGGAGTCTGGCTCTGTCGCCCAGGCTGGAGTGCAGTGGCCAGATCTCAGCAAACTGCAAACTCCGCCTCCCGGGTTTACGCCATTCTCCTGCCTCAGCCTCCCGAGTAGCTGGGACTACAGACGCCCGCCACCTCACCCGTCTAGTTTTTTGTATTTTTTAGTAGAGACGGGGTGTCACCGTGTTAGCCAGGATGGTCTCAATCTCCTGACCTCGTGATCCGCCCGTCTCGGCCTCCCAAAGTGCTGGGATTACAGGCTTGAGCCACCGCGCCCGGCCTTCCCCTCTTACAATAGAGCACAGTCAGCAGGGGTGGGTTTCCTGATCCTCCCCAGGGTCAGAGGGCTTCTGCCTTAAAGCACTTGTTAACATTATGATTGTTTTTTTCTCACCGGCTCCTATGGTGGCCAACTCTTTTTGTCTCTGTTCTGGGCAAAAGGAAAGAGTTTGTGTGTCCATCTCTCCTTGGAAAGGCTTGACACTGTTGGGATTTCAGTTCACAAATTGTCTTGTGATCTCAGCTCTCTGATAGTCCAGGGAGGGAAAAAAAGATTTTGTTCTTGTTGTTAGGGTGAGACTGATACTTTCTAGTAGCTTTCAATATCCTGAGCAGGAACAGAGGTCCAATGTTTCTTTCTTAATATCTAAAAACACTACTATTTACCTGAAAACTTTTTCTGCAGCAACCTATTTTATTTTAGAGATCTAACATATTCTTGGATCTCACTAAATTTATTATAAGTGTTTGTTAAAATCTCGTATCTTTTAGTTATTTCTGGAGTGAATTGTTCTTTGAGTCCTTTGTTCGTTTTGAGGCTATTAATTTTTCTCTAATGTCTAGTGATTTTTGGTTTTCTATATGTAAAAATGAATAAAAGACTCCATTGATTAATTATTTAGCTCATATGAGTTCCCTGCCCTCATATGCCGCATTTCTGAATGAAAAGGATGAGTGGATAGGACAGGGCAACTATAGTCTTCACTTTAGGTTGATGACTGAGCCCTAATTCTACCTGTACTTCAGAAAGTTTTTAATTGTCTTAAGATTTTCCTAATGATTTGTTTTTGGAGGGGAGGGACTTCATCATATAACCCTTGCAGTTAGTCCTAAAAATAGTCAGTTAATTACCCTGGTTTCTATCCCAACTCTCTTGCTTTCTGTACTGAAAGGTGTTCTGCCCAGGATGGAGAGGCTCCATAGGTTCAAGTGATTCTCTTGCCTCAGCCTCCTGAGTAGCTGGGATTACAAGCACGCACCACTGTGCACAGCTAACTTTTGTATCTTTGTTAGAGACTGGGTTTCACTATGTTGGTCAGGTTGGTCTCAAACTCCTCACCTCATGATCCGCCCACCTTGGCCTTCCAAAGTTCTGGGATTACAGGCATGAGCCACCGTGCCCAGCCGACAGAGTCTTATATACTTCAGTAAAATCAAAAGAATGATTTGTAGCTGAGGACATAAAAATGGACAGAATAGTACAAGAATAATTTCCTTAATAGTGTTACTTTTGAATGAACAACTGGATGAGTGAATGAAAGAATGAGTTCTAAAGATGGATATGCATGCCTGTTAAACACCGTTTTTTCCTTTGTATTGTGTAAAATTTGTATTCGCGGAAGTCATGTCAACCCATTTTCTAATGTGGGTCTCAGAATATACTGGGTTGTGATCACTAACCAATGAAAGTGATAAGAATCATATTGCAAACAGATAACGCATTTCTGATGCTATTATTCATACTATGAAATAAAGTGCCCCTTGAATCATTCACATTCAAGCAGATTCAAGTTGTTGTTGTTTTTAAGAGACAGGGTCTCGCTGTGTCACCCAGGATGGAATACAATGGCACAGCATGATGGTGGTTCACTGCAACCTCAAACTCCTGGGCTGAAGTGATCCTCCCATCTCAGCCTCCCAAGCAGCTGGGACTGCAGGTGTGTGCCTCCATACCTGGATACTTTTTAAATTCTTTTTAGACATGAGATCTAACTCTGTTGTCCAGGCTGGTCTTGGACTCCTGCGCTCAAGTGATCCTCCTGCCTTGGCCTCCCAAAGCACTGGGATTACAGGTGTGAGCCACCGTGCCTGGCCTCAAATTCAAATTTTGGTGACTTGATTTGTATAAACTATCACAAAATTAAGGTTACCTGTTTTTATTTTGGTGCTGTATCATTAACCTCATGCTTTGGAGAATCCCACAAGTTTATTAAGACAATAAAACACATACATTCTTTTCTTCTCACCAACAACCCTGTTTTGATATTAAGTTTACTATTTCTCTTTAATTCAAACCAACAAATACTTGTTGAGAAACTATTATGTTCATAGTGCTGTACTTGGTGCTTTGAGGTAGATATAAATAAGATATGGTTTATGCAAACAAGTAATTTACATTTTAGTGTGAGAGACGGGCATAAATTAATTCTAAGTCAAAATACAAATTGCTCATTGCAGTAAAAATGTTATAGATAAAAGGCTGTGACAGCCAGTGTGGATTGAGGGAGTTTAGTTCTGCATAGGGAAATCTGGGTTAACTTCTTAGATGAAGTGGGATTTGAACTGGGTCTTTCAGGAGGATTAGGATACAGCAGATGGAGATGGATGAAAATGGCAATCTGAGATGGGATCGTAGTTTATATAAAGGCACAAATGAAAAGTTTAAAGTGCTCAGGAAGCTACTAAAGTACAATTCATAATGTGTGCTATCAGGAGGGACAGGACTGATTAAATGCAGGTAAAGGACTGAATACATAGAGAAAGGAAAAATCGTGGCTACCTTGGATACCAGGATGGAAAGATTTCTGGTTATTCCATATGTGATGAAGCTCCATTGAAGGTGTATAAATAGGAAGTGACAGGAATATTCTTAGAAATAGGTCTCTGATGGCAGAGAGAGAAAGACAACTGAAAGTAGGGAACTATGTTTGGAGAATGGAATGAAAGTAATTTAATTAATATTTCTTGATTGTCTATAATCTACTCAAGGATGTGACAGCACTAGAAATCTGAAAGAAGTATTACACAGTGCCTACCCTCAAGACAAACTATGTGACTTTCTGATGATGTTCTGCTGTTTCACGCCTCTGTGCAAAGGTATGGCCATAGTGCCAAGAGGATAATAAAACATGATGGGAGGAGAGGCTAAAATGATGTTAATCATTTATAAAGGGTCTGGAATCAAACACTAGGCCTTGAAGAGTTGATATGAAAATTTAAACCATTATTTTAGAAAGATAATTATAATGCAGGGCAGGAATGTAAACAGGAAAAGAGAAAATCTGGCAGTTGAGAGTTTATGTTGTAGGCCATGACATATTTATATAGAAATTGATCAGGGCCTAAATGAGGGGAGAAATGGCATATTAATAAATGAGTTCTGAGAGTGGGGGAAGTGAAACTAGGTTAAGAGCCAGGTGCAAGATTTAGCTTTGGAGATGATGAGGCCTCCCCAGCATTGAAGACCTTTGTAGATGACCAAAAATGGGAGACTTGGAAGCTGTAAGAGCTCATACTTGCTCACGTACTTTTTCCCTGTTGAGAAGACAAAGTCAACCTTGTGGCAACATGTGGATTCTTAGGAGGGTGATGAAGATTGAGTAGCTCCTCTTGAAGGTATTATGAGAAAAGCCTGGGACTGTAATGTCCCCCACCCCGTCCAAACTGGGAAGAAGCCAAGAGATGAAGGAATGACTTGGACAAGTCCAACTTGGTAAGCAGATGAGTTTATTAGGATTTATAAGCAGGGTTGTAGCAGGACAGCTCCAGAGATCTACCCTGTCTCCCATCTCTAAGCTACTTTAAAGTTAATTTTCTGGCTCTTTGCCTACTGTGTATGAGGGCAGTGAGACTCTTTTCCTTAATATGTTCCCAGTTATGCCTCAGGATGTTTGGGTTCTCAGGGACACCTGCTCCTCAGCTGGGCACCATGGCCTTGGCCCACTACCAAGCCTTCAGGATTCAAACAGAAGACATATACACTTAAGTATCCTGGTGGGGAACCTGTCATACTACAATCCATCAATCTATCCTGTCTCCCAGCTCTTACATTCTTTCTACCAATCTTGTGTATGAGTCTCCTAATAGGATATGAGGGGAATAGCGATAATGAGCCTATAATGCATAGCCATGGCTTGTGCATTAGACCACATCTACAGTATACACAGTAGAATGAAGAGCAGAAGCAAACTGAACTTATGATGCCTATTAGAAAAACATAACTCCAATGAGTATATAAGGTATATAACCAATTTGAGAATGAGTCAAAGAAACCTAATTAGGTTGTATTATGGATCTGAATTGACAAATTATTTAAAGCATCTGTGACATTACTTTCTTTTCTGTTCTTTTCATTTCTTCTCCTTTTTCTTTTTAGAGATAGGACCTCTCACTCTGTACCAAGGCTGTAGTACAGTGGCACGAGCATAGTTCTCTGTAGCCTTGAACTCCTGGACTGAAATGATCCTCCCAACCCAGCCTCCTGAGCAGCTGGAACTAGAGGTGCACATCACCCAGCTAGTTTTTATTTTATTTTATTTTTGTAGAGATGAGATTTCATTATGTTATCCAGGCTGGTCTTGAACTCCTGGGCTCAAGAAATATTCCAATAGGCACAACAGGTAGTGGCTATAAGGGCACATGTTGTTGTGTCTCCGTAGCATTGGCGATTGGGCCTCTGGGTGGAGGCCACCCCCAGTGAGCCTGGGTTGCCTTATTGATGCTGTTAAACCAGTCACTTTGGTGTTGTCAAGAAAAAGGCGGAATATTCCAAAGCATATTATTACCATTTGACAGGGGTAGGTATTCATATAGCCAGCAGTCAGACTGGTTGCTGACTGTAGCTATAGTCACAGCCCAATCTAGGAAGACATTACCAGCTTCCATGGATAGCAGGAATAACAGCCAATAGACATAAACACAGGTATATAGCAGGGACCCTCATGGGTATATTCATTTTTTGTAACATTATTAACCCTGTGTTTTCTCCCATTGGTCCTATTAGGGGGGCTACTATAGGCTTCAGATCTCACTTACAGTACCACACATGGCTTTCCTCCCTGGAAGGGGGCATAGTAGCCAATTGGTAATTTTCTGGCCCTGTCTATGTACCCACACTATGATAGCTCTAGCAGGAATTGGTGCTGCCACATGTTGATATAAGGCTTTTGGATTTCCATCAAGGAGCACAGCTAGGACCATATCCCCTCTGGGATTCTTCATGGTGCACTCTAGTGCCGTAAAACCGATCCAGTGTGGGGGCATTTTCCAGCTCAACTTCAGGTCCACATAGCCATTGTTGCCTGGCAGACCTATTGGTGCTCTCAGGAGCATGGTCTGGCCATCTGCTTCAGGAGCATGGCTCAATGTCTCAGATGTAACCCTGAGAGTTTGTAGGGCCTGTTTTATAGGCCTTGCCAATCATTTATAGGAGTGATACCATGTGTGGTACAGGGGGCTTATTTAAAGTTTGTATGGCTTCAGGGAGATTCTTAGTCCAAGATCTTAAAGAGCCATCCTGGGACAATGCACATAATTGGGTTTTAATGGGCTTTTTTATTTTTATTTTTTTTTAATGAGACCTGCCCCTGTTGGGTTATATGGTAACTGGAGCCTCCAGTCTATTGTTTTTCCTGATGCCCAGGTTGAATACCGTAGCCTGTGGAATGGGAGCCCTGTTCACTATCTATTCATCTTGGCATGCCATACATGACGCTGAGAGCAGTGAGACACGTGATGGCCTCCGTTTGTTGTAATACCCTATATAGAGCCAATAGCTATTGCTCTATTTGTGTCTGGTCCCATTTTTCACCTTTCCTTATCAGGGTGTGTAATGGGTGGAAGATTTCTGCCAAATGAGGAATAAATATCCTCCAGCAACCTAGTAAACCTAGAAAAATCTGAAGTTGCTTTTCTGTCTGGGGAACAGGCTGCTGTGCTATCTTATCAATGACAGCTCCAGGTATATTTTGCATCTTACCCAACCAAGTAACTCTCAGGAATTTGACAGCTCTGCTGGGCCTCTGTATCTTTTTGGGGTTGATTTTCCACCCCCACTCTTTCAGGCCATCTAAGATGGTGTGTAGGGCATTCTCCAGATCTACAAGAGACTCTGAGTTTAGCATACTATCATCAATACAGTGAAACAGGGAGACTGAGGCCAGCACAGAGGGTCTACACAGGTCCTATGCCACCATGCCATGAGAGATGGTGGGGCTGTGTAGGCATCCTTGCAGTAGCACCTGAAAAGTCCACTCTTGGCCTTGCTAAGTGAAGGCAAAGTGGTCTTGTGAATCTTCTGCTAAAGGAATTCCAGAAAAGGCATTAGTCAAGTCAATTACAGCACTGGTACTTCCCAGCGTAAGGACTACTTACTTGCTCTAGCAGTTGAGCAATATTGGGTACAGCTGCATGAACAGGGGGCCACACTTTGTTTAGCTCATGGTAGCCTAGGATCATTTTCCGTGCACCATCTTGGCTTCTTCACAGGCCACACAAGACTGTTACAGGGGCTCTGGGCAGGCCTGACTATTTGTACCTTATATAATTCCTGGAAAATGTGGGTGATTTCAGAGTGTCCCCCTGTCAGGCAGTAGTTCATGTTTATTGCCTGCCTGGGCCAGGGCAGGTGTACAGGCACCTATTTGGACCATTCCCTTTTTGTTCTTTGATTGCTTTTTAGACTCTTTCCTTGTTCTTATACAGCTCACTGAGGTCCACCAATGTTTTCCCCACATTATAGATTTTATTATGTTTATTTTCCATTAACAGTCTCAGAAGTGTAACCACTGCCCCATGTTATAACCCTTTTTTAATTGGAAGTGACCCAGCCATCCAATAACTATCTAAAATAAAGTTTATATTTTAAAAATATAAACTTTACAAAACGTTTACCTACAAGCATTCATCTCATTCACATTTATTTAGTTTTAGCAGTTTACCTACATTACTCATGAGAACCAAGACATTAGACAAAGCTAATCATTGTTCCAAGTTATTTCCCTGTTTGCCATTTGCATAGCCTGTGAATATCAAGTGTTCACAGAAGTAAGTAAATGTAGCTCTTTTTATTGAACCAACAGTATTAAATTGGTCTTGCTTGTTAAAAAATTACAAAAGATTCTGTTTCTGACTGGGCATATAGTCTCATAATCTTTATATCAAACCCTGCCTTTTTTTTTTTAATTTTTTTATTTGAGATGGAGCCTTGCTCTGTCACCCAGGCTGGAGTGCAGTGGCATGATTTCAGCTCACTGCACCCTCCACCTCCAGGGTTCAAGTGATTCTCCTGCCTCAGCCTCCCAAATAGCTGGGACTACAGGTATATGCCACCACACCCAGCTAATTTTTTGTATTTTTAGTAGAGATGGGGTTTCACTGTGTTAGCCAGGATGGTCTTGATCTCTTGATCTCGTGATCCACCTACCTCAGCCTCCCAAAGTGCTGGGATTACAGGCGTCAGTCACCACACTCGGCCAAACCCTGCCATCTTAAAACATCTAGTAGTGGCAAATATAAAACTTACCTAATCAGTAAACCCAGAAAAAATTGTATACTGACAATTTCAAAGACATTTCCATTTTTATTTTACTAATAATTTTAAAGCCAGCTTATTTATTAAAGATTATTAAATTCACATGAATCTGAAAAGCATTTGGACTTAATTCATGAGTACTCATTTACTTATAAGCCAATTTGGTTGCATATTAGGCATAACACATATATGTAACATACATAAATATATCTAAACATGTGTACACACAAATAAAGAGCCAATAGCTTTTACCTTGGAACTCTAGCCACGAGACAGTATCATAAACTTATCAACTTATAAACAGAGATGGATCCAAATTATATTTCTGAAAAAAGTGGGACATGCTAACATGGCTAAACTTTATTTGCCTGATAGGTAATCCAAGCAAAGCTGTGGATCAAAATTTTGGGCAAAGCAGTTTCTTTGGCAGTCTGATTTTAAAAACCCCTTATTATTATTATTTTTTAATTTAGTTTCAAGTTAGTTTCCAGTGTTTACATTTTGTTTAGAACTGGCCGAACTGTATAAGAAAAGTAAAATCTCCAAGTGATTTTGAATTAGCAGTACCATAAACAGTGAGTTTCATCTCAACACTGGTAGCTTAATGACAGCAGATTAAAAGCAGGAAGAAAAGAAAGAGAGACAGAGAGCTTCAGAAGACTCTATTTAATTCTATAGTTGTAGGTTAACCATTTGAGCTCTGAACTTTTCTTGTTGTAAGTTGCCCATCAGTTTTAAAATGTGCACAAGAATGGGTCATAACATGTAACCAGTGGGAGTCCTAGAAAGCCTGCCATGCCTTTAAACTTTTCCATGTTTTTAAACATGTAAGCCACCAAAGTTCTTACCCTTTTATCTAGTTTCTTTGCCAAATCCCTAGCCAGGGCTGACATAAACACATGAATGTCCCATGTCCTTTTCTTTTTTCTTTTTTTTTTTTTTGAGACAGAGTCTCACTCTGTTGCTTAGGCTGGAGTGCAGTGGTGCAATATCCACCCATTGCAACCTCCGCCTCCCAGGTTCAATTGTTTCTCCCGCTCAGCCTCCCAAGTAGCTGGGATTAAAAGTGCCCACCACCACGCCCAACTAATTGTTTTGTATTTTTAGTAGAGACAGGGTTTCACCGTGTTGGCCAGGCTGGTCTTGAACTCCTGACCTCAAGTGATCCACCCGCTCATGCCTGTAATTCCAGCCTCCCAAAGCGCTGGAATTACAGGCATGAGCCACTGCTTCCGGCTGTCCCTTTCTAAGTGCAGCTCCTCCTTTAACTTTTCTATCTCCTTCTCCTACTCTAATGATTTCTCAGTAGCCAGCTTCACCCAAAGCAATGGCCAGCCTGCTGCAACAACACTATGTTTGCCATCCTTATTGTATTTTAACACCTTAGCTTCCTGTAGTACATGTTCAGTCCCTGCCTGTGCTTTCAGAGCATTCCCATACTCACATGGCAGCCCACAAAGGTCAAGCAGCCAGGCAACTTCACCCCACATGGTTGGTGCCAGTCACCTCAGGGTTCCCTCTGCAGACACTCCTGCCTAACTCATTGTTTGATCTCTGAGGTCCTGTTCATGAAGCCAATTATTCTAAGAAAATCTTGGGACTATAATACCCACTCCAAACTGGGAAGGGGCCTGGAGAGACCAAAGGACAACTCATACAAGTCCAGCTTGGAGAGTAAATGAGTCTATTGGGACTTACATACAGGACATTCTTGGGTGGCAGCAGGACAGCTTTGGAGATCTGCCCTGCCTCCCATCTCTAAGCTGCTTTAAGTTGATTTTCTGACTCTTTGATGACTGTGTATGTATGATGAGTCTGTTTTCCTTGGTATGTTTCTAGCTATGCCCCAGGATGTTTGGGTTCTCAGGGACACTTGCTGTTTGGCTGAGTCCCATGGCCTTGGCCCACTGCCCAGGCCTTCAGAGTTCAAGGAGTGGACATACACCCTTAAGTAACCTGGTGGGGGACACATCACGCTACAGAAGGATACGAGTGGTACAAGACAAAGGACAAGAGAACCGATCAACAGTGATTGGAAGCTGTGTCTTTGTGGTAGTGTCTATTTGCCTATCTACATAGCATTTTTTGTTTGTGCCCTGGTACATTGAATATTTGAGGGCGTTCTCTGTCAGAAAGTCAAATGGCTTAGTCCTCATATACAGGTGTAAGTCTTAGTCCTTGAGTCCTTCCAGGTCACCAATTTTAGCTATGCAGGCTGCATACTGCCCAGCTCCAAGGCCACCATTCACAGAGGCCACAATGTCAGTGGTTCACCTGAAGTCATCCAACATGGTGACCCCAGGTATAACTAAAGATGAAGGTGTTATGAAGACATCCTTGTCCTTGGATGATGAGGAGCTCTTCTTTGTCTCTTATACTCCAAATAGGAGTGGACAAGGAACTTCTCTGCACCTGCTGAGGCCTTAAGTCTTACTGCAAGAGAATGTGAAGATCTCTCTTAGCTTAAGGTAGATGGTGCGTTGAGTCCTGGGTATAGACAATGGCTTATTTATCTTGCCTTTCCTGTAGGTAGCTCACCTTTGGTCTCAGAAAAGGAAGAAATCTTTTGTTTTTTCTAACAGAAAAAGGATTATACAATTTTACACAAAACAAAAATAAAATGTGTATTGCTGAAGTAAGGTGTCTTTTGTCCAGCTGACTGTCCTTGGCCACACATTCTCTAGACCTGCTACATTTCCTGGATCCCTTGATTGTTAATTGCACTGCCCCACCAAACCCTAGATTTCATTTAATCTAACTGCTTCAGGAAGTGGCAAGGCAAGCAGGAAAAAAATGGAAATTGTATGCCTGAACAATTTTGATTCTGCTACTTAATGGTTATATATTTTTCTAAATCTTGGTTTTTCAACCATTATAAAAAGCAGTAAATATTACTTGTTTTACAAGTTCAGTGTGGGGAATAAATGAGATTACCTGTATACAATGTCTAAGGATGACAGACAAAAACAATTTTAAAAATGTGAGCTCCGTTTCTTTATTCCTATGCATGGGTAGCACTCTTCGTATTAGTCAAGAAAGCCTTGTACGAAATCAAAATGGTAGACCCTCTTGAAGATTCAACTTGGACTTACCTGGATAATACTGTCAGCCAATGTGCAAAACTAAGGAATCATCTTTCTCCATTTTATCTCAACAGTCAGAATACTTTGACTTCAGCTCTGGAATCCTGAATTTCCCAAAGACATTCCTACCTACTCGAGCAATTCTTGGCTAATCATCTAGGGGGATTTCCTCTTTTGCTCTTTCTTTACTTCTTTCATTTTCTGTATAGCTGAAACTTCCTATTCCATGTAACTCTCTTTAAGAGAACAGTCACATTGGTATCTTGTCATTAAGTTTAGAAAGTCTGTCCACCTAGATCCCCTTGGGAACTTTTACAATGGCAAATAGATGCCAAGGAACAATGGCAGTGGTATCTGAATCTACCCCTTGTCGAGGTCTAACTTTTATACCATAGAATTGCATGAACTTTGAATTTCCTTTGCTTTTGGGATCTGATGCCTGGGGTTGTTTAAAAAAAGTTCAAATTGGTGAACAGAATCATGAAAATGTCTTAGGGCTGTCTTATAGAAAATTTCAAGGAAAACAGAACTCTAATACCATATACTCAGGTTTAAAATACTGCTTTATTTGTAATACAGTAATAACTTAGTAATATAAATTATATATAATTTATATTACTCTAGTGCAGGGATTTTATTATTTGGATTCTTGGTAGACCATGTTTTCTGCAAAATACCCAGAGCCCTCATGATCAACTCAAAACAAAGAATCCAGGACAAAGTTACTGAGAAGTTCCACCCATTTTGCTACAGGACTATGGTCTGTGTTACTTATACCTTTACTATTATAATACATCTGTTTTACATTTGAATATTAATAGTGAGGGCTCTAGGCGATATTACTATAACTAGTGTAATAACTTTCTGGGAATAGAATATCACACTAACATATCCTCAGAAATCATTATGTCCATTCTCCAAGGGACAGTCCTGTGAATCAAAGAGATTAAGCATCTATTCTAGTGAGTAAAAGTGCAAAAACAGAGCCTTGAGCTCTACAGTCTTTCTACAATGTCATGCCCCACTTTTAGGTATACAGTATCAAAGTCAAATCAAACTGGAAATAGGATTTGAAGCTGACAAGAGGATTGTGTAGTTACAACCCTATAATAAATACCAAAATCAATTTCATATGTGAGATTTACTTTTCCCTGTCTTGTTATCTTACATCATTTTATTGTGGTATAATCAGAGCTGTAGAAACACAGCAAGTCTTCAAAAAACAATGGTGATTCTGTGTTTACAGAGAAATCTAAAAATTGGATTTGGCTTAAGCCTTCTAAATCAAACGAATTCCCTTTCTCAGGTTAATGCCCCAAGGCTAACATAATATATGGAGCTTATGAGATAGTGTTAGTGTTGTATTTAAGATGAATGGTTTATTCAAATCCAAAGAGCAGCATCTTTAGTAAAAGTTTTAGCTAGGTGACAGTGAAATTTAATTTAGTATAATGAAAATATATCGTATCAATTTAATAATTTTGTCAAATTTGAAATTTTCCCTTTCAAAAAAAATTGTACTTATGCAAAAAAGTCAGCAAGGCAGCTGTTAATATTTGTTCTTTTTGTAAAGTAAATGGTTGTCTTTTCTCTACCATCCAAATCAAATAAAGCAGATTGAAAAATCAACTAAAGCAGAAATTCACACTTGCAAAAGTTTAAGCACATAAAACTATACCAACTGATATATGAGGTTTTCAAAAAACATATTCCCAATGCGTCTCTTTGAAGCTATATTTAATATGGGGCTGTTAAGATGCTATTCCTAGAGATAGGGAAATATGACAATAATCAGAATTCTTCCTGAGAATTTTGCTCATTAATGATTAAAACTTCTCACAATGATCTGATGAGATCACAAGATCAGACTTTGAAAATCCGCCTTGTGCTGCTTTCCCACAATCAACGCATACTTTACCACCTGCTCTGGGGAAGCTTGACCCTGTCTGGCAATGCAACAAATCTCCTGTTCAGGAACCGGAATTGCCAACAACATCTCTAAAGGGGAAATTAGAACATCTCTAAAGGTGAACTATGGCTCCAGAAAGGAAGTGCTAAGCATCAGCCTGGGCTTCAGGTCAAAGTAATTTAATTTCAGGTGCTGTTCACTGAAAAGCTTGAATGCTAGGATCTGATTTGAATCTTTTGGCTTTGTGTGTGAAATCTGTCACTGATATAGAGATGCTAGAATTTTTAATGTGTATCTGACACGATGTCTGGATACATTACAGAGTTGTAACTGTCCTGCTGGGCTGTAAGCATCTGAGATTATTTGGAAGTTTCTTTGTACAAGCCCTAAGGATTCAGATTTAATTGTTTAATAACAGTGAGATACCGTACTGCATGGAAAACAGGATCCTTCTCAATAGAATTGAGAGAATTGTGTAGAAGCTTGTAGTCATTGCAAGCTAAAGGGGCCACAGACATAGGGCTTTGTTACAAACTTTACACTAGGAAAAGAATTCAAGGTAAGACCAGGCCCTTACATTTTCAACAGGCTGGAGACTGGTATTGGGATCATAACCTGTGTATATAAGATGGGTACATCTTTCCCATAAGTGTGCAGGGCTGCAAAGCATTTAGAGCCTTCCCTGGGGGCCAGGGGGAAGTGGGGGCCTAAGTGGCTTTTCTTGGGTTGGCCTAAGTGGCTTTTCTTAGGGAACTTGTAGCTGATGAGTTAGTTAGTAATCTAATGTATGGTGAGAAGAAAAGGGCCCATTAGTCTTCAGGCAATCATTTTTAGGATCTTAGTGTGAGTCTTAGTCATAGAAGACTGCCTTGTTGCTGGGGACAAAAGAGTTGGCACTGGAAAAGTGGGAGTCATGATCTGATGCACGAAGCCCAGGATTCAATAATAGTCTAAAGTTTTCTGCGGGGCAATTCAGTTCAGCTTAAATCCAAGGAACAGATTCATCCCTAAGAACTAAAAAGACAACAGTGAACCTGAAATTTTCTGTGGCACCTTGAGCAGTCTGGGGCTTATAAACTATCCCGATCTTGTTGGAGACCAAGTCCATGGCAGTAGAATTAACTCAACACCTTGATGGATCTGACTGGATTCATATGTCACTTCTCCTAACAGAATGGCACATAGTGGGCGCTCAGTAATTACTTCCCTAAACAAAATGGAACCTGGTGTTTGGAAATCCTACATTAGAGTTGTACATTATGAAATTAATGAAATACAGACACTGTTCAATACAAATTAAAATGTTTGGTTACAGTCCTTTAAGTGAAATTCTCTTTGTACATTTTGCACACCATTCTCAGTGTAGGCATGAGGTGTAGGCAGTGCTATTTGTCTCATGTACTTATTTCTACTGGAAAAAAAAATGAGGTCAATAGGGTTGAACTGCTAATTCAATATCACAGTTGAGATGGAGCTCAAAACCTTACTTTCATGAGTTCTTCTGCTTTTTAACCCAGAGTTCTTACCCCTGAATTCTCTGTGGCAGCAGAAAGTTTGAGACATAGATTAGATACGTGGCAGCAGAAACTTTGAGACATAGATTAGAAAAAGTATCACCAGCATCTTCTCTTGCCCAGCACAAAGCCCCACTCTCATCAGCCTGGCCTCATGCTATGCTAGGCTCATCTTAAAGGATTTCACTCTCAGAATTTCTGCTCCTGGTTTTCTTCTCTATCTACCCTACTGATTTTTTTTTTTTGTATCTTTCAAAGCCCAACTTAACTACTGTAAGAAATGCTAGGAGTCACACCATCAGAACTAGAAGAGTCATCCTACTCCCGCATTTCTGGATTTTACAAAACCATCCTACACCTGTAGGATGACTCTCCTAGTTCTGATGGTGAGATTCCTAGCACTTAGCACATATTTTCCTCGGGTGTTTAACAGCTTTTTTTCCCCCAAGCTTGGAAGATATACATAGTATCAGAAATCTTACTAACATATGTATTCCTCGAGCATTCCTTTGAACAAAAAGTATGAAACAAGGTATATAATATTAGACTCCTCATTGCTATGAGATTTGGAATACATGATCTGTGAGAGTTCTTTTATATCTGGAAGTGTGTCTCATCATAAGAGGGTCCGTTCATCAACCCTTTGAAGACAATGCAAAGCTCAGCCTAGATGATTAGACAATGCTGGCAGTGGTTACGTTTCCCAGTCAGTGACATGGAAGGCCTCTGAGGAAAAGGTAAAATCTAGAGACCAGGCTGAACTGTGGAAGTAGAACAAACGATAGGGAGCAACTTGCAGAGCAGACATGGAAGTTAGCATCAGGGAAGGGAAGGGATTCAACAGGTGGCAAAAAGTGTGGATCTGGCAGGAGGGTATCTCATGCCATTAGGACGTTGAGACAGCAGGTAGCAGGTACCTACACATAAAAGGATGGAGTTCATGGGAAGAATGACAGCAATGAGATGACATGGGGAAATGGAAAAGTTGGGGATAATTTAGTGAAATGCGGCAGAGAGAAAAAATAAATTGTGAGCCCAAATTCTTTAGTATGCTTTACGGTCAGAGCCAGACATTTTTGTTCAGCAGTTCTGGACAAAAGCAGAGACAGAGTGCTGTTGAATTTGCCTCCTTATAAGTCCCAGGAGGTGAGCCTAGACTAAGAAACTGATCAAGGCTGAGTCTCTAGGGTTTTAGTGACCTCACTCTGAAGGTTACATCAAGGCAGGAATGGGGAACCAAGCAGGTAGTTAGAATCTATTACCTGCCTAGAAAAGCAAAATAGATTTGAATTTAAGACTTGCATGCTTCTATGAAGATGAGTTAATATTTATACAAGGCAGACTTTGATGGAACCACTGCTGATTGCAAAAGAGATAGAATGTGCTCTGAGAGGGTGGGCAGGTCAGATTATAAAAAGAAATTATTATAATACAAGCTTCTTTATAATTCACAGATTTCTCTTCCAAGGCATATTTTATCAGCTGATTCTGTCATAACCTGCAGTTATCTTTCTGCCTTATTTCTTTCTAAACACACACACACACACACACACACACACACACACAGAGTTATTTAGTCAATTTCTTCTGTAATCTTTATATTTTCAAAAACGTTTTCCTTTTGCCTCTTTTTTTTATGGTGAAATGTGCCATTTTGGGACTCTAAAATAAAGAGAACAGTTTTTACTATCTCTAAAGCTCATGTAAAACAAAATCATGTGTTTCAAATCCCCTACATTCCAGGTTCCTATTCTTTTCTTTTATACCAGAAACGATTTCCCCTTCTAGTGTTTCCCTCATCTCTATAACCATGCTTAAAAATTCTTCCCAGATAAAACAAAATGAATGTACAATGCTAGTTAGGAGTATTTATGTAGGCTGTGCACATCATTATTTACCCCTCATATGCCATGAAAATACATATACTTGTATATCCTAATTTAGTTTATTGTAAAGAGGGAAGGTTAGCCAGAGCAGTAGAAAAGATTCCATATATATGCAGAAACACACACACACACAAAACATGTATGATATATTTATAATCTATATCATATATCTATATCCACCATATATATGTTTTTCATATGTATATGTAAGAGGAAGGATGAGGAGGGTTTTTACAAGACTTTAAGTAATATACAGCAGATTGAGAAATTGAGTTAAGAAAGTCAGGAGGTGGAGGGCATCAGACTGAAAAATTGAAAGAGGCTAGTGAAGTATGAAGAGTTTGAGGGCCTTGACCCAAAAAGGACAGAGCAATGGCCCAAAGAACTGCCCAGAAGAGTAGTTGTGTTCAAGAAGGGAGCACTCTAGAGCAATCAGACATGCCCGCCTTGCTATAAAGATCAAGGACTAGAGAGGAAGAGAAATGTCTTCTTTGGGTACAAGCAGGAAAAGGACCTAGACATAGCTAATCAACTGGAATTTGATGGACATATTGATTATGCTAGTAGCTTTATTTTGTTGCTGCATCCCAGGAAAGATCCATTTATAAACATTAGGGGTTGGCGGTTTGGCTATTTTCTGACTCACTTTCTTTTTAATCTTAGAGAAAAATTCAAGTGGCACTTCCTATTATTAGAGAAATCTGGAAGGTGCTCAGGCTGATTTTAAGTTCCTCACGAGCAGGGTGTGAGTTTTCTGCTGTTACATGCTCAGTACCTAGCACGGTTCCTAGAGTATAGAAAAATTCCAAAAATATTTTTGTTCTGTCCTTCCTAGAAGAACAGTGGTAATAAGGAGGTAAAATGATAGAGCTGCTTCTTTTCTGAGGCCTCTTCTCTGAACCAGCTGCCACAAAATATTGTTTTATTTTGCATGCATTCATGAAATTATAAGATCTCATCAGTGAGTCAGTCGTTTGCAGCTACTTGGATGGACAGGTCAGAGAGTTTTGAAATTTATTCATACTGACAGACTCAGAGAGAAGATAGCCCCATCTTCCTATGAAATGAAATGTCCCACAGGGTCAAACTAAAGATTTTGGTTTTGCGTTTTGGCTTTGTATATGTGTCTGTTACTTTTAGTCACCAAAACAATCAACTATTATTATGGCACCCAGCATATTTTTTCAGTTGCATTCATAATAGAATTTAAGGTTCAACTAACAGTTATACAATTGCTATGAAAAACTCAAAGATCTTTTTTTGTCTGAGATAAATATGGGTTCTATATACATGTTATATTAGTAGTAAAGGCCCATGTTATACGGTAGAAGCCTTTTTGAGCAAATAAATTCATTCTCCAATCTTCACAGTTGAGGATAGCTTTACCTTTCTTCTTCCAGGTACATCAGGCATGTAGAAAGATGATTGATTGATTGATTGACCACCTACTAAAGTATATTTAAAGTAGCTCATATTTGAAAAAGGTGATCTAATAGGCTATTTAAATACTCTGAGGTCATAATTGCTCTAAGAAATTTATTCTGAGGTTCTTAATTCACAGCTCTGTATTCTTTTATGAGATCATAACAGAAAAAATAGAGGGGCAATAGAAGAACTATTCACTTCAACAATTTTCTGTATTTTACCAAACCATATTTGAAGCTAACATCCACTTTGATTCTCAGGTTTTCTTAGACAAAGATCTACAAGAAACATTTCCACTTGAGTTTACCCCACGTTAACAATAAAATCCACAGAGCATATGCCACACATTTGCTCTCCCCAATTCCTTTTGTAAATATGATCATAACCCTTAGAAATAAATGTCTAGGTAGAAAGCAGTTTTTCTCAGGAAATCAGTAACATCAATTTTCCTTCAACCTTTGTGCGGTCTCTATTGTGATTCCAAATTGCCACATTTTGTATGAGAGTCCCTCATATGTATCTTCCCATATCCTTTCAGAAATAGCCTGTAAGCAACATAAAGGCAAAAATTGTGATCTAATGCCCTAGCGTAGTGCCTAGTACAAAGAGGGACTATGTAAGTATTTACTGAATAAGTTAATAAAAAAGATATCAACATATATCCATATATCACAGGGAATCAGTAGCCAGGTATCTCACACTGTGATAAAATTTTCTTTGGTTTCAATTTGTTGAGTGCAATGAACGTTTTATATAATTCTCTATGCAGAAGGCGTCCTGGGGAAGGGGCATGCATTTTAAACACCAGTTGCTTTGAAGGAACCCCCACCACATATATATCTTTTTCTTTTAATCTCTTAGAGGGTAGCAGTGGACAGGCCACTACATGAATGTGGGGAGGTGGAGTGAGGCTTTATTTGGAAGTATGTTTGCCTTTTATCCTAGTAAGTAATTTGTATAGAGCATTGCACACATAGGTCAGGTATGGGGCCTGAGTGAAGTCAGGGACAGGCTGTTCGGCACTTGCCACTGCAGCAACAGAAGTCTTTATCAGCTATTTCTGAATCTGTTTTACCATCCTTGTGTAACACATACATTCTAGGCTTTTTTTTTTTTTTTTTTTTTTAACAGGGTCTTGCTCTGTTGCGCAGGCTGGAGTGTAGTGATGCAATCACAGCTCACTGCAGCCTTGACCTCCCAAGTTCAAGCAATCCTCTCACCTCAGCCTCCCAAATAGCTGGGACTACAGGCACATGCCACTGTGCCCAGCTAATTTTCAAACTTTTATCGTAAAGATGAGGTCTTGCTATATTGACCAGGTTGGTTTTGAATTCCTGCTCTCAAGCAATCTACCCACTTTCCACTTCTCAAACTGCGGGGGTTACAGGTGTGAGCTATGGTGCCCAGCCAAATTCTAGGTCTTAACAATCTATAATTAACAAACATGTTTTTCTTTCTTTTTAAAAAAATCTCTCTTTTTAAAAAATCTAGTCCCAATGGCCTCATTGTTGGAAATCTGCCCCTACAAAAAGTGTCCCCCAGCTGTTTCTAGGAGTCCTCATGGTGCCATCTTGCATACATATTTGGTATCAGGTCTCCCTGGCTCTTCCTCCTCCAGTTACTCTGCCACCTCAGACTTGGTTGACTCTTGTGATTAATTAATTAATTAATTAATTTGTTGAGACCAGGTGTCACTATTATGCCCAGGCTGGACTTGAACTTCTGAATTTGAGGGATCCTCCCACCTCAGCCTCCTGAGTAACTGGGATTACAGGTATGTGCCACTATGCCTGGCCATGACTGTTGATTTTGTTTCTTTGCGGAACCAAGCCACAGTCTGATGCTTCCTACTCCCCTTTAGCCCACTACCTGCTCCCTTCCCTTCTCAATGCACATTAATGTGAGAGGGGACACTATATCACATTGTCAGGCAGTCCCTCTGCACTTCCTCACAGGGCACTAGCTTTACTGAAGGATTAAATATGAGAAAAACATTGTAGGCAGTCACTATGACCACCGTTAGATGTGGCTACTCTTCAAGTCTAAATCTGACATTGTCATTCCCCACTCAGCCAGCTTCTTGATCAACTTGTGGAGTGTTTCCATGCAGCAGAGGGTAACTCACACTTACCCCCACGACCACTGCAAAGGCCAGGCAACACTCAGACCCAGTGAAAATATAAAGGCTTTCCCAAAGCAAGACCCACTTCATCATTAAGTCTTTGCCAGGACAATTTACAATGCAGAAATCCATACAGGAAAAATCTCACCTCCTATATCCATAGGCTTGATCTGACCCCATGACTTTGACAAAACAGCCTCAATAGTAGATGAATACATTACCCTCTAATCTGGTTTATTCTATCTATCCCACTCAAGTTGAGCAGCACGAAATGTAATTCTTTTCACTAGTGTAACATGAAGAGAAGTTAAGGTGTGAGTCAAATTATTTCTCCCAAGCTCTTGTCATCGAAAACTTCATGCACATGTACCTGGCAACCAAGAATGGACCACAGCATTTAGGCATAAATGATGCACATACAGATTAAGAATGGACAAACTCCTCTGAGTTTTAGGGGCACATATTTACTTTACTGAGTAGAATGCTTACTATCTCAGCCTAAAGCCTCTGCTTGGGGTGAATTCACAGAATTTATGGCATTCCCAGGAATGCAGGGAACTTGCCCTTAGACATGCTCAGCTAAATGTCCGTTCAAGCAATTTTTCTAAAAGAACAATAACCTCTAGTCTCCACCCTAGGAGAAAAAAATCCTATTACTTTGGAAATAATATTTTTAAATTGTAAAAGTGTTAAGCTCAAGTCCTCCTAAATAATCTTCTCTGTCTACCCCCTAATATTCTGTTCCAATATCCTGAAAATGCAAAATGTTATCTAAATTCTGTTAATTAATCTCAGATCTATTCAGTTATCTATTCTCAGGTGATTTTAAGATTTATGTAAAACTAACAGGCCCTTCTTATGTAACAAAAAGAAAATCTGTAGTCAAGCATAAAAGATAGACACAAAAGAGAGTTGGGAGATAATAAAACATAAGTAATGCAATCAGATCTGCCTTTGAGTCCTTGCTCTACCTTTTACTAACACCACGATCTTCAGAAAGTCATTAATCTTCCTGAGTCTTATGTAAAATACAAATAATAATAGACATTTCCTCATACAAATTTTGGAAGAATACATGAGATAATTTAAGTCAATTGCCTAGCTCAATGCTAACATATTGTGATTAATAGTGATTGCATGTTAGCTTCTAATAATCTATATTATAAAGACTTCCAGCATGATGCTCTCTGCTCTCTTAATATGTTTATAGACATCTTCCTATAATTTCTGTCACAGTATTCTTGTTTTTAAGATAGATTAGCTGGAGGCTAACATTTTGGGTTATGCAATGGCTAACAGTTAGATAATTACAGAGGACTGAAGACTAAGCACAGATACTAAACCTTCCTCTGAGGAGACTTAGGGAAGCAACCTCCCTGATTTGATGAGAACATGCCTATGACACAAGGAAAACCATGAATATGAGAGTGAGACACCCTGGTTTTTCAACTTGGTCTCATAGATACCATAAAGGAATGTGAGCGATAGGCCCCAAAATGAATCTGATTGGAAGTTTCTTGGATGCTGAGTTAGTCTCTCAATTGAGTATCTAAGAGGCTCACCATAAGTAGGTAAACAATGGATGTTTGTCAAATTTGGCTGAGATGATCAGAGCCTGGTTTTGCAGTTAGTAAATTTGTGCTAGCTTCCCTCTGGTTGTGTACCCTGAATTTGAAGGGCTGATGAAGAGTAGGATTATTTTAAGTGAATAATTCGACATGTAGTATTTTATTAATATCCATGCCCAAGTTAAATAAAGCATGAGGAAGGAGTTTGATTGAGGTGCTGGGAACAAAACGTGTGACACTCAAATTTTAAAATAGGATTTTGAGCTAACTTTATGAGGGCCAGTCTTTAGTCAAACAATCAGCTTAATTTACAGAGAACAAAAGTGCCCATAAATATTTGACCATGTCTATCCTGAGTTTAGTTACAACTCATTATTTTAGGGTCTGAAATTCACTCTCTCCAGCAGAAGCACAACTTCCACAATGCAGGAATGATATGTACGTGTGTGTGTGTGTGTGTTTTACATTGACCACATTTTCCAAAAGTACATGTATTAGTCTGTTCTCGCATTGCTATAAGGATCTTGGGTAATTTAAAAGGAAAAGAGGTTTAATTGACCCACAGTTCTGCAGCCTGTACAGAAAGAATGGCTTGGGAGGCTTCAGGAAACTTACAATCATGGCAGAAGGCAAAGGGGAAGCAGGCATGTCTTCACATGGCACAGCAGGAGAGAGAGAGAGAGCAAAGGGGGAAATGCTACACACTTTCAAACAACCAGATGTTGTGATAACTCACTCACTTTATTGAGAACAGCAAGCAGGGAGTCTGCCCCCATGACCCACTTATCTCCCACCAGTCCCCTCCTCCATGAGATTTGAGTGGGGACCCAGAGCCAAACCATATCAGCACACTTTGTTGAGTTACATTGGATTGAATCAGACACATATGAATTGAATTTACTTGAAATCATGGTATTGAACATTAAGAGGCTAAATGGCTTAATGACGTATTTCAGATTTTGACAACATGACAAACCACAGCTTTTAAATATTGGAGTAGGTGTGCTCTGTCTTGAATACAAGGATGTTCTATTAACAGAAGTCCTTGCCCTAAAATGTACCCTGGGTCAGGGGTCAGCAAACTTCTGTAAAGGACCAGAGAGTACATATTTTACACTTTTTGGGCCACATAGTCTCTATTGTTTTGGCACAAAAAGAGTTATAGACAATGCATAAATGATTGTGGCTGTGTTCCAGTAAAGCTTCATTTACAAAACTACTGTATTTGGTACAGGCCACATACAGAAGTGTGAGGACACTTGCTCCAGATGAAGAGAATCCCTAATAAGAATTGGAAGTATCCTCTGGTAGGGCAGATTCTGAACATATGCTTTGTGCCTGAGCTCCAGGGCATCTCAGGGTCCCCTGAAAACTGGTTAAGGTAGCCTGGAATATGTGTTGTACCCTGTTACCTTCTTTCACTCTTTATTGTTGTTTTAATTATATAAGTAATAAGAGTCCAGAAAAAATCAGAAAGTACAGTTGAAAAGAAAATAATACATCAGAATCTCACTCCTTAGAAAAATTATTTTGTTTTATATCATTTTACATATTTTACTATGTGAAGGAATGATATGTATTTGTAAATACATAATTTTATTTATATGTATTTATATACAAATTATATATGTGTATGTGTGTATGTGTGTATACACACACACATACACACACACAGACCATTTGATGGACTTACAATGAATTTGATTAGCCACTAAGAACTCTTACTAAATCAATCATGTAGCAGTGGATTTTCCTAGCTGTTCTACTATTGTCAAGTATAAGTAAAAAACAAAAAACAAAACAAAACAAAACAAAACAAAAACCACTGTCCTTTATTTGTTACAGTGGAATATAGAGATAGAGAGATAAAAATAAATTAATATACCCCCTTGTGATCCTAGCTTCTAATTGTAATAGAAAGCAACTTAATTTTCATGCTGTGTTTTATTTTTAGATCATTTTCAAGTGCACAATATATGTATTTTTAAACTGTACTGATACAGTTTCCCTTGTACCAAATCATTTCCAGGTGTTAGAGTTTTTACTTTGGAAAGCAATGACCTCACTTCAGTTGTTAATTCCCTTTCAAAATATCCCAAAATTTGGGAGCAGACGCATGGATTCCATTGAAAATTTTGACTATCTTGGCTGTTTGGTACAAATCTAAATCTTGGCTTGAAAAACATTTTTTTAAATTTTTGTTGGGGGGTGGTGAAAATTCAATTTTAGAACTTGCCTCGTATAAGGACTTCTTAAATCTACTTTCAGAATCTAAATACGGAGTATGCCTTTAATGATATCCATTTAAAAATCAAGGGAATGGAGATGCCCCAGCTGGGAGGGTATGGGCAGAAAAAGCTTCCAGTGGCCTCTTTCATTTAATCACAGTCAGCTTTCCTTCTAGGGGGTTCCAAATTAGCAGTGGGACAACTTTTATTTTTTATTTTCCGATTTGAACAAGCAGGTGTTTCTTTCATGAGGCCCATATGTTCCTTCACAAGCTTTATCCAAAGCACCTACAGTATAGCCTATGGCAATGTGGCACATGGCCAATTTCCTTACAAGGCTTTCCTTTTTATTCCGAGGAGAATATGTGGCAAGTGAATGTAAGTGTGTACGTGCATGTGTTTAGGTTCGTGTGTGTGTGTGCATGTGTGTTGGAGAAACAGAGCAAGAGAACAATAGCATTCTCTTTGGGTTGGTGAAGCATCTGCTCATTATGCCAGAAAACCACAGTGAGGATGAGCCGACAGTGAGGCCTGGGGTCCAAACTGACCCCACGCCAAACTCCCACTCATTGGCATATTTCCCGGCAGGCTGTAACATGGCTCTGGCAGACCCTGAGAGCAGCTGTCTCTGCCTGGCAGACAGGCAGTAGTTCGACCAGGTGGATTTCTTAAGTTAAAAATAACAATCATTCTGAAGAAAGAAGAGCACCACTCAAAGTTGACTGCTCCTTGTTCAATCAGGATCACCCACAGGAAGCCAAAGGAGTGAGCCAGGGTGAAGTGTTAGAAGTCTGTAGAGGTGAGAAAATAGATAGCCTTCTAATGTAACTGTGGGGAAATGGGAAAGAGCTGGGAGCCCCAATAACTGGTCAAGAGGTATGCAAGAAATGATTTTCTGTAGGAGTATAACTTCATGATCATCATCAAAGTTTATGAGTTGCTAGGGAGGAAGCGAACAACATTTAGGAAAGGAAAAAGCTTGCCCTTCAGAACAAGCAACTGGTCTGACACTTATGACAGGGATATTAAATAATCGAGAGCAAAAAGCTGTGTGCTGTTTGGTCCTACAAACTTGAAAACAAACCTGCCATCTCTACTCATCCTGTACTCACCCTTATGTCTGTTTTCACAGGGAAGTGAAACATATGAGTCCCTTTATTCTGTATTCTAGAAATATGGGAGTATGTTACCACCAAAAGATACTACTACAAAAATTCTTAAAAGTTGACAATTAATAAATATGAATTGAAACATGCCAACAAGTACAGAAATTGCAACAACTTATAAGAGTAAAATAACTGGCAATGCTTTGCCTGAGCATGATATTTAAAACACACACACACACGTGCACACGTGTGCGCGCACACATGCACACACACATACACACACACACACACACACACACAAACTATTTTCAAATAAAGAAGATAAAGAAGACCAGTTACCTATAAATTATTTTGCATTTGGTTTTCTTTCTTTCCCAGCACAATGCCTTCTGGCGATTTGCTTCCTGAAGTGCTGTTTGTGTATTAGCAGTGTCTCCTTGTTAATTGCAAATTGTAAATTTCTGTTAGCAGCATTTCTTTGGAGCTTGCGAGAAATGCAGAATTTCTAGCTCCACCCCAAACCTACTGAATCAGAATCTACATTTTAACGAGATCCTCAGGTGATTTGCATGCACATTAAAATTTGAGAAACTGTCCCGGTTCCATTTGGAAAACTTAATTTCTATAGTTAGTTACACCGATTATTTATTCCAGGCAATGCTGATTGTAATATTTATCCATGGTTGCTGGGTAATGAAACCATCAGTCACTATCTCAACCTACATGGGGATTCCGAAATAAAAGTTAAAAACCTTTCTCAGTGTTTTGGCTGAAATGGACAATACTAGAAGAATTCAATTTATAGGAATAATAAAAGCAAAGCCATATGTAGTCACACATTTTGCACCGTTGAAGTTTAAATCTGTTTGCTTTAATCACATTAGACCTTGCTCTATTACTCTAGGACAATTATTTCAAGGAAATGATGACATCACGAAGCATCTCATTAAAGGTATTGATTAGCTGTCATAAAGTCAACTCAGAATGATATTCGGTGCCAATTAAGTTGAAGCCTTATGTCTCAAGATTGTATTAGACAATCTTAAATTTTATCTATTAGACAATGTGATAATTTAGTCTAGTAGACAAAATTTATTAATTTTTAATTAATAAATTAATAAATTTATTAATTTTGTCTACTAGCTAAAATTTACAAAGATACAGTAATCCTTGATTGCTACAGTCTCTTCAAACAATGGTGAAAAGTGATTCACGCTTCAACTTTGTGGTAAGCAGACAACATGAGATTCGAGGCACCAATGCACACAATGAAGCATAATGCATGGAAAAATACCGTGGTGACAGGGGCAATGTGATCTCTGCTTCTGTAATCTGAGACTGCATCCTGCTATTGACTTACTCTCTCAACTTCACCTAACACCAATGGAAATCCCGTACGTGAAACAATGACAGGATATCTCTGGAAAAGTTATAAAAAGTCAGGGCTCTGGAGAGAACTACTCAAAACACATTGTTCATGAACTCATGAAATCTTTACATAACACCCACCAAATAACAATATTTTTAAAATATCTAAGGAAATTCCTTACTTATCAAATTCAATCAGCATTTACTTTAAAAGAAAAAAGCAGTTTTGGCCTCTAGGCATAAAAGATTTACAATTTAGATATTCAGAGGAAAACTTTTTTTAATGAACTAATGTAGCAGTTCTTGAACTTTCACATGCACCAGGATCATCTGCAATGCTGGGTAGAGCACGGGACTCCCGGGGTTGTACTCCAGATTCTGCAGGTCTGAAACAGGGCCTGGAATTTATATTTCTAACAAGTTCCCAGATGATGGTGATGCCACTGGTCCGGGGACCACAGTGAAAAATCCCTGAATTACCAATTACTCTCATTGCTAATTTTATGTTCATTTATTCTACAAATATTATTAATTATTTTCTGTGCACCCAGGAAAATGCTAGTTGTTAGGGATGCAAAGTTGAATAAGTCATCCTTGCTCTCCATAGTCTGATATAATTTGCCGTGTCCCCACCCAAATGTTATCTTGAATTGTAGCTCTCATAATTCCCATATGTTGGGGGAGGAACCTGGTGGGAGATAATTGAATCAAGGGGCCAGGTTCCACCATACTGTTCTCGTAGTAGTGAATAAGTCTCATGAGATCGGATGGTTTTATAAGGGGTTTCTCCTTTTGCCTGGCTCTCATTCTCTCTTGTCTGCCACCATGTGAGACATTCCTTTCGCCTTCTGCCATGATTGTGAGGCCTCCCAGCCATGTGGAACTGTGAGTCCATTAAACCTCTTTTTCTTTACAAATTACCCAGTCTCAGGCATGTCTTTATCAGGAGCCTGAAAACAGACTAATACATAATCGAATAGGACTACACAGTCCCATAGAGAAGTACCTACTTTCCTTAGGCCATAAATTAGAGGTGGAAGCCCTGCCTCTGCCTTCTGTATCGGTGTAGAGATTGGTGTTGCTCCTTCCCTGTGCCTCCACTTCCCTCTACCCTCAAGAGGTCTTCACAGTACAGGGAGGGTTCTCTCTCAATTCCTTCCTCTTCCAGGACCCCGGAGATGGTATTCAACATTAGCTGGCCATCCAGACTCCACATCCAGCATGGACTACCATTCCCATGTTGCTCACTGAGTCTTACTTTCTGTGATTTATAACATATGTGACCTAGCGGGTCATTTTCTTGCAAGTTGGAGCTTGAGTCAGCCTTGTGCATCACAATAACAAGACCTAGGTTTCCACTCTGGATCCTCCTTTCCTGATTTGCTCTTGCAAATACTTGCCTCACAGACTGAACCACTGTTCAAAAAAATTCAAGCAGTGGCCGTGGTCCTGCTGCCTGTGAAGTAATGTCTCTGCCCACCTGTCCACCTAACTCGGCTTTGCCAGTTTTCATCTTCTTGACTGGAGCGTCACTGCATGCTCAAGGGACACCCTGGCGTTGATGATTATCACCTATCACTCGAATGACCTGCCAGTGTCCTTTGGGAAAAGCTTTCCCCACGCATTGCTCCTCCTAGTATAGTCCTTGTAGTTGGTGATCTGATGACAGTGCCCGACTGCCTCTGCTGTTTCTGTCTGTGATGTTACCAGTCTGTTTTTAGGTCACAGTCATGAGCTATAACAGCTCACACAGCAGGCATATTCACATGGAAAGTTCCTTGGAGCTTCGAATCCAACACTCCTTCACACAACCTCTCTTCACCAAGTTAACTTCCCAACCTCTAGGTACCCGTTTAAAAGTCACTTATTTCTAGAAACCTTCCCTCATTCTGTGTTGGTGTCTCTACTATGTGTTCACCTGGTACCTCATACTATCCTTACTTTAACATTTGCCATACTTATAATTTTTATTAGTTTATCTACCTCAATAGATTGAAAATGTCACATTGTAACATTTACAGCATTAAATAAATAAATAAATCCAGTCTGTCTTAATTGGACAACTACCAGATTCCAAACACTGTCTATATGTAATGGGAACAATGTGAATCATGTTAATTTTTCTAGACAGATATACTTAATGTGCCTCTTGTTTCACCTTGATCATCTGAAACACTCCTACAATCATTCTGGACATCATATCTAGCTGGTGGAAGGGGAAAGGGAGTTAAAGAAAGCATCCTGATAGTTAAGCGTCTAAGCCAGGAAGGAATTTACCTTACTTATAATCATTTTTGTAACAATGCAATTACTTTCATTTCATTGATAATAACTATTCAAGTAGCCCACCTGGATATAAGAGGAGCTGGGAAGACATGTCCCACTTACATTTCTACAGTAGGGAAGGGTGGCACAAATCCTTGGCAGGCGATGTATCATCTCTTCCAGAATCCAGCTCTCAAACATCCACACACACCTTTCATACAAAACACACTCTAGAGGACCTCTAGAGGACAAACCAGAGTTCATCCAACTCTAGTTTAATCCTAGCTCAAAGTCCAGGATTTCTGAATAATATCCTCAATATTCCATCAAGAGTGTATGTGACTTCATTTAGTTTAGCAACTTTTTATAAACAAAATATCTCCATTATACGGATGAATAAAGACAAACTTAGATGAAGTAATGTGCTTAGGTCATGGGTGGCAGAATCAAGCTTCATACCTGGTGACTCTCACTCCAGAACCCATGCTCTTTCCCCTCTGCCACTCCACCTCCCTGCAAGGAGTGCCAGAATTAGTGTGAGCAGTTACTCTGGAGTTGGCTTCCTACTGGGGATAAACTACTTTTAAATCTGCAAATTTTTATATCTGCATCACTTCTTTCAAGAAAAGAAGAACTTTTACTGAAAATAGTTGAAATGAAAAATTCACCTGAGGATATACATATAAGCTAACACTTGGACAGGAGAGCGAGAGAGCTGAGAGTGGGTTATAGGCAGACTTAGGAGACCTCTCTCCAAGGCCACAAGTCACTCCTGAGAGCAAAGAGGAATTATCTGGCATCCACCAACCCAGTCCCACTTCAGAATGCTCTCTAGCTAAAGCTCACAGAGCATGTCACCAGACACTGGGCCGGAAGGGGCAAATTGGCCTGAAAGATTAGTTGGTTAATCATGACCAACCAATTGAGAATCATAGCTATTTATTCTAGAGAAAAACATTGCTGCCAAACATAGCTAGTCACTGAGGGCTTTCATTTAGAGTAATAGGCTTACTCTTTTCCTGTGTTTCCTATGGGCCCAGTTTTGTCTTTTCCATGCAGTTGTAGGTAATTCACCCTAGTATTAGCATGGGACTAATTCTTAAGGAAATATGAAGCAAGTCAAATATTTTTCTGATTTAAGTTAACCATAGGTTTTTGTTTTTATTTATTAAATTAAAATTATATGTTATATTTTAATTGAAACTTAGAAAAATTACTTAACACATTTTCAGCATATTTTCTCATGTTATCCTAAAAATTATGAGAATGATTGTAATTATTTCAATATGCAGAGTGAGCTGGAATAGAAAAAATTGAGTTTATCATGGAGCTGAGTATGAACCTTTAAGTTCAAAGATTGTAGGCTTCCTCAGAAGCTAACAATGAGAATGGGATATGAAATTGTGATAAACCTGTCTCAAAAACCTCTTACAAGTAGAAAATTAGCTTCTGCATGCCCTGAATGATGTGACCCATGAGAGGATGAAGGGACAGATACTGATCGCCTAAGCTGAAGTCATGTACTTAGGAAAGATAGCCTTAGTTCTTAGGTCAGAGACTCAAACTGGTTTTTAGTTGACATTTTTTGACCCCCATTTCCAATTTTAAAAGACCTATATTTCCAAGCATAGCTGCCCTTACTCCCAATATATACAATTGTGCTTATAATCCCAGTGGAGGTGTGTAAGTCTTTGCACAGGCAAGACAAAAACATGTTACCCACAGAGTTCACATTTATCTGGGCCCAGATAGGGATAGATGGAGCAATCTGAAGGCAGGATTGAGAAGGAAGTAATATCGCATTATAATGAGTCTGGATGATCTTCATCCATTTCTTCCTTAGTGACATTCTATCTCCAGGAGTCCAGTGTCTTGAGAGTTTGTCCCTTTCCTGATTGTACATTGGCTTGAATAGATCCTCTTAATTCCTCTGACCAGATCAGAAACATCCCACCCATAGCCTTGCTTATCCCAGGCCTCAGGATCCATAGTTGTGGGACCCAGCCTCCAATCATTTTGGAGGTAGAATGAACTTATGTCCTCTTGTTTCTATAATAATACACT
Source organism: Trachypithecus francoisi (assembly GCF_009764315.1). NCBI lineage: Eukaryota > Metazoa > Chordata > Mammalia > Primates > Cercopithecidae > Trachypithecus > Trachypithecus francoisi. The sequence goes on from NW_022681463.1 coordinate 41,202,386, forward strand.
GAGTGTCTGCCTTGCTTTCTCACCCACAGTAGCTTGACTATGTTAATTATCATTGTAAATTCATGCATTGGTTCTCTGGATTGTCATATTTCATCATATCCTTCCTTCCCTTCCTTCCTCCCTTCCTCTCTTCCTCTCCTCCTCCCTCCCTCCCTCCCTCCCTCCTTTCCCCTCCTCTCTCCTCTCCTCTCTTCCCCTCCCCTCCCTTCCCCTGCCCTGCTCTGCCCTTCCCTTCCTCTGCCCTGCCCTCCCATCTTTTCTCCTCTCCTCCCCTCTTTTCTTTTCTTTCCTTTTCTTTTGTTTTCTTTTTTCTTTTTCTTTCTTTCTTTCTCTTTCTCTTTTCTCTTCTTCTCCTTCCTTTTTTCTTCCTTTCTCTCTTCTTTCTTTCTCTCTCCTTCCTTCCTCCCTCCCTCCCTTCCTTCCTTCCTTTCCTTCCTCCCTTCCTTCCTTCCCTCCTTCCTTCCTTCCTTCCCTCCTTCCTTCCTTCCTTCCTTGCTTCCTTCCTTCCCTCCTTCGTTCTTTCCCTCCCTCCTTCCCTCCCTCTCTCCCTCCCTCCTTCCTTCTTTCCTTCCTTCCTTCCTTCCTTCCTTCCTTCCTTCCTTCCTTCCCTCCTTCCTTCCTTCCCAGGGTCTCACTTTGTTGCCTTGGCTGGAGTGCATTCTCTCTCTTTTCTTTCTTTCTTTCAGTTTCTCTCTCTCTCTTTCCTTCTTTCTTTTCTGTTCTCTTCCTTCTTTCGTTCTTTCTTTCTTTCTTTCTTCTTCTTTCTTTCTCTCTTTCTCTTTCTTTCTTTCTTTCTTTTCTTTTCTTTTCTTTTCTTTTCTTTCTTTCACAGGGTCTCACTTTGTTGCCTTGGCTGGAGTGCATTCTCTCTCCTTTCTTTCTCTGTCTCTCTTTCCTTCTTTCTTTCTTTTCTTCTTTCCTTCCTTCTTTCCTTCTCTCTCTTTTCTTTCTTTCTTTCTTTCTTTCTTTCTTTCTTTCTTTCTTTCTTTCTTTCTTTCTTTCCTTCTTTCCTTCTTCCTTCCTTCTTCTTTTCTTTTCTTTTCTTTTCTTTTCTTTTCTTTTCTTTTCTTTTCTTTCTTTTCTTTTCTTTTCTTTTCTTTTCTTTTCTTTCTGTCTCACCCTGTTGCTTTGACTGGAGTGGAGTGGCACAATCATAGCTCACTGCAGCTTCAGACTCCAGGACTCAAGTAATCCTCCTGTCTCAGTCTTCTGAGTAGCTGCAAGTACAGATGTGTGCCACCATGCCTGGTCATATTTCATCATTTCTAATACATGTTGTTTCACTTTTTAAAATTTTATCCTTTAAAATATTTTAACATGTGTCTTACATCAATGGCATCTTTAGGCAGGTGGCATTTGTGACATGGCTGGCATTAATCATACTTGGTTGTTATACCTGGTGTCATGAGTAGACAACTGCCACCACTTGTGTTTCAATCAACAAACTATTTAGGATCACTTCAAAATGAAGTAAGAGTTCAAGCTCTTGCCTGAATACCGCCTTCAGCTGGCACTTTCAATGAGCTTATGAAAACACCAATATCAAAATATGTAGAAAGTGTGCCAGGAGTTTAGAAGAAAATGGCGAAGACAAAAGTAATGTATTAACATTTAAGATATGCTTCATCACCAACACCCTTCACATAATAGAGCAGGGGGGCTCAAACTCAAGCATGTATCAGAATCAACTGCAGAGTTTGTTAAACACAGATTGCTGGACTCCAATCCAGAGTTTCTGTTTCAGTAAAGATCTGGTGTTGGGTCCAACAATGTGTGTTTCTAACAGGAGAGTCCAGATGATGCTGATGTCGCTTGTCCAAGCATTATATTTGCAGAAGCAGTGTCCTAGAGAATGATTTAAAATGAAAATGTTTCTCCATCTGCTAGCTGTTAGGGCAGCACGAAGACAGCTTGACACTGAGTCAGCTTCCAGAGTCAGCTCTCTGGAACTCTCAAGCAAAATTTCCCATTTCCTGGACCATAAAGTTATTTCTCCAGCATACTGTATGGACTTTCCTCTTTTTCTCCCCAAGCCTATGGCCATTTCTTCACATCTCTCCTGGCAGACGCATTGGCCCTGCAAACATCTTTCAAATCCTGAGCCATATTTGCCCATTTCTATTTTTCTTCTCACAGTGGTTAGTCACAATTCTTGATGTGAATGGGTTGCAGAGGAGGGGGCATCTGGAAGGGTAGGTGAATCCACCTTTGGGATTCATTTAAGAGAGTTCAGTGAGCTGAAGAGAAGATTTAATGCAAAAACCTAAAACAGAAAACAATTTTTTTTTTCATTTCTCTACTGCTGCACATCCTTCCCTAGTTAATGTTAATTTTTATCTTGGGTTTTCCTCCCCTAGAATTGAGGAAGTGGAACTCTGTCTAAATCTATATCTTCTAAATAGATAGTTTTAATTCCCACATGCTCCAAAAGAAGCAATGAATACTCCTCCAACATGTAACAAGTATGAATTTTACTTTAATGAATCAGATGTTTGCAAACAAGGATTTTGCTTTATTTTGCACCTGATATACTTCCCTCAACTTTTGATCTCATCGTCTGAGCCCTCCGTCTGCTTGGAGCAAGTTAGTCATGCTATCCCATTTCAGTCAACTCAATGTAATCCAAAAATATTCCAGCTGAAACTAGGCATTAAGATTATAGGCGTCATTAAGTGCAAAGCTTCCTCCAGGGTGTGTGGTATCCTTGCATGCCTGCACACAGCTACAGGAAGGAGCTTTCAGAAAAGGGGCAAAGCCAAAGCCCAGCACTGTCCTAGGGCTCTGGTGATGCCTAACTGCAAAGCCTTGATGGTTGCCTCTATTACTGTAGATGGAACTAATTGCTGACTCTGTCATGAGGCATGTTGGATACTCTTAGGACCATCACTTGGGTTCTCCTCAGTAACTACTTGGACATGGTAATCCTGATAAGACATGATTGGGGTTTCTTCACCTCCCCAACTCTCCCCTCCTGTCAACCATGAGCTTTCTATCCATCATAGCTCTGTTAATCAGATCTTCCTTCTTGGGCAGGTTTTTGTTTGACAACAAAGTCATGCTCCCTAGGAGAAGGTAACACCTGCCCCTACACTGTTTGTGGCCATAGGAATCTTGGAAATTTCTACCTTGCACACATGAGGCAGTCTTTGCTTTCTTCCACCTCAATCTGTTACTGCCCACTTTCTGGTGCCCTTCCCTGTTGCTCTCCTGTTCTACCTGGATCTGGGGTTCTGCTAAACAGCAAACACCAGGAGAGAAGCAAATCGTGTATTTAAAATTACCCCTAAGCTTGGGAGAAAATCCACCCACTGTCTCCATTATTGAGATTACCCAGGAAGCCGTGCACTTCATTCTTCCTTTCCTTATGTTTCCAACTCTCATTCCTCCAACTTCTCAGACAAATGTATATAGCCATGGAGTGGGGTGGGGGAATCGTGGGAGGCGGGTGTTGGATTGGGAGAATTTATTTCACTTGTTCACTCTGCCTTGGGGCTTTGGGTAGGGTGTCTGGCTACCAGGAAAAGATGCTTCATTGAACTTAAGAAGTGAAATAATATAAAAATATTTGTTTTCCTCTGTACTTTCTCTTTACCTATGAGTGGAAGGGGCCAGCAGGTAGTCTGAAGACTCAAGAAGGGGCATTATTCATTGATACTTCATATTATTTTGTTACCTACTTCATTTTCTGGTGAGCACAAATTTGTGGGAACACACTTTTCAACTGGGGTTCAACCAAATTTACAACGTAAATGTTTGAAGCCCTGCCTCTGAGCCAAAGTAAGTTAATTAAGATAATTAATTACACCAACAGTCATTGAGCACTCCATATATATATATATATTACATATAAAATATATATTTTATATATATATGGTACTGACTAGATAATAATACATGGGTGATCATGGTAGGAGTACTGGAGTTGGGCAGAGGGTCAAGAAATATTTCTTAGAGGAGGCTGGGTATCAAAATATGAAGACCAGCTGGCCAGCATGTCAAGAGGCCACATGGAATGACACCTTTATATGACCCAAAATAATAAATATCCTACTTCAATCACTGTAGTTAATAAACTTCATGGTGCCTACTTATGTCTATGCTTGTCTCTGCTTAAGACACAAGCACCTTGAGGGTGAAGTCCGTGCTTTGCTCTTTGCCAAAATCTCACACCTTACCTGGCACACATCAGGTGCATTATGAGAATCAGTAATTTGTTGGAGCATTATTATTATTAATAGAATGCTGAGTAACATTCCAAAAATTATTAAACCCTGAGAATTATTTGACAGAAACAAAATATAATCATTCTTTAGCTACTGGTGTAAAAATTGCATTCTTATATCAACCACTCACAGTTGAAATTAAAATGGAATCTCTCCCATAACAATATTAGAAGAAGAAAATTAATGGCTTTGCATTAATGAGCTTCCTGGTTTATTACTTAATAAATTACTGTTAGTTACAAGAAGTATTTTAGAAGACTGTAACTGTTACATACACTATATTCCATGCATATTGATGTCATGTGAAATTATTTTGACTTCCTCTTACAAAAGACAAATGAAAAATCATTTAAACAATTACAAGGATGCAAAATGCTAGCTCTGGTAACCTGATGTTTTTATGATTATGTCATATATATCACAAATAAATCATAGCCATTGTATTGTTGCATCTTGTTAAATTGAAGGAAGATTTAATTTAAGGCCAATGTTGATAACATTGTAGATAAATGAACCATGTTCTTTGCATGGATGGTTTTATAGCAGAGACTCAGTGGTGAGGAAGTTAAAATTCTGTCAGAATCACCATTATAAATTTCCAAAGCATCTTGTTCTCTGATTGAAATTTAGTAGCAAATCCTAAGACTAGAACTGTCTTACTAATTAAAAGAAATTATTTTACCCTGGTTAAAAGATGCAAAGTTACAAGGAAGTTAATGCATCTATATTGCCTAGCATTATTAAAAGATAATGTCTACTCATACAAAATAGTAAATCAGGACAGAAAACACCACGTACTACAAAAACGAATAAGAAATTATGAAATCAAACCCAAGCAAAACCAGCAATTTGGCATCTCTGGACCTCTCTTACTTGTCATTGAAAAATGGAGTTTAGATAGGAAGATATCTAAAATCTTTCTATCTATTATCTACCTATGATCTATCACTTACATTGTATTATCAGTCACGTCCATCATTTTTAGTGTTAACAGGCCAAACACAGAACTAAAATGAACATTCCTTATTCCATCTCCCCACCAACATGCTACAATTTCTTAGGCTCTGTTGCAGACCATAGGAATTTATTCCCTTCTTCAAGATTGCCAGGAAGACCATCCCAGTTCAGTTCACATACTGTGTAAGAATTCTCATACAAGCACATCTTTAAAAGTCATTTAAATTGGCAAAATATATAACTTTGTACTTAGCAACATTAGACTTAAAATAGACACATTGTAAATAACAATTAATGTGTATAGCATGCAAGAATATTATACTTGGTATAACTTAGATCCTGAAAGATTAATTTGCATAATAGACTATGACCACATAAAAATAAAAACCCGACAATTATGCCTAGCCCAAAGTACTTTATCATAAAAGCAGACACGTTCACATGGGAACTAATTTTCTATTTGGCTTCTTTCTGTAAATCAATATCCAAAGAAGCCTTAAGTTTCTTAAGCTAAAACCAGAATGAATTGCTTCAGGGAATGAGATTCCACACCTGGCCAATATTCACTGGCTACAAGACAGGAAAATCTTTGTTGTTTATTACAACATCCAAATACCATATTAAGTGTTTAATTGTGAGTAGTGTTATGTTAAATACTAATATGACAGGACTTGGACTTTAAAAAAGAACTTGAATAATATGACCAGGGCATGCCTTCAGCACACACAAGGCATAATTGCACTTCATAAATAGAGAGTGAATTTTTCCAGTTTGACTGAGTAGATAGGAAATTATAAATCTCTCTCAGACTGTTATAGTTTAAGCCAATTTTCTTTGATTATGTCAACTGTAGGGCAAGAGAACTGCTTATTGCCGGTCTCTGACGGCCCTTTTTCTATCGAATGACTATAAAATATTTCCTAAGTTTTATGTTTTGCCAGCAGAAAAAAAAACCTTGTTTTTTTAATATTTCTTTCTGGTGTGATATCCAATTAAACCATGTTTGCTGCTCTTCTTTGAACCCTCTCTGTATTCTCTATAACCCTCATTCATTTGGTAAGTGTATGCCAAGGATGTTTTGATTTCCCCCCCAAGAGAATGGCTCATATTCTTTTCTGTGTTTTTTGTTTTGTTTGTTTTTGATACATTCAGTGTTGTGCTTGTGTTTTACACTGCAGACAGGTCTTCGTTGCTGACCTGAAGCAAGCTCATCACCCATCATGTCCTACTTTCCTATCCAACCTATGTTTTGTCAAACCTTTGCCTATTTGAACTTGTGCAAAAGCTCTTTTCTTGGGTGTTATATAGCAATTATCCTGTGGAAACCTCTTCTATTAATTCTTCAGTTTACAAGATCACTTTAGCTCTACATTTGTCTCCTGAGATGCTGAGCATGCTTATTAAGGGAGGCATTCTTTGAAAAGTCACTCACCTATGAGCATTCACTCAGGCCACTCCCTTATTTAACTTGGAAGAGACAGAGCACAGAAATGAGCACTGTGTAATAGTATTTTCTTGATGCCCCTCCAAATTGACATTAACTTACTCATAGACATTTTATATGGTAGGATCTTACAACTGGTTGTATAGCCAGTGAATGATGGCTGTTGTCTCTATTTTGACATAAATACCCATGCCATGTGACACTAAATTAAAATCTTTGCTGTTATGAAGATAGAGTCTCTGACTTCCCATAAATCTCTCCAGGCTGCACAAGAGCAATTTTTTCCTAACTGAGAAAAGACTTTAGCTTTGTTAGAAGAGGGGATTGTCACTGAATTTCATGAGGTGGCAGGTCAGCTTCACCATTTCCCCTTTAGGCTTCCCCCTAAGGTATGGTGAGCTGCTCATCTTATTATGGCTCTTATCTCAAGACCATGATATTCACCAGGCTAGGTTTTGCTAGAAATGTTAGGGAAACAGGAGCACAGGAGAGCTAGGGTGACTCCATTTTAAAATCAGCTCCGTCTTAATATTAGGAAGGCACTCAGACCTCCTTCTCCCCCTCCCTGCTGGTGCTCTCTGTGTTCATGTGGGAACAGATCTAGTCAGGTCTGCTTCAAGAAAGCTCCACCTGGTATTTAGTTTCTTCTCTTTTTCTTCCCCAGCCTTCACCTTCAATATTCAACCTTCAAAGATGTCATTTTCCTTTCTGAGCCTGCAGTCACACCTGAGCTTTCTGGATCTAAGACTTATATTCAAAGGGAAAATAGGGGGCTTCCCTTTGGTCTCAAGTCAGTATTATATGCTCCAAATACCATGTCAAAGACTCCCTGTGTTGGGGCATCAGGTACTGGCTTAGTTGTTACTAAAACAGCACGGTGTTTCCTATTTTTCTATTATTCCTTGTGTCTATAGTGTCCTAGGGGCTGTCCATGGAAAAGAGAGGCCAGGTAGGTCACAAATACTTCTGGATCCCTAATAGTAAAATCATGAAGGAAACAAACTTCACCTTAACGTTTAACATTGACACCGATGTAGAGGCCGGTGGATGCTGTTGTTGGGAAACAATTTATCAGACAGGCGAGTGGGGTGATGGGTTTTATCTGATACAGTTCATTTCACTTCTCTGAATAATGAAAAAGTTATTTGTTTTACAGTAAACAGGCTTTTCCAAGTGCTTAAAGTGTCCAGCTGCTGAGTGAACAAGAATCTAGCTCTGGTTGAGTATGGAAATCTCTTTCCTGGGAAAATGTTTTCGAGGTGGTGGTTTTTCCTGGGAAGAATTTTAGAGATTATTAGTTTTTCTTTATTTCCCAAATGTTCATTTTCTATTCTGTGATGGAGGATCAGAAATCTCAGCATACACAGAAGGGCTTCATCAGATATAGGGCTGTGCATAAGTCTGGCTATGGAGCCCAGCAGAAAAAGAGAGAACAGTTGGTGTGGACACATTGAGGGGAAGGAGCATTGGTACTCATTTTCCCATTCCAAAGGCCTACCCTTGCCCACCATCCTGTCCTCTCTCTCCAGTTATTTCACAGTGCATCACAATTCTGGTTCATTTCCTAATGTCCTAAATTATCCTTTTCTGTCTATCTCATTTTTCTCCACTAATTCTACTTCTAAGATTTGGCCTGGCCTTCTTCTCACACTATTACATTCTCTTTCCTGGAGACCTCAGGAACTACCATCCAGGGTAGATCCAGGTTTTGTAGGACATAAAACGTATCCAATTTGGAGCAGCTCCATGTACGTTCCCCAAGTGTCTTTGTTTTGAAAATTTTATAGACACCATTGACCGTGGGAAATGTGGCCCTCAGCTTCAAACCTACCCATTTATACTCCATTTTCTGAGGCTGAGGCTGAGGCTGAGGCTGGCACTGTGAAAATCACATTTCTGTATGGCCAGGTGGCTCCCTGTTAGGCTGCTAAAGCATATCTTTAGGAATGCTAGAGGAAAACTAGATGCCTGGAGGAGGGCTCCTACCTGCTTACCTCTTGATCCTGATCCTATCATCCCAGCAGCACTTCATTCAAGAGTAACAGTTGATTCCAGTGTGTGGTTTTTCCTATAGTCTTAGAGAAGATGTCATCACATGATTTCAGAGCACCAGCTAGCTGTTCTCTACAGCAAAGATTTGAGTTCTAGCTTTCTGGAGCTCTCTTCTATCTTCTAAATTTTAATAATTCTAACTTTCTCTTTGTTTTTCAGCCCATAGTGAGGTAGAAGCTTCCTGAATTTAATTCTCCATACACTTTGGAGTCTCTCTTGCCTAAGTATTGAGGTATGATTTACCTATAGTAAAATTCTCCTATATTAGTATACAATTATTTGAGTTTGGATATATAAAATCATATAACAACCACCAAAATTAAAGATTTGAATAACCTCATTGGCACATATTATTTTTTAATGACCCCAACATATTCTTTACATCAACGACACCCCACCCTACCACCATCCTTGGCCTCTAGCAACCACTACTTTTTTTTTTTTTTTGAGATGGAGTTTCGCTCTGTCACCGAGGCTGGAATGCAGTGGTGCAATCTTGGCTCACTGCAACATGTGCTTCCCGGGGTTGAAGCAATTTTCCTACCTCAACCTCCCAAGTAGCTAGGACTACAGGTGCATGCCACTATGCCCAGCTAACTTTTGTATTTTAGTAGCGATGGGGTTTCACCATGTTGCCAAGGCTGGTCATGAACCCCTGAGCTCAGGCAATCCGCCCACCTCGGCTTCCCAAAGTGCTGGGATTACAGGCGTGACCCACCAAGGCTGGCCACTACTCTATTTTCTATAAAGCAAAGTTTTGTCACTTTGAGAATATCATAGAAAGGAAGCCATATAGTATGTAGTTTTTTTTGAGCCTGGCCTCACTAAATTAGCATTACGTATTTGAGATTCACCTACATAGTTGCATTTAGCAGTAGTTTACTGCTTTTTTATTGCTGAATAGTATTTCTTTTTAAGACCATAACATTTTTTACTTATCCTTTTGCCAGTTGAAGGACTTTTGCGTCATTTTCAATTTTTGGTAATTATAATTAAGGCACCAGAAGTTGATATATAAATTTTTGCATGAAAATAAGTTTTTATTTCCTGGGGTCAATACCTAGACATGGGATTTGTGAGTCATATATAGTAAGTGAACATTTAACTTTATAGGAAACTACCAAAATGGTTTTTCACAGTGGCTGTATCATTTCTATTACTACCACCCACCAGTACTGTGTAAGAGTTTTAGGTACACTGCATTTATACCAGCAATTGATGCTCTGTTTTCTGTGTGTTTTCTTTCTTGTTATTCTTATCTTATAGATGTATAGTAGTATCTAACTGTGGGTTTCATTTGCATTTTCTAATGACTAGCGATGTTGAAGATATTTTTAAATGATTATTTAGATTCAGCATTCAATTCAAACCATTTCTCCAGTAATAATATAGATTGTTTCCTAACTAAATCTTCTAACATTTTTTATTTAAATCCAAGAAGAGTAACACTCTGTAAGGTGAATGAAAAGAGAGATTCTTGTATTAGGAAGTAATTTAATGCATTACCTCCAAGGATAAATGATCGTATTAACTTGGTATATATATAAACATTTTCTCTCTCTCTCTTCTGTATGTGTGTGTGTATGTATATGTGTGTATTATATTCATTTATTTAGGGTGCCCAGAACAAAGCTTAATAGAAGAGGAAATAGGTGACAGAAATATTTTAAGATATTAACAGATAATTTTCCCCTGTATTTCTATAGATCCCCATATTCCATGACCCTTTCCCAAGTCAGGCATCTAAAACACGCATCATCACGAAAAAAATGCAACTGATAAAGGGATAAAATTCCTGGCTTAAAATATCAAAAACCTAGGATTTAGGCAAAAAGAAAACATGTGGAAGAATATATGATAAGGCAGTATCTGTTTTAACCTTTGCTCAAACTAGGTAAAAGATGTTTAGGATAAGAGGAGAGGTAGAGGGAGCCATCAAGGAATCAAAAAGAGCTGAGACATTGGCAGGCATCCTCTATGACCCACTGCCTTCAGCCAAGACCCATGGGGAAGACAATGGAACTCCTAAATGGGTCTGAGGATCTGAAAGCAGAGAGGGATAGTCATAGAACCATCAGCTCCTCAGTTCCCATCCTAGTGCTAGAAAAAAGAAAATGTCTGTTTTGTGATCTTAGGACTGAGGCAGCCTCATAAAATCTCCTAATGCTTAGTAGAATGTTTCTTGCATAACTGAAAACAATGTGGCACTAACAGAGAGGTGGAAGACCAGAAGAGGTCTCAAGTGGGAGTGACCTACTGACAAAGCCCATGCTGGAAATAGGACGATTGATGACTCTTAGGACCAGATACGTGCCAGTGGCATGTGGAAGCTGGTTCACATTGACCTACAGAAGCCGATTGTGTGCATCTCTTGCAACTCTGCACCTTTAATTTGGCCTTCACAGAAGCATTTGCACTAGGAAAATTGGCAAATACTGCTGTAGGAATACCTCATTTTATTGCACACTGATTTGTTGAGCTTCACAGATATTGCATTTTTTAGTACAAAGTGAAGGTTTGCAGTAACCCTAAGTCCAGCAAATCTATTGGTGCCACTTTTCCAATAGTATATGCTTACTTCATGTCTCTGCATCGCATTTCAGTAATTCTCACCATGTTTTAAACTTTTTTTTAATCATATCTCTTATGGTGATCTGTGATCAGTTACTGTTGCAATTACTTTGGAGTGACATGAACAGCACTCATATATGATGGTGAACTTTGATAAATGTTTTAGGTGTTCCAGTTGCTCCACCAAATGTTGTGGGCATTTCAACTGCTCCACCAAATGGCCACTTCCTTGTCTCTCTCCCTCTCCTGGGGCCTCCCTATTCCCTGAGACAAACGATATTGAAATGAGGCCAATTAGTAACCATACAATGGCCACTAAGTGTTCAAAGCTTCAAGTATTAGGTTGGTGCTAAGGTAATGGCGGTTTTGCCATTACTTTTGCACCAACCTAATACTTTTGTATTACTTTTGCATCAGCCTAATGAAAAAGTCACACATCTTTCAGTTTAAATCAAAACCTAGAAATAATTAAGTTTAGGCAGAAAAGCATGTTGAAAATCCAGATAGGCCAAAATCAAGGCCTTCTGCACCATTTTGCCAAGTTGTGAATGAAAAGGAAAAGTTCTGGAAGGAAATTAAAAGTGCTACTGCAGTAAACACATGAATGATAAGAAAGCAGAACAGCCTTGTTATGGTTGATATGGAGAAACAACAACAATGAGAAAGTTCAAGTGGTCTGGACAGATCAAACCAGCCACAACACTCCCTTAAGCCAAAGCCTAATCCAGAGCAAGGCCCTAATTCTCTTCAATTCTTTAAAGGCTGAAAGAGGTGAGGATGCTGCAGAAGAAGAGTCGGAAGCTAGCAGAGTTTGGCTCATGAGTTTTAAGGAAAGAAGCCATCTTCATAACATAAGAGTGCAAGGTGAAGGAGCAAGTGCTGATATTCATTACTCTAGGGCTGGGCTAGCCTCATAAAATCTCCCAACACCTAGTAGAATGTTTCTTGCATAACTGAGAGGACTGTGGCACGGATGTAGAAACTGTAGCAAGTTATCCAGCAGATCTAGCTAAGATCATGGACGAAGGTGGCTACACTAAACAACAGATTTTCATTGTAGACAAAATGGCCTTCTATTTGAAGAAGATGCCATCTAGAAATTTTATACCTAGAGAGAAGACAGTGCCCAGCTTCAAAGCTTCAAAAGATAGGCTGACGCTCTTGTTAGGGGCTGATGCAGCTGGTGACTTTAAGTTAAAATCAATTTTTATTTACCATTATGAAAACTCTAGGGCCCTTACAAATGCTAAACCTATGCTGTGTGTGCTCTATAAATGGAGAAATAAAGCCTGGGTGATAGCATGTATGCTTAAAGCATGTTTTACTAAATATTTTAAGCCCACTGTTGAGACTACTGTTCAAAAAACAAAGATTTCCTCCAAAATATTATTGCTCATTAACAATGCTCCCAGTCACTCAAGAGCTCTGAAGATGTAGAGGGAGATTAATTTTATTTTCATGCCTGCTAATGCAACATCCATTCTGCATCCCATGGATTAAGGAGTCATTTCAGTTTTCAGGTCTTATTATTTAAGAATATATAAAATGTATCTTTTAAGACTATAATTGCCATAGACAGTGATTTCTCTGTTCGCTCTTAAATGGAAAACTTTCTGGGAAGGATTCACCATCATAGATACCATTAAGGACTTTTGTGATTCATGGATGTCAAAATGTCAACATTAACAGGATTTGGAAGGAGTTGATTCCAACTCATGGGTAACTTGGAGAGGTGGTGGTTCAGGATACCAGTGGAGAAAGTAACTGCAGATGTGATAGAAATAGTAAAAGAACTAGAATTAGAAGTAAAGCTTGAAGATGTGATTGAATGGCTGTCATCTCGTGGTAAATTTTCTTTTTTTGAGACAGTCTCATTCTGTCACCATCTCATGGTAAAATTTAAAAGGACAGAGTTGCTTCTTACATATAGGCGAATAAAGTGATTTCTTCAGATGAAATCTACTACTGGTGAAGATGCTGTGAATACTGTTGAAACGACAGCAAAGGATTTAGAATATTACATGAATGTAGTTGATAAAGCAATGGCAGACTTTGAGGATTAACTCCAATTTTGAAGGAATGTCTGCTGTGAGTAAAATGCTATCAGGCAGCATCACATGCTACAGAGAAAGCTTGTTGGAAAAAAAGAGTCAATTGAAGTAGCTAACTTTATTTTTGTCTTATTTTAAGAAATTTCCACAGCCACCATAACCTTCAGGAACTACCACCGTGAGGTGGCTGTGGAAATTTCTTAGAATAAGACATTGCAAAAATATACAATTTGCTGAAAATTCAGATCGTTGGTATTTTTTTTAGTAATACAGTATTTTAAAATTAAAGTCTATTCATTTTTTAGACATAGTGCTATTGCACACTTAGTAGACTGTAGTATAGTGTAAACATAAGTTTTATATGCATTGGGAAGCCAAAAAATGTGTGTGATGAACTTTATTATGATAGTTACTTTAGTCCAATAATCTGGACCCAAACTTACAATATCTCTAAGGTATGTCTGTAATCAGGGGGCTTTTTTCCCTCCCAGTGCTTGTCTACTGGCACACCACTGGCTATACCTCTACCCCCTGTAGCCTCAACACTATACAAAATCTTAAGAATTACATCAAATTTCTATCATCTAGCAAAATGATAGCTCAAAGTAACTATTAAATCATTATCATAAAGTTATGATATCACATTTTGTGCACAACTGAGATTGTGAAATGAGTTTCATACTCTATATATCTACCAAGCTAGCTATCACAAAAAGTATTTAGAAATGCTGTAATAAAATAACTGGATGTTCTAAACAAGTCTTAAAACTTATGTTACCTATTACTTTATTTGAAGAAAAAAATCACCCAGCATTTGGCATAGCACCAGAGATGCATATATTTGATACCTAATCTTTTCAGTATAATAGCATATTATACCAACAGTCATAATTATTGCCTGATGTATGCCTTTGAAAATTGTTTAATTAAAACTTTTTATTCTCTCACTTTCTTTTGAAAAATTTCGTTGGCGGAGGGGTGGGGGGTGCCGTGGCTCATGCCTGTAATCCCAGCACTTGGGGAGGCCCAGGCAGGAGGATCACTTGAGTCCAGGAGTTTGAGACCAGCTTGGGTGACATGGCAAAACCCCATCTCTATTTAAAAATAAAAAAATTAGCCAGGTGTGGTGGCACATGCCTGTGGTCCTAGCTACTTGAGAGGCTGAAGAGGGAGGATTGCTTGAGCCTGGGAAATCAAGGCTGCAGTGAGCCAAGATCATGCCACTGTACTCCAGCCTGGGTGACAGAGAAGAAACAGCACAAAACAAAAAAGAAAAACTCTTTTTCTTTCTTGTTGATTCTTGCATCATTGTTGCTTCTCACTGTTTGCTAATCTGTAAGGGCAAACACTGTTGAGCTCAGCCCATGAGAAACCTGTGGGTTGTAGAAAAAAAACTAATAATTATTTGGACCATTTTGATGTTGTGATATTTTAATGGGTTGAATATCCCTAGGTGCCATTAGAGAATTTCTATTTCAATGGTCATGGAATGCCATCTTTACCAAATCTTATCTGCTGTGATGCTGTGATGCTGCATGCTGGATAAGGGGAGACTGAGTACCACCACTATGCATTGGCGTTTTGTAACCCCAGAATGATCAGTGTTACTTGCTGATGGACATGGATTTATATTTTAGATTTTAGATGTAAGTTTTTGTATTACTTTATTACAATAATAAGCAGGTTGATATAGTACTTAGGCTTCTATTATCATCCTGAGATATATAATAGGAGTTTAAGATATTCTTATAATCCTTAGACTAAAGGCCTATTCAGACTAGTAAGTTGTTTTAACAGAGAGAGAACTGGTGTAAGAATGTATTAATCATCGTGAATTTTATACAGAGAAATAACCATTTTTCTAAAGTTTTAAATTACTGTCTATGATGAAAGTAACCTATTTCCATGGCATTTTCTTCTAAAATGTTAGTGAAGAAAGAAGGAGAAAAAAGAAGAAAGCTCTAGAGAATTATTCAAAGCAACCAAAGGGACTTAATAATAGGAGAATAAGTCATTCATTTGTTTCTAAAGCTCTGGCAAGAGGTGATGATGTCTAAGAAGACAGTTCTGTTAAACACAGAGAATCAAGTCTGAGCTGAGGTTCATACTCAACCTGAAACCTGGGTTAGCACATTTATTCTTCTCTTGCTTCAAGCAACTCAGCTGCAAAAGGGGCAAGCCATCATGAATAAATAATAATAGATTTTTTCAAAATGGATATAAAATGAACTGTTTCAAGGAATATCTGTTTCAGGTTCCTCGAGGTTAGGGTGTGGGTGGGAAAATGATAGTCTGTGGCCTATATTCAGAGACATCTTTTTAAATCATACAAAACCATTGTATCATTTACAAACTTACCTGATATACATTTCTGCAGCTACAAAAGTATTTATTTATGTATTTATTTTTGAAATAGAGTTTCACTCTTGTTGCCCAAGCTGGAGTGCAATGGCGTGATCTTGGCAACCTCCGCCTCCTGGGTTCAAGCAATTCTCCTGCCTCAGCCTCCCAAGTAGCTGGAATTACAGGCGTGTGCCACCACGCCTGGCATTTTTTTGTACTTTTAGTAGAAACAGGGTTTCACTACGTTAAGCATGCTGGTCTCAAACTCCTGACCTCAGGTGATCTGCCCACCTCAGCCTCCCAAGTGTTGGGATTACAGGCATAAGCCACTGCGCCTGGCCAAAAAAAAAAAAAAACAAAAAGAGTGTTTAAGTTTACTTTATGCTACAGGAACCATGAATCGACTGGATAGGTTATGTCCAGTGCAATTTATTCATTAGGCTGATGTCAAAAGTCAGAAGCATCTCAGAGTTAGCATGATCAAATCTATTCAATTGCTATTTCTCGCTAAAATTTTACTCATTTTTTTTTAAATCACTGTGAAAGGCATAGTAAGCAGATAGATTTGAACCCTCTTCCTTTGTACTACCATATACCGTTAACTTAAAGAGAACCTGCCACAAAATATGGTAAATTTCTCTTCTATAGTCTTGTCTTTTCCCCTGACTCTGAATACCTTGAGCTTAAGGTCATGCTTTGTTCAGTGTTATATGACTGGCACCCAATATAGTTCTAGCATCCAACAGGTATTCAATACATAATTGTGTGCAATGACTTAGCTTGAGTATTTTTTATTTTTATCCGTTCTTCCAAATGTTCATAGCCTATTGCTACATGGTTCTTAAATGCCCCTTTGATACTTCTTGTACATAATTAAAGAAAACTCATTCCTTTTTTTGCGTTCCCATGAGGAAATCCTTGCATAATACCTTTGTCTATGAGTCATCAGTTTAAATACTCCCACCAGAAAAGAAGTTGCATGAATTAAAGAAATTTTTGTCTCACCCCAACCACCCTTCCCCAACTACTCAGGAATACTAGAATATCTGAAATATACAACAGTGATTTTAACAGAGTTTCTAAACAGAAATTTAAGATTCAGAAAGAAAACATAGCAAGCAACATCGGCAATTCATGTGGAAGCTCAAATCCCTGTTCTCCTCAGATTTTATCCTCCACATATTCTTTACTCTACTTGCATGGCTGAGGCATGGACAGATGAAGGGACCTAGGTCATCTTCCCTGGAGCTCAAGGTGTGGGCCTTTTCTCAGACCTTTGCTGAGATGGAGAAGTTCTCACATCTGTGACACATTTCTATGTGCTTCCTGGTTTATGTTGAAATCTCACTCTCATAGCTCAGACCCTTATTAATGGAGAAGAGAAAAAAAATTACAAGTTCTTGGCTCCATTTGATATCATTTTTACTCTCTTGCTCTAGTAGCCGCTTTCTCTTTTCTTTCCTACAACCACCTTGGCCACTTTCTCTGTCTTGACTTTCCTTCGATGGCCAAGGCCTCTTCCAATCACCTTGAGTCTTCTCCTTCTGCTAAGTTGTTCAGTTGTTCCCACCTCCTCTCCCCACAATCTTGCCTGAGTACATAGAATCAGCCTTCCCACTCCTGTATCTCTGGCCTTGACTGAATGAAGGCACAAGCCCTGTGTAGGTGCCAAACTGAGAGACCAGCCAATGGTCATCTGCTGCTGCTATCTCTGGACTGGGACACTGGATTGCTTTCTTCAATCACTTTTGCCAGATATGTGAATTCCCTTTCTCTTCCCTGGGCCTCTTAGCTGGCTTTTCCTGGGCAGCTGTTTCTGGATCATTCAACACTGGTAGTCAAATTTATGGTCCGGGTCTCACTCTAGCTAAAAAAAAGCTTTCCTCAGAATGTTTTTTTAAACAATGTCTTCAATAAAGTGCAATGAAAGCCAAACCCATTTTTGTTCAACAGTCCCAATTCTGAAATTACACGTATGTTCAATATTAGGTCTAAATGTCTCCCCTTTCTTTAAATTACACTCTGATTCCTTTCCGTTCTGTAAAGGTTGCCCTGGTTCATTGGAAGTGGCACGCTAAATCCATGGTCAGGTAAGGAAGGTGCAACATGGGAGAAGATGGGGGTCCACAAGAGAGGACCAGCTGGCCTCTAACAGTCTATCTGCAGAGGGGCTGGACCTCATCCTTAAAAGATGTGCAATAATGGTCAGAGTTGCTCTTGGCTCCTGCCACTTGGACTTTGAAGTTGTGTTTGGGAAGAGAAGGAGACTGTGATTCATTACACTTCACAAGCCTGCTTAGCCCACTGCAATCAGTAGTTTGGGGCAAGCTGTCAGAGCCAGGGAGCTGCTGCCTCCATTATCAAGAGTCAGAACAGTCAGTCTTCAGGAACCACTTACGTCTGGGTGAGCTGATGGTGCCCACATAGGTGGTAGCTGATGTGGACCCAGGCCCAGTGAGGGCACCCGCCAGTCTCCATTTGTGAAGAAAGAACCTGCTGGAGGCCACTGTGCTTGTTTCATATTTGCCTCTTGAGTTATCATTCTCCCCTCCCATTCCCTGCAGAGGCTCTATGGGGACAGCAACCCAGACTCTCCAGAACCTCCGTCGGTGGTTCTTTCAAGTGAGAAGTCCAGGCTGTACTCCCAAAGTCCTTCTCTCTCATTTTTATCATCAGGAGAATAGAAAATCATGAGAGAGAAAAGAAAAATGCAAGCCTGTTGACTGTTAGTTAACAGCTTAACTATTTCACATAGCAATACATATTCGTCTACCTCGTGAATGTTTATAGCTGTATTGTAATCCATTCTATGGATTTACTATGTTTTAACCTATCTCTGCTTAAGAGCATTCTTTTGTCCATCCATATGGCTTTAGACCTTTAGTGAGATCCACAGGGCAGAGGCAATCTGCTTACTTTCACAGTCCAAGGAATTTGAACCAGCCCCTCAGGGGATATTACCTTTGAAAGAATGTGTTTGTGTATAGGCAGTTCCCATACTAACAGATACATGGGGAAGGATGGGCCACCAATTCACTTACATCCATGGTATGGTTTCAAATTTGTCTCCCCATCCAAATCTCATGTCGAGTTGTAATCCTCAGTGCTGGAAAAGGGGCCTGGTGGGAGGTGACTGGATCATTGGGCCAGGTTCCCCCTTACTGTTCTCATGATAATGAGTGAGTTCTCACAAGATCTGGTTGTTTAAACATGTGTAGCTCCTCCCTCTCCACTCTCTCTTCCTCCTGTTCTGGTCAGGTAAGACGTGCCTACTTCTACTTTGCCTTCCACCATGATTGAAAGTTTCCTGATGCCTCCCCAGCCGTACCTCCTAAACAGCCTGTGGAACTGTGGACCAATTAAACCTCTTTTCTTTATGAATTACCTGCTTCAGGTGTTCCTTTATAGCAGTGCAAGAACAGACTAATACAGTCCATTTTATTTTTCAGGAAATGAATGAGACTACATCTATTTTTGGAGGGAAAAGATTCAGCTATGTCAGCCAGCCATTCTTTCCCAGCCTCTTTTTAGCTGAAACCTTGGAGGATGCTGTTTTATTAAGAGAGGCATGTCCCTTGTGGCACTCAGAAACAATTTGGTTTGCTCTACAGCGGACTTGGAGTGGCCAAGGGTCCCAACAGACACAAATACATTAGACCGTGATAGAGCACCCTAAATCACCAAGGGTAATAAGAGGGAGGAGAGGAGAAAAAAGTAAAAAGAAAACAAATGACAGTTATCTAAATAAACCCCACAAAATCAGAGCAAAATGACTTTTGTCAGTGTTGAAGTGTTATATTTTGTTTCATTGAGAGATAAGTAACATTTACAATGCCAATTATTCACATTTAATTAATCATTGTCCAACATCTGCTATGTACATGGCAATACACAATCCCTTTTCACATTGTTACCTTTGGGTGGGGAGTGGGAGGGAGAGTTTATGTTTACATTTTTTATATTTGAAGAATCAGCCCTGTGTGTGGCAGTTAACTGGCTGCTCCCATCTGCAGCATCAATTTGTTAGATGACTAGCTTTTCTTGAGAAGAGAAATGGTAAAATATACTTGGCTTTCCTTATCCTCAACAAAACAATGAGTATTTTTACAAAATTGGCCAGTGTAATCTATGTCTCGTAACTAGATTTTATACCTTTTTTTTTTTTTTTCATGTTTTGGCTTGGTTGATATTGACAGCAGACTAAATAAAATGTAACAGAGATGTTTGAAAAGTGGTCAATCTCAAAGGCATGGGGGAGTGTGATTTAGAAACTGACAACTAGAGCATGAGCAATAGTCTGTTTCCAAGGTTAAGTTGCAGAAAACTCCCAAGGTCATTGCTTTCAGCATGAGATTATAGATGTGTTGCTTAAGATAAACAGAGAACTCACATCAGTGTCAATAATATTATGCATCCCTGTCCAATGCCATTTTTGCCAAGTTTAGCTAGAAATTTTCTACTTATAATTTTATTAAATCTGCATTAATCTCAGCCTAATTCATCTGAATTATTGGTAATTATGGCTACCAAATATTCTCAAAATACCTGTATAATATTAAAATTGACCAATCATGTATGGTCAATAAGTACCATTTATTGGTATTGAATGAAGTTTCCATAATTTCATCCATTGTAAATCTATTAGAAATGATGCATGATTATGTTATGAAATATTACTAGTAATAATATTTCAAATTGGTACATGTTGATATTTATGCTTCTTATTAGAGAATCTAAAAGTGACTTCTTTTCCTTCCATATTTTAGTTGTTGTCAATAATATTTACATTGAGGAACAAAACACAGATATATATATATATCTAATTAAAATCATCATAATGAGCTATGTTACTTGACAATTGTAAATTCACACTGTAATGGGGTATATAGTATTCTGAATATTAAAACTTTGCCTTCATACAAAGAAACATCCATATGTAATATCAAAATATGTGTTATTCACTAAAAACTATCATCTCAGCTAGCTTAACAAATCATCTGCAGATGTCCTACCTTCTGTGAGCTTACATAGACTTTTCTTTTGATTCTCATTCTTTCCTCCTCTTCCTTCTCCTCCTCCTCCTCCTTCTTCTCCTCCTCCTCCTCCTTCTTCTCCTTCTCCTTCTTCTCCTTCTCCTTCTTCGTCTTCTTTCTCTCTGTCTCTCCCTCTCTCTCTTTCTCTCTCTTTCACTGTCTCTTTCCCTACAGCCACTAATAGTCCTTTTCAGTCTCCTAAATGCTATGAGATTTGAATGCCAAGGACTGAAATATTTATCTAATTCAACCCTCTCAATAAAGAATGGGGAAACTGATGCCAGAGAAGGGAAATAACTTTGTGAGAGTCACATGGTTAGGGATGAAGATGGGCTGGAATTCACATTCTTTCAACTTCCCTTCAGTGCTGTCATCAGACTCATTTTTACTAAGGTTTCTAAAATATAAATATCCTTTCACTCTGAAATGATGCATATGAATATATGACAATTTATATCATCTCGATGAATATTTTCTTATCAAACTTATTTATAATATTTGATAAGAATATTTAATATAAATATAATATTTAATATAATACAGGTATTTGAGAATATTTGGTAGCCAATATTAAATATTGGTACAAAATAAAGTTTATACTTTTTAATTATTTCTTCTTTAATCTCCAGTTCACTAGATTTTGTATTCTAACATTGGTAACATAGTCATATGTATTTGACTGGGTTTCGGCACTAACTCACTGGCGAATGTGGAAGGATCTATGTATTTAGGATCAGGACCACAAGGAATACCAATCTCCATGGATCCCAATGTTTGATGGTTGAAAACATGACCTAGACCCTAACTATGATAAGGAGGAGAGAGAGAAACCCTGATTTTAATGATTAAATGCCAAATTGATTTAGGAAACTCAGAATTAATTCATTACCTAGAATTAATTAAATCTTATGGATTAAAATGATATTCAAGACTCAAATTAAATGTTACAAAAAAATTTAAAAGTTAGATGTCTTATACTCTTGAGTTTTGTAGATCAAAGTGTTTCTTTTCCTGCCTACTCTCTTTGTATTGTTTGGTGTTGCAATGACTTTATGTGTCTGTCTGTCTTACCAGACTATAACTCTATTTATTAGAGACAACAATTTAGTCTTCTTTATATTCCCAGACCTTTGGCATACTAGAGATGATGAATGAGTGTTTTTGATTGCACACGTGGCCCCAATGACTCCCACCCTATAGCTACACTCCTTGCTATGTAACTTTATAGCTTTCCTATTAAGAGGTGGAGTCTGTTTTTCCACCTTTGAACCTGGGCTAGACTTTTCATCTGCTTTGCCAATAGAATGTGATAAAAGTGTTCTAATTCTGACCCTTGGCCTACAGAGGTCTTCCACGTTTCTGCCCCTTCTTTTTTTTTTTTTTTTTTTTTTGAGGCGGAGTCTCGCTCTGTCGCCCAGGCTGGAGTGCAGTGGCCGGATCTCAGCTCACTGCAAGGTCCGCCTCCCGGGTTTACGCCATTCTCCTGCCTCAGCCTCCCCAGTAGCTGGGACTACAGGCGCCCGCCATCTCGCCCGGCTAGTTTTTGTATTTTTAGTAGAGACGGGGTTTCACCGTGTTAGCCAGGATGGTCTCGATCTCCTGACCTCGTGATCCGCCCGTCTCGGCCTCCCAAAGTGCTGGGATGACAGGCTTGAGCCACCGCGCCCGGCCTTTCTGCCCCTTCTTTGGGAACTCTGCCACCACTCTGTCAATGAGACTTACATTATTGTAGCAATAGACAGCTAATTTAGTTTCTTAAATCAACTAATCACTCAAAAACAACAAATGACTTACATGATAAGAAAGTGGTTAAGCGCTCAGTTTCCAGGGGCTGAAGGCTTCTTGGTTTTTCTGGTCCCTTTCATTTTTCTGTCTAATGCCTCATTGACCATTAGTGTATTCCAAAGTGCAGTGAGTCAGAAAGAAGTGTTATCCACACATTTGCCTCTTTCTGGATGTGTGACCGTAGACAAGTCACTTAATCATGGTTTCAGTTTTGTCTTTTACAGAAGGAGAATGATCCTACCTTGTCAATCTCAAGGATTATTATTCAGTAGAAAATATTTGGGGAAGTGTTTTAAAAGCTATTGCATGCTCCTCACATGCTGAATGGAAAAACACAGCTGCTAGCCTTTTTGTGAAGGGTGAGAGGAGAGCAGGAAAATGAAGAAGTAGGAGAAATGTAGGATGATTGGTAATCCTGGGGACTCCCAGGGTCAAATGGTAACTGTGAATCTGTACGCACATGCTTCATTCTCCACTAGCGTTATCAAGCTTGGTGATGGATTTCTTTTCTTGACAAATTGCCATTGCAAGTTATTTCCTAGATGATATTTCCACAAATGGAAAATCATTCTCTATTGCCTGAATGGCACTAAAGAAAGTTATTATTTCCCATCTGATCCCATAGAGGCTGCATTCAGATTTACCAGCAAGAGGGTTAATAAAAAGAGAACTACAGCCAATAGCAATTGAAAAATGTTACTTCTCTATCTGGCTACAATGTGTCACCTTATATGTTGCATCCTCTGAATGATAAAACATAATTTACTGAATCAAAAAGTAAATCTGAAATCCAATTCTAGATTCTCAGTAACGTGAGACCTGTTTAAGTAGATTTTTCTATTGACTTTGAAATATGAAAGAAGTGGTGAGAAAGAGAGGATACAAAATGAGCATATGTTTAAAGATGGCCCTTTAATATTTATGTCAAAAGAACTAGAAATATAGTTACAATAGTCTCGTCTATTGATTTCTAAGGTGATTTACCTATAAAAATATTTCATTCCATTTTCAATGTATTTGAAGAAATTGTGGGTGAAGCTGGATGCCTTTACTGTAATTACTGAGTAAGAAGAAAAGAAGTTTAATAATGGTTATTTCCTCACTAGAACATTTTGATGAAAATAAAAGATCTCTTCAAAACAGAGTTATGATTTTCTCTTTTAATCATTTTTTTAAAAATGCACATGTGATGTGGCATCTTTAATTTTAAAAATTACTATAAGAATCTCTTTAAAAATTACCTTTTGATTACAGTGTTCACTATTTGGGTGATGGGCACACTGGAAGCCCAAAACTCACCATTACCCCATATATCCATGTAACAAAACTGGACATGTACCCCCTGCATTTATTAAAAAAAAAAAAAAGAAAAACAACTCAGTGGTCCTTTTACTTTTTATCTTAGATGGTCAAGTGGTATTAAAGAAAGGTCTGCAACATGTCACTTCTGCTGGTAACAAGACAATGACTGAAGCAGGATTTCTATGTGGTAATTGCAAAGACTGCAACACATTCCTTTATTCATTCATTCACCCATAATTGAGCGCATGTATTCAAAAATATTTACTTACACTAAATGTTAGGCACAATGGCAAATATATATTTATTAAGACATGATATATCCTGCCTCATTTTATATTTATATAAATTGGTAGGCCCAGTAGCTTATAACATCTCTTTCCTCTTTCTCTTCTTCATTCTCTTATTTATCTTCTATCTTCTACTTCATCATCATCATCATCATCATATGTAATCTTTTATTGATCTTCATATTCTCTCAGTGCTTCATACATACTAGGTAGTCAATTAAAGTTTGTTCAATTAATATGAATTATTAAAGTAATTTTACTTTTGGGGAGGTCAAGTGCGATATTGTTTGTATTAAATGCAATATTTACTCAAATTATTTCAATAAAACATAAAATATATATTATTTCCAATTTACAGATGAGAAATTCTGAAACATTAAATCACTGACTCAAAGTCATACAAGTGGTCAGGTACGGAGCTTGCCTTAGATCTCATCAAATGGTGTACAGGTTGTTGTACTGAGGGAAAAATAGTGTAACTTCTATTTGTATTTTTATCTAAGAAATTTAAAAAGTTTTCTTGACATTTAATGGACACATTAATATTAGTAGATGTATGCCACTTTAAATAAATATACATATACCCGCTGGGTGTGGTGGCTCACGCCTGTGATCCCAGCACTTTGGGAGGCCAAGGTGGGTGGATCATGAGGTCAGGAGATTGAGACCATTCTGGCTAACATGGTGAAACTCCATCTCTACTAGAAATATAAAAAATTAGCCGGGCATGGTGGTGGGCGCCTATAGTCCCAGCTAGTCAGGAGGCTGAGGCAGGAGAATGGCGTGAACCCGGGAGGCAGAGGCTGCAGTGAGCAGAGATCGTGCCACTGCACTCCAGCCTGGGCAACAGAGCGAGACTCCTGTCTCAAATAAAATAAAATAAAATAAAATAAACATATACCTAGTCAGATTTTTCAAAAATTTTTACTTGAAGGGGAATACAACCAAAGTATTTTTTAATCCATTCCTACATACCAGAGTTATAAACTGGATTGTGGCCTATTGATGGCAAGAAAAATAAAATTAGAAGATCTGGCTCTAGATTCTATTTGACTGGGATAGTATAGAATAGGATAGGATCAGATCGGATCGGATCAGATCAGATCGGACAGGACAGGGCAGGGCAGGGCAGGGCAGGACAGGATAGGATAGGTGTCATAAATTTGTTTAGTATACTTGCTGCCTCAGCATCTATTTTTAGGCCTACATAGTTGCTTAAAACCCAGTCACCTTTGGCATGGTTAAAACTTTCTCTCCCTCTGTGGTTGTTTGCAATATAGCCTGCTTGTTCCTCATCTCACTGACCCAAAACGCAACTTATTCCACAACTGGTAACCAGGATAAAGCCTGATGGTCAACACCAGAGTGAGGAAAATGAGGTCGCCTTTCGCGTGGGTTTTCTTTAGCCAATCCACAAGTCCCACAGGAAAGCCTAAGGGGTGGGCCTATGGAGGTGAATAAAGAGATAGTCCCACAGGTTTCCCCCAACACCTGTCTCTATCTCTCTCAGTCTCTCTAGATCCCCACCTGGTCGTTGAACCTTCCGGACTTCTTGTTGCCTCTTGTTGGCACCCTTAACCTCTCTGACTTGTGAGTAATAAATTTATTCTGTCTCATGCATTTTATGTTCACTTCCTCCTTCATTGTGTCTCACCTGACACACACACCCAAGTCACACCCAAGTCCGACTTTCCTCTGGTCAGGGCTCACCTAGTGAATGGCTGTCTAGGTTTAGGGCCACTCTTGAGGCCAAATTAAGAAGAAACCATAACAAATTAAAATCACGGTAGGATAGAAAGGAACATAAAGACATGGAGTGAAACAGGATGGACCAAAATAAGAGTATCAATAAGACATACATGTTTTAAATAATGTTTTGAGAAATTTTAGCGCATATATTCTTTTGTAATATACTAAAATATCCTTCTAACCATAGATCACAATCTAAAAGTTGTTCTAAATCACTGCACTTTATTTCAAAGAGCTGCAAGCTCAGATACCCTGATCCTTTTGTGTGGTCAGCAAAAAAAGAAAAAAAACTTAGTTATGGGATACATTCTTCAGTGGCCATAAGTCCTACCTGATGTTAGTTTCATCTGGTTCAGTTTATGAAACTCACACCTTACCTCCAGGTACGCAACTGAGTTTTGAGACTCTGATCTTCAGTCTTTCTTATCTTTTGATTTCTGTTGTCTCCATAACTGATTTCAAAATAACCATAAGACAAATCCTCCGGCTAGTAATCTTGATAGATAAACAGGACCCAGTTGTAAAGACAGATGTATCCCAATCACATTGTTTCATCTTAATGCATGCTATAAAGTCACCACATAAGAATAAAAGCTATAGCACTATACTGATCATATCTACTGTTTCTGAGAACTTGCTAAGTGTCTGACACTGTGCTACACCTTTTATACAACTAATTTTGAAAATGACCTACAACATGCATATTATTATACTGGTTATATTTTATAGGCAAGCAAATTGAGGCTCAAATAGGTAAGTGATCTTGTTCAGTGTTACACGGCTATGTGGCAGAACCAGAAATCAAGTCCAGATATACCTAATCCAAACTCTTCAACTATTCTCTCATCAGTATTAGGTGCGTGGCTAGAAATTTTATTCTCAGAAACTTCAAGACATCATCTAAATTCAAAAAAGAATGCAATCAATTTCACTCTTTCTATGGCTGCTTTCTGAGCATTGATTCCCATGACCTTCCCCAGGACCATAAGAATAGATTCCCAGAGGCCTCCAATTTTCCTTCTTCTAACCCAGCCTAAATACTGATGATCTTCCCTGTAACACTTTCTAATAACTTTCCATGGTTCCCTTTTACCTGTACCACTTGTGGTCGGTAGAATAATGGTCCCTTATAATTCCAAACCACCCCCACTGAAATCATCACTAGAGCTTATCTTTCATTAACCTTGTGTCCTCTTAGTGTCTGGCAAAGGGTGAGTAACTAATAAAAATTTGGTCAATTAATATTAATTTTAAAATAATTACATGTCTGTTAGTACAGAACCAAAACTCCAGCTCAAAACTCCCATCTGCTTTCATTACCCTTCCTGGTGGGCTTCTCTGTTTCCCCATTGGATTGTAAGCTTCTTGTAGCCCCAGGATTACGTGATACGTCATTGTGTGAGCATGCATATAGTTAATATCCAGTATTCTTAAGAACTGAAATGTAAATTGTTGTGATTACACAGAGCCAGCATCATTAATAGGCCACACACTTAAAGAACTGAGAATGCAAGAGATAGGTTGTTTGCACTGAAGATGGTGTTTTCTAAAAATGAATAAAGTGGCATGAACTGAATGCAAGTTTATGTTATCTCTAGTTGAAATGAAAAGTTTCTCTCTTAAGCACTATTACGCCTTCTTTTGGCAGCAGCAATAATTTTCTTCTTGAATTCACAAAAGTCCTAATTCTTAAAAAAGTATGCTAAAGCAATGTGGTTTGCTCAAACAATAGCAAGCGCTCTCTGCATGATTCCTTTTGAGACTTTTCTTTAAGCGTGTCGTTCTGTCTCTGTAACAGCTTTTTCTCATTAACAGCATGTGTTGAATTTCAAGGTCTGATTCTCAATAGACTTAGGTGAGCAGCATTTAGCCAGAGAGCAAAGGTGCCACAGCCTGGAAGTTGTCAGAAGTTCATAGTAAACTGACATCTAGAATCAGAAATGGGAGAAGTGGAGGGGGCTAGGTACAAAAAAAAATCAAAAAAGAGAGAGAAAAAAAAAGGCAAAATGTCCTGTGTTAAGAAGTTGCAATGAGTCAAGACAAAAAAATTTTTTAAAGAAATCCAGTCCCTTGGAACGGCTTGATTGGTTAACACCTGTGAAATAGGTAAACCATAGATGGAAAGATGGCATACAACTCACCTAATTGTGGACACCACTGAAAAAGGGAACAGATTCAGACCCGCCCTACATTATAAAAGGGGGATAGGGTGGATGCAGGGGCTGGGCACAGTAGCTAGCACCTGTTCCCAGCACTTCATGGACTGAGGCAGGAGGATTGCTTGAGCCCAGGATTTCAAGGCTGCAATGAGCTGTGATCATGCCACTGCACTCCAGTTCGGGCAACAGTGAGATCCTGTTTAAAAAAAAAGAATAAAAAAGAAAGAAAAATGTTCCTTTCCCCTTTAATTTCACAAGAACATTAGAATGGGGAATTAGGTCATTTTGTGTAATCCCGTAGATATCAATAGAGAAAAATAAATGTCATGTGAACCCAAGTTACTGCTTTCTTGCCCTACCTTTTCCAGGGTGAATTGCAAACACACTTATGCACAATAAGCATCGTGAGTGATGATGAACATAAAGCCAATTGACCTTAATGAACAGAACAGGTAAAATAATCCTTCTGGAATTCCACTGCATAGAAACACTCTTCAGAACACCTCTTCAGAGCAAGCAACAGAGTTTTTGGAGTATTTTTAGATAGCTCTACCTAAGCAGGATTTTCACTAGAAATGTGGGCAATAAAACACACGCTGACATCTTTGGGATTTGTGTGGATGCTTGGAGGTGATTAGACAGGTTAGTAGGATAATCTGTTATGGGGACAGAGCATATTTGGGAGATAAAACGAGTGAGAGCAAAGGACTGCTTAGAAATCGTAGGTACGTTTGATACTTGGTTTACAATCTTTCCAGCTGTGAAAGGCTCCACTTGGGTAGCCCAAAGCCAGTGCTGTCACTTTGTGATGTGTGAATTGAACTGAGCTCCAGCTGGTCGCTATCAAGGCTAATATAAGAGGCAGTATGATGCCTCTACCTGGCCGAAGACTTCCCCTAAGTGTGAAATGTCACATACCTCTTGTTGAAAGTCTGCTTATTCCTCTAATTTCATCACTGTCTGAGTTGTATTGCACTGGGGAGTTCTTATTCCTGTCCTCCATACAAATAGGCTTTTAGTGAATTAACTGAGTGGGTGGGCAGATTGGAAGCTATTGGAGAACAGGGTTATGAGGAAGGGGAGACATTTTTCTTCGGTCCCGTTCTGTTCTCCCAGCTGCTGGAGGCTCTCAAGGCCTTGAAACCTTGTTTGTTAGCTGGGGGTTTTGAGATATGCATCAGTGCTGGTGGGTGTTTTTATTTGATGTCTGCTGACTCACTTGTATTTTGAAGTACAGTCTGTGTCATTTCTCCAGTGTGCTTTTTTTGGAATGAGAGGGAATTATATTTTTAAAGAAAAAACTTGATATTTCCACGAGCTTGATTTACCCCGTCTGTCTGTAACGTTAGTCGGTGTTTAAATGTCAAGGACAAGCAATTAACAAAACTGTTTCTCCACTCCTTATTTTCAGGTTTATTTTTCTACCTCAGAAGTGCTTTTTGGTATAAAGCAATAGGGTTTGTTATGGTTGGCGTACGCTGTAAACTTCAAAATGTTACCTCTGCTTAACGCAGCATAGTTTAACCCTTTATGGTTTAGAATGAAAGGAGAGTAATGTCATTTACCTCATTATTTTTAGTGTCTTTGCTGTACCAAGCACTGTGCTAATGCAATGAGATTCTTTGATTAAATAGAGGTTATAGCTAGTAAAAAAAAAATGGTATATCAATAAATAAGAATGATATGTAGTGCTGTCCATTTAACAGTTGAAGAAGTAAAGAAGGCTATTCGTTCTGAGTCAGTGCACCCTAACGCCAATCCAATACCCATCCCTTTATGCAATGCATGCCCCATGCCTCGCTGTTTTGAATATTTATATTCGCATATTGCATACTGGCAGATTTCAGAAAGTGAGGAAGAAATAGTCCTAAGAATGAGAGTTTAGTTCAACCATAAATAATGTGGTGTTGAAGTGAATACAGGCTAAACATTAAAAGCAGAGTAACACTCAATCAAAAAAGAAACAAAACGGCAGCCTGGAGATTATTTCCTGAATGAATTATAACTGGCCATTTGAGGAAGCCTCAAAAGACAGAGTACTATCTCAGTATCATTCAACTTGATGTGGCTTTAGGGAACTAGAAAAGGGATCAATTTACTGGTCTGGTCTAATCTGTTCCCACCCCTCTAAGAGCTCGGATGGAAGAATGGCAGGCACATTAAAATACACGCTGAAAAGTATTTCTGAGAACCAGGTAATAGGTGGTAAGCTGGGTGATTTGCAAACTGTTCAGTGACTTTTAATGACCCTTTAAAAATTTCCTAAGACAGTGTCTCTGAAACTTTAAAATACAGTCATCCAATGATGATATTGTTAAAATGCTGATGCTGATTTAGAAAGTCTGGAAAGAGGCCTGGCAACTTGCTTTGCTAACAAACGCTCAGGCAGTGCCTAGGCTCCTGGTCTCAGGACTATACTTTTGAGTAGCAAGAACCTAAGAAACTGGGGCTATAAATGGGCATTTCCAATGGGAATGGCGAGACTCGCAAAGGAGCCCTCTGATAATGTTATTTCTACTGACAAATCAAAGCTAGAGAGTATACACAGGCTAGACGTCAGTAATTAAAATTCAGGAATGTTTTAGAGGAATTAAAATCAGTGGGGGGGGGAATCCCTCTACAATATAAAGGTAGATTTCTGAAAAAGAAAATACTAACTAGATTTTGAAATAAATGTGCTAAAGAGAATAAACATTAGGGACAATATGTTAGAAAAGTAATTGTATAAGAATTGATAGGTAAGCTTGGACTATCATTTTAGATCACATGTAAAATGGCCTTTTCTAATCAGCAATTGGGAGAGTTGGTACATAGAAAAAAATTTATTAAACAGTTTGTCTCCAGTAAGCATATCATGAAACATCAATTGGTATGGATACATTGACTGTCTCACTTGCTAGTTATAAAATAAACATAACTACAGTCATTATGTAGTATATCAAGTACATGGAATACATCCTTTTCAATTCTGTGAATTTGTCATTAGCTTTTTAGGAAACCCAGGATTTTTTGTGTGTGTTTACTTACTTCATATCCTAATACTACTAGAGATGTATTCATCACATTATTTTACTGCATAGTTTATGTTAAATGGCAATGGTGGCTTTTAAATTCTAGACCTTACTTAAATGCAATAAAGAGTCTCAAAGTTTTAAGATCTCTAGCTAGATTTTTGAATGTTTAAAAAAAAAGTCCTGACCATTCAATGTATTCTTTAAAACTTCATTTAAATAGAAACTTATAGAAAAAAAGCACCCAAAATTATAACACAAAATGCCTAAGAGAAACTACTTTTTTTTTGGTCATAGTACTTTAAAAATCAACAAGAAAAATAGTGAAAATAGTAACAATTGTAATGATGGTGAGAAAACACAAAATCCAGAAAGTCACCAGCCAGTACATCAGTTTAAGTGAAAGAATGCCTGTAATCTAAAACAGAGAATGAGCATTACAGAACTCCCATGATTAGAATCTGAGCCCAACCTGAAGAAGTGTGCTTTGAATAATCAAAAGCCTAAAGTTTATAATATTGATATATACTCAGTTGCTTTCACATTAATTTCAATTTAATTCAATAAATATTTTTGAGGCTGTTCTGAATACTAGGAATTTTTCTAAATACTAAAAGAATTCTGCTAGCTACAGATCAGAAAGGTACTCTAGAATCAGTTGCCACCTTCATGGTAAATTCTGTACCTAACTGTCCCACCTTGCTTTATTGAACTTTACCCTCTGTTTCTAAGCATATGCAATCCCTGAGATAAGCGCTACATACAAATATATAAAACTAAGATAGAGCTGGTTGCAGTAGCATGAGCCTATAGTCCCAGCTACTCAGGAGGCTGAGATGGGAGGATCGTTCGAGCCCAGGAGTTCAAGGCTGTAGTGTGCTATGTTCAGGCCAGCAAATAGCCAATTTACTCCAGCCTGGTCAACATAGTGAGATCCCATCCCTAAAATTTTATTTATTTATTTAAACAGTCTTACTCTGTCACCCAAGCCGGAGTGTTGTGGTGCAATCAGGACCCACTGCAGCCTCGACCTCCTGGTCTCAGGCAATCCTCCTGCCTCAGTCTCTTGAGTAGCTGGGACCACAGGCACATGCCTGGCTCATTTTAAAATTATTTGTAGAGACTGGGTCTCACAGTGTTGCCTAGGCTGGTCTGTAACTCCTGGGCTCAGGTGATCCTCCTGCCTTGGACTCCCACAATGCTGAGATTTACAAGTCACTGTAAATCCCACTCTAAAAATTGAAAAAAAAGTAAAAACCTGAGATAGCTAGAGCTTACCAAGAAACATAAACAAATTATGCATATAGATACAATCTTCAGTATAGAATTTCTATAAATTTGTTGGAAATATGTCATTGATCAGATTGAAAGATATTATGAAGAAGAAAGAAAAGTCAATTCTCCTCAATTCCCATTTCATTTTGAATGAGCTTCAGTCTTTATATACAATAAATGTCTTAATATTCTGTTTATGATTACCTAATTGTGATGAAGAAAGTTGTAGTCTTACCTTGTATACTGGGATTTTTCCTACAAAATATATGATGAAGTTTTCCCTTAGAGAAAAGAGAGACATGTGTCATAGTATCTATGTTTGGTAATAAAGTAAATGTCAGTATGGCAATATGCTTTATTTTAAGATTTATCATGAGACGTGAGTTTGCCTTAGTGAATAAAATGTGGCCAAATGGTTACGCTGAAATGCTTGTTCTCCATTAGGAAGATCAAGCAGATGAGTCACAATTCTTCAGAGGCCCTCTCCACATGCCCTCATCCCTTCTCTCACCCCATCCCCTTCCCACACACACTCCTCCAACAAGAGCTTAAGAGGAAAGAAGCCCTGGAGGGTCTGTGACACCCCAGCTTCTGAGGGAAGGAGTAGTTGGGGCGGGCAGATGTCCTTCGCAGGCCTCGGGACTCAGAAGATGAGGCAATTTTAAACCTGTTGACCGTCTTCAACAAACAAGCCAAGCAACCAAGAAGATAGGGCATGATGGAACTGAGATCCAGAGTGACTCTGATGAGGTCATTTATTATGGATTCCCTTATTTATTTTTTTCATCACATTCTTGCCAGGGGATCTGCCTCAATAAAAGAAAAAGATTCTGTGGGCAATAAATTTTAGCAATTGCTGCACTGTATGATTTCTACCCTTCTTGGAGATTCATAAATGCATCACTGCATTAAAGACTCAGGGAAGTCTGAAGTAAAGGAAATAAACATTGATTAACCCACAATGTCCCAAACTTATTTGACTATTAATAATATCTGTAATTTGTTCTGCAGAATATACTTTACTCGCCTAGTCTGGCCACTCTGGGAAAATTTTCCTAAGAATAACTTCAATAGAAATATAAGTCGACCTCTTGTGTGTGTGTCTGTGTGTGTATGAGAGAGAGACAGAATTTCAAAGACTTGATGACAACACATTTGAGTGTATGAATCCAGCCTTTCCTGATTTCTCAGTGCTTTTGAGCAATTATATCTGATTTTTGCTTAACTTTGAGATTGGCCTTTGAAAATGCCCTAATAAAGTCATTAATTTAACTACAATGAAGATTAAGAAATTAATAGCATTGTCGCAAAAAAAGAAAATCTCAAATGACAAATATAAAGAAAGCATTTAAATTATTTCTGTTAATTTTCACTTTTTGAAATGTACTATATAGTTTAATTCATCAATAACATTGCCTCTAGTTATTTATGTTTAAATAATGAGATTTCATTATAAATGGAACCCAGAAATAAGTTTCACTTTTTGCTGAATGTATCCTTTAAAATAATTGAAATAGTTTTGCATAATGATTGCATTTAGGTATTAGTAAGCTGGCACATTAATGAATGCACTGGAATTTGTTTTTATTTTCAAGAAATAAAACACAATTATGATGAATTCAACACATATGGCAACGTAGAAGATTGCTAATAACACAGCATGACCATTTAGTATACTTAACTCATAGGCACCTCGATTTCTGGATTTCTTTAGAAAAGCAGAAACTGCCTTTGGACTTGACATCATGTTATGACATGTTTGTGTTATGTGTGTGCAGGATGCGTGTGTGTGTGTGAGAGAGAGAGAGCGAGAGAGAGAAAGTTAATATTTGAGTACTAATGAAATAATATTTGAGTCTCTGAATCCAGGTATTTATAAGGGAGCTGGTGAATTGGCTAACAGTAACTCTCAAGTAAATAAAAACATATTTGACCCAAGTCATCTGTTAACTAATGTTATCTTGTATCATTAGTTTTTAATTTTCACCTTCATTAAGACTCAGCTTTCCAAAGGGTGGTAGCTAACAATTCTTTCTGAAAGACATTTCAACAGAATCAGGTTGTTGCTATTCTCATATTGTCATATTGATAATCCAGTTCTAAGACATGATTCTGGTCATGTAAAGAACCAAAAGACAAAAAAAAAAAAAAAGAAAAGAAAAGAAAAGAAAAATGTAGACATCTGGTAACTAAAGGCAATCCGATTCTCTAGTTGTCAAGCCAGATTTCCTCTTTTCTCAGCAGCCCGATGTTGTTGGTCTGGTTTCAGGAGGGAACAGTGTACCTCTCAAGGTAAATGATATGCTCAATCTAGGAGAGTAACATCCTATTTAAAACATATTAAAAAGACTTGGGTTTTCCTTTATTACAGGTTGTAGAATGCTACACTTTGTTACATCTGCTTTCTAAACCCCAGGGGTTCAGAGGAGCTCAGTGGCAAATGTGCAGCCTTCTCAAAGAATCATTCCCCAGATATTGGCAGAAAGTTTCCATTTTGGCTTCCTATCCTCCTCAGTGATGTCTTGCTCCTTTGGGATTTATTCCAGCAACCTGTTCAAAAGAAGAGGTTTAGTGGGTATAACACAATGCAATAGTGTATGCTACACATCAAATATTTCAGCTCTGATGTTTTCTTTTTTTAAAAAAATATTATATTCGTTTTACGGTATTCGAGTACTTTATTTCTTGTGACAACCTTTTCCTAATAAAACACCGGTTGTTTCATACAAAGTTCACAGTACCTTCTAGTTAATTTCTAAAGAACAATTGTTATGACAACTGAGTAACCCATCTACTTAAAGATGTTTGTGCTGCAACGAAATGGTAGCTTCAAAATCTGCAACATATATATGATGAAAATGTCCTTTCCTGTACTGGACATTGTTACTGGTTAGTCTACTCTCAAGCTTCAGTTGAAGAAAAAAAGCCGTTGGTTTTCTGTGTTTCCTATTGAGACACATTTACTCTTCAAAACAGCCACACCACAATTTTAGTCATGTTCACACAAAATCACACAGGTTTTGTTGCCTCCAACAGTATAATTTATTGTTCTATATCGATCAGTTGTTTGTGTCTGGGATGTTGAGCAGGACATCCTAGTTATCTTTGTAAGGTGGCATATTTACATGTCTTCAACAGAGAAAGCAGTTGTGTTGGCCTTCTGATCCTAGGCTGGACCCGTGAAACCAATCTGAGGACAGGCACTGCCAGAACTCTTGGTGATATCCTGAGTTAGAAAGAAAAGAGCTGTGGATTTAAAGAACATAATTTATAGCATGTAATTGTTGGTTTCAGTCACCACTAAAAATAGATTACCCAAATGGCAATCAGAAGTTAGTGTAATTGAGGCATGGAGAAAAGTAGTAGGGGGCAGAAAGGCATCATGGCCATTGGTGCCTGATTCTTTTCTGCACATTTATGATTATACTGTGAGATATTTTGTAAAATATCATTTGTAAGAATTCAATTTTCTCCCTTTCTGTATAGGTATAAACCTGTGGTTTGTGGGAGTGGGTTGAAGTAGTTGTGTCTAGGAAAAGAATATGAAGAAAGGTAAAAAAATGAACATTCTTCCATCTATAGGAGACATGACACTGGTTGGACACTTACACTCTTTAGTAAAAGAAAAAAACAGCATTGCTCATTTTTTACCTGATGATTTGCAATTGGACTAAATAATACAAAAGGCGAAGCCTCAAAAATTGTTACCAGGATGAATATTACTTGTGGCAAAGCAAAACACAAGAACCCCACACACTCCATTGTCTATGATGTGAATATGCATTGCCTAATAATATCATAGGAAAAATTAATATTCCAAATTACATTTAAACAGATTTTGTTAAACCTCTAAACCAAGAGATTGGTTTACAAACTATGCCTCAAAACAAGGTTTATATAGTGAAATTCAGAATTAAATGCCCTTAACTCTCAAGGTTGCTTCTGACTTCCTTTCAAGAATCAATACTAAGAAAGGTGTTGGTAGACCAAGGGCATGAACTCCCCAGGAAGCTTCTGAAGGATGTGAAAGAGGATAAATTGCTTCCCTTTCCTGCTGGCTCCAAAGCGCTCCTGTGTTTTCAGTTCTGGAAATGCATATGGAAACAATTGCTCCTGGACAATTTCCTCTCCCCTCAAGGCAGCTGGGCCTCTCCAAGTCTGTATTGTAAGCTTTACAGCTTTGCACAGAGGTCAAGGTTCAATGCAGCCAGACCTGCAGGGACAATGCCCCAACCCTAGCTCTTGCTGTTCAAAGGAAGAAAGTATACACACAGCATTTCTGAGTTCCATTAGTTTCATATATCATCTGACCCAACACCTCATTTTTCCGACGAGAAACCAGCAAAATTAAAAATTTTTGCTCAGGGTGAAACTGCGAGTTAGGAAATGAAAGGGACAGGATTAGACCCTGGCTGTCCTTGCCCCAGTTCTGGACAGCTTGTTCTGTGTTGGACCACGTCTGCCTCGTGAGTGGCCTTGCAGTCCCCTGAGAACACAGGCTTCCAGATTTAGAGGGGTGAGTCATGAAAGATTTTCATCCAGGCCATTCCATCAGGGTCCTTTTCAAAAGAAGGCAGACCAGATCTTTTATTTGAATTGAAAACTGATGACATGCTTAGCGCTTACACACATGCACCTTGATTAGGGTTTCTCAGTGGAGCACAAAGTTCTGTGGAGCTGGAAGTATTATTATTTTAAAATACGTAAACAATATAGTAGATGTAAAGTCTTCTCCACTTTACCCCTATTTTGTATGCTTTCGAGAGAAAAGTACAATTTTAAAGGTGATATTACTGTTTGTTAGAATGAAGCAGCGTTCTTCCTTCTTTAAGTTCCAGCATAACTAAATAGCTAAATATCCCCCAAAAATGACTTCATTAGAAAGAATTTTAAAACTGTTAAACTTATTCATTGAGGAATCCATTAAGCTCTTCCGAATTTATGTGTGATATAATAGAATGTAGCCATTGGCATTCCTATTAACTTTGATTGTGTATTTTGCTTGTTTGTGGAATTGTAGGAGTACCTACGTAATTATTTGGAATTCTGCATTTATTGATTAATTTAATTGCTCATGTATATGGGTATGGGTTCATATGTATTTTATACTTTGGACTATAATCTAGTACTGCTTTTTACATTTTATTGTTCAAATACTTCCAGCTTATCCATTAGAAACTCAGTTGGCTCCTGTCCCTTTGACATTCACCTATGAATGTAATTATTAATGTTTTTGAGCACTTCCCTAACTTCTAGCATTACAAGATGTCCTGGACTCATCTAGTATATGATCTGCCCCAGCCATAGAATTATCCACTTCTCTAAGAAGCCTTGGTTCTTTTGCTGAAGAATAGTATTAGAGAACAAAATCTGGGCACTAGGTATGTTTATTGCTACTGGGGTGTTTTTGCTTCTAGGTCTTTTTCATTGGCAGAGAAAGGAAATATACGTGTGCACATTGACCTGTGTACGTATGCATACTTTTAAATACATTTTATGTATCTGTATTAAGATAAATATCAGTTCATATCTAATGGGGTACAGGGCATGCTTCCCCAAAATATGATACCTGGGCATGTGAGAAAAACAGCAGAAGCAAGAAAATCACTCTCACCTTCCTGTCACCCTTCTCCCATGAAGCAGGTTATACGATCCTTATTTCAGAGGTGCCCTCCCTCTGGAGGAAAAGAAACATCTTTATTTATGAAGACATCAGGGCACAGAGAAGAATCTGAACAAACTGGTCCTACTAAGCGCCTTCCAGTTTATTACCATTAGATCATACCTCCTGTGTCCAATCATACTTCTCCACGACTATCTACTTTTTCATCAGACCTGGTATTTTTTTAAAATGCACATGTTTAACTGTTTCTTTGGGTCTTCATTTCTGAAGTCTCTCATTTCATATAAAATGTATATAATAAATTGTATGCTTTTCTCTCACCCATCTGTCCTTTGGTTTTAGGGGTTTGACCATGAACCTAAAGTGGGAAGAAAAATATTTTATTTCCCTGACATACTGACACCTCCAATTCTAATGCATTACCACATGGATCATTCTAGCCTTCTCCTCTTACACATCTGTAACTTCTTAGTCCAATAGTGAGACACCATATTCCCACCATCTGCCATGCACTTAATTGCTCATTTTCAGTATACATAACAGTTCTTTTAGAACCGTGAATTTGTACTTCTATGGGAAAAATAACCTTTATCCAGTAGAGTATAGTGCTTATGTATTGTTCTATTTGTCTTTAGTTTTACAGTTTCTACCCATTTCCTAAGTTACTCAGAGCATCACCTTTTACCCAATACCCTTCTGTGAAGTTATTTCATACATTCATAACACAGATTTATTTTTATCACAGTCTGCATTCTCTCCTGGGACTACTTGACTTCCTAAATGATTTTTTTAAATTTTCATAAATTAAGGTTCACATTTGGTACTGTAAAGATTTGTAGGTTTTGATGAATGCATAGTGTCATTTCTACCATTATAGTATCATACAGAATAGCTTCACCTTTAAAAAAAATCCCCTGTGCTTCTTTTTATTTAATCCTACCCCTTTTCCAAACCTCTGGTGACTACTAAACTTTTGACTGTCTCTATAAAGTATATAAGTTTTTCAGACTGACTTCTTTTACTTGGTAATATGCATTTAAAATCAAGCCATGTTTTTACATAGCTCGATGGGTAATGTTATTTTTACTGCTAAATAGTATTCCATTGTATGGATGTAGCATACCTTTTGTTCCACTTTTGAAGGATGCATCTGCCTTTTGAAGGACATCTTGGTCATTTTAAATTTTTGGTCATTATAAATAAAAGTGCTACCAATATTTGCATGCAGATTTTTGTGCAGGCGTAAGTTTTTACATTGGTTGTTGGCTAAATACCTAGGAGCATGATTGCTGGATTATGTAAGTCTATTATACTTAGCTTTTTAAGAAACTGTCAAATTGTCTCTCAAAGCCATCCTATTATTTTTCTTTCCCATCAGCATAATGAAAATTCTGTTTTTCTCTATCCCCATCAGCAGTTGGTATGGTCAGTTGTTTAGAT
Organism: Trachypithecus francoisi; assembly: GCF_009764315.1. Classification (NCBI taxonomy): domain Eukaryota; kingdom Metazoa; phylum Chordata; class Mammalia; order Primates; family Cercopithecidae; genus Trachypithecus; species Trachypithecus francoisi. Next base: position 41,241,691 of record NW_022681463.1, read on the forward strand.
TTTAATCATTCTAGAAGGTGTGTAGTGATATCTTGTTGTTTTAACTTTGTTGATAACAAAAGGTAAGCATCTTTTCATGTGTTTATTTGCCATCTACATATCTTTTTGGTGAGGTACCTGTTCAGAAGTTTTGCCCATTTCTTTGAGTTTTTTTTTTTTTTATTGTTTTCTTATTGGTGAGTTTTAAGACTTCTTTGTATATTTTAGATCAAAGTCTTTTATCAGATATCTGTTTGGCAAATATTTTCTCTCATTTTGTGGCTACAAAAACTGTGGCTACAGATATACATTCAACAGTATTTCTACATTAATGAAGACCCTAAATTTGCTATTTAAAAAAACTGAAGAAGATAGAGTTGAAGTCCTGAGAATGTGCTAAACTTGAGAAATCATGTATTACCTTTAACTTGCAAGTGGTTATGACTCTTAAAATTATAAACAACATTATTTCCTTTTGATAAATCTCTCAATAGCTGACACTATTTGTTGTTTACCTAGTAGTCATTCTCCTATATTTCTTGCTAACTGCACTTCTGTTTTCTTCTATTCGGGTGGCAGTATGCCCACCCCATGAATGTCCAAGCTATTCATGGTAGTCCTATTTCCCTGCATCAATGTCCACATGAAAGTAACACCATTCTAGTCAATACTACATAAGGGGAAGTATAGTAGATCACTTTAGCAAGGGGTTTCCTCCCTTAAAAAAGAGAAGGCCACATGAGAAATGATCACTTTCAACATCTCCCTCACTTCTTCAGTTGCTCCCATTTAAAAATGTGAAACCTAGAGTTTTGTCAGCCATTTTTCATCCATGAGGTAACCAGCCTGGAGACAAATGTCAACATGCTGAGAATGCTGAAATAGAAGAATGAAATGAGATTGGGTCTTTGATGACATTACTGAGCCGTGGAACAAATTTTGGAAAGCTTGCCCTTAGATGTCTTGCTTGCTTTAGTGAAAATTCAACATCTATTATTGAGCTAATGCTTTTCGATCTTTACACAGATGGCTCCATATAGAGTTATATTTGTATGGAACACTGGAGTTATACAGGGCAGAATCTTCTCAGACAGAAACAAGTTGTTCAAGGACTTCAATGGTCTCAGGCACCCCCTCCTGGCCACTTTTACAGTGCCTACGATTAGCACGTCAGCGACTTGCAACCTGCTCATGGCAAGCTGTAGCATACCACTTAAGAAGTTCTTTTGGTTTCAACACATTGTATAGAGATTGAACACATCCTAATTAAGTTATATACTGAGTACTGATTTAAATTCATGCAAAATATTTCTTGTCATGGAGGTCAACTAACCAACCTATCAAATAATGTCTAGTAAGAACAGGCTCACCTTTGCACTACTCTAATGGCCCAAATGTGAGCATAGCTGAGGAGTTTCTTGGTCTTCTGGAATATACCTAGAGAGTTGGATCATAAAAGGAAAAGATATTTTACGTCTGTAGTTTTATTGTAGTTTAAATTTAATTGTTTTGACATCTTATAATAGGCTAATATATTTAGAGGACATTATCTTTACAGCAAAAACACCTTTAAAGTGTGTGTCTAAGTTACTATTTGAACATCTGGATCCAATTCATAATATGGAAATTACATCAAATCAACTAACTAAAAAGAATAACTAAAAACAGGTCCTGTAACAAAAAGCTCTGAGAATGCAGTGAAACCTCTATGTGTTCTCATGACCATCTTTCCAATGTACTAAGAAGGTCTGGAGTTATTCCAGTGCGGAGTTCCCTAATGATGAACTAAGATGACAGTGTTGTACTTATGATGGGTAATTTTTAAAGGGCTTACAAGGTCTTGTGTTCCAAATAAGGACTGTGTTCCCCAAACAGGGAACATTTCTAAGCATTTCTTATTCATTATTAAATAGGTTTTCTGGCAGCAGACAATGAAATTCACAGGATTTATATTGACTCCTTCTGTTTGGGAATAAATTGTAGACTCCGGATATCTCTGAATCACATTCTAACCCTCAGATTTTTATTTATTGTTACAAGGGCTGCTGAAGCATAAATTTCTTGGAAACCAAGTACTTTCTTCAGGGAAAATGAGGCATATATCTGGGCTTTTTGAATAATCATTTTAGTTTATCTAAAGCATGTGGTCTATATATATGGATACAAATACACATTAAATATACATATATTTAGTATGTATTTTAATACACATTTCGATGTATATTTTAATATAAATTTCAATTTTTATTTAATTTAGATATAATCACTTACCTATTAACTTATTCAGTGAAATTATTTAACTCAGTCACCACCATGTGAAAGAGCATTTATCACTAGTTAAGTCTTAAGGCTTGGATTTGACTACTAAGATTCACATAAGGTTTTGTTGTTGTTGTTGTTGTTTTTGCAAATGTTGGATCATCAGCAAACAACAATGTTTGCAAAGTATGAAACTGTTTAAAAGTTGAAATTGGCATTTTTCCTGGTGTTAGTGATTTTGGGTATAGTGTGTCCCATTCTTAATGTATGGATGGGGAGAAGCTCGTGAAAGCAAGACACCTACAGTCATGCCAGCTGGAAACACAACAGTAGCATACCCTGAAGCCAGCAATACTGCAAGAACCTTCAGGGGTGCAAAGGCTCATCTTCTGTGGCGTTCTGATCAGTGCCAGTTCTTCTGCATGGGTAGTGGCTAATTTCCAGAACAGGCCACAATATCGACTGGCTTTGTGGTGCAAAAAAAGAACTATTTTTTTGCCTTCTACTCTTCATCCATGGAGTAGATCTAGTAGGGACAACTATGCTCAGGTTCTCCTAGACCCCGTGCAGAAGGTGACAGCTCAGGGAAGAAGCAATCACATCTAATGGGATGATCTCAGCCTGAGGAATATGGAGCCCTTGGATTGTGGGCACTGGCTCTATTTGCATTCAGAACAAAATTCAAATACACTTCTGTTTTTGGTTTGTTTTTTTTTCAACCTCGCAGAGAGGTCTCATTTTAACCTCCAATGGAAAAAAATGGGAGATGAGAATAAATGATGTTTAAAAATGTGACAAATGCTGTCGTTCAAAGCATCAAAGTCCGTATCCAGCTGACAGTTGCTCCATTACCTGTTGAAATAGACATCTCTCAGGTGGCTTTATTCAGGGGGACATAAGCATAATTGTTTTACAGAAAGAACCGATTGTGTCTAATGACTCCCCCTCCAAAGGACCACGTTTCCACATTTTAAAAAATCAGTCTTTCACATAAAACCTAGCAGTTTTCAATTGAGTTTTGAAGATAATTTACCTAAACCTCTCTTTCTAAGGCAAGGATTTAAGAAACCTGAAAAGAAACTATCAGTGAAATATGACAGAAAAATACAAGGTTCAAGAAAAACAACAGGTAGAATGTTTTAAAAGGGTAGTCAAATGCATTATAATATGATAACATAAAAAAGGAATAAAAAATGTCCCCTGGAATTGGCAATTAGGAGGCAATTTTTATATTTTTAAAGGCAGAAAGCAGGAAAACCCAATTTAAAAGTAAAACATAAGGAAGAAAGAGTAAGGAGACACCACCTTTTTGAGAATTTAGATGAACAGATGAAGGAGATGGTAGTATATTAATGAAGATTACAAATATGCAGCCAAAAGATTTTTTTTAGAATGAAAGAAACTTGAGCACTTGATGAGGACAAAGAAAGGTGCAAATAGAACTGGAAAGGAGCAAATTTGGGAGCAACAGAGAATACTTGGTGGCATTAAGATTCCTAAAGAGATGGGAATGGATGTTATTGAGGGCAAAGATGAAGGGGTTGGCTTTGGCAAGGAGAGGGTTAGCCACTTCCTAGTCTGGAGGAAGGGGTCGGGATGAGAGAGGAAGTTGGGCTTGGTGAGCATTAAGGTAAGGAGACAAACAGAAAGTGAATAGAGGTCACAATTGGTGGCTTAATTTTCCTCATACTAAACGTATCTTAGGTGACATTTTTCTTAAAAGGTGATAAAAGTCTTGAAGGAAATTATTCCTTCCCCCAAATAACTGAAATGAAGTCAAGTCCTTGTGCTTCAAATGATTCAGAGTGTGGCATGTGAGAGTAAATAATATTAATGGAGGATTGTGTACAATATCTCTAAGTCCAAACGCAACAGCTTCAAGAAACCTTCTGTGCTGAAAAAGTATATGCAGACCTATAACATGGGCATTGTAAATATATCCCTTTAAAATCTAACTTTTCCACGTTACCAATTTGTTTTACTCTCTAAGTCCAAGAAGTGTTCTTTCAGCACAATACCTCAGTCCGTTCAGCACTCATAGAGGGCTTCCCGTGATGTTCAGATGCACCCTGTGGCAGGCTAGCAGCCCACACCCTCAGTATTCTTGTCAAGTGCACTTTAGCATTCCAAGAAATGTATTCTATAGTCAAGAAACAGCTAGAGATTTTTCTTCTACTTGGTACTTTTCTGTTTCCTTTTTGCCTTTGACCTGTGTTCTTTTATCAGGAACGTTACAAATATATAATTTTCCCATAAGTCTGTAAGTGGGTCCTGAATTATAGGCTTATCAATCCTCTTTTATATGTCTCAGGGAAAAACTAGAATTCAGTCTGAAAACATTGCCCTTGGATGTTTTAGTACAATTATGACCTTGGAGAAAATACAGTAGCTTTTCCCTAGGAATTGTATCTGACTGCCACTGATATCGTATAGATATTTTATATGAGAAAGAATAGAGGGTCACTTCAAACTTCATAAAGTACGTCCTAATAGTCACTTAAATGCAGGACTAGAAGATGACTGGGTTAGTAACCCACTTAGGCCGAGTGATAATAGATTTTCAAAGCTGAAAATGGAGAAAATATCAGGCTTGAAATATTGGTCAGAGGCTAACAGGCAGAAAGAATAATATAGCCATGTTGATTTTTATGATAGAGATAATTTATAATAAAAAGAATATAAAAATTGAATGTTGCTTTTACATTAAAAATGAGATCTTCTCATTTCATGTAAAATATTTTTTGATTAGGACACTACAGCAATGCTCTGACAGGCATAAGCTGTTACTAGGGAGCATAGGGCAAGCAGAGAGAGGGCAGGAACCCAGCAACTGCTATGAGGTTGATCCCAGCAATGATGGTGGAAGGACTGGATTGTTTTCATCAAGTAGGAGAAAATACGTTAAATCCAGCTGGCTGGACTTGGCTGTTGAATCTGTTAATTAGCTTACAATATTAAAACAATATATATTTTTATATTAAGACTGACTCTTTAAATTTTTATACATTAAAGCAAAATTAAGCTTTTGTGTTATTTCCAAAAGACCTTTATTTGTCAATTTGTCCGTTTACTTAGCAAATGATTTCCTTCTTATTGTACATATAGCCATTTTCTCATTTCAGAAATGTTGTTCCATTTTGGGTTATAGGTCAAAAGTCTTGACTAAAAATGTTGAAATGGACTATTAGTGAACAGAAAATTAAAAGTAGGGTATTTTTCACTTCTCTGCGTTTTTAATATTTGCAGAAAGTTTATGTTTAGTTTTCATTTTGCAGCCTTATTTTTGTGCTTTCTTTTTTTGTTGTTGTTATTTAGGGATTAAATGTTATTTGAAATGCAATCACCTTCTAAGTTCCTAAACTTAGTGTTAAAACTTTTAGTTTACAATTTTTGGTTTTAAAACTAAAACTTAGTTTTAAATTTCCTATATGAATCTCCATAATTTATTGTCAAATTTTAGAATTGTCTTTATCACTGTTATTTTACCTTTATCATTACAAAAAGCAAGAATATATTTAGGGATTCCAGGGTTGCTGTTTTTAATCACTGAAAATGCTCTTTTACTTACTAATAAAGAAATAGGCTATTGGAGATAAGAAAGGACACAGAATAATACAGAATTTATTTTCTAGAACATGTTCTCTTGCATCAGTGGCGCAAGTGGCTTCACAAATTAAATTGGAACGGAACCAACAACTTTTTCATGGTTCACTGAAAGGCCCTATGAAGAAACTCTAATCCACTAAGAAGCAGTGTTTAATGCATCAAAGTGTGTCATATCCCACCATTTAGCATTGTAGTTATACACAGCTCTGTCATATAACTCTGTGCATCCAGCCAAGGGACTCACAAAACATTGTACCAGTTTAGTTGGGGTGATAGGATGCTTTGAGATGAAACCCTTTATGATCTTTTCTTCAAATACCCTAGACATTAGATTGTAGAAGGCTGGAATGTTTAAGTCTGTTCTAGTTCTCAGGCATGTAACATGAAAGAGAGTCATAGAGCTTATCTGTCCATTGATGTCTTCCAGATGTTGTGGTTTTGGCTTTTTGTTGACTGATGAGTTAATTGTTGTTTACATAAAAACTCTCACTGCCCTGGATGCTACAGTCACATCCACCTTTCAGTCAGTGTTGCAAAGAATAATACCAAGAAATTAAAGCCAAAAACATCTAAAAGTAATTTTCTACAAAAGAAAACCCCACATTTTACTGTGAAAATAAAATATACATAAAGTACACAAAACAAAAGATGTACACCTCATTGGATTATTATAAGGCAAACAATCAGGCTAGTGAATTGACTTCTAGAACACCATTTTCTCCATGTGTTCTTTCCCCAGCTGAATGTCCTTCTCTTCAAAGATAAATGCTCTCCTGCTTTTAATGGTACACCTTCCCTTGCTTTGCTTCATTGAAGATACCTCATAAATAGGAATTCTTAAGGACTATAGTTTAATCTGTTTTTATTAAAAGAATCAGAGAGCACGTGTTTAATTTCTGACTTCTTTTACTGATTGTTGTGATTGCAAGATGCCTCCTTGTTGTTTGCAGCTGCAGTTCATTACTTTTCATTCTTGTATAGTATTCCAGTATATTCAAATGTATTAAATCCACTGTTGATGGGCTTATGAGTTAATTCCAGTTTTGGACTATTATGAATTATACTGTTATGAGTAACTATGTATTTACTATGATATTCTTATAAGCATTTGGTGCACATGTGTTGTTTTAGGTATGAGTGGAACTGCTGGGCCATAGAAAATACATACGCTCAATTTTAGAACTTTTCCTAAGTGGCTGTGCCCACTTACCCTGCCAATAGGATTGTAGTGTAGTTAGTTTTGGCTTTATGTCTTCATCAACTCTTAGAGTTCTTTTAATTTTATTGATCCTGGTTGGATTCTCCTTGTGAATGTAAGTTGCATTAATTTTAAATAGTTTGTGACCATTTGGATATCCATTTTTAAGTGGTTGTTCAAGTCTTTTGCCAATTCCCCTTGTGAGTTGTTCTTTTCTTGTTGATTTTGAGGAGTCCCCTATTATTCTGGCTATAGTAGCCCTACCAGTTGTGCTTGCATATATTCTTTCCCAGTCTATGGCTTACTTTTTCACTGTCATAATAATATCTTTTGAAGAAAGAGCAGTTTTTATTAATTACTCAAAACTATCAATCTCTTTCTCAATATATTTGACAACTTTACTGAATAATTTTTAACACCTCTCCCTCTATAAATTATTTTCATTAAGTATCAAGAATTCAAATGAACTAATGCTTGCCAGGAAAGAAATTATGGAAGGCAGACAGTGAACATTTTATTGAACCTTGATATATAATTATGTAGTAAAAATTAAAGGAAAATAAAAAGTAAGCATAAAAATATTACTATTCAAAAGGAAAATTAATATATAAATACTTTCAATTTTATTATTTTATTTGGGAGATTATTTGTGTTGCTGTTGTTGCACTCTGCTGAGTCAATATTGTTTTATCATAATGTCAGTATCTTACTTGAAATTCCTTTACAAAATTTCCTTACAAATTTCTTTACATATTTACTGGTTTTTCAACAAAAGTATAAATAATTTCAGGGCAAAAAACCCACACAACTATTTCTTCCACAGCTTTCCTGTCTACCTATTGAAACTTTGGTTTGTATGTTTTTTGTCACACAGCTCTAATAATGCTCTGAGTAAATAATTGTATAGCAACTAAGTGAATTTTCATAAACCTGAAAAATAAAAAGATAAAATGTTATGTCAGTAACATGATTTAGTTGTAACTATAATTGCAACTATATGTATTTTTATTTTAAAAAGTTACTGGATAGTTACTACTAAAAATCATTTACATAGAATATTATTATATTAGACTGTAATTAAGGGATCAAACCCAATTTCAAACTATTGGGTTTTAAAACACATAATAATTTAAAAGAATATATTTCAATTTGCATATGATTTTTTAAAAATCTAAGTTATAGTACTGCTTGTTAATATCAATTATGGTTCCTTTAATCAACACAAAATCGCTATGAGCTATCATTATCTAACTTTCAGATGAGGGATCAGAGTCTAGAGAATGTAAATAAACTGCTGAGGACCACACAGTTTATACGAAACAGAGCAATTATTAAAACGTAGATCTTTTTAAATCTAAAATTCATGCCACATTTACTATTATGTTCTGCAGAACTACCTGTTTTTTGTCAAATGGAAGCACTATAACCAAAAACAATGTGAAAGGAAAAATATTCTAAGGGCACTCAGAGGTCCAATATTAAGAAACGTCTAAATAGTTACAGAACACTGGGAAAAAGCAAGGATATACCATGACAGACTCCCTTGCCATGCAATACTGAGACCATCCAGATGCAAAACCAATTGGAAAAGGTCAGAGATCAAACAGCAATATTGTGAACATTGTTTTGTGAATAACATAAACACAGGGTCTGTTTGTCATCATCTTTGATAATTTCTGAAATAGACTGCATTATGATAGATTACATGCAGGTACTGAAATGCTTTTTAAAGCACAACAGTGTCTGTGAATAAGGAGTGTGACCCACATAGATGTATTCCTAGAAAATCTAATCCACAAAAATCTGACTTTTCCATAGATGAAATAAAAATTGATGACTCATATTATAAAAAAGATCTTACTAAGAAAAATGATTCTTCGGGATTCCTTTAAATCCAAGCTCTTCTTATGCTTTTAGAAAACGATTCCATCTGCAATAGTTGGATTTATACAAGATTTCTCAGGAATATATATGCTGCACAAAGTACTATAAACCACATATAAACTTGAATGAATGTACTATTTAGAGAGGATTCAAGAACAAATAACTTGGAATAACAAAATATGCACAACCCAACTCATCCAAATATTTGTTTAATTTTAATTATTTATGATGCAGAATAAGGACAAATATATTATTGTAATCAAGATTTATAAGCTGAAGTACATACTCAGCAATCTGAAATTTGAGTGTTGGCTCATTCAGACATGAAAATCCATGTCAGAGTTGGTTTCTAAGGAAAATGTGTCCACCACTGTAACAAACACATGTGTCAAAAACATCAGCTTAAGGACATGACCTAAATTGAACGAGTTAAGGCTGTATTTTCATGTCAGAATCTCATTGCTTGAGCAGTCTGAATACATCATAATGACCTAAAGGAAGAGGAAAGGATTTCTGCAATTCCTCACAACTAAGAATGCAATGATTCATATTCTATTATGAGCAGAGATATAGTCAGGTGCATGTATTAGCATGTGATTAAACATTCACAGATGAATTAAATTTACAAAATTTAAAGTGAATAAATCAGCACATTTGTATTTGCCAGACAACAGCAACAGTATAAAGGCAAATAATAATATCGTAATAATACAGTAACAGCAATAATCTGGAGAAATACTTTTTCATTTAAGGAAATTAAATGCATTTTAAAGAAAGTTAAGGATGTTTCTCGTCGTTTAACGTGACTTAATCTCTCTTTGCTCTTGTATATAGGCATTTCTGAAACCAGTGAATGATTGTATATTCACGCAAAAATCCTTTCCTGTAAGAAGAGCTTACTGTTCTTGGAATAGATGGCTCCTTGTTGTCCCAATACCAACTCAAATGCCACCTCCTCAGAGCGATTATCTATAATCCCTTGTCTAAAGCAGTCTTTCCTTTCCATTGTTCCCAGTAACAACCTATCACATGATCTTTTATTGTATGTAGCACTCATCCCTATCTGGAATTATTTTTTGATGTATTAGCTTATTTGTCTCCTTTTTAGTCTTCCTCCCTCTGAACAGAAGCTTCATGGGAGAGAAAGAACCTTATACATATTCCTACAAGCACAAAATCCCCAGCCTTTAGAAGAGCTAGCATACAGCAGAGGTGCTCAGTTAACATGTGTTGAGTGCATGGATGAGTACAGAAAGGGATTTTAGTTGGCATTTTAACTGGTTAAATATTTTGGTATTATATAATTAACATATCCCTGGAATATAGCTATGGCTAAATGTAATGATCAAACATTAAAACAATGTTGGTAATTAGAATAGTCTTTCGTCCAATTTTTTTATTTTAAACATAGTTATTGCTTTTGTGGAAGTTGCATTTTACGTCGGAAGAGAGTGTTGAATAGGTGTCATGTAAGAAAAAGTTCAAAATACAAGGGGAGAGTGTAAAAGATGAAATTGATTCTGCAGTGTGTTCAAAAGCACTCTACAAAGAAATGCTTTTTAAGCTAAGACTAGGGTAACCACACAAGTTATTGTCCAAATAGAGACTCATTTGAGGGCAAATAGTGGTACTAAACATAATTAACTTACGTGACTGATAATTTTACTTTATTATATAGATGGATTTATAAAATAGTTCTCTAACACACTAGTTTTAAAAAGTACATCTGGTCTGGCATAGTGACTCATGCCTGTAATCCTTGAACTTTGGGAGGCCAAGGCAGGAGGATCACTTGAGCCCAGGAGCTCAAGACCAGCCTAGGCAACACAGTGAGACCTCATTTCTACAAAAAAAATTTTAAAAATAAAAACCACAGTTAACTGAATGTGTTGATGTACACCTGCAGTCTCAACTACTTGGGAGGGTGAGATGGGAGGATCACCTGAGCCCAGGAGGTCGAGGCTCCAGTGAGCTAAGATCATACCATTGCACTCCAGCCTGGGCATCAGAGCGTGACCTTGCCTCAAAATAAATAGATAAATAAATAAATAAATAATATTTTTATTTAAAATAGACAAAAAGAGACATAACATGGGTGGTAGCCAGCCTTTGAACTAGCCTTCAGTCTTCCTGATATCCACATTCTGTGAAGTCCCTCCCCACATTGAATCAGGGTTGGTTGTCAGGATTACAGAATGTGGCAGAAGTGGCGGTGTGAGATTTTCAAGTAGATAATAAAAGGCATTGCCACTTCTGTATATTGCTCACTTGGATTGTTCACTCTGAAGGAAGCCAGTGGCCAACTCAATCAGTCTGAGCAGAGGCCTGTGTGGGAAGGAACTGAGGCCTTCTGCCAGCAACCAGCACCAACCTGCCAATCCTGTGAGTGAGCCACTTTGGAAGTGGATCTTCCAGGCGCAGGCAAGCCTTCAGATGATTGCAGCTCTGTCAATACCTTGGCTGGAATCTCAAGAGAGACTCAGACAAACTGCTTCCAAATTTTTAACATACAGTAACTACATACAATACATATTTATTGTTTTAAGTCACCAAGTTTTGGAGTTACCTGTTATGCAGTAATAGATATTAATAATTATTACAACAAATAATTCAATATGTGATCCTAGACTAGATCCTAATCCTGCCCCAGAAGAAAAAAAAAATGCTATAAAGAATATCATTGGGTCAATTGACAAAATTATTATATGGTGGTTAGATAAAAAAAAAAGGTATCATATGTGTATTGAATTTACTGGTAGTGATAACTGTATTGTGGTTTTGTAAAAAGATATTTCTTACTCTTATTTTGATCAAGGTAATAGTTATATAGGTATTACTCTTAGACAACACATGATTAAGAATTTAGAAGTAAAAGGCAAAATTTATGACACATACACTTTCAAAAATTTTAGAAGCAGAGATAGAGAAGAGAGAGATAAGGAGAGAAAAAGAGAAGGGTTTAGAGAGTATGCAAATGACTAAAGCAAATGGAAAATATATTAACAATAAATGAATGTGGTTGAAGTGTATATGGCTATGCTGTGTACAATTTTTTTTTTTTTTTTTGAGACACAGTCTTGCTGTCACCCAGGCCGGAGTGTAATGGTGTGATCTCAGCTCACAGCAACCTCCACCTCGTGGGTTCAAGTGATTCTCCTGCCTCAGCCTCCCCAGTAGCTGGGATTACAGGTGCATGCCACCATGCCCTGATAATTTTTGTAGTTTTAGTAGAGATAGGGTTTCAGCATGTTGGCCAGGCTGATCTCAAACTCCTGACTTCAGATGATCCACCCACCTCGGCCTCCCAAACTGCTGGGATTACAGGCGTGAGCCGCCATGCCCGGCCTCTTTGTGCACTTTTTATTCTTCCAAATCTTCTATATATTTGACATTATTTCCTAATAAAAAGTTTTAAAATGTTTTCCAAACAATGGAAATATATAACTTGGTACCTTAAAGCAAAATTTGACATCTTTAAATTAATCATATGAATATTAAAAGTAACATAAGCAATTAAATACTTGGTAGTCATATATTTTAATCAATTTCTTAGCTATATTTGTATCTAATACCACATTAGTATTTTTCTAAAGAATATATTTTTACTATGATCTATTATTCTTAATTCTTTTCACAAAATTGCTGGTAATACTTAAAAAGTTATATTTTGTTGTTGATTAATACCATCAACTTTCTCTGTTAAGCATAATGATATTTTAAATTGAGAAATTCTCTCTGTTGTTTCTGAGGTAACCGGTAAAGTCAGAGCTGATTCTGCTAAATAATGGATATGCTTGTTTCTAATGTTGTGTATTAAATAATGTAAATATTTCAGCCCCAACAATTTGGTACCATCTTTTTGCCACCTTTTGAATACCTTTCTTGACAATATTTTCCATGAAGCAAAAGACATCAAGTAAGTTTTGTTAGTTTGTGAATTTTTAATGCTTATCCAAATTTAGATACTCAAAAGCATGAGTCTTATCAATTACATTGTATTCTGGGATGAAATATAAATTTATACAGTTAAAAATAGCTCCATCGAAAGTACCTTGAGATATCTCAAAAGTGAAATATTTAATTTTAAAATGAAATTTTGCAGAGAAGTATGAGGGAAGCCTATGGGATATTACAATATTCTGTATTTTGATCAAGATAATTATATAAGTATTAATGTGTGTATGTATATATATGCATACATAAAAATCAAGCTATAACATAATCATAAAACAACAAAAATATATCAGACTATACCCTGATGGCCATTTTACACACTTTACCGTATGTATATTATACCTGGAAAAAAAAGCTAAATCTTATATACCAGCAGAATTATCATTATTTAATCTGTTCAATTCCTTTCTTGCTTTTGTGAAGATAAATATTGATGTCTTTCTGGTTGTAAGATTTGGTTGTAATCATCACTGCAATTTTTAAAAGCTTCAAAACTGAAATTTTGGGCATATCTTTGGTTAAACACTTCACTTAAAAATATTCAACCGATTTTAAACAAATGCAACCAAAATTTGAAGACTGATTTAATTTACAAAAAGATTAATTACTATTGCAGGACACAGATTGACTTAAAGTAATTAATTAAGGGTGAAAACATTTCTAAAATCCAAACAATGGCAAGCAGCAATGTGGGAAAGTATGTACAACTCTGGTGGAGCTTTTTCTGTTTAACTCACCATCTGCTCCATCAACACAATTTTATCATTCAGTTAGATTGTTTGTGCATATATATAATGATATTGTAAAATCTGACATCTACAGGTTCTGTTTTGATTAGTAGATATTGCTATTTGTTTGAACATAATTATTACTTATGTGTACACCACAGCAGATAGAGGAAAATTTCTGCACCATAAATTCCTTAATTTAGTAAAAATATTGTCTTTATCAACATGCTATGCTCTACCACACACGTATTTTGTTCCTATTATCACCACAAAACAAACAACTTTTTGCTCAATTTTTAACTTAATCAAATTCACAATAACATTCACAATAATAAGATAATATGTTTCACTTTCAGCAGAATGAACTTCTTAAAGCTTTTCTTTGATTGCATGAATTGTATGAAAAGCAAAACCATTATTGGAATTCACTTATTTTCTACCTGAAGCATTTAATGACCCCAAGGTTATCCTCACATCATTTAACTGTCTGTGATTTTTTTTTCTCATAAAGCCACCCCATTAACTACCATCACTTTAGGTTTCAAATATGTTAAAGAAAACTTGGAATAGACATAAACACCACTAATTTAAAATAACAGGTAACTTGATCTAGATAAAAAGATGTGTTTCATGGATCGATATATAAACACACCTTCTGTATTTGCTTCTGTACCATCCATCATAGTGAATAGTAAATGTCAACAATGTTTGCAAGTTACACATTCATCGTCAACTATCTGGAGAGATGGAAATTCAGTATTTAATTTTTCATTAAACATGCACTTTCATTGCTGCTGAAATAATTTATTATAAAATAGAAACGCATCATAAGACATAAAAAATAGTAACTTGATTTATTAGTTATAACCAATAAAGGACAAAACAATTCTAGCAAGAATTTCCAGATTCTTCCATGTGAGTGCTATGGCTATACTATTTATCCTCTATTTCGTTCATGTGTTGGTCTTCTCAGGCTGCCAAAACAAAATACCATAAATGGCAACTTAACAGAAATTTTTTATTTCACAGTTCTGGAATCTGGAAGTCTGAGATCAGGGTGTTAGCATAGCCAGGTTCTAGTGTAAGCTCTTTTTCTGGCTTATAAATAACCACCTTTTACTGCAAAGAAAGAGGGAAAGGGGAGGGAAGGAGAGAGGGAGGGAGGGAGAGAGAGATCTTTTTCTCTTCTTCTAAAGTCACAGTTCTGTTGATTGGGGCTTTACCCTTATGATCTCATTTAACCTTAATTATTTTCTAAAGACTGTATCTCTAGACACAGTCACATTGGAGGTTAAGGCTTCAACATAGGAATTTAGTAGGGGAAGGGAAGCATCTCTGATTACCCAAAATTTATGTCCTCATGACAGGCAAAATACATTAATTCCATCCCAACAATCCCCAAGTTTTAATTCATTCCATCATCAACTCTGAAGTCTAAAGTCTCATCTAAATATTTTCTAAATCAGACATGGAAGAGACTAGAGGTTTGATTCATCTGATGCAAAATTCCTCTCTAGCTGTGAACCTGTGTAACCAGGTTAACTGTGTCCAAGATACAACAGTGTGACAGGCATAGGATAGCCATTCTCATCCCAAAAAAAGGAGAATTAAGAAGGAAGGAAGGGGTGATGGGTCCCAAGCAAGTCCAAAACCTAGCAAAGTAAATTCCATTACATCTTAAGGCTTTGAAACAATCCTCTGTGGTTCAATGATCTGCCCTTCAGGCACACTAAGGTAGCAACCTTATCCCCATTGCTCTACAGGGTAGAAGCATCCCCTTGGCTCTCTATGAGGGTTCCACCCACACAGCTGTCTGCAAGGTCCCACCTCCTTCTCCCTAAGAAGGGCCTGTCTACCCAGCCCTCCATGAGGGCATCCCAATCCGTGAGGCACTAGCAGCATCATCCTAGCCTGCTAAAGCCAGAGTGATGACTTTACCCATTAAAACAGAGCAGGAAATAGCTTTGTCCTTTGGGTCTGTGGTGGACTTGGCAGCTCTGATGATCTCTGACTTGCCCTCAGGGTCAGTCTTCCCTTTCTTGCATAGTTCTATCATCTGGTCCTGTAGAATCCAAATAGTCTGACAGTGTTCCTTTATTCATCCTTCTTTCTCTGTTCTCTTTAGTACAAACTGGCAGTATTTTGCTGGCATAATCCCCTCTGTATCTCTGGCTTACTTAAATCCATGAATAGCACTCTGGATCTCTTTATAAAATGGTTGTTTAGCCACACCCTGAGTGTTCTTTTGAAAACAAACTTTCTCATTGTTTGCAATATGGATAGGCTTCCAGTAAAGCAGTAAAAAAAATAGTAACTGTTAATTTATTATTTATAACTAATTCTTATTTTTCAATCCTTCAAATTCTGATTATTTTTGACAATCCCTTCTTTAATTCATCTTTCCCCTTTTGTATTTTCCTATAAGTAATCAGGAGGAACCAAACTGCTCCTTCAATACTTTGTTTAGAAATCTTCTCTACTAATTTCATCCAATTTTATCACTTGCGCAAAACACTCCAACACCACTTGACTAAGTTATCTGCTACTTTATCACAGGATTATCTTTTCTCCAATTTCCAACATGTGTCTCATTTCTATCTGAGACCTCGTCACATAATCATTCTTGATATCCATATTTCTTGGATGCATCTCAAACTCTTTAGCCTTTACTTCTTATCCAGTTCCAAAGCCACCTCCACATGTTTAGGTATATATTGCAGCAGCATCCTCATTTATAGTACCAAAATCTATTTAGTTAGAGCTCTCAAAAGAAACAGAACAAGCAAAATATGTGTGTGTATGTATGTGTGTACATATTTTGCTGTGTGTGTTTACACACACACACAGACACACACACATAGTTGGGGGAAAGAGAGATTTATTATAAGGATTTGGCTTATGTGATTATAGATGCTGAAAAGATCCGTAGTTGGCAGACCAAGGAGAGCCAATAATATAGTTCCAGTCCATGTATAAAGGCCAGAGAACCAGGACAGCCAGTGGTATAAGTTTCACCCTGGAAGCCTGACACCCAAGTAGAGCCAAAGTTTTAGTTTAAATTTGAAAGCATGAAAAAAAAAAAAAAAAAAAAAAATCCCAGCTCAGACAGTCCGGTAACAGTTTCCTCTTATTCAGCTTTTTTTTTTTTTTTTTTTTTTTTCTATTTAGATCTTCATTTGATTGGATAAAGGCCACTCACATTAGGGAAGGCAATCTGATTTACTCAGTATGCTAATTTGAATGTTAATCTCATTCAGGAATACCCTCACAGACACACCCAGAACAATGTTTGGCCGTGGCTGGATGCCCTTGGCCCCATAGCAAAGTCAAGTTGACAGACAAAATTAACCCTTACACTGCATATATTTTGCATACACCTAGCTTGTAATTTCCCATGAATCCAATACTTGGTGGCTTGCCAACTTCATGAATCCACTAGCCTTAACATGTTCTAGGCTCAAATATAAAGTATTCCCCAAGCCGGCCGGGCGCGGTGGCTCAAGCCTGTAATCCCAGCACTTTGGGAGGCCGAGACGGGTGGATCACGAGGTCGGGAGATCGAGACCATCCTGGCTAACACGGTGAAACCCCGTCTCTACTAAAAAAATACAAAAAATTAGCCGGGCGAGATGGCGGGCGCCTGTAGTCCCAGCTACTCGGGAGGCTGAGGCAGGAGAATGGCGTAAACCCGGGAGGCGGAGCTTGCAGTGAGCCGAGATCGCGCCACTGCACTCCAGCCTGGGTGACAGAGCGAGACTCCGTCTCAAAAAAAAAAAAAAAAAAAAAAAAAAAAAAAAAAAAAGTATTCCCCAAGCCTAGCTGATATTTAACCTTCAGTTCCTCATATGTAATTGTTCTCTCATCACAAGGATTTTACACATGATGTTCTTTATGTCTGAAAACACTATTTTATATGTACTTTACTTTTATTATTTTAATCATGTATATTAAATAACAAGTGCACAAGACAAACCAAAAATGAAAGAAGAGACCACCATATCATGGAATATCTGATGTGTCATGTCACAAATTATCAGATTCTTAAGGACATTTGGACATCACTGAAAGAGTTTAAGAATGGGAGGTACATCATCAGATGTGACATTTTAAAGTTCCATCTAGTACTGTTGTGAAAAATAGATGAGCGGGAAGTAAAAGTTGATATGAAGGGACTGTGAAAATCTCAGATGACCCAGGTAGGAGGATGCATTAACTTCTACCAACATGATAGAGGTGAGGATGGAAAGAAATTGATTTGAACGATATTTACATGTGGACTTGATCGAACTTGTTGGGTCCTCAGGAGGGGAGTGTGGGCTGTGTGTGTGTGTGTGTGTGTGTGTGTGTATTTAGTCTGTGTGTGTGTGTATATATATATTTAGTGTGTGTATATATATACATATATTTAGTCTGTGTGTGTATATATATATTTACACACACATATACATAAAGTTTGAATAGAGAAGGATGTGTCAGCTAAGGAGACTATGAAGGAGCAGATAATGGCAAGAGGACAACTAGAAGAATGTAGTATTCTGGAAGAGAAAGGATGTGAAGATTTCAGATGGGAAGGCTCAAATGGAGGGAAAACTGCTAGAAGTCAAGCAAGTAGGGAGCAGTGAGTGATATAAATAGTCACTAGTCATTTTAACAAGATTTTTGATGCTGAGATAGGGGCAAAATTCATATTGGAGTAGATTGGGGAAGGAAAGAGAGATAAAAATAGCAAATGGAAAAAATTTTTAAGTTTTTCTGGGGAAGCGTGAAGTAACTGAAAAAGAGTTGGAGATATGATTATTATTTTGAATTGAAATTTATACATACAAATAAACACTGACATTTTCCCACCACCATTCCCCAAATTACATGTGGTGATTACAATTTAGAAAAGAAAACACAAATTGCCAACAATACGTACTCTTAACATTGCTTATTTAAGTGATATCATTCATAGAAATATTCCAGAGGATTTTAAGATGAAAGGGAAACAATGCACTGATTTCTTCAATTGGAAAGTAGTGACATTAACTCACAGTATTGCTTAAGTAACGTTTTAAAGCTAAATGAACCCTTGCTGAGTATAGCCATATGGTATACACTTTTGGGCTATGGGAATTAGGGTGAGAGGTCTTTAGGATTCCCTCACCTCACACAGAGGTGAGCAGCTCAAAACGAGAGCCTGGCCATCTTCACACATCTGGAGTTGGTACATGTTTTAAGTTCTCAGTTTCCTAGTGTTTTGCTAATTTATAGTCACAATGAATTATTGTATCAGATCCCCTTGATGCCAATTTGTTCTTTGGGTCTGACACCACTTCTACTGTTTATTGATCTCTTTTTGTCCTTACTGTTCTAGTTGGGGAATGCTGAACTATGACTCTTAATATATAAACGTAGAGACTATTACATGTGCAATTTATTGATAAGTTTAGGTTAAGTATAGGTTGCACAGTGGCTCCCAAAGGGCTAAACCAGAGCAGATAAACAGCTATATTAAGTCAAATTAATTAAATTAAATTAAATTTCATTGATGAAAAGAGATTGCCACATTTTTTGTTATAATAACTTATATTAACCACTGAAGTAGTTGTTTTCATTTGAATGATAATTAGTATTGCATTAGCAACAATGGGTATGAATTTTGGGTTTCAAAATGCAAAAACATTTTTCCCATCAAAACAAATATTCCTTCCACTTGGGCATTAAAGGAATTCAGTCTTCAGCTATCCTTTTCCATAAACAAAATCACTGTGTAGGCAAGGAAAAACTGTTCTAAGTTACTATTTAGAGGAAATAAGAATTTATATCAGATTCAGGTATTTTTTAAAGTGAAATATTCCTTTTATTATGGAATATGTGGAGGTCAATAAATAATGTGTTCTAGTGCAGAAACAATAACAAACTACTTCTTATAAGAAACTGCTCATTTTATAATGAAGAACATTTTTTATATGGATGTGTACCATTTGGTGGAATATACTCTCTCTAGAGCATTACATGTTCTTTGGGAAAATAAGGGTAGTCATTCAGTGAATGTTATAGAAATCTTTCAAGAGTCCAGTTGAATGTTTCAAAACTGTATGTTTCACTCATCCTAAATTTAGTGGAACTTGAAGACAGTTGATGTTTGGAGACAGGTGATAAACATCTTGAATTTTTATTAGAAACCTAATAATAAAAGGCCAGTTACCAATTATGTAATACAGCTGTTTGGGATTTTTTGGCTTTCTGTCATTCACCAGCCACAATATTTAAATTCTGGCTCAGACATGCACTTAAGTATTCATTAGGAACAAATCGATAAAACATTTACTGCCAGGTTGTATTAAATAGTGGAAAATTGCTACAAATGAGTACATTCTACAGTGTTCTTCTCTTCAGTATTCTAGAAATGTACCACCAAGATCAGAATTCTAATTGATATTTTGTGTTAGAGAAATAAGTTAATATTAGTGTCAATTTGTAGGTTAAGTTACTATCTTCCATTTAGAAATAGTTTGCTTCTGGTTTTACACTGATTTCTAATATTTTTTCCCCAATAAGAAAGTAGACCAAAAATGGAACTGCTCTGTTAATTATCTCATTTTACAATAAATAATTTACTTTTAATTATTTCATAGTTCCCATTTAAAAGGTAAGGCTTTAGTTTATTATAGTTTTAAAATGAATGTATGTGTATATATTTAAGTATACATGTATACATACAACCTTTCATCTCCACAAACCTAAAAGTCTTTTATAGGCTGGGCATGTGACTCACACCTGTAATCACAGCACTTTGGGAGGCAGAGGCAGGAAGATCTCTTGCACCCGGGAGTTTGAAACCAGCCTGGGTAACATAGAGAGACCCCGTCTCTATAAAAAGAATGTAAAAACTAGCAGATAGTAGTAGTGGATTCCTGTAGTCCCAGCTACTCAGGAAGCAGGAGGGCCACTTGAGCCTGGGAGGTTGAGACTGCAATGGGCCAAGATTGCAACACTGCACTTCAGCCTGGGTGACAGGGAGAGACACTGTCTTATAAAAAATTAAATATAAGTATTTTATAAACCTCACATTAAAGACTGTTTCTTATTTCAGATGATAAACTCAGATAATCCCTCTTCCAAGTTAATATAATGAGTGGTCAGTGGTAGAAAGGCAATGCATTCCCTGAAGTGACTTTCTCTGTAAACACCCTTCCTTCCTCTGACACATCACGCTTACTCCCCTCACCCCTGCAAGTAAGCCCAAATAGTTCATTCCCAAATCCAAAGTTTTACTCGGGCATCCGATTCAGATCAATCACATCTCGTGAAGATGCCTTCGTGTGTCTATACCACTGAGGTGACAAGGGAGAGTCTATGTGCCATGAAGAGGGAGCAATTTAATGGGTCAGAATCTCTCAGAAGATACCTACAACACTTCTGTTTACAATTTGCCCCTTATGTTGACCACGATACTCAAAAGTAATCAATCTATCAACTGTGATTTTTTCTAAGGAGTTGAGAGAAAAGATATCATGACACTCCTTGGGTAGTTGTTAGCACTGCTAAACCGAGAGTCATCAAAGTATGACAGTTAAGAATAAAGTGCTTAACATTGGAGTGATTGGCTTCTAATCCTGCTTCTGGATTTTATTAAACTATGTGACCTCGAATAAAATTGATAAATTTCTTGGACCTCAGGTTTCTCATCTTTACATTAAGCGTAATAATCACTACTTCCCAGGGTTGTCATAAGGATTAAATCAGAGAATGCATCAAAAACTGAGCATGTAATGAGAAGAGTGCTATTTAGTTAGCTCTCTATAGTGGTACCAATGTGGGGCTGATGAATATGGTCCTAGGAAATAATTAGAGAAGGAATTTCTAAATTTAGGATGATTCTAGATTTGGTAGAAATGGTCAAGTGGCTTTGAAAGAACAGAGAATCTTAACTAAAATGTTGGTTAACTCTTACAAGAATCTGCAATATATCTCTAGTGATTACTTTTTAAAATCTTTATTAAAAGCCTGTAATGAGCACAAATGCCTTGCATATTCATTTGTTGTATTCTGGAAATCAAGGAAAAATGTGCTCAATTCCACATCTGGGGTTGGGTGTGGGAGTAGGGTGTGTGTTTGTTTTCTGTCGCCACATAACAAATTATGGCATATTTAGCAGCTTAAAACAGCATCATCTTATTAGCTCACCAATCCAGTTAAGATGAATTTGAATGATAAACACTCGTTTATTAGTTCACAGTTTATATGTCAGAAGTCTAGGCAAGTTTGTGGAGTTCTCTGTTTAGGATCTTCCAAGGTCAGAATCAAGTTGTCAGCCGGGTACCTTTCTAATCTGAAGGCTCTGGAGAAGAATCTGCTTCCAAGCTCTCAGATTGCTGACAGAATTCAGATTCTTGCAGTTGTAGGACTAAGGGCATCTCTGCTTGCGGGCTCTCAGCCAGGTGTTACTCTCAGCAATTAGAGGCCACTTTCCAGTCCTTGCACATGGCCTGCTCCATCTCCAAAGCCAGCATTGAAACCTTCTCAGGCTTTAAATCTCTTTCCTGCTATCTTTTGGATAAAACACTGCCTTAAAGGGCTCATGTAATTAGGCCAGATCCACCCAGATAATATCCCTTGTCATTATCTCAAAGTCAACTAACTTAATTACATCTGCAACGTCCCTTTTACCATGTAATGTAACATAACCACAGGAGTAACACCAGGGACAAAGGTTAAGGGGCCATTTAAAAATTGGAACCAACCCAAATGCCCATCAATGATAGACTGGATAAAGAAAATGGGGCACATATATACCATGGAATACTATACAGCCATAAAAAGGGCTGAGTTCATGTCCTTTGCAGGGACATAGATGAAGCAGGAAACCATCATTCTCAGCAAACTAACACAGAAACAGAAAACCAAACACTGCATGTTCTAACTCATAAGTGGAAGCTGAACAATGAGAACACATGGACACAGGGAGGGGAACATCACACACCAGGGCCTGTCGTTGGCTGGGGGGCTAGGGAAGAGATACCATTAGGAGAAATACCTAATGTAGATGACAGCTTGGTGGGTGCAGCAAACCACCCATGGCACGTGTATACCTATGTAGTAAACCTAAATGTATCCCAGAACTTAAAGTTTATAAAAACAAAACAAAACAAAACAATTCTGCCTACCACAGAGAAATGGGAATAGTTCTGGGAGCTGAGACCTAAGAGAGATCACGAGTTTTACCCAAGTACAGAATAGAAGTGATCATGAAGACACAAACCCCAAGGGGACCCAGCAGAGGGACTTGGCTGACATCGGCCTTACAGAACCTTGTTACAGATTATTTCAGGGCACCAGGAACCCTGACACAAAATAGATTTCACTGCCAAACCCATCAGTCGTAAGAGGGAAATCCAGAACTCCTTAATGGCAGGCAGCTCTTAGTGAAGGTTTCACATGCCCACTGGCAAATCGTGTTTTCATCAGGATGGAACGCCATGGACACAAATATGCTGTAAGTAAAATTGGAGACATATGTTGCTGGAAACACAAAATAGAGAAACTCACTGTGAATTGAGGAAAATAAACCTTAAGATGGTACTTTCAAGATATTGTAAACATGTTGCAGCTCTTGAGTGTGATTTTTGTAACAGTGTAAGAGGATGACTATCTAAAGCTGTCACAAAGAGCTCCTTGAAAATAACTGAATTCAGAACATGACTAATAAAATCTCAGGGATGTATATCAAAGGGGAGACCCAGGAGACTCTCACCTTTCATCCTCCATCCTGGAGGGCCACTTGTTCCTAGTTAGGGGTAGGGTATGGAGATTAACAGGGAAATATAAATAAGTTAATTTTGTTAATAAAGCATAATTTATATTGAGTAAAGTACACAGATAATGTGTCTGATTCAGTTAATTATAACAAAATGAACACAATGTAACTCAGTTACTTATCACAAAATGAACATAAATGTAACTCAGTTAATTATCAAAAATGAACACACACATACTGTTCTAAATCAATAAAGAGAATGTCATCTGTGTTTCAGAGGCCTCCCCAAGCCTCTGTCCATTCACAGTGCCCAATCCCCTCCCTTGATAACTCTTTCCCTGACTTTTAATATCCTAGATGGGTTTTGCCTGGTTTTCAATGCTATTTAAATGCAGTTATACACTACATATTCATTTGTGCCTGGCTCTTTTGCTCAGCATTATGTTGTCAAGTATAGATGTATCTCGTTCTCACTGCTACATAATATTCAATTGGATGAAGTCACCACAATGTATTTATCCATTCTACTGTGGTACATTTGGGTTGTTTCTAGTTTGGCTACTAAGAGTAGTGCCGGTATAAATATCCACACACAAATCCACACCTTCTCACACCCAATTCTGTTTGTTGTATGCCTAGGAGTGGAATCGCTACATCATAGTGAATGCATATATTCGGCATTAGTAGATGACAGCAAAGCCTTTTCCAAAGTGGCTGCACCAATACATCCACACCTTCAAAAACACTGTGTGGATCTGTCCAATATATGGTATTGTCCATCTTCCTAATTTTAGCAATTCTTCTCTATGTAGTGGTATTTCATTGTGGTTTTCTTTTGCATTTATCTGATGACAAATAAGGTTGTGCACTTTTAATATGCTTACTGGCTATTTGGATATTCTTTTTCTTTTTTTTTTCTGAGACGGAGTTTCATTCTTGTTGCCCAGGCTGCAGTACAATGGCATGATCTTGGCTCACTGCAACGTCTGCCTCCCGGGTTCAAGTGATTTTCCTGCCTCAGCCTTCTGAGTAGCTGGGATTACAGGCATATACCACCACACCTGGCTAATTTTGTATTTTTAGTAGAGACAGGGTTTCTCCATGTTGGTCAGGCTGGTCTCGAACTCTTGACCTCAAGTGATCTGTTCACCTCGGCCTCCCAAAGTGCTGGGATTACAGGCATGAGCCACAGCACCCAGCCTATTTGAATATTCTTACGTGGAGCGTGCTTATTCACTTTCGCTCATGTTTCTACTGGAGTTTCTTTTTGTTATTAATTTGTGGGATTTCTATTTTTTGGGATTTGAGCCCTTGGTTGATTATAAATGATGTACAAAATATCATCTCCCACTTTTTGGTTTCCTTATTCGTGCTGTTTGTGGTGATTTATTTATTTATTTATTTATTTATGACACAGAGTCTCGCTCTGTCTCCCAGGCTGGAGTGCAGGGGCTCGATCTCAGCTCACTGCAAACTCTGCCTCCCTGGTTCACGCCACTCTCCTGCCTCAGCCTCCCGAGTAGCTGGGATTACAGGCACCCTCCACCACGCCCAGCTAGTTTTTTTTCGTTTTTGTTTGTGTTTTTTTGTTTTTTGTATTTTTAGTAGAGATGGGGTTTCGCCATGTTAGACAGGATGGTCTTCATCTCCAGACCTCGTGATCTGCCCACCTCGGCCTCCCAAAGTGCTGGGATTACAGGCATGAGCCACCGTGCCCAGCCTGTTTGTGGTATCTTTCTACAAATAAGAATTTTTAATTGTAAAATCCAGTTTATTATTATTTTTTCTTCGTTCTGGTTAGTGTTATTTGCGAACTAATTTTGCCACATTTCCTGGGAGGTTCTACTTCCACTTAAGAGACTAGAAAGCCACAAGATAGCATTGCTCCCATCCTGACAAAAAGAAAAGTCTGAATCATTTACAAAGTCATATTTTTTTGAAACCATCAGAGATCTGAGATTGCATGACAACCAAGTGAATTTAATGCCAAAGTGACAGGCCTTTTTGAGGAAAATCAGGAAACTCAAATTGTTTCAGGTTTGGCGAGGCACAGGAGAAAGCGGCAGAAGCAAGTAAGAAGAAATCATTTCACATTTTCACATATGCCTAAGGGCTGCATGTGAGCTCATACGTCACTTTAGAGTAGGGGTACCCATGGTATGCTCTGGTCTGTGGCCTGTTAGGAAGCAGGCAGCACAGCAGGAGGGTGAGCAGTGAGAGCATTACCACCTGGGCTCCATCTCCCATCAGATCAGCAGCAGCATTAGATTCTCACAGGATCCACAGGATCGCCAGCCATACTGTGAGTGTGAGCTGCACATGCAGGGAATCTAAGTTGCGTGCTCCTTCAGAGAATCTAACTGATGCCTCATGACCTGAGGTGGAACAGTTTCATCCTGAAACCAAACCTTGCTGCCCACGGAAAAACCGTCTTCCACAAAACTGGTCCCGGGTGCCAAAAAGGTTTGGGGACTGCTGAATTTGGGAGCCCAGACAGAAGGGGAGTGCACACTCACTCTTAGGCTCGTTTTCGTGAGTCTGCACTTGGGACTTACAGGACAGATTGCAGGCAAGCAGTAGAGTGAGAGAGTGGATGGAGCAGGCATTCAAGGAGGGATCCACTGCTGCTAGGGTATAAGACAAAACTTCACCCATTTCCCTGGATCATTCACTCACAGGAAGCGAATGCCGTAAGGGCACACACAGCAATCCTCCTTGCACCCCAGGCTACCAGATAAAGGGTGGAAGTGAAATCAGCCTGCCTCTGCTAGAAGGATCCTGGGTTCACACCATTCTCCTGCCTCAGCCTCCTGAGTAGCTGGGACTACAGGCGCCCTCCAACATGTCTGGCTAGTTTTTGTTGTTGTTGTTGTAGTTTTTTTGTTTGTTTGTTTGTATTTTTAGTAGAGATGGAGCTTCATCACTGTAGATCCTACAGTGATCTGCCACTGTAGGAGAGACAAAGAGGAGAACAAGATGCTGCCCACAGTGGAGGCACATAAATTGCTAAAAACTAGGAGTATGGAAAGAATAGTGAGACAACCCTTCTGGCATCTGTACTTGATCAGCTGGCTGTAAGTACTTGGCTTTATCTCTGGGGCCTCCATCCTGTTCCATCACTATGTGCCTGTTTTTATACCAGTATCATGCTGTTTTGGTGACTATGGTCTTATAGTATATTTGAAGTTGGGCAGTGTGATTTGTCCAAATTTGTTCTTTTTGCTTAGTCTTGCTTTGACTATGTAGGCTCTTTTTTGGTTCCATATTAATTTTAGGATTATTTTTTCTCATTCTATGAAGAATGATGTTGGTACTTTGATGGGAACTGGATTGAATTTGTAGATTGGTATTGGCAGTATGGTCATATTTATGATATTGATTCTAGCCATCCATGAGCATGGGAGATGTTACCATTTGTTTGTATCATCTATGAATCTTTCAGCAGAGTTTTGTAGTTTTCTTTGTAGAGGTCTTTCACCTCCTTGGTTAGATATATTGCTAAGTTTGTTTGTTTTTTTGTGGTTTTTTTTTTTTTTTTTGGCAGCTATTGTAAAGGGGATTGAGTTCTTGATTTGATTCTCAGCTTGGTCACTGTTGATGTATAGCAGTGCTACTGATTTGTGTACATTGATTTTGCATCCTGAAACTTTACTGAATTCATTTATTTGCAAACTGCATATGTAACAATGGACTAATATCTAGAACAAATAAAAACACTCAACAATTAAAACAATCCAATTAGAAAATAGGTAAAATATATGAGAAGACATTTTTTCAAAGAGGTTTAGAAATGGGCACTTTTCCCAGAGAAATGAAAACTTATTTTCACGCAAAACCCTGGGCACTATTTTTTTGATAGCCTTCTATATAATAGCTCCAAAGTAAAAAATATCTAGATGTCTTCAATAGGTGAATGGTTAAATAAACTGTGATATATCCATACCGTGGAGTACTACTTAGCAATAAAAAGAAAGGATCTATTGATTTATGCAACAACATGGATGGATCTCCAGGGAATTATGCTAAGTGTAAAAAGCCAGTTTCCAAAGATTTCATGCTTTGTAATTCCATGCATACAACATTCTTAAAATGACAAAATTATAGAAATGGAGAACAATTTAATGATTGACAAGGATTAAGGAGTGATTGGAGGTAGAAGGGAAGCAGATGTGGCTATAAAAGAGCAACATGCTGGGTGCTTGTGGTGATGGCAATGTTCTATATCCTCACTATATTAATGTCAATATTCTGGTTTTGATATTATACATTATTACAATTGGAGGAAACTAGGTAAATAATGCACACAGTCTCACTTTATTTTTTCTTACATGAATCCACAAATCTCTCTGTATTATTTCTTTCAAGTGCATTGAAAGCACAATTATCTAAGTTTAATTAAAAAGAAGTATATAAGAGGAGAACACGACATGACTTAGCAAAGGCATGCAAAAATAGAAACTGGTGGTTTCTATTTTTAGCTGGCCATTTTTAAGTGGTATGTTGCTAAATTCTGGGTACTGCACTTTAAGAGGAAGTTAAAGGAAATTCAAAACCAAGATATAGAATGAAGCAGACACTGGAAACTTTGCCATACATAAAATATTTGGAGAAATGACAGAGTTTACCCACAAGAGAGGACTCAGTGGTCACAGCACTGTACTCTTCAATTATCTGAAGAATTGCCATATGGAAGAATTACACCTTTTCTGTAAGATCCTAAGAAATAAAAACAGGACAAACTGGCATAAGGCAAAAGGGAGATTTCAATTCAACATAACAGTGCCCCTTACCTGGAGTGAATGGGAATCCTCCAATATAAAGTGGGCCTATTACACTTGTGTAACTATGAACAGGCAAATGTGGGTTGGTATATTGCAACTAGAGTGTGGGAGTGAGGCATGATTGCAACTTCTCAACTACATTGGCTTTCCCTGGGGGAGAGTTATCACCACAGACTTTATTCAGGATATTCATTGGTGGGCTGGCCAGCTTGAAAAAGTATCCAGTGGTTCAGCTTGAGTCAGTGTCACTCAAAATCCGGAATGACAGCATAACTTTGGTGCAGCTTGAGTAGAGATAGTTTATAAATAGCTGCTTATGTCTCTAAGGAAAGTGGATCTGCACCAGATACACAACTCTATAGATGTGATAGAATATGATCTCCTGGTCTCTCATTACATTTAGAATGACCAAGGATAAAATTGGCCTATTACATACATAGGGATCTTCTTCCGAAAGTGGTGTTCACACATTACAGAAGCAAAATGGTGATGTACAAAGATTATGGGCTATGGGACATTCTAAGCTTGATCTCAAATTCTGGCCATTATGCATTACTAGTTGTATGGACTTGATCCATAACCTCTCTGGAACTCAGTATCCTTAGTCTCTCAGCAGAGATGATAAAAACATCTACCTCAAAGGGTTCATGTGAGGGACTAGATAATGTCTGCAAAGCACATAGCAATAGCAGAGTATCTAGAATCACAGCAAGCATGCAATAGATAGTATTACTTTTCTTTCCTTTTCCTTGGTTGATGAAGCATTAGGTATGTCAGAAATGAAATTTGGTCATGTAATGGACTTTGAACTAAATGAATGGCATTTAAGGCCCATCTATGCCCAAAATAATGATTACTGATTAGAAAGAGAGAGAGAGAGATGAAAACCAGTAAGCTTAAGCTTTTCCTGGGAAAATCAAAATGTTAATAGGATATTATTCAACTACCATTACTTAAGTGTGTGAGTAATCCCCTAACTTCTAATCTTCCACTGGCTCAAGTGGTGAGCGGTTCTGTATGTGGCCTGGGAATAGGTCCTCATACCCAACCCTGTGCCACTCCATGATCATCAAGTCCTTGAAGAGCCTTCTTCTGTCCACAAGCACACAAAATCACTTTAGAAGAATACCATTAGCTTTGGTGCTACCTTTTTCCCTGCCTGGTAGCATCATTCCACCTCTCCAGCCTTCTATCTACCTTTCTGACTCTTCCTTTGATCCAACCTTTCTCTTCTCCCAAAAGTTCTTATGGAAATAATTGAAGACAAATATTAGTGTATACAGATTGATATTAAGTATCTAACAACAGTGTGGTATGGCATCAGACAATCAGAGTAAATGCAAACAACAGAAACACTGGAACAAAGTCTTGAAGTTCCTCTTCCATGAGGCATTAACCCTTTAGTTGCTGGATCCTAGAGCAAACTTGTAGAGGGTCTGGGCAAGAGTAAATAACACGTAGGGGCCCTGGGAAGAAGCTATATATCGACCAATATGAATATTAACAATCTGTATAGCCATCCTGATGCATACATGCTAAATATCAGCATTAGTCTGAGGGAAAGGGTGGGTGTGTATCAAGTAAGGGTGTATGGGACAAGGGAGCAGTGAAGGTAGGATGTGTTCAACAGAAGCCTCAGGTACTTATATATACATTTGCCTGTGATTTACTCATGGTGAATCTTTAATCTTGTTGGGAGGCCTTTTCCCAAAATTTCTGTGAGCTTCCAGACAAGAATCCTCTATTTTTAACTTCCCTTCACATCCACCCACCTAATTCACGTGTACATTTTAAGAATGCAAACTTATTCAGGTTTTAGCCTACAAAAATATAATTAGGAACCTCCCTTGCAAATCTGCTGGAGAAAAAAAAATCAAACAAATTCAGTTTCAAATAAGTTAAAGTATATTTAATTTTCCTCTGAATGATATCATAGCTAAAAGGCTGTGATGCAATGGATGGAGAACAAATAGAATTGTGTTGTTTCTTATTGTCCTCCTAACTATTTATGTTAGTTAACTTCACTTTCTTAATTTCTTACCCTGTAAAGTGAAGGAGTGTGGCTAAGACTATAAATTAATAAGTGTTTAAAAAGCACAAAAAGGGGACAGGAGTAGGAAGACAAATGATATATTGAATTGCCGGTAAAATAAGAGTGAACAAAACATTGCTGAATTTAGGATATTTCTTAGTTTTGTAATTTTTGGGAAATTTTATCATAGCTTGTATTTAGATTTATTATGCTGAATATATGTCATGGCTAAAGTCCATCATTATTCATCGGGATAGTAGGTTGAAACTACATTAACTCTTATAGCTAAATGGTTTATTTTACTGATGTTTGGTATTCTCATTAAAAACAATTAACATTCAAAGGTAAGGTCAAGAGAAAAGTCAATAAGCCTTAGGATAAATGAAAGTCAAAGTAGAATCTATCATTTACAACCTTCAAGTAGAAATTTGCAGCTTAAAGATAATCAGTGAAAGTCTTTGCTAACATTGGTTATTGCTCGGTACTAAGCTTAAGGACATTTTTCTTCTTTATTCTCTTTGAACTTTTTCCACAAGGAGTATACATTAATTTTATTATCAGAATAATAAAAAATTCATTACAAATAATTAGAAAACCAGTAAGTAGAAGATAGAATAATACTAATCTAGTAATTTGATGTATTTAATGGATATTAGCCAGTTGGTAGCCTTGGGTCATTTTTGGAGGCTAATACATTGAATTTATATAATATAGCATATAAGTAATCAAAGTGATTTGAACTTTAAGTATATATGTGTATATTTTACAATGGGCTATAATATGACATGATGTAGTATAGAAATGGGAAAACAGGCTCTTGGATAAGTTAAATCACTTAATCAAACTCACTGTCTAGATAGTGTAAGTAAGAGATCTACATTTAGATGTCACATGTTTTTATTCCCACCTGTATATTGAGCTCTAAAGCAACCTCTTCCGTCTCATAAAGGTCACTGGGGTCACCACAGAGATGGACAGGTTCTTTAGATGACCAGAGGACACTTCTATCTCACTCCTTTTAACATAATGGAAATTAAAAAGCAGTCCAGATGAGGTGAATGCAAGAAATATGCTTCCAGGAAGCAAATCAAATAAAGGTCCTTAAAAAGAACCTAAAATTCCCAAATGATGGAAAATGACAATTTATTGCATTCTTCTCTCAGGAAAGAAAGAAAACAGTGGTATATGAGTTTCAGACAATAAGGAGATGTCACCCAAGAGGTCAAGAGCAGGCTTAGCACATGTGGATGCTAAGGCAGGAGCAAGGGAATTTGGAAGAAGGCGAGGTGTGGAATTCAGGAAGGATTTTTCAGCAGCTTGTAGTAGGACTCCACCTTGGAGCTGAACTCCAATTTTAGTGTACAAAGAATAAAAAAGGATAGAAATAGAATCTCAATTTGAAGAAACTAGGTTACTAAGAAGCTTTTATTGTTTGTCATCAGACTCTATACAATAAGGTAAGAACTCAGTGATGGATTCTGGCATACAAGCAGAAAGCTACATTTAGGATGGCTCAGCATTTCCCAAGAGTTTTTAGACACTAACCTATGTAGCAAAGAGGGGGTTATAGCTATGCTTCTTATAATTATTGCTACAATTACTAAGATGTATACAATATATCTGCTAAGCTTCAGATACTGTACTTTATCTTTTAATGTTGATTATTTAATCCATTCAACCATCTTCCAAAATTAATACACAAAATTTTATTAAATAGTAAAAACATCTATCTTGTTCTCATCTTGATATTCTGATATTTTATGTTCATTTGATTTCTAAAGAAATAAGACTCAATGTTACAACATCTTCTCAGCCATACAGCATTCATTACAAATACAAGTTGTATCTCAAGGCTAAGTATCACATTAAATACCCACTGAGATGTGCAGGTCTTTATAAAACTCACCATTATTTGAGAGAAAATAGAGGCTGGTGAGGAGACGTAAACTGACCAAGGGAGATCTGCACCATTCTGTCTAAAACTCAGAACCATTTTCTATATTTGATGCCTTTATCATTAACTTCTTGGCCATTGCATTGTGTCTTCTTTGCAATAGAGATTCCTAAGGAAAAAATGCTTTTATTTATGACATTTGAGCTCTCTCTGTTGATCTGCATTGCCATCTTTTATGTCCTTCACACTATCACTATTTTGTCCCTTCCTACTGCCATGCTGAGAATTTTCTACTATCCTTTAGGTTCTTACTACCTTCATTCCACCCTAAGAATAATATACATACAGATAGATGCACATAGACACACATATGCAACTTTCCTGACAACCCCAAGTATCTTCTGCTTTACTATGAAGATCTTAACTCTTAGGTTAACTCCTTTCCTCCCTCTTAACATTCATCCCCTGTGAAAGAACAAGAGTTATACTTTCCTATTTCTGCTTTACAAAAATAAACACAAAATATGCACTCTAATTTTTGTGGTTTTATACACACACACACACACACACACACACACACACTGACCTATACTGACCTACTGACCTAATAAATAATATCAAGCTTGACAATTCCCATATAAAACTGTTTAATGTTTAACAAATAATTCAATCATTTTGTGACTGAGAATACTCTGAAAAGATCTACACACTCTTTCCTAATTTAACACACAAAATGGTATGCATAGTCCATTTTGGAATTCCTGCTCTTGAAACTGGAATTAATTCAATACCATATGGAAAAGTTCCCTTATATTCTTTTTGCATATGGCCATTCTGTAGATAAATTGATAGACCCTTTTTATAGAGCTTTCCTGTACGGGGATGATTTAAGGGGTATATACATTGCATAATAACAACCTGAGCTTCATTTTAATGCACACTGTTGAGGAAAGATTTTATTGCTTCTCATCAGGTTCTCTATATTATTACTAGTACTGAGAGTTAAAAATGACTACAATTCCCCTCATTATAGCCAAATAGATATTTTTAAATTGATTTATCCCCATATAAGTGATTCATAATCATCTCCAAGATGGGCTATTTTTTACCATCCTTATAGCATAAGAGATAAATATAAATCCCCATTTTATGGATTAGTAAGCAGGCCACCCTTGAAATTAGTAATTTAAATGCCAAAATGAGCTCTCTCTATGCTGAGGTATTATCAGTATCTCTTAAGCTTTTGAAATACTTTTAACTGATTTGGCAACCTAACCATGAATGAGCATGAGAAGTTGATTCAATCTGTAAGTTGATGGGGAAGACTGTGAATTACACGTGAGTAGAGAGACTCCATCTGTTGTGCTCTTTGCAGTGTCTCTCTCCCTAGGACTTGTTGCTGACACAGCGTAGGCACTCAATAAATACATATGGAGTAAAATAATAAGCCTCAATGCTGAAGTATTCACATTGTTTTAAAGTGTTTTTTATTAGCATAATGAAAAAAATTACCAACAGGAATAAATAACCAATGCCTAAAACATTTTATTCTAAAGCAAAGATTTGTTTCTTCCTCCCCGTGCTAAGGTACACATCTATAAAAGCTGGCTTAATATTTAACACTTAAACATAGAGAGTGTATCAGTCAGATACAATTGCATCAGTTAGAGTCACTGGCAGAAAACAAAATTCACTCTACCAAGATTAAGCAGAAAGGATTTATTCTAGTGTAGTAAACAGCAAAAGGATTGTTAAAAGGACTGCAGAAACAGGTTTTAGACTGAACTTCCAGGAAGAACACTGACAAACTGGGCTGCCATGAAAATTTCACCTTGACTGGGAAGCTGTAGAATCAGAAAGTTGACAAAGAGATTGAGAAATTGGTCATTACAGTTGTCATAATCTGCATAAAGAAAATCGATATTACTGACTCCACCTCTTTTCCAAACTAATTTGGTTCTATAGTCAAGACTCAGAAATATATCTGAGTGATGGAATTTAATTCACATCAAGAATGCTAGCTGCAAGGGGCTCTGGGAAAAATAATTTTAGCATTCCAGCCTCAGCATTATATCAAGGTACACAATATAAGTGGCACAGAACTTTCATGTCCCCATGACATGGTCCTCCACTGAACTCAGTTTTTAACTCCTTCCAACAAAATTAGGATTTCAAGCAATATGACATCACACATTACACAAATCCAAAGTTACTAGACATGGAAAGTCTGACCACTTTCCTCATCACCTGCCATCACAGATGAAATGGTGCTGCCACATTCCCAAAACAAAATGCCACAATTTAGTTAGAAAGTCATACTTAATGCAACACTGCTCTCAGATTAGACATTTTGCTCAATTAACAGTTACAAAGCATAGAAGATAGTAGAATGCTGTAACTGAAATACACATATAAACAGAACAGCAGAAGAAAAATGCATAAGAAAGAATAATTTCTGAAGCAGTAACACAGCTGTGGCACAACAGAGACTGCAGCAGCTGGCAGAGCAGCCTGGCATTCAGACAATACTAGCTCTATGATCTTGGGTAAGTCTCTTAAATTCGCCAAGCCTCAGTTTCCTCATCATGAAAATGGAGTATATAAAGGTACATAACTCATAGAGTTTTCTTAGGAATAATTGGGTTAGAATTGTACCTTGAAGATTGTAAGTATACAATAAATGTTAGCTGTTTTAACTAATCAGTTAAGTAATAAATCACATTTTCATCTAATACCTACTCTCAGCAGCAGGGCCTGAGATGGATGCATGACAAAATACGACCCAATCCTGAGTCCCAAGTGTATTACTCAGGGTTCTCTAAAGGGACCAAACTAACTGGATAGATGAATACACGAAGGGGAGTTTATTAGGCAAATTGACTCACACAATCACAAAGTGAAGTCCCACAACAGGCCATCTGCAAGCTGAGGAGCCAGGAAGTCAGTATGAGTCCCAAAACCTCAAAAGTAGGGAAGCCAACAGTGCAGCCTTCAGTCTGTGGCCAAAGGCCTGAGAACCCCTGGCAAACCACTGGTGAAAGTCCAAGAGTCCAAAAGCTGGAGAACTTGGAGTCTGATGTTCAAGGGCAGGAGACATCCAGCACAAGAGAAAAATGAAGGCCAGAAGACTCAGCCAGTCTAGTCCTTCCATGTTCCTCTGCCTGCTTTTATCCTAGCAACGCTGGCAGCTGATTAGATGGTGCCCACCCAGATTGAGGGGTATGTCTGCCTCTCCCAGTCCACTGACTCAAATGTTAATCTCCTTTGGCAACACCCTCACAGACACACCCAGGAGCAGTGTTTGCATTCTTCAATCCGATCAAATTGACACTCAATATTAACCATCACACCAAGATACTTTGAGTCAAATTTAGAAAAATTAACAATCCAATGCATTAGAAAGTGTTATACATGACTAGTGAACATAACAGAGAAAGTTTTTGTTTTTCTTTATTTTTAGGAAAGGCCTTAGGAAGACGAGAAAGTAGAATATTCATAGATAGCAGCAGCTTTGACCAGTAGTTGCCAGTATAAGATCAAGGATAATCTAGGGGGCAGTGTGGAAAACTCGGTTGAACTCATGTGGATGTTTCCAGCCGAAGTAAAATCTAAAAACAGAAACCGTCACAGGACATAGCATCATCTAGGACTCACAGGAAACATGGTTTGAGATAAAATGGATGAAGCATTTTGGTTTTTGTTTTGATGCTATTTTTCTATAAACAAATAACATAAGTAATCAGGCGTCTATTCAGAGGCTCTTATTCAGCATTTGTATGATAAAGAAGGAATTAGACAAACATTGAAAACCAAAAATATATCAAAGCAAGTGACTTCCAAAAGTAAATTAAAATTATACCTATATGGTATAGCATTGAAAATGCCCACAGGAGATGTGATCATAGGTTCATTGAAAGATGCATAACTATGGCAACCTGAATCTGGCAAAGAAGAGTCTAATTTATGTAGAATTTCATATTTTTGTAAAAGTCTTAAAAGAATATTCATTTGGATTAGTCACTGTTGTGGAAGATATTTTAAAGAGGATATGTGTGACTTTTCTTCCCAAACCCAGTTAGAATGAATGAACTTACCTCTTTTTATATAGCCAGGTACTTCACAGAAAGGAATACTCTTTCAGGATTAATTTAGCCTAATGGAAGTTCTTTATCTGGTGTTGCAATAAACATCAACTTCCCCAAATTCAGGAAAAACAGTATGTTCAACATACATTTACTGAGCCTCTATTCCAAGATCGTCCCTTACCAGATGCTGTAGTGGGGGTACAAGGTTTAAGATGAGATTCCTGTTGGCAGAGATTATTCAATCTAATTGGAAGTCAAATTACATATGGATGAAAAGGTGAATAATAAAAGTAAAGTAAATAAGACAAAAATACAAGAGATATTGTTGGCTAATGCATGAGCATACACATGCATACACACACATGCACACACATACACACTAGGTTTTACAGGTGAAGTGTTACTATTCAAAGACATGAGATTACTAAGAGCTGACATAGACAAAATATTATTTGTGGTGGGTGAAAGGATGACAAGAGATGAACAGTTTTAATAGAGAGAAAGAAAGGCTACATTTCAAGTGTTGGAAACAGAATGACCCAAATGCATTTTAAGAATATATAAGGCTAATATTTCTCAAGTCTAGAATATTTAGAGGGAACCAATGAAAGTAAAAATGAAAACACAGTTTGGGGATGGATTGCGGAAGTGTTTGAGTGCCAGGATAAGGAATTAGTATTCATAGACAAGGGAACAGAACGCCACTGCAATGTTTTCAGCAGGAAAAGAAAGAGATAAATTAGTCTGGCAACATGCATGGGGTAATCTGGATGGAGGGAGACAAGCTGGATGAGAATTTTACAGAAAGCCAGTGTCATATGCTGAGGGTCTAAACTAGACTGACATCTGTGAGTGGAGAGAGGAGAGTGCAGAAGTGGAAGACATTCTTAAAGGAAAAAAAAAAAAAAAAGATGGTGCTTATTAGGAAATAACTGGTATTGTAAAAGTGATGAAAATATTTTTCATTTCTGATGAAATAGAAAGAGAAAGATAGAGCAAGACAGAGACCAGAGACAAAGACAGAAATCTGGCCTCTCTTCAGACTGAATTCCAAAGGGGAAAAATATTAAAAATTGTAGTCACGATTTTTGCATCTTAATTCTCTAAAAGAACAAGCTGGGGCAAATGTGTGTTTTTATCTTCTAAATAGAAACAAACTGAGAGGAGCTTTTTGACGATACTCAGTCTGTCATTAAGCCTCTTGGATTAACACGCTGCAGAGGTCCACTAATGGTGCTTTTGTTAAAAGAATTAATTGAAGAGGAGAAACTAATTGCTACACAATGGTCATCTAAAATATTCATCCATTACTGGCTCAAGGGATGGCCCACTGGGATGGCAATCACAGCACCAGTGGCTTTCTAGAATACTTGTTGGAGCTTACTCTAATTCCTAAGAGTCTTCTGGATCACTTGCAAACAACTGTCAATTTATCATCAAATAATCTCAGTAAATCAGCCTACAATAAACATTATTAGAAAAAGAAAGAGCATGCTTGCAATAAAGTGGATTTCAGAGAGGAAGAACTTGAAGCACTCTGCATTGGCACAGCATTCCTTTATGGCCAGTACTGTGTGAGCAATAACAGAAACGTCAGGCATTGAATGGAAACTACCTATGCATTCTCCATTTAAAAGTGTTTAATTTAGCATGAGAATTAACGTATGCAAGTGGCATTATCAAATATATTCTCTGAATTATTTGAAAGGCATATTTTCATGGGTTAAAAAGCTTCACTTGTGACTGCTTACTATAAAAACTAGCACTAACTGATACATCTCTCCAAAGCCAAATGAAATATTAAATAAAGACTCAACACAGGGGGGTTTAATTCTGGTTTCTCTGATAAAAGCTGTCTGCTGAAAACTATCAAGAGTTCAATGGTAGGAGAAAGATACACTTGCAAGAAAAAAAAATGAATGAATGAATGAATCCTCCTTGCTGGAAGTTCTCCACAATGTAGAATCTGTACAATTTTACATTGTTACTGGGCACTGTGAGCTCACTCTCCAAGTGGTGCCCTTTCAGTTCTGATACAAATCACTGTAAAGCAAAATGCAGTACCCAGCTGGGAAAGCAGGTGTAAAATGGACCAACTAATCACAGCCTTGTCAAGTAATGGCTACAAGGCAACCAGTGACTGCCCTGCTAGTGAATTTTGGGTGATTTCAACCAATTGGATTAAGAAATAACACAAAGGGAAAGCATATAAGCCACAGAGAGAGACGAGATCAAGATTGTAATGTTCTTTGATCAGAGAAGAGAAAGGGCAGAAGATTTTAGGAAATGGCCCATTAAGCCAAACACGGAAAGAAAAAGATGGATAGCTTGTTTCAGGGCAACTTGGAGGTCTCTCACTCTAGTTTATTTGCTGGAACTGCTGAGTTAGACTGGATCAAAAAAGGAGCCCCAGATGGACGACACTGCTTGCTCATTCGCAATCCACACTGGTAGATTTAACAGGCTTCCCAACAATCTTTTAAGAAGCTATAACTATGAAAACTTCTATAGATTGCAACCAGAAAACAATCTCTAGTATCCTGAAACATTCAAGAGCAAACAAAGCCTGAATGGGACAACAGCCACATTTCAATTTCCAGATCTTGGGCCTTTACTTTAAAATCTTCACAAAATGCAAATGGACTCTAACTCCCAAAGGGAAAAGAAAGTTATTACCAGGATCTACAAGGCTGCTCACTCTCCCCAGTATTCTTTGCCTGGGGGTCAGGAACACAGCATTTTAGCAGAATCCTGCTCAGTGAAGTGGAGGACATCGTCCAGATGGAGGAGTCACCTGCTTCCAGGCAATTCATAGACACAATTATTATTGTCTGGCTTCCATCCAGAACCAAAATAAGGAATTTAATATGCTAGGTCCAATAACTATATTCCAGTTGATTCAGGAAGTTTTAGAGAAATAATACAACATTTTCAGAAAGGAGTTTCATTTGGAACTATGATGGCAAAAAAAAAATACCATCAATACTTTTAGTAAAAATTGTACTGCATTATTACATTGACATCAAATCATTCCTTTAGAAAATCTCCAAGTCAGTGTTGTCCTATAATATTTTAGAGTTTGTCTTTATGTATGTCAATAAAGATGCCAACAACAACTTCAACAAAAGAGACTGACCTATAAGGCAATCAACTGCTGCAAACATAGGTATGTGCACACTTGGAAAATAGATTATTTCAACTAGAGCCAAGGTTTCTTGAGAATAACTCAACATCTGGGTAACTGTAATTCCTGTCTTACTAAGCTAATCAATGATATGTGAACTAAAGATTTCTTAACAGAAATTATTTTTCCATTAGATTTGTGACCATAAATTGCTTATTGTTTCCTACATGGTAAGTAGTTTTCTAACAAAATAATTATTTTTTAAATAAAGAAGAAAAGTGTTCCTCTTCCTACACTGTTCCAAAAAAAGCATTTAAAGAGGTATACAAGATTTAAAAAACAGATGAAAATGTTGGGAAGCATAGTAACAGACATTTCCAGGTTGCAGTTCAGAACTATTGAGTCATACTTTGCTCCTTCTCCAATTCTGTATTCTCTCTCTATTCTATGATGTTGTCGCTAAAGAAAGTGTGCTAAAACATTATGTTTGTACCTACCATCCCTAGAAATATCCAGAACTATTGTATCCATGTGCGATATATGACATGCCATCTTAAACGTTAGCCAATTGCATTCTAATATTCTTATGGGCATGAAAGACTCTTCAGGCTCAATGCACCAACATTTAGAATAAAAGTATGCTAAACACCATGCTATTGGTAAAGTCTTAACAAATGAAGTTTCTTTATATTTTCAGGACAGTGTTTTGAAGGTGTATAAAAGACTAGCCTAAAAGATTTAGTAAAATCCTTTCTTCCTCTTTTTCTCACTCATTTAAATCACAGTCTCTCATGGACTAAGCACCTGCCCCAGGAGTCCAAGATGTATTTAGTTCCTCGACAAATGTCTATTGAGTATTGAGTATGTGCTAGATAGCATGCTAGGTTCAGTATAGTTCCCAGATGCATGGAAGAAGCCAACAGGCAACTAGTTTCCTTGTGCTACCTCTGTCACGTTCACCAACTCTATCCACTTTTGTGACCTCCCTTACTAAGGATTAGTACAGAATTTGAGAGGCAAGAGCTGATGGTAAACCAGAGGCTACTGCAGTACTGCAGTAGAAAGTAGAGAGAAAACTGAGGGCACTTAAAGGTAAAAATAAACATGTCTTGCTTATTGGTCACCTGATGGGTCATAGAAAGGGAGCTACCAAGATTCATTTACAGATTTCTAACTTGTGTGACTCAGAGCACGATGATGCCACTCAACAAATAGGCAACACAAGCAGAGTAATTGGGGGACAGGGATAGCAAGTGTGAGCTCAGTTTTCTTTTTAATGCGACGTTTAAACTGCATTAAAAAATTTACAGCAAAATGTCTGCTAGAGTGTGAGATGTAGTTGTACAGGTCAGAAGAGTGAAGTGGATGGGAGGAGCAGACTGGGAGTTTTCAGTGATTAGATCATGGTTAAAGTGGGAGAGCATGTGAGGTGAAACAGGAAAGGGAATGGAGAAGAAGTAGGCCAACATTGGAGCCCTTTGACATATCAGCCCTTAAAGGACAGCCAACAAAAGAGGAGTGCATGTAGGAAGCTCAGAAAAAAAAGACAAGAGAAATCTGTCTAGCCTAGCTTCCTCCCTATAACCAGAGCCTGAGACAATGCCTTGGAGCAGGTAGTTTATTTTGTTAAGTGATTCCAAAGAATAGGGATGGGGGACTGGGGACTGTAGAACAAGGAAGGGGAGAAAGTCAGTCCAAGGTGTCTTGTTG
Organism: Trachypithecus francoisi; assembly: GCF_009764315.1. Classification (NCBI taxonomy): domain Eukaryota; kingdom Metazoa; phylum Chordata; class Mammalia; order Primates; family Cercopithecidae; genus Trachypithecus; species Trachypithecus francoisi. The sequence goes on from NW_022681463.1 coordinate 41,282,667, forward strand.
AGCTCACCACTGTTATGGGAAATGGGGAGTCAGTCCTACTGTGAATCTCTAAGGAGCCATGCAGAGTGCTCCTCAAAGTTGCCCATGCCTTAGGACAGAAAAAGAGGGCATTTACCCATTCACAGGCTTCTGTCCCTAGTGGTTAAAATGTGACCTTTGGTTGTTAATTCCCTTGCACTTTTAGATTTGGTGGTAAGAGGGAAGATGGTCCGTGTGGTAGCAGGAAGGAAGCTCTGAGATATATACATATATATGAGGGAAGATGCTTTCAGTTCAGCAGTATGTGCAGGTAGGTGCACAGTCATAGCTGGAGTAAAAAAGAAGGGCCAAGAAAATAAGAGGTGGGGCACAAAAAGGTTTCATATGATCTATTCCTTGCTCATGCCCCATCCATCAAACACACTTTGATTTAGCAGCTGTCTGCAATTGCTAAAAAATACTCAATATTACAAGGGTAAGTAGAACAACCTACATTCCCAGCTAATGTCATCCTTTTGCCTTTGTTAAAATTTACCATATCTTTCTTCTACCATCCATTCTAGATTTCCCTCATCCCCTGTCAGCACTGAAGTGGGTTTATCTTGCTCACTCGCAGATGGGCTGACTTCATCCATGAGGAGATGGAGTTTAAAGCTGTTTAACTCCAGTTGCATTGTGATTGCTGAAATTGCTCATTTATAGTTGTCATTGGGCAGGAGCATAGGTGTACTTCACGGAGTCTAATGGCAATCAACTTGTCACCAAATGGCTGTCTGGAATCCTCAAGGATAGAACCACAATGTGATCCGAGCTTTAGCTTTTGGTGCTGTAAGTTAACCACTCAGCAGTGCCAGTAGCATTGATGGACATTAGTAAGAAAGAGCCCATTCAGTTGGACCCATGCATGTCTTCTTTCCCTGCTACCATGGTGTATTAGGCTAAATCCAATCAGGGAACAAAAATCATACTATAATTTAAACAGGGAAAGTTTAATATAAAAATAATACGTGGATATTTAGGTAATGAGGGATGGGCTAGTAAGAAATCAAGAGAATCCTAAAGAATACAGGAATAGCAGACAAAAGGAATAGCTACTACCCCTAGAGGTGAGATAGAGAACCAAGAAGAGGCTTCCCAACCTCAGGGCTGAGACCAAACCTTGGAGAGGATATGCACGTGTTTCACTGGATGGCAGTAAAGTCACTATGGTATCGTACTAGGAGAACTTGCTGGAAATCTGCCCCCTGATACTTGCAGGGAATCTGCTCCCTAGGGTCTGGGGAAAGTTGTTTATGGACAAAGGTACCCTGTAGGCACTGGGCTATAAAGCCACCAGAGTGGGGGAAGCTGCTGGCTGCTGGGTGCTGTTGGCAGCCCTGCACTGCTGGGACCAGAGCTGGAGAGACCAGAAAGCTATAGGAGTCTGCCAAGCAAGTACAATGGAACCAAGAAGGAACACTGATTCCCCCTGCAATGTCTCTCCCACCTACTCCACTAACAAAGCTTATAACATTGTGCCACCTGGTAAAGGAAAACTATTTAAAGGGACCATATCTATAGTCACAAAGTCAGCAAAAAGGGTGAATTTAGAGCTGAGAAGCAATAACTAGATAACCAGCATACATACCCACACTGCTCATAAGCCCATTGCACAAGCGTTCGGTCTCAATAGGAAGAAGCAGGCTGGCATTCACAGCATGAGCCTTCCTGGCTATCAGGTTTGTGAATGGTCCTCTGTGGAGGGCAGTCTCTGATAGATATTAACACAAAATATAAACATCTCCACACTTTGGGTCCATTCCCATTGCCCATTCACATGCTTTTTTCAAAGACGTCCTTATTTCCAGTCTTTCAATATTGCTTCCTCCTGTCCCTGGATCAAGTGGCTAATCCATTCTTTCCTGTGCAGGAGACTTTGTGCATCTGTACCTCAAATAATATCTACTTCCATACAAACTTGCAGTTCTGCCCACTAGGAGAATTTCGCTTTAGTATCATTCAGGGTCACCTCTGAGTCAGATTGTAATGTTACAACAGGACCAAGATATCAGGAATAACTCATCTGTGAATCAGACTGATGTTGTCCTTCTCTATTCGATATTCAGAAGGACTCCCACTGAGAAGCCACAGGTGCAAGTTGACAGAGAATCATCAGTGGAAGAGTATAGCTGCTATAGGAATCTGGGCCATGCCACATGCTTGCAAAACATACTTATGCCCCCCAGGCCTGTTCAGTCCCATTTCTAAATGAAGCATCTCCACCATAGTATAATTGATTGCTACTGCAGTAGGCCAAACTTATGAGTTGTTGGACCTGATAACATCCAGCTCATGATGTTGCCTCTGATCTCACAGTCACTTAGTTTCTCATGGTGAGGCACTCAGTCTTACTAATCCCAGGGGCTTGCCAAGAACTGCTTCTCAACATATGAGTAGTTCTCTGCAGCAGAAAGCATCCCCTGCTTCAGAACCTAGGAATCTGTACTAAACTCTGTACAACTGGGGCCTACCAAATGTGTGCACAGAATGTTTTTTCTCACTATAAAGTCCTCTAGCACCATAGATCTTCTGAGTCACATGGCGTGAGGCTGGAGCTGATTGTTACAGCAATTGCTGGGGTAAAAGTGAGCCAAGACGATGTAAGGTACTAAACAGAATGTGCTCAATACAGGCACAAAAAGAAGTAAAAACTGGGATCGCAGAAAGAGACACAAGACTTTGCAGGAAGAAGTGGTCAATAATGACAAATGTTGCTTTAAGTTAAAATGCTTATTTTACACAAAATAAGGACAGTGAAAGGGTATGTTATGTTTAACAGCAAGTAAGTCTTAAGTGACCTTGAGTAGAAACAAGTCAAGTTTGTGATGCAGGCAGAAGGTAGGTTGGTAAGAGCTGAATTGAGCAGAGCTCAGCAGCAAGCCTTGGCGGGTTCCAGGAACACCATGTTATTGATTCTCTCAGCACTCTGGAATAACCAGAGGGTCCTGGGACAGCTGGATCCTCTGGAACCATCCCCATAGCCGCTGATAGGCTTAGCCATTTATCATCTTCTCTGTATGCCATGACATGAAAAAAAAAAGTGAAACACTGGGAAGTAAAAAGCAAATAAAGTGGCTATGGGAAAATCTTTTTAAAAGATTAGTACAGATGGACAGAGGGAAAACAGCTATAGCCAGAAGAAACTCAGGATTTAAAGCAGTTTGCCTGAATATTTAGTATAAACATATTTATTAGTATGCCCATGTGTTTACAAGAGACAAAAAAAAAAGAAGGAGAAGGAAAACAGCCATTAGGAAAAAAGAGGTAGAAGACCCAGGAATAAGTCAGACATGAGGAAAGTTCATTGGGAATCCATCCAGTACACTTGGTAGATAGATTATCCTCATATACAATGAAAGATTGTTTTTACAAAGTGGAAGTGTTCCAAATAAGATTTCAGAACATACTTTTCGAATCTGAATTGCATTCTTATGTAGCATCCAAACAAGGTGAAAACTTCCGAGGTTTTCCTAAGTGTGACTTGAGTGGGTTAAACAAGATGTTCTCAGTTCCTAAACTGTTCCCTGGATGTTAATTAGAAGTTCATGGAAATAGAATTTAAGGTGTGTCATTGAGCTGGATAAAACTTGAAACAGTTAATACATACTCCACCAATATCTAGGGGAGGCAACGGCCTAAAAACTAGCAGCAGTATGTTGAAGAGGTAAAGTCATGGTAACCCCATATAAGATCTTGGTAAATCTAGAAAAACTGGCGTAACTAACTGCAGCTGATATTCTACTGGGATGGAAAGATTATTATCTGAAAATGTATTAGCTGTTTCTATTATCACAGCAGTTTTATTTGGCTTGATTTTCTGAATTTTTGATATAATTGGGGCCTTATAGGCCAAAATACTATTATATTAGATACCTGTTTTTCTTTCCATTTTATTGTAGCTATGTTTGCTTCTAAAGAAGTCATTATTCAGAAGTTTTTAAAAAATCTATTAACTAATAGCTCTGTGTCTTTCAAAGTCCTTCTCTGCATAATTTTTGTAATGTTTATAAAAATTAGCATCTATTTTTATTAGCCAGCGTACATTATATGTATATACTATACAATAATATCAGTGCTGATTTTATTAATATGTAATATTAACTAATAATATTAATGTAATAATAGCCAGGATAGACTCTACATATAATGTAGGTATATGTATTTATATGTTAACCTATTATGCTATATATGCATGTATCATACACTGTTCCAAGCTTTTATTTTTGAATAGGCAGAGCTGACAAAAGTTCTAAAGATGGGACATTTTCACATTTGACATTTTAGTCAGATTCTGCTTTCATTATCTCTGTTGATAGGTTCTGTTTTTAATCTTATTCCATCAATTCTATTTTTCTGTTTTGCACACTGACACTTTATTTGATTCTGGGAAATGCATCTTTTTTTTGTTTGTTTGTATTCCTTGGTATTAGTATCTGTATGCTGTGCAGAGCTTATGAGAATTCCTCACTCCTTGCACCAGATTAGATGCACCAGTCTCTATCCTGTGGGCAGCTCACCTAGAATCAGTTTACCATAATATAATAAATACAGTGTACTAGTGAATATGTAAAACATCATAAGCAAAATGACAGTTATGGTGAAACCTGACTATCAAAAACAATTTACAAAAAAAATCAAAGAAAAATGAGGTTAATTTTGAAACTGATCGTCATTAGAGGAAGACAGTTACAATGGAGAGTGGAGGCAGAATGAGAGGGGAATTGGCAGGAAATAGCCACAGATTAGCTGGGAACACATTGGCTAGAATTGTAGAATACTAGGACTGAAAGAAACTTAGAGATTATTTGGTCTGCTCCCATCAATGCACAGAAGATGAAATAGGTGAAGAGAGAGAGTTGCTGTGTTATTTCTAATATCAATCAAAGAACCTGATTTCAACGTGATAGTCTCTCTCTATCAGTGGGGGAATATGTTCCAAGACTCCCAGTGAATGCCTGAAACAGTGGATAATACCAAACCCTATATATATTATGTTTTCTCCTATACATACCCATGATAAAATTATTTTATAAATTAGGCACAAAAAGAGATCAACAAAAATAACTAATAATAATAAAAACAACGATTATAACAATACGCTATAATAAAAGTGATGTGAATGTGGTCTCTCTCAAAATATATTTTTCTATGTTATTTTTCAGGTGATAACTATTATTATTTCCTCACTGTAGAGAAAATATACTCATGTATATTTGTGCATAATTAATTATAATGAAATAAATTGATATATACATATTGATAAGCCTTTTTTGAACAAAAATATAACCTTGCATTCACATATTGTGAATGAAGGATAACTATATCAAATTAAAAAAATATTTTTGGTGTAAAGTGTTAACCATGTTGTGTTAGGGCCAAATTTTAAAAATTATATTAATGACTAGACTCTCTATGACCTGACTCCTGATAATTTATTGATCATAAATGTAAAATATTAGTCTTTAAATTGTATTCATCATTTTAAATTATGCCAGCCAAGGTCTGTGTGCTATTAAATCCATAACATTTAAAAATATTTCCTCATTAGTGACACTGAGGTAGTTATTGCTTTCATTCATGATCTTGGTTTATATTAATAAATGTTATATAAAGTTCAATATCTGTTGCTGCTCATTATTTTTAGTCATGTAGAAGTGAGCAACATAATTTGTTGAAATATGAAGATCAGAGCTTAAATAACAAAAGGCTGTACCTTAAGACACTTGAAAATAAGAACTCTTACAATAACCTTATATAAGATCCACATTGATTTAAGTATACATACGTACATATGCTTTACATTATTATTATTATTAGCCATAAAGGGAGTGGTAAGAACATTATTTCTTACAGTTATATTATATAGGCCTTTCCCCCTTAAGAGTCCAACCGTCACTGCCTAATGTGGGAAGAATATCCTTTTGAGACTCCATCTCAAAAAAAAAAAAAAGGTGGGGGGGCTTTTATTTTCTTTTGGTGGGTGTGACTCAATATCAAGACTTTCATGCTGGCTGGGGGCAGGGGCTCACGCCTGTAATCCCAGCAGTTTGGGAGGCCGAGGTGGGTGGATCACGAGGTCAGGAGATCACGACCATCCTGGCCAACATGGTGAATCCCATCTCCACTAAAAATACAAAATATTAGCCGGGCATGGTGGCGGGCGCCTGTAGTCCCAGTCACTCGGGAGGCTGAGGCGGGAGAATGGTATGAACCCGGGAGGTGGAGCTTGCAGTGAGCCAAGACCAGGCCACTGCACCTGGGTGACAGAGGGAGACTCCGTCTCAAAAAAAAAAGACTTTCATGCTTATAAAATAAATACCAGCTCTAGAGTAGTGGCCAGAGTTGACTAAACCTTTTTCATGCAGTTTAAAACTGCTTCCTCCATAAATGTATCAATTACTGAATTTTTTTTTTAATAGTTCCTATCATATCAGCTTTTGGTGTTATATGAAGATAAAAGTTAATGCTGCTCACATACAGCATTTTAAGCCCGTGAGAAGGAGAATATGTTTATAAGAAAAATGTTTTCATTCGGTTCTCAAATTAAGTTCTGAAAACAATTGAAGACGTCTCTCCAATCTGGATGGGGAAATATAAATAGAGAGGATTCTGTCTCAGCCAATACCTGTGATGGGAGATTAATACCCTCCTTTAGACACTCAATAAACATTATCATAAATTAGGAATTAAACGTCTAAGATAGTATAAAAGGAGTTGGTCTTTCTGATGGTGAAACAGACCTTGCATTAAATCTGTGTGGGGCAACCTTTACAATAAACACCATTGAAAATTTTAAATTAAATATAGTAAGGAGATGTTACAGCCTTATTTTTGATGTTCGTAAATCTCAGTACAGGCTAGTGCTTCTAGATAAATATCCAGAACTGACTGTGAATTACAGATCATGTGTATTCAGTGTTTGTTGCTTTGCATATAACCAGTACATTTTATTTTATTTCATTCTATTTTTTGAGATAGAGTTTCACTCTTATTGCCCAGGCTGGAGTTCAATGGCGCAATCTCAGCTCACTGCAACCTCTGCCTCCTGGGTTCAAGCAATTCTCCTGCCTCAGCCTCCCGAGTAGCTGGGACTACAGGCACGCACCACCATGCCCTGCTAATTTTTGTATTTTTGGTAGAGACAGGGTTTCACCATGTTGGCCAGGCTGGTCTCAAACTCCTGACCTCAGGTGATCCACCTGCCATGGCCTCCCAAAGTGCTGGGATTATAGGCGTGAGTCACTGTGCCTGGCCAAGCAGGGCATTTGATCCCTGTATTTACAAAACCTGATTACAGTATCGTGCATATTTGTGTCTCAGCTCCATTTCTTTTTGTTACAATATAATCCTTAAATTATATCTTGTATACTACCTGAAGAAATAGTGAAAGAAAATAATTATTTCTTTAATTCATGCTTATGAACATAAATTCGTAAAGTTCAAAGAGAGGACTATAAAAATTAAGTGACAAGCAACAGCGGGACTACTCATCCAATTGAAAAGTTTTGGGTTGTTTTGTTTGTTTTATTTCTGTTTATTTTCTTATGAGACATGTTTATATTTTCACTTAGCCTATAAGAAGTGTTTAGTCCAAGTAATATATTTGCAAGTCAGTAAAATTTTTCTTACAAAAAAAGCCATTGGGTTCACGATTACATTTTAGCTTGTAACTGTCAATCATTAAAATTCATGTTATTACAGTTATTTCTAAATTCCCAAAAAGATCCCTTTGTGTGCAACGGCCTGGAGAAGTATGTAATGTAATATATAATTATGGTCCTTCTGAAAGCTCTAATTACAGGATGAAGCTAAATATCTTCTCTACCATGACTAGAATAGCCACATGATTTCCCCCTATGTCACAGCTAATCAGGGACACCTACGTCTGGCTTTTAGCAACAGAGCCCATGTAAATTAACTGAATTAAATGCCTTGATATAGATTCATACATATGCTTGATGTGACAACCCAATTATATATTTTCAGTTTCTCATCTATACTTCTCAAAAACTAATTTCCCAAATAAAATCAAAGTAGCATACAATAAAAAAAAAAAAAGCAGAATCGTTAGAATAAGGATCAAAACATAACAATTAAGCAATGAAGGAAGAAACATGTTTGAAAATCTAGGCTAAAATGACTACTCCATGTAATCATTAAAGTCACTTCCAAAGCAAAAGGAAACTAACAAAGAAAGCAGACTGATTGATCTGGAGATGCCGCTTTTTTCTCAAAATTATACTGCCCACGGCAAAGTCTATTCCCACACTGTTTTCTGTATTAGAACTGATGGATATGTTTTCAGGACTTATAATTCCTATAGGATTTGATGAGTTACAATTATGCAAACATTCTTTCTTTTCTGAAATAGCTATTGGTTCCAGGTAAATATGTACAACAGCACTCGGTGAGATGTTGTCAATCAAAGAATAGCTGTTTTGTTAATAAAAGGGAATAAGATTTACCTTCAGAATCACAGTCCTCATGGCCAGCCTAGAAATGGTGATTTTTAAATTTATCGTTTGGTTTCTATAATACCAAACTCATATTGCTATCATTTAAAATTTGGAAAAAGGGAAAAGAGTACTTTGCTACAAGATTCAATCTTATGTTTCCTACACATGAAGCTACTATGTGGTCCATATCAGACATATGTCAACACAAGATAAATGAGTGGATTAATTGGAGGCATTTGTGAACCAACTACTGTGGAACAGGAATAGGTAAGATATTCCAAATTGGGATTTATAAACTTTTTCTGTAGAGACAAATAACAAACATTTTCAGTTCCGTGGGCTGCTCAACTCTTCTGTTTTAGCACACAAGTAGTCATAAACAATATGTAAATAAAAATAAAAATTGGCATGACTGTATTCAAATAAAACTTTTTTTAAAAAACAGGCATTGTCTAGGCCTGCCTCTTGTAGAGTGCCAACCCCTGAGCTAGGGAAATAGAACAGATAGTTACCTTCAAAGTGCTATAAACAAAGGTTTTTTTTTTTTTTTTTTTTTTTTTTTTTTTTTTTTTCCTGCCATGGAGTTATTTTCAAGATTATTAACCACCTTGTGCTCCATTGGAGTGTACTATAATTTCATACTTGGTTGAGAGGGCTGTCAAGAGAAGTACAATTGAAGAGTTCTTCAAGGAGAATTTCTCCAAATCCTTGCCAACTTTTTTCTGATATGATTGTAGAAATACAATCTTCAATGAGATTTTTTTATCTTCTATAAACTTTGGAAAAAATAAACATCTTTCTGATGTTTTCTCATGTAACCTCTTTGTTCTCATAATTACTCAACTAATCTAATATAACTAAGCACCAACTATGAGTCAAGCATTATGCCAATTTTTTAAAAATCATGTGATGAGTTTTTAGTATAATCATGGCATTAATACATATAAAAGTATTCCAAGACAATACAGTAAAGAAAATGAAACAAAGATGTAAATTATTACATTTCAACAAACATTCAACTTACGCCAAGCATTACATGAGTTTTTATAGGAGACTCTATTAGTCAGGGTTCTCCAAAGAAACAGAACAAACAGGATATATGTGTGTATCCATATGCACACAGACACACACACTCCAATAAATATACACACACATACATATATAAAAATAAATTTATTATGAGTTGACTCACATGATTATGGAGGCTGAGATGTCTCACAGTCCAGCCAGAAATCCAGGAAAACTGGTGGCTTCATTCAGTCTGAATCTAAAGGTCTGACAGCCAGGGGATCTGAGGTGTAAATCCTAGTCTGGGCTATGTCCCATCTCTCAGTTTGAGAGATATCCCAGCTCAAGAAACAATGAAGCAGAGAAAAAAAAGGAAGTGATGTGGCCAAATTTCTTCTTCTTTCACCTTTTTTATTCAAGTCCTCATTGGATTAATCGATACCCCAAAACATTGGCAAGGGCGATCTACTTCGCTGAGTCCACTAATTCAAACACTCAGCTCATCCAGAAACACTCTCACGGACACCCGGAAATGTTTAATCTGCGCAACCCTCAGCCCAGTCAGGTTGACACCTATAATTTACCATCGCAGAGACTTTTTCAAAGTAAGAACAACATATTGTGTTTATCTTCAACAAGTCTATCCTTTCTTTGTTGAAACAAAGCAAACATACAAAAGAAGATGAATATAACCCTGTATGTAATCACTGACACATTGCATCTTGTACATCTGCTTTAATGAAGAAAGGAGAGTTATCAGTATGGTCTGGATAAATAAAATAGGGAGGACTTAATAAAAGTGAGAGAAAACTGAACTTGGAAACATTGTTAGAATACAAATATGAAAGATGTATGGGTCCTTAAAAGAATAAAGATGGCTTTGAACTTAAGACTTAGGAAATTGGGATCTCTTTCTGTGTCCTAAAAAAGAGAGTGATGAAACAAGTTGATACTTGTTTACTTATGTCATCTCCAAGCTAAAAAACAATTAAATGATAAAAACACATTTATGTATGTATTAAGTTCTTAGCATAAAACAGAGCTTAATACATCTAAGCTGTTAATATTATCGTTTAATATAATTTCCTCAATTCACAGATATGAACACCAATTCCCTGAATGATGTAGTGATTTGCCCCATACGAGATCATTGCTTCCACGGCAGGTCTCTTTCTCCTAATCCATGATTAAGAGAGATAAGCCTAGACTATTCTGAATGTCTTTTCCTGGAGTTCTACAATCTTCTAGGTTTAATGGACTATATAGTGGCCTTGCATAATAACAGCTTAAAAATAGAGGTAGAATTGAAGTGGAGAAAGAAAAGATAACAATCTGACTTCTACTTGGGCCACATCCTAACCACAAATCCCTGTCCCCAAAGAAGATTCTAGTATATTTCTATCTCAGATCTAAAGCCGCTTGGGGTTGAATTCCACCTCTACCATTTAGAGGCTGTGAGACCTCTAATTTACTGAACCCCTCTGTCTGAATTTCTTCATCTTTAAAATAGAACATACCTTATATGGATGTGAGGATTAAATTATTTAAAATAGAAAGAGATTAAAACAGAGCCTGGCTCAATATGTGATAGCTATGATTGTTTGCCTTTATTGAGCCCAATGTCTATCTTACATTTTGCTCATTGGCTACAGTATTAAATGGCTTTAATGACCTTAAATCATACCTAACTCAGCATCATAGTTTCTCAGGGACTTAGAAATGCTACAGAAGGAATGCAGTGGAATATGTTAGATAAGATATATTTGTTTTTCTCTGCTATATCCTGAAACTCCACTATTACAAAATTAAAGAAATAAAGAAGATTTAAAGGTATAAAATTTTTATAACAAGAACAGTGATAAAAGGAGAAGAGATGAAGATGGACAAGAAGAGTCAACACATTTTGAAAGATGAAAGCAAATAGTTAAATGGTAACTATTATCAGAGCAGCGATATTGAAGCGTAACTTCCTACAGTGAAAGCCAATTTTCATCTCAGGATCCTAGAAAGAAGTAGAAATTGGAAGCACCAGTTACCTCTTGGGTGGGATTGAAAACAGGATGATTTTCTGAAGGTTTATCTAAGGAACAGCTAAAACCCCTATGCAGCTGGGCAATCCCAAAACTCCTGCTGCCATATAAGGCTTGAGGAATTCTCACAGAGGGCTCCAGACACACACGGCAGGGTCTAAAAATAAAATATCATGAAACTCCATGGCTTTCATCAGCTGATTAAACAAATTTGCTTTTTATGCATAAAGTTGATTGAAGGATTGTGAAGTCCATCATAATCCAATGCTCAGAACGAGAGTTTCTATAAATATATGTCCATTTTTAAATCGCATTCAATTAAAAGTTTTGGTCAGTGAAAGTCTTTCAAAATGTATTCACACTCTTCACCATCTTTGATTCCAGTTAGTAGTTTATATGAGCAATTATTATAGTAGTTGGTAAGCAAATGGGCATCCTCAGAGAAGTGGACAATTCTTGAGTAGCGTAGATTTGTGTTCTTCTTGTCTGATACCTATATGTCTGTAGCCTAAATAAGTTTGCTGTGCAAATATGGCAGGAATACAAGTGGCTGTTTTGAGTGTTATTTCTCAGAGGGGGCCTAAGGCAACCTCAAAGATTATCCCTCAACACTAGAGATACTTGCTTTCTACAAAACAGAAGAAGTTAGTTGAAAGAGGGCTGCAAAAAGTAGTAGTGATATGCTGGTCAGGTAAAAGGAGTTCAGACATCCCATAAAGAATGAAAGTCCACCATGTCCTACATGGGCAGATGGGTAAACCCTACCTGAGGTGCACAAGAATCAGATAGTAAGAGTTACAGCTTGGCCCACTCTGACAACCAAGCACTAAATACTCCCTCCCCACTAATGCCATAGCACCATGTGAGCCTTCAAGGACTAAGATGGCTCCCAGGGTGGATTAGTCCATTTTCATGCTGCTGATAAAGACATACCTGAGACTGGGCAATTTATAAGAAAACAAGATTTAATGGACTCACAGTTGTGCATGGCTGGGGAAGCCTCACAATCACGGTGGAAGATGAAATGCATATCTTAAAACATGTCAGCAGACAAGAGAGAATGAGAGCCAAATGAAAGCAGATCAGATCTCGTGAGACTTGTTCACTACCACGAGAACAGTATGGGGGAAACTGCTCCCATGATTCAATTATCCCCCACCAGGTACCTCCCACAACACGTAGGAATTATGGGAGTTACAATTCAAGATAAGATTTGGGTGGGGACACAGCCAAACCGTATCACGGGGTCTGAGTCTGGCATAAGCAGGGAGAAAGATGAATTAACTGAATATTAAACATGAAATGACTGAAAAAAAACTGGAATTTATTCGCCAGAGTAAGGTTTCAGAAAAAAATGGAAGTTTGAGACATCTATTAAGTATGGAAAAGTAAGGTTTTTTGTCTTTATTTTTTATAAAAATGGTATTTTTTGACTGAAAAATGTATACTCAGCAATCTGGTTACTCTTTCTCTACTCAACTTTTACTGGAACCCATTTCACCAATATTGCACCATAGATCATTTTCCCTCTCTACATTTTTTCCTTTCAGTGACATAATCTTTCTCATGCCATTAATTCCACCTCTATGAAGATGAATCTAGACTATCTCCACTTTTAGCCTCCCTCTTTCCCCTGAATTCCAAATCCAATTTCAAGCAGTTTGTCTATATGTGCACCTCAAGCTCTCTCATAAAATGCAAAAGTGATTCTCCTATTTTGGTTCTTTAAGCTGGTCCAAGTTCACCCTGGCCAGTTGGGACTCAGTGGCAGCGTTTCCCCAGGACCTCTGCCCTCCTCTTCTTGGCTCACGCATACTTGCTCTTTTTCCTGGGACCTAGATTTCTGACTTCATACTCTGAATTTGGTACTTTCATCTGACATCTTAGCACTCTGCACTTCAATTTTGTACCCTGACTTTCTGCGTAATCCCCTAGGTTTTTACAATGCCATTGCCTCAAATGTCAATCTTCCTTTCCCACTCCAGTCCCAAGTGCCAGCCCAGAGGTGGCAAATTCTGATAATCATAGCCCCTACGTGTGCAGTTCTCTTAAGTCCTCATCTTGGAATGGAATTCTCTTCAAAAACTTTCTTCTCAGAAACATCTGGGTCTCCTTACTCTTTCCCTCCCAATCTTCATGCTCATTTGGTGGCTGTATTAGTCCATTCTCATATTGCTAATAAAGATATACTTGAGACTAGGTAATTCATAAAGGAAAGAGATTTAACTGACTCAGTTCTACACCATTGGGGAGGAATCAGGAAACTTACAATCATGGTGGAAGGGAAAGCAAACATGTCCTACTTCACATGGCAGCAGGCAAGAGAACATGTGCAGGGTAACAGCCCTTTGTAAAACCATCAGATCTCATGAGACTTATTCACTATCATGAGAACAGCATAGGAAACCTGCCCCCATGATTTAAGTACATCCCATCTTGTCTCTCCCATGACACATGGGGATTATGGGAGCTACAATTCAAGATGGGATTTGTGTGGGGACACAGCCAAACCACATCTGTGGCTAAGTGCTCTTAATTCTGTCCTCACAGTGTCTTTCATATTGATTTCCTTCTTTGAATTCTCATTGCTTTCACCTTAAAGCTGTCATTTAGATAACTGAAATGGCATCCTAACTGGTTACTCTACTTCCAAGTCTCTACTACTAAACTAGATTTATTGTTGTTAGAATAACCCTTCTAAAACATCTTTATTTATTCTTAATTTTATTACATAAAAGATTTATGTGAAAAATCCAAACAAAAGAACATTACTCCTTCCCACCAATTTTCCTCCCATTGCCCGCAGTACACAATTCAAACACTACTGTTTTATAGTTATACCCCCACCACAACTCCATAAATTCAATTTTATGGCCTAACATACCGCTTTCCTTATACAACCCAACATGTACTGTTATGTTTCTAAGCATTTTCCCCCATTTTTCCAGTGAGGGAATCCTGTCAGTGAAGAAACCTGTTCCTCCCAGGTCTGCCTGTCAAAATTTTGCCACCCTTCAAAGTCAAACACAAGTGTCCCTTGCTTAAAGTTATTACCTAGGATGCTCTTCTCATCCACCCCAAACTTTGCATATACCTCTCCTGAGCATGGATCTCACTTCAGGGGCAGGGAACTTATTCATGTACATCTTCATCACTAGATTACTGCCATCTTTAATGATGACTCCCATGTTTCCCCCATGGCATTTAAGACTGAGTCTTGCACATAACAGATGCTCAGTATACGTAAGTTGAATTGAATGTACTAGAATTTCAGAAAAAAAAATACCTATAGAAATCTCTATCTCTGGTTAAATACAACTGTTCACCCTCTCTATTCTTCCCCCCTCCATTCTGCCTCCACAACTGCATAAAGCTAGAGAAAAAGGTACAAATACAATGAAATTCTTACCTTGGAGGCATATCTCAAATGGTTCCTACAGCTCTCAGACAGCCAAAATGAGCTACATATCATTAACATAGAGGCCAAGGAAGTAGTATCCGATTTTCAAAGATACTACTTAGAATTTACAGGGAGAAGATATTAACTTAGTCTAATGATTTACTTATAAAGAAGTTGTTTGCTTACAGCCATTATGTTTAGGATGACTCCATCTCACTCTAATATTCATTCCAAAAACAACTCAAACGAATTTGCAAACTGGAAATGACCCATACTGCACATATAAGGCTGTGACTTTAATTAAACCTGATAAAAATCATGATTTTATCTGAATTGATTTTGGTGCAAAAACTTTCATAGGGTGAATAAATACTTAAAATAAATTCTTTGCTTACAATAGTTTTAACTTAGAAGCTGAGAAATCCCCATATTTATTTTTGTTAAGTGGTTAGGAATATATATAACTTTAAGAACTCAGGATATTTATTCAGGAAGAAGAGTTTAATTGGGCATATGTAGTTTCTAGAAGTAAAAAAAAAAAATTACGGACAGATTATTTTTGATGTTTTCATTCTGAAAGTATGGCTAACTTCAGTTATTCATTAAATATCCACAGTGTATTTATGAGACAGCTCCCATGAGCTAGAACCTAAGTGAATGTTCAAATGGCTACAGTTTACTCAGACTTCACCAACCTTTAAATAAGTGCCTCAAGCACCTAACGTGCTTAATACACTTTTCATATGGTGCTTAAGGAAGATATTACTGAAGTGGATTGTTTTTATTTCCCACATTTTGACAATAGAATGAAGTATATTAAATCAGAATAATGGAAGGGATATTTACAACTAAATCCTAGAGAGTTTGTTCAAACAAAAGATGGAATATAGAAGTTAAAGTCTCTTATGTTAGTACAGGGCTTTTGTGGCACCTCCTTCACACAAGCCTTTCTGATGTGCCAGTGGACCCTGTTTCTTCTAATAAATTTGCTGTAACCCCTCTCTCCTTATCCTCATAGCAAGTAAAATCATGAGTTTCCCCACCTTAGGCCAGGATTAGTCTCTTACCCATTTGTTCCATGAAATCCAGCAAAAGATTCAGTTAGTTGTGATGAGGTGAGAACCCATGGTGACCACTGTTCACTGTGCAGGTGGAGGATTAGAGAAAGAAATGAAAAGCTGTGGCTGCAGCAGGTAAAAGAGGCTCTGATTTCCTGTCAATTATTGTGGAAACCTCTTGCATGGTTGTCCATATTATGTTAGGACTTAGTTTTTTAAAACAATGCAAAACAACAAAACAACTTAAATGCTATGTATAACACACTTTTCATGCAAATGTACTATACATGGGAATAGAATGATGGACCAGTCAAAATCCCATCCCCAAGAAACTTGATTCTAGTGAAGGAGATAAATTTGAACAAAAAGGACTATAAAATGAGGCAAAATGGTAAATTCTATAAGAGTAGTGTAAAAATGCTATGGGAGGGAAGAACAGTATTTGTGTGTGTTTTTTGCAGGGCTAGATTTGGGGTGTTTTGTTTTGTTTTGTTTTTTGAGAGGGAGTCTCACTCTGTAGCCCAGGCTGGAGTGCAGTGGCGTGATCTCGGCTCACTGCAAGCTCCGCCTCCCGGGTTCACGCCATTCTCCTGCCTCAGTCTCCTGAGTACCTGGGACTACAGGCGCCCGCCACCACGCCCGGCTAATTTTTTTGTATTTTTAGTAGAGACGGGGTTTCACCCTGTTAGCCAGGATGGTCTCGATCTCGATCTCGATCTCCTCACCTTGTGATGCGCCCACCTCAGCCTCCCAAAGTGCTGGGATTACAGGCGTGAGCCACCACGCCCAGGCGATTGGGGTGGTTTTAATGAGAAGTTGGCTTTAAACGGGGTCCCAAATAATTGTTAAGACCTCAGGAAGTGGAGGATGGTGTTGGGAGTGGAAATTCAAAAGGAGTTTGGAAGCAAGGGGGGCCACAGTGGGAGAAACAAATCAAAGCAGAGTGTAGAGATTTTAAACCATTATCTCTCTTCAAGTAAGAAAGAAAGGACAAATGAGTTCTATAGGTCATTTCCATCTATTTTCTGGAAGAAATTGAACTTGTTAACCTATAACTATAAGATATTATTTTCTAATATGAATATGAAGTATATGTTGATATGCTCCCATGCATTATGTAGAAATTTAGACTGAATTAATAGTTATCAATTTATAAGGTATTGAAGACATTTTCCTTTTTTCAAATGAAAATGAACTTTTTAATAAGTATTGAATGGTGCCAGGCATAGTGCTGAAGCCAGGCCTGTAATCCCAGCACTTTGGGAGGCTGAGGTGGGAGGATCACTTGAGGTCAGTAGTTCAAGACCAGGCTGGTCAATGTGGTGAAACACCTTCTGTACTAAAAATACAAAAATAAACCGGGTGTGGTGGTGTACACCTGTAGTCCCAGCTACTCAGGAGGCTGAGGCAGGAGAATTGCTTGGACCCTGGAAGTGGAGGTTGCGGTGAGCTGAGATAGCACCACTACACTCCAGCCTGGGCAACAGAGCGAGACTCTATTTCAAAACAAAAACAAAAAACAAAACGAAACAAAAAAACAGTACAGAATGGGTAACACATTTGGTACTGATAAGAACCTCAATAGTATCCCTGGTCTACCTGGAGTCTGAGCCTTCCTAGACCCTCTCTGTTTCTGGTGGGTGGTAGTCCTCAGTGGACGCAGAGTATAAAAGAATGTTGTAGTCACTGAGCATCTGGACTGAGAAACGTTTGATGAGAGGCTCATAAGCCAAAACATATGTGCTTTCCAGCTGTGAGCATGTTGGATCAGGCTGACTCCTAGTTTTCTGATTTGTATGTAAGATAAGAATTTTCTTAACGTAAGCTTGTGCGTTCATTACTGTAAACATATGGTACTATATTGGTACTATAAGTTCTCCTAGATATGTAGCATCCTCTTTTATATATTTGGAAAATGTATAATCTCAGAAAAATGCTGGGTTGGGAATATTTGAATTCGTTTTAGATTTCTCAGAATATAATCATGTCAAACCTAAATATAACCACATATAGGACAAGTTTTACAATTTCTGTGTATGTCAAGTCCTTTAAATACTTTTTTGAATGAATTTGTGTATTTCAAGGTTTTCAGAAAATTATGTGAATAGTAAAGTAAAACAGCAAAATGCATGAATATAATTACTATTTCTTTAAAGAAGAAAAGCTAACATGGAACATTGGAGTATTTCCATAAATGTCTGAACCCCTCAAATCTACAGTGAAATAATAAAAAATATGCCAGCCTGGATTAATACAGACATTCCTGAATATAACTTGCAAATGACATGCTATAGCAGATCTTCTTTATGGCGATTCTTTGAAAAGTATTATGGTACAGTCACTCCTCCAATGAAGTGGGGAGGAAGATTAGGAATTAGTCAACCTGGCTTTTTGCCATTTAATGGGGCAGGTTTCTGAAACCCTCTGCTATGGTCTGAATGTGCCTTCTCAAAATTCACACGTTGAAACTTAATCACCAATGTGATAGTATTAAGAAGTTGGGCCTTTCAATAGATGATGAAGTCCTGAGGGCATGAATGGGATCAGTGACCTTATAAAAGAGGTACAAGGGAGTTATTTGCCCTTTCCCCAACGTGAGAGCACAGCATTCGCCTTTTCTGCAGTGTGAGTGAGCACGAACACACGGCAAGAAGTGCCATCTATGAAGCAGAAAGTGAGCCCTCCCTAGGCACGGAATTGGTTGACACCTGGATCTTGAACTTCCTAAGCTTCAGAATTGTTAGAAATAAATTTCTATTATTTACAAATTACTCGATCTTTTTGTTATAACTCTTTTGTTATAGCAGACCTCTCCAAATCAGTTTATTCTTGCAGAGTTAAGTAACAATTTAATGACATAAAATAGATACTGTGTTAATTTAATGCTTGGTACATACTAGGATTCATAAAATATGAGTTTCTTTTCTTTCTTTTGTAACACAGCTGCAAACAGAAAGGGTTGAGCTTGTCCTTAGGGCTCTTTTTTTAAGACAGTGTATAAGAAGTTAGCGAGTTAGATACACATTTGCAGCTCATTAACAAGAATTGCTTGCAGGCCAACTTCTTAAACCTCAACAATGTAATCTTTAGCTTACCTTTCAAGGAGCCTTAGGTTTAAATATAAAGATCTTCTGTTCATCCATGAACCTACCTACTTGCTGACCCAATTATTTGCTGTATGAACAGATATAGAATATATGTATATTAGTCTTTCATATCCACCTTCTCTCAATGAAACCAAAAGTGTTTCTATTACCATTGGCAGGACATAAGCAGCCCAGCTTGTTTGGAATTTATTTTTAATTGTTTCTTGAGATCTTTGGATTATAAATGGTAAAAAATTAGAACTGATTGTAGAGAACAGAAATCCTAGGTAGATTATTTCTTTTATTATTATTATTATTATTATTATTAACAGGGGTCTCTGCAACATCTGTTCTATCTTATTGAAATTCATCAAGCTAAACACAGCTGCTATTTCATAGGAAAGTGGGAACAAGGGGCGGAGGAAGTGAGAAAGAAATTTTTTCCAAAGGAGGTGGCTTGGAGAAAGTAGAAAAATATGCTGTTGGTTTTTTTTTTACTGTTGCCTAACTTGGGTGTCCTAGGATTTTCTTGAACTTCCTGAGAACTGTTGTGTAACAGACAGATGTAATAAATATACATTCAAAACACCATTCAGAAAAAAATACATTTGAGGCATCTTGTAAACCAGAAAAAAAATGGTACTAAAGTCTATTTTGTCTATTTCTGTTTCTCAAAAAATATTTATGTCTTTAAGTAATAATTTACAGTTTCTCTTTTCCCCTAAAAGCATAGGAATTGGTCATATAGCACAACATTTTCGCAATAACTGGCATTCATAGGCAGCATATGAAATGGTAATCAATGGCTATGGGCCAGGAGATGGCCAATGATATCATGAGAGATAACTGAGAAGCCATTTTTAGCCACTGAATCCGTGTTTCTTACTCTTTCCTATCCTGTTTTTCCCACTTAGTAGCACACCTTGATCTGTATTAAGAAGTTCAAGCACATTAAAAACCATTTTCTTTACTGAGCAAATGTTTTGAAATAATCTGCAAAAGTGTACTAACAGGTAATATTCAAATTTTACCTCCTTTTAAAATGTGACCAGTGGATATTACCAGAGTCACCATCTTTCTCCCCACATTTCTTCCCTGAGTTGATTTTTAGAAAGGCAAAGGCAAGGCAAGTTCTTGCTTCGTCTTTTATATTACAGCACCAATGAAGGAGAAGCCAACATCATTCATCTCCATACCCCCGTTAACAACTCAGCATATTTGCAACTGTAACACTAAACTCAACAGCAGCGTTTACCATGTTTTTATTTGAAATCTTCATACAAATAAAAAAAGATGAGATGATCTATAATATATTTAGGAAATATTTCAAAAAGTGAATAAAATCTTGCTCAAGGGAAGGCTCTATTCTACACAGCTTAGAATCCACTGCAGTTGGAGCTGAAGTTAAAATTATTCAAATGATGATTTAGCACCAAATTTCAGAGACTTGAATGATCTTGATAGTAGGTGAAAATCAGCACCATGACATAAATTGTTTAAAGCATCAAGATTTTCTTCGATTTCCCTCTCTTTCATTGTAAACGTGTCCACTCTATGTGAGTGCTAACCCATGAGACGCTGAGAAACAAGGTGATCAGAAATTTGTATGGTTTAAGCACTCTTGTTCATATTTTTAAGTGAGGAAAACTATTCAGAACCACACTAATGGGCTGAAAAGGCAATGTAAATGGGAGAACAATTGGAGCAAAGCTTTCCACATGCGTTGCTAAGGGTTCTTCTTAACTTGATGACATATTTCTCTTGACACCCTTGGACACACCTGCCATTACATTCCCATTTTCCTAATCTCAATAGGATCATTAGGAGAGTCTCTGAATGATCAGACAGGCAATTATTGTAGTGTATTCTCAACACTAGCTGGTCAATGTGGCATCAACAGCCTGTGCACTTAATTCAAATAGCACCATTGCCAGAAAGGGGTTTAATGCTTCCAGAGGGTGAGAATATGCAGGAGAAATGAGGTTCAAATGCTTTGCAAGAGCCACCCACCCCCCTGCCTTTGCTAATTTCCATGGAAGGGTTGGCTGTGCTAAATATTTAGGAAAACAATATTAATGCCGCTGCTTCAGAGGATCCATGGGGAAATCTGATAAATATCTGATTAAATTAGTCTCCAACATAATTACATTAAAGTCAAATTTGTTTAACTTTTTCTATGCTTGGTTATCCCTGCACAGCCAAAAAGATGTTAATTGGCAACCTAGCTTCTAATGTATTTATACCACTGGTGGTTTATTAAGTTCAAGTTTTATAATGCAAATGAAAAGAGATTGAAGTCATTTTTTTATAGCTAACAATTCAACTTTGAGGCTTTGGTTTTAAATGGAGCCTGTGAAGTCTTTAATTTACACTGATATTTTTACTATAAATCTTTTAAAGAATATCAATTTTAAAAAGATATTATGTGTTCATAGAAGTATTCTTTATACTTCTAGACATTAGGAAACAGAGCTAAGGAAAATTGAAAACATGAAAGACCTTACCCTACTGACTCTGCAAGTGTGGCATTAGAATTGAGAAGGTGCCATAGGGAAAGGTTCTTAACATGTAAACTACTTTCTTCAACTCTTTCATTGATTATATCTCTTAAGCATGCCCACAAAGAACAGAAAGTTCAAGAAATGAAAAATAATACAAAAATCGTGTTTTAAAAATAGAAACTCAATTCATTAAATTATTGTGTTACTCTGTTTGTATTGCTGTAAATGAATACATGAGGTTGGGTAATTTATAAAGGATTATCAGGAAGCATGATGCCTGCATCTGCTTGGTTTTTGGTCAGGTCTCAGGAAGTTTTTACTCATGGCAGAAGGCAAAGGGGACCAGGCACTTCACATAGTGAACGAAGGAGCAAGAAAGAGGAGGAGACCTGTCAGGCTCCTTTTTAAATAACCAGATCTTAGGTGAACTCATTACCATGGGGAAGGCATCAAGCCATTCATGAGGGATCTGCCCCCATGACCCAGACACCTCCCACCAGGCCTCACCTTCAACACTGGGAATTGCATCTCTACATGAGATCTGGAGGGGACAAACATCCAAACTGTATCAATTACTATACACGCAAAGAATATAATTGATATCTATACTCCTAAGTTTTGCTGAGAATCCTGGTGGATTTTCTTTTCCCCTAGTAGATTTTTATATGCCAATGAAATGGGATGTTCAAATTGGACTTATCCTATCCTAGCCTTTGTGTTGGATGAAGCCCTAAACTTAAGATAATTGGTATTTGTTAAGTGCTCACACGTTTGTAAGAGTCGTGCATAAACATACATGCACGATTTGCTACGGGGTGACATGAAATCCAGTCTGGTATACCATAGACCATTGGTACTTCCAGGATATAAATGGGGACATAACTGGTGAAGGTGTGTTGGTAAAGAGGATTTCTTTACAGAGACTATTGCCAGAGCATTGTATTCTCTTTCACCTACACACTGGCTGATAGTGACACCGGTCTAAAAGAAGCAAACTGGAGGAGCCTGGGGCTCCACAGCTTAGAGACCGTGCTGCACTCACGGAGTAGCCTCTACATCCCACAGTGTGGCCAGAGCAAGAAAGTTTATGTTTCCTGTGGGTCAGATCTCAACCCAGTAGAAAGGTGGGCAACTTGGCTCATTTCAGAGGGACTTTGACCATGAGGACTGCTCAAAAGAATGATGCAGACCTTGCAGGGATGGACGGAAGGAATCCAGAACCATATGGAGAGTTGTAGGCAGTCAGCATAGGAGACATCAACCTATCGTAGAGCGGCAGGTGGAAGATTCCCACTAGGGATTACTGAAGAGCCCTCAGGTTGTCCTGTACCCGGCCAGACAAGGGACCGATTGAGATCTGACACTCCTAGAAGGCATGAGTGTCAGATTCCAACTGGAAATTCAAGAGCTTTCTGAACCTTACCTCTCCTCCCTCTCCACCTCTCCAACAGAGGAGGGGCAAGAGGTTGCACAGTGAGAAGAGCTACCTGGGGAAATCACAAAGAAGGTACTGTAAACCCTTTCCCCACTGGAGTGTTCCCATTCTGAGCCAGGTTTAGCTTGGGGGAAAAGGGAAGCTTTAATCTGGTTGAGAACAATTTTGATATGAGATTGGGCTAACAGAAATAAAATGTAAGGTACCTAGAAAAACTTTAGGACTAGCCTAGGATTTCATCCAAGACCAGGCAAGAAAGAGACTGCAAAGCAGGGAGAAATTAGCTGTCCTGAAAAAGAAAACTATTTGAGTGCAAGTTATACGCTGTTATACAAGATTGGAGAGGCAAATACAAGGGCAGCCGAATGACTCTATCTAACAGTGAGAGAGGAATTTGAGGTTTGTAAAGGGAAACTTGAGAGAGGGAGAGGGAATGGGAACTTGTCAGGGAAAGAGGTACAAAATCAAAACTCTTGTTGACAGAGCTGCTAAGAAGGACCTTGACAGAACAGAAATGTCTAAGAAGAATTTTCCTTTTGTTTTCTGGAAGGCATATCATATCAGCCTCTTTTTTCTATTACAAAATCTTTCATAAACTAATGTGTGTGAGTGGAATTGTGTAACAGAACTTAAAGAGATGAAGTGGCTGACCTCTGGGTCACTCTGGGGCAGCAACAGCATAAAGGCGGATGGGACCAGGACAAGGTAAGTCACCAATATCAGGACAGAGGTGCCTAGGAAAGCATCCTGAAGGAGGTGGTCTTTCAGCCTATTCTCCAATAAACAGGGAGCTTCTCTTGTGGATTCCACAATTAACCTTTTAATCTAACCAGGCTTCATTTATCTTTGTATGTACAATATTTTCCATCAATGCACATTTCATTGTGATGTGATCATGATTATGGTGCTGATGGTGGTAATGGCAGTGGTGGTGATGTTGATGAGATTGGTGATGAAGACAACCCCTACCACTTTTATGGATGCGTAATAGTTGTACATATTTTGGTGATACGTGTGCTATTTCAATACCTGTATGCAATGTGCAAAGGTCAAATCAGGGTAACTGGGATATCCATCACCTCAAATATTTATCTTTTTTTGTGTTGGGAACATTGCAATTCTTCTCTTGTAGCTATTTTGAAATATACAATAAATTATTATTACTATAATTTCCATGTTGTACTATTGAATACTAAAACTTATTCCTTCTATCTAATTGTATTTTTGTACCCCTTAATCAACTCCTACCATGTTAGAATGCTTAATGTACTAAGTGTTTTTCATAAGTTTTTAAACTTATTTCTTGTAATAAACGTGAAATGGGAAAATTGAATCTCAGAGAGATTTGATGACTTTTTGATGCTACCAAGATATGAAATGGTAGATACAGAATTTGAACTTTTTTTCAAAAATGCAGTAAAAATTTCACTTGGAATTTTTTACCTCAATGGTCTATGTGATGGTACTTCTTATGAATGCAATATATGCCAAATCTCTTATTTCTTTTCTTTTCCCTGCTCATTTTCATTTTAATTTACTCATCTTTTTATAGTTTCTTAAAGTAGAAGCCTAGATTATTGATCTTAGATTTTATTCTAATATAAATATTCAATACTGTATATTTCCCTCTACGTACTATTTTTACTGCATCTCACACATACTGATGGTCTGTATTTTATGGCCCAGCATTTGGTCTGTTTTGGTCACTGTTTCTTGTGAGCTTGAAAAAAATGTGAACTCTACTGTAGTTGAATGTCAATTAGATCCGGCTGATAGATGGTGCTGTTTGGTTCATCACATCCTTACTGATTTTCTGCTTGCTAGATCTGTCAATTACCTAAAGACAGTGTTAAAGTCTCCAACTGTACCAACTATTATAGTCAATTCAATTATTTCTCCCTGTACTTCTATCAGATTTTGCTTCACATTTTTTAAAACTCTGTTTTTAGGCACATATATATTAAGGATTCTGTCTTCTTACAGAATTGACCCCTTTATCATTATACAATGCCTCTCTTTATTGCCCTTGCCCTGAAGTCAGCTCTGTCTGTAATTAATACTGCTACTTCAGCTTTCTTTTGATGAGTATTAACATAACATATTTTTCTCCATCCCTCTATTTTTAATCTATTTGTGACTTTATATCATATAGTTAAGTCTTGTTTTTTTTTTTATTTTCTACTCTGCCAGTCTCTGTCCTTACTAAGGATTAGACCATTGATATTTAAAGTGATTATGAATATATTTGTATTAATATCTATAATATTTGTTACTGTTTTCTGTTGATTCCCCCTTATCTCTCTCTCTCTCTCTCTCTCTCCACCACTCTCTTTCCCTCCCTGGTTTCAACTGAGCGTGTTATATAATTCCATCTTTTTA
Source organism: Trachypithecus francoisi (assembly GCF_009764315.1). Classification (NCBI taxonomy): domain Eukaryota; kingdom Metazoa; phylum Chordata; class Mammalia; order Primates; family Cercopithecidae; genus Trachypithecus; species Trachypithecus francoisi. The sequence goes on from NW_022681463.1 coordinate 41,308,038, forward strand.
TCCTCTTAGCATATCAATAATACTTCTTTTTTATGCTTTAGTGGTGCCCCTTGTGTTTGCAGTATATGTTTATGACTATAGCCAAGTCTTCTTTCAAATAACATTGACCCACTTCATGGGTAGTACCAGTACCTCATAACAGAGTATTTTCAATTCCTTTCTCCTATCCCTTACAACATTTCTGTCATTCATTTCACTTATTCATAAGCAATAATCACTGAATATATTGTTACTATTATTCTTTTGAACAAACTGTTATCAGTTAAATAAAATAACAATAGGAAAATAAAAGATGTTATTTTACCTTCACTTATTCCTTACCTAATTCCTTCCTTTATGTAGATCTGAGTATCTGACCTACATCAATTTTCTTTCCCAAAAATTTTTTGAACATTTCTTGCCAGGCGGGCCTACTGGTGTCAAATTCCCTCAATTTTTGTTTGTCTGAGAAAGTCTTTATTTCACTTTCTCTTTTGAAGGACAGTTTTGCTGGATACATAATTCTAGGTTGGTGGGTTTTTTCTTTGAAAACTTTAAATATTTCACTCCACTCTCTTCATACTTGCCTGGCTTCTGAGAAGTCCAATGTAATTCCTATCCTGTTCCTTTACAGGCAACTGTTTTTTCCTCTGACTTCTTTAAAGATTTTCTTTGTCATTGACTTTCTGCAGTTTGTTTATGACATGGCTTGGTGTCACTGTTTTGGGATTTATTCTGCTTGGTGGTCCCTGCACTTTCTGAATCTGTGATTAATTTTGGAAAATTCTCAGCCATTATTATTTTAAATATTTTTGGTTTTTTTCTTTCTTCTCCTTCTGATATTTTCATTATGCATATGTTGCACTTTTTTTTTTTTCTTTTGAGACAGATTCTCACTCTGTCACTGGGGCTAGAGTGCAGTGGTGCAATCTTGGGTCACTGCAACCTCCGCCTCCCTGGTTCAAGTGATTCTTCTACCTCAGCTTCTGAGTAACCGGGATTACAGGCACCCGCCACCATGCCCGACTAATTTTTTGTATTTTTAGTAGAGATGGGGTTTCACCATGTTGGTCAGGCTGGTCTCAAACTCCTGACCTCATGATTCGCCCGCCTTGGCCTCGCAAAGTGCTGGGATTACAGGGGTGAGCCACCGCACCCAGCCTGTTGCACCTTTTTTAAATGTCCCACAGTTCTTGGATACTCTATTCCATCTTTTTCATTCTTTTTCCTGTTTTGTATTTCAGTTTTGGAAGTTTCTGTTGACATATCTTCAAGCTCACTGATTCTTTCCTCGGCCATGTCCAATGTCCATGACCATGTCCACTGAGGTGTTCTCTGTTTCTGTTAGTGTTTTTTTATTTCTAGCATTTCTTTAAATTCTTTTTGGAGTTTCCGTCTCTCTGCTTACATTACCCATCTCTTCTTACAAGTTGTCCACTTGTTCCATTAGAGTCCTTAGCTTATTAATCATAGTTATTTTTAATTTCTGGTCTGATCATCCCAAAGTCTCTGCAATACCTGAATGTGGTTTGTGTGCTATGTTGTCTCTTCAGGCTGTATTTTTTGCCAGTTAGCATGCCTTGTCATTTGCTGTTGAACACGAAACACCCCCTTCCTCAGGTAAGAGGAACTAAGGTAGATAGGCCTTTTGTGTGAGATTTTACGTTTATCTGGCTGGGAGTGGGACTGTTTTTCCTGTTTACATTAGCTGTGATATCAGAGGCTGAAATTTTCTGTAATGTGCTTGTTTTCATCTCCACTGTTGTCTTTGAGTTTTCCTAGGTACTTTTTAAATAGACTCTGAGGCTTGCAGGTTTTCTAAGCTATAATCCCCTGTCATTTTTCAGGAGCTCTATTAATGTGGTAGTAAGGTGTACAGGGCAGAGAGGCATTATTGGTTTTCTTAGTGAGGCTGAGTTGGTATTTCCCTTTCCCTAGGTTGGTTAGATTTGGGTAAAACTCCAGTTAGTTAGGTTCTGGTAAAGCAGTTTTCCCTAAGGTTCAGCCTTGGTTAAAGATAACGGAAAACTCTGGTTATATTTCAGAATGCTTACATTTCCCCTTCTCTTTCTGGAAGCAAGTGAAGAGTTTCCTTAGATTTTCACAGTAAGAACCTGGTAGGGCATTTGGAGGAAGATAAAACTCTCAAAAATGTGGGGTTCCCCTAAGATCGGACCCCATGAACATTTTTAGCTTTCAAGCTAGATCACACTGAGCCTCCAGCATTTCATAAATTGGAGTTTAACGTGCTCCTACTGATTCTGGCTTCAGCTGTGGGCTTCCACTCCTGGGCTTCTGCTAAAGGTAAGCTGTGACTCTTACCTGTCAGTCTTTCCAGTTTTGTGGCAGTGGTTTGCTCCACGTACCCAACTGTCTGATGGATCTTAGAAGGGCTGTTGATTTGCAGTTTTTTCAGCATTTTTCTTGTTATGAGGACAGGAGTAACAACTTCCAAGCTCTTTACATGTTGGTTTGGAATCCCTAAGATTCTGTTCTTTTTTATTCTTCATTAATGAACTGAATTTCTACTGTGTGCCATGGACATTTATGGTTGCTGATACTACAAAGGCAAACAAGATATGATCACTGCCTTCAATGGACATACAGTATGAGAATCCTAAATTATTCACTTCTATATCTTTTCTTATTTTTACCATATTTATGTTTGCTTTGCTTCACTTCCTGCAAACATCTGAGACCCACTTTTTGTGCTTCTTTTATATGATTTCTATTTTGCAGTCAGACTACCACCCTCCACCTGGTACGCATTCACTCGTTCTCTCATTCTTATATTGGTTGAGTACTCTTCTCTCTTTAAACTCTGTATCGCAAAGGCTCTCTCTCATTAGTGCTTTACTTTAGTTGCTATTAGACACTGTGGCAACAAATGACTGGCTAAGTCTCAGAGATCAGAATACTAAGAGATGTACTGAGACATGGCCTCACTCCTCAGAGCTGCAGCAGCACGTAACTTATGGCTACCAAGCAACTCATCAAACTGAAGGCACTGACAGCAATTTTGGAGGTAATTGGTAGTGCCCAATAGGTAATCACCTCTTGCTTTTGAGTTGTTATAAGTAGACAAAACTTGGGAAACTACAATTTTTTTTTTTTTTTGAGACAGAATCTCGCTGTATTGCCAGGCTGGAGCACAGTGGTGCAATCTCGGCTCACTGCAACCTCCACCTCCCAGGTTCAAACAATTCTCCTGTCTCAGCCTCCCAAGAGTAGCTGAGAATACAGGTCTGCACCACTATGCCCAGGTAATTTTTGTATTTTTAGTAGAGACGGGGTTTCACCATTTTGGCAAGGATGGTCTCAATCTCCTGACCTCGTGATCTGCCTTCCTTGGCCTTCCAAAGTGCTGGGATTATAGGCGTGAGCCACTGCACCCTGGTGGAACCACAGTTTAAACTTCTGAAAATAACATATAGGCCTGGCATGGTGGCTCATGCCTGTAATCCCAGTAATTTGGGAGGCCAAGGGGGTGGTGGTGGATAACCTGAGGTCAGGAGTTCGAGACCAGCCTGACCAACATGGAGAAACCCCATTTCTACTAAAAATACAAAAAAAATTAGCTGGGCGTGGTGGCACATGCCTATAATCCCAGACTCGGGAGGCTGAGGCAGGAGAATCACTTCAACCTGGGAGGCAGAGGTTGCAGTGAGCCAAGATTGTGCCATTGCACTCAGCGTGGGCAACAAGAGCAAAACTCTATCTCAATAAAAAAAAAAAGGAAGAAAGGAAGGAAGGAAGGAGGGAAGGAAGGAAGGAAGGAAGGAAGGAAGGAAGGAAATAAAAATGATTTTATTTATATATGGGATGCCCAGATGCCCTAATTACAGAGCAATAATGTATTTTAGGAATATGTACTCTTATCAAGCATTTCACATTAAATGGATTAAATGGGTTTCATTTCTCTGCTCCTCATCAAAATTTTTCCTCATGTGAGCTTGAGAAGAAAATATGAATATAATTTTGAAATTTTTTGATAATTTTAATATGTATTTTCTGATTTAATATACCATTTCCAGTTTATAAATCCAGAAAAGGTATTACCATATTTTATCAGTCTTTGTAAAAAGTCTTATAATCAGTATTTTGTCATAATTGAATGGACAGTGGCTTCTTTTCTTATAAATGGCACATACGACTAATGTTTTATAAAATATATACATTATATTTAATGAAATGTACTGTTTTAATATATATCCTGAGCATTTAATTTTTGTCACACTTTTTATTGTCAAATATTTCACTCCTATGAAAAAACTTGCAGCTAATGAAAACTAGATGAAATAAAGTTATTACATGAGACAAATGCACCCTGAGAAAATTAAATGTTATTCTTTAGGCCTCACAAAAATTTCACATTGAAAGGATGAGACATATTAAGGAAAGAAAAGAAAGTAAATATATAGATAAATCTAAATAAATAGTCTATTGCAGATTGTACAAAGTGTTATACGTATATATAATTAAAATATGTGAAAATAATAGCATCCAAATTGTGAGATTGGTAAATGGAGTTAAAATTTTTTAAGCTCAATGGAGTGTCTGGCAAGAAAATAAAGTAAAATTAATATTAAATTTTTATAAGTCAAGAATGCATGTCGTAATCTCTAGGGTAGCCATTAAAAATAGTATAAAGCATTTATACTTCAAATAAGGAGAAAATAGTGAACTGACAAAAATTACTCAAACATGAAAAATATTTTAAAACTTTAGAACAAGCAAGATGGACAGAGTAGTCCCAATAACAATTTTTAAATAAGGTAATAAATTTAAACCCAACTATACTAGTTAATTACATTAAATGTTAAAGAATTAACTGCTCCAATACAAGCAGGAAAAATATTCATCTTATTATCACTGACAAAAGGAAGCTTGTATGTTCAAAAGTTTGAGAACAAAATCAGTACCAATTTTACGAATACTCTAAACTGAAGTGTTAGATAAGATTAACAAAGAGGATGGCCCCAAATTGGTTCACCCAGCATTATCTCAAATCTACTTCTAAACTATGGATAAAAAGTGGAGAATCCAGGAGTGGAGACAAAGGATCTGGAGAGAGAAAGTAGATGTTGTCTGTGTACATTATGTTTATCTAGTTACTCCTTCATATTCATGGTATGTGGTGGTATTTCTTCTACCCTCAACTCAAGGCAAATCACTAGTGGTACTTGGAGGGGGTAGGGTCAAGAAAATCTCTTAGGGGGTTTGATTTGGTGTACTTAGCATTTATTGAACAGCAGTGCATGATACTGGATACTTGTCTTATACCTGAAGAGTCTAAAAGCAAGAGCTATTCTGATGGCAAACTTTCTTGGAGCCATGAAAGTATAAGTTTTCTGTGCGCCAACTGTAGACCCAGTTAGAGGAAATTAGATTGGTCATTGTGAAAGGAATTTCACTTGAAGAATGTCAGGAAAGGCAACAAGTGTTCCACAGTGGATGAACCATGGAAAATAAGAGACTGAGGATGGAGTTATAAGTGTCCGACTTGAAAACATCACATATATTAAGATATTTGCAGGTGAGGGGTCTGCAACAGGAACCCATAAAACCACAAAGAGGTAGACCCACCATTTGGAATCCTCCATAGTCAGAGGGCTTTCAGGCCTATACCAATCGAGTAAGCCATTCTACCTTATGTCCTATGTCACATTTGTGTCCTAGCTCAAATTCTGGAGCAGCTAGGTGAAGGTTGGTGAGTGATGAGAACGAGTAGAGAGTTAGGTAAGAAAATAAAGACTTTTCATCATACCTGCACATCCTCAAATATAACTGAGAGAGGATAGAAGATTTAACAAAGATGGTTTGGAGTCATATGATTATTAGACAGGGTTAAATTGTTTATTATATAAAACCGACAGAAAAACTATGAGAAATGGCTGAGATTTCATCTAAAGGATTGGGGAGTGGGGTTGTGGTATAAGTTGAGAGAATACATTTAAAAGAGTCATCTTTGGAATGACAGGAATTACCTTGTGCTTATGTCCTATGAAGCCCAGTTAATTCAATAAGCCAGCTACACTTACAGTAAGTGTAACTTACTTACACTTACTTACAGTAAGACCACCCTCAGTACACATGAACACTTGAGTTAAACTTGATTGTGTTACAGAAGGATCTGGGTATACAGAACCCCTAAGAATGCAAAGGTCCATCATTTTAAAATGTGAAATAAAGTCACTGTACTACTGGGTCTTTTGTGCATTGTTGGGACCAATTTTTGGCACAGAAAATAAGTTCTCCCTTTATGGGATGAGACTGCCAATTTCTCTTTAAACAGATGGCTGTTATTTCATTATTCAACATACCTTCCCTTGACACTTCTGTCTGCCAATTATTGCGGCAAATATAGTCTTTTATTTTGGATAAATTACTGAGGTACTTTTTGAGACACAGTATCCAGAGGGGTGAAAGATTTATATTTCTTTACCTACCAATCAATCTACACCTGAAAGTAGGTGCGAGATAAACTGGAACTGATTTCAATTATTGATAAATCACAAAGCATAACATAAACCATTACATGATTGATCTTGGAGACTTTTTCAAACCCTCTTTGGAGTAGAATAAGATACCTACTTTAGATGGAGTAGAATAAGATACCTACTTTAGATGACCACTAATTAGCTAGTGTGTTAGTCCATTCTCTCTCTGCTATGAATAAATACCTAAGACTGGATAATTTATAAAGAAAAGAGGTTCAATTGATTCATAGTTCTGCATGACTGACAAGGCCTCAGAAAATTTACAATCATGGTGGAAGGTACCTCTTCACAGGGTGACAGACGAGAGAATAAGTGCCAGCAGAGGAAATGCCAGATGCTTACAAAACCGTTAGATCTCGAGAGACTCACTCACTATCATGAGAACAGCATGGGGAAACAGCTCTCATACCAGTTACCTTCACCTGGTCCTGCCCTTGACACATGGTGATTATAGTTCAAGATGAGATTTTGGGTAGGGTGAAAGCCAAACCAAATCATTCTGCTCCAGACCCTCACATTTCAAAACACAATCATGCCCTTCCAACAGTCCCCCAAAGTCTTAGCCAGTTACCTTCACCTGGTCCCGCCCTTGACACATGGTGATTATAGTTCAAGATGAGATTTTGGGTAGGGTCAAAGCCAAACCAAATCATTCTGCTCCAGCCCCTCCCAAATCTCATGTCCTCACATTTCAAAACACAATCATGCCCTTCCAACAGTCCCCCAAAGTCTTAGCCCAGTCGAGCATTAACCCAAAAGTCCAAGTCCAAAGTTTCATCTGAAGATAAGGCAAGTCCCTTCCACTTAGGAGCCTGTACAATGGAAAGCAAGTTAGTTACTTCCTAGAGATGACAGGGGTACAGGCATTGGGTAAATAAACCCATTTCAAATGGTAGAAATTGGCCAAAACAAAGGGGCTACAGGCCCCATCCAAGCCAGAAATCCAATAGGCGGTCATTAAACCTTAAGGTTCCAAAATGATCTTCTTTGACCCCATGTCTCACATCTGGGTAACACAGATGCAAGAGGTGGATTCCTAAGGCCTTGGGCAGCTCTGCCCCTGTGGCTTTGCAGGGTATAGGCCCCCTCCTGGCTGTTTTCATGGGCTGGTGTTGAGTGACTGCGGCTTTCCCAGGCATGTGATGCAAGATGTTAGTGGATCTACCATTCTGGGGCCTGGAGAGTGATGGCCCTCCTCTCACAGATCTGCTAGGCAGTGCCCCAGTGGGTAGTCTGTTCTGGGGCTCTGACCCCACATTGCCTTTCCACACTGCCTTAGCAGAGGTTCTTCATGAGGGCACCGCCCCTGCAGCAAACTTCTTCCTGGACATCCAGGCATTTCCATATTCTCTGAAATCTAGGCAGAGGTTTCCAAACTTCAGTTCTTGTCTTCTGTGCACCTACAGGGCCAACACCACATGGAAGCTGCCAATATTGGGGTCTTACACCCTCTGAAAAAATGTCCTGAGTTGTACCTTGGCCCCTTTTAACCATGACTGGAGCAGCTGGAATGCAGAGCACCAAGTCCCAAGGCTGCACCCAGCAGGAGGGCCCTACACCCAGCACAGGAAACCACTTTTCCCTCCTAGGCCTCTGGGCCTGTGATGGGAGGAGCTGCTGTGAAGCTCTCTGACATGCCCTGGAGACATTTTCTCCATTGTCTTGAGGATTAACATTTGGCTCCTCATTACTTATGCAAATTTCTGCCATTGGCTTGAATGTCTCCCTCAAAAATGGGCTTTCTTTTCTACTGCATCATCAGGCTGCAAAGTTTTCAAACTTTTATGCTTTGTCACCTTTTAAATGCTTTGCTGCTTGGAAATTTCTTCTGCCAGATACCCTAAATCATCTTTCTCAAGTTCAGAGTTCCACAGATCCCTGGTCTCTTTGCCAAAGCATAGCAAGAGTGACTTTTACTCCAGTGCCCAACAAGTTCCTCATCTCCATCTGAGACCACTTCAGCCTGGGCTTCATTGTCCATATCACTATCAGCATTTTTGTCAAAGCTATTCAACAAGTCTGAAGGAAGTTCCAAACTTTCCCACATTTTCCTGTCTTTTTCTGAGCCCTCCAAACTGTTCCAACTTCTGCCTGTTACCCACTTTCAAAGTCACTTCCACATTTCTGGGTATCTTTATAGTAGCACCACTAGGTACCAGTGTACTACTATACCACCTGGTATAGTAGTACCACCAGGTGCCAATTTACTGTATTAGTCTGTTCCCACACTGCCATGAAGAAATACTTAAGGCTGGGTAACTTATAAAGAAAATAAGTTTAATTGACTCACAGTTCCATATGGCTAGGGAGGCCTCAGGAAACTTACAATCATGGCAGAAGGTAGCTCTCTACAGGGTGGCAGGAGAGAGAATGAGTGCCAGTAGGGGAAATGCCAGACACTTATAAAACCATGAGATCTCATGAAATTTGCTCACTATCATGAAAACAGCATGGGGCAAACTGCCCCCATGATCCAGTTACCTCCACCTGGTCCTGCCTTTGACACATGGGGATTATAATTCAAGATTAGATTTGGGGTGGGAAAACAGCCAAACCATATCAGCTAGATACCAAGGCAGACGTTGCAATAAAAACCTAGACCTCCACAATTGAAAGGAATTATTAAGATCATCTATCTCCCATCTAATGAAGAAATCCAAATTCAAAGCTATTTCAAGTGACTCATGTGGATATTTTGTAAGCAGAGTAGAAAAAGAGGAGGTTGACATCAAAATACTTTACTGAGAATTGTTTTTTTCTAGATAGACTGTTTCTTGGACAATAATTTCCCACAAAATGGAAAATAAGGTTAGGGTAACTCTAGGCTTGTATCATCCTGCAGGCAACCATCTAAGAGAAGAGAGTGCCATTTTCACAATAATTTCCAAAAACGTCCTGAGGAGGACTCTGACTTGTGTCATGGAGACTCTGCCTGGAGCCAGAGGTGGTATTTGGTTTGGATCCAGAGGTGGGGGAAGTGGTATGCCTTAGGGGAGTAGATTTAAAGGAGTCATCTTGAGAAAAATGGAGTTACTTTGTGTTTGCTTTCTGAAGGAGTCCAGTTAATTCAACAGACCAGCTATACTTATACAATAGCACCACAAGCAGGGAAGAGGAAGACTGGGGTTCAAGTTGAATATGTTACAGAAGAATCAGCCCCACTTGAACTACAGGAGCTAAAGATGAGAACAGGGATCTGATCCAAAGAGATTCTTACTAAATGAAAGCTTATGTTTACTATGCTAACATAAGGGATATTTTTGGTGACTTTTATTTTAAAATACTCTTTCTCTCTTGCTTATTTCATCTTTCCTTCCTCTATTAAATTTCTTAAATGTCTCCCAGAACCAAGTGGATGAGTGGTACCTCCACCAAATGATATCTCTTGCATTTTGGTTTCCAAGAAAATAAACTTCTAAAAACATTCCAAAGAATTTCTCGAAAGGTAGAGAAATTCCTAGAATCTTAGGGGTTAACAGGACCTAGTATTATTCCTAACTTGATCACTCCTTTCACTGTGGATTTGGAGATGATAACATTGTGGTTTAGTAGCAGGTTCATGACCTATAGACCCTGATTGCATATTTTTATTTCAGGATTTAATAGTTTAAATGAATTAGAGACTCTGATTAAGGGTATCCTCTCGAACTATTGTTGAACTTTGCCTCATAGTTTCAGAAAAGACACTTAATGCCAAAGAAACACATAGGACATCTTTAGAGTATTGAAAATTCAGAAGTGAGAAATGATTTTACCAGGAGACCAAAGCCCTTCAAATTAAAGTGAGATTGAATGACCCTTCCTAGAACATGCAGTCTTCGGCCGGGCGCGGTGGCTCAAGCCTGTAATCCCAGCACTTTGGGAGGCCGAGACGGGCAGATCACAAGGTCAGGAGATCGAGACCATCCTGGCTAATACGGTGAAACCCCGTCTCTACTAAAGAATACAAAAAACTAGCCGGGTGTCGAGGCGGGCGCCTGTAGTCCCAGCTACTTGGGAGGCGGAGGCAGGAGAATGGCGTAAACCTGGGGGCGGAGCTTGCAGTGAGCTGAGATCCAGCCACCGCACTCCAGCTTGGGCGACAGAGCCAGACTCCGTCTCAAAAAAAAAAAAAAAAAAAAAAAAAACCACACACACAAAAAAACATGCAGTCTTATAGTATCTAAATGTATGGTGATCACATATTCCAGATGTTAAGGGTCAATTCTAATTTCAAATATTTTATTCCATTGTCTTTATAATTATATTCATACTGTCAGACGATGCATCTGGGACAGGAACTCATATAATATGGCCCATAGAGTTAAAGCTAGATCCTTGGTAACTTTATTTAATCAGAAGGTCCTACATTCTACAAGTTTCAAGGGAACTCATAGTCCTTATTTCTAAAGCAAATGTAAAGGTTTCTGTGGAAGCAAGCACTGTGCAGTTTTACTTGATGATAATTACCCTGAATCTCTAGCGTACACTGATGCATCTTTGCTGTAAGAGACACATCTTCTGTCATTTCCCTGACTCAGAGAAAGGTTTTGAGAAAAGGTCAGTGACTACCCAGGTGAATTCAATCTTTATAGGCAAGTGAATGAGAATAAAGTTGAATACAGTTGTCTTGTCAAAGTAATCCTCTATCTTGACTGCATATTTGAATCACCTAAGAGCTTTTGAAAATTACCCACTTATTCCCATCTATTTCCACCCCAGACCATTAAATGAGAATCTTTGGGGGGCGGGGAAGCTGATAGTCTTCCCAGGTGATTCTAATGTCTGATCAGGGTGGAAAACCAGTGTTTGACAAATATACAAACACCAGATAAAAAAATATGTGTTAAGCTAATTGAAATGTAAGTTGCCAGTTGAAGTATAGATTTTGGTAAGCTTTTTCTAGCACTTATTATGCATGTAATATGTGTGTGCACTATTCTAGAGACTCTCTAAAACATGCCTGTGACATAGAAATAATTATCTTCCTTTTGATAACTGAAGAAACTGATGCCTAACCAGAACAAATGGCTTGAACAAGATCACACACTAGTAAGTGGCAGAGATAGGCTGTGACTTCATGGTTGATTGACCCTGAGGAGCCCATAGAAGGCAGGGTCTGTGTCTTACTCATCTTTCAATTTCCCCCACTTCCTACTGTACCCAATAACAGCCTCTAGCAAAACATCTGCTCTAGAATAGGGCTTTGTAAAAATACACTTGATTTAGCAAAATTGACTGTGACTGTCTTGCCATGCATACATGGGCATGGATAAGTTAGTACTTCATTTTCCCCTGCATAATCTACATCAAATACCTCTTCAGAATAATCAGTCAAGCCAGCCTATCAGTCCAACTGATACCTGACTAAGAGAGAAGTTTTGGTGTCTTCAGTACAGCTTTGGCTTGGCATGCTATCATGACAAGGACCAGGAAGAAGGCTGGTCAATGCAGGACTAGGGAAGGTCTTGGACATTGGTAGAGACAAGGGCACATCTAGGAACACATAGCCAAGGAACAGTAGATTCAAGGCCAGAACTCAGTTTGAGAGTAGTCATGAGTTACATGAAGGCCAAAGTGAGATCAAGATCTCACGAAGTCACTGTTTGAGAAAACAACCTTGAAGTCAACACTGATACTGGCAATATATTTCCAGAGTATATTTATAATATTTGTTGAAGTTGTGTGACATGAGAAAAAATTGTTGGCTATTTGTTGAAGGTTTATTGTTTCTATTACCTATCTGAGCTTCCTCTGAAAGGAATCAGAATATGCCATTCCAAAATTATACTACATTGGCATTAGGATTACTCTGAGCTAAAGACAATTGTGACTCAACAGGACAAGAAACGTTTTCTACCCTTTAAGGCTATCTCTGCCTAAAAGTAAGGCATGTATTGCCTTTGAGAAAGGTGCCTTCCTTAAATCAGGGAGAGAAGAGCTACTGTTCTCATTGAAGGCAGAGACATCATCAAGATGCATATGCACAAACAGACTGTAATAAAATAGCGCTTGTCTTCATTACTTCACCCGTATACTTTTATACTTCCTAGTCACTTGAAACCTGATTAGAAACAAAGATCAAAATCATAAAAAATTTGTTATAAACATATAATTGGCTTTTTATTGAATCGTTTCAAAGTGAATTACCTTAGAGTGATGACACAGAAGGGACTACCTTATGCCGGTTCAGGCGTCCCTTCAGACTGTGAATCTTCTGCTTTTTGGAGGACTTGGCCCATTTTAAAAATAGATTACATGACACCTAGTTCCAGAAACTCCATTCTGGTTTGGTTATTTCAAACAATGGCCTCCCATAAACTTTGTTGAGCAAATCTAAACGTGTTTTCCTGCCTTAAGAAGGTAAATAAGCCCCTGAGTTTAATCTCTTCCATTCTAATCAACATATTATTTTTGCGAACCCCAGTGCACATAAATATTAATAAAAGGCATGTGCTTTAGAACACAGTCTCACCGGGAAGGTGAGAAGCAATTGTTCTCCTACCAATTTTAGGTAATCAGCATTAGGATGCTATAGTAATTAGTTCAGGAGCCAAAGAGCCCAGAAACAAAAGCCAGGTGCTAGGAAGCTGAAAGCATTGCAGTGACCCCACAGTTGGGATGCAGGTCAGGATACTAGGAGATCAAATAAAATTAAATCCTGCAAATATTTGTCACATAGCTATTATGTGCAAGCCACTGGGTACTGTAATGCAAATGCAAAAGTGAATGAGACACAGACTTCATCCTGAAGGAGGAAATAATCGAATAGAGGGACAGAAGGAAAGGATATTATGGAATACCATTGAGGAGATAAGTGAAGATGTGTTAAAGAGTTACTAGTAATTAAAAGTGTTCCATGGAAGAGGTGAAATAAGAAATGTGCCTTAAGGCTGGGTATGGTGGCTCACGCCTGTAATCCCAGCACTTTGAAAGGCTGAGACTGGTGGATAACTTGAGATCAGGAGTTCGAGACCAGCCTGGCCAACATGGTGAAACCCCATCTCTACTAAAAATACGAAACTTGTCCAGGCATGGTGGTGTGTGCCTGTAATCCCAGCTGAGATGGGAGGATTGCTTGAACCTGGGAGGCGAAGGTTACAGTGAGCCGAGATCAGGCCACTGCACTCAAACCTGGGTGACAGAGTGAGACTCCGTCTCAACCAAAGAAAAACACACACACACACACACACACACACACAAACAAAAGAAGAGGAAGAAGGAGGAGGAGAGGGAGGGGGCAGGGGGAGGGAGAAGGGGAGAGGTAGGAGGAGAAGGGGAAGGAGGAGGAGGAGGAGGAGGAAGAGGAGGAAAGAACTGTGCCTTGAACAATAAGTAATATTTTGATAGCCATGCTTGGGGTGAAATGAGAATTTTTAAAACGTAGATGGAGATCTCAGACCTGTTAAACAAAATTTGAAGGATAGGCTTCAGATTTTGGAAAACTGTTATTGTCAAAGTCAAAGGCATCAGCAGCATGGCTGACTTAAGTGGGAATGTTGAAACCCATACAGGGAATGGTGGGAGGCAAAGGCAAATGGCCAGGTTCTTGCTTTGAAGGGACTGTGCTTTATCCCTGAGCCACTGGTGTACCCTCCAGAACACAGCACACATAGCACTCAAGAAAGTTTGATGGATAAATTTTTGTCAGAGATCAGAGAACATACGAGGGCACTCAAAATTCAATGTTGCTTAAAAGTTTGTTTTTTTCAACCACTGAAAACACTAGCATCAGAGCATCTTTGTGAGGGGATGTATATTTTAGACAACAATCTCCTTCACATGGTGAAAAGAAATTATTGGCCGGGCGCGGTGGCTCAAGTCTGTAATCCCAGCACTTTGGGAGGCCGAGACGGGCGGATCACGAGGTCAGGAGATCAAGACCATCCTGGCTAACACGGTGAAACCCCGTCTCTACTAAAAAATACAAAAAACTAGCCGGGCGAGGTGGCGGGTGCCTGTAGTCCCAGCTAATGTAGTCCCAGCTACTCGGGAGACTGAGGCAGGAGAATGGCATAAATGCGGGAGGCGGAGCTTGCAGGGAGCTGAGATCCCGCCACTGCACTCCAGCCTGGGCGACAGAACGAGACTCCGTCTCAAAAAAAAAGAAGAAATTATTTCTTTTCCTGTTCCCTTAGCTTTCTAATGAGTTTAATGTCCAGAGCAGCAACTTGGGGAATTGCTTAGCTTAAACATTTTGAACTAAGAGTAGAGAATTTTTACACTTGCCTATGACTTTTAGCCATAAGTCAAACTGTCATTACTGCAACAACAAAATATTTTTATCTGATCTTACTATTGTTAAATTCTGTTTTGCAGTAATCAATAAATAAGTAAAATTAAATGAATTTTAAAAATTAAGATGATATTTTAATGGTCATAAGTGATCTTTTCCAGGAATATTTTCTATTCAAGACATTATTTCTGCATGTTTGAGATGTATACCATCATTGTGAGTTCTCGATTTTTATAAGTTAGCTGTGTATCAGGAGACTCTTACCCTTGTGTGATAAATATGGACATTTTGGACACCATTTTTCTCTCAGACATTGAGTTTACTTTTTATATTTCATCACGTCACAGTAATCTCAAAATTGGTAGCAAGTACTTCCTGTATTACCATTGAAAAACCAGTAGGAATCTCAGTTTGATATCAAATTGTAGCCATTCACTCATTTGCCATTTGGCAAAGGATTTCATCCATTGTGATTTTACCCTAGCAACTATACTGATTACCTGTCAATTTCCTAATTCTAAACACTAGGAAACCTTGGTTACCATAGAAATTACTTTTCCACCTATGTACAATTTAACTCGGCTAGGTTATTTTTACTAAGAGATCCCAAATTTGAGCATTTTTAAGCTACCTTCATATTTCCCTTAAAGAATTCACATTTCTAGAATTCTACTCTCTCTCTGAGTAAAGTTACGATTTATACGACTACGTGGTACATTTGTAAAGGTCAGCCATGGAAGAGCTTTGTGAACTTGGATGTGCGTTCTGATCACCTGGAGACCTTGTTCAAATGCAGGCTCTGATTCAGTAGATCTGGAATGGGGCCTGGAGTTCTGCATTTCTAGCAGGTTCCCAGATAATGGTGTTGCATTAATCCTCGGATCACATTGTAAGGCTCAAGGAGTTGCTGGATCCGTTTTGTTGTTCTTTAGAAATTTTAATTGATTTAAATTATTCGAATAGCATTTTGTATTTGATATTTGGAAACATACAAAAGTTTTACATGTTTCTTCTTTCAGTTGGTCATGAAATAAGTTAATAGAGCAAAGATACTTATGATTATGTTAGTTTGGAAACTGAGAACAATGCAGATTAAAAACAAAGTAAAAAACACCATATGGTTGTATCTACCACATTAGCAAAGAACAAGTCATGACATCTTCCCTTGGAATTTCAAGAACAGCATTTATCATAGGTATAAATTCTGCTAACATTCATCATAGTATAAATTCTGCTAAAATAGTCTCTTCAGTGCGGAACTGTAAGAAAGAACTATCTCTAGTAGTAGAAATGTTTATTTCATCATTCAAAAAATATGGAGCTCCTTTGAATTTTTTTTCTTCTGATCCCAAATTTAAATATAGAATACTGGTTTTCATAGTATTAATAATAAGGTTGGTATCTGACTCCAAAATCATTCTTTTACTGTTAAGCTGGTAAAGTGTTATTTCTACAAGGATAAAAAATATTTTATAACTCCACCTCTGCAAAACAAGTAGAAATGTACAGGTAAGATTTTAGTTGTTTGGAGGCTGAAGAGCTCTTCTCCAAGGGACAATTTATAGAGCTTGGATCAAGGCCCTTTTCTCAGTGTAGCTGGAGAAACCCATGCAAAAACACTAAAATTGACAGACACAATTTTGAGGATCTGCCAATCACTGTTGGTTTTTGTTTTTTTGATGTTGTTTGTTTGTTTTGTTTTGTTTTGTTTGTTGAGATGGCAGCATCTAGCTGAATGCTTCTAATTCTTGTTTTCTGTAACTAAGTCTTCAATGGCTCAAATTTAAAATGTAAACAAGACCATTAGAATAAACAACTCAGCCTTTGGCTCTCCCAGCTGGAATAACAGTAATGATTTTAGATACTGCTTGTTCAATAGCTTAACACTGGTAATGTTGCTTCCCATTTGAATTTATGTTCTTATGCAGTAGATACTCTAAAGCACATAAGGCCTCAATGCTATGTACTTAAATGTAAACATTATGAACTGTTCCTTAAGGAATTATAAAGTCAAAGATAAACACATTGTGCCAAGAGAATCTTTGCTTTAGGTTCACAGCAAGACTATGGTGCCTTTAGCAAAATCTTCTATTGCACCGTAGTCTATCCAAAGCTATCTTCAAAGATCCTACTATCAAAAAGAAGGAGAAAGAAAATCTTCTACATATTCATATCTAAATCATGTGCTCAATTTTAAAAGGGTCAAAATTTTGATGATGGTTTAATTTTTCAACGTTGCTTTCATGGCTCCCCATCATTTTCTGTTCTCATGCTCCATCTCTTGATAAGCTTCATGCTTGCCTTTTCTTTTCCTTTACCCCCAAAGACATGCAGCTTTACCTTGGCAGTGCCTATTTGAAATGTTTTAATGGTCCTCCATCAGCTAGAGTCCAAATACCATAGAACAGTGTGACAACTGTTTCCTTCAAAATCTTTGTTCCTAGAAAACAAGCTGTAGTCATATTTAAGAACTTTGATAATGCTTTTTCTCCTTAAGAAGTAAGCTTTTGGGTTTTTGGTCATTACTTAAATATTATCAGGGATTTGAAAGCAAGCATAGATCATTGTTTTGCTTGCAGAACCAACTCAGCTCTCCTACCAATTTATTTACATCCTTTCCCTCCATCAAAACCTTGTCCTTCTCACAATTTCATGTGTATTTTATTCATGTCAATTACAAAAAGAACTAACACTGGATGCAGCATAAATTATTTTTTTAAAAATCTTTAATGCATACATGAATATAATTCTTTTTCTTTTGGTAGATTTTGTGGATGAGAGTTAGGAATTAATTTGTCGCTGAAGATTTGTCAACAATATGTGGACCTTGAAAAGACTTGCCTTTAAATACAGTACATATTAGTAACATAATGCTTTGAAACGCTAGGCATTTTTTAAATTATGAAATATGTTCATACCTTATCAGAGTATGTAAACCCTATATGTTTTTTCTTTATTTATAACAATAAGGACAACATCAAAGTAGCCAAAATCCTCATTAGGAAATAAGCATTACCAATAACTTAGAAGCTTCTGATCTCTTTCATTGCATATCCTTCCCTTTCTATCCCTAATAACTACCATCCTCACTGACATGAGGCTTTTTATGATTTTAGTATCTATGTATGTGCCCCCAACAATATATTGTATGGTTGTGCTTATTTTTGAACTTTACTTAAATGGAATTGAGTCTCATATTGTTTACTCATTATTATGTTTGGGAGATTAACCACTGGTGATAGTAGTAGCTGTCGTTCATTCATTTTTATTGTTGTTTTATGCCACTAAATGATTATATCTCACTTTATGTATGTGATCTACTCTATTTAGATCTATGCTGCTGTGAACTTTCTTATACATGTCTTCTGGTACACATGAACAAAAGTTTATCTGATTCAATTTATTAAACCTAATGATAGAATTAATGGGTCATGGGACATATGTGTTTCATATTCAGGTAAAATCAAACTTTTTTTGAAAAGTTCTGTGTGGAATCTAAAATAGCCAATCTCATAGAAACAGAGTAGATTGATGGTTACCAGAGGCTACTAGTGGGGAGAGGTGGGGAAAGGGGAGATGTCAGTCAGTTAGATAGGAGAAGTAAGTTTTAGCGTTCTATCACACAGCATGCAGCATGGTGACCACAGTTAATAATATGTATTGTATATTTGAAAATTGCTAAAAGAAAGATTTTAAATGTTCTCACTACAGAAAAATAAGGAGATGATATTGCCTAGGTTTTCTTCTGGGGTTTTTACTGTTTCAGGTCTTATGTTTAAGTCTTTTATCTATCTTGAGTTAATTTTTGTATAAGGTGTAAGGAAGGGATCCAGTTTCAGCTTTCTGCATATGGCTAGCCAATTTTCCCAACACCATTTATTAAATAGGGAATCCTTTCCCCTTTGCCTGTTTTTGTCAGGTTTGTCAAAGATCAGATGGTTGTAGATGTCTGGCATTATTTCTGAGGCCTCTGTTCTGTTCCATTGCACTGTATATCTGTTTTGGTACCAGTACCATGCTGTTTTTGTTACTGTAGCCTTACCATTCAGGACATAGGCATGGGCAGAGACTTCATGACTAAAACACCAAAAGCAATGGCAACAAAAGCCAAAATTGACAAATGGGATCTAATTAACCTAAAGAGCTTCTGCACAGCAAAATAATCTGTCATCAGAGTGAACAGGCAACCTACAGAATGGGAGAAAACTTTTGCAATCTATCCATCTGACAAAGGGCTAATATCCAGAATCTATAAAGAACTTAAATTTACAAGAAGAAACCAATGCCATCAAAAAGTGGGCAAAGAATATGAACAGACACTTCTCAAAAGAAGACATTTATGTGGCCAACAAACATGAAGAAACTCCTCATCATCACTGGTCATTAGAGAAATGCAAATCAAAACCACAATGAGATACCATCTCGTGCCAGTTAGAATGGCAATTACTAAAAAGTCAGGAAACAACAGATGCTGGAGAGGATGTGGAGAAATAGGAACGCTTTTACACTGTTGGTGGGAGTGTAAACTAGTTCAACCATTGTGGAAGACAGTGAAGACAGTGTGGCAATTCCTCAATAATCTAGAACCAGAAATACCATTTGACCCAGCAATCCCAGTACTGGGTATACACTCAAAGATTATAAATCATTCTAGTATAAAGACACATGCACATGTATGTTTATTGAAGCACTGTTCACAATAGCAAAGCCTCGGAACCAACTCAAGTGACCCTCAGTGATAGACTGGATAAAGAACATGTGGTACATATACACCATGGAATACTATGCAGTCATAAAAAAGGATGAGTTCACATCCTTTGCAGGGATGTGAACCCGTGTGAAGCTGGAAACCATCATTCTCAGCAAATAACCCAAGAACAGAAAACCAAACACCGCATGTTCTCACTCATAAGTGGGAGTTGAACAATGAGGACACAGGGAGGGGAAGATCACACACCAGGCCTGTTGGGGGTTGTGGGGGTAGGGGAGTGATAGCATTAGAAGGAATACCTAATGTAGATGATGTGTTGATAGGTGCAGCAAACCACCATGGCACATGTATATTTATGTAACAAACCTGCACGTTCTGCACATGTACCCCAGAATTTAAAGTATAATTAAAAAAAAAAAAAAAGAATGTCAAAAAAAAAAAAAACAAGGAGATGAGGTGATGGAAATGTTAATTAGCTTGATTTAATCTTTCTACAATGTACACATATATCAAAATGTCAGATTGTATGCCATAAATATATGCAATCATTATTTGTCAAGTAAACAAAGAAAGATGTTTTTCAATTTATGGTCCATCTACTAATATACAAAAGTTTCTGTTGATCCATATCCCCTCCAATATTTACTAATACACAGACTTAAATTTTTTGTTCGTCTGGTGGGTGTGATATGGTAACCCCTTTTACTTTTTATTTACATTTCCTGATTATTACCGATCTAGTACATTTTCCAGTGTTTTTTGTTAATCTAAGTTTCCTCTTCTTTGAAGTGCCTATTGCCCAGTTTTCTATTGAACTCTTTGAAATTTTCTTTCAAGTTTTAGTCCTTTCTACACTTTATGCATTATAACTATATTCTTAGAGTTTGTAGCTTGACTTTTCACTTCCTTTAGGGTGTCTTGATGGGCAGAAAAATCACATTTTTAATATAAGCCAACTTATCACTCTACATGTTGTTTTTCACAATTAGTTTTTTAGACTACTCAAAGGTAATGTTTTGGTTTGGTAAGACTTTGAAATATAATTTTTCTTATTTGTTCAGTGCATTAGCATCATTTATTGTAATGACCATTGGACTTGCCCCACTTAATTTCCAATAGCAAATCTGTGAAGCAACAAGTGTACTTATATGCATGAGTTTGCTTCTGGGATAATTCAGTTTCATTGACCTGTTTCCTTAATACGATAATTTAACTGGAGAAGGGAGAAGTAGAACAGGAAAAGGAGGAGAAAAAACATAACTAATTTTATGGTTGTGATATAAGTATTTGGACTCTTTATTTTTTTAACACCAAATGCATCAGTACATAAACCAATTGGACAGAACCAGATAAACAGATAAACAGAACTAGATATGTAACTTGGAGAGTCCAGTGTAAAATGAAAATTCAAGGTCCCTGGTTAAAAAACTACGAAGGCTGGAAGTGGTGGCTTATGCCTGTAATCCCAGCACTTTGGAAGGCTGAGGAGGGCAGATCACCTGAGGTCAGGAGTTCAAAACCAGCCTGGCCAACATGGTGAAACCCTGTCTCTACTAAAAATACAAAAAATTAGCTGGATGTGGTGGTGCATGCCTGTAATCCCAGCTACTGAGGAGACTGAGGCAGGAGAATTGCTTAAATCTGGGAGGCAGACATTGCAGGCAGCCGAGATCATGCAACTGCACTCTGGCCCAAGCGACAGGTCAAGAAAGACTCCATCTCAAAACAAAAAACAAAAAAAAAAACAAGAAAAGAAAAGAAAAAAAAATTATGAAGAAGTTCAAGGTGGCAGCAGCAGAGCATTAAACCAAGCCTGGGACCCTTCTGAGTACGGGGTCTCACACACCTGCATGTATCACACATGTAGGAAGTCAATTCAACAGACAAAATAAGATGAGATTGTTCCCTTTTGATGAAATAACTATGAAATTATTCAAGAATAAGCCCCAGCTTCTTACAGAAAAATATTTTTAATCAGGAAAAAGAGATGATGTAAAAGAAATTAAGTATCTAGCATGGAATTAGATATAATTTGTAATACAAAATCAAATTTAATACTAGTAAATATACGTGTAATGGCAAGGGCTCCTAGTTTTAACACGGGGAGGAATTCATCTTTAATTGGTCTGCTTTTATTCCTCATTCTCTAATTACAAGTTTGACTTTCTCACCTCTATGGATCCTCATGCTTTTTGCTTGACTGCAGGGCCATGTTACATGTAACAATCTTTCAAGATTCAGTGCTGTGATACACTAAACTGAACATTCTCTTTACACAGTTTCCTTCTGTGTTTACTTTATGATGTTTTAAATAAATGTTGAAGGGAATTTATAGCTACTTAATACTAGTTCATGTGCCAGAAGTACTTAACTGAAAGACTATTTGAATAGGTGCCTGTGGATATATCCACTTATAACCTCATATTGGACGTTTTTTATATTTGCCAAAAGAAATGAACTATTTTGTCTTATTAAAGTGTGGCTCAATTCTGCATAGAATATATTAAATAATGCCTCTATTATTTGTCATTATCAGTGACTCTAGGATTTCATGTAATTGAATTTTAAAGGATAACAAAAATTATAATATTCAAAAGTTCAAGTTTTACCATTCTCTTTTTCTACAATTTTTTTAACCAAAGCTTTCTCATCTTTTTGAGTCACTACTTCGCCTCACTAAACGAAGTATTTTAAACATTATTGGCTCTTTCTCTGATTATTTGTAACTGCTATTTTGGACATTAATTTGTTGAGCTACATTCTAACCAAGATTGCTGTATTATCAACAGCTTACCCTGCTGTGTATGTAGCTGTACCTCTCATTGATTTTTCTATCCCCTGACTCTTGGTTATATTGTCAGCTGCTACTTGAGTGTATCCGTGTGCTTCCCTCTACTCTTAGTTTGCTTTCTTCATTTGCTTTCTGAGTAGGCTTTCCTCTACTCTTAGTTTGCTTTCTTAATCTGATGTGGGCTGGGAAACCACTAACTATTATATAATTTATGGAATTTTGTGTCAAATAAGAGTTGGAAGCTTCAAGCAAGAAACCAATCCAGAGAGATGTGTATGAGCTTCCATAATTGCATTTTTGAATGCTCTTTGACACTAATAGACCTGTACTTAAGTTTAGATTCACTGCTTTGGCTCAGAATGAGCCTAAGAAAGAGCTGTGTTACTGCATGGGGCACTGCAATGAGTAATCAGCGCTCACTATTTGACTTATTATCAGCTTGCAGACTCCTTATTCTGCTATTGTTTTTTATATTTCCCACCTGCTGCTGGAATTCCTATAGTTCTGATGCCCAAATGAATGCCAAATAATTCAAGTTAATTTGTTCATGTGTATATATAATTTCAAGGAAAATAACAGTCATTATATATGTATTATGTACCCAATAATAAACTAATTTTTAATACAGTGAACATGTAAAAATTCAAAACTACCTTATAAATAGTAAAACTGGGGCTCAGAGAAGCTATAGAAATCATGTATGCTTATTCATCAAAAAAAACTCACAAAGCACATACTATTTGTAAGTAGGAGAAGTTCAGCAAACATTTCTTAAATGAATTTTGCTGATACAGTCTGGCTTCAAAACACCAGTTATTTTCACAACATAAAGGTAGTGAGCAGAGATGGTGAATTTAAAGTGAGCTTTGAGATCATCTTGGTTTTCACTTAAAAATTATACTTTTTGTTTTACAGAGAGAGTACCAAGAATTGATCTAGGAAATAATAAAATCTTAAAAGAGATCCAAAATTAGTGTCAGAGTATAACCCACAACATTCCACAGCAATCAGATAAAAAGATAATCTAAGATTTGTATTTATGATGCTGACTGATGTATACAAATAAATAATCCACAGTTCTAGGTGGGTTTCATAACAGCAGAGCCTGTTAAATTCAGAAATGCCCATTTTCCCATGCTGCAGACTGCTAAATAAGATTGAATGGTTCCTGTTAAGATCAACAGAGACTTAGAAAGCTTAATTTATATAGAAACATTTTGAAAGAAAGAAATCACAATCCTTTGGTTGTTTATTAATGGTGGCTGTTATGAAGAGCTTGTTACACACTGTTCTTGTCTGTCCTAGGGGCCGAGCCTCAGGAATACACTTCTGAAGAAAGTCCACTGTCATAGAAATGAAAAAATGGCTTCTCCAGATCCCCTTTCAGGTAAACCCAGTGACTGGCATTCTCTAACTTCCATCTCATTCAGGGATGATTTCTTAGTAAGGAATAGAAACACACCATCTTTCCTATAACAAAGTGGTCCTCAGTCCCTGGTACCACAGACTGGTACTGCCTGTGGCCTGTTAGGAACCAGGCCACACAGCAGGAGGTAAGAGGTGAGGAGCATGACCTCCTGAGCTCCGCCTCCTGTCAGATCAGTGGAGGCATTAGATTCTCATAGGAGCACAAACCCTATTGTGAACCGCAGATGGAAGGAATCTAGGGTGCCCACTTCTTATGAGAATTCAACTAACACCTGATCATTTGAGGTGGAACAGTTTCATCCTGAAACTATCCCCCCACCCCCGGTCCATGGAAAAAAAGGTCTTCCACAAAACCCGTCCCTGGTGCCAAAATGGTTGCGGACCACTGCTATAAGTGATAGAAAAAGAAAAGGGAAGGGAAGGGGAGAGGAGAGGAGGGGAGGGGCACCAAAACTATCTTAAGTAAGAGAAAATGCTCGCAGAATCCATTTAAGAGAAATTTAACTAAAAGAATGATGCATCTGGGTCTGTGTGTGTATGCAGCTCTGGGTTTGTCTGACAATGGCTCTTTTTACATATTGATTTCCGGTTTATTACTCCATAAACTGTCTTCTTATTTGTCTGTATATACATGTCCCATGATGGCTGCATGTTAAACCTTAAGTCTACAGAATATTCCTTTTAGATCACTACCTTTAAATAACTTCTTCAATGTAGGCCAGTTCTAAATTTCTAGGAAGAGGATTGGATTGGCCCAGCAAGAGTCAGGTGTTCATTCCAGTCAATCCTCTGTGAGCTGGCAGATGGGTTTCTGTGATACATAGAATTGTATGTCTAGGCTATGGATGCTATTCATATTGAGATCATTAGGCTGGTGGGTAACATTAGCAGGTTATTACTACTGCCTCCCAGTTTTGATAGCATTCTCCTTAAGATGTTTAGACAAACAAAAATATCATTAGAAGCATCTCTCCCATTGTCTGATTCTGATTCTTCAACTATGTTTCCTGAGCCATTAAGTGAAGGAACCAAAGCATCTTCTCACAAATTCTAAAAATAAATGAAAACCAACTCCATGGATCTACATCAAGCAAAATAATGTTTACGCAGCTGAAGATTGCATATCTGGGAAAGAAATGTTGTATTGATTATCTATTACTGCATAACAAATTACTCTAAAATTTAGCAGATTAAAACAACAAGCACTGATTATTTCAGTGTCTGTGGGTCAGGAATCCAGGAAAAGTTTAGCTAGATATCTCAAAATCAGGGTGTTTCATAAGGCTACAATCAAGATACTGGACAGGGCTGTACAATCTGAAGGCTGAAGTGGGGAAGAATCTGCTTCTAAACTCACTTGAGTGGGGGCTGTTGGCAGGTCTCCAGTCTTTATTAGCTGCTGATTAGAGACATCATCTCTTTGCCACGTGAGCCTCTCCAGTATTGCTTTATCACAAAATTTAAATAAATAATCAACTATTAGGACAACAAATATTTTTTTAAAGCTGAATCAACCAATATACTATGATAATTTATTTTTCTATTCTTCCCTTTTTTCTTTAGTTTTCTATAAACTTTTCACTATTTTTTCTAGATACTCAACAAAACTCTCCAACAATTGTGAATGTTTTCCGCTGTGAGCAAATTATAAAATAAACTATTAGTTTCTTTTTCTCTGTTTTTGGGAACATTCTTCCAGCTATGTCCTGTCATCTGATTCAGATATGTGTTGTTGGTCACTAACCCTGGCAGTTCCCTTCACATTTCTGCTGAGTTTGATGGTCTTTAGTGTTCTCTCTTGAATTTGTCCTTGTTTTTTCGAAAAACATTCTCCAATAGCTTCCTAAGAAAGAGCAGATGATCTTCTCCAGTGTTCTGACTTTCCCAATTGATTCATATTTTTGCTGGTTATAGAATTCGAGGTTGAAAATATTTTCATGCAGAAAGGCCTCCACCAACTTTTAATTTTCAGTGTTGCAGTTGAAAAGTCTGAAGCCACTGTCATTCAAATTCTGGCACATGACTTATTAAATTCTTGCCTGATTCTTTTAGAGTCTCGTTTTTATTCCTGGTAGTCTGAAATGTATGCTTTAGGATAGGCATATGTTTGTTGATGCAGGGCATTCATTGAACCTTTCCAATGAGGAAAATACAGTTTTAATTTCTGAAAACTATGTGCCATTTCTTAGATAATATCTAGACTTCTTTGTTTTTCTCTGGATTTCTAGGGCTGTAACACCTTTTATTTAAGTAGTGGGCCTTCCTGATTAATCTTTAATTTTTAATTTATTTTCCCAAATTTTCTGTTAAACATTTGTTTCATCCTGAGATTTTGATATCATTAGCTAAATCTTACACTGAAGTCTATGTTTTATATCTGCTTTTCTAATTTCTTTTTTATGTCAAAGGTTTTCCTTAAATTCTTGGGAATTCTTTAACCTGGCTATTCATTCTTACTTAAAAATGAGTCACTAAAATCCTGATTGGTGTGAAATGATAAGGATGAGGAATGAAGGACCGGCAGATGTTTATGTTATGGAAAAGGACTCATTTCTTAAGCTGGGGCAGTCAATTTCTCCATGCTCTTGAATTTGACAGGGTGGGGAGAAGAAGCAAGATAGTGATAGTTTCTGTTTTGCTAGTAACAGTTTAGGTTTTAAATGGGGGAATGGTGAAGAAGGTCCCAGAGTAGAGTATCTCGATTTTTACTTACTCTGCCCTTTTCTCAACCTAGATCTCAGTGCAGTTTCACTAAGTCTGAAGACATTTCTCCAAAAGCTAAATCTCAGTATCCCCTGGTTGGTGTGAAAGTTTGGATGTTGGAGAGCAAGGAAGAGGAGGGCTAGTCTTGAGATGTGTCAGGTGAGATGTGAGATGTGTCAGGAGCCTGCCCTGTATAGATCTTCCACCAGTTCTATTGTGTTCAACTGCATTCTTGTGCTTCCAAATTCCCAAGATTAGATGCTGAAGAATCAGAATTCTTAGGAATTTTTAGACACTTCCCAAATCATAAGTTAATCTGTATTTTTCATAAAGCTTTATTTGCACATTTTTAAGTAATAGTGAGTGACCTTAATAATAAGCAGTAAACCACTTTTTTTGTGATAGGACCAAACTGAACTTGCAGGAATTTTTCACAGAATTTTAAAAAGAGTATTAAATGCATGACTTAAGATTATTATGAATCAATATTATTGTGACAAGATACTTATTTTAATAAGCTATAAAAATCATCTCTATCCAACTAATCATTTGATAATAGAAAACATCAAAAGAAACAAAATAAAATAAATACTAAATAAAAATAATTTAAAGCATTAAAAGATAATACCAAAAATATGTAAAATATTTAAAAGTACTTTTCTTAATATAAAATATTAAAGCACACAAGGTTTTAATAGCCCTACCTAATAGCCTTAATTTTTATAACAAATATCCCATTTTTTTGGAAAAATTGCTTTCATTTTGCACTGATGGCTTGATAAGTTCAAAGATCTTCAAGTTGTACATCAGAGTATATGCTGCTTCATAAAAGTTCATCTCTTTTCTTAAGGATGAAAGTATTTCATCTGCCTTCTCTGAGTTTGGTTTTACCATTGAAATTTATGTTGCTTTTGCTGATTCAAATTTTACATTAGTTACTAATTCTATGTCAGAATATTCTACAATAATATTCATATATTTTTCTCCTTCCATTTCTTCTGTTAAGTTATTTACAAACAACTGTAGCCTATGAAGTATTTTAAACACTGGAAAACACGAGCTGACATTGTTAGGTCATATCACAATAATATAACATTGTGATATTCTAACACAGTTAAAAATACTACGCAGAATCACATGTCAAAATTGTCAACTTAAGAACTTACTTTTCTTCCAGACTTGTTATTTCTTAGAACAACATTCAAAATATTTGTATAAAGTATACTATGCATATAAATGTATTAACATTCATTTTATTTACAAGAATGATTCATCCTTAGCAGCAGACAGGGCCACAGATACCTAAAACATGGCAACAACCACTGATGAGACGGTGATTGCTGCTCATCTACCTGCTCCTGTCCCAGTCCTAGTCCTGGAAATGTACATGTTATGCTTCCATTCTGTGTACCAGTGATTCCTGCTCTTGCTTTCAACTTGACGTCAGTCTATTCTTTCAGACTAGTAACATTGCTATGGTGATTATTAAGCTTTAATTCTAGCAGAGGAATTGTAATTTGTTTTCCCAACTGATTTCTCTCTGAATTCATAAAAACACATAAATTTCCCAAAAATTCCAGAAAAGAATCCCACAAGGAAACACTACTCTATGGTTAACCTTCATTCTCTGTGTCTGGGATGCCTCCAATCATTAAAGCTCTCAAAATTCCATGGAGTAATAGATAACACCCCCGCTATGACTCCCCTGTAGACAATTAGGTTGAAACTCTTCTACTTTCCTAAATTGCATGTTTTCTTTCTTCTTCACATCTCCTTGAATTTTAATGAATCTCTCATCTGCTGTTTTCTCTTCTTTCTAGGTTATTTTATTCTTGTGGATTAATATCTTTGCACTAATATCAGTGAGATTTGGGGGGTTTGAAAGAAGATAAATGAGAGACATGAACCTAATATTTTTACTCATGCCTCCCCTTGCCCTTGGTAGTTAACTTGCCTACCTACAGCTGATAAGAGAAAATCTTTAAAAAGAATGAATAATATAATAAAGGGCCTGGGAGGAAACTTTTTGAAGTGATGAAGATAATTATGGTCTTGATAGAGGTGACCATGTATACTTATCCCCAAACTCATTGGATTATATACATTAAATATATATGGCTTTTCACATGCCAATCATATTTCAATAAAATGGTCTAAAGAAAGAAAGAGGAAAAAACACTTTATGTATCTCACAACTCAACTCCACACCACATCAGTCACAGGTTAGAGGACAAATAATGAACTCTATATTCAAGCCATGTCTGTCAGTTTTTCTCACCCAAACATTTGAAATTGCTGTTGAAGCCTGAGAATGGTAGTTCATGCCTGTATTCCCAGTACTTTGGGAGACCAAGGCAGGAGGACCACTTGAGGCCATAAGTTCAAGACCAGCCCAGGCAACATAGTGAGACACTATCTCTATCTACACACACACACACACAAGAAAGAAAGCCAGGTATGGGGGCTTGCACCTGTATTCTCAGCTACTCAGGAGGCTAAAGCAGAAGGACCACTTGAGCCCAGGAGTTTGAGGATGCAGTGAGCTATGATTGCACCACTGCACTCCAGCCTGGGCAACAGAGCAAGACCCTGCCTCTACAAATAAAATAAAATAAAATAAAATAACTACCAGGTTAAAAAATAGAGAATGAAAATCTACAGACTAAAGTTTTATTTACTATCTTCTTTTTAATTTTATTCCCCTTTTCCATTTATGCATTCAGTAATCAATTAATTGACTGCCTCCTATGTACCTACCTTTGAGCTAAGTACCCTGGTGATAAAATGAATAATTCACAGCCTTTGTCATTCAGGAATTCAAGTCTAGTCTGGAATAGATAGATAAATCAACAAATAGCCCATCATTTGTAACAAATATATATCCACCAAATGTTGTAATGAAGAAAGAAAAGTGCTTATCTGCCAGCAAGGATCTAGAAGGCTTCCCAGAGGACCAAAACACTGAGCTGCAATAGGTAAGATGGAAGAAGTCAATCCCAGGACAAAAATATCTAAGTAGAGAAAAGAGCATGTGAAATACCCTGAAGAAAAGAGCAAATGAATCCTAAATATCCTAAAAAGAGAAAATGTCATGTCTGGGATGAGCAAGAAGTGTCACAGAACTAGAGAATAAGGTGTTCAGATAGACAGTACATGTGGAGAGGTTAAAAGTGCAGACTGGAAAAGATTGTGAAAGGGAAGTTTGGCATTTATGCTGAAAGTAGAGATGTTTTAGGCATAAGAGTGATGTGATCATATTTGCATTTTTATCAGAGAATAGCGTGATGTTGTGGGGTTTTGGTGAGGATCTGAGAGAGGCAGCAGGTAGAATATTCTAAGGAAGCTCTTATACTAATTCAGAGGGAAAGGACACCAGCCCCAAAGTTATGGGTTTGTTTGTTGTTTAGTGGGGAAGTCAGGAAATTAAGTGGACATGTCATGTCCTCTGAGAACACTTTCCCAACCACCCTACACATCTGGGCTTTGTCCCTCTATTTTGCTTCATAGTATGCTCACAACCATCACACACTTGGTCAGAATTTCATATTTAGTTATTAGGTACCTTGAAGGCAATGGTGATCTGGGTCTTATTTACCAGTTTAGGACCTAGCAGTACTGTATAAGCACCCCGTATTTGTTGAATCAATGAAACCCAACTCTCTGAGCCTCTTCAAGCAGATTCTTACACTCTCCTTACTGCTAGCAAATGGAAAATTTCCTTACTGACATCCACAGCATACACACTACAGGAGCCCAAGAGCGGTGGCCAGACCAGCAGCAGTTGTATCAACTGGGAACTGCTTACGAAAGCAGTCTTGGTACCCACCCCAGACCTGTGGAATCACAAACACTGGAGTTGAAAGCCCTGCAATTGGTGTTTTAACAAGATTTCCACATCATTCTGATGCAAGCTAAAGTTTGAGAACTTTAGATGATATATTCTGTTCCAATACTAACTTGTCTTTGCTAAGAGATCATGCATCCTAAGTTCTTTTACTGTGCTTTAAATCTAGTTTTGGTGCTTGATAGCCCCAAATCTGTAAGCATGTGTCTTAGTTTGGGCTGCTGTAACAAGGTACCATAGACTAGGTGGCTTACAAGCAACAGAAATTTACTTCTCGCAGTTCCTGATGCTGGATGTCCAAGATCAACCAGGTTGCTATCATGGTTGAGTTTGACGAGGGCTCCTCTTTCAAGGTCCAGAGTGTTGACTTCCTGTGGTATCCTCACATGGAAAAAAGAGGGCAAGAGAGCTCTCTGGGATCCCTTTTATAAGAGAATTAATCCCATTAATGAGGGATTTGTCATCTCCCAAAGGCTCCACTTCCTAATACCATCACGTTAGGGGTTAGGATTTCAACATATGAATTTGGAGGGGGACACAAACATTTCATTCATTGCAGTTAGGTTATATAGGATGAGAATGGTGTGAAATGAGGACTTCTTTAGTTGTTCTGAGTAAAAAATGCAATAATCGATACTTATCTAGTTATAAAAGATCTCCATGCTTATAACTTTATTTCATGAACAAGTATTTGTTTAATGGAACCAACCCAACGACTCTCCTGGGAAGTACAATAGACCGCACCCCTCTTTAAGGGTACGGTTCTGACATGCAATGAACAGAGACGCAGCAAGTTGGACCAGATTGCCATATTGTCATTCTGTGGGTTTCTTTGGTCTAATTCTCTAATAAATGACAATGTGTCGGTTGCTGGGTTGGAATCAGTAATATTTCATCAAAATTTATCCTTGATTGATTTTATTTCTGCCAGAATTCCTGCTCAAGTCCAGCACTGGGCCTTCAGTCATCCAGGCCAGCAGGATATCCTACTCTCAATCTGAGTTAAAGTCTTAATAAAAATGCTACTAAGATGGACACAATTTTTTTATTAAGTCAAATAAAAATGATAATGTCAGTAACAACATGCTTGTCTCATGCAAAAGTGACAGTAAGTCACTCTAGGAGGGCTTACACATACACACACACACACACACACACACACATATACACACATAAATCCTCTTGCTCAGTTTTTTGCATTCTTAGTATTGTAATCATTTCTTGTTCTACTATGTCCCACCTTCACAGTGAATATACATTATACAGCCCAAGCATACTGATTTTCACTTCATGATTCTATAAACCCTATAATTCTTACCCAAAACCTAGCAGTTTAACCTGTCTTTAGAGGAATGATTTAATAACAGAGACTTGTATTGAGAGCCCTTATCACTAAAATGTCACTGTATTTACAAAATATACTACAGGGCACTTACTAATATACTATAAAGTGCTATCATAAATCATTTAGCCTAGGCTACCCTTTTAAAAATACATTAATAAAATAGAAATAGTTCAGTATCCCTGACTTTAAAAACATCTATTCTTTCTACTCTGAAATATTGTGAGTGCTCTCAGTTACTATTACTTCATGGTGTCTTTCTCATGTTTAACACTCTTAATAGCCTTAACCAAACATTCATTTAAAAATAGACTACTGTACATTTTTACTATATTAATAGATAATAATAGAATATATGGGGAGTTAAGGAGGTGACGAAAGGCAGGAAACTACTATTCACTGAATAAATAATAAGTATGTTAATAATGACAATACTTCCATTTACTATTATCTAATGCGTGATAAGAACAATCTTACTTGCCTCTTGTAGGCAGGATGCTAAGTAGATATTAAGTACCCACAGGAGACTTGTGAGGTAGGTGTTGTGATCTGCAGTTCATAGGACAGGAAACTAAGGCAAAAGACAAATCAGAATAAGAGTGGAAATGGAAAAAGAACTGTGTTTTAATCACCTTTTAATTTGTTATTTCCCCCAACTCCGGAATATTCTGTATTCTTAGTTGGAATACATAAGGTATAATAAGATAAGTGACCTGCCCAAAGCAACACAGCTCATTGGTGACTAAGAGCAGATTTAAACTCTATTCTGTTTGATTCTAAAATTCATGTACATTCTACTGTGCTGAGCAGCCTCTCACTCATGTTTTGGGTATAGAGAGTGAGGAGTTTTCTTTTGCCCTTTGAATGAATGGGAAAATGATTAAATGACCTTAAGTCAGTGGCAAGAAGATATCTTTCCAATGTATTTTCTGAGTATAGTCAGGGAACTCTGAGATATATCATCTCAGAAGAACCAGAAAGAATGTTTTGAAAAAAGAATTCCTAATAAATTTTCCAAAGAGCGGGGAAAGCATTTGTTCTTCCATGACATCTTTGAAAGCAGAGAGACAAGCAATCACAAGCACTGGCATCGTGAACCTAGACATTCAACTCTCTGCTGCTTACCAGAAACTCCCTTTTAATATCCACATTTTCATTCTTCAGGCAAGAAGACAGAATAGTCTGGGGTAGAGGAGAATAGCAAATTCAAAAGAGCTTTTTAAAACACAGTTCTTTCTCCACTTCCATGCTTATCTTGATTCTTCTCAACCATTGTGCAGACTCAGATAACCTTAAACCTTTGATTTTCAAAATTATTGCAATCAGGCCCTGTTGGGAGCAAGCCCCCCAAAATCTGGCCATAAACTAGCCCTAAGATTGGCCATAAACAAAATCTCTGCAGCACTGTAACATGTTCATAATGGCCTTAACCCCCCACACTGGAAGGTTGTGAGTTTACGGGAATGAGGGCAATGAACAACTGGCCCACCCAGGGCGGAAAACCGATTAAAGGCATTCTTAAGCCACAAACAACAGCATGAGTGATTTATGCCTTAAAGACATGCTCCTGCTGCAGTTAACTAGTCCAACCTATTCCTTTAATTCGGCCCATCCCTTCTTTTCCCATAAGGGATACTTTTAGTTAATTTAATATCTATAGAAACAATGTTAATGACTGGTTTGCTGTTAATAAATATGTGGTTAAATCTCTGTTCAGGGGTCTCAGCTCTGAAGGCTGTGAGACCCCTGATTTCCCACTTCACACCTCTATATTTCTGTGTGTGTGTCTTTAATTCCTCTAGCGCTGCTGGGTCAGGATCTCCCCGACCAAGCTGGTCTCGGCAAGGCCCTAATGATATTTTGACCATTAATGTTTCTTTCTTTGAAAAACAAAGACAATCAAATGTTAACCGCTTCCTAACAAAAAGACAAAACTTCTAAAACACTCTTGCCAAAAAATCAAATCTGATTCTGACCAAATATTTAGCACTACCCACCAATATTAAGACATGTAAGGGATAGAGGTACATGTTAAATGATAAAAAGAACAAACTCAGGAAAATGCAGAATATGAGACACTCTACAGAACAAAAGACCCAGTTTCTTTAACAAGTATATCACAAGAAATAAAAAAAGGGATGAAAAAGAGACAGAGTCTTACTCTGTCTCCCAGGCTGGAGTGTAATGGTGCAATCTTGGCTCATGGCAATCTCCACCTCCTGGGTTTAAGCGATGAGTAGCTGGGACTACAGACATGCACCGCCACACCCAGATAATTTTTGTAATTTTAGTAGACACGGGGTTTCACCATGTTGGCCAGGCTGATCTCAAACTCCTGACCTTAAGTGATCCACTTGCCTCGGCCTCCCAAAGTGCTGGGATTACAGGTGTGAGCCCCACACCCAACCAGAAACTTTTACATTAAAAGAGACTTATCAGCTAGTTGCAATGTATCGACATTATTTATTTAGATACTAATTGAAACTTTAGAAAGAAGTTATGAGAATATTGACAGAACATTTGATGACATTATGGGATTTGTGTTAATTATTTTAGATATGTTTATGGAATACTGGAAATGTTTTTTAAAAGAGTCAAAGTTCTTAAAATTATATACTGCAGTATTTATCCATGAAGTTATATGCTTTCTGGTACTCTAAACAAAATAATAATAATTTTGCTGGGCTGCAGTGGCTCACTCCTGTAGTCCCAGCACTTTGGGAGTCCCAGTCAGGCAGATCATTTGAGCCCAGGAGTTCAAAAAACCAGCCTGGGCAACATGACGAAACCCTGTCTCTACAAAAAATACAAAAATGAGCTGGGTGTGGTGGCACGTGCTTGTAGTTTCAGCTACTCGGGAGGCTGAGGTGGAAGGATTACCTGAGCCCAGAAGTTGAGGCTGCAGCGAGCCATGATTGTTTGGAGACCGTGTCTCCAAAAATAAAAATAAATAAATAAAATTTAATAAATAGATGTAAAAACAGTAGAGGGAAGTATAGATGAAATCTTCCCTGTGGTGATGATTATTGAAGTCAAATCACAAGTAGTATATGAGAGATCATATTATTCATTATTTCCTCCATTTGTATGTGTCTGAACTATTTAGTAACACAGTTTTTTTAAGTTTATTTTAATCTAATATAAAATCAACCTGTAACTTATTGTGTGTTTCACATGAACTGGATAGTGCTCTGAAGGTTAAAAGATGTTAAAATCTCACCAGAGATAGGACATATAAATACATGTAATAATTTACAACTTAGTTTCCTGAGTGAATTCTACCATACTATTTTACTATCTTAAGAAGACTAAGAAAATTATTTCCCTAAAGCTGTACAGACCACCTGCCGCTCCAAGTTACTTCTCTATTGACTGAAGTAGCATCAACTCAGTGTGACTAACCTGGTTATCTCATTTTCTAAATATATTAGTTAGTATTTGATAGGGAAAACCTTCCAAAATAGATAGTGTTCTGTGTGAGATTTGGAGATTTAAAAATAGATTCTCTTTAATTGTTACAAAACCTTACTGCTATGAGCTCAATTGTGTACTCTCATAATTCATGTTGACACCCTAGCCCCTAATGTGACTACATTTGGAGTAAGGAAGTAATTATTGTTAAATGAGATCATAAGGGTGGATCCCTGATAGGACAAGTGGCTTTCCAATAAGGTATACCACAGAGCTCCCTAGCTCTGTCTGCATCTGTAAGAACACAGTGAGAAGGAGGCCATCTGAAATATAGGAAAGGAGACCTAACCAGAAGTTGAATCCACTGGTCCCTTAATCTAGACTATCCTCCCTCCAGAAACGGTAAGAAAATAACTTGCTATTGTTGAACCAACTAGTGTATGGTATTTGCTATGCCAGCATGAGCTGACTGTGATGCTTGGTGTGTATAATAATCACCTCTAGAGATCATTAAAAAGAAATGAAAAAGAAACTATAAATTTATAATTGTACATTCAGATACTCAGATTCCACCAGGTCCCACCCAAGTGTCTGTAGTTGTAAGAGGCTCATAGGTGATTATGGTGCCCATAAGAGATGGTATTTATACTCATACCCCATACCAAGTAGGTGTGGGAAACTGCAATAGAGGGAAGAGTCCTGGTCCTTGTGCTGTTCTACCCCTTCTCCCCTGCTCCCCTTCCCCGCTTCACTCTGCATTCCCAGCAAAGCAAGAGGAATGACATTTTTTTCTCTTTCCAAATCAGATGGCCAGTTTAATAATGTTTAAAGAACTTTTCCAGCCAAAGCAGCTATGGAGCCCAAAATGTTCTCACTAAGTGGAAATGTCTGTGAAGGTTTCTGTAGTACTTGATGCACAACGCTTTGTGTCTGCCATCCCCAAGAGAGCAGAACTGCACTCTTAGCTCATGTGCTATTGATTGATAAATGTATGTACAGAAACTTGTAGATTCCTACATCTGAATAGAACATACAAGCTTTGTGGGCATAGAAGAAATGGGTCTGTGTTTCATTTTAATCATTTTCACTAGTAATACTCCAGACTACTGTCCCATTGAATCAGTGGTTCATTAAAGAAGCTAGATTTACAAAGTTAGAACTAGAAATTTCCCATAATTTTAAATTACAAAATAATTCAAACATATAAAAAATGTAAAAGTCAATAAAGCACTAATGCATCTACTGATAAAAAAAAACGCTATCATAGTTAAAATCTTCATTCAAGTGAACTTATTATTGTAACATTTTTATATAATTACATTAATGAATTTTAAGTATAAATTCAGGTACATTTTGACAAATATATACTGTCATATAAAGACCACCACAGTTGTTATATAGATTATTTGTATCACTTCCAAATGTTCCCTCCTTTCTCTTTGCAGTCAATTCCCTCTCATTTCTCCTAGCTCCTGGCAACCACTAATCTGCTTTAAATGAAATGGCAAGTCATAAAATTTTTACAAGTCAAGAAAATTTTTACAAACTATTTGTCTGTTTTATACCTAAAAAATAACTCTCATAACTCAATTAGATAAATAGCCCATGAAAAAATATTTTCAAATGATTCTAATAAATACTTTTCCAAAGAAGATATATAAACAATAAATGAAAAGATATTTAGCATCACTAGTCATTAGGCAAATACCTATTGAAATCACAATGAGGCATCACCAAATCCATTCTACTAGCGATAGAAGGGCTAAATTCTAAAAATCTGACAATACCAAGTTTGCATGAATATGGAGAAACTGTAACAAGGCTGGTGGTAATGTAAAATTGTGCACTTTGAAAATTTTCATCATTTTTATGAAGCAAAACTTATCGTAAGACCCAGCAATCCCACTCCTGAGAACTAAAAAACCGCCAAACATAAACTTGTATTTGAAGGTTTATAGCAGTTTGTCAAATCTCTTTATTTAAAACAAAAAGGTAAAACCACCACATTATAGATGCAAATGAAGGCAATTCCTCTATGTGGTTCTGTTTCCATTCTCTTTTCAGAGATAACCACTATCCTGAAGTTGATGTGTTTTCTTTTTACAAGGGAGTTTATTCTGTTACTACACATGCATGCTTCCATGAAAAAGTAGGATTATTTTAGAAAAAATATATCTAAATTATGTAATTTTGGATGTAGCCTTTTACAACTTGCTTTATTCATGTAACAGCATTATTATTATTTTATTATTATACTTTAAGTTCTAGGGTACGTTTGCACAACGTGCAGGTTTGTTACATGTGTATACATGTGCCATGTTACTGTGCTGCACCCATTAACTCGTCTTTTACATTAGGTATATCTCCTAATGCTATCCCTCTCCTTGCCTCCATCCCCACAATAGGCCCTGGTGTGTGATGTTCCCCTTCTTATGTCCAAGTGATCTCATTGTTCACTTGCCAACTATGAGTGAGAACATGCAGTGTTTGGTTTTCTGTTCTTGCGATAGTTTGCTGAGAATGATGGTTTCCAGCTGTATCCATGTCCCTACAAAGGACACGACTCATCCTTTTTTATGGCTGCATAGTATTCCATGGTGTATATGTGCCACGTTTTCTTAATCCAGTCTGTCACTGATGGACATTTGGGTTGATTCCAAGTCTTTGCTACTGTGAATAGTGCCGCAATAAACATATGTGTGCATGTGTCTTTATAGCAGCATGACTTATAATCCTTTGGGTATATACCCAGTAATGGGATGGCTGGGTCAAATGGTATTTTTAGTTCTAGATCCTTAAGAAATCCCCACACTGTTTTCCACAATGGTTGTACTGCTTTACAGTCCCACCAACAGTGTAAAAGTGTTCCTATTTCTCCACATCCTCTCCAGCACCTGTTGTTTCCTGACTTTTTAATGATTGCCATTCTAACTAGTGTGAGATGGTATCTCATTGTGATTTTGATTTGCATTTCTCTGATGGCGAGAGATGATGAGTATTTTTTCATGTGTCCGTTGGCTGTATACATGTCTTCTTTTAAGAAGTGTCTGTTCATATCCTTTGCCCACGTTATGATGGGGTTGTTTGTTTTTTTCTTGTAAATTTGTTTGAGTTCTTTGTAGGTTCTGGATATTAGCCCTTTGTCAGATGAGTAGATTGCAAAAATTTTCTCCCATTCTGTAGGTTGCCTGTTCACTCTCATGGTAGTTTCTTTTGCTGTGCAGAAGCTCTTTAGTTTAATTAGATCCCATTTGTCAATTTTGGCTTTTGTTGCCATTGCTTTTGGTGTTTCAGACATGAAGTCCTTGCCCATCCCTATGTCCTGAATGGTATTACCTAGGTTTTCTTCTAGGGTTTTTATGGTATTAGGTCTAACATTTAATTTTCTAATCCATCTTGAATTAATTTTTGTATAAGGAGTAAGAAAAGGATCCAGTTTCAGCTTTCTACTTATGGCTAGCCAATTTTCCCAGCACCATTTATTAAATAGGGAATCCTTTCCCCATTTCTTGTTTTTGTCAGGTTTGTCAAAGATCAGATGGCTGTAGATGTGTGGTATTATTTCTGAGGGCTCTGTTCTGTTCCATTGGTCTATATCTCGTAACAGCATTATTTTTAGATTTATCTATGTTTCAGTGTAGCTCTAGTTCATTCATACTTATTACTATACAGTAGTTCATGGTATAAATACATGATATGTAGGCAATTTTCTATTAATGGACATTTAGATTGTTGCAAAATTCTTTGCTATTACAAACAATGTTTCAAGGTACAAGAATGTTCACATTTTCTTGTCTGTGTGTAAGTCTCAATATATCTCTAGAAATGGCTATAGGATATGCATATATTCATGGCTATTAAATATTACCACATTTCTCTTCAAAGTGGTTGTGCTGGATATTTGTCATCTGTCCTTTGTGACAATGTCCATTCTTTTCCACACTGCTCTGCAACCCCAGAGACTAACCTTTATGAACTTAGTTCCCATCACTTTAGGTTTCTATTGGGTTTGGCCAATGGGAAGTAGATATTAGAGGGCAGAAGTTGGAGAGAAGTAAGTTCCCTACCTGGTGGGATGTGGTTTATCAGTCTCGGAAGTCTTCTATAAGGATCATAGTTTCAACTGGATGGCTATTTATAATAAGGATGGCTGTCTGTGTCATTATCCTTCAGGCCTGAAGGTAGTAACAGCTTCCTGCAATTACTAACCCTATGGTGCTTCAACATCCCTTGTCAACTTGTATCCCTTACTCTCAGCTTTGTAAATAGTCTAGTCATTAAACTCTCTTCAGTTACTTCTTTGAAGTTGTGACATCTGTTTCCTGCTGGGACCCTGACCAATATGGTGGTTTTCCAATTTACATATCCACTTATGAGAATTCCTGTTTCATCCTTGCCAATACTTGATATTAACATATTTGTTGATTTTTGACAATTGGATGAGTGTGAAATGAAAAATCATGATAATCTTAAAGTGAATTTCCTGATTAGTAGAAGTACAGCATTTTTCACATTTACATTGGCCACTTAGATTTCTTCCTCAGGGAATTTTCTGTTCATCTTCATTTCTCATATCTTATTGAATTGTTGATCTAATTGATTTGTAGGAATTTTGTAGATGTCCTGAAAACTAATACTGTATCAATTATGAATGTTGAAAATATCTCTCCATAGTTTGTGGCTTTAAAAGAATTATTATGGAAGCTTTTGTAGTGCAACATTTTAAATTAAGTCATTTATCAATATTGATATATTTTAGCTTGTTTAGGAAATATTTTCATTCTCCATATAATTAAATTCCTCTCCTATTTTTTTCTACATTACATTTTTTTCTCATGTATTTTATGCATCAGGAGTTTATTTTTGTTTATGGTATGTTGATATAATATTATTATCTTCCATATGAATAGCCAATTGTCCCCAAAGTTTTCCATGAATTGCCTATACATGTCTCATTAAACTGTATTGCCAAATTTGTCATTTCACAAATTTCTTATGTGCATTGGTCTGTTTCTTTGTGCCACATTTTATTCCATTTTTATTTGACACTAGACCAGTATCAGAAAGCATGAATCATTCTAGCTGCATAGGTTTCTCCTAGTAAGAATGCTTTCATTTTATTCTTCCTTAAGTTGTTTTTTATTACTTTTGGCCCTTTATTTTTTTCATGTGAATTTTAGAATAAGCTGGCTAAATTCTTCAAACATAAGCATTTTTTAAAATTTTTTTATCAGAAGTACATTAAATCCTTAGATTAAATCTGGAGCTGGCTTCCCTAATATTGGCTCTTCCCATCCATTCATGGATGTAGTGTGTGTGCACACATATGCATGTGTGTATATATGTATATTTATATGTATACATGCATGTGTGTGTATATATGTATATGCATATATCCCTCATTTACCTCTCAAGTTTGAGAACTTTTTCCATAGAGATTTTGGATGTGTTTTGTTAGATTTATTCCTGAATACCCCAGCTCAAGCAGATTTATTACTGAATATCTTAGCTTAAGCTTGTCCAACCCATGGCCTGCAGGCTACATGTGACCCAGGATGGCTTTGAATGTGGACAAATACAAATTTGTAAAGTTTAAAACATTATGAGTTTTTTTGTGATTTTCTTTTTTAGCTCATCAGCTATCACTAGTATTAGTGTATTTTATGTGTGGCCCAAGACAATTCTTCTTCTTCCAAAGTGGCCCAGGGAAGCCAAAAGACTGGACACCCCTGCCTTAGATGTTGATGTTACTCTCAAGAATGAGACCATTAAATTCTCTAATTGGTTGTTGCTGTTACATAGAAATGCTAAGTATCAACAATTCTATTTTGAAATTTATTTCCTTAAATTTTCGAAACACTAGTAGTGCTGATTCACATTTTTTAAAATTAATTTTATTTATAAATAATCATATCACCTGAAACAAAATTTAATTTTATTTCATCCTTTATAATTCTTATACCCCTATCTTTAAAAAATTTTTCCTTCTTTTTCTGTCATGTTACATTGTCTGAACTCTTTAATAAAATGTTGAATAGTAGGAGTAAAAACAGATATCCTTGTACTACCCCTGACTTTAGAGAATACTTCTAACCTCTCACCATTAAATATGATATTCCTTTCAATGCATTGGCAGATACCATTTGTAAGGTTAAGGAAGGTTTTTGTTTTAACAGACTGCTAAAACTTTGTATCATGAATTGGGATTGAGTTTTTTACATATTTTTCTACATTTATTTATCATTTTGGTTTGAATGAACTCAGTATTGTCTCATATGAATTATATTAATATATCGAAATTAAACTATTCTTTCACTGATTACAAACATGGTTTAGTATTTTTGATATGCTAATTTTTTTATCTATGATCATAAATGGGATTGGTCCACAATGTTCTTTTCTTATATTGTCCTACAAATGTTTAGTAGTAAATAATTTTGGATGGAAGGTGGGGTATAGGAGTTGTTTATAAGATATTTTTTATCACTTTTTGTTATTTGAAGCTTTACTGAGTCTAGATAAAGACTTGGTTTATCTTTCTCAGAATTAAGAGGGCTTTTCAATATGTTGATTCATATCTTTCACTAATTCTAAGACATTTTTTGCCATTATGTGAGCTGAGCCTACTCTTTTATCACATTTTCTGTCTGTTCTCCTTTTAGAATTCCATTTTTGGTTATTCTTATTCCATCCTGCAGGCTTTTTGACATATCATTTGTCACATTTCTTTATGTACTAAATTCTAGTTAATTGTTCAGGTCTATTTTCCAATTCACAAATTTTTCATTCAGCTGTGTCATTTCAATGTCATTTTTCATTAATAGAAAATCTCTTTAAAATATTCTATTTATTTTTCATGGTGATCTGTTCATTGTATGTATTCTATGTTTCTTCTTCTTAAAAATTATAAAAATATAATTAGGTTCATGATTTTCAGATTTTTCTATTTTCTTCTAGCACTGTTAGTTTGTTTTCTGTGTTTTCTGACTTGCTGTCATGGTCTATTCTTATTTCACACAGTTGTATTTTCCATGAAAGTCCCACAGAAAAATATTTGCCACAGCATCCCTACAGATTTATGTTTTCTTTTATACCCCATCAGGGGAACTACCAGCGAAAGATCTTTTTTGTGTGTTAATTTCACAAATGTGGAGTCCCACCTTGTATTAGTCCATTTGCACGCTGCTGATAAAGACATAGCTGAGACTGGGAAGAGAAAGAGGTTTAATTGGACTTATAGTTTCAACATGACTGGGGAGGCCTCAGAATCATGGTGGGAGGCAAAAAGCACTGGTTAACATGGTGGCAACAAGAGAAAATGAGTAAAAGCTAAAAGCAAAAACCCCTGATAAAACCATCAGATCTCATGAGACTTATTCACTACCACTAGAGCAGTATGGGGAAAACCGCCCCCATGATTCAAAATATCTCCCATCAGTTACTTGCCACAACACGTGGAAATTATGGGAGTATAATTCAAGATGAGATTTGGATGGGGACACAGAGCCAAACCATATTACACCCCACATAGGTTGTGAGTAATGTACAGGCTGACTTTGGACACTTATAATGAGCAGTGTTGTTTCAACATCTCAGACACTCCACATGTCTTCCTTGGTCCAGAGGGAAGGATTTCTCTAATCCTCCTTTCATGGAGTAGGCAACCCTTCCTAAGTCCTGGCCTTATGCAAGAACATCATTTCTACCCCCTTTCCTTGCACAAGTTCCTTGTCATGCCTTTGACCCTGCATGGGAAATGAAATCTCAGGCCTCAGCATTGGGCTTGTGACTAAAACTTACATCACCCCAAAGCTGCCCCAGTGTAGGCTCATATGCTGACTTCTCAAGCTTTGAGTTTCCTCTTTGCATCTGAAAATTTCCATGATTCCTTTCAAAGATAGATAGATAGATACATAGATACAAGATAGATAGATAGATAGATAGATAGATAGATAGATAGAATATTATACAACATATCTACATGTTAGAGGTTATAGGAGGCAGGGCAGTCCACTTTATCTCCTCCTGCCGTAGTGCTGGAAGCAGATGTCTGGTGTACTTCTGTCCTCCACTGTTGTCTCTAGCTCTTTTCACTCCTAACCTCTGCCAGGTAAACTGGGCATTTTATCGCTACATAGCCAGTATGGTGAAGGTCCTGGCTAATGATAGGAACTATTAAAAAAAGAAAAAAAAAAGCTTGCATTTTATTTCCCAGGCTTAGAACTGGACTAAATTACTATAACAGGGACCAACACAACTTTACTATTCTTATTGAATCCTTTAACACACCACAGCCTTCTCTACCATAGTTACACTTTGCAAGTGTAGTAGCACTTTGCAAGTCAAGTAGCTTTGGCCCTCTCCTAATCCAACCAGAAGCAGGAAATCCCAGTGTGTTCCTAAGACGGTCTGTGAAATTGTCAGTGGTGTTTCAAATACTCACAGGATTAAGATTGTTTGGTTGAATTACAAAAAGCATTTCAGATTTAAAAATATGTGTTTATAAGAAAATAAACACAGTTCAGTTGTATTTAAAATCATAACGTACTTTTATCAAGTACACTCCGTTCCTCCTAAGCCTGCTCTGTTTTCATTAATTGGTAGTAGGAACCCAGCACAGCATAAACTGGCTTTGCTTCAGATGTCTTTGTTCATCAGTGGGAAAACAGTCATCAGGATATTCAAAGGGCATCAAAATTTTCAGAAGCACCAAAAGGGACCTTTGTAGTGATTCTAAATTTTCCATGGATTTCCTCTCAATGGTTGTAAATATCCTTGAAAGGCCATATGAATTGTATCACAGTAGTTCAGGGGGGATGTTTGCTTGTTTCTCAGCTGAGATATTTCTGTAAACAATAGGTCCCCATGAGAAAGCCAGATCCCCAATGTGGCTGATAATAGTTTGCTATATTTGCCAAATTAGAGAGTTTGGCAACGTTATTTTCTCTCTCTGACAGGAACTATTTCTTCCTTTGAGAGAATGAAATTATTTCAGAGTTGTATGTGAAATCAACAAGATGTTCACTTTGGGCCCCACAGTTGAAGAGACCTTTGGGTCATATGTCTTTATTATGCTTCCAGGTCCTGTATTTAATACCTACTGAATTGAAGGTCTATGGCTAAAGTCAGAA
This sequence comes from Trachypithecus francoisi, assembly GCF_009764315.1. NCBI lineage: Eukaryota > Metazoa > Chordata > Mammalia > Primates > Cercopithecidae > Trachypithecus > Trachypithecus francoisi. The sequence continues at coordinate 41,352,093 of NW_022681463.1, forward strand.
GACATATGGGTTCTATTTTGAACATTTTGCCTATACGCGACACCATTGATTTTCTTGGCTTCAATGAAATATTCGTAGTTTTATGTTTCCTCTTGAGCGAGTATAAGCATATTCATTTTGAAAGCATCTAGGACAGTATTTACTAAGTCGCATTTTTTAGAGAGACACTAGTTTAGGCACTTTCACACGCAGTGTATTATTTAATCTGAATCTATTCCTTTTGCAGGAGTGTGAAAGAAACATCAATCCAAGCTGTTATTTTTAATGGCCAATTCCATTATCTCTTCTCCCATAATTTGTCTGCACCTTTTCTTTGCCTCTCATTCCCTAGCGCTAAAGTTCTCACTCATACCTTGGTCGGAACACACACATCAAGTGGCTTTGACACTCAGGTGCAATTACCAGTGATGCATTTGCCTCCATGCAAATGTCAGGATGTAGCAGCAGAAAGGTTACCTCCTTGTACTGCAGGGATAATCACTCTGTGAAGTGCCAAACCTCAATTCACTTCATGTCCTTTTCAGATCCAATTCGAGGTTTCTCGCATCCATCACAGAAACTGAGCCCTAAATCTGTGTCTCCTGGGACAGACACACTAATTGGTAATCCCAGGTTTTGTTTTCTCTTAAGATTCAGGAAGAGATGTTTCCATATGGAAATAGGAAGTGGGTCTGACGTATTGGGACCCATCCTTGCAGGATTTTTAACCTTCAGGCTTTAGAGTGGTCAGTCATCTAGTTGACGTCTCAGGGGTTGAAAGTCGGGGAACGTGCCATCCGAATTCATTATGACTGTGTGGAATCTCTATCTCTTTCAGCTTGTGAAGGTCTCATCTCTTTGTCCTAATCTTTAATTATCCCATTAAGAAGAGCAGGTGAAGCAAGGGGCGCTTCTGGGGTCTTTGGGAGGGAGTGGGAGATAGGAAAACAAAGAGACAGAGGGAGAAGATGAAGAGCATTTGGGCTCTCCTTGTCGCTGCTGTTTTGCTCATCTCACCAGTTTGGAAGAGGGGGTAGGGACACACAAGCTGGCTTTCTCTCCAACGCAGCTGAGGCCTTTATGAAATCACTGCAGAGGCAGGGGCGGCAAGGCACTATTTTTATCTCCAAATTGATTCAGCTGCAGTCGCTGCTGTGCCTCTGACTTCATTGCTTCCCGGCCGTCCCCCTCGCTGTCCCCACTCCCAGCTTAGCCCGATTTGGGGACTTATCTTCAGCTTCCTGCGCCGCGCCCTCCCCCTCCTCCGCGGCCTGGGGCCGGGCCGGGACGGGCGGGCTCCTGCCGGATACTGATACTGACAGCAGCAGATCGTGCCGCGGGCGCTGACGTCCTGCGGAGGCGCGCGGGCAGGCATCCGCGAGCCTCTCCGGGCCGCGCCAGCATCTAATTGTTCACTCTCCAATTTTCCCTGCCCTTGGGAACAGGGTTCCGCAAAGAAATTTCGTCAATTGAAATGCTGCGCACCTGAACATTTGCCAAATGTGTCCCATCTGACTAAGGTCTATGCTTTCAAATGTTGCTGCTAGGAAGAAAGGACAGTTAACACTCTGGGCTTGTCATCTTCCCTTCCTCCTAGGTTGATGCGGCTCCAGACCGAAGCTCCTGGAGAGAGTGGCTCGCCTCAAAGGACTGGAAGAGATTTTCTTGTTTGGGGAGGCAGAGGGACAGGGCAGGTTATGCCACCCACCCTTGTTTTGCATGTGAGGTTCTGAGTTGCCGCTCTCCTCCCTCTCTTTGAGATGCTGGGAGCTCTTCCAAAGCTGAGTAGTTTTCTGTTTCTCTCCATCCTCTGTGCCTAGAAAACAGGGGACTGGTCTTCAGAAATGTTTGTTACAAGGAGATCAGGGAGTGTAGGCTTATTTTAAGTACCAACAACCTACCATTAGGAAAACAAAAGGATGTGTCAGTGGGCTGAAGATCCGGTGTCCCAGCAACTTCTTGGTTAATTGTCTGAACTCTTTGATTTAACATGGGCCTGACAGCACCCAGTGAAGACAAGTGGCAGGGCTGGTTGAGTAAATGAGTGATGGAGTGACTGTCACTTGGGACAGGCAATGATAGTCTGTCTCTCCCCAAATGTTTTTTTGTGTGTCAACGTTGTAGGAATGCTAAACTAGATCAGATTCCACCAGAAGGATTTGATCACCTAATAGGGAAGATCAGATAGAAGCAAATCCAAAATGCAACTTACAAAACAAATACCAAGATAGAATTAAACAGAAGATGTCCAAGGAAGGGCACAAATGGAGGCTTTTAGGATGACCTGACCTATGTACTGGATAATGATAAATGGGTATTATTTGAACATTAAATAATAGTGAAGAACAATATTCTAGGCCTGTGGTGTGCAACATGATAGCTACTATCCATGTGGCCATTTAAATTTAAATTGGTTAAAGTGGAATAAGAAATTCACCTCTTCAGTCACACTAGTCAGTACTCAAGTACTTGATAGCCATGTGTGGCTAGTGGTTACTGTATTGGAGAGTGCATATCAGTTTTATCATTGCAGAAAGTTCTCCTGAATAGTGCTGCTTTAGAGGAAGAAAACAGCATGAACAAAGGCACTGAGGTAGGAAAACTCAGGATAAGTAGAAGGATCACTTAATAGCTTGGAGTGAGTGAAACAGTAGATGAATAAAAGGAAGCAATCAGAAATCAGGGGACCAGAGGAAGCAGGCTACCAGATATGAGGTTCAAACATTAAATGTATTTTGCAGGTAATAGGAATCTTTGAGGGTCTGAAAGCAGAAAAATGACATGATCAGAGCTACGCTTCTGAAACATAAATATGAACACCAAATATAAGAGAGTTTTTTGAGTGTCTTTTAGTTTTCAGAATCTGTACACACCCATTATCTTGTTTAGTTCTCAAAACAAGCCTGGGAATAGGCAGAACAAATACAGGGGGAAAAGCTTCCTAGGGCTTGAGTGACTTGACCAATGTCACTAGGGAGACAGAAAAATACTGAAAAGAGTCACAAACAACACAAAATTCTTTCAGCTGTGAAAGACAAACTCCTTCCTCCACCACATTGCCCCATTGGTGAATTTTCCTTTTTATAACAGGAGCTCCTGATACACATTACATTCCCTTCCAAGAGTTGAATTACAGGATTAGATTACTGATAACCCTGAAGAGGAGGCAAAAGGCCTTGTGACAAAGTGGCTTCGAATTTGACATCGGTAAGACACAATCACAACAACAAATTGGAACCATTTAAAAGAAAAGCCTAAGGAGGATTTACTGTCCCCACCAAGGCCGCCTTAGGCTGTGTGCACGGCGCCGCCTGAAGTTGGTCACTCACAGAAGCCCAGATCATCACCAGCGGGAGAAGAAAGCAGGTCTCATCTAAATGCAGAGGGAAAGATAGAGCTGAGAGAAGCTTCTGGTCCCTTAACAGAGCAGCCTGGGCCTGCCTGGGAACAGTGTTAAAAAGAAAGCAGGGTGCAGGTATTCCAGAAGAGAAAAACTTGGAGATGCTCAAATCATACTTCATGGTTGACTTTGAACTCTGTGTTTGGGAAGATGAGTATGAATCTGGCCATCAGACCAACTTAAGATTGCTTTCTAGCCTCTGCATTCTAGCAGAGATAAGCTAATTAATTGCTCTGACTCTAAATGTTATCATTTATAAAAATCTATAAAGTAAATATCAGGATTGTTGAGAGAATTCAATGTGAGATGTATGATGTGTACAACATGCGAAGTGGTACAGTACGTACCCAATATACCTAATTTTTAACTCCCCCGAAGACAGGTGTATGCTTTTTAAAACATACGTAAAAAGGCAAATGGGATCTTGCGGTTCCAGACCAGAAAAGTAAAGAACATTTATCAGACTGCAATAAAGCCTGTACTTCAGTTCCCCAGGAATTATTATCCCTCTCTCGGAAAGAAACAAAATTTTTTTCCACCTCCCTAGTGAGAAACAGTAAATTCACAGATAGAATATTGTCTGTTTCCTTGCCATCCGTCCAGCTGTGGAGCTGAAATGCAAACTGAGTTCGGGCTTCTGAGAGAAGGTTTATATGGATTTAGTAAGGTGCAAATCCTGACCCAAAGGTAAAGTTTGATTTTTGTCACTGATAAAAATGCATTGCTTCAGGCCTAAACTTCTGTCTCTTCCTGCTTTTAATCCTGCTTTCTTTCTAAACGCCAATTAGTAGAGCAAATTTTACCGGTCACCTCATTCCCTATATGTTATTACCTCTTTTATACAGTTTGGCAATATATTCTGGGTATAAATAAGCTACAAATATTTATAGGGCAGGTCCCTCTTCGAGTTGCACCATGTAACAATCACAGCATAAAATGTCAAGAAGTCCTAACTATTTTTCTTTCTTGGTTTCTTCTATTTGGGAAAAGGTTTTTTTCTAATGTGCATCAGAACAGCTGCCTCTCCCAATCTCTTAAGTAGCAAAGTAAATGGAAAAAGAACATTCTCAAACAATCCAAATCAAGACCATCGTTTTAAAACGATTTTTTAAAAATGAAGACGACGATATTTGAAGCAAGAGAAACAAATGCCTTCTAAGGCTTAAACTAAATCCCTAAGGGGTGGGGGTGAGCAGACGTCTTTTCTTCCCCAAAAGCACCTCCAGTGACTTTAAGGATCTTGCTCGCATAATCCCTTGCTGACCCACACTAGCAAGGAAATAAGAAAGCCTCGGTTTAAAACTACAGTCATCTTCTTCGAAAGGCGGCTGAGAGCTTTGAATCCTTTTTGTTTCATCATCCTTTTCCTTGCAGCCCCAATTACTCTAGGTACTTCTGAGTTTCTGGCCATTGAAGATTCTTTTCAAATAGAGGTTGAGTGGTCACGGGAGCAACCTTTCCACGGAGCTCGGGTTCTTCGTGGATGAAACAAATGCCTCTTTAGCATACTGTGTTTGAAGGCATGGGAGCACTTTTTAGGTCCAAATGCAACCTTTTATAGCATTGAGAGTGGGAAGAAAAAAAGTAAAAGAGAGAAAGACAGAGAGGTTCATTTAACCTTTCCATAATTATGCTTTCAGTATTTTCCTGCTGTTATTCGATGCACCTCCCCGTATTCTCAGTGGTTCCTCAGTCTGAAGTGTACTGATGAAGGGAGACCACCTTGCCTGGGGCAAGAGAAACCTGGCTTCGCTGAGCTAGAAGTTAGGGTGAGGTGATTCATTACAGGCTGCATCTTTCTGTGTCTCTTAAATTTTCTGCAGAGAATGTCAGGTAGGACTGCATTGCATAGCTTTTAATAATAGAGCTCTTGAAAGCCTCCAAATGAAGGTAGGGTGTGGTTGAGACGAGGACTGCTTATTTTTGACAAGGAGAATTGTTCCTGCCGCCCCAGCCTCTCGAGTAGCTGGAACTACAGGCACGCAGGAGCCTAATTTTGAAAATATTTTAATTTTTGTAGAGACAGGGTCTTACTAGGTTACCTAGGCAGGTCTCAAACTCCTGGCCTCAAGTGATCCTTACACCTTGTCCTCCCAAATCACGGGATTATAGGCATAAGCCACTGCACCTGGCTGCCTTTTTTTATAGAGTTGTAATAGGCTGGTAGATGCTGTTATGTAAAGGTAATTCAGACGTGGCTTCTGCCCTCAAAAAGTGAATGATCAAGACATTAAGCTTCAATTTTAGATTAAGTAATGAGCAGTCTTTGTCCTTTGTCACTTTACTACCAGGGCATCATTGCTTACACTCCGCCCAACATGTGACTCTTTTGTGCACAGCTCCATTTTGAGCCCACCTCAACATTTACCTAGAAGATGCAATGTGGCTATTTTCCTAAATACAAAAATAATTTTGGTGTGTATCTAATCTGTTCTCTAACTGGCCAAAGGGTGAGGGGGACAAGAATCTAGCTCTTTCTGTTCCCTTCTTCTAAACTTCCTTTCACTAATGAAATGGTTTTTAGGCGTATTTTTAATGCTTAAAATAAGGAGGAAACAATGATTTGAAAAACTATTGAAAGTTTTTCAAAAGTTCCCTTTATATTTCTGAGTTAAAAAACAAAAACAGAAGAAAACAAACAAAAAAAGATTTCTAAGTTCTGAATACATAAAATGCTGACATGCTGATGCCAGGACAGAGCAACCCACAATTTCTGGGTGGGAGATTTAATCCCTGAGTCACCACATGCCCTGCTCAGCATGTGCTGGGGGAAGCACACAGTTACTACCCTTGCTCTTCTTTCTTCCCTTGGCTTAGTCCACCAGTGTCTGATATGGTTGTAGTAAGAACTTAGAGTCCCACCTAACCACACCTCATGCAGTAGAATCATCCATGGAAATAATTGTATGTCTAGTAGTTACATTACTAGGCTGACCCATGCTCTTAAACCTGGAACAGACACACACACACAGTATGGATTAAGAAAAGAGGAGAGGATACATCAAGGAAAGGGAGGAGTAAGAAGTAAGGTCTCAGTAAGTAGATCTATTAAAAGTGGAAATTAACAATTAGCCGTTAAAGCTATTATTGCGGGTTAAAACGGCACATGTGGCCTAACTCAGAAATCTGTTATTTTATTTTATGGTGTTTCTCTGGAACACGCATATATCTGAATTGAATACAATGAATACAATGGCATTAACACTACCATATTCTCATACTAGCTGGAATGTTGACAAAGATGCCCTGACAGGCCCTGATCCAGGTATTTGCCCTGACATTGGTATTTAGTGACTTTCTGCCTCCTGGAAAGGGCCAATGGCCCTGCAGTTTTGTCCCAAGTTCTCTCTCTTGACTTTATAGAGTTAGGGCGCATATATTTGTGTCCTGCATTCTCTTCTATTTATTAATAGCAGGATGACTTTGGGCAAGTTGCAGTTCCCTCATCTGCAAAATGTAGATAATAGTAGTGCTTACTTTATAAGTTGCTTTGAGCATGAAATGACTCAATACAAGTGACGTGCCAGAATGGTTCCTACCAAATAGTAACTTTTATGTAGTCATCATCCTCATCATGCTCATGTTGCCTCCTCACTGGCAACACCTTCCCACCCTCCTACCTCCATGGTCTACACCTTATCATGGCCACCCCCTCCTTTCCTTTCCTCTAATCCTCACAGTACCTGTCCTCAGTGACTGAAGAAATTGGAGATTTTTTTAAATACTCATGTATTCTTCTCTTCACTATGTACATTCTTTCTCTGGATAATTTTAGTCTCTCATGCCTTTAAATATCAAACTTATGTGAAAATTTCCTCAAATATGTTTCTAAATATGTCTTTTACTCCAATATCAGATTCCATATTTCCAACTGCTATTAACTATTTCCAAGATGTAATGTAAAAGTCTCAGTCAAAATCTGCATAAGTTGAACTAACAGTTGATGTTCTCCTACACCCTCTCAGCTTCCCAAAGCAGCTCTTCCTGCTCAGAGCCCTAGTAATGACGCTATAATCCCGATCTTCCACAGTCCATGTGACCCCCCCCCCAAGAAAGCACTGAAGTCTCCTTCCTACCTCACATAGTTAAGATAATTCAATTTATCTGCATTTGAGACCTATGACTTTTCTCAGAATGAATGATTTCTTTGGCAAATTACGTAATTGACATATTTAGTTGTTGTTGAAAATCAATTATCTGTTATAATTTATTCCAGTAAGGAAAAAATAAGTCATAACTTGAACATTTGTGGGTATTTGCCCTACTTAGACTTACAATCATAGTGTTATAAGGATTTGGGCCTCTGCCATCTATTTTATAGCTTTAAATATCAGTCACTGAACTCAGTGTTGGGGTTACAAAGAAATCCAGACAGACACTTTATTTAACCACATGATGGCTTCTTGAACAAAGAAGACGTACAAGCAAATTTAATGCACTACTGCATGGCAAACTCTAAAACAACCAATTATTTAGAAGCATAAAAAGGGCAAACTCACGGAATCTTAGCCCAACATCCCAAGAGTATACAAATATTTCCAATTTGGGAAAATTAAAAAGATTTGAGCTGATAATTCAGAGGAACCATAACTTTCTTATCTTTTCTCTCAGTCTTAAGTTTGTTCACCAGGGAAGTTTCTTGTGGTTCATTCTGGCATCTAGTGCATATCCTCCTGAAGTTAAAATTCTTCTTTTTTGCTAAATAGGAGTGGTTATACAGTAGTTAAAAATCTCTCCCTCTAAGCTTGATTTTTTTTAGTACACAATTTTCTTCTGTTGTTATCCCCTGTCTAATTAACTAATCAGGATTGGCCTCCTTCACCACATACTTTTAAGAATGGCTCTGGGTCAGATATAGTTTAAATCACCCCATGACAAAACAGCCTTCGTGTTTTTCAGATTGAAATCACTCACACATTTGAATATTTAATTTTTTCTTCATCCAAATGGTACATTTATATAAGCATATCAAAGCAACTATGTTTGTCCTGCAAGCCAACTCTACTGTGTAGAACCCAAGGTAATTTAGTGGATGGGTAGTTCTTAATAAGAACCAGGTGGTTCGTTTTGCATGAACATTATTCTAGCTTTCTTACTGTTTTTGTAATGTTCTTTCCGTTGATATGTTTCCCTTGCATAATGGAAAACAGAGTTAGACATATCATCCCATCCCACCTTATAGACATATTATAATGCCTACCCCTTATGTTTTGATCCTTTAGTGTGGAGTTAAACCATACTGTAAATTCCTTTACTGTACAGCACAGGTCTGGCTCCTGTGTGCATAGGGCCACTGTCACCAGAAATCTTCTGTCCTGTTCCTTTAAAAATTCCACTCCAAGATCTCCCCTGGCACTGAAGCTTGATGTTACCATTTTATTCCATTTTGTAAGCAGCGATATTCATTCAAACTTCAAAACAATCTTCTAATCCCCCCAAAATTTGTAAGTTCTTACTATGTCAAGGCACTAACCCATATGCTATAATTGCCATCACAAAAGCACTGAGTGCTGAACTTCCATAAAATAACAAGTGTGTTCCAGCATTACTCCTGCCCCACCTTCACCATCATAGCGCTATGATCACAGGGGAATTCTTCTACCTTTAGCAAGAAAGGAGAAATGGTCTCTTCTTTTCTACACGTTTGAATCACATCAAATTTATGAATTCACTAATGCCCAGCAGATAGAGAAGATGGTACCACAGTTTACATGGAATCTCAGGTATGCAGCAACAGTGGCATTTACTACCAACTGTGCCAGCTGGCCCAGAAGGAGCAGTGTGACTTGGGCAGTTACCCTATGCCAAGAACTATACCAACAGCACCTCTCTTATGTTTAACTAGTGAGAGGGAGGTTTCAGAAAGCGCTTACCCCTTCAATCACAGGAAGAGGCCTATCTGTGCCATTGGAAGTAGAATTATACTTAAAGACAATTTCAAAGCTCACCTTTTTCCTAATCAATTGCATAATGCTCACCCTCAAATCACAAGTTTGCTCCAATATGTTGCTGCTTCTAAACATTTATAGACATCAGGAACTGAGTTTCAATATAATTCCCCACAAGACCTTTTGTAATGGAGTGTTAATATTTTTCAAAAGAATAATTCTGGGACATTTCCCAGATCAGCATCTGGCTTTTTCATAGTTCCCTGAGGAGAAGACATACAAGGGGAAACAGTGGAATAATTACATTTATTAACAGTTTATTTTATGCACGATTTTTTTTGCACATCTGCACATAACCCACACTTTCTCAGGTACCAACTGGTTCTGCTTTCTTTTATTTGTCTCTCAGTACCTAACACGAATGACAATACTTAGCAGTGCACCATTCACACATACACATACATACACATCAGTGAGGATTCAGTAAGATTCAGTTCTATAATGCATATCTGTAGTTTGTTGGGTGGAACTCATTTTTCCAATACATAAACTCTCCTTTTATAATGGAGTTATCTTTAGGAACTGTCACTAGTCACGCTATTTACAAATGGAGGAACAATTAAATAGGCAGAACATGGGGACGAGTTAAACAGCCCAGACACAGAAATAGAAATACCATGGGGAACAGTAGTTCTCTAGCTCCACCGAAGCACCAAAAGGAAACAAGTGCAACCATGCAATTGATTGTAAAATGTGGGAAATATGCAGTTTTTCTAGAAAGAGGATCTATAAAATATCTATAAAATGCATTGTGTTCTCAGAAAAGTTTCCTGTCCTTTTATATTATCCTTTAAATAGGTCATTATTGAATTTCAAAAGACATAATGGGAATATAGATGATATTTGGTTATCTCAATCTGGGTAACAGTAAGTTGCATTCTGTGTTTCAACATATAATTTATTAAGTTGCTAGATAACCTTAATGTGAATAAAATTAAGTCTTCCCTAGGGCCAAATGTACCCTCATAATGGAGACATATGTGGACATAGACAAATATAATTGAAGACACAATAATGTAAATGACCTAAGTGGGGCATAGATGAACTCTTCTGGAATTCTCTGAAGACAATACTAGGTTGAAATCAGAACAGGAAAAAATTCATGAAGAGGATGGCATATAAGCAGAGTTTTGAATCATTGTTTGAGATTTCAGTTGGTGGAAATGATGGGAAAATGCAATCCGATTAGGCAAGTTTTAATATTATAGAAGTAAAATGAAGAAAGTAAATGAGTCTGCCTCACCAGAACGTGGGATAATCTTAGAATAAAACACAGGCAAGGCAGTTTGGGATAAACCTGTGTTAAAAAAAAAAATAAAGATGACACTTTCATTTCTGAGCAACTAGCTGTATAAAATATAAAGAAGTTATAGAAGGGTGAATGAAAAGCAAGAAAAAAATGTATTTAAGTCATAAAATATGTCTGCCAAACTGCAAGGATAATAAGTCCTACTATTGGGAAATATCATTGTTTTATTACATGTATTAATAGATTTGCAGATATAAGTGTCAAGGTGTGAACTGAGAAAGAATTATTCTGTATAAAGGAGGAGATAAAATGCATTTCCATTTTTGAAAAATTCAAGAAAAAAATTCAGAGGAGTCTGAGATTAAGTATGTTTAGAAAGAGGGTCAAAGGAGGGAAAAAATCAAGAAAAGTCAAAAAGAGACTTAAGGATTTAAAAAAGAGAGCTACATCTAACAAGATATTTTTAAGTTATTTTCTCAAGGCCTTTTGATATTGGTAACTTTTACTGTCTCTCCTATATATAGGACATTCTATGGTGGATGCACAGCAGTGCTGAGTTCTGTATCCACAGGGGCAGAAGTCTTAAGAGAACTTCTGAAAGCTGGAGTCTGACGATTTCACTTTACCCGGCAGAGGAGGACCTTAACCTGCAGGGAAAGAAGTCTGGAGTTCATTGAGCAGATAATGAGATGCCGTTGAAATTTGGTTTGTTTTTGCTTGTTTATTTTAATCAAATATGTGCTTTAGAAATATACCTCTGGCAGAAATCTAGAAAGGGGAGATTGGGATGGAGAGAGACAGATTACGAGAACATTGAAATAATCTGATCCAGAAGAATTGATAACAAACAAAGTCAAAAGAAATTCACATACCACTGATGTGAGTAATTTGAAAAATGGGATATCAAAGATGTCTCCTGACAATGAAAATGCAAGCTACCTTCAATAGTCTTATGGTTAGTAGGGATATTATATTAACACCTATTTAAAACTATTTTATGAATAAGTTCATTAATTAAATTAGAAACGACTATTTTTCATTACGAGAGATAATACATTCAATGAACAAAATTAAGTAAAACAATGCTATCTTAAATTTGATTGTAAATATCACTAGAAGCTCATTTTTTTTCTTGTACACACATGTATATTTAGCTCTGTTTTCTTAAAAATGCCTAGGAGTATTGACAAGCAATAACAATGAGCACTCCAGATCCTTGATCATTGTCTCTCAATACCACTTGCACATCAGTAGGAAACAAGATCCAACGTGAAGATGGTTTCTACTGGCCCAAGGTGAAATCCTCTAGCAGCAAGCAGCCACACTCAACATGGAGGATTCAGCAAGATGGATGACACATTTTCTCCAACGAATCAATGACATACACAAAATAATATCAGGATGCTATTTGTAGGATTAAAAAAAAACTTTAGGAAATATAATGACTAAATACAATATGTGGTCCTCATTTAGATCTAACTAGAACAACCTGACTGTTCAGATTTATCTTTGATAGAATCAGGAAAACATTGGATGGTATTAAAATTGGCCCATATTTCTCTTAGGTGTACTGTATCTTAATAGGAAGAAGAAGAAGGAGAAAGAAAAATATCCTTCTAAGTTTAACATGTATTCTCAAGTTTTGTTTGTTTGTTTCTGATGAAATGATAGGATGTCTAGAGTTTGCCTTAAAGCACTCCAGGGAATAAAGTGAAGCAAAATGTGTGTGGAGGTGAGTTGGGGGCAGGATAGAGGTCTGGGAGGGAATCAGCTTAGGAAAATGTTAAAAATTATTTGAAGCTGAGTGATATGTACATGCAATTTATTAAACTGTTTTCTGTAACTTCATGTATGTCTAGAAACTTGCACAAAAACATGTTCAAAGAAAAGATAACCCTGAGTTTTAAGCTACCAGGTAGACTATTTTAATAACCATATAGCTGATCTCTCCACCTCATATATCTCCCTATTCAATTCGTCACCTAAACTGTTACCGTTTTCTTTGTTTTTTGATCATATGACTTCTCAGCTTCCATAGACTTCACAGGGCTCACGTTGCTTGTCAGATTAAGCAGAAACACATATAGGACTTGCCTTTGAAGTCCTTCTTGCTGTTTTTTAAATTTTCTTTCTTTTTTTTTTTTTTTGAAGTATGATTCACAAAACGTAAAAGTAATTATTTTAAAATGAACAACTCAATGGCATTTAGTATATTCACAGTGGTATACAAACAGCACCTCTACTCTAGTTCCAAAACATTTACATAACTCCAAAAGAAAACCCATTAAATAGTTACTTTAAAGTCCTTTTTAATCTGGCCCAAAGTAGAGAGCTGGATATGTCCTGGAATATGGCCCGTACCTTTCTCATTTCATTTGTGCTCACGTTGGTTCTTCAGTAATGCCTTCCTTCATTACTGTCCTTAATTAGAAAACCCATTTAAGACCCACACCAACTCCACATCATTCACGAAATCTCTAAGATGACATTGGTTTGATCTACTTCTCTCAATTCTAATGCTGACAAATCTAACAATGATGAAAGACTATGTTTTTATGGAATTACAATGAACATACAATTTTATTTCATAATTATTTTTAATGATAATAGAGTCAAAGAACCTTAGAAGAGAGACTATTCAAATCCCAACCAGTTGTTTAGGCCATTGTATCTAAGGGGAGAAAAACTGATTTTGGAATCAGAGAAAAACAGAGCTCACACATCTGCACTAGGTAAATGCTCTGGAAAGAGGCTAACTCCACATTAAATCAGTGTGGGAGAGAATGTTACCATGATTGCCAATACTGTCAAAGTTTCTAGTAATAGAAAGTGTTCCAAAACAATTTTTAAAACAAATTGAAACAAAACGTGCAGTGAGGCTGAAAATAATAATGAGAAGAATCTATGAGTGTAAATGTTCAGCATTTGAAAGCTCTCCACAAGGTCGTTACTGGCAAATGCATTTATGTTGGTTGGACCTGGCATGTGAACTAGGCAGGAGAGCCAGAGATTTCCATCCCCACCTGGTTTTACTCCATGGCTTCATCAGTTTCATGGTCCCCATTCCTGTCAGGAGCAAAGCCTGGCACAGGTGAGAATGAATCACAGAAATTAGGAATACTGGAGCTGTAAAAAGCCTATGTGCTTTAGAGGTAACCAAGCCCTATTTCATCATTGTATAGATGAAGAAATGAAGCTCTAAGGAAAGTAGACTGACTTCTGAAATTTACTTAACTTGTAGAGCAAAGTAAGTCTTAGAATCCAAATATTCTGGCGCCGATTCCAAGGCTTTTTCTGCTGCAGAACCTAAATTATTTATTTATATTCATTAAGTTTTAATTAACTTACTTATTTCATTTTTGTGTGTAAAGGGTTTTCTTTAAAAGTTCAGTTGGTGATTATCTCTCCTTGAAGGTCAAGGAAATCAGACTCAAGGTAAGCATCAAATGTATGTCTATGTTTTTTAAGAAAGTCAAAGATTTACTTATAGGAATTTGCTGTAGTTCCTAAGTCCTGTTATTTCCATATACTATATTGCTAAGGGAGTAAAGAGGAAAGCAATAAGGAATAAGATAAAAGCCCCACATATGAAAAGAGGGGACAGGGGTAATGTAAGAAAACCCACAGCCAAAGTCTAGGCTACAGCAGACATACATCCTGTCCTCAGGATAGGTTTCAGATCTGACTCCAGTTTCTGACTTTCCTGTAGATATGCACTCAAATACAGGCCCGGTCGGGCTGAAGGCCACAGAGAGTGTCTAAGGTCTGTGCACTGCCATGACCTTTCAGTTATGTGTTGTGTTAATTTAGTAGGGCTGCTCTTACAACATTCCACAAACTGGGTGGCTGAAACAACAGAAACGCATTGTCTCATAGTTCTGAGGCTAGAAGTCCAAGATCAAGATGTCAGCAAGGTTGGTTCCTTCTGAGGGCCATGAGCAACCTCTGTACTATGCCTTTCTCCTAGCTTTTGGTGGTTTTCTGGCAACCTTTAGCATTTCTTGGCTTGTAGACTCATCACCCTTGCATTAGTCAGCTGAAGCTGCCAGAACAAAATACTACAGACTGGGTGACTTAAACCCCAGAAACAAATTTCTCACAGATCTGGAGACTGAAAAGTCTCAAGATCAAGGTGTGGGTTGATTCCAGTTCTGGTGTGGGCTGTATTCTTCCTTGTGGATGACTGCCATCTCATTGTGTCCTCACATGGTAGTGGAATGGTTGTAGGGCAGGGAATGAGAGAGAGAGGGAGAAAGCGAGAGAGCCCTTTATATAGTGCCTCTTGTTCTCAGGACACAGATCCTTAAAAGAACTAAGGAGGTGTGAATATCGAGACATCACCTGAACTGTCAGATGTCCTGGTCCCAGTAGCTCCTGGTCTCAGGAGAGGGTCCCAGGAGATGCTATGGGTCAAAATTCAAATGTTAAAATTCTACCTTGCAGTTCTTCAGAATGTGATCTTACTTGGAAATGCGGTTGTTTGCAGATGTAATTAGTTAGGGATTAGGGCCCTACCCTTAGGAACTCGTATAACCTTCAATACTTCAGTGTAGGACCTATCTCCAAATACAGTCACCTCAAAGGTTAAGACTTCAGCATGAAAACTGTAGGGGTATACAATGCAACACATCACAACTCTGATCTCTGCCTTTGTGTTTACATGGCATTCTTCTAGTGCGAGTGTCTATGTCTGTGTTCAAATAGTCTCCTTTTTATAAGGACTCCAGTCTCATTGAATTATTGGTCCACTTTAATCTTAACTAATTACATCTGCAAACAACCCAATTTCCAAATGAGGTCACATTCTGAAGTACTGCAAGGTAGAATTTTAACATTTGAATTTTGACCCATAGCATGTATATACCCTCTCCTGGTACCAGGACATCCATCAATTTAGGTGGGGTTTCAGTATTCACTCCTCCATAACAGACCCTGAAACAAGACTTTGTGTGCATGAAGTTATTTGGGAAACACAAGAACTTGAGCAAGGAGTGGGGAAGAGGGCATGATTAAGTCAGCCTCCACAATGGTCACTTGGAGAATCCCATTAGCCCCATGGGGAAAATACAGGGAATATTATCCCTCCAGGGAGGAAAAGGAACAGGGATATTTAAACACCGATTTCTTTGTCTGTTCGTGGCCAGTGGCTGTTGTGTCCTCCCTCTCTCTTTTTCTTTCTTCATTATTTGCTTTAGCCTTTTCCAACTCTCCCTGGGGAGAATTGATATTCATGAGCAAAGACACAAATCACCTTCATGCAACACTTCTACTCCTGCTCCCTTTGAGTGCTAATCCTACCAGTCTTCATTTGCCATATTCAGGACAATACTTAGAAACATTCATGTTAAACCAGATTCTCTCCTAAGTCTCACATCTGGCATCATAAAATCACCCATAGGTGAGCGCTGTTCTGGATACTAAGCTATGTGTTCCCAACTTAGAATCTTACTCTGGGAACTTGCACGGAATCTCTCTACATTCTTTATCTGCCACTAAAACAGAAAAACAAGCATGACAGATATGAAAAGTATAGATAATTTGCTTATTTATAGCATTTAGCAATCTTAATTTATGTTTATGTCTTATCAGTGAACCCCTGCTAATAGAGATTCCATTTTTGCTTAAATTATTTTGGTCTTGGACTGTGGCTTTCCAGGCCATCTCTAAATGTCCTTTTGTTCCCAGAACATTTGGTCCACGAACATGACTGTAATAAAAGCAAAACAAAATAATCAATCCCAAACCCTCTATCAAGCTTTAAATAGACACAACAAAAAGCACAAAGACAAGAGTGAGAATTACTAACTCCTCAAAAATATCATTCCCCAATTATTTCAACTTGCCATGGCAATAATAACAGGTAAGATTTACAAATGCCCGAAGCAGGAAGTGACAGGAGCGAGTGGAGAACTACGTCAACTGCTGCAAGTTTGAGGAAAATGAAAACAGAGAATTAGTCATTGGGTTTAGCAAAATGCAAGACATTAGAGATCATTATAGGAGGTCTTTCAGTGAAGTGGTAGAAAGAAAAACTTGATCAAAGTAAATTGGACAGAAAAGGGGAAGTGAGAAAGTAGAAACAATAAATATGAACAGTTATTTTAAGGAGTAGAACTGTCAGGGGAGCAGAGAAAGTAAACAGTATTTGGAGAGGGGTAGGAAGTCAAGGTCGAAAGCATGTACATGTGCAAACACACACACACACATACACTTTTAAGACAGACAATATCAAGGCATGTTTTTAAGCCAATAGAAATGATCTAGTAGACAACTGATGATAGTACAGAACAGAGGAGGGGGTAGCTGGGCATACATTATTATGTTGGTGCAAAAGTAATTGTAGTTTTGCCTTTACTTTCAATGGCAAAAACCAATTACTTTTGTACCCAATAATAGTTGAATAAAAAAGATTAGTGGACGGGGTCCTTTGACAGAAAAGGAACCCCAAGGCAAGAAAAGGCAGATGGTGTATACAAATGAAGGTGGGTATATGGGATTGGTGGGAACAAGAGATTGTTTTCATCTGATTGCATCTGTTTTATTAATAAATGCAACTCATCCAGGGAGTGGGGGCAAAGGTGGGGAGTGAGAGAAAGAGAAGGGATTGGAGTTTTGAGATGAAAAGTTGTATTTGTTTCCTACCACCATAGCAAATTACCACAAATTGAGAGGCTAAAAGCAACTGAAATTTATTCTGTGACAATTCTAGAAGTCAGAAGTCCACAATCAAGGTGTTGGAAGGGCCATGCCCCCTCTGAAGACTCTGTGGAAGAATCGTCTCTTGTCTATCCCAGTCTTTGATAGCTCCTGGCATCCCTTGGTTTGTGGCAACGTAACTAATTTGTTTTCGTTTTCACATGGCACTCTTCTTCCCTGGGCCTCTGTGTTTCTAGTTTTCCTTTCCTATGTCTTATAAGGTCACCTGTCATTGGATATAGTGCATACCCTAAATCCAGGATCATTTCATTTTGAGATCCTTAATTATAACTGCAAAAAGACCCTATTTTCCCAAAAGGTCAAATTCACAGGCACTGGGAGTTAGGACTTGGACGTATTTTGGAGGACACCATTCAACCCACTATAGAAGTGTTATATCATAATCATCCAGAAGAATCAGGAAAGTTATATAACTAGGGAAGTGTAGAGAGACTATCTCTCAATGTCAAGAATCCATATGAACTTTTGATAATAATTTGAAATAAGACCATTCTACATACTTCTGTGTTTTTCCTTGGCAATATTCTGCTGCTTGAATGCCAACATGAACTAAGTGGGTAATTAATTTAACCAAAGTTGAAATCTTGTGAGGCATGCATAATAAATAGAATGACCAAGATATTATGAACCCTGAATAGAAGTGGCTATGTAGTGTCGAACTATAGTGTAGTACATAAAAGGTGAGGACGAGAGAAGAGAGAGGAATTGTCAAAGTGTCAATGGATTAGAGGTCATTATAAGGTTAAAAAGTAATTGAAATGGGGATGGAGGTGTTTGAATGAGGACGAGTAGAAAGTAATGGCTAGGGGATAGGATACTTAAAATTGAGATTTTGGAGATTAGGGTTTCTCTCTTCTAGCTGCCCATTAGAATAACCAGAGATTCTGAATTAATTGTCTGGGGTAGGGCCGTGGAATTGGTATTATCCCAAGAATTACTCACGTACAATATATATGTCCATGGTCCTATGAACATGTATGAAGGTATTGTGGAGGAAATAAAAATCAGTGGAGGTGAAATAAGAGATCAGAATATTACAAAGATCTCCCCAGGAGTAGGAGGAAATGTGAAATTTTCAGGGGATAGGGGATGATTCTTGGGACGAAGACATGATGTAGGGACCTCAGGACAGTGGATAACTCTCTAGGATAGTTTTTTGTGGCAAGCAGGAGTACCACAAAGCCTGAAAGAGATGATCAGGTCTAAGAAAATCATCCTTCATATCATTATTTGCTATTTTTAAATGGCACATATATTTAATAAAATGATCATTTTCTAGGGAATAACTTGACAAAAGAGCAGCTGGCTTATGCCTTAGAATTATGCCAGGAATTACCAAACAATTCAAGAGACTCTGACCTACCACCGCGGTTCCCAGGTTGCTTCTGTCAACCTGAAATAATCAAAAGGATTAGAATCTTAAAGTTTATTTGAGTGAAAACCTGGGAATTGCCATCCAGGAGACACAGACTTCAGATAAATGAGGTCAGTGCCCCAAAGACAAAAGTTAAGTTCTTGCTTATACAGGCAGAAAACAAAGAAGTTTAGTAAGATTATAACATTTTATATGCAAGGCTGGTTTATGAGTTACAACAATTAGTTAGTTTGTTTTCCTTTCTGTAGGGTTGGCTTTCATGTTTTTCACTGTAAAAGTGTATTTAACATTTCATCTTAAGACAATATGATAGCCACGAGGTCTTTGTGTGAGAAAGGTAAGAGGGAAGTTAATCTATAATGAAGATCAACTGTGAAGAGGGAAGGAGGCTTCCCTGGTGCCCTTTAGTCATTTACAGCATTTTACAAAACAACGTAGGTAAGGAAGAAGGCTAATCTGTAATCAGAGGAACACAGATTACAGGTGCTTAGGTTGCAGCTGCCTGCCATGTAACTCAGGCCTTGTAATCACATTCTTTTAAGGCTCAAAATAATTTATAATTCCAACAGCTTAGATTTTGAATTACTTATTTTCACACTTAAAACCTAAGACCGCTGCCAACACCTCCCTCTGTCCTCCAGGAAGGGAGGACAGGGCTTATGCTGGATTGTTCATTATTATTGCCACTGCCTTACTCTGTGGCTGCCATTATCAAATGATCCCAAGAACCAACTCTTGGGCCCCCTCCAACTATGTTGTCTTCTCTTCCTTAAACACTCCTTTATCTCTAAGAGATAGCCTGTGATGGCTTCAAAGATAGCCCCCAAATTCTCTCTTATTCCCTTTCTTCTTGAAGTGGACTGGATTTAGTGATTTACTTCAATTAATTATCTAAAGATGGAAATAATGGAATAATACTTTCAAGATAGAATTATACAAAGATTTCAAGTGGGGCTCACGCCGCCAATCTTATTTTGCCTGTCAGTTCTGCTTGTTTTTAGGTAGTCTTTTGAAGAACGCAAGAGTTTTTTGGCATTTATATGATATTGGAGCAGACATACCTATATTCTTTAATCCAAATTAGCAAAGTGTCTATCTTCAGCAGGCTAAGTCACCAACTCTTCTCTGTCTCAGTGCTGCTTACTTTAATTATCTGTTTGTTCTATATTAGTTTGTTTCCCCTAACAAGATCTCTTTACAGGTATGAATGCCTATCATGAGCTACTGAAGATCAAACACCACATTGTAAATTTTTCTTTTATGATTTGTTGTCCATATAGTCAAGATATCAGTTGAGAATGCATCTTCATGGGAGGACAAGGTACAGAAGCTATACCTTAAAATAGCTTTGCTTTGAATATTTTATATAGCATAAAATTGCATTCTATTAATTTTAAATACCTTTAGACAATAACCAGGCCAATTGTCTGTACAGAAGAAATACCCCGAACCCAGTGTTTCTCTCCTTCTAAAGATGGCTAATTTTTCCTATCTCATCACAAGCATGCCTGAGTGGATGAAACAGAAGCATATGTATATGTAATAATCATGTATTTCAGTTCCCCATTCTTGGTTGAATGAAGTGGGGATTTAGTTCAGTTTTGGGCAGGTGGTCTTGAGAGCCTCCATTTATTATGACGGTTTTCATTTGTAAGGACAGAAACCATTGCCTAGTTTTTCTTAAGTAAAACTGTGTCTGTTCAAATGATATCACATTTTATCATTAACTAAACATCAATTGATCTGGAGCATTAATAAAATAATGTCTTATATTTACATGGTTCTTTATATTTACAAACATCTTTTCATATCCTTTCTTCTTTGACCTCCCAACAGATGTGGAGCTAAATATACAGCAGGCTCTTCTATTTCTGCTTTTCAAATGAGGAAACAGAATCGCAGTGAGGTTAAATGACTTGTCCAAATCCCACATCGAGTAAGTTATGGCACCAGAAATTGAACAAGGACTTCTGAGGCCATGATGTGACTGATTGATGTCCTCATGCATTAAATCACCAGAAGGAAAGACTATCATTTACACATGAGCAAACTCAGGTCTGATAGGTTTTGTTACATATGCTTAAACCTTCTTGGGAACAGTCCCCATGCTCTATATTATGTGAAAAGCACAGAAAGCCTCTTCTCCGGTATAACAATCTGTCTTTCATCACACTCATTTGTGTTTCACATGACTGAGTTTGCTGTTTAGGGAATTCCAAATGTAGAAAAATCAGATAAAACCCAGTGTCCCTGGTTTCAGTCTGTGTGATTATGAACACAATACTGTACTTACAGTAGGATGCCAGAGTGAATAGACGCTGTTGCCTTTGAAAAGATGAGCATTCGTTCTGACCTAATAACTACCTGACGCTGGGTACAATTATCTTTCTTCGAGTGGCACATTATTATTTGACACATTAATTGTTGTGTCATTTCTTTCTGAAAGGCATGTTGGATGTCTCATACAAGCCAGAGGCTTCCTGAATTAGCCATGTCCGAGTGGTGCAGCACTAATTTACTTTTCCAAACTAAAATCAACCCCATATCATCACCCATTTTCAATTACCACAGGTGGACCTGAGCTGCCCTGTGACCTCAATGCTTCCTTCCTGTGCCTTGGCATATCTGATGAACATCAGCGAGATCCCCTTTACTCACTACAGCTATGAAAGGCCCCTCCTCTGAGGCAAACCACAGAGAGAGAGACATGGCTTTGCAGAATGGAACATCCTTTATGACCTAATTCCTGCCCAGGAAGCATTGCACAAGAGTATTAGCATGGTCTCCTTTCTCTTGTGTCCATTCTAACCTGGTTTGTTTCCACTCTTTTCTAGGAAGGGGTTTCTGTATGGAGGACTGTTTCCAAAGCACAAAGACTCTATGGTCTTAGCAAGGCCCAGACATTCAAGTCTGGATGATCTTCTTCCATTGCTGCAGCTGCTCTCTGACATCCTGCACAGGCTGATGGGCTGGCGGCCCTGGGTGTGCCTCTGGGCCTGTCATCTGTCGTGTTGTTAGACCGCTGATGAGCTGTTGCTGCTTGCCTTTAAAGCCTGCACTTCTCTCTTTTCCAACTTTGGCTGCCACTAGACAATGAAAATCAAGCAGCCACACGGCCCTTTATCCCCTTCCAGATCCAACTGGTTAAATCAGTCTTGGAGCAGAAAACAGAACCTTCCCATTGTCTTCCCAAATACATGGGGTGTGCCTGTCCCATGGCAAATTACTGTTAAAAAAAAATCAGAATTAGAATGCATTTGATATTGCACACTTTGCTGCTAGTGAATGCCATGTCACCCTGAAGACTCATCTCCCCTTTTGGTTTTAATTGGGTCCTTTTCTGTCGCTTTCTTTTCAGCTTGCACCTGTCCCTGACATATACTGCTGCTGACTACCAAGTGAGTTGTTCAGTGAGCTAGAGGAATGATAAATTAAATATGATATGTATCACTGAATCCGTCTTTGGCTACTTC
The DNA here is from genome assembly GCF_009764315.1 of Trachypithecus francoisi. Taxonomy (NCBI): domain Eukaryota; kingdom Metazoa; phylum Chordata; class Mammalia; order Primates; family Cercopithecidae; genus Trachypithecus; species Trachypithecus francoisi. The sequence continues at coordinate 41,374,234 of NW_022681463.1, forward strand.
ATCGTACATTATAATTTGGGAAGGGACTATTAAAATAAAATACTAAGGAATAAGCAGAAACAGCCCACTGTTAACATGTCCAATGGCAAGAGAAAATTACAGGTTTCATTGTATATGCGGCACCATCTGCCTCTTTCTGAGGCTGAGCCTTCGGCTTTCCCAGGGGAAATAGCTGTGGATAAGTTATTCAATTAGAACAGCATTATTGGCCAGCAACCTTGGAGAATTGAGTTGATGATGTTGCGATTATCCTCCTGTACATTCCTTCATGTCTCCGGCAGGCTGCAGTGCACGGCAACTTCCTTAAGTGTTTACTGAGCCCTACAGTAGAGGTGAACAATTGGAATGAAGAATATCAAGGATTCCTGAAAGAAAATCAATTTTGAATGAACTTTTCTTGCTTAGCCACAGCTCCAATATTCTGAGTCATACTGTATTTTTGTGGACTTCCATTGACTTAAGTGACAGAAATGGCAATCGGGAGGAGAGTGAATTTCATGATATGCATTTAACCTATGGCACTGCACAAAATAATTATTCATGTACAATTGTGAGATAAAAAAAAAATACTCAGGTCTCCTCAACTGTGATATTAATCTTAGGGAATGGGGAAATCTCATAGGAGCATAATGCCATTTTAATGAAGACTTTAGCTGTTCTTCAAAAATATTTGTATCATAAAAAATAGTAATTATTTATGAGTCACTCTCTCAGGAGGACAGATCCCTTCAGGGGTCATGCCATCAACCAAAAACTTCCTAAATGGGAGCTTTTGGGAGTGTTCATTGTTATCTCTAGGATCCTGTGGTTTGTAACTAGAAGACCCAACAACATTCCTCTTGCCTCACAAAAATATTTATAATATTTTTATATTTTTAAAACTTATTGATGCTTAAAGAAAGTTAGACATAAAGAAAAATATTAAAATCTAAAACAATTTATTTTCACATTTCTCACAAATATGTATATATACATCCAAGTATGCTCTGGTATGTCAAATATTTTCAGGGTGCATATCCACACCCCAGGGGCAGTTCAGGCAATCTTCTATGACTGTTAATTGGGCAGGAAAGCAAACGTGCTCCTCCTCATTGGTTCAGATTCTGATGGCTTTGGAAGGTATCTGTCTGTATTTCTGTTTTCATAAATTGGAAGAATTACATTTATATTCTTTGTCTTTGTGTGTGTGTGTGTGTGTGTGTGATGCTGATATTTTAAGATACTCATTTTTAAGAGCCTCTTATATATTAGGACACAAACCCTCTATTGCAAAAAATGTTTTCCCTAGCATGTCATTAACTTTCATTTAGTTGTTGATATTTCTGATATTCAAAAGTGTTATTTGCAAGTAATCAGATCTACTTTTTCACTTGTGTTGTTTTCACGACATTATGTGTAAAGTCTTCACTTGAGATAAGTTAAATATTTACTTACATTTTCTTGGCTTAAAGGTTGAAGTGTATTTTCTTTTAACTAATCCATTACATATATATGCATGTATGTTTGTGTGAAGGTGTGTATTTAGCATAGAATGGTCTAAGATAAATGTATCTATGAGATCCGGTTATATTATCAAAAACACTAACATCTCAGTGTCTAAACACACATTTTTTTCCTTGCTCATGTAAAGTCTATGTGTGTCCTGAAAGCTTTTGGACAGATGCCCTCCACAGCAACAACAACAAGAACAAATTAAGAATTTGGACTGCACGTTTACCTGTTAAAAGCCTTTAAGCTCCGTTTTTCAGAGTACTTCCATTTTATGGCACCCCCATCTCAACCCAAAGCTCTGGGTTCACTGTGGAAGAGGAGGAGAATGTGGGAAATGGGTCCATCAGCTCTCACATACTTTGGGCCGGGAAATCATGCATTGCCTCCTAATAGACACAGTCAGGCTATGGGACCAGTCATCTAGCCCCAGCCTACTGACTAGAGGAGTGAAAAAGGAGAACTGGAAATATTGCTAAGGACTGGTATTATCCGCCACAATTTACCCGTTTGTTTCTCCAAATATTCAGTGCAGTCTCCCTGTGGTATAGATATGTATGACAATTATACCTACCTCCCCTCTAAGAGAGAAAACCCCACGGTCTTCCTCAGTCATGGCACTGAGCTCAAAGTCCAGAATCCAGAATCTCTGAGTGATGCAATTGTCCCTCCGTATCCATGGGGGTTTGGTTCCAGGACCCCCATAGATATCCAATCCACAGATGCTCAAATCGCTGATAGAAAATGGTGCAGTATCTGCACATAGCTTGTACATATCCTTCCATATACTTTAAATCATTTTTATATTACTTACAACACCTAATACAATGTAAATACTATGTAAATAGTTAATGCTATATTGTTTTATTTACATTCGTTTTTATTGTTATATTATTTTTATTGAGTTTTTAAAAAATATTTTCTATCCACAGTTGGTTGAATCCTTGGATACAAAGGGCCTACTGCATACTGTACTCTCCATGTCAAGTCTATAGGTAGCTCCCATAGCTTTGGAAACCTAGCAACTAAAATGACAAGTTATCTGGCACTTACACATGTCATAATTGAAAAAGGAAACAGGAGTCCCTGTTCCTGAAAAATTCTGAATGCCTTCCAGGCAGACGTTTTTTGAGCACCCTACCTTCACGAGGCCCAGACTCTGCTCTCCTGGAGGATCCAACTTGGTTCTTGTTCTCTGTGTCTTCTGTCTCCACCCTCAGGGAGATATTTTTCCTTTCCTTTCTCCCTTCTTGGGCTCATATAAAATGGATCCTAGAGAATATGAAATTTTCTTAGCCTACTTCCTACTCAGGGCCTTAGAGGTATTTTAGCATGCCGCCCAGGGCCGCTCTGAATGCAGCCTAACACAAATTGGTAAACTTTCTTAAAATATCACGAGGTTTTTTTTGTTTTTTTTTTTGGTTTTTGGTTTTGCTCATCAGCTATCACTAGTGTTAGTTAGTTAGACAATTCTTCTTCTTCCAGTGTGGCCCAGGAAAGCCAAAAGATTGGACACCCTTGTTTTAGAGTCTCAAACACTTTTAGTGCAGGCTCACAGTTTCTTAAGCAATACAACTCTCTTAAAACTTTGTTGGTTTTTCTAACCTATTGGATTCCAATTCCATGTGCCAATAATTACAGCTACAATTCTTTATCTAACACACTTCTCACTTCATCTGTATTTCTTTACACTCGTGTGCCTGTACCTCTCCCAGCTTGAAGCCCCTGGTAGTTTTCTTGAGTCTATCTGGATTTGATGAGATATGATGGACAGATGCCCTCCACAGCAACAACAACAAGAACAAATTAAGAATTTGGACTGCACGTTTTACCTGAAGCTCTTTTACCTGAGCTATTTTTCCAATTGAAAAGATTACTGGGCCTTAGGCCCTTAGTTTGATCTTTCCCTAAGGCATTTTTATCTCAGTAATTCCTTTTTATGAGTAAAAGTGCAGTCTAAATCTATTATTTATTTTTGTTGTTGTTGCTTGTTTGTTTGTTTTTGTAAACAGCTCCATTTTAACATCTTTTAACATTTTCTCTTTTACTATTTAGGATTGAAAGCAATTACTGCTTTAACTCATTCAAGACCCCAAATATCTGAACTAGTTTTTTTCGTTCTTGCTGGCAAACAGATAATACTTTTCAGAACTGTTTTTCTTATAATTCCTTATCAAATACAACCCATAGTGACCAGCACAGATTAATATCTGCTTTGCGAGTTCTCACACTGGAGACACATTCATTGGGTACACATTCTGCCTCGCACATTATCAGAGGGAACAGTCTTACCAAATGAGTTCCCGCTGCAAAACCTGGAGCTCCATCTTTCTAGACACAGGAGTCTGCAACAGAGGAAAGAGCATGGACAATCATTCACTGGCTCCTAATTAATTGGTCAGAGCCTGTTGATCAGAAAGGGACATGTAGTTCTGCAACATATAGTATATCCACAGAAAGGAGGAATATTGGAAATATGGGTAATATCTAGAAATCTCTATGCAAACAAAAGTTTAACTTGTGTTTTCTTCCAAAAGACAAATTTTCCCAATTTGTTAATATCCCCCTTTACCCATTGGTCCCTTTAAAAATAAAACATTTCATAATCTGTCACAGGAGTAGAAAAATAACAACAAAAAAAAATACTTTAGACATAGTTAGGGTTAAAAGGAATAAATCAACAAGTATTTGTGGATACCTACTGTCCAGTGCAAGAAATTAAATTCCCCAGTAGCCTATCCAATTGCATTTACTTTCCTACCCAGTGATCTTTTTTAGTTACCTTTTTTTTTTTTTTGAGACAGGTTCTCTGTCCCCCAGGCTGGAATACAATGAAAAGGAAAGATCATGGCTCACTGCAGCCTCTAACTCCTGAGCTCACATGATCCTCCTGCCTTAGCCAACCAAAGCACTGGGATTACAGGCGTGGGCCACTGTGCCTGGTCTTATTATTATTTTTAATTGACACATAATATTAAACATATTTATGGGGTAAAGTGTGAGATTTTGGTACCTGTTTACGAGGTGTTATGATTACAAGAGGGTGATTATCACATCCATCATTTCAAACATTTATCGTTTCTTTGTGTTGGGAACAGTTATAATCCACTCTTCTAGCTATTTGAAAATACACAATAAGTTGTTAACTGTAGTCAGCCTATTGTGTGATAGAACACTTAATCTATTCTTCCTGTCTAGCTGTACTTTTGTATTGGTTAACCAGCCTCTTACTACACAGTTCCCACATCCTTCCCTTCCTCTAGTAACCACTACTATACTGTCTACTGGTATGAGATCACATTTTTTAGCTTCCACATGTGAATGAGAATACATGGTATTTATCTTTATGTGCCTAAGTTATTTTGCCTAACAATGTCCTCCAAGCTCATCCACATTCTGAGTTCTCAAGTATTAGTGTTAGTCCATGTCACGTGTGTCTATTGATTTTTATTGTCAATTAATTCTTACATTCATATCATAATCTTTTATTTATTCAGGTTATATAATATGCATTTCTTAGTTCATTTTCTGTTGCTTATAACAGAATACCTGCAACTTTGAAATTCATAAAGAAAAGGAGTTTCTTTCTTACAGTTATAGAGGCTGAGGAGTAAAGCGGGAGGGGCTGCATTTTGTGAGGGCCTTCTTGCTGGGAGAGACGCTGCAGATTCCCGAGGCAGAAGAAGGTATCCATGGTGAGGGGGCTGAGCATGGTAGCTCATGTCTTACTTCCTTTCATAAAGCCACCAGTCCCCTTACCACGATAACTTATCAATCCATTAGCCCACTGGTTTATTAATCTACCTAGGAATGGATTAATTCATTCATGAGAACAAAGCCCTCATAACCCAATCCCCTCTTAAAGTCCCTACCTCTCCACACTGCCACATTCGTGATTAAGTTTTGGAGGGGACAAACATTCAAACCATGACAATATTCTAATATCTGATAGGACAAGTACCCCTCCTCTCCCTTTATGAAATTATTATTTTTTAAATTTTACTCATTTGTTTATTCTTCCTCCAGGAAATTTAACATTTCAGTCAAGTTAAAGAAGTTCTACTGGAACTTTTATTTGGTTGTCATTAAATGTATGCATTAAATTAAAATAAAAATATTTCAGATATTCCATCTTTTTATCTACTAGTCTGGCATGTCTACATTTTAAAATTATTTCTCATAATTCTCTAGAAAATATTATCTTTTCTTCATATAATTATCATGTACTTTTTGTTATAGAAATGCCTAAGAATTTAATTTCTGCTGTGATTTGATCTTTTATTTTTTCATCAGTTTATAGATCAAAATTTATAAGACATAGGAAAACAAAGCATTTTTTTTCACTTGTTCAGTGCATGTATTAAATGCTTAATCAATTTAAGTGATTTTTTCCATCACTTTTCTGGGTTTAATAATTACATAATTATATAATCTATTAATTATTTTGTCTATTTCCTATCGCTAGACAACTAATTTCTACTTCATATTTCATTGTATTTTTCAGAATTTTAAGAGCAATGTAAAAATAATAAATAAGTCCATTAATAAGGATCATTGCTTTATTAATTATTTTAATGAAATACTTCTAAAACTTTCCATTAAAAATAAATTTAAAAAATTAAGATTTCAGTGTTTATCATATTGAGTTATCTTGCCGTATCTAGTTTTACCAAAAAAAAAGTCAGCAAGAGATGTTCCATTTTATTAAAGGCCTGTGGACTTTAATTCATATTCACATGTGTTTTGGTTTGCTTTGGTTGAATTTTAGCCATAGCAGTGGTGTATCGAGGGCAGGCAGTGGGAGCTGTCTGGCCTGGGTACAGGCCATTTTTAGAATTTAGAGCGACAAACATATTTTGTCTAGGAGGAGTATTCTATCTCTGACATTATATAGAATTGAAAGTACATGATCATAATAAAAAGCAGAAGGACTTTTATTAATTTTATCGTTGTTTTAAAATGCTCTATAACAGTGTATCCTTTTGTAATTATAACAAGGGCTGATGGCTCCCACTATCCTGTCTCTGGTAAGACATTGCCTATCAACCCTTGTAACATAATAGATTTTCCAGAATAAGCCATCCTTATACTCCTATGAATAGATTAATTCATTCATGAGAAGAGAGCCCTCATAAGCTGAACACCTCTTAAAGTCCATACTTCTCAATACTGCCACATTGGTGATTAAATTTTAGAGGGGACAAACATTTAAACCATGGCAATATTCTAGAATCTGATAAGGGTGAGCGCCTTTCCTCTCCGTTTATGGAGAATTCTTCTGTATACACACTGTGTAGAATTCAGTTTGTAGGTTTTCTGTAGAAAACTTACATTATATTTATATTATATTTATTTATATTATAGTTATACTATATATACAAACTATAAATATGCCTATATATTAAATATAACTATATATAAACTATAAATATAACTATATATTAAATAAATATAAATAAATATGTTTATATTATATTTATTTATATTATAGTTATAACTATATTATTTCATTATATATTTTATTTATATCTATTTTAGATATATAATATATATTCTATTATATACTACATATAAAATGAAGTAATACTTTTGAATAGAAAATGTATAAATATATAATGAAGTAATCATTTTTAATAGAAAACCTACAAACTATATGTGTGTGTGTGTGTGTGTGTATATATATATATATATATATATATATTTTTTTTTTTTTTTTTTTTTTTTAGTTTTGGAGACAGGGTCTCACTCTGCTGCCCAGACTGGAGTGTCTTTGCCCAGTCATAGCTCACTGCAACCTTGGACACTTGGGCTCAAGTTATCTTCCCATCTCAGCCTCCAAGGTAGCAGAGACTGTAGGTACATGCTGCTGTGACTGGTTAGTTCTTCTTTTCAAAAACGTTTTTTGTAGAGATGTGAGGGTGTCCCACTATGTGGCTCAGGCTAGGCTCAAACTTCTGGCTTCAAGTCATCCTCCCGCTTTGGCCTCCCAAAGTTCTGGGATTACAGGCATGAGCTACTGAGCCTGGCATTAATTCTATATTTATATTAGGAATTGGTGTCTAATTTTGAAGGCTGGGGGGTGATCAGACATATCATACTTTGGTATCAGAATTGTATTTACTACATAAAGCGGATTAGATAATTATCCTTTATTGAGTTTTAATATTTATTTAATTTTACATCCATTAACTTGAGAACAGAATACTATTCCTTGAGAGTTTGAAATAACTATCTATTAAAGTGTCTGCGTGTTTATTTAATAAATTTCAAATTGTCTTTCAAGTTTTTTTAATTAGAATTTTTATTTTTCAATAAAGAAAATAAGCATTTCACTGATATTTTAAAACAATGACAAAGTGTTTCTACAAATTTTGTCTGTTATTTTACCCTATTATTCCTTATTTTGTGTATCTGAGTGAGTTCTAATACTCCTGAACTATATTTTTCAGAATTCTGTCTGCAGTTCTTTCATACTATTGGAATTTAATTTATTATTTTTTCTACTACTCTGTATTTTGATTCATTGACTTATACTATTATCTTTACTAATTTATGTTTTCTTAAACTTCCCTAATTTTTGGCTCAATTAATATGTCTTTCTGCTGATAACTGTTTAAGGAGCATTAAGGAATAAAATGGACAGTTAATGGATAGTGGTATTATTTTCTTTATATTCGATAATATCTAACATTATTTTAGATTTTTCTTTGATACAGTATTATTTAGGAGCACTTAAATTTCTATATATTTTTTCTTTTGTCAATTTGTTATTAATAATTTTACTATGATTATTGAATATGATCTGTTCAACTTGTGTTTTGGGGCAAATGAATTTTTGTGGCCTAGTTAATGGTCTTGAAACTTTGTTGAAATATTGTTTTATTAAAAATTGTATTTATCGAAAGTTCTCTAGAGTAAACAAAAACTCAATTTTCAAATGAAATTGATCCTTTGGCACCCTGACATGGTGCAGACAAAATGTACTTCTTTCCAAGAACGTTCAATAGTAAGTGAATTGGTGTAACATCACTTTTTATATTTGTACCCAATATAGAAAGACCTGGGTTCAAATACCAGCTCTGCTACAGGTGCTGTGGTTTGAATGTGTCCTCCAAAAAGCCTGTGTTGGAAACTTCATCCCCAATGTATCAGTGTTGGGAGGTAGAGCTTAACAGAAGGTGTTTAGGTCATGAGGGCTCTACCTTCGTCAATGGATTAATGCCAATTTTGAAAGAGCCTGGGTCTGCAAATTCAACCTCTTACGCTTTCTCACCCTTTCTTTGCTCTTCCTCCATGGGATGACACAGCAAGTCACCCCTCACCACATGCAGCCCCTCAATTTTAGACTTCCCAGCCTCCAGACCGTGAGCCAAATAAATTTCTGTTGATTACAAGCCAGGTACAGGTATTCTGTTATAGCAAAATAAACAAATTAAGAAAACAAGTCACTGAATTCTGACCTCTTAGTTTTCTTGCCTCAGTAAATGACAAGAATAATACCGACTTTGAGGTGTCTTGTGTGAGAATTAATGAATGTCAAGTGCAGTGTCTGCCAATAATCGACACTATAAAACATTGGTTCTTCCTATTTTCATTACTTCTGGGAAGAGGTTCTTTTAATTATTTGTGAGACTCTGCTGATTCCTTGCTCACTCTGTCTTGAGTACACTTTTTCATTCTGTTCTCTTGGCTCTCAGTATAGTCTATCTCTACAGTCTGTCTTGTGCATTAGCAGTGAGGGGATTTTATATCTTCCCAGCTTTTGACAGAAAGAATAACTGCTGTTCTTATAGCAGTTATAAGCTGAAATTGTATCTCCCAATTCCCTAAAACATGGATTCTTTGACTTTTCCTGAGCAAAAGTAGGGGGAGAACAACCAGAGAATTTTACTGTTTGGCCATTTTGCAAATTCTGTTAAGAGCACAACAGGTCTCCTCAGTGTATATATCTAATCTATTATGCTTGTAGCTTACTATAGAGATGATTTGTTTGCTCTAGCAATTTTTCAAGTTAAAAATGTACACAAAACATTGAATTATTGCTAAAGCTTCTGATTAACTTATATTTTGAGCTATTATATAGAAATATGACTTGCTGGTCAATAAATAACTAACAACATATTTCAAAAACAACTAAATGATTGTGGAATATTTTAACTGGTTGTTTGGAAAATGTATATTTTAGCCCAAATCTGAGTACATATTAATCACTGAGCATTAATTCTTGATTTTTTATTTCAATTTGCAGAAGAAACAGAAAAACCTCTCTGAGTTTTAGAAAAAGTACAGTCAACATATTCTTTATTTTTGCATAGCCCCATATAACTAAATATCCTTTTGCCAAAATACTTATGTTTCAATTGCCTTTGAAAACCCCTCAATTTTTCTGTATTCAGAAAGCATTCACCTGGCCATTAACATAAAATCATTGCCATTTGTTTTCAAAGATATTCCTATTAATAATATTACTATGTAAACATGCCAGTTAGCAGAAAAGGTCAATATATTACAATAGTTCTTTTGGCAAAGAACATAACCTGAATCTGAAGAGAAAATAATAGGAGAGCATTTAAGTAATCCTTGTGAGATTACAAAATATGGATGAAGTTTGTAAGTTAGTAAATAAACAAATCATCAGATATAGCATACTTAAAATTATTAACTATTGAATAGCCCTCATAAAATACTCCTTCCAACACAGTCTGAATCTTCAGATATCATATGTCACATAGTAATCATTATCATTTGTATTAATTAACACACACATTATCATTTGTGTGTTTCATAGAATAATGTAAGACTTCATACTAATGACTTTATACATATTAGATAATATGCCTGTCACAGTAATACTATGAATTGTCATATTATCTTTATTGTTAACTTAATCACAGGGCTTGTTAATATTGGAACTACTTTTTAAATATAGTTGATATTCCTCTCATATATGGATGGATCTCAAAATTTCCTACACACTTTCCCTAATGCTGCAACATTGAAACTACTTTTCAACAAAAACTGACTTAATACCAACAGTGGGATTGCATCTAGGAGGAGCCACAGTATGAGACTTCAGGCCAGTAGCCTGGTAACAGGCAGAAAGGACACAGATATTACAGGCTGGAAAGCTGGTGGACTAGAGTTATTACATGGAAAAATATTTGTAGACATGTTTCTAGTGAGTTACTGTAAACATATTACATACTAATCAAGGATGTAGCATTAAGGAAAATGGGTAGGACATTTAAAAATGTTAATATGGGCTCACATGAAAGAGATGTATGTGGGTTTAATTCATCAAGTTTGCTCTGATTAAGGAAGTTCTTTCTGCTTGAGACAAGAAATTTATGTTGACTGGGATTCTGAAAATTTGACAACATATGGGGTTGAAAAAGTTACTTGGGGAATTCTGAGAATACAGTGACATCATGGTTTTTAATCTCTGCAGGTCCCTACTCCCTATAAAAACAGACAGAATATACAAAATAATTTTAATAAAAGAACCTCACAATCACCAACTACATCAAAACTAGGTAATATAACATCACTATGACTCCCCCAAATAAAAGTACATGGCGACAAATCAACTAAAAGACCTGTCTTGTACATGCATCTATGCAGGAAGAAATGAAGAGAAGCAACAGAATTTCAGATAGACCCTGACAGGAAACTCAAAATTGCCAGCAGCTACTCTGCAAAGTGTGACAAGCTAATTTAAGAATAGCGGCGGAAACTTGTAGGAGTTTTTGAAGGATCCAATTTGTGATTGAGTACAGTGTTTACCAGACTTTCTGAAATTTGGAGTATTCTGCTCTATGAACTCTCAAAATAATCAGCCAAATTTCCCTCTAGGAAAATTCCCTAATCAGTTGATTCTTTTGGGAGTAGAATCCAAATTGATCAAAACAGGGATCATAGGGGCAAATAAATTGAAATGGTCCAAATAAACATATGGGAAAGGAACACAGGCCAGGAAATCTCAAAAAGTAAGAGGCCATGCTTTTGAACACTTCATGAGATTCACTAAAGGGTTCTATAAAACGTTTTTGTTTAAGCAATACTGGCGTGTCTCTTACCTCTTACAGTATTAAGAAAAACATTTCCTGGAAATTCAGTGAAAGAATTATAATCAAATCCCATACAAAGTTACTATAAAAAATAAGACAATTAAAAGATAAATTATATGCCTACAGAATGTAGACGTTTCCTTCCCAATATATTCAATCAGTTAGGTCCTGCAGATTTATTCAAACTCTTGATTACTGTTAATAAAACACACTTGCATTTGCAGGTCACGGATAAAAGATAAAATGTCACGAGGAACAAAATAACTTTGAATTAGAAAAAGTCAGCAATGGGACTTTTGCTGTGACTCACACCTGTAATCCTAGCACTTTAGGAGGCGGAGGCGGGCAGATAACAAAAGAGGTAACAAAGTCAGGAAATCGAGACCATCTTGGCTAACACGGAGAAACCCAGTCTCTACTAAAAATATAAAAAAAAAAAAAAAATTAGCCAGGCGTGATGGGGGCGCTTGTAGTCCCAGCCACTCTGGAGGCTGAGGCAGGAGAATGGCGTGAACCCGGAGGCGGAGCTTGCAGTGAGTGGAGATTGCGCCACTGCATTTGGGCCTGGGTGACAGAGCGAGACTCCGTCTCAAAAGAAAAAAGAAAAAAAAGAAAAAAAGAAAAAGAGAAAGTCAGAAATGAGATCACAGAACTCAGCAAAATATTAGCAAACGTATTAAGAAATGAAGTCTAAAGTAGAAGGAACATAGGATAGAAAAAACACAATAGAGAAAGAGAAAGTAAAAAGAAGAAATATTTAAAAATCAACAAGAAAGAGAAAGATTAAAGGATTCCAGAGAAAAAATGTTAAAATACATGCACAATAGGAGCCTCCAAAGAGGAAAATCAAAACCATGAAATAGAAACAAGATTAAAAATGAAAATTCAAAAAACTTCCTTGAAATAAAATACAGTTGAAACTATACGCTAAAATGACACTACTTAGCTAGGAAAAGTCAACTCAAAATGACAAATTCTAGGCATAGTCTAGTAAAATTACTGATCCTACAGAATAAAATAAAATAAAATAAAGGAAGAAAAAGAAATAAAATGGGAGATTTCCAAAACAGATCAAGCCACTTGTGAAGGAAACAAAAACAGATTTTGAGTATATTTCTCAATAATCATACTTTATGCCAAATCACCATAGTGTAAAATACATTTAGCTACATCGGAAAAGAAATTAAAATTGAGGATATATTTTACATCCAGCCAAACTAATTGTCAGATATAGAGGCCACAGAAATATGGTTGTAAATATCATTCATGTTCCCATAAACCTCTATGGAGAAAGCTATTAGGAAATTACCTTCCAACAACCAAAAGTGCAAGAGAACCATCAACTTAAGGACTCTTGATAAGCATTAACAATGTTTACATGTAAAACTTAAATTAATGATGGTCATAAATGAGACAGTATAATATATAGTAGCAGTATACTCTGACAATGTAGATATAGGACAATTATCAAAAATGATGGGAGAAAGCAAATAACTATAAAAAGAGTACTAGACATAAGTGGGTATTACTTTAAATCATATATCTCAAGACAGGGAAAGGAAAAGATAAAATTAATAGCTAATATCAATATTGCTTATCATAGGAAACCAATATGCAATAAGCAAAAAAGGAAAAGGGCATTGAAAAAACAAATAGGGCTCTAATATAATAATATTGATACAAAATTACCCATTAGAATAAAAATATAGACTTTCTTAAATACTAAAATATCTAAAAGAGAGAATGAGAATAAAAGACCATTTAATGACAAACTATTAATATAAAATTTGTACAAATATTAAAGTAATATTAAAAGTATTATTAAATAGATGAAATATATAAACACACATAATCTGAAATTCTCCTTTTATTTCTAAGATATATACATATCTTATATATATTTATTTTATATATAGTTTAAGTAAAAGCAAATTTGTAGATTGGCCGACAAAAAATATCACACAACTTAAAGTGATTCAGAAGAATGTTTTTATTTTTATTTTAAGGATTGATGAAAACGTACTGGACAAATGAGGATAAAAGACAGCAGGGTTACAATCTTGATATCTGAGAAGATAGAATTTAGAACAAAACAAATGCACTGAAAGAAACAAAGGTTACTATTGGATGTCAAAGACTTTCAAATCAATTTTATTAATACATGTACATCCAATGCCACAATAAGCTTTAATAAAGCAGAAATTATAGAAGATGCAAGGAAAAATAGAAATACAGCGAAAAAGAAGTGTGAGGAGTGGAACTAAATCCTACAAAATAGTAAAACATACTGCTAAGTCTGTAGTTTTAAAAGTATGGTATTAGTGAAGATAGCCAGAGGAACAGAAGAGAAAATTTAGAATTAGGCCCATTTATATATTAATTTAGTATACAATAAAGGCAATATTTCAAATTAGTGGAAAAATATATGTTTTTTAAAACGTGGTGGAAAAAATATAACAAGAGATTCTATTAAAGAAATGAAGCTATACAAATAATAGAAGGAAACTTGGGTGAATTTCTCTCTATGCCTAGTCTGAGCAAGTATTCCATAGTTAGACCAAATCCAGAAATAATAAGGAAAAGTACATTTGCTTACATAAAATTTTTAAAAATATATATGACAAGGAAAAATAAGGAAACAACAATAAAGTATTTAGGAAAATATTTGCAACTTATATCACATGCAAAGCCTCAGTATCGTACTACATAACAAGCTTCTAAACATGTAAAGAAAAGCACCAACCATCCTACAGAAAAATGAGCTAGGGAAATGAACAAATGGTTCATACTGAAAGAAATGCAACTGGCTCTAAATCATATAAAAATATTCTCAACCTCGCTCAAAAAAGAAAAAAATGTCGATTAAAACTACACTGATGCCATTTTTCATATATTATACTGGCAAATATTCACAGCTTTGACAACACATACTCTTGCAAAGGCTGTAAAGAAACTGGCACTCTCATATATTGCATGGGAATGCAAAAAGATACACAACACGTGGAGGGAAATTTGGCAATTGCTATGAAAATTGCATGTGCACTTACCTTTTGACCCAGAAATTTTACTTCTGGGAATTTATCTCAAAAATACACTGGTAATTTTCTAAAAGAGATCTGCACAAAATCATATGCACCATATAAAGATAGTTATGACTGTTTATAAAAGCTAAAAACTTGAAATGCATTAAATGTCCATCAACAGAGAATGATTGAATAAACTCATGTACAATCACCCAGTGGAGAATCATGTATCTGTGAAAAAGAATTAGGAATATTTATATACTTTTATGAGGTACTGTCTACAATATATTGTTAAGTGAAAAAGAAGGTAGAGAAAAGCATGCCAGCATGTAAGCTCTTATCTAACAAAGGAAGATATACATATGTTTAGATAAGGAAAAAAAAAATATATATATATATATATGTATCTTCCTTTGTTAGGCAAGGAAGATACCGATGTGTCTTCCTTTGATAGGAAGGAAGATATGTGTGTGTATATATATATGAAGGAAGGAAGATATATATACACATATCCATAGTGTGTTTGTGTGTGTGTATGTGTGTATGTATGTACATATATATATATACACATACACACACACACACTTTCACATACAACCGTATGTGTGTGTGCATGCTTATAGTTATATTTAATAAAAGCAAGGAATTAAAGAATAAATAAAATTCAGAAAACACTTGTTATCTTTATGGTGAAGTGGTGACACAGGATGAAGATAGAAGAGTTAGATTTCTGCGAGTATGTTTCATTTATAATCTTTGCTAGACTACTCATATCTATACTCAATTTAAATCTATTTAGAGTTGTTGCTTTAATGCCTTGGGAGCAGAGACTCTTTACAACATCCTGGTTGATCAATTCTCTTTAGGTGGTAACTTGAATAGTATGGCTGTTCCTTTATAGAACAGAATCTGAAGCTCGTAAAACAGTCTGACAACTATTGAATTAGAAAAGAGAATTATCTCTCATATACTAAATCTACACAAGATTACATATTTTCATTATTACTTACATGTGGATTACAACAAAACACACATATAACTCACATTTTTAAAAAGGAAAAATTGAAGACTTTTAAGATGAAGAATAAAA
Organism: Trachypithecus francoisi; assembly: GCF_009764315.1. Taxonomy (NCBI): domain Eukaryota; kingdom Metazoa; phylum Chordata; class Mammalia; order Primates; family Cercopithecidae; genus Trachypithecus; species Trachypithecus francoisi. The sequence continues at coordinate 41,389,902 of NW_022681463.1, forward strand.
GGAGGATGTATGTTTATATCAAATGTCAACATACTTGTTGCTGGACATAAAATTGGCTTTAACCTTTCTACAAGTCAAACTAAAACAAGTTTCATATCTCTTATTTTCAGACAGAACTCAAATAATTCAGCAAGGGATACAAAGTAATTTCTGGTACAATTTTCAGAAAAAAAGTCGGAAAATTATGTAGAAAATAGGTGACTTTATCAGTTAGAATTCCTTCACATGCAAGTCATGGAAAATCTATTCAAACCAGCTTAAGCAATAAGGCTAACCTGGAAAAAAGAGGAAGACCATTTCCAGAAGCCTAGAAAACCTCTTTTCATGCCTTCACCCAATTTGGAATACTTAGACCAATAAGTCTCTAGAAAAGAAGTTGGAGTCAGCTACCCCAATATTCGTGTACTCCATGGAATAGAGATGAATACAGTAACAAAATTGACTTCCGTTAAAAAATAATAATAATAAATTGGCCAGGCATGGTGGCTAAGGCCCGTAATCCCAGCACTTTGGAAGGCTGAGGCAGGTGGATCACCTGAAGACAAGAGTTCGAGACTACCTTGTCTAACAAGGTGAAACCCCCATCTCTACTAAAAATACTAAATTAGCCAGGCATGGTCACGCACGTCTGCAATCTTAGCTACTCAGGAGGCTGAGGCATGAGAATCGCTTGAACCCGGGGGATGGTGGTTGCAGTGAGCCAAGATTGCGCCACTGCACTCCAGCCTGGGCGACAAGAGCAAAACTCTGTCTCAAAAAATAATTGTTTAATTAATTTTAAAAAAGAGGACAGAGGGATGGCAAACTCCAGTGACCATTACTATGAGTTAATGGAAAATGTGTTTATCATCAACTTTACTACAGTTACCAACTGGATTTTGTGCAACCATTTCCCACTCATCTTTGTTAGAAATCAAGGCCTCATAAGAAAGACATCTCAGCCAAGGTTAAGGAGATTCAAATATGTAGTCTTTATCCAAGTGAGATTGAACTGAGAATGCCTACATGAATACTGAAGGCACTTCCCTTAGACTAAGGTTTTCTAACCCAAATGAAATGCCAGACCAGTAAACTTGGAATTCTGTAAGACAGATTCAAGAAGTTAGGAAGCAAAATATGGGAAAGGCAGAGGGAGCCACTACACTGCAATATTCATCAAAAAAGAAAACGAAAAAGAGGACAGGCTTTTATGCAATGTTGTAGACAATACTGCCTGAGTAGCACTTACTAACTGCATTGATAAACACTTTTTTTAGGTACCAGCTAGCAAATTGTTTTAGGTTACCTTTATGATAAGGAATGTGGTTGCTAGTATTCTGTAAAGATAGAGCCATTAGTATAAAAAACAGTCAAAAACAGGTAGGGCTGTCAATCAATTAAGTTTTCTCACCAAGGAGAAGACCATCTAACCTCATTATAGAACTCATTATAGAAATAGACTGCTGTAGTTCTTACAAGGAAAATCAGTTTTTACCTAAGAATGTGCTTACCAAAGACCATACACTTCTACACTAGGAACAAGACAGCATGTCTTTTCCTGGATTATTTTCAGAGGATGTGTTACCACATTAGTGCCACAGACATAAGGTAATCTCAATAACATCTTTGTGGAGAACTGAAGCTAAATATCATAACCACCAAAGTAAAGACGAGGATAGCTTGTTGGCTCAAAGTATCTACCATTTAGGTAGCCAAATAAATTTTCTAAATATGTGGAGTTATTAAAAGTGACCCATGCAACATTAGAAAATGTTTGTCACATAATACGCTTTTAGTTTTCTTATCCTGAGCACTACTTTCTTGACAGCAGTTAGATACTAGAATCATTTGTCCCTTAAGGCCATGCTTGTTTCATGCTGTTAAAGCTGTCATCACTTAGTAGAGGGGCCTATACATAAAGTTTATCTAAAAAAGGAATCTGATCTTTAAGGTATAATTTTAAAAAGAAGGGGGAGCAACTGAATCAACACTTGAAATTATTTTAGAGTGACTGAGATTCTGTGTTAACCTCATGTGGCTTGGCCCATAGCCATTTTCCTGTCCACAGAACCAATGACAAGTGAAAAGTTAATGAAAGCTACCAAAAGACACATTGTTGAACTGTTCAAGATTGTATTCAGCTGCATATTATAGAAATCTGACAAACAATGGCTTAGACAAGTAAGGATTTTTTTAAAAAAAATACTCACATAACAAGGAATAAAATTGAAAGCCATTTAGGGCTGATGCACAAGGAGCCAGGCTACTTCTGCATTGAAGATAGAAAGGCTGTTAGACTTCTAGGTATCACATCTATGTTCAGTGAAGAAGGAGGAAGATGGAGTGGTAAACATTTATACCAGTTTATTATGTGTGTGTCATGCACAACCATACTTATAAACTAAGTTACCAGAAGCCCCATTTTTCACAAAGACCTCCATTAATATGGCATTGGCCAGATCTAGAAAACATGACTTCCTTTAGCTTTAATTACTTTAAACGTAATACAATGCCTCCCTCTGTTCTGTTAATAAGAAGTGAGGGGAAAGTGAACATTGATTAGGCAATTAGGAGTATTTGCCTCTATTATCCTTAAATTCTCTGTAATATTAAAACGGGCATAACTGTAAATTCTAGAAAAGCTGAACCTAAAACCCACTTGCTCTTCACATTATATGTTGGACTAAAAAGATATTTATTTATTAACTCAAGAAGCATTATTACATGCAAATTCTGACCCAATACCATATTAGATGTTAAGGACAAAAAGGAACCCCAACCCACCCCTAAGGAGCACACAGACTGGTAAGTGAGAGCCACCTTGAAAAAAGAAAAAGGTGAAAGGGGCTATATGTATAGTGGCCAGAAGCAACAACAGAAAAAGTGATGAAGTATACCTGGGGAGATGAAAAAGGGGGAGTGTTAGGAATGACGTCATGCCTGAGTTAGTTATTGAGCAATATCTTGAAAAGAAGTATACCTCTGCTGGATAGATTGCCTGGGGTTATACAGAGTAAATTTACACAAGTTCTGGAAAAATCACCTAGGAATCAAAAAACCCTAGTGTATTCATAGTTCTACAGGAGTCAACCAAACAATTTTCTTTCACTGCACAAAGTTATGAGATAATATAAAAAAATGAAACTCTTAAGTGGAAAGGAAAACACTTGTGTAATATAGTCAATCATCAAAAGAAACTTTTTCCAAAACAAAAGAATATTCATTCCTGAACTTGTTGCTTACCGTGAAAGCCCCAAAACATCTTAGATTGAGTTCTGAGCATTTAAATTAAAATGACAACCTTATACCCCCAACCACAGCAATGCAATAGTACTGCATTAGCATATAATAGGAGATTTCCATGCTCCTAGCCTAAGGGGTAGAGTCTGCAATTCCATAGTTCATCTCTCCTAGCTATATTGCTAAATCCATCACTTCTTCTGTCTTAAAGGGCAAGAGTGTCTCTATGGAGTCTCTCACAGCATCTTTATTACTTAACATTGCCATTTTCTTGGTCCCAGATTGAGTGTCTGACCCTGATTGACAGTTCCCAGCAAAATTTTTATGGGAAGTTCTGTGCAATACGGATATCATTGCTGGTAGGTGAATCCTTGGAATAGCTAACTAAGTGTATCCCTTTTGTTCTCTATACAACCAGATATTTCTTATTTTGGCTGCCCTTATAACTTCCACATACTATGTCAAAATGCCTTCATGATCTCTGTTACTAGAAAATGTAGTCTATTGGTCAATCAATCTAGTTGACCTTTATATATATGTTTTTAATATTAGGGCCTTCCCAAAAAGCAGAACTTATCTTTGAAGTTTCCAATAAAGAGATGCTAATAAAGGGACTACATATAGAAGGGGTGAGCAAGATTATAGGAAGAATAAGAGACAATGAGGCTTCTAGAGAGTAGCAACGGTGGGAAGACATTGCTATCCCTAAGACTGAAAGGACAAGGGAAAGAAGAGATGATCAGTGAGAAATGCAACTTGGAGCCCCTCCCAGGGCAAAACTTTAAGTGTGGAAGGACACAGCTATTGACAAAGTCATGGCACAAAGAATGGAAGGAGGGAGGGGAAGACATGCCTTAACTTTTTTCTCTTTCCTCCTCCTTCTTCTATTGGTTCTTTCCGTTGGTCAACTCCAAGGAAAAAACAACCAGGCAACCTCCAGGCACAGAGAGGAGAATGGGGGAGAATGGCTCCGTTGGAAAGCTAGCAAATTCAGAATAACCAAGCAATCACTCTGTATTTTTTGTTGTTGGTGGTGAGACCCAGTCTTGCTAAGTGGCCCAGGCTGGAGTGCATTGGCGCCATCTCGGCTCACTGCAAGCTCCGCCTCCCGGGTTCATGCCATTCTCCTGCCTCAGCCTCCCCAGTAGCTGGGACTATAGGCGCCCGCCACCACACCTGGCTAATTTTTTGTGTTTTTAGTAGAGACAGGGTTTCACCGTGATAGCCAGGATAGTCTAGATCTCCTGACCTCGTGATCTGCCCGCCTCGGCCTCCCAAAGTGCTGGGATTACAGGCGTGAGCTACCTAGCCCGGCCCACTCTGTGTATTTTTTACATTGACAGCATTGGGTTTTCGATACTCCAGAAATCTCTAAATGTGAGATAATAAATTATACCTTTGCTTCTAGCTAGGATAAGATGTCCTGGAGCTTGGGCACTGCAATGCTGAGGGAATCCAGTAACATATGCTATGTTTTTTAAAGACTCATCTTTGGGGTCCTGGGTTTGAATTATGGCTCCATGACTTATTAGCATGGTCAAGTTACTTTACTTCTGTAAACAGTTTTCTGAGTTAACAAATGGACACATTCATCAAAAAGATAAGTAAATAATTTATATTAAACAATCAACACCATGACTAGCACATTGCAAGTAACTGGTGTTAGTTATTATCATTAGAAATTATAAACTTGGAACCATGTAGTGTTGAACATAATAATAATACCTACATCTTAAATTGTGAGAATTAAATGAATAAATAAATGTAAAGCACTTAGGAAAAATGTGGCCAAAACTAATATTGTTGTTATTACTTAAAATTATGCTTTAAGAACGTATTTATTGAAATTTTTAAAAGGATTACAATACATGTTATGTTTCAAAAAGTAGGAGATAAAATGAAAGAACACATTACTCAACACATCACAGCCTTGAGCCCGACACATCACAGCCTTGAGCCCGACACATCACATCCCCCCATATGCCTCCACTTCCTGGGCCCGACACAAACACATTCCTCCATACATCACAGCCTTGAGCCTGACACATCACATCCCCCCATATGCCTCCACTTCCTGGGCCCAACACAAACACATTCCTCCATATATCTCAACTTTAGAAGAAAAACAACACCTGGAGAAGCTCCGATAAGGTTACAACCATTTGTAAAAGCGCAGGAACCAATAAGAAGGCTGCTGAAAGCATAACTTAAAATGTAAACCAATTGTAATGCTGTAACCTAGAGAAATGCCTTGTTCCTCTGTAACCTGACAAGTCCTGTTTACCTCGAGCTATAAAAAGCAAGCGCATGCATTGTTCCAGGCCCTCTTGAACGCTGTGGAATGGAGGGACCAAGTTCGAACTTGCAGTAAAGATCCTTGCTGCTTGGCTTTGACTCCGGACTCTGGTGGTCTTCTTTGGGGAATAAACGGTCTGGGCATAACAAAAAGAGCATGTACAATGTGGTCTCATTTTTGTGAAAATTTTACATACCATAGTGCCCAGCAAAGAACTTCAAATTATTTTAGCAAAATAACTGCATTTAAAAGTTTCTAGTTCTTGATAAAAGAAATAGCACACTACCATGATGGAACATGATCCTGTTTTGGGTATGAAACTAGGATGACCATTTAATTTTACTCATTATGGAAAATGACCCTCATCATTGATTAGTCCACAGATCTTGAGAAGTTTCCCTTAGGGGATTCTCTGTTATAGACAGTAGTTACTGACTTTAGGAGCAGTGATGTCTGATGCTCATTTAATTATCCTCATTGGCATCAGAATTCTTTTATGATATCAAACCTGTCTTAAATATTGGGCTCTAAACAGAGGCATTCTGTCAATATTTTAAAGAATGGAAGTAGGCCGAGCGCGGTGGCTCAAGCCTGTAATCCCAGCATTTTGGGAGGCCGAGACGGGCGGATCACAAGGTCAGGAGATCGAGACCATACTGGCTAACACGGTGAAACCCTGTCTCTACTAAAAAAATACAAAAAAACTAGACGGGCGAGGTGGCGGGCGCCTGTAGTCTTAGCTACTCGGGAGGCTGAGGCAGGAGAATGGCATAAACCCGGGAGGCGGAGCTTGCAGTGAGCTGAGATCCGGCCACTGCACTCCAGCCTGGGCCACAGAGCAAGACTCCATCTCAAAAAAAAAAAAAAAAAAAAAGAATGGAAGTAGACTGGAGGAAGGTGGCATAGAATTGAAAACAATGCAGAGAACCATGCGACGTAGAGAACTATACGGCGCTCCACAATGAGAAAAGGGAAAGCTTCCTAAACTTGAAGAAATTCAGTTTTTGCCTGCTTAAAACATTTATGTTCTACTCCTGAATATGTACTTTAAGTTGAGAAAAATTGAGAATTCGAGGTAAATAATTTATCACCAAGTTGATTTGATACAAAAATATTTTAGAAAAAGAAAGATTGATAGACAATAACAAAAGCACATCTAGATTAAACATCAGCATTCTGAAATGCTGATGACATTGATTTAATTTTCCAGAACAAAGTGAAGTTGAAGAAAAAAGAAATCATGACAGATGAGGTATATGAATGTTTTATGATGGAGCTATATTTGTTAATTGTATTTTAAATGCCTGACCTTTTTATTTTTTAATCTTCTCTGTAACCACACTACTTCAGACATAGTCATGGCATGCTAGGACCCCCTAAAATGCTTGAGTGGTTTCCATTTGTGCTTTGAATAAAACCTAAACTTTAAGCTCTGACTTTACAACCCTACCCAGCCTTGCTTCTGCTCATTGACATGTTTTTCATTCACTAACTTCACTCCAACTACCTTGAATATGAGAAATTTCCTCTTACCTTGCGCACTTTACACTTGTTCTTCCTTCTTATTCTGGTCTCAGTTCAAATGTCACTTTCTCAGAGTGCCTCTTTCTGGGCATCATTTCTAAAGTCCTTTAATAGTTTACTTTCTCTGAGGCTTATGTCATGGTATGAAATTACATCTTTTATTTCTTTTTCTGCTCTTGTACTTATCTTGCTGGCCCGAGGACTGTCACTGCAGGTATAATATCTGCGCAGCTGAGAAACCCCACTGGGATGTGAAGTGGATTAAAATTGGTGCAGGCTGACCAACTGTCCAGAGACATTCACTACCCACAGCCAAGCCGACCCTCCTTACCCCCAAAAATCCAGGTTTGGTGGAATACAACCTAAGGGCACAGCCTCTTCTGTATGCTGCTTATTTTTAAAAGGTGTTATCTGGCTGCAAATTCGTGAACAGACTTGTCCATAGTGGGTCTATGGTGCTTGGGACTCTCTGTGCTGGAGCTCATCCCCTCTCCCTCCTCAAACACACAAGGAAAAATGCACTGAAGTACAATAAACATACTTAAAATATAAGGAAATGCTATATGTAAAATATAAAGCAGGAACAATAAGTTATTTTTAGAAGAAGCCAAGTGATAATATTAAGTATAAAAAATAAAGTAGGAAAATTACAAAACTCAATGGGAGCCAGGTGCGGTGGCTCACGCCTGTAATCCCAGCACTTTGGGAGCCCAACGCGGGAAGATCACTTGAGGTCAGGAGTTCGAGATGAGCCTGACCAACATGGAGAAACCTTGTCTCTACCAAAAATACAAAAATTAGCCAGGTGAGGTGGTACGTGCCTATAACTCCAACTACTTGGGGGGCTGAGACAGGAAAGTCGCTTGAACCTGGGAGGTGGAGGGTACAATGAGCCAAGATTGCACCACTGCACTCCAGCCTAGGAGACAAAGCAAGACTCCCTTTGAGAAAACAAAAAACAAAAAACCTCAATGGGAAGTATAAAAACATAAAAACTGAATCCACGGGTACAATAAATCAGTGAAAGAAAATAAAAAAGAGACATGGGAGATAAAAAACAGAATTACAAAATCTGGAAAATAGTAGTCCCAGAGGAGAGTAAAAGACTAGAGTGAAAAAATTATTTCAAGAAACTCCCAGATTCAAGAAAGATGAAAGGCCTCTCTTGGATTGAAGGTACTCAGAGTGCCCAAAGGAACCCCTCGCCCTCAGATACAATATAAGGATATCGAAGAATGTCAAAGAGAAAACTTAAGAAGCTAGACAAAGGATAGATTATCTTAAAAAAAGAAAAATCATACTGACATTACACACTTTAACATGAATAGTAGATTAAAAAGGCAATAGAATATGATTTTAGAGTGAAATAATGTTGAAACGAGACTTTGATATGCAACCAAATTGTCATGTAAATAGAGATTATAATACAAATCTATTCTGGAAAATGTCTTAAAAGATATGTTATACAATGACCTACTTTAAAAGTGATCTTAGATGAAATGATAAATTAAAAAACATGCTGGATTTTGTTATAAGAGATATAGGAAATAAGGATAATAAAATACCATCAAATTGCAGGTCAACATTACTGTTGTCAAAGGAAACTGAGAAGGAGAAAAGAAAAAGATAATAGCAATTCTTAAAACTCGAATTAAAATTGTAGAATACATCAAGACGGGTGGAGAGAAACCAGATGGATATAAGAATATGCTAAAATGCATGTTTTATGAAGCACGATAAGTAAACATTTATATGTTTAAAGAGTTTTCATGAATGAATAAACATGAAGGTGAGGTTTAAATTAAGGGCAACCACCATAAAAACAAAAGTTGAATGAATAACTTTTTATTTTTATTTTTTATTTTTTATTTTTTTTATTTTATTTTATTTTATTTTTTATTATACTTTAAGTTCTAGGGTACATGTGCATAACGTTTATATCATGTATAACTCCCCAATGCAATCCCTCCCTCCTCCCCCCTCCCCATGATAGGCCCCAGTGTGTGATGTTCCCCTTCCCGAGTCCAAGTGATCTCATTGTTCAGTTCCCACCTATGAGTGAGAACATGCGGTGTTTGGTTTTCTCTTCTTGTGATAGTTTGCTAAGAATGATGGTTTCCAGCTGCATCCATGTCCCTACAAAGGACGCAAACTCATCCTTTTTGATGGCTGCATAGTATTCCATGGTGTATATGTGCCACATTTTCTTAATCCAGTCTGTCACAGATGGACATTTGGGTTGATTCCAAGTCTTTGCTATTGTGAAGAGTGCCGCAATAAACATACGTGTGCATGTGTCTTTGTAGTAGAGTAATTTATAATCCTTGGGTATATACCCAGTAGTGGGATGGCTGGGTCATATGGTACATCTAGTTCTAGATCCTTGAGGAATCGCCATACTGTTTTCCATAATGGTTGAACTAGTTTACAATCCCACCAACAGTGTAAAAGTGTTCCTATATCTCCACATCCTCTCCAACATCTATTGTTTCCTGACTTCTTAATGATTGCCATTCTAACTGGTGTGAGATGGTATCTCATTGTGGTTTTGATTTGCATTTCTCTGATGGCGAGTGATGACGAGCATTTTTTCATGTGTCTGTTGGCTGTATGGATGTCTTCTTTTGAGAAATGTCTGTTCATATCCTTTCCCCACTTTTTGATGGGGTTGTTTGTTTTTTTCTTGTATATTTGTTTGAGTTCTTTGTAGATTCTGGATATTAGCCCTCTGTCAGATGAGTAGGTTGCAAAAATTTTCTCCCATTCTGTAGGTTGCCTGTTCACTCTGATGGTAGTTTCTTTTGCTGTGCAAAAGCTCTTTAGTTTAATGAGATCCCATGTGTCAATTTTGGCTTTTGCTGCCGTTGCTTTTGGTGTTTTAGACATGAAGTCCTTGCCCATGCCTATGTCCTGAATGGTACTACCTAGATTTTCTTCTAGGGTTTTTATGGTATTAGGTCTAACATTTAAGTCTCTAATCCATCTTGAATTAATTTTCGTATAAGGGGTAAGGAAAGGATCCAGTTTCAGCTTTCTACTTGTGGCTAGCCAATTTTCCCAGCACCATTTATTAAATAGGGAATCCTTTCCCCATTTCTTGTTTTTGTCAGGTTTGTCAAAGATCAGATGGCTGTAGATGTGTGGTATTATTTCTGAGGACTCTGTTCTGTTCCACTGGTCTATTTCTCTGTTGTGGTACCAGTACCATGCTGTTTTGGTTACTGTAGCCTTGTAGTATAGTTTGAAGTCAGGTAGCGTGACGCCTCCAGCTTTGTCCTTTTGACCTAGGATTGTCTTGGCAATGCGGGCTCTTTTTTGGTTCCATATGAACTTTAAAGCAGTTTTTTCCAATTCTGTGAAGAAACTCATTGGTAGTTTGATGGGGATGGCATTGAATCTATAAATAACCTTGGGCAGTATGGCCATTTTCACGATATTGATTCTTCCTATCCATGAGCATGGTATGTTCTTCCATTTGTTTGTGTCCTCTTTGATTTCACTGAGCAGTGGTTTGTAGTTCTCCTTGAAGAGGTCCTTTACATCCCTTGTAAGCTGGATTCCTAGGTATTTTATTCTCTTTGAAGCAATTGTGAATGGAAGTTCATTCCTGACTTGGCTCTCTGCTTGTCTGTTACTGGTGTATAAGAATGCTTGTGATTTTTGCACATTAATTTTGTATCCTGAGACTTTGCTGAAGTTGCTTATCAGCTTAAGGAGATTTTGGGCTGAGACGATGGGGTTTTCTAAATATACAATCATGTCATCTGCAAACAGGGACAATTTGACTTCTTCTTTTCCTAACTGGATACCCTTGATTTCTTTCTCTTGCCTGATTGCCCTAGCCAGAACTTCCAACACTATGTTGAATAGGAGTGGTGAGAGAGGGCATCCCTGTCTTGTGCCAGTTTTCAAAGGGAATTTTTCCAGTTTTTGCCCATTCAGTATGATATTAGCTGTGGGTTTGTCGTAAGTAGCTCTTATTATTTTGAGGTACGTTCCATCAATACCGAATTTATTGAGCGTTTTTAGCATAAAGGGCTGTTGAATTTTGTCAAAAGCCTTTTCTGCATCTATTGAGATAATCATGTGGTTCTTGTCTTTGGTTCTGTTTATATGCTGGATTACATTTATTGATTTGCGAATGTTGAACCAGCCTTGCATCGAATGAATAACTTTTAAACCAATGGAAGAAAACTTGACTGGTCCCATGCAAAATAGGAAAAAAGAAAGAAAAAAATTGTACAAACGTAGAAAATATGGAAAAAATTGCGAAAATGTCTCAAGACTTTTTTTCAGTAAAAGATGAATACTCATTAATTTAAAGATGAAACTAGGGCTTTTTTTTTTTTTTCTTTAAATCCTGTAAAACATTATAGCATGTTTTCTGCAAGAGACTTGCTTACAATGAAACAAAAGGCAAAGAAAGGTTGAAAATGCAAATTTGAAAGTACATATGAACCAAAGAGATCTTAATTGTTGAAAAAGAAGAGTACAAAAGTCAAAAAGGGAATTATAAGCTGGTAAAAGGAAAAATAGAGCAGAAAGATATAATCCTCATAAGCATACATGTTCATAACAATGTGATTTTAAACTGAAGAAATAACGGACAGAATTATAGGGAAAAATTGATAAATCGTCTTAGTTATAAATTTAGATTTTAATATTCCCTGCTTCAAAATTCATAGATCAAGCACACAAAAAATAAACACCAATATCAAAGACCTGAAAAAATCAATTAATAAGCCAGTCTATTGAATGACACAAAACTGTACCAGCAATAAACAGAGAATAAACTAATGCACATACATAGAAAAATACAAAATCCGAATATCAAGCCACAGAGATAGCTTCAATTTATTCTAAGGGATTAGTGTCATGCACTATATTTTTCTTAATATAAAAATGAATAACAAAAGGCTATTATAAAAACCACATAATTAAAAACTAGGTAACACCTTAATTATCATTGAGTTGAAAAGAAAATTATAAAGAATATTACAAATGCTTAGAACTGAATATCAATGTAAATTCTAAAAGACAAAAAAATTGGGTTAAAGGACTGATTAAAAGAAACTTCAACTCCAAATAAATGTATCAGTAAACAGGAAAAACAAAAAAAAGAGATTGTACAGAAAAGGAAAATCAAAAAACCAAGAAGAAGGAAAATAATAAAAATAAGAGCAAAATTAACAACATAGAGAATAAACAGCAAAATAAAATTAACAAAATCAGTAATTGGTCCTTAAAAAGTTTAATATCATAAACTTCTGGGGAAAGTGATGAAAAAATGAAAGAATGTACACAAAAAAGCAGAGAATGAAAATCATGAAATAACTACTAACAGAGGTAAACAATTTATGAGAGAATAACACAAAAAAATTATACTTTAAGATACAGATCAAGTGAATAAAATACTATGAAAACTAAAAAGTCAAAATTAAAGCAAGAAGTAGCAAAACTGAATAAAGTAGTAAACATTAAATCAAATAATAGGCAAAGATATTCTGCCCATCAAAAGCCCCAAATCCTTATTGTATTAAAAGCAATTTCTGCCAACATTTTAAGAAATATTTAACTCTTTTTAAGGGAACAAAATCTTCCTTAAAAAAAATAAATAGGGGGCGGAGCAAGATGGCCGAATAGGAACAGCTCCAGTCTCCAACTCCCAGTGCGAGGGACACAGAAGACCGGTGATTTCTGCATTTTCAACTGAGGTACTGGGGTCATCTCTCTAGGGAGTGCCGGACAATTGGTGCTGGTCAGCTGCTGCAGCCTGACCAGCGTGAGCTGAAGCAGGGCGAGGCATCGCCTCACCTGGAAGCGCAAGGGGGAAGGAAATCCGTTTTCCTAGCCAGGGGAACTGAGACACACAACACCTGGAAAATCGGGTAACTCCCACCCCAATACGGCGCTTTAAGGAAACAGGCACACCAGGAGAATATATCCCACACCTGGCCGGGAGGGTCCCACGCCCACAGAGCCTCCCTCACTGCTAACACAGCAGTCTGCAGCGATCGATCCGCAAGGCAGCAGCGAGGCTGGGGGAGGGGCGCCCGCCATTGCTCAGGCTTAAGTAGGTAAACAAAGCCTCTGGGAAGCTCGGACTGGGTGGAGCTCACAGCAGCTCAAGGAAGCCTGCCTGTCTCTGTAGACTCCACCTCTGGGGACAGCCCACAGCTGAGGTCCAATAGGGGAAGCAGCGGGGGCCAGTGCAGAGGCGAACGACTGTGTATGACAGCTTTGGGGAGAGCCGTGGATCTCCCAACGCGGAGGTTGAGATCCGAGAACGGACAGACTGCCTGCTCAGGTGGGTCCCTGAACCCTGAGTAGCCTAACTGGGAGACATCCCCCACTAGGGGCAGTCTGACACCCCACACCTCACAGGGTGGAGTCATCCCTGAGAGGAAACTTCCAAAGGAAGAATCAGACATGTACACTCGCTGTTCAGCAATATTCTATCTTCGGCAACCTCTGCTGCTGATACCCAGGCAAACAGGGTCTGGAGTGGACCTCAAGCAATCTCCAACAGACCAACAGACAGTCCTTCTGACTGTCAGACGGAAAACTATCAAAAAGGAAGGACACCTATACCAAAACCCCATCAGTATGTCACCGTCATCAAAGACCAGAGACAGATAAAACCACAAAGATGGGGAAGAAGCAGGGCAGAAAAGCTGGAAATTCAAAAAATAAGAGTGCATCTCCCCCTGCAAAGGAGCGCAGCCCATCGCCAGCAACGGATCAAAGCTGGTCAGAGAATGACTTTGACAAGATGAGAGAAGAAGGCTTCAGTCCATCAAACTTCTCAGAGCTAAAGGAGGAATTACGTACCCAGTGCAAAGAAACTAAAAATCTTGAAAAAAGAGTGGAAGAATTGACAGCTAGACTAATTAATGCAGAGAAGACCATAAACGAAATGACAGAGATGAAAACCATGACACGAGAAATACGTGACAAATGCACAAGCTTCAGTAACCGACTTGATCAACTGGAAGAAAGAGTATCAGCGATTGAGGATCAAATGAATGAAATGAAGCGAGAAGAGAAACCAAAAGAAAAAAGAAGAAAAAGAAATGAACAAAGCCTGCAAGAAATATGGGATTATGTAAAAAGACCAAATCTACGTCTGATTGGGGTGCCTGAAAGTGAGGGGGAAAATGGAACCAAGTTGGAAAACACTCTTCAGGATATCATCCAGGAGAACTTCCCCAACCTAGTAGGGCAGGCCAACATTCAAATTCAGGAAATACAGAGAATGCCACAAAGATACTCCTCCAGAAGAGCAACTCCAAGACACATAATTGCCAGATTCACCAAAGTTGAAATGAAGGAAAAAATCTTAAGGGCAGCCAGAGAGAAAGGTCAGGTTACCCACAAAGGGAAGCCCATCAGACTAACAGCAGATCTCTCGGCAGAAACTCTACAAGCCAGAAGAGAGTGGGGGCCAATATTCAACATTCTTAAAGAAAAGAATTTTCAACCCAGAATTTCATATCCAGCCAAACTAAGTTTCATAAGTGAAGGAGAAATAAAATCCTTTACAGATAAGCAAATGCTTAGAGATTTTGTCACCACCAGGCCTGCCTTACAAGAGACCCTGAAGGAAGCCCTAAACATGGAAAGGAACAACCGGTACCAGCCATTGCAAAAACATGCCAAAATGTAAAGACCATCGAGGCTAGGAAGAAACTGCATCAACTAACGAGCAAAATAACCAGTTATATCATAATGACAGGATCAAGTTCACACATAACAATATTAACCTTAAATGTCAATGGACTAAATGCTCCAATTAAAAGACACAGACTGGCAAACTGGATCAAGAGTCAAGACCCATCAGTCTGCTGTATTCAGGAGACCCATCTCACATGCAGAGACATACATAGGCTCAAAATAAAGGGATGGAGGAAGATCTACCAAGCAAATGGAGAACAAAAAAAAGCAGGGGTTGCAATCCTAGTCTCTGATAAAACAGACTTTAAACCATCAAAGATCAAAAGAGACAAAGAAGGCCATTACATAATGGTAAAGGGATCAATTCAACAGGAAGAGCTAACTCTCCTAAATATATATGCACCCAACACAGGAGCACCCAGATTCATAAAGCAAGTCCTTAGAGACCTACAAAGAGACTTAGACTCCCATACAATAATAATGGGAGACTTCAACACTCCACTGTCAACATTAGACAGATCAACGAGACAGAAAGTTAACAAGGATATCCAGGAATTGAACTCATCTCTGCAGCAAGCGGACCTAATAGACATCTATAGAACTCTCCACCCCAAATCAACAGAATCTACATTCTTCTCAGCACCACATCGCACTTATTCCAAAATTGACCACATAATTGGAAGTAAAGCACTCCTCAGCAAATGTCAAAGAACAGAAATTATAACAAACTGTCTCTCAGACCACAGTGCAATCAAACTAGAACTCAGGACTAAGAAACTCAATCAAAACCGCTCAACTACATGGAAACTGAACAACCTGCTCCTGAATGACTACTGGGTACATAACGAAATGAAAGCAGAAATAAAGATGTTCTTTGAAACCGATGAGAACAAAGATACAACATACCAGAATCTCTGGGACACATTTAAAGCAGTGTGTAGAGGGAAATTTATAGCACTAAATGCCCACAAGAGAAAGCAGGAAAGATCTAAAATTGACACTCTAACATCACAATTAAAAGAACTCGAGAGGCAAGAGCAAACACATTCAAAAGCTAGCAGAAGGCAAGAAATAACTAAGATCAGAGCAGAACTGAAGGAGATAGAGACACAAAAAACCCTCCAAAAAATCAATGAATCCAGGAGTTGGTTTTTTGAAAAGATCAACAAAATTGTCAGACCGCTAGCAAGACTAATAAAGAAGAAAAGAGAGAGGAATCAAATAGACGCAATAAAAAATGATAAAGGGGATATCACCACCGACCCCACAGAAATACAAACAACCATCAGAGAATACTATAAATGCCTCTACGCAAATCAACTAGAAAATCTAGAAGAAATGGATAATTTCCTGGACACTTACACTCTCCCAAGACTGAACCAGGAAGAAGTTGAATCCCTGAATAGACCAATAGCAGGCTCTGAAATTGAGGCAACAATTAATAGCCTACCCACGAAAAAAAGTCCAGGACCAGATGGATTCACAGCTGAATTCTACCAGAGGTACAAGGAGGAGCTGGTACCATTCCTTCTGAAACTATTCCAATCAATAGAAAAAGAGGGAATCCTCCCTAACTCATTTTATGAGGCCAACATCATCCTGATACCAAAGCCTGGCAGAGACACAACAAAAAAAACAGAATTTTAGACCAATATCCCTGATGAACATCGATGCAAAAATCCTCAATAAAATACTGGCAAACCGGATTCAGCAGCACATCAAAAAGCTTATCCACCATGATCAAGTGGGCTTCATCCCTGGGATGCAAGGCTGGTTCAACATTGCAAATCAATAAACGTAATCCAGCATATAAACAGAACCAAAGACAAGAACCACATGATTATCTCAATAGATGCAGAAAAGGCTTTTGACAAAATTCAACAGCCCTTTATGCTAAAAACGCTCAATAAATTCGGTATTGATGGAACGTACCTCAAAATAATAAGAGCTATTTACGACAAGCCCACAGCTAATATCATACTGAATGGGCAAAAACTGGAAAAATTCCCTTTGAAAACTGGCACAAGACAGGGATGCCCTCTCTCACCACTCCTATTCAACATAGTGTTGGAAGTTCTGGCTAGGGCAATCAGGCAAGAGAAAGAAATCAAGGGTATTCAGTTAGGAAAAGAAGAAGTCAAATTGTCCCTGTTTGCAGATGACATGATTGTATATTTAGAAAACCCCATCGTCTCAGCCCAAAATCTCCTTAAGCTGATAAGCAACTTCAGCAAAGTCTCAGGATACAAAATTAATGTGCAAAAATCACAAGCATTCTTTTTTTCTTTTTTCTTTTTTCTTTTTCTTTTTTCTTTTTTTTTTTTTTTTTCGAGACGGAGTCTCGCTCTGTCGCCCAGGCTGGAGTGCAGTGGCC
Organism: Trachypithecus francoisi; assembly: GCF_009764315.1. Classification (NCBI taxonomy): domain Eukaryota; kingdom Metazoa; phylum Chordata; class Mammalia; order Primates; family Cercopithecidae; genus Trachypithecus; species Trachypithecus francoisi. The sequence continues at coordinate 41,406,989 of NW_022681463.1, forward strand.
GGATCTCAGCTCACTGCAAGCTCCGCCTCCGGGTTCACGCCATTCTCCTGCCTCAGCCTCCAAGTAGCTGGGACTACAGGCGCCCGCCAACGCGCCCGGCTAGTTTTTTGTATTTTTTTAGTAGAGACGGGGTTTCACCGTATTAGCCAGGATGGTCTCGATCTCCTGACCTCGTGATCCGCCCGTCTCGGCCTCCCAAAGTGCTGGGATTACAGGCTTGAGCCACCGCGCCCGGCCCCAAGCATTCTTATACACCAGTAACAGACAAGCAGAGAGCCAAATCAGGAATGAACTTCCATTCACAATTGCTTCAAAGAGAATAAAATACCTAGGAATCCAGCTTACAAGGGATGTAAAGGACCTCTTCAAGGAGAACTACAAACCACTGCTCAGTGAAATCAAAGAGGACACAAACAAATGGAAGAACATACCATGCTCATGGATAGGAAGAATCAATATCGTGAAAATGGCCATACTGCCCAAGGTCATTTATAGATTCAATGCCATCCCCATCAAGCTACCAATGACTTTCTTCACAGAAGTGGAAAAAACTGCTTTAAAGTTCATATGGAACCAAAAAAGAGCCCGCATTGCCAAGACAATCCTAGGTCAAAAGGACAAAGCTGGAGGCGTCACGCTACCTGACTTCAAACTATACTACAAGGCTACAGTAACCAAAACAGCATGGTACTGGTACCACAACAGAGAAATAGACCAATGGAACAGAACAGAGTCCTCAGAAATAATACCACACATCTACAGCCATCTGATCTTTGACAAACCTGAGAGAAACAAGAAATGGGGAAAGGATTCCCTATTTAATAAATGGTGCTGGGAAAATTGGCTAGCCACAAGTAGAAAGCTGAAACTGGATCCTTTCCTTACCCCTTATACGAAAATTAATTCAAGATGGATTAGAGACTTAAATGTTAGACCTAATACCATAAAAACCCTAGAAGAAAATCTAGGTAGTACCATTCAGGACATAGGCATGGGCAAGGACTTCATGTCTAAAACACCAAAAGCAATGGCAGCAAAAGCCAAAATTGACACATGGGATCTAATTAAACTAAAGAGCTTTTGCACAGCAAAAGAAACTACCATCAGAGTGAACAGGCAACCTACAGAATGGGAGAAAGTTTTTGCAACCTACTCATCTGACAAAGGGCTAATATCCAGAATCTACAAAGAACTCAAACAAATATACAAGAAAAAAACAAACAACCCCATCAAAAAGTGGGGAAAGGATATGAACAGACATTTCTCAAAAGAAGACATCCATACAGCCAACAGACACATGAAAAAATGCTCATCATCACTCGCCATCAGAGAAATGCAAATCAAAACCACAATGAGATACCATCTCACACCAGTTAGAATGGCAATCATTAAGAAGTCAGGAAACAATAGATGTTGGAGAGGATGTGGAGAAATAGGAACACTTTTACACTGTTGGTGGGATTGTAAACTAGTTCAACCATTATGGAAAACAGTATGGCGATTCCTCAAGGATCTAGAACTAGATGTACCATATGACCCAGCCATCCCACTACTGGGTATATACCCAAAGGATTATAAATTACTCTACTACAAAGACACATGCACACGTATGTTTATTGCGGCACTCTTTACAATAGCAAAGACTTGGAATCCACCCAAATGTCCATCTGTGACAGACTGGATGAAGAAAATGTGGCATATATACACCATGGAATACTATGCAGCCATCAAAAAGGATGAGTTTGCGTCCTTTGTAGGGACATGGATGCAGCTGGAAACCATCATTCTTAGCAAACTATCACAAGAAGAGAAACCAAACACCGCATGTTTTCACTCATAGGTGGGAACTGAACAATGAGATCACTTGGACTGGGGAAGGGGAACATCACACACTGGGGCCTATCAGGGGGAGGGGGGAGGAGGGAGGGATTGCACTGGGGAGTTATACATGATATAAACGTTATGCACATGTACCCTAGAACTTAAAGTATAATAAATAAATAAATAATAAATAAATAAATAAACAATTAGAGTTGCCTTGCTAACCTTGTCTAGTGAAATCTCCGTTCCAAAATCAGATAAGGATCATGAAAAAAAACCTTTTAGCCCCAGTTTACTTTTAAACGTAAATGCAAATTTGTTAAATAAAACTGCAATTTTTTAAGAAAAATTTAAAATACACTATGATCAAGATTAATTATTCCAAAAATGCAAAGATAGTTCAATTGCATGAATTTTATTAATCTAACTTGCCATAAAAACAACCAAAGGAAAAGCATACATATTTTTGCAATGGATACAGAAAACAGATATGAGAAAGTTTAACACCGATTTGTAATTTTTTTAAACCACAGAAAGTTTGAAATACATGGAACCTCCCTATCTGAGTAAAGGTTATATAACAAAAACCTATTACAAATATTATTTTGAATAAATTATTTTTAATAAAGAAACATTAGGGTTGATGAATGCAAGAATATTTCTATCAGCGGTGCTGTTTAACATAGAACTGGGATGCTCTCACCAGCACCAAAAGAAAATAAAATGGTATGCAAAGAATGGCAGAAATTGGTAAAAATGTCATTTTTAGATTACATATATATATAATCAATAAGCTTAGAAGAAGAGCTTAGCAAAGTAACTGAAAACAAGACCAACTAACAAAAATAACAAAGATAAATGAGTTGAGGAAGCAGTACCATTGGTTCTGTGCTGTGTCCATCTTTCTTGCAGCAGAGCAAACAAGACAGCAACACATTGATTTACAGTAAAAGGGCCTATCTTTGCAACCAGAAGGGTTGGAAACTTTATTTTTTTTTCTGATGAGATCAAACCACTCTTTTAAGAAAGTCGTTGAACATCTAAAGAGAGGCTTTGAAAAATAAGTTGATAAAAGAGGTGGGTTCTTTATGTGTCTCCTCAAAGAGCAACATAATTTTCAGCTTTATAGTAGCCACTTTTTTCTATCTTACCTGGCTCAATGGCAACTCCGGTGAATAAAGACTTTATTGGGGACATTCCTGAAATGGAGAGAGCCAACGATAGCCTGTGACTAGTCTGAGTTTCCGTAAGGTGTAATGAATAAAATATAACGTCATTATTATGCCCTAGACAAAGATAGGGGATGGGGCTTGTCCATGGATAGATAAAAGTAGGGACTTTAGTCTGAATCCCAGATGTGACTGGCATTTAGAGAAATGAGGATTTAATTTCCAGCAAACGATTCTTTTTTCCTCCCAAAATGCCAATTTAGGATTCACATAATGCAACAACCATGTTGCCACTTGAACACCAAAAGGAAATAACCTCTCTGTCTGGGACTTCTTCAACTGCTTTTGGTTAGTTTGTTTTGGCTGGCTATCTGATTTTTGTTTTATTCCTAAAAATCTGTCTGGGGAAAAAGTTATTTGCTTTTAACTTCTATGACAAGAACCCAATTTTTAAGCTCAATTCGAAAAAAGAAAGCACAATAGATTTTAGCAAGGTTTCTAAAGTTATTTCTTTGGAAATCCAAAATGACATTATTAATCTTACTGATAAAGGCAGTATATTCATTCCATTAGAAAATAATGAATATTTTTCTATTTATCTAAGAAGCTCCTGGGAATCGAAGCCAAACTTAAGGAATACAAAATATGCCAGCAATGTAGTCTCCAGGGCACAGATGCAATGTGCTAGGGATAATAAAATGCAACTATTTGACTTTTTAAATCTCCAACATTTTTATAGTTTAATTCAGCTCATAGTCATTGTGAGCCTAATATGTCTAGGTCTGTGTGTGATGCAAAGTATAAATATGCCTTGATTCCTACCCTCTAGGAACTGAAATATCAAAACTTAAAGAAGATGTATATACACTACTAATTGTGATGTAATATATAATGTGAAAAATAAAACAATAGAAATCTAGAGAAAGCAACATGAGCAGAATTGAAGAAGAAAAAATTTGTTTCTGACACAGAATCTGAAAGTGCTCCCTGGAATCTGAAAATGACATTTTAGCAGGGCACTGAAGGACATATAGGGTTTCAGTAGGCTGATATGGAAGTGCAAAGCCATTTCGGGCAGCAATACCAGGCATGTCCAAGGTAAGGGATATAAATTGCACATTTGTGAAATAGTGAAGGCTCTTTGATTGAAAGTATAGAGCACGTGGATATCTCAGGCCACGATAGTATGAAGCCGGGTTGTGGAAAACTTGGCTTTGCTGTAAGGAAGCATGGGTTTGCTCTGTGGAATACGCTCAGGCTTCTAAACCTACTTGAGCAAGGCAGTGACAGATGTGACTATTACTTGGGTAAGAGTGTGAAGTCTGGATTTTGAGGAAGAGAATAGATCTATGGTAACCAGTTAGAAACTTCACAGAAGTTCAAGAGAAGAGTAGGGGAAATGGAAAAGAAGAATCACCTTCAAGAGCCATCAAAGATACATTATTTTAACTGGAATATGTTATGAGCTGGATTAATATGCCTTCTTCTCTTAAGTTTGCCTCTACATGATTTTTTTCTCCAACTCAACCAGAAGCAGACATTTGACTTCAGAGTAATTAGGTTTTTGTAATAATAGGAGATAATTTTTTTTAGAGAGGGTATCACTGTGGCCCAGGCTGGAGTGCACTGGCATAATCATGGCTCACTTCAGCCTCGACCTCCTGGGCTCAAGCAATCTTCTCACCTCAGCCTCCTGAGTAGCTGGGACTACAGGCACATGCCACTGTGCCCAGCTAATTTTTTTTTTAATTTTTTTTGTAGATTCAGGGTCTCTTTATGTTGCCCAGACTGGTCTCAAACCTTTGACCTCAAGTGATCCTCCCATGTTGACCTCCCAAAGCTCTGGGATTACAAGCCATGAGCCACTGCACCCAACTTAAAATATTAATTTGACAATATTTTTTCATTAAAAAATATTTTTGGCCTGGCATGGTGGCTCACGCCTGTAATCCCAGCACTTTGGGAGGCTAAGGTGGGCAGATCACCTGAGGTCAGGAGTTTGACACCAGCCTGGCTAACATGGTGAAACACTGTTTCGACCAAAAATACAAAAAAAATTAGCTGGGCATGGTGGCGTGAACCTATAATCCCAGCTACTCGGGAGGCTGAGGCAGGAGAATCGCTTGAACCCAGGAGGCAGAGGTTGCAGTGAGCCAAGATCACACTATTGCACTGCAGCTTGGGCAACAAGAGCAAAACTCCATCTCAAAAAGAAAAACAAAAAGAAAAAAGAAAAAAAAAAATTAAGAGACAAGATCTCACACTGTTGCCCAGCCTGGGAGTGCAGTGGCTATTCACAGGTGCAGTCATAGCACACTGCAGCCTTACACTCCTGTCCTCAGGCCATCCTCCTGTCTCAACCTCTCGAGTAGCTGAGACTACAGGTAAGAACCAGCATGGCCTACTCAAATTTTAAAATTGGCCATGTGACACCAGGACTACTTTCTATGAAAGACAAAGGGAATGAAACCTGGGAAAGCTGATCACTTCTGCAAGAGACTATTGTGAACCTGAAGGAATTACTTAATCAGGAAAAGAATAAATATGTTGAATCAGCAAATGTAAGTACTACCAACACTCTGCTCTCACCCAGCATCATCCCCAGAATCAGTAAGCTGTGAGTTCCAGAGTGTTCTTACAGCTCTATAGCAAAAAAAGTGCCATGTTCATTATGCATTCTCAATACCCTCCACATCAACAGCATTTGCTAATTGCTATCGTTTGGATCTGTGTTCCCACCCAAATCTCATGTTCAATTGTAATCCTCAGTGTTGGAGCTAGGGCCTGGTGGGAAGTGATTGGATTGTGGGAGTGGATCCTTCATGAATGGTTTAGCACGGTCCCCTTCGTGCTGTTCTTGTGATGCTGAGTGAGTTCTCATGAGATCTGGTTGTTGAAAAGTGTGTAGCACCTCACTCCTCCCTCTCTTTCTCCTGCTCTGGCCGTGTAAGAGGAGCCAGCTTCTACTTTGCCCTCACCATGATTGTAAGCTTCCTGAGGCCTCCCTGGAAGCCAAGCAGATGGCCAGCATCATGCTTCCTATACAGCCTGCAGAACTGTGAGCCAATTAAACCTCTTTTCTTTATTAATTACCCAGTCTCAGGTGTTTCTTCATAGCAGTGTGAGAATGGACTAATATGCTAACTGGTTAGATGAAGTGGGAGGAAAGACTATGAGCGGGAAGGTTAAAAGTTGCTGCAGCAGCCCGACTTTCGAACCAGAGTAAGAGGAAGTATAATGATACCAGTAATCAAATTAAGGAACTAATTAGATAAATGGAAATGATAGGTCAGTTTAGGGCTTGTTGACTCTAAAACACCAACCTAACATCCACATGACCCAACAGGCAGCTGCAACTGGGAGTCTGGGTAGTGGTCTCTACTGGGCAGCCATCCCACCCATCAGATTGAAAACTGAAGCTGGAAGTGAATAAAATGTACTTTTCCTGGAATAAAGCACAGGCGGAAGAGACAAGAAGGATGAGAAAATCTCCATAGAAACAAAACTTTAGGATGTAGATGTGGGGAGGAGAGAGAGGATGAGAAGCTGAGAAGCATTAGTCAGGGAGGGGGCAGTGAACTTCTGCAGGAGTGCAAAAGGGAGGTGTGGAAAATATCAAAGGAAAAAGCAGTGTTGAGTAAGCGGAGGTGGTCAACTGGCCCAAATGTTGCAGAAAAGATGAAGAAGAGAAATACTAGTAAAGGTCACAGCACATGGCTGCTATTAAGTCACTCGTAATATTATTTGATATTTTTTAAACCCAACACTGCCAGATGCTGTCTGAGTTGTCCTTCTTTTACTGATAATATTACACCAGTACCTTAAAAAACTCTTTATCTAAATCAGCTTTGTCCTGTGGTTCTGTCTGAGGGATAAAATATAATGTGTGTTGAGTCATTCAGCTAGCTTATGAACATGTTAGGAAATTAAATTAACACTTTCCAGTAAGTGCTGCTCTACTGACCAAAATTATGGTCCTGAGGCCTGTTCTAGTTAACAAAGCTTTGCAAGTGCTTAATTAATGGACAGAGAATAGTATTTGCAATGGGACATTTCCTGTGCTGGAAGCTCCTCCCTGGCAATAAGTTTTCTACAGAGGTATCAATTAGTGACCTGCAACCACTAAATGGATTTCTCTTTCCATTTCACCAAATGACCTCTAAATTTACAATTACTGTAATCAGTCACTATGCTGTTTACACAGTACTTAAAGCTATCTTCATATAATGTTTGGAAATTACTTGCATGCTAGCATTATGAATTTGAATTCAGAATCTCCAGTTAAACATTTCAAAAAGTATTCCTTTACCTGTTTTAAAAAACCAAACAAACAGATCAATGGTAGAAGACAGCCCAACAAAATGAATGCTTGCAAAATAAACCTGTGCTTGTAGCATCAGATAAAAAGGCACTGGTTATTTTAGTTCTTACATGAGCATGAAGAAACTAAATGTAAACATGGTTATGCTATTAGTTAAAATAATAAGTAGGCTGTATAGTTAATTACCATCTTGTCTCCAATGATTATTAAATTGAAATGATTATGCACATGTCAATTTACAATAAGAGTCTTAAAATGAGATTCCTGGAAATTTCACAGGATAACAAAACAGCATATAGAAATCTTGGCTTCTTTAGATAAAGAAGACTAAGAAATCTTTACTGAGTGCTTTGTTCTTTTCAAAGAAACCAATAAAATGAGAGAGGGAATGGCTGACAGGAAATGACAAATTCAGTGAAGCATCCCAACACTTAGATTATTAGGCAGCAAATGGTCAAGCTGATCATGTGTGTAATTGTAGCTTTAATTAAAGAATGACGATGGTGATGAAGAAAGAAGGAGGAAGAAGTGGAGGGGGAGAGGAAGAAGAGGGAGGGATGAGGGAGAACATTTATTGAGCTGTTATTTTATGCTAGTATTTTAGATGTCATCTAATCTCTATTAATCTTCATTATAACCTTCTGAAATAAACACTGTAATTATTGATTCCAATAGATACTATACTCAATCTCTATTTTAAAGGTTAGGAAAATGAAGCCTAAAAGATTAAGCAAATTTTCCAAAATTGTGATTATTTTTTGGGTTTTCTTATTATAGTTCCTACATTTCTCATCCTAACCATGTAGTCTATCTTCATCTTCGGAAAAAGCTATATGAGGAAGTGGATTTAGATAAAACAACAGAGCAATGGGAAGCATATCTCTTTTTTTCCCCACCCCAAATGTAAACCATACCTTCATTCTTTTTCACTTACTTTATATCGTTTTGCCATCATTTATAGATCTCTGCCAGGTCCTGGAATCAAGTCATGTTAAATATCTCACTTTTTAAAAAAAAATTTAATTTTGTTTTGTTTTATTTTGAGACAGGATCTCACTCTGTTGCCCAGGCTGGAGTGCAGTGGTGCCATCACAGCTCACTGCAGCCTCAACCTCCTGGGCTCAAGTGATCCTCCCACCTCAGCCTCTAGAGCGGTTGGGACTGCAAGCACACGCCACCATACCTGACTAATTTTTGTATTGTTTTTTTGGTAAAGATAGAATTTTACCATGTCTCACTTATCAGATCTTACTTTTAAAGAAACATAATGAGAAGGATGCTTGCCTGAATGCAGTCACGGGCATAATAATGTGCACAGTCAAAACATAGTAATGTTTTGGTCAACAACACATATACAACGGTGGTCCCATGAGATTATAATACCATATTTTTACTGTACATTTTTCTATACATTTTAAATATTTTAGATACCCAAATACTTACCACTGTATTACAATTGCCCACAGTACTCAGTATAGTAACATGCTGTACAGGTCTGTAGACTAGGAGTAATAGGCTATACCATACAGCCTAGGTTTGTAGTAGGCTATACATACCATCTACGTTTGTGTAAGTATGCTCTAAGATATTTGCACAAAGACAAAATCACCAAACAATGCATTTCTCGAAATATAGTCATGTCATTAAGCAACACATGACTGTAAGATGACAGTCACGAATTTGGAGTGAATTTTAGTTCTGCTGTTAATGGCTTCAGAAAATTACACTTAGCTCTTATCCTTTTTTACTAAGTGAGGTGAGGGCAAAGGAGAAATATGCTCTGAAGTATTGTTTTTAAAAATGGGAATCTCAACATCAGTACTACTTCTTTCAAGAATTGTAAACTGGATTTGAGGATATTACAGCACTGCTGCTTCTAAATATTTTCATTTGCTTTTTCTCCATGAAGACTAATTTCATCACTATGAGAACACCAATTCTATATACTTTGTCTGGTTGCTATAAGAATCAAATGAGATAATGATTCTACAGGTATTTTTTAAGCTATAGCATATAATTAAAAGGTAACTTATTTTAATTATCATAACTTAGTTGAAATAATCCACTACAGTGTTAATTCTCAGTTTTAGGGATAGAGGTGAGGTACTGTGAAACTATTGCCCTTGTAAGAAATAAAGGTAGAAATTACAAGCTGCTGTACAGCCCACTGGACTGTGACCCTGAAGTTCACCCATCACTCTTGGAAGCTGCATGCTCCCTTTCCTGTGTTTTTCTCATATCTCTTTTTCTTCCCCTGCTTCCTTCTGTGTCAGTAACTGATTAATTGTTAAGGCTCCAGTGACTTTAATTAGGTTCAACCTCTAGCATATTCTCCAGCTCCAAAATCTAAAGTAGTTAGGCTATTTATTTATTTACATTGAATCTTTTTCCATAAAGAATTTAGGGTCCCTAAGAGGTTATCTGTACGTGCATTTTTCATGACTCAAATTATATGCATCAGATGGAGCTGAGAAAGTCACCACTATACAAAGACCAAGTTCTGCACTGAACCAATTCAGTTACTATAGCCTTGGGTGAAGAATCACTATGGCTTTGAAAGAAAGAATGTGCTACCACCGATTGAGGCTTTCTTATATGTCGAACACTGTAATAGGTTATTTACATAATTGTCTCAGATAAAAGTCCAATAATTCTGCAAAGGAAATATTATTATCTCCATTATCTAGATGAAGAACTGAGGCTTAGTGAAACTAAGGTGATTTGCACCAAATCATGCACCTGGTAATAAACAGAGGCAAGATTTAATCTTAATTCTGGGGGACACCAAAACCAGGACATCACAGTAAGAGAGTTTGTTAATTTGTTAGCTTGTTGTGGGATCATTCACTAAATTTAAACCCTGATGTGCTTATGAGCATAAAGCAATATTATAATCCTCTTAATTCTGAACAAAGGGCCATTGGTCTAATTCTCTATATAGTCTATGAATATGTATAATAATTTGCAGTTTTCCCCTCTTTCCTTGCTCAGGCTTCATTTTAGCTATAGCACTCCCCTTAGCATAATCTGTTCAACTCCATATTTCCTCACAATTCACTTTGTGTGAGGACTCCTCCCACATTATCCCTCCACTGTTCCTGCCTCTCGGTCCTAAATCTACTAGGAAGCCTGTGCAGAGCTTTCATTAGAGGCTCACTCACCCTAATGGACTCTTTCTACCTGTGACAATATTCCCCATTCCTCTCTATAAAATCTCCAATTTTTCTGTTAATTAGGCTTGCCCTGGTCTACACAGACTTTGAAATTTCTCCATCGTTGTAAATTGTTCATTCTTGAATCTTGTCACTCCTTCTGTCTTAGTTCATTTGGGCTACTATAACAAAATATCAGAACTGATTAGCTTATAAATAGCAGACATTGGTTTCTCACAATTCTGGAGGCTGTGTTGTCCAAGATCAAGGTGCCAGCAGATTCAGTGTCTGGTGAGAGCCTGTTCCTCATAGACGGCACCTTCTTGCTGCATCCTGACGTGGTGAAAGAGGCAAGGGTCTCTCTCTGGACTCTTTCCTAAGGGCATTAAATCCATTCATGAGGACTCTGCACTGACCTAATTACCTCCCAAAGGGCCCCACCCCCTAACACCATCACTTTGGGGGTAAAGTTTTTACTATATGAATTTTGGGGTGAAGAAACACAAACATTCAAACCATAGCACCCACTCTGCATTCAGTCACACAATTCTTTTGCGATTTTCTATAATTCTCTTCAAGTACTTGATAATTCAATGATTTCATAATATTTTTTTAAGTCATATTTACCACTCTCATTTCTCTTTCTAATTATGAACTTTTCAAATAGCAAAAGCTACTGTTTCTTCAACTTCCCATAATTTCTAAAAGATGTATTTTCCCTTACTGTCTCAACCAAAATCGATGGTGACAATGGAACAAATCACAGCCTAAGACTGTAAGTTTTATTTCGAATGCAAGTAACATTCAGATTAACAAGACTTTAGATACATCAAAATGTTTCCAAATCTCATAAAAACAAGAGGGAAAACATAAATGCAATCATAGGATCTATTTTTCTTTAAACATTTAGCATGTTTTCTATGTGAACATAATATCCAACTTGCGGAACAGAAGATCTGTCACTTTATAAATTACAAAAGAAGATAAATTTCTCAGGATCTGTATTTTCCTTTTTATTGTAACGATTTTGATGTCATAAAAGATACTCAGAAAATTTGACACGATTTTCCAGATGTTATAATAAATACTGCATGGAGTTAATATTTTTGCCTTTTGTTCAGGGGAGCTGAGTCTCTTTTCTCATTTTGTAATTTTTTCACTTAGTTGCAAGGCGAAGTGAAATTGCCAAAAACTGAGACATATTTTGCAAGTTCTGAAAGAAAATCACATGAAATTGTTGAAAGGATATGAAATGCTAACATTATGAACTACATCTAAACTTAAACTGATGATTTGATCATTTGTCAAGAACAAAACTGGCTACCAAAAAATTCAAAAAAAGTGCATAGCCTGGACACACCTTCTCAGAATGCCCATTTTCCTCCCTACAGGTCATTTAAAAAAAAAACCCACTGATTCATCCACTCAAATCTAGTCATTTCACCAAAACTACATATTTTGGTGTACACTTTCCTCCCTCTACCTTCTCTTTCCTTAAGCTGTGTAAACCACAGTGGGGTAGCTATGGCTTCATTAAATGTCTGTTCAGCTACACAGAACTCAAAGAGTTGTGCTCAGAAACAGCCCCCTCACTCCAGCCTTTTTTCACAGATGATTCTCCTGGATTACCTTCCACTGGGCACAGTGACTTTTGCTGGTGAAGAGTAGTTGGAATAAAGATGAATTAAACTGCGATAGAGTAAGCAATAAAGAATCTGTCTTAGAAAAGACTGGATGTATTACTCTGTTCTTATGCTGCTAATAAAGTCTTTCCAAAGACTGGGTAACTTATAAAGAAAAAGAGGTTTAATGAACGCACGATTCCACATGGCTGGGGAGACCTTACAATCACCACAGAAAGTGAATGGCGCAGCTTACATGGCAGCAGGCAAGAAAAGAAGTACCAGCAGGGGAAACATCAGATCTTGTGAGAACTCACTTGCTATCACGAGAACAGTATGGGAGAAACTGCCCCCATGATCCAATTATCTCCACTTGGCCCTGCCTTTAACATATGGAAATTATTATAATTCAAGGTGAGATTTGGGTGGTGATACACAGTCAAACCATATCACTGGCTATCTGCTTACCAAATTTATTCATTTTTCTGGTAGCCCATGTAAAATGCATTTCCCACCCTTCCTTAATGTTACTATAAGATTGAGAGTTAACCAGATGAAGGTGGTCAGAAATCGTGTTTACCACTTTCGGATATCTCCTATACAATTCTCCCATGGCTTTGCCCCATTGTATGGCTGCAATGGAGATGAGCTTCCAGAACTTCCATGTCAAATAGGATAGATCCATATGAAGAAAGGAGCCTAGACTCCTGATTTATCACTTCAAGGAAAGCCATCCAATAGGAATATTCACATTGGACTGTTGCGTGAGGAAAGGGGGGGGAAAAAAAACTTTTGAATTACATTAAGCTACCAAAATAAAGGGGTTATCTATCAGAGGCTCATGTGAGCTTAATTAATACAGAAATTTGTATCCTGAACACACCTTGCAATTTTGCTTCCATTGCAAAAATATAAAATAAGGGACATTGGCGTGGTGCTAGGATGTTGGCAGGAAAGTGATATCCAAGCTTGGAAAATGGAGACCAATGTTACGCAGGGACAAATCAATTAGTAAAGATATTTCTGCTTCCAGAATGGCCAAACCAACCAACCCCTTAATCAGATAACAGTGAAAAACCAAACAATTGTCTGAATGCACTGGAGAGTAACAAAAGCAGGTAGATTCTGGAAAGGAATCAACTCTCCAAAGAAAAGAATGGTCCAAGGAAGATTTTTGTGGTTGTTAGCCCAAGAACAGGCCTTAGTGGGTAATGCGTAGTGTAACTAAAATTTTGACAGAAAACTCAGTCTTTCCAGCAGAAAGAGCAGTGGATACATTTCAGGCAACAATGTTGCTGCAAATGAGGAGGAATCCTGGAAAGAAGAGGTCCTAGAGATGGAACCTCAAATCTGTATGTTAGCTCTGCCCAAATCTCTGGCTAATCACTGAACCATACATAACATAGGGAAGACTCTGAGCCCCATAACTAACGATTACAGAACTGAAATGTTATTTTAACTCCTTCCCAAAAGATGAAGTTTTCAGCTGGAGTCCAATTAAACTACTATTAAGACTACAACACATAGACCAAATAAAATAAAAATAAAAATCAAGATTTGGCAAAGCAATATGATAGTATGCAAAGTCTCCATACGAAACATTTAAAATATTCGGGATACAATTAAAAAGTACCCAAAATATAAAGAAACAAGCAAATGATAGCTCATTCTTAAAAGAAAAGATGATCGATAGAGACTATGAGTTGACTCAGCTGCAAACAAGAAATTTAAAGCAGCTACATTAGTGAAGCTCAAATATGGGAAGCATAATATGCTTGGAATGAGTGAAATTATAGAAAAGCTCAGTGAAGAAACAGATACTATAAAGAAAATTTATGGAAATTCTGAAACAAAAAAGGATATCTGAAATTTTACAAATTCACCGGATGGTCTTAGAGGAAATGGGAGATTACAGAGTAGTCAGCATTGAAAATAGATCAATAAAAAATATCCGATCTAAAAAACAGAAAGAATAAGATTGAAGGAAAATGAAAATAGTCTCAGAAACCTATAGAATAACATCAAAAGGTAGAACATATGTGTCATTACAGTCTCAGCAGGAGATGAAAAATAGGGAAGAATAAAATATTTGAATAAATAATGGCCAGAATTGTCCTAAGTTTTGTAAAAGACATAAATTTACAGATTGAAGAAGTTTGATGAAGCCCAAGAAAGATAAATGCATGTATAATGACATTTAGGCTTCTCCTAATCAAATTGCCAATCAAAGATAAAGAGAAAACCTCGAAAATAGTCAGCAAGAGATGACGCAGTTACCTACAGGGGAAGAGTAATTCAAACGACCTGACTTGCTATTACCATCAATGGAAGCCAGAAGTTGAAAACAACATCTTTAACATACTGAAGAAGTGCTGGGAGTGAGGACTGCGGTGAAGGGGGATGGCAGTGGAGAGGACAGGAGCAGGGAGAACATGGGGGAGAAGCTATCAACTTCAAATTCAGTTAATCCTTCAATAATGAAGGCAAAATAAGGACATTTTCATATAAAAGTAAACGAAGAAAAAACATCTAGCAAAACCATCACTTATGATGAAATGGAAGGCAAACTACACGCATACTGAGCCCAAGACATAGGATGAGTGGTAGGAATGAATGAGGGTAATCTATACCTACTCTTGCTTTAATCTTTTAGCAAAGTATCTCAAGAAAAGTATAAGCTCAGGAGCAAGTTGACTCATTTGCAAGCAAAAATGAAAGAGATTAGGAGAGCCCAGAAATTTAAGACCTTGAAAAATTAGAACAGCAGGCTGGAATTTATGCAAGTGAGAAATACAATTCTAGCCGGGCGCAGTGGCTCAAGCCTGTAATCCCAGCACTTTGGGAGGCCGAGACGGGCGGATCACGAGGTCAGGAGATCGAGACCATCCTGGCTAACACGGTGAAACCCCGTCTCTACTAAAAAATACAAAAAAAAACTAGCCGGGCGAGGTGGCGGGTGCCTGTAGTCCCAGCTACTCGGGAGGCTGAGGCAGGAGAATGGCGTAAACCCGGGAGGCGGAGCTTGCAGTGAGCTGGGATCCGGCCACTGCACTCCAGCCTGGGCTACAGAGCGAGACTCCGTCTCAAAAAAAAAAAAAAAAAAAAAAAGAGAAATACAATTATATTTTGTTAAGCCACTGAGGATTTTCTGTAACAGCAATAAGGCTTATCATAATTAATATAACTAATAAATTTTTTATTTGAGGAATGTGTGTCTGTGTTCATGTGTAAATTAGGGCAAAGGGTTTACAAATTCTAGGTTGCTTATGCTGTGTAATTCTGTGACATTATTTTGTGTTTATTTAGTGCTTGTGTGAATTGGGACAACTTTATAAAACATTGTAATCATTTTCTTTTGAGAGTCATCATTTCAAATCACTGTTGTGTATGGAAAGATGCAGTTCAACATACATGGTTGATACAATATAATAAATGAAAAAGGAAATCAATGGCGCCTAAAATAAGAGCAAACAGTCATCTTAAAATGGACTTTTCATTTCGTCATCACCAACAGGTTAAAGGGAGATTTCTTACAGGCTTGCCTGAAGAAACATTGATTAAAAATGGAGGTCCAACTTTCTAAAAGAGTCGTAAAGTGTAATATTGAAAGCAGAGAAATGACCTTGTTTGCTGAAGTGGCAATTCCCTTTTTTCAAAGTTCTATAAAATTATTTATTTTTTAAATACAGTAAATAATCACTTTTATTCCTCCATATTAGCTCACTTTCTACATAATCCAAAGCCCTGGACCTTTTGTTTAAAAAAAAAAAAAAAAAAAGGTTATTTTAGAGTTTATAAAGACCTTTCTCCAAATAGAGACTTAGTTAGTCCTCACTGTTCTCTGAAGTTCATAAGCCAGAAAATTGTGCTAACCCATTTTATAAAAGAAGAGACATATGATCTTATCATTCAATAGGACTCTAATTTGTAATTAATCAAATATTACCAGTTAAGTAAAAGGTCTGAATTCATGACAGACATGAAATAGTTTTATTTTTCTGTAAAGACCACCCCACTTCCCCCACCAGGCAGCAAAAATAGCTCTCATATCAGGTCTAGTATTAAGAACTAATTTGGGCCAGGCACGGTGACTCAAGCCTGTAATCCCAGCACTTTGGGAGGCCAAGGCAGGCAGATCACCTGAGGTCAGGAGTTCAAGACCAGCCTGGCCAACATAAAGAAACCCCATCTCTACTAAAAGTACAAAAATTAGCCGGGCGTGGTGGTGGGCACCTGTAATTCCAGCTACTTGAGAGGCTGTAGCAGGAAAATCGCTTGAACCCCGGAGGCAGAGTTTGCAGTGAACTGAGACTGCACCACCGTACTCCAGCCTGGGCGACAAAAGTGAGACTCCATCACAAAAAAAGAACTAATTTGGTGAAAAATCCCAGTCTCATCTCCTCTTATCTCCACAGCTCAAACTTTGTCCATGCTAAAAGAAACCTTTCTTGGAGAGAGGGGTAGAGACTTCTCTTATGGTCCTACTTCCTCTGTGTTGGCAATGAGGAAAATCATGGAGAAAAGGCAAGAAGTTTTTGCCCTTAAATGGAAAAACAATCTGTTGGGTTGTTCTTGTTTCTTCGGATTACATCAAATGTTCATTTATAGCTGGTCTATGACAGATATGAGAAGAGTCTCAAATATTTTGTTAAAACCCTGTGAGTTTTCCACCAAGGAAGATGTGACTGAGCCATGAAGTGCTTGACTCATCACTTTTGGATACCATGCTGCCTAGCAGCACTGGACATGGTAAGTTTGATTGAACAGGGGACAGAGTAGCAAGACACATGGTATGGAGAGTGGAGGTATGAGGGGAAGCCCTTACCCCCATCCAAACTGGAAGTAGATGGAGCAAATATGGATTTTCCTAGTGGATCCCAGCCATTGCTGAGTGCTGCAACAAAATTTCTATTTGAATGAAAAATCCCAAATTTGTAATACTAAGTAAGATATTTTAATTCCTTTTAAACTATTTTTTAGTTTTTTTCAAAAAGATATTTCAAAGTGCTAAACTAGAAAATGCAATATTTTAAAATATTTCTTGTGATGACCAATAAATTCAGAAATGGGAATTCATAAAAGCTTCATATATACATATTTTAATATTTATATTACTATCAAATATTGGAAAAAGTTATATCTGATACACTAACAGAAAAAAATAATTTGTGAACATGTTTTGTTTTATATGACAATTATATACTGATTGCAAACAATGGTATACATAATATGAATATGCTAATATAGTTAATAATGAATTGCATATTTTACATTCAGAAAACCTTCTATTTTCAGGCAATGAGTTAACAGTGTCTACTATTTTTATAATACTTTTATAGATCATATGAGTAATTCTTTTTTAGAAAAAAAAATTACTCCATTAACTTGTGTTACAATTTTGTAAGGAAAGGATTTATCACCTCCATTTTCAACTGAGATCATTGAGACTGTAAGTAACTCGCACAAGGCCGCATATTCTGATGAGTAGCTCAACTCAGGATTTCAATGTGTACTTTTTGACATGAAATTCTGTTCCTTCACCACTTTTCTATCTTACTTTCAGAGGAGTGGAACAGACTAGCCTATTCTGAAATGCATTTCAGTTCTTGGCACATTTGTTCAAGAAATATTTATTGAAAATATTTTGCTAAACTAGGCACTAGGCAAATAAAGAAAATAGTGAGAAGTTTATAGTTGTGTTATACTAATTTGAACAAATCTGAGAAGCCTATCTAAGTCCACGCCTCATTTCCCCATCCGGGGAGAGCCTCCATCAACATCTTCGTCCAATGGAAGGACTGTGAAACTGATAGACTGTCAGAACTGTAGATGAATCTTGGCATTGTTATTTACTATTAGCATGACTAGATTTTTACTTTGCAACATACATCATTTGTAAAATGCTTTTATGGACACCCACCTTATTTAAAGGCTAGAAGTAATATATACAAATCACAATGGTGTTAAGAACATATACTTTATTTGAAGGTTAGGAGTAATATATACAAATCACCTCTTAGAGTGCCTAACATATCACTTGATAGATCTTCAAACATTAGTAGACATTATTATTGTTGTTATTGTTGTATTAAGAGTGTAATGGTAAGTTGTTGCATAATAAAACATCTCCAAACTTCATTGCTTAAATAATAAACTATTTTAAATTGACACATTATAATTGTACCTATTTATGGGATGTTTGAATACATGTATATACTTCATAAAAATCGAAACAGGGTAGTTAGTATATCCATCACCTCATGCCAAATTTTTTTCTTTTTTAATGATTATGTGGATTGGCCTGGCAATTGCTCAGGGCCAGCTGAGCTGGAGCTAGTTTGTTCAAAATTGCCTCATTCATGTGGTTGGCAGTTGGCACTTTATTGGTTTAGGAGGTCCTCAACTTGGATGACTTCTTTCTGCTCCATATAATGTCTCATGCTGTGGTAGGATAGTATAAGATTCTTCACATAAATGTCTTAAGGTTCAAAATGGGAGCAAGAGTGCAAACCCCAGTACAGAAACACTTTCCAAGACTCTGCTCACTTCCTGTTTGCTAATATCTCATTAGCCAGAGCAAATCGCCAGGCAGATCACAAGGGTCATAAGTCAGTGTGGGAAGACGCTAACCAAAGACATGGATGGAGGGTATAAAATAACTAGTAGACATTTTTACAATCTACCAAAATTTCTTTCTTTTCTTTCCTTTTTTTTTTTTTTTTTTGAGATGGAGTTTCACTCTTGTCATCCCAGGCTGGAGTGCAATGGCACAATCAACTTTCTGCAACCTCTGCCTCCCAGGTTCAAGTGATTCTCCTGCCTCAGCCTCCCAAGTAGCTGGGATTACAGGCATCTACCACCATGCCCAGCTAATTTTTGTATTTTTAGTAGAGGCAGGGTTTCACCATATTAGTCAGGCTGGTCTCAAACTCCTGTCCTCAGGTTATCCACCGCCTAGGCCTCCCAAAGTGTTGGGATTACAGACACGAGTCACTGCGCCGGCCGACAATCTACCAAAATTTCTAAATATCAACTTTCCTTAGAACTCATGGCACAAATTGTAAGGCAACTTCATAATTTAACACCTGGTTTATTTCATTCATTTCATTTGGTATGGATACGTCTCATTTTCTCAATTCTAATTCTGCTTTCTATCGAATAATGTTATTCTGAGTTCGTAATACGTTTGTGTCCTTCTAAATACCTACGACTCATTTCTTTCAAAAATAGACAAAAATACATGAATGATTTTTCTACTTGGATACAGAAATAGGTAAAAATATAATATCTGTCTTCAAAGCTATGTCACATTGATAAGACTTAAAGCATTTCCCTAACATCTGCTGCTTGTGACTGTGCTATGGGTTTTGTTGCTATTTGAAGAATGGTACTCTTGTGCTGTAGATAGCAATTTTGCTCCAACTAAGTCTCCTGTCCTTGACTACCACACACTAGCACATTCTCTAGCTTACAGGTGTTCCTCAGCTCTCTGCTGTGATGCTACATTGCTTTGGGCTATGATTCAGTGAATTCTTCAAATGCATCCTGGGGCACTCATGCTCAACCAATGTCCTGTGGCTTAATCTAAGCTACTTTTCAGTGTACTTTATTCCTTTATCACTCATAATCTTAACAGGTCTGCGCCCAGCAAGGGTGAATTTCCAATATTTGAGAACCTGCTTGCTGAAAGCTTTGCCAACCAAATGTTATGAGGAGCAATTTATGAGAAGCAAGAATAGAATTTACCCAAATAACTAAATGAGGCATTTATAAATGTTCTGGTCACATAAATAAAACTGGACATTTTCACATCACACAGGTGAAAAACTATAAAGCATTAAGTTCTGGACCAAAATCAACTGTTCCTGTCTCCTCAGGGATGCAGTGACATATAAATTTCAGGGATAATTTAAACAATAAGATTATCAGCTTTTTGGATGTGATGTTGTTCCCTGACCTCAACTAACAAACATGATCTTAAGTAAAAAACTACTTCTTTCTGGAAGACTGCTGCATTATTTATCGCCTCTGAAACAGTGATGACTTTCCCTTTTGTGTTGATTTATTTTAAATTTGAAGCACTTTACTCTGAGCATGACCCAAGCTTCCTCTGTTACATGCGTTGATTTGACTCCTGTTTTGCTGTTGCAACTATTGCCCTGTCCAGGCATACCTGGGCTGCTTCGAAGCACAGGAGGTCAATCAAGAGGGACTGGCCGGAATGACAATAAAAGCGAAAAATGCCTCAGGTTTGTATACCCACCCGGAAAGTTATCAAAACAAGCCAAATATTCTTGCTTTAGTCACAGGAGCTGAGCTCCCTCCACCTTAGCACTTGTGGTCTTAAACTGCTGCACCTGCACCTGGCCTGTCATGGATAGAAGAGATTTGACTTTACCTTCTTTGTAAGTCAAAAGCACCTTCACCATCCATGCCATTTCTACTGGTAAGGCAGATGTGCCACACATTCTTCCCAAGAGTATTTTAATTCATTTGGGTGACTCCCAAGCAAGCTAGCTTTGCTCTGTTTTGTGTTTGTTTGTTTGTTTGTTTAAATAGCCCCCTTCAGTCTTAATTCTTCCTGTATACCATACCACTAAATCTTTCAAACTCCTCAATATCATTGATTCTAAGAGATCCACTGGATCTCCAGGCTAATAGGATTCTTATGCCTGAGGATAGCTCTTCCTTGCTTCTCAATATTATCATGCAGTTTTGCTTCTCCTGCCTGAAATCCTGCTGTACCTCTAAGGGCCAAACTGATGCCTTACTCACTTTTCTCAGTCATTAATCTGTAAGATGGTTTTATAGATTAAAATGTCTTTGGTCCTTCAGTAATTACATTACATTGGATGAGATTTAAAATGGACTCCTTATATTATAGCAATATAAGGCACTCTTGGGGTCCTATATCCATGTTCCCCTGAAGCCCATCTCTAGATTCTGCTCTGCCCTCTCTCCTACATACATCATTCTCCTTTTCCCATACAGTCTTCACTTCTTCCTCCATCGTTTCTTGTTTTTCTTTGCTTCCTGCTTTCCGTCTTGTTTCCTACTCCTCACCTCCCTCTACTTATTAGGGTTTCTGCTCTGTAGAGATTTTTGTAGAGTATATCCTTTTTCTGTATGTCAGTCTATGTGTGTCTGTGTGCAGGCATGTGGATGCAAGTGCGAGAGTGTGTCAGGAATGAGCACAGTGGGGAGAAGAGATGGAGAACACACAGTCATTGAGGCAGAAGTCTAGCTCAAAGTTTCATAAGTGAGAGGATTTGAGTATCCTTGCCTAAAGGAATCAAAGGAACCTACATTCACAGCTAAGAATGAAAAGAAATTCCTTTCAGCTGTAACTCAGAATCTTCAAATATTTAGTGCAATGTGTATTTGTCCCTCCAAGACTCTTAAATACAGAACATTTTTGATTATGTAAAAAGCATAATTTACTTAAGTAATGATTACTTAATGACTTCTGTAAGGTAAATTTTATATGATGTTGCTCATATTTTCTATTTTCTTTATTTGGGCCGCAGTCGTACCCGCCTGATCTGTCATGTGCATTTTCAATGAGGCTCCCTGAGGTTCTCACAGTGATGAATAAAAGAATCTGCACATTTGTACTACACAGTCTTCACTGATTTAATGAGAGCCATGCCAGTGGTACTAAATCAAGCCTATCATTTCTGAAAGGCTTTGATTTTCAGGCATTAATACCAATTACCATGTTGTTGTTGACAAGACAATGAAATATCCAGGATAACATTGGTCAAAATTCTATTTACTGAAAGGAGAGGACTCATGTGGACCCCGGCATAGTATTAGCTTTTTTTTTTTAAAGGAGAAGATTTTTCTGGAGGAAAAAAAAAAAAAACTGAAGGGAAAAAACCTTTTAGCTTCCAATGAAAATGGAACATATCTGTACTTTGATTTTTCATTTCATTCAAACCAGACTTGGTAGAACTCAGCAGGGTGGTGCTAGGGACATTCTCCAATTTCCTGGTCTTGTTCTACAGCAGCATATTAAGCTTTAGGAAACATCAATCAGGAGACAGAAAATTGATTTTTCAGCTTTTGAGGTAAGAACAAAAGGTATAGTATTGTCTTTTTTACTTCCTGTGTTTTTTCCTCCCAACCTACTACCTGCTGTTTTGTTCCTTCCATCCTTCCCCTATAGATTCCACAATCCCCACGTGCCATCTGCTTACTGCTGCTCTCTTTTCTCATTCCAGGATTCAATACTGAGGTCCTTATATGATTGACCATTCATTCATTTATTCAATCAGTGGTTAATCAAACATATAAGCATGTATTGTATGGGGTGTTCTTATTATATTAATATTCATATAATGTGTATAATTTTATGAAATAAAAGCCCAACTGTTTTACAATGTTGTGGGCATATAGCAGACATCACTATAAAACTGTTTCTTATGATGGGAAGCTTGCCAAAGATGGCAACAATGAAAGCTGGAACTTAAGAGAAATTCAGTGTAGTGTGAGAAATAAAGAAGTGAAGCTATTACTTGCTGGGATCAGTTGTTTTTCTTCTTCCTCTGAAAGCTGGTCTGCAAAGTTTGCTTCAAGAAAATTCAGTAGGTCCACAGCTTCCAGATCCATTTCATCTTCCAGTGGGCTTCCTTTGTCAGGAGCTCAGCCAAGCTGGGAGAGAGCGAGCTACTCAGCTGAGCTGTCAGGTGTCTGCGTAGCGAATTAAGGTAACAAGTCAAAAAAGTGAAAAAGGCAAAGTTTTGATCACTTACTGTGATGGTATAAGCAATAGTCTAAAACCAGAGGAAGTACCGACTCTCCCTGTTCCATTTTCACCTATGGGACAATGCACAAATTGAGGGTCAGGTGGATCCGCATAGACTTGGGGGTCATCTCACTGTTAAGGGAGCCCCTAACAAAAGGCTTACACAGTTTTATAGACTCTGCAGTTGAGAGAGAGGGCAAGGGCTGAGGGTTATGAGTGGAAAAGTACTGAGTCCTGAGTCAGAGTTGGGGAAAGTGTCTTCAAGGTTTTCCCTTCTGCCTCCTATAAGGGGTCCTTGGCAGAGGCAACTGAAAACTTCTACTGCAGGCCTCAAATAAAGAGACCTGGGAATGAAAGCACCTGGGCTAGGACTGTAACTATGTGAGACAGCATGACCTGCCAGAGGGACAAGAGTCCTTATTGCAATTCCTCTCAGAAACGAACGCACTGGCTTGCACCACCCATGCTGTGAGGAGGCAGCTTCCTCCTGAACGTCCTGCCAGGTAAAGCCTTTATAATTACCTATGGCCAGGTAGGAAAAATCACACATATGTTTTTAACCATGAGCTGAAACCCTCATTCTTTATTTTTCATTTCTGGCCTAGAAAGTAGAGAAAAAGCAACAGAAGCAAAATTTGTGTGTAGATTTGAAGAAGTCCCAGAACACGAAGAGAGAAATTAAAAATTAATTGTCAATGGGTTTGAGAGATGGAAGTATAGCATCCCTGCCCCAATACCATAGTTTCAATAAAGATTTTTTTTGTAATTAGAAAATAGATTTCTTTCACTCTAGCTGAAGCATTCAAAGGGAAAACAGAACAGACAGAGATGTGAAGAGTTGCAGTCTCTTAAGTGAAAAAGTTCTTTCCTACTGCATTCCACTCCCAGCAGATTCTAATCTCTTGAACTATCTCCATTGCTAAATTATCTGTTTGATTTCATCTTCTCAAAGATGGAGGACACAGATGGACAGAAATGTGTAGCATCATGAGAGAACATCAGTTTTGGAGTTAGCCCTGCAATTCTTGGACGAGTAACTGAATGTGAGTTTCAGTTTCCTCACCTGTACAATGATGACAGGAATACTGAACCGATGAACCTACAGGACAGTTCTCTGGTGGCTTTAAAATGACCCAGTTCTCTCCCTGTTCTTCCTTACATTTCTCAAGAGTAACTGTAGAGAGTTCTGGGAATGCAATTACCTGAGATAGGGAGGAACTGCCTGAAACAGCCCAGGCCTTATTTCTGTCCCTGTCTCTCTTAGGGAATGTATCATCTCGAGTTAGGGAGAAACTGCCCTGGATAGTCCAAGCTTTGTTCCTGTCTCCTGTGGAAGCGGGATATCCATCAAAGCTTTCCCCAGTCAGTCACGTTGCTCCTGAGGAGTAGAAGGCAAGGTGAGCTGTCCTATGGGGTCCCTCAGGTCTGGTGCAACGGGAGCATGTACAACCAAGACTTCATCTTCCCCAGATAGCTTCCTTGAGCCTCGGGGGGCTGGCTCACAATGGATCCTAGGCTTCTTTTGTCCCTGCTCCCTATCTGTAAATAATAAATCCACTTCTGATAACTTGTGTGTGAGAGTGTTCTGTCTCACAGAACTCAGATAAGTTGGTAACCAGTATGCAGTGAACCTGCTGCAAAATACCTACCTCGGAGTGGAGAATAGAGATGATGAGTGTGCCTCTCACATTGTACCTGGTTATTTAATGATAGCTTTTGACCTTTTTGAAAATAATTCTTCAGTTCCTGGAGTACCAAGTACATTGTTATGTGAAAACATTTTAGCCATATATTATGAGCATAAGTGGCAAGAAAGAGATAGGAAAAGAGAGGATAAACTTATGTTTCATCCAAACTTAAAAATTATTTTTCCGAATTCAGGTTTTAAGAGCTCTATGGTGATCTTGAGGCTACAGTTAGAGACAGGGTTAGTTGAGAATGTCTGCCAATATCACTAGCCATTGGCTTTAGAAACTCTAAACACAGGGCATAGCAATACCTAATATTTAAATCAAAATAAAAATGCAGTAACCTGCAAAATAAATGGATGACATCTGATGGTATTTTTTCTTTATATTGACTACTTTGATGCTTTTTAAAGAGCAATATTAAATACCAAATTCTTTTGAAAAAATAATTCTTTTTGCTTTGCTGATGTGTAGGAATGTGGTTAGTCTTTCTCATCGGGGATTCAACCAAAAAAGAGTCCAAATCCTTTCCCCTGCCTTTTCTTTCCCACACTCCACTCTAGATGCTATGCTTAAATGTCCATTATTTAAAGTACTTTAGTTCAATTCTGGTTTCAGGCAAGATTGAATAAAACTCTATCCTGCTTCTCTCACTGAATGCAAATATAAACATGACAGAATTCATGGAGCTGCTATCTGAGGACTCTGAAAAGTAGATGGTAGCAGGCAAATTGGAAAAGGAGTTCAGAAATCAAAGTACCTTCAAATCAGCAAGTTTTTATTCCCCATTCCCCACCTATTATCACCTGGGTTGAAATCAAAGCCAGCCAGGTGTGGACAGAAAAAGCTTTAGGCGGTATCCTCATGTTCTGGTCAGAGGAGCAAGAAAGAGCTGAGGGAGCGTGAAGAAAATCCCTTGTTTTCTTTTCTTTTATTCTCTTGTGTCTCAGTACCCAGAAAATCAAGTTGCAGCAGGGCAGCCACAGAGGCTGGGTATGGTGTGGAAATCTCTGAGAGAGGAGAATCCTTTCCCACCAGAGCACCTATGGTCCTCAGATCAGGGGAAGAATGCCTGCTGGTTTTTTCTCTCTCTGTCCTCTCACCACTTGACCCCAGATCTGCAGCCATAGCTGCAGGAAGTAAATGATAGGGTGGAGAAACTAATGCCTCATACTTTTGGCTATAAGAGGCAAAATGGGGATCCCAGTGAACCATAAAGTGTCGAGGAGATCCTGGAGAAGAGGGATCTCAAAAGAGGTATACCATAAAGTGGCGTATACATTTCTAGGCTCATCTCTGCATGGATTAGACCCTACATAGAATGGCAAAGACTTTAAGAGGAGAAATATGCGCTAGAACACTTCCAAGGACCCAGAAATGGAGGTCCTTGCCAAATAGCAGTGCAAAGACTGAAAACTGACCTCATATTGAAACCACAGAACATAGAAAGCAACCCCTAGAATAAGAAAACAAAGAGTTATAGCAAGTAATCCAACAAAAGATATAGAGATATAAAAGAGTACTGATTAGTAATAAAAAGGCAGAAAAATAGGAAAAAGTAAACAAAGGACGTATGGGACAATTAGAAAACAAATAGCAAACTGGTTGGAATGCTGAGGTGAGAGGATTACTTGAGTCCAGGAATTCAAGACCAGCCTGGGCAACATAGGGAGATCTCCTCTCTACAAAAAATAAAAGTACCCTAGCATGGTGGTATGTGCCTGCAGTCCCAGCTATTTGGAAAGTTGAGGTGTGAGAATCACTTGAGCCTGGGAGATAGGCTGCAATGAGCCATGATCAAGCCATTGAACTAGAGCCTAGTGACAGAGCAAGACTCTGTCTCAAAAATAAATTAATAAATAAAATAAAGCAAATTGACAAATCTGAATATTATCATATTAGTAATTGCATTAACTGTAGATGAACTAAACTCCCAATAAAAATAATAAATCATTAGCTTAAAAAACATGACACATTTACTGCCTATAAGAAACTCATCTGAAATATAAGGATACAAATAGGTTAAAAGTAGAAGGATGAAAAAGGATATACCATGCTAACACTAATCAAAAGAAAGCTAGAGTAGCTACATTAAAGTCAAACAAAGTAGATGAGGAAACAATGAACATTTCTAGCGATAAAGAGGAATATTGCATAATGATAAAAAAGTTAATTCAACTGGAAGACAAAAATAAATAAATCATAAACATGCCTGCATCTAAAACAGAGTCTCAAAACACATGGGAAAAAAACTATTTGAATAGAAAGCAGAATAGACTGATTCACAACTATAATTCAACATTCCTCTCTCCATGATAGACAAAGTAAATAAGGAGAAAATCAGCAAGAGTATGCAAAAAATGGAACAATCAACCAACTGTATCTAACTGACATTTATAGAACACTTTATCCAACATTAAATATACATATTATTTTCCAGTGTCCATGATACATTCGCCAAGATAAACCATAGCAAAGTCATGAAACAAACTTGAACAATTTTAGATAATTTATATCATATAAGTATAGTCTGAATGTGATGAGATTAAACTAAAAAATATTAATAGAAATATAGCTGGTAAATCTCCAAACACTTGGAAATTAAACAACACATTTATCAATAATTCATGGGTCAAAAAGGAAGTCTCAAGAGAAATAAGAAAATATTTTAAAATTAACAAAATTGAACACACAACATATCACATGTGAGACACAACTAAATGAGCACTTAAAGGGAAACTTGTAGGACTGTGTGCTTATAATAAAAAGGAGAAATATCACAAATGAGTGATTGAAGTTTTGCCTTGAGAAACCAGAAAAAAAAAGCAAAAAACATTTGATGTGAGCAGATGAAAGAAAATCTTGAATTGAAAGAAAAGAATTAAATTCAGAAATATATATAAACAATACATAATGAGAAGAAGAGTTATTCCAGGAATATAAGGCTGATTGAATGTCTGAAATCAATTAATATAATACAACAAACTAACAGACAAAAAGAAAAAAAACAATATGTCAATTGATGCAGAAAAATCATTTGACAAGATCTAACACCCATTCTTGATTAAAAACTTTCAGTAAACTAAGAGTATAAGGGAATCTTGACCTGATAAGAAGCATTCAGAAAAACCCACAGCTAATATTATACATTTGGTGAAACGCTGAACGTTTTTCCCCTAAAATCAGAAATAACAAAGAAAGCATGTGGATTCTCAATACTACTGTGATATGCAAAATAAAGGTCCCCCCAAGATGTTCATGGCCCTAATCCTCCCAAATTATGCTTATGTTAGGTTATATGACAAAGGAAAATTAAGGTAGCAGATGGAATTAATATTGCTAATGAGCTAATTATGAGATAGGAAGATTATCCTGTGTATCCCAGCAGGTTCAATATAATCATGAGGCTCCTTTTAAGTGGGAGAGGGAAGCAAATAAGTCAGTTAGAGAAAAATCTGAAGATGCTACATTGTTAACTTCAAAGATGAAAGGGGTCTATGAACCAAGGATTGTGGGCAGAAAACTGACTTACTCCTGCAGCCTCCAGAAAGGAAGGCAGCCCTGCCAATATCTTGATTTTAGCTACATTAGACCCATTTCAGATGTCTGACCTCCAAAACTGTAAGATAATAGATAATGTTGTTTCAAGCCACTAAGACTGTGACAATTTGTTACAGCAGCAATAGGAAACCAATGTAACTGCTATCAACATAGTAGTTAAAGATCAAGCAGGCAAAATAAGGCAAGAAAAAAAAAGATATATAGGCTTGAATGGAAAAAATTAAAATGTCCCTATTTTTAGATGAGATAATGGTCTATGGAGAAAATCCTAAGAAAATCTTAAGGGAGGTCTATTAGGAAATTCCCAGAACCAATAAGTGAATCTAATAAGTTTTGAAAATATAAAGTCAACATAACATGTTATTTACGAATGGATCAAAAATTAAGAAAAATTAAAGTCAACACTAAAATCAACTCTATTTCTGTAGTAACATTGAACAAGTACAAATCGAATTTGAAAAATATGTAACATTTACAATACCTTAAGGTGTTTTTGGAAATATTGAGGTATAAATCTAACAAAACATGCCAAGATTTATATGCAGATGACGGATAAAAACACTGATAAAAGAAATCAAAGAAGACTGAAGAAAATGAAGAGACACACCCTATTTATGGAATGGAAGACTCCATGAACAGTAGGACTCAATGGAAGATTCAATATAGTTAAGATGTCAATTCTTTCCAAATTGATCCACAGATTAAATGCAATTTTGCATTAATTTTGGAAAGTCAAAATATCAGCAAGAGTTTTGTTTTTTACATAGACAAACTTATTTTAAATCTTACATGGAAAGGCAAAGGGAAAGCCAGATTTGAAAGAATGTATTTGGAGTACTCACACCATCTGATTTCATGACTTTGTGTAAAGCTTCAGTAGTCAAGGCAGTGTGGAACTGGCTAAAGTATAAGCACATAAATCATTCAAGCAGAACAAATGATCTAGAAATAGACTTACACTTTTTGTCAAAGTTCCACAGCCAATTCAATGGAAAAAAAATACTCTTTTCAACAGTGATGGAAGAAATGCATATTCATGTCTTAGTCAGTTCCGTCTGCTGACACCATTCTACAGACCGGGTGTTTTCAACAGAAGACATTTGTTTCTCTCAGTTCTGGAGGCTGGGAAGTCCAACATCAAAGTGCTAGAAGATTTGGTTCCTAGAGAGAGCCTTCTTCTGGCTTGCAGAAGGCTGCCTTCTTGCTGTCTTCATATGGTGAGAAGGGGAAGCAAGCTCTGGTCTCTCTTCCTCTTTCTATAAGAACACTCAGCCAGACATGGTGGTTCACACCTGTAATCCCAGCATTTTGGGAGGCTGAGGCAGGCAGATCACCTGAGGTCAGGAATTCAAGACAAGCCTGACCAACATGATGAAACTCAATCTCTACTAAAAATACAAAAAGTAGATGGGTATGGTGGTGCACGCCTGTAATCCCAGTACTAGGAAATCTGAGACATGAGAATCACTTGAATCCAGGAGGTGGAGGTTGCAGTGAGCAGAAGTCACTCCACCACACTCCAGCCTAGGTGACAGAGGGAGACCCCATCTCAAACAAAACACTACTCTCATCATAGGGGCCCACACTCATTGTCTCACCTAAACCTAATCACCTCTCAAAGGCCCCACCTTCAAATACCATCACATTGAGGGATCAAATGTTCAGTCTATAACAATCCATATCACCCTCAAAAAAAGAACCTTGATACCTAAAAACTCATAAAAGGATTACCATAAAATATATCACAGATGTAAATGTAAAACCTAAAAATAAAAATCTTCTAATATAAAACACAAGATAAAAATGTTTATGACCTGGGAATAGGCTTGTATCTAGAATATATTTTTTATACTCTCAAAGCTCAATAATAAGAAATCAACAACTCGAGCTGTAAAAAAAAAAAAAAAAAAAAAAAGTAAAAGACTTGAAAAAGTACTTTATCAAAGAAGGTATTATGATGGCAAATAAGTAGATGAAAAGATGTTGAACATCCTTAGCCATTAGGAAAATACAGATTAAAACTATTTTGAAAACCACTACAGATCTATCAGAATGACCAAATTTTTAAAAATCTCACAATAACATGTGCTGGGGAGGATGAAGAGCACTTCAAACCTTGCGTATTGCTGGTTAGTAACTGAATGTTTTTATTCCCCAATCCAAATTCATATGATGAAGCCCTAATGCCAATATGGCTGTATTTGAAGATGATCGAGGTCTCCAAGGAAGAAATGAAGGTTGAATGAGATCATAAGGGTGTTGCCTGATCCAATGGGACTATTATCTCTTAAGAAGAGACACCAGGGAGCTCTCGCTTTCTTTCTCCACTTGTGAGGATCCACCTAGAAGGTAGCTGTCTGCAAGCCAGGAAGAGAGCCCTCATCAGAAACCAAATTGGCCAGAACCTTAAACTTGGACTCCCAGACTTCAGAACTGTGACAAAATAAACTTGTGTCATTTAAGACTCCAGTCTGTGGTATCCTGTGTTATGGGAGCCTGAGCTAATACATGGTCATGATATAAAATGGTGCAGCCACTTCAGGAAACAGTTTTGGCTGTATCTCACAAAGTAAAATGTACTCTTACCATGCGACCCAATGATTCTACTCTTAGGTGTTTACCTCCTAGAGAAATGAAGAGTTATGCCATATAAAACATCTGTGTATGAATGATTATAAAAGCTCTATCCTGGTTCAAAGTTGGAAATAACCCAAATATCCTTCAAACAATGAATGGATGAACAAACTGATACATCTGTACAATGGAATAATACTCAGCAATAAAAAGGAACATGCCATGTATACACCCAACATCACAGATGAATCAAAGACATTAAGCTCAATAAAAGAAGCCAGTTTCCATATGTTAATACTATTAATATATGATTCTACTTATATGTAAAAAGCATATAAATGCAGGAAAAGTCAAAAGCATAGTAACAGGAAACAGATCAGTACTTGCAGGGATTAGGGGAGGCTAAAACTACGAAGAGGCCATATGGGGGTGACTGAACTGTTCTGTGTTCTGATTGTGGGGGTAGATATGGTAAGCCATACATGTGATAAAACTCTATACCCCCAAATACAACAATAAATAAGGCAATTTAACTCTATGTTAACTATTGAAATAAATATAATTCCATTGCTAACAATTTGTGGTAGATATTACTGGTACTTAGTAATATCTTAATCTCTTCTCCTTTGGACATGAAGATACAACTTCTCCTGTTAGATAATTCTATGTGGCCAATGGGCTGTGAGTGGAAGCGACATAATTTATTTACAGTAAGAACATAATAGAGGTAGGGAGAGAGCTCCAGATGTTCTTCTGCTACTTACACTGAGAAAGGTTGCATGTTCCAGATGATGCAATTTTAACATCATGGAGCCTCCATCAACCAGGGTACCTGAATGACTGTAGATCAGAGACATCTCCCCTCCAACTTGCCAATCCATTATACATTTAAAATGAGAGTAGAAAGAACATTTGTTACATGTAAAGCCACTGAATTGCCCTGCTTAATATAGAAATTATTCATGCTGGCCAGGCACGGTGGCTCAAGCCTGCAATCCCAGCACTTTGGGAGGCCGAGACGGGCGGATCACGAGGTCAGGAGATCGAGACCATCCTGGCTAACACAGTGAAACCCCGTCTCTACTAAAAAAATACAAAAACTAGCTGGGCAAGGTGGCGGACGCCTGTAGTCCCAGTACTGGGGAGGCTGAGGCAGGAGAATGGCATAAACCTGGGAGGCGGAGCTTGCAGTGAGCTGAGATCCGGCCACTGCACTCCAGCCTGGGTGACAGAGCGAGACTCTGTCTTAAAAAAAAAGAAATTATTCATGCAAGTTGACTGCTTCTGTTACAAACACCTAAAACATGTCACATTGGCTTGGCAGTCCTGTGTCAGCAGGAAAAAGAAAAAAGACATCAGAGGCTCCAGTGACAAAACATTAAATTAAAATGATGCCTATTGTATATAACTCATAAAACAGACAACATATCCAATGTGCTTGTGGCTCTAGAACAGTGATTCTCAAACAGGCAATCTTTGCTACATAGGGAATATTGGTAACATCTGGAGATATTTTTGATTGTCACAATTGGGAGGGTGCTAGTGGATAGAGGTTTGGGATGCTGCTAAATTGTCTACAATGCACAGGATAACCCCTGACAAAAAAGCATGTTCCAGCCCAGAAGTCAATGTGGTTGAGAAACTCTGGTCTTAAAGAAGACATTGGAAAAAGACATTGCTACTGGCTATATTTGTTAAGATATTGCAAAATAAAGAGAAAAAACTCAACAAAGGAGATTCACAGCTGAATTCTACCAGAGGTATAAAGAGAAGCTGGTGCCATTCTGTTTGAGACTATTCCAAATAAAAGAAAAAGAAGGACTCCTCCCTTACTCATTTTATGAGGCCAGGATCATTCTGATAGCAAAACATGGCAAAGACACAACAAAAAAAGAAAATTTCAGGCCAATATGCCTGATGAACATCGATGTGAAAATTCTCAATAAAATACTGGCAAACCGAATCCAGCAGCACATCAAAAAGCTTATCCACCATGATCAAGTTGGTTTCATTCCTAGGATGCAAGGCTGGTTCAAGATACACAAATCAATAAACATAATCCATCACAGAAACAGAACCAATGATAAAAACCACATGATTATCTCAATAGATGCAGAAAAGGCCATCGGTAAAATTCAACAGCCCTTCATGCTAAAAACTCTCAATAAACTAGGTATTAATGGAACATAGCTCAAAATAATAAGAGGTATTTATGACAAACCCACAGCCAATATCATACTGAATTGGCAAAACCTGGAAGCATTCCCTTTGAAAACCAGCACAAGACAAGCATGCCCTCTCTCACCAATCCTATTCAACATAGTGTTGGAAGTTCTGGCCAGGGCAATCAGGCAAGAGAAAGATATAAACAGTACTCAAATAGGAAGAGAGGCAGTCAAATTGTCTCTGTTTGCAGATGACATGATAGTATATTTAGAAAACTCTATCATCTCAGCCCAAACTCTCCTTAAGCTGTTTAACAACTTCAGCAAAGTCTCAGGATACAAAATCAATGTGCAAAAACCACAAGCATTCCTATACACCAATAATAGACAAACAGCCAAATCATGAGTGAACTCCCATTCACAATCGCTACAAAGAGAATAAAATACCTGGGTATACAACTTACAAGGGATGTGAATGACCTCTTCAAGGAGAACTACAAACCACTGCTCAAGCAAATCAGAGAGGACACAAACAAATGGAAAAAAATTCCATGCTCATGGATAGGAAGAATTAATATTGTGAAAACGGCCACACTGCCCAAACTAATTTGTAGGTTCAGTGCTATCCCTATCAAGCTGCCATTGACTTTCTTCACAGAATTGGAAAAAAACTACTTTAAATTTCATATGGAACCAAAAAAGAGCCCATATAGCCAAGACAATCCTAAGCAAAAAGAACAAAGCTGGAGGCATCATGCTACCCTACTTCAAACTATACTACAAGGCTACAGTAACCCAAACAACATGGTTCTGGTACCAAAACAGATACGTAGACCAATGGAACAGAACAGAGGCCTCAGAAATAATGCCACACATCTACAACCATCTGATCTTTGACAAACCTGACAAAAACAAGCAATGGGGAAAGGATTCCGTATTGAATAAATGGTGTTGGGAAAACTGGCTAGCCATATGCAGAAAACTGAAACTGGACCCTTCCTTACACTTTATACAAAAATTAACTCAAGATGGATTAAAGACTTAACCATAAGACCTAAAACCATAAAAACTCTAGAAGAAAACCTAGGCAATACCATTCAGGACATAGGCATGGGCAAGGACTTCATGACTAAAACACTAAAGGCAATGGCAACAAAAGCCGATATTGACAGACACGATCTAATTAAACTAAAGAGCTTCTGCACAGCAAAAGAAATGATCATCAGAGTGAACAGGCAGCCTACAGAATGGGAGAAAATTTTTGCAAGTCTCTCCATTTGACAAAGGGCAATCAGGCAAGAGAATATCCAGAATCTACAAGAAACTTAAACAAATTTACAAGAAAAAAAAGGACCCCATCAAAAAGTGGGCAAAGGATATGAACAGACACTTGTCAAAAGGGGCATTTATGCAGCCAATAAACATATGAGAAAAAAAATCTCATCATCACTAGTCATTAGAGAAATGCAAATCAAAACCACAACAAGATACCTTCTCACATCAGTTACAATGGTGATCATTAAAAAGTCAGGAAACAACAGATGCTGGAGAGGATGTGGATAAATAGAAACACTTTTACACTGTTGGTGGGAGTGTAAATTAGTTCAACCATTGTGGAAGACAGTGTGGCCATTCCCAGTGATCTAGAACCAGAAATACCATTTGACCCAGCAATACCATTACTGTGTATATACCCAAAGGATTATAAATAATTCTACCATAAAGACACATGCACATGTATGCTTATTGCAGCACTGTTCACAATAGCAAAGACTTGGAACCAACCCAAGTGACCATCAGTGACAGACTGGATAAAGAAAATGTGGCACATGTACACCATGGAATACTATGCAACCATAAAAAAAGGATCAGTTCATGTCATTTGCGTGGACATGGATGAAGCTGGAAACCATCATTCTCAGCAAACTAACAAAAGAACAGAAAACCAAACACTTCATGTTCTCACTCATAAGTGGGAGTTGAACAAAGAGTACCATATGGACACAGGGAGGGGAATATCACACACTGGGGCCTGTTGGGGGGTGGTGAGGGGCTAAGGGAAGGATAGCATTGGGAGAAATACCTAATGTAGATGACAGGTTGATGGGTACAGCAAACCACCATGGCACGTATATACCTATATAACCTGCATGTTCTGCACATGTATCCTAGAACTTCAATTATAATAATAATTTTTAAAAGACTTTAAAAAATGACCAAAGAGAAAGATTCCAGCAATCAAGACTTTTCAATACTAGAAGGTCAATTGCTTTGAAAGCCCAAACAGAAAGAGACAAAATTGAGAACGATCCATTAAAACAAACCTCTTGATGCATAAATAAGCCACAATTAAAAAAAAAAAAATCAGACCGTGGATATAGCCCC
The DNA here is from genome assembly GCF_009764315.1 of Trachypithecus francoisi. Lineage (NCBI taxonomy): Eukaryota > Metazoa > Chordata > Mammalia > Primates > Cercopithecidae > Trachypithecus > Trachypithecus francoisi. Next base: position 41,442,194 of record NW_022681463.1, read on the forward strand.
CAGTAAAACCTGACAGTGGGTAAAGAGGCTTTTGGAAAAGATAAGATTAAGGGCATGGCTTTCCTCCAGAAGGGCACTATCTATTATTAAAAGAGAGAAAGCAAAAATATGTAACAAATCTGTGAAACAGTCTCAAAAGAACTGTGGTTGTAATTTCTGGAATTTGGAAATGACTAAAATAAAAATAGATTGTGTAATAAATCTTACAAGATTTGTAGGGCCAGAGAAGTTAAGACTTAGACATCCCCACCAACAAAAAGATCCTATGACCTGTTGAATATTTAAAATAACCCTTAGGTTCTCAAAACTTCCTGGAGCAGGAAGTAGACAAAAAGTTCTACAGCCTCCAAGGTGTGCATATTACCCGATGCCAACTTCTAAAACTTCTGAAGTGCCCAGGAAGAACAAGAGCAGATAAACTACCTATAATGCAAAGTTGGGGATTATAAAGTTTGATAAATAAAGGAGCTCTTCCCAGAGATTACAATCTGTGCCAAATCATGAAACATTCCCATTCCTGGATATACCCTAGACTGAGAATAATTGTTTGCTATTCTGGTTAACAGAGATTTTGAGAATTTCTTTTAAATGCATTATTATTACAGCAAGAGCCAATATTTCCTCAACATCCCCTCCCCCCAGTGCCTGCCCAACAGGATTTCAGAGTTGTACAGCGCAGTGATTGCTATGTGTTCCTATTCTTTCTTCTCAGGGAGAAGTGTTTATTGTAGTTACTCTTTTCCCTGTTCTGCCACTGTATTTTGTGTGTATGTGTGTGTGAATACACATGCATGAGCACTCAGAAAAGGAGCAGCTAACTTATATTTTTATTTCAAAGGCTCCATATCAAGAAAAATCACATTCGTCCCTGATATATGGACTATTGTGAATCACCCAGAAATCTGAGGGATTGAGTTCAATGCTATGAATGAATGGGCCTCAGTCATCAGAGAAGAGACAGGAGTTCTCCTGAAGGAGGTCCTGAGGAGGAGATGAGTGTGATCCACATTTGATGGGAGGAATCAACTTAATAATTAGTGACCAGAAGACAGGATCTAGGAAACCCATGACTCAGGCTAAAGCACACAAGGACAGGTGTGAGCTGTCCATGTGTTCTTTTCTCCTGCTGTGATGACTATAGGGGCTGTGTGTTCCAGGTTGTGCAACCACAAGATGGTGGATCCTGTGATGGGCTGAATCCCTGGGTGACTGTATGGAGCACAGACCTTCTCAATACTGGCCCCTGCCAACCTACCATAGACATTTAGCAAGAGTAATGTCCTGACTAATATACACTTCCACCTTCATTTTGGAGTAAGAATCTTTGGTAAACAGAATCATCTTGCTATTCACACCCTAATAATGTCATGAAAGAGTGGGAACTGATATAAACTAGTAAGACACTGAAATGGAGAAAGATCCTGATTTCATCACCTGAGGGCCACACACACAAACATCCTTTCAAAAGTATGTCATAGTGCCCTCGTAGCATAATACGAATTGTTTTGCATACCCACTGTGTAAAAATGTGGTGTATAGCCTTGCATAAACAGCTTCTTCCTGAAGCATTCCCACTGCAAGCCAATAACGTGAGATGTCTGACTATAAAGCTAAAGCTTGCAAGTACTTTTTAATTCACAAAATAACAGGAAGAGAAAATTCATGGTGCATACCACTATTCACCAGTTAAGTATATGCCCACATTTTAACTTTTAGGTGAAATCCAATGTTTACCAGTGAAGCCCTGCTAATAGAAGAGTTTAGTACTTCCACTCTTTCACTTGTGTCTTCTCAAGTCAGGAGGGTTGGCCATATGGGGAAACTGACAATCAGCCCCTTTTCCGGAAGATATTCGTTTCTACTTGGTTGGTGTGGAAAAAGATTTGTTCATCTTTCTACTGCTGCATCTGGGGCTGTTTATTAGTTTCATTTTGATAGATGGAGAGAAGATGAACAAATCACAAGATTTATTTTTCAGGGCATATTTGATAGAATCAGAGACCTTTTACCCCTTCTATATACTGTCTAAAAAAGCGAAATCAACCCAACATGATATGATTTGGTTTCCTCAGACTTTGTTAAGGAAGCTAGGTTTGATAGACAAAACTGTATCCGACTGTTTTTTTTCTTTTTTGAAACACAAGCCTAAGACAAATTCATAGATCAAAGCCTACATGAAATATAATGTATCTGGTTTTTCTTCATAAAAGATTTTCTGTTATGGTATAGATAATGTATACAGTCAGTATGAAATACATAAAATCTTGACAAGTTAACAAAGCAGCATCCTTGAAAAATTTATCCGGTTTCCAAAATGCACTCATGGAGAATAACTATCCCACTGTTAAAAATGGAAAAAACCAGTAACAAAGACATGTTTGGAAAACATTTCTCCAAACTGCCTTTTTGCTGTCCTTGTGGTCCAAAATCAGAGAGTTGGGATTAAAGAGCTCTGTCTCTACCTATCAACTAATAACATCTTTTCATTTGAAAACCTGATAAAATTGGTAGCTACATGAGTTGGGAACTGAGTGGATAGGGAACAGAGTGGGTAGATAACTTTTTCCCTATCTCTTTATATCTTTAGAATTTTGAATTATGTAAATATATTATCTAAATAAAAATTAACATACAAAATTTTTTAAAATAAAGTAAAAGCCAACCAAAACTTATCTGATGTTATTCAGCAGGCATTAAGAACTGCACAGCATCAGGTATAAGCCTCTGGACTTTCTAGTTCATTTCACACTTGCCATAGTCCTCCTGGCTGAGACCTTCTCTGAATGAGCAATTTCAGGAATGAAATTAGGTGAGAGTGTGAGGTTCATGATCTGCAGAATATCACTGCTTTCCTTACCATGCCATCTGTCCTTTCTCTCTCTTCTCTCCTCCCCCAATTCATCTCTCTTCTCATGTCCATGTATTCTGTAACACTAATCATTCACTTATTGGATTCTTACTATGTATCTGACACCATTTTAAATGCTTTGTATTAAATAATTTAAACCTCATATAACAGTAACCCTAGGAAAAACTATTAAGTATTACCATTCACAGATAAGGATACCAAGTTCAGGGAACTTAAGTCACTTGCCCAAGTCACACAACTAGCAAATTACAAAACCAGAATTTAAAATAAGGTCCTCTGCTCAGAATGTCTGCACGCAAGCATTTGCAATGCTGCCTAGTGAAAGTTAATCTTATCAATGGGTTCTTTTATTCACAAAAAGTATATTCGGTGGATAAACTTCTCCAGGGAGAAGTAAGTAGGTATCTTTTCTTTTATTAGTATTTGTTCCATTGGACCCCAAAAAAATTTCCAGGATAATTTCCTTTTTCAGATTACAAGATGAGAGAATGAAAATTTGAAAGGCAAGGCTAGTGCAAACAGAGGCAGGATAGATAGAAGTGAGAGCGGGCAGAAGAGTTTGGAGAATGAGTCCTATTCAATTACTTGGATGTGCTGTCTCACTTGGGAGAAGTTTAGAAGGGTAGATGTCAAATCAATAAGAAAAACCAGCGACTTGACTGCCTCAAAACTGGGCTGCCATAAGGGACAGTGAGTTCCCTTTCATGGAGGAAGATGAGAAGATGTTGGATCCGTTGACAGGAATGTTGTAAAGGAAACTTATGGCACAAATGTTGGAAAATATAGCCCTGAAACTAATTGCACTTTGGGATTTAGAAATTCTACATCTCTTGTGAAATATTTTGTCTCTTTAGAATCTTCTCAATCTGTTTTCTCCTTATAATTGGTGGTCCTAATATAGTCTGAGACTAATATCTCTACTAAACTGAGTGATTAATTAGGTACAGGAATCTTTAACATAAGCCCCATCTTTTGTAATTCTCGAAATATTGTAATACTATTCAGAGGTTGTCCATGCTCTACACATTTATTGATGTATTATAACTGGATTCAATTATCTTTGTGTTTCAAAGAGACATTACCATTCTAAAATAGCAATTATGGATCTAAAAGAATTAATAGCTCCCCATTACATATGGCCACCAAATACTTTAGTTGTGCAAATCAGATTTAAATCACAATTGTTGCATATAACCAGATGAAACATGAAAAGAAACATTTAACTAATAGGTTCTAAAGGAGTTTTGTTTTGATTTTTTTTTTTTTTTATACTTTAAGTTCTAGGGTACATGTGCATAACGTGCAAGTTTGTTACATATGCATACTTGTGCCATGTTGGTGTGCTGCACCCATCAACTCGTCAGCACTCATCAATTCATCATTTACATCAGGTATAACTCCCAGTGCAATCCCTCCCCCCTACCCCCTCCCAGTGATAGGCCCTGGTGTGTGATGTTCCCCTTCCCGAGTCCAAGTGATCTCATAGTTCAGTTCCCACCTATGAGTGAGAACATACGGTGTTTGGTTTTCTGTTCTTGCAATAGTTTGCTGAGAATGATGGTTTCCAGCTGCATCCATGTCCCTACAAAGGACGCAAACTCATCCTTTTTTATGGCTGCATAGTATTCCATGGTGTATATGTGCCACATTTTCTTAATCCAGTCTGTCATTGATGGACATTTGGGTTGATTCCAAGTCTTTGCTATTGTGAATAGTGCCACAATAAACATACGTGTGCATGTGTCTTTATAGCAGCATGATTTATAATCCTTTGGGTATATACCCAGTAATGGGATGGCTGGGTCATATGGTACTTCTAGTTCTAGATCCTCGAGGAATCGCCATACTGTTTTCCGTAATGGTTTAACTAGTTTACAATCCCACCAATAGTGTAAAATTGTTCCTATTTCTCCATATCCTCTCCAGCACCTGTTGTTTCCTGACTTTTTAATGATTGCCATTCTAACTGGTGTGAGATGGTATCTCATTGTGGTTTTGATTTTCATTTCTCTGATGGCCAGTGATGACGAGCATTTTTTCATGTGCCTGTTGGCTGTATGCATGTCTTCTTTTGAGAAGTGTCTGTTCATACCCTTTGCCCACTTTTTGATGGGATTGTTTGTTTTTTTCTTGTAAATTTGTTTGAGTTCTTTGTAGGTTCTGGATATTAGCCCTTTGTCTGATGAGTAGATTGCAAAAATTTTCTCCCATTCTGTAGGTTGCCTGTTCACTCTGACGGTAGTTTCTTTTGCTGTGCAGAAGCTCTTTAGTTTAATTAGATCCCATTTTGTCAATTTTGGCTTTTGTTGCCGTTGCTTTTGGTGTTTTACACATGAAGTCCTTGCCCATGCCTATGTCCTGAATGATATTCCCTAGGTTTTCTTCTAGGGTTTTTACGGTATTAGGTCTAACATTTAAGTCTCTAATCCATCTTGAATTAATTTTCGTATAAGGAGTAAGGAAATGATCCAGTTTCAGCTTTCTATTTATGGCTAGCCAATTTTCCTAGCACCATTTATTAAATAGGGAATCCTTTCCCCATTTCTTGTTTCTCAGGTTTGTCAAAGATCAGATGGCTGTAGATGTGTGGTATTATTTCTGAGGACTCTGTTCTGTTCCATTGGTCTATATCTCTGTTTTGGTACCAGTACCATGCTGTTTTGGTTACTGTAGCCTTGTAGTATAGTTTGAAGTCAGGTATCATGATGCCTCCAGCTTTGTTCTTTTGACTTAGGATTGTCTTGGAAATGCAGGCTCTTTTTTGGTTCCATATGAACTTTAAAGCAGTTTTTTCCAATTCTGTGAAGAAACTCATTGGTAGCTTGATGGGGATGGCATTGAATCTATAAATGACCTTGGGCAGTATGGCCATTTTCACGATATTGATTCTTCCTATCCATGAGCATGGTATGTTCTTCCATTTGTTTGTGTCCTCTTTGATTTCACTGAGCAGTGGTTTGTAGTTCTCCTTGAAGAGGTCCTTTACATCCCTTGTAAGTTGGATTCCTACGTATTTTATTCTCTTTGAGACAATTGTGAATGGAAGTTCATTCCTGATTTGGCTCTCTGTCTGTTACTCGTGTATAAGAATGCTTGTGATTTTTGCACATTAATATTGTATCCTGAGACTTTGCTGAAGTTTCTTATCAGCTTAAGGAGACTTTGGGCTGAGACAATGGGGTTTTCTAAATATACAATCATGTCATCTGCAAACAGGGACAATTTGACTTCTTCTTTTCCTAACTGAATACTCTTGATTTCTTTCTCTTGCCTGATTGCCCTAGCCAGAACTTCCAAGACTATGTTGAATAGGAGTGGTGAGAGAGGGCATCCCTGTCTTGTGCCAGTTTTCAAAGGGAATTTTTCCAGTTTTTGCCCATTCAGTATGATATTGTCATAAATAGCTCCTATTATTTTGAGATACGTTCCATCAATACCGAATTTATTGAGCATTTTTAGCATGAAGGGCTGTTGAATTTTGTCAAAGGCCTTTTCTGCATCTATTGAGATAATCATGTGGTTCTTGTCTTTGGTTCTGTTTATATGCTGGATTACGTTTATTGATTTGCGTATGTTGAACCAGCCTTGCATCCCAGGGATGAAGCCCGCTTGATCATGATGGATAAGCTTTTTGATGTGCTGCTGGATCTGGTTTGCCAGTATTTTATTGAGGTTTTTGCATCGATGTTCATCAGGGATATTGGTCTAAAATTCTGTTTTTTTGTTGTGTCTCTGCCAGGCTTTGGTATCAGGATGATGTTGGCCTCATAAAATGAGTTAGGGAGGATTCCCTCTTTTTCTATTGATTGGAATAGTTTCAGAAGGAATGGTACCAGCTCCTCCTTGTACCTCTGGTAGAATTCAGCTGTGAATCCATCTGGTCCTGGACTTTTTTTGGTTGGTAGGCTATTGATGATTGCCTCAATTTCAGAGCCTGCTATTGGTCTATTCAGGGATTCAACTTCTTCCTGGTTTAGTCTTGGGAGAGTGTAAGTGTCCAGGAAATTGTCCATTTCTTCTAGATTTTCTAGTTTATTTGCGTAGAAGTGTTTACAGTATTCTCTGATGATAGCTTGTATTTCTGTGGGGTCGGTGATGATATCCCCTTTATCATTTTTTATTGCATCTATTTGATTCTTCTCTCTTTTCTTCTTTGTTAGTCTTTCTAGCAGTCTATCAATTTTGTTGATCTTTTCAAAAAACCAACTCCTGGATTCATTGATTTTTTGGAGGGTTTTTTCTGTCTCTATCTCCTTCAGTTCTGCTCTGATCTTAGTTATTTCTTGCCTTCTGCTGGCTTTTGAATATGTTTGCTCTTGCTTCTCTAGTTCTCTAAAGGAGTATTTTAAACTGCATTAAGTTTTAAAAATGTATTAACTATAATTATAAAATTGTACTATAAATCCTTAATTACTTCAAAGGAATGAAGATCTTAACATTTACCAAGTAGCTGCAACTACCTATTAAATTAATATTTTTGCTGTAATTGAGGAAAACAAAAAGGAAAAGAATGTCTCCCCTTTTCATGAAAGATTCATACTTACAGTATGAACATAATATAAGCACATTGTTTGTAGACTTTTTTATCTTTGTTATATTTTGTTATTTTTATTTGTCAGCACCTAATATGTATTTGCTGTCATATAATCAAAATTATTTCAACTATATTTAAGAAATGCTATTATATAAATTACTGGAAAGTGGCCTAAATTACAGTGTACAATTAGATCATTCAGTTTCCAAAATAATTCCTTTAAAGATCAAATGATTTTTGATCCTATTTCCCTTATAGTAGGATTCCAGCTACTTTCCATTCGTATCCAACTTTTCCAGGACTATCATATGAGACTAAAGATAGTAGTTTTGGTGCTTAGGTTGTCGTAATTACCTAACGGAGTTTCTTTCCTATTTCTTTTTCTACACCGAATCTTTTGATTTTGTCAAAATTGACTCCATATTGCAATATCTTAATTTCAAACTTGCTGCCAAAGCTGAATCAGTTAGATGGACTACATTATCAGAATTTACTCCTGTGAAAGGAGAAAGTTATCTTTCCTTACCTCTTTCGTCACCAGTTATAACTTGATTCATATTCATTTGCACACTCTGAGAATGATGTCACCATTGTGTAAACCAGCTGCGCATCAATGGAGGCTGGATCTGCTTTTCAGCTTCTTTTGGAGGTGATAGAAGACTAACAGGAGTAGAATAAATATGACTTGAATACTAAAAATAGAGTTTGTGCAGAGATATTACCAACAAAGTGTTCTTTTAATGCAAGATCATTACAAAAATTCTTCAAAAAACCCAAACTTTGACTATTTACTTTACATTAATCTACTGCAATATTTTACATTTAAAAGGCTCTCTACATATGTATTGTTATGTGTTGATCCATCTTTTCATTAGGTAAAAAATTGTCAGGTTAACTTTTTAAAGCAATGTGAAATCTGTTGGAAAGCATATGTTTCAATTAAACATGACTCAGAGTAGAATTTTACAGCAGTGAGTACCAGGGCCATTAAGCATTTTATGCTTCTTGTGCTCATTATCCTATAATTCATTACCCTAGTTGTATGTGCAAATTACTGATACTGGTTAAAATATTTACTTCTTTATTCATTGCTAATTTAATTCTCCTCTAACTTTAATGTGGATACAGATATACATAATATATAGATTATATATAGCATTCTCCCCTTATCTGCGGAGATTTTAAGACCTCCAGTAGATGCTTGAAATCACAGCTAATACTGAAACCTACATATACTGTTGTTATCTATATGTACATATCTATGATTAACTTTAATTTATAAATTAGGTACAATAAGAGATTAGCAACAATAATAATAAAATAGAACAATCATCATAGTATACTGTAATAAAGGTTTACGACTGTAGTCTCTCTCTCTCTCTCTGTCTCTCTCTCTCTCGCTCTTCAGAAATATCTTACTGTGCTGGACTTACCTTTCTTCTTGTGATCTGTTGATATAATAACCAACATGACTGTTGCAAAACTAAGGGATGGGTAGGACAAACAATGTTGGGTAGTGGGTAGGACAGACAGTGTTGAGACGTGGGATAAAGGGATGATTTACATCCTGTATGTCTGCCCAGAACATAAATCATCCTTCTGTTCAGTGTATCCCACAAAGTAGGACAGCGTAAGATTTTATCATACTACTTAGAAAGTGAGCAATTTAAAACTTACTAATTGTTTATTTCTGGAATTTCCACTTAATATTCTTGGAACTTGATTAACCTCAGGTAGGCTGAGACCTGGGATAGCTGAAACAATGGAAAGTGAAACTATGGACAAGGGGAGAGTACTGCATTGTCAAAGATCAAAATTTCAACAAACTGAGTCTAAAAAATCTAGTTAGCTTTTATTGGTGATTCATGAATTGGGCAGCATCTCATCTACAAACTGGAAAGGCAATCCACTGGGCACGGCAGAACAGTCAGTTTTTGCAAGGTAGCTTGAGCAGGAACAAGAAAACAGCATAGTGCAAAAAGCAAATTGGTTGACATCCAGTTACTTCGGGTTATTTTTCTTAAAGAATTAAAGAAGAGGGAGTTTTCTTATTATGCCAGCTCCAGTTGACTGGACCACTTATGATTGGTTATGAATATTCTATTTTTTTTTTAAACTGGCACATTTCTATTTCTAGTTTGAGTAGGTGACACCTAACATGAGTGACTCTACTCTGGTTTGTTCTGGTCTGTTGGGGCCTAATGCAGGAGCTCAGTCCATAACAATGGCCTCTTAAAAATGTTATTTAATTATCTATCTATAATATGCTTCTAAGAAAAATTATTTGCATTATCTTTCAGCATTTATAATCTTACCCCCAAAAGGAAAATATTTCCTTTACAAAATATTTTCCCTTTTTTTTGTATTTTCCGCAGAAAAAGTTGTATACCGTAGGTATGCCAAAATGAGGAGCTTTTGGAGAACAATCAATCCTCTGATCATGAAAACTTCTAACTTCTACTTTAATGTTTTAATCTTATTTTTTGTTTATTGTAATAGTAGACTTGGGTTGTAATATAGTTTGGATATTTGTCCCATTCGATTTTGCTCCCCCACGCCCCCAATGTCAGAGGTAGGTCCTAGAGGGAGGGGTTTGGGTTACCAGGGCAGATCCCTCATGAATGTCATGGTACCCTCCCTGGGTAATGAGTGAGTTCTCGTTCTACTATGTCATTTGAGAACTGATTGTTTAAAAGAGCATGGCATCCCTCATGCCTCCTCCTCTTGTCCCTTCTCTCATCATGAGACATGCCAGCTCCCCTTCCACTTCTGCCATTATTGGAAGGTCCCTGAAGCCCTCACCAGAAGCAGATGCTGGTGCCATGCTTCTTGTACAGCCTGCTGAACTGTGAGCCAAATAAGCCTCTTTTCTTTATAAATTACACAGCCTCAGATATTGCTTTATAGCAATAAAAACAGACTAATACAGGTTGTTAAGAGTGTAAGTCTTGCACACAATGCAACTCACAACCCCATTTTAATCCCCAAAGAGCAAAAAACTCTCAGAGTCTCTAAGAGTCTCCATGACATGGAGTCAGAAGAGTCCTCGTTGACAGATATTTAAAGACTGTGAATTTAATCTTGAAAGACAGATTTATAGAAATATTGAGTTCACCTTGATTCTAGATGAATCAAAATTGCATATGTTACTTGACATATTTCAAACAGGGTTATAACTGAGCATCCACCCGCAATGTAAAATGCCACCTCCAGCAACACTTAGGTAGAGCCTTGACCTAAGCATAGGCTCCCCTCATTGCCTCTCACTTCTCACTTTTTGAATTCCTATTCTCTTCATAGGTACTCTTCTTTTATTCTGTAATTTCTTCATCATTTATTAATTTGTTCACGTATTTATTCAACTAATAAACATTTTTTAAACACCTGCTTTGTGCTCAGCATGATATAGGACATGATCATGAGGATGAATAGCTGATGAAGGAAGAAGGTGAAAGTCTTTAATAATCAAGAAGGTCAAAATGTTGAATTTATAGAATAAATAAAGAATAAAGCAGCACCACTCAAAATATGGACCACGTATTGATGCAATGCAAGATCAATACAGAATTTGAAAGTAAGCTCCTAGAAACTTTTATAGCACTTTGACATGCTCTGATATCCAAGTGTGTATGACCAATGGACTCATCTTGTTAAACAGGATATTGATCAGTTTTGTGTGGTTGAATTCACATGGTTAGCTGCCTGTGATATGAGCTATGTACCAGTCACGCATGGTAAGACTGCATGTCAGTGATACTTCAATGATACTTCAGAAGAAAGTTTAAGAATCACTGGTTTACAAGCAATACAAAACAATCCTCAGGCTGCAAAATCTCTTTTACTATCAACTAATCCACGTTCCCTAATGACTTCCAACAATTGATCTGATGTTTGAGATGTAGAGAAACAGAACAGACTACATAAAAGGCAAGATACCAACCATTTTTGCCATTTTACCAATGATTAATTTCCAGTGAGATATCATAGCATTCTAGATCTACTATAATCCCACTTACTACAAAAAGTGACTACATAGTAATAACCAAGAATAAAAATCTACTTTGCATCCAGTGTGTTTTAGATATATTCTGTGTCTATGAATGTGCTTATTTTGATGTTCCTTCATCAAACAAACCTTATTAAGGGAATATTTTCTCTTCCTCATAGTTTGAAGTCAAAAGTTTCATCTATAAATTGTTATTAGCGCATTCTTTTTTCAATAGTGACAGGAATTAACTATTTAATAGTGGGTATTTGTCAGTATTTTTTTTTCTGAGGTATGGGGTTTATATATAGCTATGGTTTGGATGAGATTTGTCCCCATCAAAACTAATGTTAAATTTTGATCCCCTATGTGGCAGTGTTAGGACATGGGGCTTAGTGAGAAGTGTTTGAGTCATGGGGGAAAAATCCCACATGAATAGATTAATGTCATCTCTCAGGAGTGAGTCCTTACTCTTGTGGACTGGATTAGTTACCAAAAGAGCAGGTTGTTTCTTCTTGTCTTTTGTCTCTTTGCACACATCATGATTGAAACAGCACAAGACCCTCATCAGATGGGCTTCTGGTCTTGAACTTTCCAGCCACCAGAATCATGAGCCAAATATACCTTTTTTCTTTATAAATTACCCTGCCATGGATATTTTGTTATAGCAACACTAAACAGACTGACATAAATACCTTTTGTCTATAAAGGTAAAAATTCTCAAAGTTATCACTTAGTCCTCCTGTTCTTTAACGATTTTGAACACAAAAACACACAAATGTAGAAAGTATATGTTGTTCAATATGCTTCCTATGTAAAATTTCTGAGATTAAATAGAAGTTATATTTTCTTTCAATCATCAAAACTGTTGCAGGCATACTATATACCAGTTGCTATAGAAGGCATTTGGGGGAAATGTAGAAATGATGTTGTTTTTATTCCACGAAATTCAATGGTCTCATGTGGGAGACAGACATATATAAATAATGACAATCAAACATGACACTTACTATGATGGAGGTGGACACAAAATGCTATCTACAAGCAGTCCTTGCTTTGCACAATAGTGTAGGGCCATGAAAATGACTGCATGCTGAAATTATGAAAAACAATCTTAATAATCAAAACAAAAACTACAATTATTGACAAAAACTACAAATATATGACCTTTACATTTTTTCTCAAAACATTAAAACTGTCTTACTCTTAGTTCTAAACAAATAATAGAATGGAAAATAGCAAACTCAATATTTCTTTAGTCCACTGAAATTTTAAATATTGGAAACTTTGAGAATTAAAGTGTCTCATATTATTGTTAAAAAAAATACTAGGCCGGGCGCGGTGGCTCAAGCCTGTAATCCCAGCACTTTGGGAGGCCAAGACGGGCGGATCACGAGGTCAGGAGATCGAGACCATCCTGGCTAACACAGTGAAACCCCGTCTCTACTAAAAAATACAAAAAAAAACTAGCCGGGCGAGGTGGCGGGCGCCTGTAGTCCCAGCTACTCGGGAGGCTGAGGCAGGAGAATGGCGTAAAAAAAAAACCCGGGAGGCGGAGCTTGCAGTGAGCTGAGATCCGGCCACTGCACTCCAGTCCGGGCGACAGAGCGAGACTCCGCCTCAAAAAAAAAAAAAAAATACTTAAGAGTAGTTTGAACACTGTTTTCCTTCTTCTCATCACATTCCCTTCTAAAGGAAATCAGCTTCTAACACTTAACCTTTTATGCTTTCAGCGTCAAGAAATATCCCAAGAATTTTTTAACGTGAAGTTTTTTTGCCAATGTCACACTTCTACTGGGACATCTTTATCCTTTCATCACAACCACTTTCTTCATTTATGTCAATAAATTCACCTTCACTAAGTTCCTCTGGCTGCACATCTGGAGTCTTTCAAACAGTGGCAGTATCAACATTCCTACAGGCAACTGTTTCTCCTATAACTCCATTTATATCCAATTCAAATTTCACTTTTAGCATTATGAGTTTTCTTTTTTTGCTACATTTTCATCATTGTTGACCAATTTTCTCTTTCAATTATCTGTATTTCTAAAATATCACATGGGGCTATCACTGGGATCAAGGAAGCAAGACAACTTGCTGTCTGTGCATGAACTGAGTAACAGATGAGTAAGGACCAATTACCAACATATTTTGAAAGAAGCAATATGATTGGTCACCAGTCATGATGTGCATATATTATTTCAGTAGTGATTTTTGCACTGAAGACATAGCAGCAAAGTTTGTGTTTTATGTTATTATTATAGTTAACATATCCTGGTAACTAAATTTTGAATTGATTTGCTGGATGACTGGTGTCATATAACTAAACCATAGTAACTGAATTCACACATAGTGAAATGTTGAAAGTCAAGGACTGCCTGTATATAAAGACATGAAAACATTGAAAAATGAATAAGTAGATGCATAGCACAATGAGGGATGGCCAGTTAGCCTAGCTGAAATCAATGCTGCAGGAGAAAAATGGGGTCATGCAGAAAATGTAGAGATAAGGCTTGAGAAATAGTTTCAGACAATATTGTGAATGTTCTTTAGAATAAAATACCATGTAACGATTGCTGCCCTGCCTAGAAAGAAATTACTCTTACTTTATCTATATCTTGCCTAATTATTTCCCCATTCTCACCAAAGGTTACTGATATGGTTTGGCTGTGTCCCCACCCAAATCTCATCTTGAATTCCCATGCATTGTGACAGGGACCCAGTGGGAGGTAATTGAATCACAGGGACAGATCTTTCCCATGCAGTTCTCATGATAATGAATAAGTCTCATGAGATTTGACAGTAGTATAAGGAGGAGTTTCCCTGAACAAGCCCTCTGTCTCTTTTCCTGCCACCATCCACATAAGATGTGACTCGCCCCTCCTTGCCTTCTGCCATGATTGTGAGGCCACCCCAGCCATGTGGAACTGTAAGTCCATTAAACCTCTTTCTTTTGTAAATTGCCCAGTCTTGGGTATGTCTTTATCAGCAGCGTGAAAACAGACTAACAGTTACCCAGATATTAAAACGGCTATCCCTATGTATGATGGTTCATTTCACATGTCAACTTGACTGATCCATAGGATGCCCAGATAGCTCTTAAACATTATTTCTGGAAGTGTCTGTAAGAGTGTTTCTGGAAGAGATTCACATTTTAATTGGTGGACTAAAGAAAGCAGATGGTCCTCCCTAATGTAGATAGCCACCACCCAATCTGATGCAGACCTGAATAGAAGAAAAAGTTGGAAGAAGGTTGAATTTACTCCCTGCCTGTCTGCTTAAGCTAGAACATCAATCTTCTTCTGCCCTTGGTGCTCCTGGTTGTCAGGCCTTCAAACACAGAATGGAATCTAAACCACTGGTTCTCTGGCTTGAGACCTTCAAGCTCCATCACTAGCTTTCATGGGTCATCAGCTTGCAGAGTGCAGATTGTGGAACTTCTCAGCCTCCATATGCATGTAATCCAATACCTCATGATAAATCTCTTTATACATAATACACACACACACACACACACACACACACATACACACATTTGGTTCTGTTTCTCTAGAGAACCTTGACTAATATAATAAGTCACCCTTTATCTTCCATTGTTTTAATCTGGTCTTCCTGTTGAATCCTAGAATGCTGGCTAACATTCATTCCTCAGTGCCAGCTTGCAGCTTCCTCTTTGCAGCCAGCTAGAAATGGTTGCAGGAGCCAATTCTGAGCTATCCCAACACTTTGGTTATTGAAACTTTATTGCTTCTTCCCCCACATCATGTAATGAGAATCACAGACCCTGGCAATAAATGTGATCATCTACATCTGACTCTGGACATACAGTGGAATAGTGAAAAGTCCAGTGGATTCAGTCAAGTTGCGTTTCAGTTCTTATTCTATCAATAACTTGCCTTGAGAAACTCATTTCACTTCTCCTGGTCCCAGTGCTAAAAAGAACTCATATCTCTTAGATCTTTTACTTCTCTAAATGCTAAATGACTACCTGTGCTTTTCATATGTTTTATCAAAAATTATGCTTCATTTATAGGGATGCAACATAAGTGAAAAAGGAAGTTTAAAATGCCAAATGGTATACCTGCTCATGAGAATTGATGAAAGCTCATGTGACATCCACTTTCAGGAACAATGACTGTTTCTCCAAAACAATCTGGAAGAGTTTTTGTAGTTTTCCTTTTCCCAAGAACTGCCAAGTGCTAAGTCTAGTGATATATACAGTAGTAAAGTTATTCATGAGTTCTTGATTGCTGGTACCCTTTAGTAATTCTGTAGAAATATGATACAATAGGCCGGGCACGGTGGCTCAAGCCTGTAATCCCAGCACTTTGGGAGGCCGAGACGGGCGGATCACGAGGTCAGGAGATCGAGACCCTCCTGGCTAACACGGTGAAACCCCGCCTCTACTAAAAAATACAAAAAAACTAGCCGGGCGAGGTGGCGGGCGCCTGTAGCCCCAGCTACTCGGGAGGCTGAGGCAGGAGAATGGCGTAAACCCGGGAGGCGGAGCTTGCAGTGAGCTGAGATCCGGCCACTGCACTCCAGCCTGGGCGACAGAGCGAGACTCCGTCTCAAAAAAAAAAAAAAAAGAATATGATACAATAACAGCTTCCCACTACAAACTCTGATTCAGATAAAGGAATTATGCTATTTCCACAGAAGAGAACACAGTATTTGGTCCCCTAAAATTTTATTGTACTTAGTGTTAAATGGTTTAATTGTGATGTAAATACAACATTCATGTACTAAAATATATATAGTCTCAGCTGAAGGACAGAGAAAAAGAAGCAGTCATGATTTAAGATTTTAAAAAAGGCTTGAAGTTTTCAGAAGAAAATGAGAGGAGAAACTCAAGTAAGTATGGGAAAAATGAGGAACAAAAATAAAGTTAACTTGAAGAATTTGCAAGAGAGAGGGAAATTAAAAGCGGAAGTAGTGATGTGTGAATGAGAC
Organism: Trachypithecus francoisi; assembly: GCF_009764315.1. Classification (NCBI taxonomy): domain Eukaryota; kingdom Metazoa; phylum Chordata; class Mammalia; order Primates; family Cercopithecidae; genus Trachypithecus; species Trachypithecus francoisi. Next base: position 41,458,535 of record NW_022681463.1, read on the forward strand.
GGGCACTCAAAAGCTAGCTGTCTGTTTTGCACTCTCTGTAGGTCTTTATGTTAGGTACCAAGGTTGGAACCCTACAAACAGAACACACAGGGCAATATCCTTGACTATATCTGAATACATATATAATACACCTTGAAAATACAAGGGAAAAAGGTGTTTGAAACAAGCAACTTGAGTTGGATGGGTTTAGTAATCCCACACAGTGGGGTAATAATAGTCCTAGAACTAGAGAGACCTCTCTCTTCAAGAGCAATACTTGATTTTAGGAATTTCTCTATAATACAGCATTAAAGATAGAACTTAAAGTTTGCTCATTTCCTTTCACGGCATTTCTTTTAAGCTTACGTCTAAATACTGCTCTTCTGTTCTTCACTGGAAAGGCATAGTCCTTGAAAATAAGATTGAGTGCTTGAGACAGCGGGAAGTAAAAGAACCACACCTCCAAATAATGTTCCACAGTGTTTTTAAAATGAATTACCCTAGTGCCACTATCTTTTTTTCCCTATGATTTAAGTAATACTGACATCTGAATTTCTCTGATTTTGCCAGTTAAAAATTGGCTACACAAAATAGGGGAAGATAAACTAGAGGTCATTGTTGTTTTTATTTAACAACAAACCAGATTTTAATAAATAAATACATGAAATTTTGAAATAAGGCAATTGGAAGGTTTGGCAGATGAACAAATTGGCAGTGATATTTACTTTGTTTATATTCAGAATTTTAAAAAAATTGCTCCCATCTCAACAGCCTCTGGCCATTAGCATAGAAAAAAGAATAGGTGGTACCCTGGAAATCTATTAGAATTACAAAAATGCGGCCCGGCGCGGTGGCTCAAGCCTGTAATCCCAGCACTTTGGGAGGCCGAGACGGGCGGATCACGAGGTCAGGAGATCGAGACCACCCTGGCTAATACGGTGAAACCCCGTCTCTACTAAAAAATACAAAAACTAGCCGGGCGAGGTGGCGGGCGCCTGTAGTCCCAGCTACTCCGGAGGCTGAGGCAGGAGAATGGCGTAAATCCGGGAGGCGGAGCTTGCAGTGAGCTGAGATCCGGCCACTGCACTCCAGCCCGGGCGACAGAGCGAGACTCCGCCTCAAAAAAAAAAAAAGAAAAAAAAAAAAAGAATTACAAAAATGCACTTATTGCAAAACTTCTGGGTGTATGTACAAAACAAACATGTAATCTTACTTCTGAGAAACTATTTTATGAATCCTCTCAATGCATTAGAATCTCTCAAGTGGCCTGAATGAGGCCTGCTAAGAGGATCATTATTGCCTCAGACCCCACAAAGGCGATTTTTTACAGGGATAGGATAAGAAGAGATTTTCCAACCGTTAGATGCGTCACAGAAGAGACTCAACTTCTGTTTTGAGAAATAGATATTTATGACATAATAGGAAATACATATTTGGTCTCTTCTCTAAGTTCCTGATACAGAGTTCTTAAAATCCTTGTAATTTCCTGAGTGATTGGGTGCTAGGAGCATCTTTTCTTCTAATATTTGGTTTTTGACCCTGATTTCAGACACAGGAGCTTTTAAACCCTTAGGAATCTCCAGTGATGAACATCTTTTGTATGCTAATGAGATGACTAGATAACATCCCTAGATAGCTTCAGAATGGAAGTCAGTCACTAGAAAAACCAAAACATGATAGCAGGGTTAGAACTTTCAGCTCAACCTAAGCAATGAAAAGGGGCTAGAGATTGAGTCACTAATCAATGGCCAATGATGTAATCAATCATGCCCAGTTAATGAAATCTTATTAAAAACTCTAGACAGTGGAACTCAGAAAGTTTCCAGGTTGATGAGCACATTGGGATGCTGAGATGGGGGTGCACCCAGATTGGATGTGGAAGTTCCTTCCCTAATACTTTGCCCTATTTATCTATTTATCTCACTGTTCATTTGTATCCTCTATGATATTCTTTAAAATAAACTAGTAAACATAAGTAAAGTGTTTCCCCGAATTGTGTGACCCTTTATAGCAAATTATTGAATATGAAGAGGGGCTTGTAGAAACTCCTGATTTGTAGACAAGTAAGATAGAACTGTGGGTAACACAGGGATCCACTAACTGAGATTGATATCTGAACTAGGGGGACAGTCTTATGGGCCTGATTCCTTAATCTTAGGGGTCTGCACTTATTCCAGGCAATTGGTGTCAGAATTGAATTAAATTATAGGACACCCTCTTGGTGTCCACAGAGAACCACAGAATTGCTTAGTTTGGAAAACCCACATATCTTGTGCCAGAAGTGCAGTGAGTAGAAAAACAGTTTTATCTTTTAATTTTCCATAAAAGAGACCATGAGTTGCAAATAACTGCCTTGAAGTCAGAGTATCTCGTACAAGCTATGGCTGATGTCTACATTTTGTATCCCTAATTTTACCATACAGTTGAAAACATCAGATCACTCAGAAGAGATATAATTTGTCATTGAAAGGGATGATGCTTTTTGCATTTTGAGATCATTTCTGTTGAACCCACAACAATTATAATAATTAATCAGTATTTGGGTTACAAAGTCTTCATTTCAACTCCACCTAGATAGATTTACTTGGACTAGAAAAAAAAAGGGGGGGGGTAGAAAAGTGCCGTTTTTCCTTGGTATCCATGTGAGATTGATTCCAGGACCGCTTACCCCTACCCTGCAGAATACCAAAATCCAAGGATGCTCAAGTCCCTTATATAAAATAGTATTGTATTTGCATATACCTGTGTACCTCCTTTCATATTCTTTAAGTCATCTCTAGATTACTTATAATACCGAATACTATGTAAATAGTTGTTATACTATATATTTTTTATTTGTATAGTTTGTTTATTGTTGTGGAGTTTTTTTTCAAATATTTTTATCTGCAGTTGTCTGAATTCATGTATGCAGCACCCACAGATACAGAGGGCCAACTATAGTAGATTGGAAAAAGTCATTAAGGAGGGACAAATTTCACCCACTCATAGAATGTCATGGAGTCATTGACTTTTTTCACCTTTATGAATCCTTCACTTGTTAGGCAAATATCCTTTTAACACTTTTTTATTGTTTGTTAATTAAATCTGCTTCAAGATTTTCTATAACTTGTTTTACCTCCTTAGAATTCTCACACAAATTTTATTTTGCAAAAATTACCACTTTTTAAAAATTAAAAGATACATGTTATTTTAAAATATAACGTTGCATGTCTTTTCCAAACACTGCACCCAAAACAAAAGTAAAGAAAGGGCTTATCCTAGGAATTATTTTAATCCCATTTGCTTTTCCTTAAATTTGCCTCCTCATTTCAGTTCTGGTATATTATTTTCATTTTAATTATTGCTTCTTTGGCATTCAAATCATATCATGGCATGAATTTCATTTTTCTTACTTGGATTTATGAAATTCCTTAAGAGTTTAAACTGTGCCTTCTAACTATTTTGTCTGGCATGTAACTATAAGATAGTAGAATTGATGTTTTTAATTGCATTAAAGTATAATCTCTATGTAGAAATGTACACGAATTGTATTTGCACAGCGTTCTGAATTCTAACAAATTAAATACATCCAGGTAACCACCTATCAGATCAAGAAATAGAACACCCAGAAGTTTTTTTCCTCATCCTTCCAGTAACTTCTCCACCTCAACCAAGAGTAAATGCTATCTTGACTTCCTACATTACAGATTAGTTTTGCCTGATTTTGAACCCGAAATAAATAATAGTATACAATATGGACTCTTTGTGTCTGGCTTTTTTTATTTATTTGTCTCTCATCATATTTGTGAGAGTTATCCATGTAGTGGCATACAGTTTCTGTTTATTAATTCTCATCTCCATAGAGCATCCTGTTGAAGGAATTAATTAATAATAAATTAATTAATAATTAATAATAAATAATTTATCCCTTCCACTGTTGGTAGGCATTTGACAAGTTCTGTTTCTGGCCATTTTAAATATTGCCAACATGAACATCTTTGTACATATATTTTGGTGAAAATAGGTACTCATTTTAATGGTATATACGCCTAGGTAACGACACTTCTGAGTCATGGGATGTGCATATTTTCAACTTAATAGATTCTGCCAAAGACTTTCCAAAGTGGTTGTATCACACTACATCCTGACAGCAGTGCATGAAAGTTCAGGTTGCTCCACATCCTTGTAAACACTTGGATTTATCTGTCATTTGCTTTGTAACCATTCCTGTGTGAGTGTGAGTGTGAATGTGAATGTGAATGTGTGTGTATGTCTAGTGGTGTATGTAGCATTGTGCTTTTAATTTGCATTTCCCTCATGAGTTTTTCCCAAAGTTCAGTACCTTTTCATATATTCATTGGTATTTTATATATTTATTATTATATCATGTGTTTACTGGCCATTTTGATATTTTCTTTTCTGATGTGCCTTCAAAACTTTTGCCTATTTTTCTATTCAGATGTTTACCTCTTATTGATTAATAGGTATTTGCGTAGTCTAGATTTAGTCTTTTTCAGACATATGAATTAGAAATGTCATATCCCATGGTAAGCTTGCCTTCTCACTCTCTTAATAGTGTTTTTTAATAAAATGAATTTCATGTTAATATCATTGAAGTTATCCATTTTGTTTTTAAAACTAGTGCATTTTGTATTATATTTAATAAATTTTTGCCTACTTCAAGGTTACAAAAAATGTGCCTACAATTTCTTTTAAAAGTCTTATTATTTTCACCTTTTAAAGTTAGATCTATAATTGATTTTTGGAATTGATTTTTGTGTATAGTGTGAGGTCAAAATTAATTTTTTCCAAGTGGATAAAAATTGACCCAGAATTATTTATTAAAAAGGCTTTCTGCTATACTACAGTGTCTTGTTTGATATAAATCTGGTGATGGTGTAGGTATGGATTATTTTTGGAGGGGAGAGGACAGGTTTAGTTGCCTATCATTCAGCCAATAATAACTATCTACTATAGCTTTCGATAGGTCTTAATATCTGGGCATGTAAGTCCTCTTACTTTGGTTTTTGAATTCAAATTGATTTAGCTAACTTTTGCCTTTGCACTTCCACATAAATGTTTAAGAATTGTCATTGTCCACAAACAGCTTACTGAGGATTTAATAGAGACTGTGATGAATCTATAGAACAATTTGTAAAGGATTGACATCTAAATACTTTTGAGTCTTCCAATCCATGAACAAGATATATCTACTTATTTTATTTCTCCTTAATAACTCTAATAACATTATTTTCAGTGTAGAAGTCTTAAATATCTTTCTTTGATTCATTGCAGGTTATTTGATTTCTTTGATGCTACTGTGAATGGTATTTTTTAATTTTTAATTTATTATTTGTTACTGTAATATAAAAATAAAATGTATTTCTTATATTGACTTTTAATTCAGCAATGTTGCTAAGTTCTAATAGTTTACTTGTAAATTCTTTTGGACTTTCTACGTGTACAATTATATTGTCTATCAGAAAAAAAGACAGCCTTACAGATCTATTTCTCAATTATTTTGAGAAATAATTTGGGCGGGGCAAGGGGTTCATTTGTTTGCTTGCCTTATTGGGTAGCACCTTCAATACAATATAATAGTGGGTAGAACTGGGTAGAACCTTCGATACAATATAATAGTGATTATCTTTGGCTGTTCTCAAGCTGAGGGAAAAGCTTTGGGTATTTTGCCATTAATTATCATGCTAGTAGTAGTTTTTAAACATTTTTAAGCAAATATTAGATTATTTGTATACAACCAAATGTATTGGGGTTTGCTACCAGAACTTTGTTAACTTTATTATATGTAACTTTATAACTTAAATATGAATGACTTGTTTAAATCTCAAAATGAATGTAATTACATTTGTTATTGTTGGTTTTTTGCTCCTGTGCTTTCCATAATTTCTCTCTAAAACTCTTCAGTTGCATGTCTTACAATAAATAAGTGACAATTAATTACAAATCAACTCTCAATCCTCTTCTTCCCCATCCTTAAAACCACAGTTGTATATATACTTCAATATAGCTTACTATAGTTGCCTCCTTTCTACTTTTTAAATGCTGAGCTTCCAACATAAACTCTCTTCTGTTACATGAAGTCTAGTTATCAACTGTGGTCTCCTTGTACTTTGAAAATAAAAACTATTAATACTATTAGTTAGGTCTTTTGTTTTGGTAAACACCACACTTTCAACTCCAAGACAATTTTCAACTGCCATGCTGTCTTCTGGAAGTCCTGAGGTGCCTGAGAATTCCTGAGGGTTTAACCTAGTTAATTCTAACGACCATTTTTTATTCTCAGTGAACTCTCAGTCTCACGTTATTGCTCCCTGTAACAGAGATTGCTCATTGTTTCCTGGTACCCATTTCCTCTCTCATTATTTGAACCAGAATCCCCCTCCTATCAGTTCAGCAAGGCACACCATTGGTCAGACCAAGGTTACATTTCCCGGACTCTTTTGCAGCTAGGTCTGACCAATCTGATCAATTTCTGGCCAGTGATAGTTGAGAGCAAATGATGCTTGGGACTTCTAAATCATGTCCTTCAAAAAGGAAGCAGTTTGCCTTTATGTTCTTTTCTTACTTCTTGCTCGCTAGAAAATGGTGACAAGGAAATAGTTAACTTCGACCCAGAAATGCTTGTTAACTTGGGTTCCCTGTGACCTTGTGCAGAATTGCCTGCCTTACCTGAACTGGCAACCAAACTATAGACCGTAAGATCAGAGAAAATTGAACTTTTGTTTTATTAAACCCACTATACTTAGGTTTTCTTTGTTACAGAAATTTAGCTTATATTCTGTATTATTCTATATTATTTGGTACTCAAATCTGTTCTTTTTCTCTCTGCCTCACACTGGTTAAGGCATGGAACAAAGTTTCTTTACCTTGATTTTGTAAAAATGCTGCTCACATTAGGAAATGGTAGAAATTTATTGAAGATTTGGGAATAACACTAAAGATCTAGTTACATTAGACACAGAACACCTCTGCAGAGAGAGCCTAATACAGAATATTAGAAGTCACTCTCCATAAAAAAGTATTCAAGTCATACCTCCTGTGATAGGTTAAATTGTGTCCCTACAAAATATATGTTGAAATCCTAACCCCTGGTACCTGTATGACCTTATTTGAAAATAGGGTCTTTGTAGATGGAATCAAGTTAGGGGTAAGGTCATGAGGGTGAGTCCTACTCCAATATGTCTAGCACTTCCTCATAAAAAGAAGAAAATACCATGAGAAGATATAGATACATAGGGTGCATGCCACATGACAACAGAGACAGAGATTGGCGAGACACTGCTGCAAGCCAAGGAATGCCAAAGATCAATGGCCACCACCAGAAGCTAGAAAGAAGCAAGGGAGGATTCTCCCCTACAGTTTTCAGAGAGAGAGAACAGCCCTACTGATACTTCCATTTCAGACCTCGAACCTCTAGAACTGTGGAACAATACATTTATATTTTTTAAGCCACCCAGTTTGAGATCTTTGCTATGGCAGCCCTTGCAAACTAGGGCACCTACCACAAGAAGTTTCTCACTGACCAACTAGTTCCTTCCTAATGTCCCCCAGCCTCTCTCCAAGATACCACCATGTCTGTCTCAGAAACATCCTCTGTCCTCGACTCCCCAGTGTTTTTATATAACAACTGAAAAAAAATGCAGATTCCATAATGCCATTTCAATTTGTATAATTTCAAGAAAAGAATTCTGGAGTTTCATTCTTATGAAGTTGCTTAACAATAGAAAGCATCAATTATATGATAGTTGTGATTAAGAAAACATTTAATTTCTCTAAAGCATCCCCAAGCATAAATTTGGCTCATTCTTTTTTTTTTTTTTAATGGTGTCATTCCTGCAGTAAAACCTCTTGCCTAATTTTCCAATTTCAAATTTAATATGTTTTCATGCTATATTGATAGTCATCTACATATTTTGTACCGGGGAGAAAAAGAAACAGTTCTTTTCTTTTTTTTTTTTTTTTTTTGAGACGGAGTCTCGCTCTGTCGCCCGGACTGGAGTGCAGTGGCCAGATCTCAGCTCACTGCAAGCTCTGCCTCCTGGGTTTACGCCATTCTCCTGCCTCAGCCTCCCGAGAAGCTGGGACTACAGGCGCCAGCCACCTCGCCCGGCTAGTTTTTGTATTTTTAGTAGAGACGGGGTTTCAGCGTATTAGCCAGGATGGTCTCGATCTCCTGACCTCGTGATCCGCCCGTCTCGGCCTCCCAAAGTGCTGGGATTACAGGCTTGAGAAACAGTTCTTTTCAAAGCCTAAGATTTGGTATGTCTTTTGGCTTCTTAAATAAATATGTTTCTTGAGTTGAGTTGAATAGAGCTGAATTGGACTGAATTGAAACAAATCAAAGTAAATCGAATTGGGGAACTATGCTTCACTTATTTAGTGAGAGTTTGCTGTAAAGTAGAATCAAAAATATAACTTAAAGAAATATTCTATTTTTATCATATGTACACTGTTACTATTAAATAATCATTCATTGCTGTCCCGTTACTTTCTCATTGCTCTCTATTAGAATCCTAGTGGATGGAGATAAATTTATAACTGTATTTTCTGGTGATGCTTTATGTTAGGAAATGAAATCAAAGTGATGCATATTACCCAGGCTGCTCATTAGAATGAAGGTCAATAATCTTCTTGGATATTTTTTGATCTCCATTTTTGTGCAGGTGAACTAAAGTTGTATAGCATCCCTGGGCTTTAAAGTGCTGATCATTATCAAAGTGCGATAATTTTTAAACAAGTAAAACCAGAAAAGAGTACATGGTTGTGGTACTAGAAATGGAACGCTAAGTTATGCAATGAACAAATGAATAATATTTTTTCCTCTCAACATGAATTCTGGTAAAGTTGGGACACCATCTCGTGTTTTCAGTATTTCAGCTCCATTTTGATATGCTTTTATCAATACTTCTCTCTACTGCACAAATAAATATATGTAAATGTGTGCATGTAAATGTAAGTGTTGGTTACAATTCTTATTTACCTCTATTTCTTACCATGCATAATAATTTTTGGTTATGAGAGTATGACTTCCTTAGAAGAGAACAAAATACCATCAGACTCATCCATAGTCATAATTGTTCCATATTTTTCTTCTCAGCTTTCTCTTCCCACGTGTCTCCTCCCCTTACCCATTTGCTAAGGATCATCTTCATACCCTGTCGCTACTCATCACCCCAACCTGGGTCTTTATTCTCTGCTCCATTTTCTTCATTCTCTAACTGTTTACACTTCACAGAATTTTCAAGAGCTGTCTGTATGCACACATTTGTATCCAGTTATCCCACTAATGCTCTCACTCTTTTCCAGTCTAACTTCCTTTCTGACCATTTTTTCTGAATACCTCTTAGAATTGCCGAGCATGAAGGATGTTTTCCTGTCATGGCTGACATCTCAGCTACATTCAACATGATGGTTCTGCTCTTATTTAAACAATTTATTGGCTTCCATGCCCCACTACTGCCCTCACTGAAGTGCCTTGGGATTTTTTCTTCTCTTTCTATGCTCTATGCAATCTGTTACATCTAAAATTATACCTCCATATGAGGAGATGCCCCCTGATGGCAGGGCCATACTACAACCAAAGGCTAGCGGAGCAGAGGGAGTTAAGACTACACAATAGAAAGCAGAGAATGAGGCTCTGACATAGTGAAAAATAAGAACAGAAATTCTAGGAAATAATGACAAATACGAAGAGAATAAAAGGAGGATGAAGGGTAGGGAGACAGAGGAAGGGAAGGTGGAAAGATTAACAGACAGATTAGGAATAGGAGTAGCGAGGTAGTGTTTTATATTGCCTTTTCCCTCCTTCTCACTGCATCACACACCTGATCACCAATGAGCTGTAAAATAAGATGATAATTGGAGAAGTGCCTACAAGTAGGTAGGGCTGGTAAGTATGGAACAGTGATAAGGACCTACAGGAAGGTGATGATGATTTAGGATCCGAACAAAGGAGGAGGAAGAACCAAACTCAACATGTGACAGCAGAATCTAGGATAGAAAGAGGGAATCTTGGCTGGGAGTAACCAATTATACATAAGAAGTACATTGTATATTAATTTGGGTAATGCTAACAGTTGAAACAAATGAATTTTTTAAAAAATGTATATTGGTTCATGCAGGAGAAAATTTTGTTTCTCATTTATGTAAAGACCAAAGCAAATGTTCCTGATTCATGAGTAGACAGCTCCCTTCAAACAGGCACAAAGAATTTCAATTCAATTTTTCATATGCTGGCTTCTATACCTTCAAACCATGGCTTCCAAGGTCACTGTCCTCATCTGCCTCGAGCCAGCAGGAGCCATAAGAGCATGGAGGATTATGCATGGGGAGAATTCATGGGCCACCTGTGAAGCTGGGACCCGTCTGTTTTACCAACAATGAGCAGAAATCAGTTACATGGTCATGCCTAACCATCAGAAGACTGGGAAATATCATCTTTGTGCCCAGGAGGGAGAGGAAACAGTCTTGCTGAACAGTTAGTAAGTCTCCACACACATTGTAAAATGAGAATGCATGTGCTTCTAAAAAGAGTGCACTTTAACTACAATATATTCATCTATGGCCAGTGATTTATTGGCAACACAACCACAATTTAAATTTAAGGGCAGAGGCATGATGCGATACTGCAAAGAAAATGAGCCCATTGAGCTCATTCATGTGTTTTTGAAATTGAGGCATCACACATTGTTCTGTCTTAGCAAGCAGCATGTCAAATTTAATATTTTCCCTATTATCTATCACACAATGTCATTTTGCATACAGAAATATTTCATAGTGGGCCAGTCTGTTTTTCCGATTTCAGAGAAAAAAAAAATAGCTCTTGAATTTCTTTAAAAAAAAAAAGGCCAGTTTTCAATCCCCAAGGTTTTAAGACATCTTTGTACCTCAGAGCCACATCTGCCAATGGATTAACTGAGAAACAAAGAAAGCACCAGGTATTCATTAGCTCTGGAAGGAAATTACCCTGTCACTTCAGCAGTTGCAAATGCTATCATTCTCCTATGGTGATAAAAGATCATTTGAAACCAGTTTCTCAGTAACTGAGATGACAATGAAAACAACTTAGTCCCACTGGCTAATTCTCTCTTTTATATGTATTTTCGGCCAAAAGGCATTTGCCTCTCCCAGCAAACTTGACTTTTACATCATTTTGAAAATACATATGGTGAAAGCGTACAGCTATAGGTATTCATTTAATGCAAGTTGCATACATATGTTTTTTTAATGAGCAATTGAGTAGCATGCTCTGCACAAAGTATTGAAAAGATATTAGTTGAGTGAATTAGAACTTACAGTCACATGGCCTATCCTTCACTGGCTAGTCAATGAATTTTGGGTGTTTATTTTTGTGTATCTCTAAATATGGTACAATTCCTATGCACAGATCCTTGGTACTTTTTTGTATATAAAGCTATATTTACTATAATAAAGTTGATCTTTCTTAATATGAAAACATAGGAATAAGGAAGAAAATCTGGAGATGGGGAGTTCAGTGATAGACGGAAAAATTCCTACCCATTCCACAAAAAGAATCCTTAGCTTTTAATTATTCATTCATCCTTCATTCAATAAATCTTTCGGGATCCTGTAGGACCTTGTTAATCAAAGTGTAGACTGCAGAACAGCAACATGGGCATCACTTTTAGCTTGTTAAAAATGCACTGTCTTAAAATCCAATTCAGATTTCCTGAATCAGAACGGGTTTTAACAAGATCCCCAGGTGACTTGTATGCACATTAAAGCTTGAAAAGCACGGCACACACAGCACTCCATTGTATACAGACTTTTTCACATCAACAATCATTGGTCAAATAGCACTAAGCAATTAGACATAGAACCTGTAGCGAACCTGTTTCTCAAGTGGGGGTGACTTTGCCAGGGAATATTTGGCATTGTCTGGAGACATTTTGGATGGTCAGAACTGAGGGGATGCTTCTAGAATCTAGTGGGTAGAGTCCAGGGATGCTGTTAAACATCCTGCAATGCAGAGGGCAGCCCACACAACAAAGAACTACCTTCCCCAAATGTCAACAGTGCACCAGTGAGAAGCCAAGGACTGCGGCCGGGTAAACCCTAGTTTCTATCAGAAGGATCTGGAGGGCTTGTTAAAATGCAGATTGCTGGGCCCCTCCTCAGAGTTTCTGACTGTTGGTCTGGGCTGGGGCCTGAGAATTTGTTTCTATCAAGTTCCTAGATAATTCCAATACCTCTATTTCTGGAAGCTGTACTTTGAGAAACATTGGTACAGAGGGGCCGGGAGATGCTACTTGGCCCACTGTGGTCTTTGGCTGTATCCTCTCGATGGTTCCGGAAACTCCTGGCTCTCATTTGCCTTGACCTTGTTTAGAGCTTCCCAAATTAACCAGAGCCCAAGGTGTCTTGATACTTAGGAACCGACAGGGAAGCTAGGCAGTGAAATCTTTTCCAGGGTTGCTTGGAGTGGGAATGTGTAGTGCAGGCAGGGATGAGGCAAAGGAGGAGATACAGTGCTATTGTCATTTACAGATGATACCAGATGGCAGCTAAATTCAGAGTCCAGACTGCCTGAGGGGCTTGCTAATTACAAGAGACTTCAGCTGCAGGAAACACCCTAATCACCCCATGGCAGCTGGGCAGCCCCAGGGAAGGCTGGATTGCCAGCAGAAATTTTTGTTTGTTATAAAGTAGGACTTGAAGGGTAAAAATGACAAGTTCAATTTGGACCATATTTAACTGAGAGGGAGAGGAAAATATATTTACAATGGGGGTGGCAGAGAGAAATCAAGGGGGACAGGTAGGTTCAGTTAGATGGGAATCAGAACCTGGAAAGCGATGAGCAGCTGGAGCCCAGGCCAGGCCCTATGGTGCCCCCACTATCCTGGGCATCCCTGCAAAAACAACAAAGATTTCAAGAAGGAATTTGTGGTTTCTACTCACCAACTGCTGTATGCCCTCTACTATTTGTTATTCTTTTAAAAAACTAAAAATAAATAAATAAATGAATAAAGCTATTGATTTAACACCTTTAGGAAGGCAGGCAGGCATCTTCTCTTTGTTTAATCAGCTAATTGCCTTTCTTTGGTTGGCAACCAGCACTGAGATAATTTTGTTCTATGGGCGGCATTTAGCAAAACCCCAGGACTGTGAATGAGGGAAAAGCAGCAGGGAGGGGAGCAACTACCCGAGCAGCTGTTTCCGGGCTACACCCCAAGTAGCAGGATTTGGGCCAAGTTCACAATATTCTCCTCTGCTGGAAATTTTAACAAGATTTCCTATAAACTGGGACTAAATTGGAGAAATGCACCTAAAGTAATTCTTTTTACAGTTTAGTTCAGTGGGATACAGGATCTTTAGGTGGGTTTTCTTCTTTTGAGATTTCATTTTACAAGGGAAATTTTAGGAGAAAATAAATCTAAAGTATATTCACAATCGAAAACCGCTGCAGACTTTATTTTGTACCCCTCTATTGTATCCTGTAATTTTTTGAAGTATGTAGAAGTATAATCTGTTTCCAGGGAGAAAACATTTACTAATAGTCCTTTTCAATCACACCTTTCTTGATTTTTGCTCTGGGCCTCTTCGAGTACATGCCTCAAACATCTAGAAACATCTTTTCTGTGTCAGTCCCACTTCTCTTTTGTACCTCTCTGCAATACCAATGAGATTCCAGCCACAGCTTGGGAGGGTGTAGGGCACCCTTCATCCCTGGAGGGTGGGAGGGGGACTTCTATGCGAGGCACCTTGCACCCAGGCACAAATCTTCCAGATTCTTCACAAATGTGACTACCAGTCAAACTACACTTTCTCTTGCTAACATGGAGCAATGAACACATAGCTCACAGGTAGGCTCAAAATCACTCTTCCTATAGAGTGGTATTCAGTCTAGCAGGTAAGAAGCTTGGAAGTCACCACGGTCCTAACAACAAAGAAAACACTGAATAAACTGAAAAAGCAACAGGTCTTCTTAGATCCGTAAGAGAAGTGAGGTCACAGTAAAAACTGCTACCCCTAAAACAGGAGAGACTGACAGGCGAATACAGAGAATCACAACTTACCAGAGCAGGAACCCATGAGCTGGAACCTACTAGAGCCAGAGTAGGAAAATCTTTTTTTTTTTTTTTTGAGACGGAGTCTCGCTCTGTGGCCCAGGCTGGAGTGCAGTGGCCGGATCTCAGCTCACTGCAAGCTCCGCCTCCCGGGTTTACGCCATTCTCCTGCCTCAGCCTCCCGAGTAGCTGGGATTACAGGCGCCCGCCACCTCGCCCGGCTAGTTTTTTGTATTTTTTTAGTAGAGACGGGGTTTCACCGTGTTCGCCAAGATGGTCTCGATCTTCTGACCTCGTGATCCGCCCGTCTCGGCCTCCCAAAAATCTTAACTACCAGCATGAAGAGATGCAATCAAGAGGAAGAAACAGAAAACGCGTCCTGCCTGCATTCTATTCTGTGATATATTCCTTCCCTGCTTCTTGCCCCCTCCCTCCATTCAGATACACTGACTATTTTACCGCAGATACTAAAACCTTGAATTTATAATCATTGGATTGGTATTAAAGTGCATGCTTTACATGAAAATGGTACTTTAACCAGTGTTTGCTTATGTAAGTCATTCCTAAATATACACCCAGTTCTTTTAATGGGAAAACACTTTCTCCTGTTAGAATTAGAACTTGTAACTGATCTGTAGGGGAGCTAGAGATTACCTCCAACCCCTTTAGCTCTCAGTGGGCTCTTCAGCTGGATCTAGAAACCAAATTGACATGAGGCAGATTAACAAGAAAAAAGCAAACACATTTTATTAGTTTTCCATGAATGTGGAGATCTTAACAAGAGAATTGAGACTGAAGAAGTGACGAAAACAATTTGTTTTTATACTTTTTAGACAAAGAATGATGAATTTGAGAAAAAAATTACAAGACAAAGAAAATCAGGCTGAGGCAGTAAATTTCTAGGGAAATAGAAAATATAGTTTGTGGGGGTGCGTGTAAAACTAGTGGCAAATAAGGATTACTTCATTAAGTACATTTATTCAGGTCCATTGCAGCCCTTAATTCCCTGTCTCTTGTGATCAGGCTATTTCCTCACCCTCGTATGGGGAGGAGAAGGAGGGTACCCCTGCCAGGGGAATCCTTATGGCTTGCTACATGTAGGAAGAGAAGGCAAGCTAGCCCTTACTGAAACTAAATTTCTTCAATGTATTCAACTCAAAATAGTCAACAATCTCCCATATTTTGGGATGGCACTTCTTTCACTTCTTCAGATTAACAAACAAAACAGCATCGAGTTCTCTTATCCGGCCCTTACTGTAAAACTGTGAAGATTTCCATTCAGTGTGCTACCAAACCCCATGTTCTTGCATTGTTTCCACTAAGAATCATACCATAGGTACAAAAAAGCTTCCACCTTTTTTTGGGAGTATGTGCACAGTATAGGTATGTACAAGCAACTAGAAAACAGCAAGTACTGAATTACAGCTGCTATCAATCTCAGGTTAATTTGGGAATTTTAATATTTTGGTAAGCAAAATACAGAGCTCGCAGTTATCTGTGATGTTTAATTATAAATACATCATACACACATGAATACAACAAACTTGTATCAAGTTGTATGAATTTAATTTTTCATTAATAGTATAATTTTTATAATTATAAAAATAATAAAGAACTGCTTCTGTGACTTGCCATGTATCTAACGTAGTTAAAGTAAAGTGTTGGGCTAAGATGCAACCAATTTAAAGCCAGAAATTTTAGACTATGTGTAGAGTTGACACTTGAACAAAACAAGGGTTAACGTTGCCACACCTTGCACAGTCAAAAATCCTCATATAATGTTTGACTCCACCAAAATTTAACTACTAATAGCCTACTGTTGACTGAAGCCTTGCCAATAACATAGTCAATTAACACATATTTTGCATGCTATATGTATTTTATACTGTATTCCTACAATAAAGTAAGCCAGAGAAAAGAAAATGTTATTAAGAAAATTAGAAGGAAGAGAAAATATATTTACTCTTCATTAAGTGGAAGTGGATCATCATAAAGCTCCTCATCCTCATCATCTTCATGTTGAGGAGGCCAAGGAGGAAGAGGAAGAGGAGTTGGTCCTGCCATATTAAGGGTGGCAGAGGTGGAAGAAAATTTGCCTAAAAGTGGACCCAGGTGGTTTAAACCAGTGTTATTTGGGATCAGCTGTATTTTTAAATTAAGTGATCTGGAAGTAAAATCCTGCCGTTGGTTCCAAGGTATGGATACATTTTAAATTCTTCATTCTTTTCTCTAAAGACATTTGCTTATCTGGGGCAGGTTGAACGAGTCCTGGCTCTAGACCTTACATGATAAATGTTGTATTATGAATTCATCTCTGTACATTACCTTTGTCTCCTTACTAATTACTTCATGCAGTAATCCTTACCCCCTCAATAGGGATAAGAACACACCAGGTCTACTTAGTTTGAGGAAGACATCAAAGACAGGATGGTGACCCTGAAGAGTCACTGGTGCTAGCCTAGTTTAGAATTCAGAAATTTTACAGTATTTAAATAATGTTCAAGAACATAGGAATGTTTTTTACTTACTTATTTTTATTTACTTATTTTATTTATTTGTTTTTTTTGAGACGGAGTCTCCCTCTGTTGCCCAGGCTGGAGTGCAGTGGCATGATCTTGGCTCACTGCAACCTCCTCCTCCTGGGTTCAAGCAATTCTCCTGCCTCAGCCTCCTGAGTAGCTGGGATTACAGGTGCCCACCACCATGCCCGGCTAATTTTGGTATATTTAGTAGAGACAAGGTTTCACCATGTTGGCCAGACTGGTCTCAAACTCCTGACCTCAGGTGATCCGCCTGCCTCGGCCTCCCAAAGTGCTGGGATTACAGGTGTGAGCCACTGTGCCCAGTCAGGAATGTTTTTTAGAATAAAACATATAAATCATCTTTTGGTGACTCAAAAAGCTTGTTCTACTCATTCCCTTGAAACACAAAAGTTTTACTGAACTAATAGGCATAACACATTTCTATGAAAAAGAAACTTGTTTTAGATACTATGAAGAAAGAGAAAGGATTTCTTGGAAGCACTGATGTCTAAATATCAACCAGTAAACATTCGAAATATTTAAGAGTCTGCACAGTGACATGGTACATAACAGAAATGAGAAATAGTTTCATACAGCAAAGTGGGATACAACAGTGGCTCAGTATGCTAATTTTCCCCAGAGGCTTAATTTTCTTACTCTTGTGAATTCAAGTCTTTGTTGCAGTGCATATCCCTGGATGTGTTTAGTGTTTGTCTCCTTATGCTTAAGGATAAATGACCTTTTAAAAATGGAATAATTTTGACCTCACATACACACAATGCATACTCATAATTTTATAGCAAAACTGGGAAGTGTTACCAAAAGTCCGTACATTGTCCATCAAAATGTTAAGGAAAAGGATAAGGGAGGGAAATACGTTTTAAGTTCAATAGTGATTCTAGTTGGTTTCCTCCTAAGACTTTCCTATATCCCTTCAAGGCCTCCTCTAACCTTCCTGTCCTTCACTAAGGCATGTCTTCCTCACTGTTTCTTTTCCTTGCTTTGTTTTCTCTTTGATCACTTTCTTCTTTTACCTTTTGCTTCAAGCCATGAGTCATTTGCAATTTTCACTGACCTACATGAAAAGCACCAGCAAGAGACTGAGAGCAAAGGAGAGGTGGCCTGAAAGAGTCCCTGAAGTCAGGTGCCTCTCTGGAGGGTGCTGGCCTCAAGGTTTCAGCAATGCAGTCTGAACACTCACTCTGCACGGCACTCTTCTAGGCACTTTGTATTAATTCAGTACTTAGGAAACCCACAGAGGTGAATATTGTTATTCCCATGTTACAGATGGGAAATTGAGGCACAGAGGGACTACAGGATACTTATTAACAAAGGTACCAAGGCTAGAGATACCTGGAAGCCAGTGATTCCTGAACCTGAGAAGCACACAGGTGTGTTTTATTCATTTATTTGTTTTTCTATAACTGGCAAAAGAAGGGGGGAAAGACTGGGTATATAAGAGTATAAATAACTGAAAGAAGATATAGAAAATGAAATATTACGCCCCTGAAACTATGTCAAGAGTGTTTCAAACTCAGTGTAAAAACTTTGGCCAAATAAAAGCAAAACAGGTGATTTTTATCAGCACTCATTTTTCTTCAGGATGTAGTTCAAATAAACCAATTGCCTAGTTCCTGAAGAGCTATGGGGTCAGTTAACTAAGGTCGGTTTCCACATCTATAAAATGAGTATACTAATAAATAATTCCTGCCTGTTCTACCTCCTAAGAGGTACTGGAACAGTCAAATGAGATAAAGTGTGTAGAGCTCTGTGATCACAATGTGGTACAAGCTCCTCATCCACATTATTTAACGTTTCTCCGCAGGAAGTTCTAGGCTCAATATTTACACAGAGTACTGCTTGGATAGCATTCCTTAACTGCAGTGATGAAAGCAAACAACTATTGGCCACCTACTATGTGCCAGAAACATCAATGTGTATTAGTTCATTAGGCCTTTCAGTAATCTGATGAGGTTGATAATAATATCATCCCCGCTATACACATGGAGAAACTGAGGAATGAAGCGATTGCTTTGCCCAAGGTCACACTGCTAGAGCTGGTATTTGAACACAAAAAGTTCAAAAGATGTGATCTCTATAGACATGATCAACTTGATCAACATGATGTAAATTTGTCTTCCTATAAAAAGAAAGTCTATTATAAGTGAATCATACATATTCAAACATAACGTAGATCATGCCAGTGGGTTTACCATGATTCGAGTCATTGATACGCTTCTTATTAGCTTTGGAAAAATTAACAAACAAATGTTGAAGGAGCACATGTTGCATAGCCTGTGGAGAAAACAAGGAAATAGGACTCAGTTCCTTCTCCAAGCAGTCAGAGTCTGTCTAATAGTCTAATAGAGATTTTATGAAGTCCTTAGTTCTGGTACCTTTTGTCATCGTTTTTTGTTTTGAGACGGAGTCTCACTGTCGCCCAGGCTGGACTGCAGTGGCGTGATCTCGGCTCACTGCAACCTCTGCCTCCCGGGTTCAAGCGATTCTCCTGCCGCGGCCTCCTAAGTAGATTTGGTGATGGTTGCACAACTCTGTGAGTGTACTAAAAAACATTGACATACGCTCTAAATGAGTCCATTTTATGGTATGTGAATTATATCTCATTAAAGCTGTTTCTAAAAGAGAGGATTGGCTGTGGACTGGGGTTCTCATGTGGGGGAAAAGAAGAGTAAATAAAGAAACTTCCTTTTCAAGGTCTATTTGTATCTGTCTCATTCTTTTCTCCTTCTCTTTCTGCTTGTTTTCCTCTTCGCTTTTCCTTTCTCTTCTTCTTCCTCTTCCTCTTCCTCTTCTTTCTTCCTCTCCTCCTCCCTCTCCTCTTCTCTTTCTACATATTTCAAACCCAAAACAATACAGTAAATGAACATCTATAGAACTCCATCTAAAACTTTCTCTAGTTAACCAAATTCTTTTAATATTAATTTATGAACTCCCACTTCTTATGTGCTCTATTAGCAGCCTATAAATAAATCATTCTTAGTATTTATATATGATATTGTCATATATTATTGAAATAATTTATTTAGTATTTTATCATTCTTGATAGACTTTAAACCCCGCCCCTCCACCCCAAGGGCTGGAACATATGATTATGTTCCTTAGTTACTCACTTAGTAGATTCCCATTTTACCTCCAGTTATGGTCTAGATTATAAAAGTTTAACATTAAACATTTACTAGCCAGGCGCGGTGACTCACACCTGTAATCCCAGCACTTTGCAGGGCTGAGGCGGGCAGATCATGAGACCAGGAGTTAGAGACCAGCCTAACTAACATGGTGAAACCTTATCTCTACTAAAAATACCAAAATCAGCTGGGTGTGGTGGTGTGCGCCTACTCTACATACTTACTGTTTCTTTGCATGTCTCATAATTTTCTGTTGAAAATTGGACATTTAATTAATATGATATGGAAACTCTAGAAATCAGATTTCCTCTCTTCCCCAGGGCTTGTTATTATTTGTTTGTTATTGTTGTTGCTACTTTTTTGTTTAGTGACTTTCCCAAACTAATTCTGTAAAATATCTGTTTTTTGATACTTGAGGCTGCTGAAATAGAGATTTTCTTAAATGCCTTGATCCAATAAGTCTCTCAACCTTGCTGCAGGCTTTGTGTAAGTGTTAGAGCACATATTCAATATTTGGGCAGTTTGCAATACTGCCTAACCTTTAATTTCTGCTTCAAGGTCAGCCAGAGGTGAGATAGAGTGACTTTTTAGGGTAGGCAATTGTGCATCGCCTTGTGGTTTCCCAGGATTGTATCAGAGTATTTCAAAGCCCTCATGGGCATTTTATGTCCTGCTTTTGTTTGTATGTTTGTTTTTAGTCTGCCTCTTGTTTGCCCCAAATGTTATCCCTGCCTCAGATAGCTGTGATATTAAACAATCACCATTGATTGTTTTCAATCGTTTTTTCCCAGGGAAAAAGCTGTTCAGAATGAGTTAATTCTGAGTCCGGTCAAATAAAGATAATCAGGAAATGAAGTTTGGGTGGCTTGACAGGGAAGCTGCAAACTTTTCTGCCAACTGTATTCTGATGCTGTTCTTCTGTGTTTTGCAGACACATTCATTGCAAGGATGTTGATTTTTGATATGGTTTGGCTTTGTGTTCCCAGCCAAATCTCATCTTGAATTGTAATACCCAGGTGTTGAGGTGGGAGGTGGGAGGTGGGAGGTGGTTAGATCATGGGGGTGGTTTTCCCCGTGCTGTTTTCATAATAGTGAGTTCTCAGGAGATCTGATGGTTTTATAAGGGGCTCTTCCCCCTTGGTTTCTCTCTCTCCTGCTGAGGTGTGAAGAAGGTGCCTGCTTCCCCTTCTGCCATGACTGTAAGTTTCTCCAGCTATGTGAAACTGTGAGTCAATTCAACCTGCTTTGTTTATAAATTACCCAGTCTCAGGTAGTATCTTTATAACAGTGTGAAAATGGACTAATACAGTTTTCAAGATCACTGCAGATCTCTGGAGAGGGGAATGAGAATGGGGAACATTACAATATCATAAAGTTCACTGGCCTTATGAAACTCAGTCATTTGTATGGCATTAATGCTTCTCACATTGCTGCAAACCTTTGGTTAATTTCCAGAGTTCTGAAATTTGACTATGTTTGCCAGTGTCTTCATTGTTTTTATGAATGAGTAGTTTTTCAGAGGTCCTTCCTCCACCATTCTGAAAGTCCTTTTGCTACCACTGATTCTTAGAGTCAAATAACAGCACTTCTAATGTCCCATAAATGTGTGCGATAATAGAATATGTCCCTGGGGAATATGAGAGAGAAACCCTAGAAGCCTATGGAATGAAGTGTAGGCACTAGTGGTCCAATATTGTTTAACCATAAAGAGGTTATTTTCTAGGAGCCACTCTGTAAATTTGCTCGTTTCTGTTTTGTTCATTTACTCTTAGTTTCTAATGAAAGTTTACTATTATGAAGAATGTTGGTCTTATCTCTCCTGAACATGCAGAAAAGATATTTCCCCATTCCATCTGGGTGATTAGCAACGTGCATTTCACTAAGTGCTGTGGTGATACCCTATGGAAAATTTCTGGGGCAAAGAGGGGCAAATGTGCTACGGGCACCCAAAGAGCACAGACAGGGCAAGTTTCTTCCCATGTTGTTAGTTTTTTTCTGTGCTGATTTGTCCTTCATATTCATATGAGATGAATAATCTGTAACATTTCTAGAAATAAGCATTAAATTTTACTTCTCATAGTGGATATGAACTTTAATTCAACAGCAGTCATTTTTCTTTTTTTTTACATAATCTAAAACAAAAACATTATGGGAGGAGTTCTGTTTTTAATTTCTTTTAAAGTTATCTATTCTAACTGAAACTTAAAAGTTTACATTTTTACAACGGACACAGATTTTCTAAGAATCTGTACACAGGAAAAGAAAAACAACAATAAGAGATAGTACAAAAAAGCAAAGAAATCATAAGGTCAGAGATCAGAAAGAGTTATTAAAATATTGCTTACTCATCTTGTATGGGGCCAATCTTTGCTAGGCACTTAGGATGAACCTTGAAAATGCCACAGACTCTGTTTAAGCCTAGCAGGGAAGAAAAATGCATAAACAACCAATTATAACACAGTAAGAAGGGGCCTAATAGCAGAGAAGCAAGCCTCCAGGACAACACAGGGGAAGAGGAGGCACTCAGCCCAGGGATGTAGAGAGGAAAACATCTCAAAGGACAAAGTTCCCATCCCATTTGGAGAGCGATTCTCTCCACATCAATCTGCCATGGCACACAGAGCAGGACTTCAGTCACTTTTGAGAGTCTTTTAGGACCTCATCAATTTAAGAGGACTCCTTCAGGCTCCAGAGCACTTCCTGTTTAAGGAGAAAATTGGTGATACGAGTCTTCAAATCAAAGTCAGGCATTCATTGAGTATTCATTAAGATATTTAGTAAGATACTCACCATCTTCTCTGCCCTACTTCTGAACGGTCCTGGCCATGTCCACTCCAGAAATGCCTAGATGACTGACCAGACGCATCCTTTGGAGAGGGAGAGGAAGCATCTCACTTCTAAAAGGAAATGTATACAAAGGAGCATGGCCCCTTTGTGTCCCTTCCTCGAGGTCAGCTATCAGAGTTTTCCAAAATAAAACATGATGGCATTTGAGAACACGAATATTACTGTAATTATTTCTTTACTTTGACCCAGTCTTGACATGATTTGCTCTCTTGGCCTTCAGAAAATATTTTGGAAATGATGTGAGCATAACATGTTTTTTCAATATTGAGTCACAAAACTATTTCATGCATTTTAACATCCTTGCTTGTGGTTTATGTAAACTGCAGGGATTTGCATAGTGCCAACCACATAGGCTTGTGTCAAGTCTGTCTTTTACTCTTGAATCTCATAATCTTGAGATATTAAAATGTTTTACACACTGTCTTTATCACAAGCTGACGCTACCACTCCCTTGTCAAGCAAGAAGAAGAAGTAGTTTGTTATAGGGAAGTGTACATTTGCCCTGAGAGTAAGGGACGTGGTATACAAAGAGAGAAGGGAGGCCTAATTTGCAACCTAGGGACTCCTTCTCAGGGGACGGAGGCAAGTTTAGCAAAGGGACCACAGTTTTCTTCTGTCATGGCAAAATTTGTTAAGAATTTTCTCATCCATTCTCCCAGGTAAAGACAGGAGAGAATATGAGGATAGCAGCTTGTATTTTCTATTCCACTCTCAGTGGAGATTTTAGGGTTACAACTTGAGGTGTAGAGGCACGTTGAAAGTGCTGTGGCATTCCCAGATGAGTAACTGGGGAGAGAAAGGCAGCTGAAAGCTGCCTTTGCCCAGACTCTTAAGGATAGGAAGGGCAAACACAAGCCACACTCAGCAGGCATGGGGCAGCAGAATGAGGGAAACTAGAATGCAAACGTATAGAAGCAAATCCAGGAGAGGAACACATGGATATTTGTATAATTAAGGCATGTACACTGATTGTCTTTCTAAGTCAGCTATATATAACAGTGTAAATGCCCTTGGCCCCCAGCAACCAGCTAATGGCTGTGAGGAAGGTCAGCCTCCCTCTGACTTGCTGCTAATCCAGTTCTCATCAACAGAAGGTGTGGCAATTCTTTCTTGAATTCTTTAGCTTCAAGAAAACAGTAATATTTCCTTTACTTCTCTTACAAGAGTATATCAGTGTGGTGTTGTTATTTTTCCCCAAGCTGCAGAAAAATAACTCTGGCTAAAGTACACGAAATATATTGATTGGGAAAATTTCAGAAAAGTCACCAGTTCAGAAGGGAGGATGGAGAATTAGGCTCTGAAATTAACAAGCCAAAAAAGCGTCAGATGGCTTGTTAGCATGAATTAGGCAACAGCATCTTTAGGGCTCCATCAAGGCCATGAATATGCTTCCCATGCCCCCACTGCTTTTGTTCTATGTAGTTTATCTCTCTCTGCCTCAACCCACTCAGAGTTCGGAGTACCAGGACAGAGAGTGTGGGCAGCCTCAGTTGAATGGTGATGCTCATTCCTGCCTGGGAAAGGCACGTGACCTTTGCATATAACCCAACCAAGACCACACACAATAGCAAGAGGTCACCCCCTAATGGAAATTATTACTAAAAGAAGAAGAAATAGAAGCTAGCAGACAAAATGCCCACCACTGAGAGTAGTAGCACCACTCTCTTGACTTTGTTGACTTAAATAGAATTTAAAAGTAGGAGGAATTTACTGGTAGTCAGTCTTATGTAAGGGCTATGGACAGTCATGAATGAAGTACTGAAAACCAGAATGAGTAGAGTTAATGAAAGATAAACATTAAACATCAGGTTAAATGAATTAGCTTGGAAACCCAAAGTAATGGGTCAGGTCAATCAGTGAAGACACTACCCAAAACAAAAGAAGATGGGAGAATAAACTAACGTGTGGGAGGCCAGTAACTTCACGTTCATGATCAACTCTGGGGCCCTGATATGATTTGGTTGTTCCCCCACCCAAATCTCTTCTTGAATTGTAATTCCAATAATCCACATGTGTTGTGGCAGGGCCCTGGTGGGAGGTAATTTAATCATGGGGGCAGTTTCCCCCATTCTGTTCTCATGATAGTAAGTTCTCATGAGATCTGATTGTTTCGTAAGCATCTGTCATTTCCCCTGCTGACACTCACTCATTCTCTCTCCTGCCGCCCTGTGAAGAGGTGCCTTCCACTATGATTGTAAGTCTCCTGAGGCCTCCCCAGCTATGCAGAACTGTAAGTCAATTAAATCTCTTTTCTTTATAAATTACCCAGTCTTGGGTATTTCTTCATAACAGTGTGAGAAGAGACTAACACAGGCCCCCAGGAAAGAAAAGGTGACACAGCCTAGGGGAGGTAATAATTTGAATTGAGGGGAGAGTTTGGTTGGAGATAAAAGAAAATCCATATAAATAAATAAATGGGAGAGAAAGGATAAGTCTTCCTTACAGGAGTATTTCAATTAATCAAAAACAGGAAAATGAAAATAGAAAAATTATCATTTGTCAACTACCACAGTAATCATTGTTATAGGTAAGAATCATCCTTGAACACTACAATTAGATGGCAAATGTATGATGATGAACAGAATATTTGTAGAGTTTCAAATTATCTTCCCACAAGGTGCTTATTAATTTGAAGGAGAAAAATGTAACTACACAGTGGAGAAACCTGACAGATGCCACCTAAACCAAATTATTAAAGTTAATATCACCAGTAATAAGACACACCAAAACCT
Organism: Trachypithecus francoisi; assembly: GCF_009764315.1. Classification (NCBI taxonomy): domain Eukaryota; kingdom Metazoa; phylum Chordata; class Mammalia; order Primates; family Cercopithecidae; genus Trachypithecus; species Trachypithecus francoisi. The sequence continues at coordinate 41,483,788 of NW_022681463.1, forward strand.
TTTACCTTTGCATATGACACACTGGGAAGGGCCCAACATCACTACTGTTACATTCTTGTCAAAAATGCGTAACTTCCATTCTAATTATATCAAATGAAATAACTAGCCAGTAGTCTTCAGAAGTGCAAGGTTCATGAGACACAAATAAGAAGAGTCACAAAAGTCACCAGATTGGAGGCTAAGGAGACATGCCACCTAAATGCAACATAAAATACTAGGTTGAACCTAGAACCATGATAAATACACTAGTGAGGCAATTGGTATAATTCAAATACAGCCTGTAGACTACTTAGTGATATTGCATCGACATTAACTTCCTGGTTTGGATAACTATACTTTAATTATATAAGATGTTAACATTAAGGGAGAGGTATAGGAACATTACAAGTATTATTTTTACATTTTTGTAAGTGTAAAATTACTTTAAAATAAAAAGTTTAAAAATATTTAGAATAAAAAGACAAAGAAAGAGATGGAGTAAAGGAAGGAGGGAGGGAAAAGGTGAGAAGAGAAATAAAATCTAGTTACATTTTCTTTCCATGTTATGTTTGCTTCTATAACCTCTTCCCATCCTCCAGTTAAATTGTATGAGGATAAATCAAGGTCTTGGGTTATCAGCACAGATATTTGCATTGTTCTTCCTTTCTCCCTTCCTCTTTCCCCATCCTCCCTCAGGCCCCCTCCACCCATCTGCACACACCCCACAGTGTGAGTTACTGAGACTTCATTCCCCCTAGAACCACTACTATTCTCAACAACAGAGAGTATGGTCGTTTTCGACTTTTTAAGTACAGATGTACTGTCAGGTAAAGTAATCCCTTTCTGCCTTTGGAGTAGATCCTGATGCTCCTTCTATAGTTGTTGGCTTTTTTTCTGAGGCTATTGATGCTGCTGCTAATCTTGCATCAGGGTCTATTCCCAATGCAAATGGCAATGACCACCACGTATGCCTCTCTGTCCTCCACTGCTGCTGCTCTAACTGATTCTGCCAATGCCATTACTGTCCCTGTCTGGGTACTTTAACTGACCCTGTAAAACTCTACCCACAGCCAACCCTGCTAAGACAAAGAACCATTCATCCTATGTCTCAGTTTGTAATTGAAGCAGCAATTAACCAAATAAATGTTATGTTCAGGCCAGGCACAGTAACTCACCTCTGTGATTCCAGTGTTTTGGGAGACTGAGGCAAAAGAATTGCTTGAGGCCAGGAGTTCAAGTGAGCTATGATTGCTACACTCCAGCCTGGGCAACAGAACAAAACCCTGTCACAAAAATGTTATTTTCAAATCAATACAATCATAGCATTTATTAATGTTTCATTTATTCTGTAAAAAGAAACTTGTTTAATTTTTTAAGTTAGGATGTTATTTTTTATCCTCCTTTCATCTTATAGTTATGAGTGGTAAGGGCTCTTCACCACATTATTCTTTTATGTGTCCTTCTATTTTATGAATTACTGTGAAATTTTAAACTTCCTATAGACACAAAATCAAATATATAAAACATGATATGCAAAATGGATTTTTGAGTATAAAGCCAGGTTTGTTTTAATTGAGTTCCATTACACCTAAATGTAGCCTTCAAGTGATAAATACATGGAAGGCTTTTATCAACCTCCAGACCTTGGATTGACATAATAACCTACTTTGATTTCTAGTATCTTTCCAATAAGAAAATATAGAAACATAATCAGTAAACTAGGTAGTATCCATATCTCAAGCACTTCTACACTTCTAGTCCCAGCACTATTTGAATGTGTACGTGTTTCTTTATTAAATCTCTCCTAAATACCACCTACAGAGCCACTATCAAATATTATCAGTTATGTAATATTCCAATTATCCACTTAGGATAATTAATTCCAGCAATTATCCTAAGTGAAATGACCCAGAAAGAGAAAGTCAAAAGCCACATGTTCCCACTTATAAATGGGAGCTAAACAATGTGTACGCATACACATACAGGGTAGAATAAAAGACATTGGAGGGGCCAGGCACGGTGGCTTACACCTGTAATCCCAGCACGTGGGGAGACCAAGGCAGGCAGATATCCTGAGGTCAGGAGTTCGAGACCAGGCTGGCCGACATGGTGAAACCCTGTCTCTACTAAAAATACAAAATTAGCCCGGCATGGTGGTGCATGCCTGTAGTCTCAGCTATGTGGGAGACTCAGGCAGGAGAATCGCTTGAACCCGGGAGGCAGAGGTTGCAGTGAGGCGAGATTGCGTTGCTGCCCTCCACCCTGGGAAGTAGAGCAAGATTCTGTCTCAAAAAAAAAAAAAAAAAAAAAAAAAACAGAGAGAGTGAGAGAGAGAGAGACACTGGAGACTCCAAAAATGTAGTAGAGTTGCAGGGGTACGGGGGTAAGGGATGAAATACTTCTTATGGGTACAATGCACACTATTCAGGTGGTGGGTACACTAAAAGTTCAGACTTCAGCACTACACAATATACCATGTAACACAACAGCATTGTAATCCTAAATCTATAAAAATAAAAAACTAACTTCTAGGGCAATAAAATACTTCCTTTCCTGCAAATACAGTAATGTTTGCATATTAAGACCCTTCAGGTAGCAAGCACAAAGCTGCCTTCAGAAAACCTCAACGTATCGAGTTGTATTATAAAGGATGCACAAATAAGTAAAAGAGGTTGGAAACAGCTACATAGTCAGGCTTCCAAGAGTCTAGAATAACTTTCAGGATCCTTCTACATTAACAAAGTTGGGCATAGTGGAGAAGAGAAATGCCATTCACCTTATAACATGGCTGTAAAGACCTTGCTGTCATTTCACTGCCCCAGCAGCAGACTTCCTTTATACATTACTCAGCACGGTTATCCAGCTACTCCCTGTTGCACCTTCCTGCTGTTGTTCTGGCTGCTCCTGATGAAATATTCTCTACTCTGCCATCTGCCACACAATCCTTCCTTGTTCATAGTATCTGCCACCACATAATTTCTACTGGATTATCCCTTCTTGCTACCTTCTCTTATGCATCACTCATGTTATTGTGTCCCTCTCTGTGTATTTTATACTTAAAATCCCCTAAAAAAGAAGATCTTATCAGATTTGCTACTTAATTTTTGAGCCCAGCTCTCATGGTAGGCTCCCTCATTAGGGCCATGGACTATTCTGTAAATGGTTGGGTTTTAGTTGACAGTCATTTTTAGGTCAGTTGAAGGATGCCACTATTTGTGATTCAAATGGAACAAGGCATAGAATTTTGTAAAAACGAGACAGTGAGCATGGAAAGTTCTCTGTGGGAACTTAAAAAAAGGCCTGTAAGCACAGTGAAGGGTTGATCTATTGGACTTTTATTAGATTTTGTACCTCCTTGAATCTATTAAAAAATAGCTTTACGTTTTTCATGCATAAAGTTGGTTCTATTATTGGGCTCACCAGTGGGATATGAGACCACCATCTAGGATCTGGATCACCATTAATCATCACTAAACAAAACAAAAGAAACTGGCTTAAGGCACCATAGAGCTTTTCCTGCTGCACCCATTTGCACTGTGCGCTAACCAGCTCAGCTAACCAACCCACTAGTTATAACACATAAACACCCCCTCATGCCCAAACGCAGCCATCACTAGCAAAGTGCATCTGTGATGAATGAGATTCAATCAGCCTTCTGGCTTTCCAGGCTCAAGATAACATTTCTGCTATTGATAGTATCAATTTATAATTTAATTTCGGGTCCCAGCTCTTAAGAGATAAGGCTGTTTGTAGAGCTAAAATCTAATCCAGTTGAGGGTATTAGACAGAGTTCCATAAATTTCGATGACCACAAGATAGTCTGATCTTTTAAAAACTCGGCTAGAATGCGTTTTATAAACCTGAATTTCTGAAATGAGTAATAATGAAAACAGCGACATCAAATTTAATATTTGCTTATCCATTTACCCAGATGCATGAACTCACTGATCAGCCTGAATGTACTCTTTTTATAAAAAGAAAAAAGAAATCCACCTGTAAGCTTTACAAAAGTGCAGGTAAAAGATGGCTTCCTCTTAGGGTATTCAGTCAAAATTGATGCCATGTCAATATGAATTTATTGTTTGCTATTCATTTAAGAAAACAATACATGCTTATTGTGAAAGTTGCAAACAATACAGAATGATAAACAGAGGTCATTATTCATTGTTTTGTTTATGGTTTCTTTTATGAAGGCCTGCTTTCTGTATCTTTATTTAAGATGACCTGCGGCTGTAAGCCCTGCCACCTTCAGCTCTCCTTGACTGTGGATGCCCCTGCTGCTCCCTGATTGATGTAAGTATAGACTAAGTTATCAGCCAGCTCCTGACCCATCCAAGCAGGATAATTTTACTGCATGTCTGTTTAGCCTCTGTCTGGTGCTCTCTTGAAGGCATCAATTCTCTCAGGTGAGGACCACAAATAAGATTTAAGAAATTCTCCCTCAGGCTAAGAGGTTAGGAATCACACCAAAATTTCTCTGAATGGAGTCACTCTGCATAATCTCCCCGGCTGGACCATCTCTCACAACTGTGTACTGCTCTTTGATTAGAGGAGAATTAAAGACAATGTGGAGTCACTCAAGGGTTTGATTGACAGTCATTTTCTTTTCTGTTCTAGTTATTGTTTTGTTGGATTATCATAAGCGGATCTCTTGCTTTTCTCTTTCTTTTGCCATTTTTGCACATGTGGTTCTTACATAGGAAACCTATGAAATGACAAGCAACCATAAACAATAGACATTGCCTCTGTCCTTCTTTTTACTGCACTACACCCTCCTCCTCTCTAAACAAAGAAATTTTGAGAAACTGCCTTTCTCTTCCTAGTGTAATGCAAAATCATTAAATAAAAATTATACGGTAGTTTAGCCAATTTCTTCACTATACTGTGAGTTCTTCAAAGCAGTTAACCTGGGTTGCTGCCTGCATGCTTCTCTGTATTGCAAGCTTCTTCCTCCAAAGTATAAACAGGAGTGAATCAGCTCATGAAAATGGTCATAGCTGTGGAATTTAGCTCTTGGCATTTAGCCTCCCCTCTTTCTTCTCAGGCCAAGTTTCAACTATATTAATCCTAATGCACTGTAACTTGAAATAATACAAATGGGAGTTCCTTATAAAATAGATTTATTCTCTGCAAAACAGAACAAAAAATTATTCACCCTTTAAATGTAAATACTTTAAATGTAAACCATGAGTATGAAAAATAATCATTGTTAATTTTGAAAAACAGAGTCCTGACCAAAAAAAAAAAACACCAAATGTTTGCTAATCCCCAGTTTTGGCTATATTTTTAAAATGCAGATTGAGTTTTGCCAGATTGCCAGATACTTTATGGAATATCATTGTGCTGACATCCATAAAAATTGGCATCTAGTCCTGGTTTTACCCCTATCTCATTGTGAGAATTTGGGCAATTTTTTCCCCTCTTTTTATACACCATTAAGTGAGAAGATTAGTTAAAGAGATTGTTAAAATCCTTCTCTTCCTTTATAACTCATAGGCATCAGGATAGAACACTCAACTCCCTCCTCCCATGTTTTCATATGGAAGAACTTCCAGAAAGGGTCACTTCAGGCTTCTCCCTCACATCTCCTCTGACTGATGAGTTTACAGGATTGTCCAATCTTTTGGCTTCCTTGGGGCACATTAGAAGAAGAATTGTCTTGGGCCACACACAAAATACACTAACACTAGTAATAACTCTTGAGCAAAAAAAAAAAATCGAAAAATATCCCATAATGTTTTAAGAAAGTTTACAAATTTGAGTTGGGCTGCATTCAAAACCTGAGCCACATGCAGCTCACAAGTCGAGGGTTAAATAAGCTTGTTCTACAAGCTCATTCCTGTTTGGACATCAGTTTGGTCCCCAGAAGCACACTTACTCTATTCCTCTATGCCTTACGTTTTCTGCTGGAAAAACTGATGGTTTTCTAGTTCAGACTATGACTGGGTAAGTAAATTTAATTCTGGAGCAAAACATGAGCATATCTCAAGTTATATTCTTCAGAGAACTTTATAAAGTGGATAATTTGATGCTCATTTGCCCAACTCCTATGATTATCTCTCCATTGGTTCTAAACTTGAAGGGATAGGAAATAGCTATTATATATTAAGCCCACTAAAAGATCCTAATTAGAGGAGCAAGGATTTGATGAGAACAACTAGAATTGGGAAAGGAAGGAAGGAAGGAAGGAAGGAAAAAAGGAAGGAAGGAAGAGAGGATTGGAGAAAAATTTATGTATATTTGTTGAATGAGTGAATAAACTGATGAACAAACAAATTATGTGTGTTATTTCATAGCAGAACAATTTTACATAGCACTGATTTAAATGAAGCAATGTAAGAAAAACAAAGCAGGAGGCATCACACTTCATTTAAAATTATATTATAAAGCTATAATAAACAAAACAGTATGGTGCTGGCAGGAAAAGAGATGCATAGAAGATAGAAAGCCAAGAAATAAATCCAAACATACACAGTCAATGGATTTTTAACAAGGTCACCAAAGGGACACAATGGAGAAAGGAGAGTCTCTTCAACAAATGGTGCTGGGAAAACTAGATTTCTACATGCAAACAATTGCATGTAGATTGGACCCTTACAGCATACTCAAAAATCAATTCAAAATTGATTAAAGACCTGCATAGTAGACCAGAAACTATAAAACTCCTAGAAGGGAACATAGAGGAATAGCTTCTGAACATTGGCTTTGGCAATAACTTTTTTGGTATTGCACTCAGGCCACAAATGCAAAAATAAACAAATGGCCCCATGTCAAACAACAAAAGCTTCTACACAACAAAGGAAACAGTTAACAACAAAAGCTTCTACACAACAAAGGAAACATCAGCCTATAAATTGGGAAAAATATTTGGAAACCAAGGGAGATAAGGGATTAATATCCAATTAAAAAAACTCATACAACTTAATAGTGAAAATTTTTTAAAATATTAAATATTAATATTTAATATTTAATTTTAAATTATAAATTTATTATAAATATTTTATATAAATTTAATATTAAAGTATTAAATATTAAAAATATTAAAATATTTTCCAACTGGAAAATAGTTAAAATAAAAAATAGGCAAAAGACCTGAATAAACATTCTTCCAAAGAAGACATAAAAATGGCCGACAGATACATAAAATGGTGCTCAACATCACTAGTCATCAGGGAAATACACATCAAAACCACTCATGATGCCACCTCACAACTGTTAGGATGACTATTATCAAAAAGTTAAAAGATAACAACTATTGACAAGGATGTGGAGAAAGGGCATGCTTGTGCACTGTTGGTGGGAATATATCTTGGTGCCACCATTATAGAAAACAGTATGGAGATTTCTAAAAAAAATAAAATAAAATAAAAACAGAATTAACATGTAACCCAGTAATTCCATCTTCTGCATCTATACCCAAAGGGAATGAAGTCACTGCCTCATAAAGATACCTGCACTCATGTTCATTGTAGCATTATTAACAATAGCCAAGATAAGGAAAAATCCTGTGTCCATCATTGGACAAATGGATAAAAATCTGTGGTGTATATATATAATAGAATATGATTCCACCCTAAAGGAGAATGAGATCTTGCCATTTGCCACAATATGGAGTGAGCCTGGAGGACACTGTGCCAAGTGAAATAAGCCAAAAAAAAAAAAAGAAAATATTGCATGATCTCACTTATATGTGAAATCTAAAATAAATTAAATATATAGAGATAGAAAATAATAAAGGGATTACAAGGAGCAGGGTAGGGGGAGTGAATGAAGTCATGTAGGTCAGAGGATATAAAGTAGCAGATATGTAGGATGAACAGGTCTAGAGATCTAATATACAACATGAGGACTATAGATATAATAAAATTGTACTGTATATAGAATCCCTGCTCAATGGGTAGATTCTAGCTGTTCTTACCACAAAAACAAAAAGAGGATAACCATGTGAGATGATGGACATGCTAATTTGAGTCACCATTGTAACCTTTTTACTATCTATATAAATCTCATATCATAACATGATGTTGTATACCTTATACACAGTACAATTAATTTTTTAAACTTTTTAAAAAAACAAATGAAGCAATCTAACATTTACTGTTTTATTGTTTTGCATGCACGTGTGTGTGTAAATGTATTTTATCTAAGTAAATTCCACACACAAAGCACACTTTCAGATTACAGTGTAGAAGAGGACATCAACATTTATTTGGAGTTTCTTTTATGCATGGTCAATCCTAGATTGCAAACTCCAATAAAGTAGGAAACCTGTTTCTTTTGGTTTGCTTGTGTCTAAGATGTGGCTTAGCATTTACTTTTATTTGCTAAAATAAACAAACAGATGGTGTAGAACAGCTTCCCAGCCCTCTCCTGGTTGAGTGCTTGCTAGACGCAGAACACTGATTATTCTGAACTCTAACTACTAATCGAAAGGCAATTATGACATAGCACTTATGAAAAGAAGAAAACCAGTATTCAATTATGTTTATGAACATCATTATTATTTGATGATTAAAATCACAGATATTACTTCAGTATTTTAATATTAATCTTGTTTTCAAATTAAATTATTGTCATAAACATGGAAATTCCTCTATAAATTGTTGATGGGAGTGCAAATTGGTACAATCTTTTCTCGGAATAATTTGGCAAGATTTATCAAAAGCTTCAACAATAACCTTTAACTTTTTTTCCCAGAAACACTGCTTTCAGAATTTACCCTAAGTAAGTCATCACGTCTATACATAAAAATTCATGTACAAAAATTTTTTAGTGAGTATTGATTACAATAGTAGCAATTTAGAAACATTTGCAATGCTTAACAATAAAAAAAGTTTATTTCTTTTTAAATAGTAAATCTGTATTTTGGAACACTATATTCTATAAAATTATGGAGTAAAAGGCACAATATGTACTTAAGGTAGTATTATTAAAGGTTTAGTTTTTTTAAATAAATATATGTTTATCCAAACATATACACCAAGATACCAATATCACCACCATCCCACACCCTGGAGATTTGGTTTATGTGTATTGGGAGCCAATTTTCCATGGATCTCTTAAATTTCTGCTAATTTTGCAAGTAGAGGTACTGACTGCTCATTTTATAGGTTACCTTTCTGAGAATATTTGTATTGTGAAAAGGGTTGGAAAATACTGTTTCTCTCTAGAACAAGGGGTACGTTTGTTCAATGCCCAGTTTAATAAAGAGAATGTCTGCCTTCAAGACAAAGTTCATCCAGGCTATTGCCCATAGAAAGAGATTCAGGTTCCCTAAGCTCAGTATTCCTTTCCTGTAACATAACCCACTGCGTGTATAGGGGCCATCATGCCCCTTTTGTATCATCCCCTGGGAACTAGGGCTCAGGAAATGGTTCAAAACCTGCTGATGCTCTACTGCTGTAATAAACTTTTATCACTGCTCTAGGAGTCTCATGTCTTCTACCAGTGTCTATAAAACTGCAGCAGGTTAACTTTTCAGCTTGCAAATCTTGACAATATGTATTCTTTTATTTGTGATTTTTATACATTTATAATTAACTATAGTAAACATACAGAATCTTTATAACCAGATGCTTAATGACTTTTTTAAAGAATCTGAAAGTCAGATGCAATGTCACAATACTATGCCAACAATAGTATCAGAGGATGCTAGTTTCTCATGGCAGAATGGCTGAGAATGAGGCAGCTAATGGCATTTCTTCTGTTGGCAAACAGGTCTTCCTGTGTTTGCTTCACATGTCAAGAGCCTTGCAGGGCTCTACTTTCAACACAGAGCCTGTTGAAATCTCACACAATCCACCGACTTGTCTTTATGAAGTCCATGGGGCAAAGAACTATTCCAACAAAATAACTAGGTCTTTTAGAAAAATGTCAACTGCATTTTCTGACAGGGAACAGGTGTTTAGTGCATAGAATTTCGAGTCAGGAGCCTGCTGCCTTTAAATATAACTGTCAAGTGATCAGCGTCCGCTGGCAAATTGCACTGGAAATAGAAGCTTTCTTTATACAACAGATGAGACTTTATAGTTGCTGGAGGTTATAAATGTTTGTGAATATGGCTCCGTGTACATATGTTCTCTCATCAGCATCCATTGGAACATGGAAGTAAAGTGTTTATGAAAATGTCCTTATCTGGTGGCAGTTCCATTTCTATAATTTGAAGTGAGATAAAAAGAATGGAGTGCAATTCTCTAAAGATTTCTTTGGTGTGTATCTCTACTGTACCGTGGTACTCAGAGATGGTGGCTTAAGACAAAAAGAAAAAAAAAAAAGAAAGGAAGAGAGGTTCTCCCCTTACTCCTAAGCCAGTGCGTTATATTCTGAGGAGCAGAAAGGGGAGGGCTGGGTCCATGTCTGATTGATTTTAAGGATTTCAGGCTTAGAATAATCAAGCTGGGACTCTCTTTCCTTTCTAAAAGAATTTTAAGGTAATGATTCCTATGTAAATCCCGCCTATAAGAAGCCCCTTTAGGTAGAAGTTAACACCAACCAATTTGAAAAGTTAATCCATTATAGTTAATCACAAGCAAACCTAATCCAGTCCTATAGCACACAGTTGCCTCCCATTGACTCTTGTAATTTTATACTGGTTTTCCAAACTGGGCTTTCACCCCAGTCTTCTTTCTCATGTCGCTCTGGATGCCCATAATTTTCTTGATGACACAGTGGCAAACGCTATTCGTTCTTTCCACCAATATCCATTTCCACCATCCACCTTAGTAATATATCTCCAGTTTTATTCAAGATAGCACTGTGTCCAGTTAAAAGACTAGATTTCCCAGTTATTCTTTGCTATTAGATGTGGCCATCTGACTAACTTCTGGTCAATGGGAAAAGGAAGTGCTCTGTGGATTCTCTGGGATATTCCTTCAAAAGGTAAGTGCTTCATGCCCCCTCCTCTCTCTTTCTTTGCTTTCTTTAACCCCAGTGATGCAGATGGAACTCCTGCCACAGCCTTACAGAGTGCAATTATCTTGCAGATGGAAGACAACTAATGTGAGCAGAAAGAGAAAGCCCCTGGGTCTCTAATAATTTTATGTTCTCCAGGCTCTCTCCTCTGAACTTTGCTGTTGTTGTTTACATGAAGAAATAAACCCTGAGTGTCCAAGTTACTTCAGTAGTTCCTAGATGAATACCCTGATTCTCACTGATACAGACAGGCTGCCCTCCAATTCGATATTTTTCACAAACTCTTTTTGACAAATGTATCAAGTGAATTGGAAATGTTCAGGTTTTGAAAAAGAAAAAGAAACGATGTGAGATAGAAGAGAAAAATCTAGGTACTGAATTAGCAAACAGGATTAGGTTGTTTTCAAACAACAACATTAAAAGGGATTCTGCATTGCTCTGTACGATTGGAAAGCAATGGCTAAATACATATGAAAAGATTGTCTTTTCAATGCTTCCTTTCATTTTTACCCACATGAAAGAGGCACTTAAGTGACTTGAACTGAAGTCAGATGGCATGGGCTTGAATCCTGTCCCACCTTTTCTCAGCTGTGTGTATGGGACAATTTCCTTTCCCTCTTAATGTTTCCATTTCTTCCTATGAAAACAGCCTTCTTCCCAGGCTGTCGTGAAGATGGCATGATTTAATACAGACACATGGCCATAGACAGTGACTGGCATATATTGTTACCTATAATTATTGTTGTTCATGTGTCTTCTATACTTTTAAGTGTTTCTATAAAATTTAGAAGAGTGATGATCTTTGTTTTGTATCTAACAATGTGACTCTATACTTTAGCAAAAAGAGAAAAATAAGGTGTTTTGTACATTGAAAGTGGGAGTGTGAAATTCCGAGGTAATCAGACTGTCAAGAGCATAGAAAAACACTTTTCTCACTTTCTCTCTGAACATCTCCCTCATCTATCACCAACAGTGCCACAAAGTATGATAAAGCTGTTCAAGTATCATAAGAAGTAGGCCTCCTTAAGATGCTCCTAAATTTTATCTCTCTCTGTCTCTCTCTCTCTCTTTTTTTTTTTTTTTTGCCTACAGATCTCAAAACAATAGAATTTGAGGTCCTACAGCAAGTGTAATCTCACTTATCTTCTGCTATTTTGCTTTGGTTTATGACACACTCGAGATTTAAATCTGTCATCTAAATTCTTAAAGATACATTCATATTATTCGATTTGTTTCAACATTTTCATCTTTTAGAGAAACCCTTATTCATTTCCTGTAGTCTGTAGTTCTATCACTAGTATATTCAGAAAATGATTCATGTATTCGTTATATTTTTGAATAATAAAAAATTCTCCAGTATCTCTCAGTGTTTGTGTTACCTTTGTTGCTGACCTTGTTCACATAGATCATACACAATAGGAACATATAATAGCTTTTGAGAGCTTTTTCTTCCCTTAGCTTCACCCATCCCTCCCTCTCCCATGTTTATTATGTCACATTTCTAATTCTTTTCCATTAATTTTGATTCTTGATTACTTTTTGGTATTTCTTATTCATCTATGTAGAGATGGTATGTCCTTTGAATTTATTACTGGAATTATCCACAGAAAAGAATGATCTCATGATCTTTTCTCATGATGCTCTTTTTTTATTAGTTCTTAATTGAGTATTGCACAATAATTTCCCTGTGGTTCTCATTCTTACAATTAAGGAACATAGCATTAATTATTTACTTTTCCTTATTTCTTAACAAGCTGGAAATATATTTTGTGTACCCTCAAAGAAAGAGCCATTTAGTGTATCAGTCAGAATCATATGTTTTAATTAAATGCCTTGTTATAAAAACGCTTTCTACATTTTCTATTTAATCTGCCTGTCTGCAATGCATTCACAGTTTTCTTATTTCCAAACCATATGTATCAATACTTTTTCCCTCATCATGTCACTGTTTATCTTAATTATGACTATTGATCATATTGCTGATGCAGCCAAAGATTTAAACCAAGTTTTTCAGTTTTAATAGATAACATTTTAGTAATGGGAAATGTTTTATCAGTCCTCAAAACCTAGGAAATTTAGAATCTAGCTCTTTATTCATTATTTCTCAAACGAAAGAAACTAGAATTGCATTCACAAAGTAAAAATTAATCAGAGGAGAAATTATAAATGAATTTGAATAGTAGCCATCTTTCAATATCTTTGGTCAAGATAGACTAAAACCTTTGAGTTTTAAAAATTCAAATGATTTTTAAACTTTTGGTTTCACTCAAATTCCTCAATAACACTCTAAACAGAATTTCTTATTAATGGAAGATCTGAATGTTTCAAGTTTTACTAAACTCTATTTTCCTTGCTTCTCTAACACTACTTCTGCTACCCTAGTTCTTTCCATGACTTATTATAACTACCTCTGTTTCTCTCTATAGAATCTTCTTGCATTCCTTGTTGTAACCACAGAATTGGCACAAAATAATGTTCCAATAAATACTTGCTTAAGAAAAGAAATAAATGAATAAAACAGAAACAAAAAAGACTAGCAAATTTTCTCCTAGATAGAAGAAAGGGAGGGGTTATGATCACAAACAACACTTGTGCATTTAAGGTTACTATATAGATGCTGAATACTTTATTTTAAGGGTTAGCATTTGTCTCTTGGTAACTTTTAAGACATTCTGCCATTCCCCGTTTTGAAATCTTTCTGCATCTTTTTTGCATTAACATGTTAATTTTTATTCCTGCCAAAGATGTCATTTGAAATAGGAACATTAGTTCATTGGAGCAGAATTATGTCAATATCACCATAAAAAAGAAAAGGCTGCATTTCATACAGAACTCCACAAAAAGACACAATTTACATCCTTTTGAAACTTCTGTTATTTGGAACATTTATTAGAATAACAGTAAGGCTGTCAAGATTTTTTAAGGCTTTTAGAGGTGCAGGAACATTTTAATATATATTATTAGATTTAATCCTCGCAACAACCAGGAAGCAGGAATTGGGGAGAAAGGTTAAGCATGACGTCAAAGCAAGCACAGCAATATCTCTATTAGAAAATATGCTTAATTAGGAATAGGTAGATCTGAGCTCTGGTTCCAGTTCTCCCACTAACTACCTTGAGGAATTAACTCAAGTGACTTGACTCCTTTGGGATTTATTTTTTTTTTTCATCTATTAAATAAAGGGCTTGGTTTGTTAAGCTCTAGCTCTAAAATTCTGTGCATATTTTATCAAAGAAAATGCATTCCAATCATTCATTTCAAAACCAGAATTCTTATTATCCAAGATAGAAATAACTTGGGAGGCTTAAGTGGCATTCCAAAGGATGAGCTAGCTTCTTTGTACCCTTCAGAAGGGCATCCTACCTTTGCCCACCCCACATGCCCAAGAAAAGTGTGTTGAGTTACCTGATCAGATTTTGCATTGGAAATAGTCTCTTGTTGCCTTTCTTTGTCCTTTCTCCTGTTGTTAGTGGTCAGTGTGTGACTTCCAGATAAAACATTGGAAAGGGAACGCCATGGGAATAACCTACAAAATGTAAAATTGGGAGGAAAGTGGTAGAAAAATAAAACAGCATTGGATACTAGAAAGAATGCCATCTGCATACCAGAAACCTTGATATGTATGGGATTGACTTAAAGGAAACATTGTTAGCTGTCTAGCATGCCTGGGAAGTTAGCGGAGATGTGTCCCCACATCCTCTAAATCAGTAGGGTGAGGTCAGGACATGGGCAGGTACAGAAGATGTAGAAGCAGTAGAGGCTTCTTTTTGAGATGATGGCCAGACATGCTGGCAGTATGGAAAGTTCCCTCCAGAAAGGAGTGCTACCCAGAGATGAAGCACGCCTAGCGTATTTCAAACTTGGAGCAGAGCACTTTTTAACACCTTCTTTTCTATGCAACACAATTATTTGCAGTAATAATCATGAAATAAAATAAATTACAATAATGTCCAGAAATGATTGCAGCTATTGAAAATTCCCTTTTATTAAACTTTGTCATATAATTGTGCCAGTAAAAAAATAAATGTTTTAATTAACAACAAATAAATATTGCAATGCCAAAAGAAAAACTAAGTAATGAAGTACTACATACACATGGAAATAAAACATAGACCTACATATTAGTCTATTACAGTAACGAATGAAAACAAAGTTTTTGTTTTTAGGCCTTAACTCCTGCAAATTAGTAAATAACATCTTCAAAACTATTTTTCTTCACATATTTACATTCGTAGGCAGTGCAGCCTTGTTAATCTGTCATTGTTCATAGTTGGCCAATATTAAACCTTATATTCATTTTAAGTTCAAAAAGGTATTTCAAATGAGGCAACAGACACACAACTCTTAAACATACAGGTAAGTGTTGCAGAGATTTATAAAAATCTCATTTTACAATACATTCCAGAGCTTGCAATGCCACCCATGTCTTTGTTTCCTCAGGATCAATTCTAGTAAATCTCAAATCTCTCTTGCAGCCAAAACATTTCCTCGAAAATAGCTTCACCAGAAAATTCATCACGTTCTGTTCCTTCCAATTTACAAGCACTGTGCTCTCTTGTTCATTTTATTTATACCATTGAATGCAGGAATACCTAGTTCCTCTGTAGTTGGAAAACCACTCCCCAAGCAAGCTCAAATATAGCTAATCTTCGTGTGTTAGAAACTGACTATATAACTTGGAGTTCTCTGAATTATCTTTCAGAGAGAACATAACATTTATCCAGTGATAAGCAATTATAAAATGTATGAATTTAAAGTCATGCATCTGTTATTAGAACTCAATAGCTATGGCAATTGTTTAGAATTAGACCAATAAAAGGTTTTTTAAGAAAGCATTGTATCATTAACATTGTTTAAACTTCTTGGTACATGATGATAATGAAAAGCAAATCAATGTTTAGCAGGTTTTTCTGTTACTGTTTGTAAATTTTCTACAGTCAATGCACGCTCTTACTGCTTGCACTCAGGCCAACCAGAATGACCACCAGCTCGTGTGTGATCTGGAAGTCACACACGGTTTCCACCTTTGTAGCTACTCCCACAAGCTCAAAGGCAGTCCAGCATCAGGGATTCTCTAGGGAGAAGCAAACACCAGCTCTCCAAGACAGGGAAGGAAAATGCTGGAGAACTTAGTGTAAGAGGTAAATCTTTTTAATCAAGGTTGTTGTAGGAAAGAGGAAATGATTTTTTTTCCAAAGATCTTGCTTTCAACAAAATTTAAAAAGGATACTACAGCTACATTAAGATGTAAAAATGATGACCACAAAGATGAGAGTCCTTGAAGATCAATTCATGAAAGAGAATGCAGAACCCAAAATCCAACTCTAGTAGATTGAGAATTTGGTATGTGACAAAAATGGCATTTAAGGGTTATACAATATGCACTTTAGATATATTTTGTCTAAAATCTTAATGTAAAAGAAATAAACGTGATCACATTTTTGTTCCACACACAAAAATAAATTCTAGACAGCCTAAAAAGTTAAATGTGTAAGAATTAAAACACACACACACACACACGCACACACACACACACACTAGAAAAAAAAAGATAAATTTTTATCAGCTTTTAGATTGAGATAACAATTTCAAGGCATAAAGTCAAAGACAGAAACTATAAAAGAAAGGGCTGACAAAGCCAAGAGCATTAAGATTAAGTTTCTATACTTTAAAACAAATCATATGGAATTAAAAAGTAAATGACATCCTGGAAAAAAGCATGCATTGGGTTATATATTAGTGATAAAGAGCTTTCGAAAGTCAGTAAGAAAAAAATAATAATAAAAATGCTGAATGAAAAACAAAGAACATGAAGGGTGATTCGTAAAAACAGAAATGTAATTTTTCCAAAAAAAGTTCAACATTATTATAAAAAGGAAAACAAATAAATAGAACAACAATGAAATATTTTACCCCTCAATTTGGAATTTACGTTCTATCTGTCTAATGTTGACAAGGGATTGAGAAAATAAGTATTATTTGGCAGAGCGCAACATATAAATCACTCTTTTGGAAAGTTATAATTGCAGTACAAATTAAAACTTTGGATATAAGACTTGTGACTTCACTTCTAGGAATGTACATATCAAAATAATTAGATAATGAAGATTAATCTACAAAAATCTTCATTGCTCTGTCATTTTTAATATAAATATAAAAATAATACTAAAATAAACATAGAAATAATAATCTCAAGAAAGAAATCTTGAGGGAAGAATGATTAAATAGATTACACTGTATTTGGTAATAAAATACCATACAGTCATTAGGAAAAACAAAACAAAAACACAGTATTGAAGCATATTATTATATTTTAAAATGTTTATAACAGTAGTAAGTGGATAAGGCAGTGTACAAAACTTTATACAAGATTATTACAATTTTTAATAAACTACATGATTCCTTTTTAAACACTGGTCATTTTAGGTATTAGGATTATGCTTTTTTTCCCTCCTCTGCAATTACTTATATTTTGTTCATGTTCTACAATGATTGTGTAGTATTTTCATAAACCAAAATAAAACAACCAGGTTATTAGAAGGAAAAAATATTAGTTAGGCATTATGACACATACCTATAGTCCCAGCTATGGAGGCTGATGTGAGAGGATTGCTTGAGCCTGGGAGCTCAAGGGGGCAGTGAGCAATGATGGGTGCCACTGCACTCCAGCCTGAGCAGCAGAGCAATACCTTGTCTTAAAAAATAAAATAAAATGAAACTTGGGATAATTAAGTTGCCTATGGCCACCACTTCTCCCTCCTTCTTACGGGCAAGTACTTCTTTACTGAAATCTTTGCAGAGGGGACAGGAGGCAGTTTTCTTTACGGTTTACTTCCCTCTCAGGCCAAGTGCACTCAAGGTTTTGTTCCTGGTGATTTGTTAGTCAAGTCATGATGTAAGATGACATGATTTACACTATCTCATCAACTATGTGCTCCAATGAGATAAGACCCTGTTACGGGAAGAGCGTGTCCCTGAAAAATTCATGTGTTGAAGTCCTAATCCCCAGTACCTAAGAATGCGACCTTATTTGGAAACAGGATAATTCCAGATGTAATTAGTTAAGATGAGGTCATTCTGGGGTAGGGTAGGCCCATAACCCATTTTGACTGATGTCCTTATAAAAGGGAAAATTTGGATGCAGAGACATGCACAGAGTGAAGGCCATGTGAAGCCCTAAAGGGAAAACACCACGTGAAGATGAAGGCAGAGATTAAGATTATGCCTCTACAGTATGATATTGGCTGTGGCTTGTCATAAATAGTTCTTATTATTTTGAGATACATTCCATCAGTACTGAATTTATTGAGAGGTTTTAGCATGAAGGGCTGTTGAATTTTGTCAAAGGCCTTTTCTGCATCTATTGAGATAATCATGTGGTTTTTGTCTTTGGTTCTGTTTATATGCTGGATTACATTTATTGATTTGCGTATGTTGAACCAGCCTTGCATCCCAGGGATGAAGCCCACTTGATCATGGTGGATAAGCTTTTTGATGTGCTACTGGATTCAGTTTGCCAGTATTTTATTGAGGATTTTTGCATCGATGTTCATCAGGGATATTGGTCCAAAATTCTCCTTTTTTGTTGTGTCTCTGCCAGGCTTTGGTTTCAGGATGATGTTGGCCTCATAAAATGAGTTAGGGAGGATTCCTTCTTTTTTTATTGATTGGAATAGTTTCAGAAGGAATGTTACCAGCTCCTCCTTGTACAACTGGAGGCATTCCCTTTGAAAACTGGCACAAGACAGGGATGCCCTCTCTCACCACTCCTATTCAACATAGTGTTGGAAGTTCTGGCTAGGACAATCAGGCAAGAAAAAGAAATCAAGGGTATTCAGTTAGGAAAAGAAGAAGTCAAATTGTCCCTGTTTGCAGATGACATGATTGTATATTTAGAAAACCCCATCATCTCAGCCCAAAATCTCGTTAAGCTGATAAAAAACTTCAGCAAAGTCTCAGGATACAAAATTAATGTGCAAAAATCACAAGCATTCTTATACACCAGTAACAGACAAACAGAGAGCCAAATCATGAATGAACTTCCATTCACAATTGCTTCAAAGAGAATAAAATACCTAGGAATCCAGCTTACAAGGGATGTAAAGGACCTCTTCAAGGAGAACTACAAACCACTGCTCAGTGAAATCAAAGAGGACACAAACAAATGGAAGAACATACCATGCTCATGGATAGGAAGAATCAGTATTGTGAAAATGGCCATACTGCCCAAGGTAATTGATAGATTCAATGCCATTCCCATCAAGCTACCAATGAGTTTCTTCACAGAATTGGAAAAAACTGCTTTAAAGTTCATATGGAACCAAAAAAGAGCCGGCATTGCCAAGACAATCCTAAGCCAAAAGAACAAAGCTGGAGGCTTCACGCTACCTGACTTCAAACTATACTAGAAGGTTACAGTAACCAAAACAGCATGGTACCGGTACCAAAACAGAAATATAGACCAGTGGAACAGAACAGAACCCTCAGAAATAATACCACACATCTACAGCCATCTGATCTTTGACAAACCTGAGAAAAACAAGAAATGGGGAAAGGATCCCCTCTTCAATAAATAGTGCTGGGAAAATTGGCTAGTCATAAATAGGAAGCTGAAACTGGATCCTTTCCTTACTCCTTACACAAAAATTAATTCAAGATGGATTAGAGACTTAAATGTTAGACCTAAAAGCATAAAAACCCTAGAAGAAAACCTAGGGAATACCATTCAGGACATAGGCATATGCAAGGACTTCATGTCTAAAACACCAAAAGCAATGGCAGCAAAAGTCAAAATTGACAAATGGGATCTAATTAAGCTAAAGAGCTTCTGCACAGCAAAAGAAACTACCATCAGAGTGAACAGGCAACCTATAGAATGGGAGAAAATTTTTACAATCTACTCATCTGACAAAGGGCTAATATCCAGAACCTACAAAGAACTCAAACAAATTTACAAGAAAAAAACAAACAACCCCATCATAACGTGGGCAAAGGATATGAACAGACACTTCTCAAAAGAAGAGATGCATACAGCCAACAGGCACATGAAAAAATGCTCATCGTCACTGGCCATCAGAGAAATGCAAATCAAAACCACAATGAGATACTATCTCACACCAGTTAGAATGGCACTCATTAAAAAGTCAGGAAACAACAGGTGCTGGAGAGGATGTGGAGAAATAGGAACACTTTTCCACTGTTGGTGGGATTGTAAACTGGTTCAACCATTGTGGAAAACAGTATGGCGATTCCTCAAGGATCTAGAATTAAGAAATACCATATGACCCAGCCATCCCATTACTGGGTATATACCCAAAGGATTGTAAAGCATGCTGCTATAAAGACACATGCACACGTATGTTTATTGCGGCACTATTCACAATAGCAAAGACTTGGAATCAACCCAAATGTCCATCGGTGACAGACTGGATTAAGACAATGTGGCACATATATACCATGTAATACCATGCAGCCATAAAAAAGGATGAGTTCATGTCCTTTGTAGGGACATGGATGCAGCTGGAAACCATCATTCTCAGCAAACTATCGCAAGAACAGAAAACCAAACACCGCATTCTCACCCATAGGTGGGAATTGAACAATGAGATCACTTGGACTCTGGAAGGGGAACATCACACACTGGGGCCTATTATGAGGAGAGGGGAGGGGGGAGGGATGGCATTGGGGGTTATATCTGATGTAAATGATGAGTTGATGGGTGCTGACGAGTTGATGGGTGCAGCACACCAACATGGCACAAGTTTACATATGTAATAAACCTGTGCGTTGTGCACATGTACCCTAGAACTTAAAGTATAAGAAATAAAAAAAAAGAAAGGAGAAGGGTGGAAATAATGAACAGTAGAAATCAATGAAAAAGAAATAAGTCATAAAACCAATGAAGCCGAAAATAGGCTTGAAAACATAAATCTGATAAGCCCCTAGCAAGACTGATCAAGAGAGAAAAAAGCACAATTTACCAAGATCATAACTGAAAGGGGATAACACTACAGATCTTACAGACATTAAAAAGATACTAAAAGAATATCATGAACAAGTCTAACCCAATAAATCTGACAACTTACATGAAATTAATAAATTCCCTGAAATGTACAACTTGCCCAGTGACACAGATGAAGAAATCTGAACATCACCGTATCTGAATTAAATCTGTAATGAAAAACCATCTCACAAAGAAAACTCTAGGGCCAGAGGTTCTACTGGAGAATTCTAACAAATGTTTGAGGAAAAAAATAACTCCAATCTTAAACAAAACCTTTCAGAAAATAGAAAAGGAGGGAATACTTCCCAACTCATGTTTTGAAACCAGAATAATTCTGATTCTAAAATCCAACAAAGACATAATAGGAAAAGGAAATTGTTCTCTTGACTATAGATATGAAAATCCTCAACAAAATGATGGCAAATTATGGAGAAGGGAGCATAGCAGAATGCCAACCGGAATCATCAATAGACAGCAATGCTAGGGGGTGAAGGTCTAATGGAGAAAAGCATACTTAAATCGTCTCAAGGTAACTCTCCTCATTACTTTCTGAGAGAAAAAGGAGTGCACTGGAGAAACCTGGCAGATACCACATCTGTCTATTAGGTCATCAAAGTTAACATCACCAATATTAGGATAAGCTGAAATCTTGTGCCTCCTGCCATGACACACTGGGAATACATCACTCCTGTGATACTCCTGCCAGAAAGACAGAGTCTGAATTCAATCACAAGGAAACATCAGGCAAAGCCAAACAGGGAGACACTCTGCAAAAAAAATGTGGCCAGTACTCTTCCAATATTTAAGTGTTACAAAATTCAAAGACAGACTCGGGAACTGTTCCAGATTAATGGAAACCAAAGAGTTAGGACAGCTCAGTGCAGCAAGGGACCCTGGACTGGGTCCTGAATGAAGATGATGTTTGCATAGGAACTGTGGCTATGACATTAGCACTGTATTGGTGTGAAATTTTCTATTTTGATCATTGTACTATGGTTATATAAGAGAATTTCCTTCCTTTTAGGATATATACATTGAAGTATTTAGATGAATGCTGCTGTTTGCCCTTAATAAAAAATTAAATTAAAAAATGAAGTATTTAGATGTAAAGAGGGACAATGCCTCCAACTGAGTCTCAAATGTCTCAGAAAATAATAAATACAGTAAATATGAAAAAAAAGATGATGCCTCTAGAAGCCAAGGAATGCCCAAGATTGCCACCAGCCAACAGAACCCAGGGAAGAGTCATGGAGCCATTTTCCTTCTAGCAGTCAAATTAATTAACCTTGCAGCCCTAGAAAGAACAAATGCTGCTGACACTTTGATCTCAGACTTCTAGAATTGTGTGTATAGTCTCCAGAACTGTGAGACAATACATTTCTGTTGTTGAAGTTACCCATTTTGAGGTACTTTGCTATAGCAGCCCTAGGAAACTAATACAAACCCAATAATTTTTGACAGTTTGATCAGGAATCTGTTTCTCTAAAGGTTGAAACCACAAGGGAGGGCAGTTCTTGTTTTGTTCAAGGGTAATGACTTTAAGTCCTTTTTGCCTTACAAATGTAAAGCACAAATCCCATTCTATGACGGAGAGATCCAGGATCAAGAGGCTAAACCTCTGCAAAATCACAGTAAGATGGTCTTCACTAAGGATAACGTTGTATACTTGTGGATATTTTTCACCAAGAGACGTGCATTTTTTTCTTTGGTGGCTGGGGTGTGCTCCTGATAGGAGAGAAATAATTAGAGGAGAGTAACTTTGGGAACAAGAAGTCTTCTGTATATTCAGGTACCCAGGCTGCAGATCACAGGCTGTCAAGAAAAGGTGATACTTGTTGCTGGGGCTTGTGTTATGAACTGAGAATGACTATTTATAGTTTCCAGTTTTATTCTCTCTGAATTGCAAATCTCTTCTGTTATCCCCCAGTCTTCAGAAAAATCTTCTTAAAGATTATAGATTCACTTATCACCCTGGGGAATCTGAGACCAGACAATGTAATGGGCACTGGGGAAATGAGAAAGAAGTTCCAGACTGTTGAGAGATCCCAATCTCAAGACAGCACAGGGTAACATGCACAAAAGTCATGCTGTGGTCTAGAGACCCTTGGTTGACTAAAGTGGCACGTGGCAACCAGGACAGATGTGGGAAGCACATCAACTTTCTCTGGGGCTACTCAGAAAACTACTGGGGAATAAAATTGTTTAAAAACAAAACAACAAAACAAAACTGGACTTTCTGACCTCTGGCAGGATGGGACTTACACATTGTTTTTTAGGTACTTGATGTGCAACCTCAAAACTGAGCAAGTCTAAGACTCCCTTCTTTTGAACACTGTGCCAAACGCCTGGATTTTTGAAAAGCTCATGGTTTCAGCATTTCAACTTCTTTCCACAGATTTGGTATCAGACCCGCAAAGTTATAGAAACAATAGTATTTCTCTAATATTTTGGATTATGGGTTTATTCTAAAATACTGTTTCTTATTAACAAAAAATATAAGGTTGGCCAAAATGATAATTAGTATTCATCTATGCAGTGCTCATTTCTTTGGTGACATAGCTATGACTTAAATAGGTTTGTGTCTCTATCTCCCCAGCCACAGCTCTAGTAAAAGTCACCCTAATCTCTGATACAGACTCTGAATCTTCCTTTATTCTCCTTCAATCCATTTTCCATGTAGCAGTAAATTAACTGAAAATGCTAATTTAACCTTGTAATCGCCCACTTAAAATTCTTCAATATTTTCCCCAGGAAAAAGAATCAAATTTGTCAGCCTGGCCTGTAAGACTCAACAACTTGGTGCAGCCTCTATCTTCAGCTTCATCTGTCATTCTGTCAGGGGAATTCTTTCCCCACCTGGCCTAATTCCTAATTTTCCTTTAGGTCTGAAATTTAATGTCACTTTTTCACTGATCCCGAATCTAAATCAGTTGCCTTAATCATCACGCTCTTTAATTTCTTCAATTACATCTATACTTTCTAATTATATATTAATGTGATCATTTATTTGTATAATGCTGATCTCCCATTTTTAAGAACAATAGGGTTTAGATTGTTTACTATTAGTCTGTGTTCCATCCCCAGACATAACAGAATTTCTAGTATCTTGTAGGTATATTGTAGGTGCTCAATAAACACTTGATGAATGAGAAGGTAGATGCCCTTAAAATAGTGCTTGAATTGTGTCTTAAAGAAAACATTCAAAGATAATTTTTTCAATGCAAATATTTAAAAAAAAACAGGAATATAATCTGTCTACCTGGTTAAAGATGACAAATAGAGCAGATTTTTCAACCTAAAATTTTTCACCTTCTCAGAAGCTAACTCAGGAAAGCTTCTTAACATAGCTACAATTTTGATAAGAATGCCTTGGAATCTATGATAATGATACACTTGACTTAAAGATGTCCAGAATAATTTTTCCTTCCACTTCTAGACCTTGCTTGGGCATGATTTGATAATTCATTCTTCATCTTTAAATAAGCACCAGTCTCTCTTTTCCATTTCCTTCTTCCCTGAAAGAAAGCATAATCCCCTTGGCCTGGCTCTGATGCCAACTAGGTGTTATGACTCTGGCCTCCAGTTTCCTCATCTGTCAAATGGGGATAATACCCAGCTCCTTAACTGATAGAGCTGTTTTGAGAATCAAGTTATCAGCTATTGAAATTATGTTAAAAAAAAAACTCTTATAATACAGCAAAATGTTAAGTACAGAACTGTTTAATAAACATTTACAACTACTAATATGCGTAGCCAAATGGTGTATTTCCCAAGAGTTTATGTAATTAAGTGTCACTAGTGTTTGTATTTGCATACATACACCTGTCAGTAAGTGTCAACCTGTGGCCAATAAGATAGGAATCCTAGGAAGAAAAGAAGAAAGAAAAGAGCAAAACAACCCCACAAACTAAGTTAGATTAATAAAATAGAAACAATGAATTTGTTAAGGTAGAAATAAATTACCAACTCCAGTTTTATGTATATTATTTCTAAAGTTTACGCAAGTTCCCTTATATATAGCCTTAGTTTTCAATTTTGACAATTTTATTTTGACAAGCAATAAGTAATACTGAAATATTTTAAACTATCATTACATTTAATCTTCTTCCTAAAGCTCCTTGTTTCTTCGGAAGTAAAGACATAAATTGTCATTGCCTATTTATATTGACTTTGAAGTGTAACATTCTTTTTGCTTAGCTAATCTAAATCAACCATGTGATGTAGCCCCTTTGGGTAATAATTATACCTGAAATATGTACCTGAGTAAAAGAAAGGAAAACATCTCAATTCCAGCTTCTTTTCATTTAGTTTTATGATAACTGATTTATGTATTTCTTGGGTCTTCTATTCAACAGGAATAAACCTCTCTACCTCCCAGGATATTTGCAAATATATGCCTATGAATTATCTGGTTCCCACTCCACACACCCATAATTTTTATTTTTAATAAATTAGTATAAAGTACATGTTACATATCATTATTTGTCACTATATTACCATAATAAATGGATTATTAATCAACTTACAATAGCCAGATTAAATTTCAGTACACAGCACTCTAAATGTGCTGCCAAGTATTCTATAAAAGCAATTTCACTTTAGCACCCATGTCAAAAAATGTCCTATGTCCTCACAATATTTTTACTCATTGTAATAAGAAATTTTTCACATCATCATCAATAACCTAGAAAATGAATATTGATAAAGGCATTTTATGCTTATTGGGAAAACAGTTCTCCATCGGGCCATAAAATGAAATTCTAGGTCAGTTTCAAGGTTTTGTTCATTCTTTAATAAGAGTATTAAAGGTATAAATCTTCTGCAAAATGTTAAAATGAGATTTCAGTTTTGTTCATAGTTGTTTCTGACACTAAGTAGCCAAGCAGTAAGATGATTCATCAGGGCAATTTACTTTGTGCATCAGAATGTCCTCTATGACAGCAATGGGGCTGGGGGCCAGGGGGAAACTTGTGGATTTACCTATCAAAACCATTGTGTTGTCTCTGTCTCTCTGTCTCTCTCTCTCTCTCTCTCTCTCTCTCTCTCTTTCTTCTCTCATTAATCAGCTTGGATGACCTAACAACAGTAATAACAAACACCTCTTTGTTACATACCACCTTTTCTTCCCAGATTGCTGGACTGTAAGTCCACTCTCAGGCTTTTCCCACTATGCTGCTTGATTGAAAGAGACACCTTCATGTATGTGCAGTGAAAGAAAGAGAGACGCCGTCCCTTTTCCAGAATACAGTCACAATTGAGAGTCATGTTCTAAGTATAAAGACATGACTAAAATTCTCCTAGTATGATCAGTACACATTTTTTTTGGCTGTAAAACCAATTCAATACTTCCAGAACCTATCAGTGCTCATATTAATTAAAATAAGACATATCCATTGTAAAAATGTGTTATGTATAACACAATATATACAAAAAAAGTAAATGGCATAAACTTACAACCTAAAGAAAAACAACTTTGAAAATTTTCTTGATCTATAAATGGTGAGTACAAATATTCAGAGTACAAAATATCTACTATATATTTTAAAAATATTCTTATGTCAAAATAATCATTTTGTCTATACACAAGAACTTAATCTTATTCAATTCAATGTAAACTCATTCTAATCACAATGTCAGCGACATCATTCACAGTTTGTTTCCATTAAAGGCCCTCAGCCAAGAGTATAAGGGGATGGGATAGGCCATTGCACAGTCCATGAGCCAGACACTTGGCAGGACTATCATCAGTTTAGTCAAGTCAAAGCTTTGTTTCTGGACATCCGGATATCATCCAAGCAGCTAGAGGGATGGCAGAGTAAAGGACTGGATATGTGCATAATAAGCCAAGGAACCATACCAACTGGGGAGCTGGGAGCAAAGAGAAGCCCAGTTCTATCTTAGAACAGACAATGTAAAAATCTATTCAAAAGAATGAAATTGGTCATTGTGCCATAAAGGGAAGGTTGCCTCCTGCTCAGAATAGTCTCCCCAGAAAATGCCTCAATTAGGTAAGTCATTTCAGAGGCTCTGTTTTCTATAATCAGTATGCAATGCCCCCTTCTTGATAGTGCTCAGAGCAACAAGTGGTGAGAGGCTGAATGACCTAACTAAAATGTGCCTAAGACTAGAGTACACTTGTAACTCCTGACTTGAAAAATTCAACGAGTATAAGTGTCATGCTGAGCAGAACAGTTGCATCAGCAAATATTAAACTGTAGTTGGACTTTAAAAGAAATCAAATAATATTCCATACCACTTTATTAAGTCATCTTGAAAAATGACTGTCATAGCACTAATGACCAATGATATTTATCATCTACAGGAGTAGTAAATGTTTGCCTGTAGAAAGAACTAAATGGAAAATCAAATCATAATTAGCCGGTAACTAGGTAAGCTTGGAATTAGTAGAAAGATGATTTGATGTATAAACTGTTTAAGAGCATTATGCTAAGATAACATGAAACATATTCACTTGCCCATATAAATATTATTGTTGTGAATGGATCCAGAACATGCTGTTTTCATTGCCTACAATTTATTGCACTTCTCATCACAAAAGGGACAACTTTCTTGGTAAGGGAAGCATTTGAGTTTCAAAGGAATATTTAGCAGTATTCACTCCCTTGGCTATCCCTGAGTTGGCATTGCCAACATTTATTTCCCCGAAACTCTCCATTTTCTATATTTCCATTACTGGCTAACCCTTATTTTCATAGATAACAGTCTTTATTTAAGTGAATTAATATGGACAATTGAATTGCAATCAAATCCTGTTAGCATGGGAACCATTCTTTACCTTTCCCAATACTTTGCTTATCTCTGCTCTCGTTTTTACCCAAAGTTTAACTCTCGAGGAATATTCTGTTTAATTTCCAAGATAGTAAAAGTACTTACATGTTGTCAACAGGAAATGTATAAAACAGAAACTACAGAAGCACACAAAGGTATCCACATAGACACATTGGGTTCCTCATCTGGTTGATGGAAATGGAGATTTGAAAGCCCAGCAATTGGATGCCAGATCAGTGGATCTTGTTAAAGTAATTTAATTCCCAGACTCACTACACCAAGGTCTATTTCCTGCCTCAATTAGTATTGGCTTAGGAGCAGATGTAGGGGTAATTGGTGGCAGGAGGCTAGATGAGGGTACGGAGGTTGTACGTACATCAGAAGATTCAGCTCCTGTGCAGCTGGCAAAAGTAGCGATACTATAGCACAGAAGGGCGGCTATGAAGCAGAACAGGAGCTCCCAATGGGAAGATGAGGAGAAGTAATTGTCTAGCTGAGGATGAGGGGAAACTAAATAATCTCTGTAGAACAGTTTGGATTAGTAGCAACACAGGGTGGAAAACTAGAAAAGGAAACTGGGAGAATATGGCACTACACGCCTATGAACAGACTATTTAGTATTCTAAGGTCTTCACCTGTGGGTTGCTTAACCATGCGCAAGTCCTGATGCTGAACAGCTCATTTGAAAAATGGGGTCAACAAAACGACCTCACAGGGTTATTGTAAGGAGTAAATGAGATGGCATGTATAAAGTGCTTAGTATAATATCTAACACATGGACTACATGATTCAAGCTACTTTCTTCTCCTCTAGCTTAGGAGGTTCTCATCTTGGAGTCCATGGCCCCAAGGAGAATCACAATTGGGTGGGAAGACATGTGCAAACCCCCTTCAGTTGTTTACAAAAATGTGTATGTACATGTAAGTGCATATATACCTTTCTGAGAAGGTTTATGTCTTCTATCCAATTTTCAAGAATGCTCATGATTGGAATAAAGGTTGAGAAGCATTGTCCTGGTACACAATGGCAAGAGATGATTTCCAAATCTCACTTACTAGTCAGAGAAAATGTGATCCTACTATGTGAACAGGTCAGTTTCCTATTGATTCAGACTGGGCAGAACTATATTTCAGGAAATAGTCTTTTAATTCTGACAGCTGGACATGACAGTGGTGCTGGGATTGAAGAGTAATCACAGAGCAAAGAATTTTTTGGTTGACTCAATTCCCTTCTTAGATCTGGACATGCATTGAAATTTTCCTCTCCCTTTTGCTTTCCTGTTATTATTAACTAAATTGTCCTCATGATTTGTGCCTGCCTTTTTTTTTTTTTTGAGACAGAGTCTCTGTCGCCCAGGCTTGGAGTGCAGCCGCGCAATCTCGGCTCACTGCAAGCTCCACCTCCTGGGTTCACGCCATTCTCCTGCCTCAGCCTCCCGAGTAGTTGGGACTACAGGTGCCCGCCACCACGTCCAGGTAATTTTTTGCATTTTTAGTAGAGACAGGGTTTCACCATGTTAGCCAGGATAGTCTCGATCTCCTGACCTCATGATCCTCCCGCCTCAGCCTCCCAAAGTGCTGGGATTACAGGCATGAGCCACCACGCCCTGCCGATTTGTGCCTGTCCTTCTATTCCAGGACAACAAATGCTACCATACTCATTCTGAGTCTTCCCGGTCAGAAACCAAGAAGACAGTCATTGCAACAGAAATACAGAGCTTTCAGATACTCCCTTCCTGCTACTCAGATTGTCACGGGATTCCTGGGGCCTTGCTTTACCAGCTGGAAACCTCTGTGGCTGGTGGTACCTTCTGCCTGAGTATTGCTCATGCCTGATGGGCTCCTTTTGTCCACTCATCCTGGAAGGCTGCACTTGGCTCATGCTATCAGCCTGGATCCCATACTTGCCAAGGGAAAGCTAGGCTCCGATTGGTGAGGGGTGTGTGGGCGAGTGAATATGGGGTTCAGTCGTTGCGCACAGCCAGGCACACTGGCTGCTGCAAGGGGGCAGGCAGCTCCAGGCACTGCAGCTGAGCCAGATGTACTACATGCAGCTTCTGTTGTGGGCACCCCTGCCTGGACAAGGGGAATGTAGTGGTGCCTGGAAACTTGGAGATGCCAGGAACCACAGAGCCCCAAACTGGGTATCATCATAGCCCTAATGTGGGGAGCCCCTAAGTCAGGGCTCCCCTAAGGGCCGCAGCTCTTTTATCCTCCTCGCTCACAACATGGTGAGTGGCGGGGTATGTTTCAGCCCTGTTTGTGTTACAGCCCTTTCAGTCCTGCCATTCAGTACGTCCTGAGTTCTTGTCCCACATCCAGCAATAACGAGGTACATGGAAAACTGGAGGGTAAACAAGACGGAGAGGAGCTTCATTGAGTGACAGAACAACTGTCAATAGACCCAAAGTGGGTAGCTCCTTTCCGCTGGCAGGTTGCCGCCCTCAGCGGAGAGACCAGGTGTGGGTAGCTCCCATCTGCAGGCAGGTTGTCCCAACATCTCTGTGAGTGTAGCTGAGTGGGGCAAGGGTCTTTTATGAGCTTCAGAAGGGAGAAAATGCATTGTGCATGCTGATTGGCCCATGGGCAGCCATAGGCAGGCCTGGAAAAAGCACCATAAGTTCTTACTCCAAGCCATGGACTCCACCCAGAACTAACAGCCCAGACCCTATACTTCAGGCAATCCCTGGCTTGAAGCGGGGGCTTCACTGTGGAGTCACCCTTTTCTGTGTGGAAGTCTGTCTTCCTCCTGCTGCTATCAATCATATTGTTCATAGTGCCCACGCTGCTCATGCCGAGGAGTGCCTGCAGGCTCCTTCTAAGCTGCCATCAACTCTGCCTCAGCCTCCCTCCTATGCTGATTGGCGCTCAAAGTCCGAGGGGGCCAAGGGCCAGTGTTTGGCATGTCAGCGTCACCCCAAGCATGCGCACACATGGCCAGCTCAGAAGAGCACTCCGGCTTGGCCTCAACTTTGCTCTGAAATCAGAGTGGGCACCAGGCACAGGGAGAAGTCAGGCAGCGGGAGCAAGCGCTTCTGAGCCTGTGAGGCTGAGGGGGCTCACAGGTCCCCAAGAGCACAGGGCGCCCAGGTCCGCAGCTGTGGCTGGGTGGCTGCAGCAGTGCCTGGGAGGACAGGGCTCCCACCGTGCCAATTCAGAAAGGGGCAGGGCTCCCCCTGTTCCCAGTCCTAGCTGCATCTCCCCAACTTCAGCCCATGTCTTTGCAGCAGCCACTCCAGACGGGCTGCCACTGCCAACAAGCTGACCTATTTTGCCAATATTCATCAACTAGAACATATTTCACACCACAATGTTGATAAAGGAATATGCCAATAAGATGGATGCTTTCATTTATGATGAAAATAATTATTACAGCGAATAGTCTGTATAATGGCAGCTATAACAACTGGATCTACTTGACAAGGTGGATGTAACATTTCAAACTATTAAAAAGGATGTTTTGAATTAATATAAAATAAAGAATGGGGCTGGAATAACCCATCTACCATTTTACTGAATGAAAAAAACCATTACTATTCTGTATATACTGTGAAGATAGTAAATTGAGACATAAAATATTTTTTGTGACTTAAAAATATAAGTCAAATCAACATAAGTTCTTTCTTTGTCAAAGTTAATGTTTCAAGATAAATACGAAAACATAGAATTAATAAATATGCAAAGAATAACTCCAGTCCCCTTAACATATTCATGAGCCAATTAAGAAAATATGGTTGGCATTCCATTATTGGTGTTGGGAGGTTTGATTCAAAGAATAATTGGTCTGCTCGTGCATGAGACTATATGCTGAATCTTTTTTTCATATATAACCTGCAGATAATTCATGTCTATTATATATCATTAAAAAATAACTTGGGGCCTATCTACAAGGTAACAACAAAACATTTCTTTGGACAAAATACTGTTTTTTTGTAGACTGTCCACAATACATGAGTGTTCAGTTAGTACTGTATTTACAGAGCCATCAATTCCTTTCTAAAGGGGCTGTCCTATAGTGGATTCAGGCATTTGCATTTACATTGCCCTACTTGTCAATCAGTTTTACTCACTGAGCTTTAATGAAGCAAGTCCAGGAACATGGACCAGAGGAAGAAAAATTGTAAACTTTCAGTGCATCTGTTTCTGCCTCAGAATCATGCATATTTACATTGAAATGTTTTACATGTAACCTATACCACTGCTAGCTCAAAATTTTCACCTTTAAACTATTTCTTTTCAGATTTGATGAAAACATCATCAGTTTAGAGATCAGTTAACAAAAGAAGGACTCATTAGGCTGGCAGATAATAGTAGTATAAGGCTGATATTTGAACAACTGATAACAAAAGATAGAAGTTAGGGAGAGTTAGAATTAGGCATAATATGAAAAAACAGCCTATAAATTCCATATTGCCAGGGATTTGGTTCAGTGTGGTATCTCTGTTTCTTAGGACTGTGTCATACAGTGAGCCCTCAATCAAAATTCTTTTAAATGAGTGGATTAGTTTGTTCTCACAATGCTGTAAGGATGTACCCAAGACTGGGTAATTTATTAAGAAAAAGAGCTTTAATAGACTCAGTTCCACATGGCTGGGGAGGCCTCACAATCATGGTGGAAGGTGAAGGAAGAGCAATGACACATCTCACATGGCAGCAGGCAAGGGAGCATGTGTAGGGGAATTGTCCTTCATAAAACATGAGATCTCATGAGACTTACTCACTATCACAAGAACAGCACGGGAAAAACCCGGCCCCATGATTCAATTACCTCCCACTGAGTCCTTCCCACAACACATGGGGATTGTGGTGGCTACAATTCAGGACGAGATTTGAGTGGGGCAAAGTCAAACCATATCAATGAGTAAACATTGAATGATACAACCCTCTGAAGATGGATCAGATTAACATGTCACTGGAATATCCAGCAAAGACAAAATAACACTTGAGGGATGTTGTAAAGGGGGCTCAAGTTTCACTGAAGCGTTTGGATTTTGATGACCTTATTATGGTTCTACCCAATTAACTTCCAAATCTTAACATAGGAGAAACATAGTGAATAACAGTATCCCTTCTGCCTCATTATAAAAAGCAAAAGTGACATGTTTGAGTACAGAAGATAAATTACCACATTTCTTTTTGAGACCTTCTGCAGAAAAGCCAGAATAAACTAGAAACACTTCCAAGGCCAACTAAGAAATAAAATGTTAAACATTTTTATGTCAAATTTAATCACTGAAGTTAATTTGGTTGATAATTTAAATTAGCAAGAATCAAATTAAGAATAATTTTTTCATCTTTCAGGTATGTTGGAGTACTTAGCACAATCTAATTAAAAGAAGTCTAACCTAGTCATCAGAAATTCTTGAATACATTGTTGAATTTTTCTCCTTCAGTATTGTGTGTGTTTTTTTCCTTTTTCTTAGAACTAAAAATCTGTTTGTTTTTTATTTGTTTGTTTGCAAAGCAAAGTTTCTAACAACTTTCTAATGAAATTATTCTCTTTCAGATATTCAAATAATTTGGAATTTGTTGTCAGTTTCAGAGATTGGCTTAGTCCAAGACCGTAAATATTCAGCTTGACATCACAAGACATCTGCTCTTTGATTGCAATATGCTACTTTTATGATTTTCTTTCAAGAACTCTGAGTTTTATTTACATGTACCAGATTACATCCTATAAAACTTGAAGTGACTGCTTAGCATTAAGACTTGCAAATAACAATAAGATATATGCAGACACACATTAATAAATTGGCCTTTATATTTTCCCCTCATGGTGCAATAGCTCATAGTTCTTCAGTAATTCCAGAGAAGACAGGCAAGGATGCAGAGGTTTGGAGTTCATTTCAGACTTGGCGCTAATTTTACACATACATAAAAAAAATTAATTATGGTAAAGTTCATTGCTAATGCTAAAAAGCAGTGTGTATGTGTGAGGGTCATGGAAGTGGAGAGAGATTTACCTCTTATGAATACTGAATTATTGAACTTAAGAAAGAAA
Organism: Trachypithecus francoisi; assembly: GCF_009764315.1. NCBI lineage: Eukaryota > Metazoa > Chordata > Mammalia > Primates > Cercopithecidae > Trachypithecus > Trachypithecus francoisi. Next base: position 41,517,470 of record NW_022681463.1, read on the forward strand.
TATGGCTTTTTTTAACTGACTTGAGTCCTCTTTATATTAAGGATTCCCTTGTTTTCTATTTGTGTCTCTTTCATATAGAGCTTACATTTTGTTGTTTGTTCCCTTGCTACAAACTGAGGCCAAGGTTTGACTTCTAAAGTATTCTTTTCAAAGCTCTCAATTACTTAAAAATCCCTGGATTATCTAAAACTTCCCACAGACTACATTTATTTTAAAATAATTGTGTGTGAATGGTTTTGTTCATTAACCATAGATTTAAAAGTGCAAAAAAATATGAACTATGAGGAACAAAAAAAGATGCTTCAAGACCTTTATGACTAAGTGTGTTGAATAATATATCTAAATAAGATGATCAAATAATGAAAGAGAATAAGCATGGTCATTATTTTATATCTATCAGTGACATTGGCCCTTCTGCTTAGAAGATGTTTCTTAAAAATCTTATTTTTTATGTAGCCTATTTAATGTTTCGAATTTGCAAGTATAAGAAAGCAAAATGGTCATGTTTGAAAGCCTGTTGCAGGGCTGAACTAAACTCAGTAAGTGATGCCAGCATCACTGTCACAAATTTGTTTAATATAGTTGCTGCATCTGCATTCAGTTGTAGACCTGACATAAGTTGTTTGAAACCTAGTCCAACCCCATCGCTTTGGTTAAATTAAAACTTCCCCTCCCCATAGTGGTTGTTTACAATATAGACTGCTTGTTGTTTGGGCCTCCTCTCACAGGCCCAAAATCCAACACACCCCACATCTGCTAACTACAATAAAACACATGGTTAACACCAGAGTTATGTAAATAAGTTGTCCCTTTGCTGTGTTTTCTTTAAACTAGCCAATCCACAACTGCCACAGGAAAGCCTAAGGAATAATGCCCACCGACCTTAATAAACGCATAGTCCCACCAGTTGCTCTCTTTCTCTGTCTCTCTTCACCAGCACCCACATGTTGAGCTCCCTGCTGCCTCTGGGCTTCTTGCAGTCCTCCCATCAGCATCCTTTGCCTCTCTGGTCCTGTGAGTAATAAATTTCTTCTGTTTCACACATTTTGGTTTTACTTCCTCCTAGTGTCTCACCTGACACACACACCCACATTTAACTTTTCACTGGTCAGGGCTCTCCCAGAGAGTGGTTATCTTGGCTTATGGCCAGTCTCATGACAGACTTTAACACCAAATTAAATTAAAAGGAAACCGTAACAATAGAAATCACAACCATCAGACTCAACAGGTCACCCTGCCCAATACCGACACCTCCTGAGTTAGCCATCAAATGCAGAGCTAGAAACTTATTACAAATGAGATTCAAAGCAAGGAAAGTTCTACAGATTTGTGTTCAGTTATAAATATTTTCCAAAATTATTGCTTACTTTTGTGAGAATTTTCTTTTAATTCCCTGGAGTCATTGGAAAATAGAATTGCATACAAAGAATACATAGGAAGGGTTTAAATAATGCAGGCTGACTTTTCTAATTAAGGCCTTAAAAGCAGTTCTCATGGTCAAGCTATAACTATCAAGGAGCATTTCCCACAAATGTTTTGACTCATGTTAGAATTACAAATTATTTATAACTGAACTAGAAAGTAAATCTCCAAGAAATCACTGAAATGTATAGAACTTTATAATACATAGTTTAAGCAGAATTTTCAACAGATACTCAGGCAGCTAACCATCTCTACTCATTTCTTTTTTTTTTTTTTTTTTTTTTTGAGACGGAGTCTCGCTCTGTCACCCAGGCTGGAGTGCAGTGGCCGGATCTCAGCTCACTGCAAGCTCCGCCTCCCGGGTTTATGCCATTCTCCTGGCTCAGCCTCCCGAGTAGCTGGGACTACAGGCACCCGCCACCTCGCCTGGCTAGTTTTTTGTATTTTTTTTTTTTAGTAGAGACGGGGTTTCACCGTGTTAGCCAGGATGGTCTCGATCTCCTGACCTCGTGATCCGCCCGTCTCGGCCTCCCAAAGTGCTGGGATTACAGGCTTGAGCCACCGCGCCCGGCCTCTACTCATTTCTAACAACATAAACATAAGACACAGAGTAATAATGAATAGCTACTCTATACTTCAGTAAAGTGTCTATTGGCTTGAAAATGTTAAACACAATAAAAAATAACTCATTCATTTATATTGTCTAACACTGTTTAGGCAAATAAAATTTTTATTCACCACATTTTATACTTACTTAGAATCTAATAACTACAAAATATTGAAGTATTTAAAATGGCATAGTGCTATTAGTGATTATCATGGTTTACACTAGCTGCTTTGAAAATGAATGCTTAGAAGCTTTTCCAACAATATTAGGTAATGTTTAACTTCTATGCTCAACTTTCTTCTGTCAGTTACATGAGATAGCAGGTACCTTAATTGGATGTCTTATTTCAGGATATCTGGGTGAATAATCCCTGCATAAGCATGAGAAAGGCCCTGGACAAAAAGTAGAACTTCCATTTAATGTTCTCTATGTGATCAAATGAGGTTTCCAATGTTTATCTTTAAATTATCTCCAAAAACATAACTCTAGAGATATTTTATTAGTCCATTCTCACACTCCTATGAAGAGCCATCTGAGACTGGGTAATTTATGAAGAAATTGAGGTTTAATTGACTCTCAGTTCTGCAGGCTGAACAGGAAGCATGGCTGGGAGGCCTCAGGAAACACAAGCATGGCAGAAAGTGAAGGGGAAGCAAGCACTTATTCTCATGGCCAGCAGGAGAGAGAAAGAGTAAAGGGGGAAATGCCACACACTGTTAAACCATCAGATCTTGTGAGAACTCATTCACTATCATGAGGACAGCAAGGGGAAAATTTCCCCCAATGATCCAGTCACCTCCCACTAGGTACCTCCTCCAATATTGGAAATTTTAACTCAACATGAGACTTAGGTGGGGACACAGAGCCAAACCATATCAGCTATAGTCCCATATTATGCAATTCAACTACTAATTAAGTGCTGAAAACATACCCACACTAGTAAGTACTATAGGCTACCATAGTTTCACTCCTTTTACATAAATTTAAGTAAAAACAAAAAAGTTATTATTCTCATCCTCAAACCTCTACTTTTTTAATGCACTGGTAATCAGTCCAAAATATGTTCAATTGTTTTTTGCCTACTCAATAATTTTTGTATTAAGACTCATGTTTGCCATGGATTAAATTATTTGCCAAATGCCTGCAAGTATCCCAGGCTTAGAGGATCTAAGGCCAGGGAATATTCATTGGTATATGCAATATTCATACTAAGTTCTCCGTGAGCATGTAGATATGAAATGTAACACTTCAAAACTGGAGATATGTTATCAGATCTTTATTATGATATCATTATTGGATATCTTTATTATTAGAGAAAATGAGTGATGCTGAAAAGAACACCAAAATGTGGAAGTTTCAAAAAGAAGCATATTGAGAAATAAATTTAAGATAGTGTCTAATATAGTGATTTCAAAATAGTATTTGGGAAAAATCCTTTTGTTAAATATTGTTTGTGTCTTCTATAAAATAAGTCAAAACATAGGTATAGTGTTAACTTTTCCTTACAGTCAGGAATATTATTAAGATATTACAGGAAAAAAAGAATAACAAAGTACACTACACATTGACTTGTGAAAAAACAGCACTGAAGTTTCTGTTAGTTCAAAGTTATAATCTTTCAAATACACTGAAAAGGTCTTAAAATATCTGGATCAGATTCATCTTGATCAATAGTCTATTTTCCAGGCTCTTCCCACTGGTATACCAATTCTGAATCTTGATTCCCATGTAAGTTTGAAAAAGCCAACGGAAGCAATTACCAAGAACACTTTTCTAAAAACCTACATTTAGAATGAGTAGTAACTTTCTCTGCAATCAACTTAGACAGCTAACCATTCATTTTGACCTCCAGAAAAAAATAAAGCAAAAAAAATTGACCGAATGCTGATCTTAAAAATCTTATATGTATTGTATGATCAGGGTTTCTATAACATATTTAAAATGCGATGCTTTTAATGTATTGTATGGGAAGACCCTGCATCTATTACAGTGCACTACGACAGAGACAGATAGCTTCATCCAGTGAAATAAACCTATAACCGGAGGCCAAAATAATTTACCTACCTTTGGCATATATCTTAAATGCCAGTTAAATTTGATATTGGAAAATACTCATTGGGGAATTTGCCTGTATACTTGGCATCTACAGCACTGGCTCTGTACCACCCACTCAGTCCCTGGAGAGTCCTTCCAGCATCTTCTCTTCCCTGAACTTCAGAAGAAACCATCTGCTAATGACACAGCCAGGAACCCGATCTCAGAAAGTCTTAAGCTGTTTTACTTCCATTTTTGTCTCAATCACTTTAAAGTCTCGCTGCTTTTTTCTTTCTGCTGGTGATCCAGGAGGTCTGCACCCCAACTCCTCTGTTCTGCTCGTCCCAGAAAACCTTCCTCCATCTGACTCCTTAAGGCATTTCCCCTTTTGTTCATTCGACAGATTCAGGCTGGGTCTCTTGTTTCTCTTCCATACATTTGCTTGTCTGTAAATATCAAGCATTCACTCAAGGGTTTTCAAGTCTTTACAGTCATTTGCAATTATTATAATTATTTGCAGTCTTTTGGCAAATAATTTAATCCATGGCAAACATGAATCTTAATACAAAAATTATTGAGCAGGCAAAAAATAATTGAACATATTTTGGACTGATTACCAGTGCATTAAAAAAGTAGAGGTTTAAGGATGGGAATAATAAATTTTTTGTTTTCACTTAAATTTATATAAAAGGAGTGAAAATACAGATCTTACATTCTTTACTATAAGGAGAAAAAGGAAAGTATAATATCATCTACAGTTTGATTTGAAATATATAAAATCTATTTAGCATAGGGAGAAACTCAAAGAAAATATTAGAAATGTCAGTAATTGTTCTGGCAAAGTTTTCCCCACTTTCCTGTATTTTTTACATTTTCTGTTAATCTGTCCTGTTTTCATAACAAAATAGTATCATTAGCTTAAAATAAAAGATTTTTTTATTCTATATTTTGGGGAGGTTGATACAAGTGATGTTTTTAAATAGTAAAACCAAGCAGATGACTACAAAATATGACAGTATTGTATGACAAACAGATTTGTCAGTATTTCCATTAAAATACAAATTGGAACTTATACAAACAACAATTAAAAAGAGGAAGATTACATTTTTTAAAAATATTAATCTAAAACAATATCATAAAATCACTTCACTCTTCATGAAAAAAGTTTCTGATTTTAAAAAACATAGATATACAATTTTGGGTATGTATAAATTGCATATTGTCATGCAATGTTATTTTGTAATGCATATGTAATACATATGTTAACATATGTAATGCATATCTTATTAACTTGACTTAGTCATTCCTAAATGTATGCATATTTCAAAACATCATGTTGTACACAATAAACACGCACTATTTTTATTTGTCAAATAATACATAAAAAGATGCATTCTGTTTTTTTTAAGTATCATCCCTCAGCACAACTAAGCAGGGAAGCATGATGTTCTGACAGGTTAGAAGAGGATCCATCAGTTCAGATCTATCCCTGCATCAATAGGGTGTCTATCTGCTCAAGCAAACAGAGCTCTGGAGATGCCTACAATAAATCCCCAAAATGGAACTAAGTACATTTACTTGGGAGCTTCCATATATAGGCAGAAAGGTCGCCTTGTTATCCAACTATTCATCCTATGTGTGCCTTCTGTTCTGATGTTGCACACATAAGCAAAAGAAATCCTAATCTGAAAACATTCACTAATAAATTCACACTACTTCCCAGATGACTCTAGTGTTTAGTGATATCTTTGGGCATCTGTCTCTTAGTGATTTGGGACATCTGATAATGCCATGCAAATCACTTGCATAGAGAAATTAAAATTGAAAGATTGCATGAAACATACACAAAAACTTTGACAAATTAATGCTTACGAAAGTTAGACTAGTGAATAGTCTAGAGAAAATGGACAGAATGATAAAGAAACAAGAATGATGACTAACAAAGGATTAGAGATCGATCTTCAGGACAAATGACTTTATAATTACACTACACAGTCAAAGATGAAATGAAAATGATAATATCTTAATATATTAATTTGTCTGAAAATTTACACCAATCAAAATTAATCTTTGATTCATTCTGAGTCATGTTGAGTTAACATATAGATGGAATTATAATACATTGCATAATATACAGTTTCATTTTCTAAAACTGATATCACAATCAAATCTTTTTTTCTTTGACTATTCACCATGTTCTTTGGCTTAAGTGTTCTCTTAAAAAGAGATATCAATTTTTTCATATACTACAAAGACCAAGAGTATATTTTTCACAATATAAGCCTTAAGAAAAGATTACATTTTTCTTTTGAGGAATACGTCGTGTGCTAAAGGTTAAGAATTTCATTTGGAAGAAACTTTTTAATCATAGTCACCTACCAGCACCCTCCCTCCCAATTCTCACCTATCCTGAAGATATAACGAGCTTAAGAACTTCTACAAAAGCAAAGCCATTAATATACCTGAACAATGTCTATTGAAACTATAGATGAAAGCTAAAAAGTGAGAGAGAGAAAAAAAAAGATGAAAGTGAGATTCAAAGAGAAGGGAAATAACAGGGAGAAATACGTAAGAGTTGTAAGTTGCATGAAACAATAATTTTGCAGAGCGCCATCAAAATTATCTTAGCAATACCAAGACTACTGTCTTTGAATTGTAGTTAAGCCAGTGAAAGAGAAAATACAGTACAGAACCCTCCCCTCGTTAAGCTAGCTTTGTGCCACTTCTTGTATATTTTCTTCCATGTCTTTAATCTTCTCACCTAGAATGACCTCTGCCTTCCCACCTCCACCTATGCAAAACCACCCCTTGCTGCAGAGTCCAAATGAAGCTGCACTTCCTTGGTGACTTCCATGATCACTCCGTTTACAATGAACTGTAGCACTTAGTTCTTTAAATATAAACTCAGTCTTTTACTGCTAGTTCCACGTTATGTTTGTATGATTGTGTCTGTAATTAATCTGTGAGCTCCTTGTGGGCAGAGGTTGAGTTTTTTTCATCTTTGTAACCATATTGCCCTATGTGTTGTCTAACACATAACAGTCACTGAAGAAATGTTTTCTTGTATGAATAGACAGAATATATATCATTCAGAAACTAGAATAGTGCTTGGGCACCATTGAGTCAAAGGAATAGGTGATCACTTGATGTAACCTGAGGCATTTTTTTCTTTGTTTCAAACCAGCTGAAGGTGAATTTAGTAAAGGTTTTCCTGAAATTTGCATATATAAATATTAAGAATAATTCACTCTCGACTTTCCTTACTATTTTCCTTCTTTATCAATCATCAGGTGATATGGTTTGGCTCTGTGTCCCCACCCAGTTCTCATCTTGAATTGTACTCTCATAATTCCCATGTGTTGTAGGAGGAACCCGGTGGGAGATAATTTGAATCACTGGGGCAGTTTCCCCCATACTGTTCTCATGGCAGTGAGTAAGTCTCATGAGATCTGATGGGTTTATCAGGGGTTTCTGCTTTTGCATCCTTCCCATTTTCTCTGCCGCTGTCATGTAAGAAGTGCCTTCAGCCTCCCACTATGATTCTGAGCTCCCCAGCCATGTGGAACTGTAAGTCCAATTAAACCTCTTTTTCTTCCCAGTCTCAGGTATGTCTTTATCAGCAGCATGAAAACAGACTAATACAGTAAATTGGCACCAGAAGAGTGGGGCGGTGCAGAAAAGTTATCTGAAAATGTGGAAGTGCCTTTGGAACCGGGTAACAGGCAGAGGTTGAAGCAGTTTGGAGGGCTCAGAAGAAAGAAAATGTGGGAATGTTTGGAACTTTCTAGAGACTTGTTGAATAGCTTTGCCCAAAATGCTGATAGCGATATAGACAATAAGGTCCAGGCTGAGGTGGTATCAGACAGAGATGAGGAACTCGTTGGGAACTGAAACAAAGGTGACTCTTATGTTTTAGCAAAGAGACTGGCAGCCTTTTGCCCCTGCTCTAGAGATTTGTGGAACTTCGAACTTGAGAAAGATGGTTTAGGGCACCTGGTGGAAGAAATTCCTAAGCCCCAAAGCATTCAAGAGTTTACTTGGGTGTTGTTAAGGGCACTCAATTTTATAAGAGAAGCAGAGCATAAAAGTTTGGAAAATTTGCAGCCTGACAATGTGATAGAAAAGAAAATCCCATTTTCTGAGGAGAAATTCAAGCTGCCTATAGAAATTTGCGTAAGTAACAAGTAGCCAAATGTTAATCCCCAAGACAATGGGGAAAACGTCTCCAGGGCATGTCAGAGGTCTTCTCTGAAGCCTTCACAGTCCTGGAGGCCTAGGAGAAAATGGTTTCTGGTTTTGTGGGCTGGGCCTAGGGTCTCCTTGCTGTGTGAAGTTTAGGGACTTGTTGCCCTATGTCCCAGCCACTCCAGTCATGACTAAAAGGAGACAAGATAGAGCTCAGGCTGTTGCTTCAAAGGGTAAAAGCCCAAGTCTTGGCAGTTTCCATGTGGCCTTGAGCGTGTAGGTGCACAGAAGTTAAGAACTGAGGTTTGGGAACCTCCGCCTAGATTTCAGAGGATGTATGGACTTGCATGAATGCCCAGGCAAAAGTTTGCTGCAGGGGCGGGGCACTCATGGAGAACATCTGCTAGGGAAGTGCAGAAGGGAAATGTGGGTCAGAGCCCCGACACATAGTCCCTACTGGGGCACTGCCTCGTGGAGCTGTGAGAAGAGGGCCATCATCCTCCAGACCCCAGAATGGTGGATCCACCAACAGTTTGCACCGTGTGCCTGGAAAAGCCACAGACAATACCAGCCCGTGAAAGCAGCTGGGAGGGGGCTATACCCGGCAAAGCCACAGGGGCAGAGCTGCCCAAGACTATGGGGACCCACCTCTTGCATCAGCATGATCCGAATGTGAGACCCGGAGTCAAAGGAGATCATTTTGGAGCTTTAAAATTTGACTGTCCTGCTGGACTTTGGACTTGCATGGGCCCTGTCACTCCTTTGTTTTGGCCAGTTTCTCCCTTTTGGAATGGCTGTGTTTACCCAATACCTGTATCTGCATTGTATCTAGGAAGTAGATTGCATTTGATTGCTTGCTTTTGATTTTCCAGGCTCATATGTCAAAGGGACTTGCCTTGTCTCAGATGAGACTTTAGACTGTGGACTTTTGGGTTAATGCTGAAATGAGTTAAGACTTTAGGGGACTGTTGGGAAGGCTTGATTGGTTTTGAAATGTGAGGACATGAGATTTGGAGAGGCCAGGGACAAAACAATGTGGTTTGGTTCTGTGTCCCCACCCAAATCTCATCTTAAATTGTACTCCCACAATTCCTATGTGTTGTGAGAGGGAGCCAGTGGGAGATAATTTGAATCATGGGGGCAGTTTCCCCCATACTGTTCTTGTGGTAGTGAGTAAGTCTCATGAGATCTGATGGGTTTATCACAGGTTTCCGCTTTTGCATCCTTCTCATTTTCTCTCGCCACTGTCATGTAAGAAGTGCCTTTAGCCTCCCACCATGATTCTGAGGCCTCCCCAGCCATGTGGAACTGTTAAGACCAATTAAACCTCTTTTTCTTCCCAATCTCAGGTATGTCTTTATCAGCAGCATAAAAACGGATTAACACATCAGGCAAACAAAAGAAAAAGGAAAATCCCAGAAGTTGAATTTCTTCTACCCAATTTAGGTATATGTGACTGGTACCCTTCACTGATTGCAGGTTTTTGCTAAGGAATTCAGCTGCTGTCAAGGGAATATCAACTCTGAAGTAGCTTTCTTCTTCTGTTCTCATTACAATCCCGAATTCATTTTTACGTAAATAATTTTTTGAAGTTGTAAAATATTCAACATAGTACTTATTTAACTTAAATCTCTCATAAATTTTGAGAAAAGACCATAAATCTTTTCTGAGACAAGACTTTACAATACTAAACACCAACTATCAAACCTGCAATAGAATAATTACAAAAGAATATTTTCTTTACTAAATACATTAATTTCTACTTGTGTTTCTCTAATGATTAAATAAACTATTGCTGAAACCCATTAAGACAAGCAAAGTATGTGCATTAATAAGAAAGGAATAATATACCAAAGCCTTGTCCTTATAAGGATTTAGATATATCACCGAAGTCTAATTCCCTGGGCTGACATAGTGCTTTATAGAATTAAAGGTAGGAAGAACTTTTTTTTCCAGGTCTGTGTCAAACAGACCTGGAAATAGAATGCACTTCAGTGTAAGCCATTGAGAAAGTCTCCAGGAAAACGAATGGGTAATTGTTTCCAGTCAATGTTCAGTTTTTCTCTGACTTGCTGATTCAGTATACATTGAAGCATAAAAATAATATATATTAATTAAATCTTTTATTAAATTTTTTATTATTTATTAAAATAATAAGATTTATTTAGACAAATCCAAACTTTGGTATTAATAGATCAAACACAAAATATGATAATCTCACTGGTAAGTTAATTCTATTTAGAGATATGTCAGTAATCTTTTTAGAGCTGGTCAGATCATACTTTAGATTACCAAAATAAGTTGCTATGAGTCTTTTAGTGGGAATTATTTTAAACACAATTGTTAAACATGTCTATTCTTAAAACAGACAAGAATTATCCAGGTTAGCCATTAGCTTGTTTTGAACTACATCTAATAATAATTAGCCAAGTTATCAGCACAAGAAGAATTTTCAAATTTGCTTAAATAAAAATACTTTAAATGATGTGTACAATTACATGTATATCTACAGAATAAAAGCACTTTTATTTACAAAAGTCATTTTGAGCAGTCAGTATTGTGACTCTAAACCAGCAGTTCCCAGACTTTTAGTCTTGGGATCCTTTCACACTCTTGAAAATGAAGGAAGACTGAAAAACTGTTCCAGATAGCTGGAGACCAGGCAAAAGTAATAACAAAATTTGATATGGGATTCTGAATCAGGTCCTTAAACAAACAAACAAACAAAAGATATTAATGGAAAAGCTAGTGAAACTTAAATGGGGTTTTTATTTTGTTAATGGCATTGTACTAATGTTAATTTACTGATCGGATAAGTATATCGTGGTTACGTAAGATGTTCTCCATTATGAGAGGCTGCAAGAAGGATATTTGAAAACTCTCTGTACTATTTTTACTAATTTGTCATACATCTAAAGAAGCTCACAATAAAAAGATTTTGTAAATTATTAAGAACAGCAAAAAGCTTTTGTTTATAGAGGTATCAATATCAACAATATCAATATTCAAAATTTTAAACTGAGAAATGTTAAGGTACGTATTTATTAATTCATTTTTAAAGTAATAACTATCCAGTTAAATGTTAACATAAATAGCAATTTTATGAAAAATAATTACATATTTTAAAATAACATTTAATTAGAAGAGTAGCATTATTTTACATTTTTGCAAATCTTTTAATGTCTGGCTTAAAAGAAAACACTCGGTCTCTTGTATCTGTTTCAACATTCAGTTTATTATAATATATAATATAGAGTGGTGTTGGGGTTTTTTGGTTGAAGTAAATAAAAACTAAAATACAGCCTCACAGAGGTATGTAGTTGAAAAGGGAAGAAGAATATCTTTTAGAATCTTTCTGATCATGTGGATATTCTCCTTTGATACTAACCCAAAACTTACCAAGTGATGATTTCTTTAAGGTTAGCTGTGACATGGACTATGAAACCACAATAAAACTTCTTTTTCACTCTGTTCCATTAAAATCGATTGGACTATTTTGCACTTTAAACTTTTACCTACGTGTGATTTGGTACTATCACATCTCAGTCATTTGAAAAATATTTCTTATGCAGATTTTCTAAATGTTAAATATCTAATTATAAGATAGAGGTAAAAGCCCACAATTCCTAATATCGTTGCTAATCTCATCAGAAACATCTTTTTAAGTGTTGATAATCTTTCAAGTTTATGGTAGCAAATACAAGTCTTATGAAATTCTAATTTTTCACGTGAGCGGTTGGGTTTCATGATGGACAACATATACAGTCAGTGTCTTCCCAACAAGCTCACTTCATTCATTTTTGAGGAAATACCTACCAAATAACAAGACTGAAAAACCATAGTCATTATTCTTTCAAGTAAAAATAGTGTTCTGTGTAAACCCCAGCTAGTTCAGCTCACAACCCAAACAACTGCGCAAGTGCTTTCTTTGAGGCAACTGTCATGCTGCATTGTGCAGCAGAGTGGTTTCTGCAGAATATATTTGAAAATACGTGTACTTGAAGCCAAAATGTAATAAAAGTGATTATTTGTACTGCCTTTTCAAGGGCATGCTCAGGGCAAACTGGCTTCATTTCTTTGTTCCGTAGTGATGAAGACCGCAATGACTTCTGCCAACAGTTGGGCCCACTGCCTCTATCTGTGCAAAGGCACCACAGTTTAATCCACTATGGCTTTGCACCACCAGGGCAAATGTCAAAACAGTGCAAAGGGCAAATACATTCTTACTGTTACGAATAGTTTTGGCTTCACGGACTCCAAGGGACTCCTTCCACAAACCACATTTTGAGAGCTTCCACTCTAACAGAAAACAAAATCTCATCACAATAGCAAAATGTATTGTTCTGCAAAATAATACTGGGCAATAGTTGCACAGAGATAGATGTGGAATGTTTTCTAGAGAAGAGAAACCGTTTTGAGAAGCTCTGTGAATGAAAAGACACATCCGTCCTGAGTTTACATAACAGATAGACCCCTGGGCTTTTGCAGAGCCCAGTATCAGTACCAGAGATCAGAATCAGTAGGCATATGGAAAAGTAGAGTTCCATTTTCTTGAGGCATGCAGCGATAGGAAAGGAGAGTGGCACAGGGAAAGACAAACTAATGTATATAATCTTTACTTTTAAGCAATAAAAAGACCATGGTCTCTGCTAAATGCTCTGTGTTGTTCACAGTGTGACATGCTCCCTGAAAACAGGAATTGCTTTTTATTTTTTAATCCCTGGGCCAAATACAATGATTAGTATCTAGACAGGATTCAATAAGTGCTAAACAAATAAATAGACAGGCTGGGTGCAGTGGCTCACACCTATAATCCCAGCAGAGATTTGGGAGGCCAAGGTGGGAGGATTGCTTGAGATCAGGTGTTAAAGACCAGCCTGGGCAACATAGTGAGACTGTTTCTAAAAAAAAAAAAAAAATTAAAAGAAAAAATTTAGTTAGGTGTGATGGTGCATGTTTGTAGTCCCAGCTACTCCAGAGGCTGAGGCAGGAGGATTGCTTTAGCCCAAGAGATTGAGGCTGCAGCAGCCTAGGTAACAGAGTGAGACTCTGTCTAAATAAACAAATAAAAATGACTGGACAAACAACAAGCTAAAATGCCTGTAGTTATTAAATATTATTTGACTTCAGGATAGGAAACAAGGGAATTTATTATTAAACTGCAAAACAGGGTGGTTATCTAAAAAAGATCAGAGAACAAAGCCCTAGTAGGAAAACTCAGGGTACTTGAGAATTCATATTTCTTGCTATTCTCTTTTTCATTTCTTTCTATCTATCTGGTACAACTTTTCTCCTTTACCTAAAGCAAATTTGCTAATGAATTTAGTTTTAAAAAAAAATAGAACAATACACATAAATGTATTTAGTATACATTCAAGTACTGAGCACTCCTAGAAGTTCAAACCTGCAATCACCCAGATAGGTGAATTTCAGGTAGCAAAGAGGGGACAGGGTAGCACTATTGAGTCATAGAAGAAATTGAAGTCTGCATCCTGGGTTTGAGTCTGGCTCTGCCATTTGCAGACTGTAGAAACGTGATTAATTATCCTCTCAGTTCAGTCACCTCACAGGTAAAATAACAGTCTGGGTTACGCTTACCCTAGAATTTTATGAAGAGCAAATTGCACAGATTAAGATAATAAGATAAGTTATAAAGCCCTCAACAAACTGATAGTCTTTTTATCTTCCAGTTCATCACATTGTCAGTGGGGAAAGTTTAGTTCACGCCTAGAGTGCCTGGCAGGTGATATAAGATGAAATCACACAGACTACATCTCTCCTCACACCTGGCCTGGGTAGGATAAAGCTTCAACAAACTTAAGGCATCAAGTATTTTTTCCTGTCTTTCACGGTCCCTCCTCTCCCTGTGCTGCCCTGCTCCTCTTGGCCTGCCATGTTGTAGCAGAAATGATGATAAAGAACTCAGATACAACCTTCCATGTGAGGAGGGTATTTAGTGAAAAGGGAGAGAGAAAATACAGTTTCTCACCCTGCATATCTCCTCTTATCCCTGCTACACACACGTAGGACTTTCCCTAAAGGCCAACATATTTTTGGCTGATGGCTACTCTCAATTTTTCTATGGGTAAGGTAAGAATGTGGAAAAGAAAAAGCAACTATCTCCGCATATACTTCATCCCATTTCATTTGAAGCAAAGGACAGAAAAATAAACATGGAGAAAGTATGTCTTGGGCAAAGAGCACTCAGCTTATACAAATTCTGCCCAAACATAAAAATAATCAAAAGGGTTTTTAAACACCAAGAGAATGAAACATTCAGAGACTTTCTAAATGACCTATGAATAGCCTTATATTATTAAATCATCAATTGCTAAATAAAAACTAATACATTTAGATTATTCACCTTGGAAAAAATAATAGAAAGAACATTGATTTTGCAGCACACTAATATTTTTTGAAAAACTAAAATATCTCATTATTCCAAAATCAGCTGTGATGCAATTAAATGCAAGGCAATTTATTTCTCTTCCTGATATCTCACACTTACTCAAATGAAAAATAACATAATCTATCTTGAATTCCTACTCTTTAGAAAACAAAAGAAATGTTAGAAATGTTACTTTTAAAATGAAATATTTTGCTCATTTATGCAAATGATTTCATCTTAAATTCAGTACAATAAAATAGTGTAAATCAATATACCTTCTAATACAAAAGAAAACTATGGCCTAAACTTTTCTTGACCATTAAAATCTTTTCTGGCAGTGACATGATCTTACTGGTGAAACTGATTAAATCTCTTCTTTGACATATACCATAAGAGAAGAGAAAGTAATACAAACTAGAAATCGGCATTCATTACGCCAAATTTTATTTTTTCATGGTCTTGCATTTGATCACTGCTAGATGTCTGTGCATGAAGTGTCAGCTCAACAGAAAATCGAAAGAAAAACAAAACTGCAATTTATCAGAGGTGATAAAGCATTAAAATCTGCTTTATTTTATGACTAAAATAGAGTGTTTCATTACTATTTAACATCATTGTTTTACACATGATATTGTTGGAATTTCTTTAACAGTGCTACGCTTTTAAAATTCAAGTCAATCACTCTTGTTATCATAGGGGACTATAGATTCAATTATTTCCAGGTGTGACAATTAAACTTTACCTCTCCTTGCAAAAACTCACATTTCCTACAGTAAAACAAAGGTTGATCATATCTTAAAAGGGGAGCTCAATTAGTGAGTGTTGTGGAATTAGCACATATTGGCTGCGTGTACAAGTAATCTAAATACAGTTACTACATTCTCATTGAAGCCACGGACTTAGGTTCCATTCGATCCATATCATTAGAAACTGTTGTTATCATCCTAACAACTGAATCAAGCTGGAGCAGCTACAAAACCATAGTCTTTTACTTTTAACTCATTGCAAAGTTGAGTACACAAAGAAACCTGAATGAACAAAATACTAGAAAGTAACAAACTTTTCATACAGGAGAAAAGATCTAGGGCTGCTCTTGTCTCTAGAAAAACAGTAGGATGATGAGGTGCCAGCCAAAGCATTTATAAGCATTTAATTGCAAAGTGTGGGTAACTGTGACATTAAAAACTTGAAGGAGGTACAGAGAGAATACAGGACTGTGCCTACCTGAAAACTCTTAGCCAGAGGTCCTTACTGAGGGCTCAGGGGTGTATATCAAAGGCTGGCATCAGCAGGAAAACAAATAAGAAAGCCTGAAAACTTCTCAGAAAAGGCATAAGCCAAAAGACAGTGGAACAACATAGAGTACTGGAAGAAAATAACCAGCAGACTAGATTCTCTATCTAGCAAAATACCATCAAAAAAATGAAGGCAAAGTAAACACATTTTTAGAAAAACCAAAGCTGAGAAAATGTGTTGCTAACACACCTACACAAAGAGAAATGTTAAAGGAAGTTCTTTAAGCTAAAAACAAATGACACCAGATGGAAATTAGAATCCATAGAAAACAGAAAGCTAGAAATAATAAATGTGAATAAATATAAAAGATTGTTTTGTTATTCATTAACTTCTTTAAAAAATAATTAGGAGAACAGAAAATTCACTAAAAATATTGAAAAATGATATAAAAAACATAAAAAGCCTTCAATCTCCCTAAAATTAGAGAAATTAAACAACAATAAGACACCGTTTCTCACCTATCAGACTGGCAAACGTCTAAAAGCAAGACAGCAAATTCTGTTGACAAGGCTATAGCAAACAAATTTTCTCATACACTGTTTATGTGAATGAAAATTGGTCTATGCCTTCTGGATGAAAATTTGGCAATATTTAGCACAACCACATATATATCCTGAAAATACTCTTCCAATAATGTGAATATTATGCATCAACTTAAATAATATGCATAGGGTTATTTATTGCTGCATTGTTCATATTTGCAAAGTAGTGGTAATAAACCAAATATCCATGTGTTGGAGAGGGATTGAATAAATTATGATACATTTACACAATGGAATACTATGCAGCTATAAAAAGAATGAGGAAAATTCCTTTAAGATGACTTGTTTTTTGCAGGATATATCGGTCAGTGGAAAAAAGCAAATGAAGCATTATGTCATAATCTTAGGACATAAGATTCTATATGTCATGTGAGAAAGAAAGGAATACTAGAATGACTATAATCAAAAAGAGAGATAATAGCAAGTTGGTGAGAATATGGAGAAATTGGAACCCCCACATATTCCTATTAATAGTAGGAATGTAAAATGGTGCAGCTGCTTTGGAAAAGCAGTCTGGCAGTTCATCAAAAGTTAAACATAGAGTTATCAATGACCCAGCAATTCTATTCCTACTCACGTATGAATAGAAATGAAAACATGTTCACATAAAAGTTGTACACAAATGTTTGTAGCAGCCTTATTTATAGTAGCCTCAAAATGGAAACAACCAAAATGCCCATCAACTGAAGAATGGATAAATAACGTGGTATATACATACAGTGAAAAATTATTCAGCAATAAAAAGGAATAAAGTACTGATTGATGCTACAATATGGATGAATCTTGAAAATATGTTTCAGGAAACCAGTTACTAAAGACAATATAAATTAGTTGTTATCTAGGGCTGGGAGGAGGGGTATGGAGAATAACAAATTATGTCTACAGAGTTTCTTTTAGGGATGATGAAAATATTTCAAAATTGATCATGGTGATGATCACATAACCCTGTGAATACCCTAAAAGTATGTACATTTGAAATGGGTGAATGTTACAGTATGTGAATTACATCTCAATAGAGCTATTATGTTAAAACAAGAAGGAAAGAAGAAGATAGAAAATATACATTTATGTATATTTATGCAAAATAAACACAAGAGAGATAAATTGTAAACTTAAAAGATTCATTCCAACAGAGAGTGGGTAGGAAATGACAAAAAGAAGGGGAAAATAGGATGAGAATAGTGGAGATTAAAAGGAAGCAATATTTCTTAATATGTTTTTAATGTAGTCTGGCTCTGTGTCCCCAGCCAAATCTCATCTTGAATCATAATCCCAATTGTTATCCTCACATGCTGGGGGAGGGACCTTGTGGGAGGTGATTAGATCATGTTTCCCTTTCCTTCCTCATTATAGTGAGTGAGTTCTCATGAGATCTGATGGTTTTATAAAGGGCTTTTCCTCCATTTGTTCTGCACTTCTCCTGCCACCATGTGAAGAAGGACATGTTTGCTTCCCCTTCCACCATGATTGTAATTCTCCTGAGGCTTCCCCAGTCATGCGGAACTGTGAGTCAGTTAAACCTCTTTCCTTTATTAATTACCCAGTCTTGGGTATTTCTTCATAACAGCATGAGAACAGACTAATCAGGATACAAACATGAGGCTTTTGAATCAAGGCAAATTATTATTATAGTAATGACCACATCAGTTCCTCTTGCCCTAATATCCTAGGAACAAAGCACAAAAACCAAATGTTACTCTCTCTCTCTGTATGTGTGTGTATATATATATATATATATATATATATATATATATATGGTGGGTCCTGAAGGAGAATACCCCCAAAATTATGAGCCTGACAGTTTATGTAGGAGAAGAAAAGCTGCCCTCTATTCTTTTCTGCCAGAGGAAAGGCAATATCCACTCCCTAGTTGTTTACAATAACATGCAATGTAAAGGACAGGCTTTAGGGCTCTAGGTCTCATCCCCATTTGAAATAAAACAAAGTCTCTCAGGAAGATAAAGGAGAAAGTTCCTACCCTGCAATGCAAACAGTTGGCTCTAGAAAGATAAGTTTTACTACTCACAGTAGGAGCAAATGTCTCATGGTCTAATACCCTTTGGTTTCCAAGACTTATCTTTTAATACAGGTCCTAATTTTCATTACTCAGGAAGCCGCAATTGTGCACAAACATGAAAATATTTTCCTTTACTTCACAATATTTCTCTGGGTATGCTTTCAGTATAGCTTTGATTCTTAGAACCATAATAAAGTCTCAAATACCCATAAAACGAAATAGTTCTTAAAATCACTCAAGTCATTGGGGGATCCCAAAATTGAATACAAGACGGTAACAGATGAACCTAAATATATTACAAGTGAATAGGATAACCACACTGAATGGAGTGAGGTAGAAAAGCACTAATCTAAGTAACGTAGAATTTAGTGTGGATATTATAAGGCTAAACATATAAGTAACTATTCACAAATGTACTTAGTAAATCTGTTTCTGATAGGAGCGTGTGTATGCAATGATCTAACAAATAAGTAAATATATTATAAAGAGACTCTGCTTCCATGTCAAAGAAAGAAGTTACACATAAAAAAAAGGAGGACACAATTAATCCTATAGTGTCAGATTATAATTGGAGGCATCACTATGAATTCATGAGCTTTAATGTATGTTAAGATATATATAGAATTATAAATGCAGAATTGTATGTATGTGTGAGTTGTATACTTGTATTTCCAAACCCTGTCATTTGAGAGATCCTAAAAACAATAATACTTCCATAACAAAAAGTATTCTGTGCCTTGATCTTGGTTTCTAAATACCATTTGCCCATCAAAAGAACCATGGCTAGTCAAGGCTGATGCAAAAAATAAAATAAAATAAAATGAACCTGAAATATATCATGGTGTCAGAAAATACTAGAATAGCATGAGTCACAAAATTAAAAATGATAATATTAAATAATATTCAAAGGAGTAAACATTTATGACTTCACAATTTATTTCAAATAATTGAATACATAAATAAACATGGAAGAATAAATAGTTCTTCATTACAGAAAAATTTCAATTAATAAATATAAAAGAAATGAGGGAAATACAAAAGCAACCCCAAACAAGTATCACAGTAATAATTGCTGCAGGCAAAACTCACTGATGACGGCTAAAATCAGTGAGCACGGTTTTCAGAAAAATTATGTTTGAGTGGTTTCACAATATTTTGCCCAATATATTTATTAATTGCAAAAAGGAAAGTGATAAATTCATGGTGGAGCAACCTGGCAGAAAATATTTCAGTGAAAATGATTAAAGTTAATATCATCTGTAATGAGACATATTGACATCATGTACACCCTGATATGATGCACTGGGAAGGGCACAACCTCACTTCTACAGTGTACTTGCCAAAGATGTATCAATTTAATCACAAGAATACAACAGTCAAAACCAAATTGAGAGACACTCTACAGCATAACTAACCAGTATTCATTAAAAGTGTCAAATTCAAGAATTATCATTGATTAGAGGAGATTAAAGAGATATAAAAAGTAACTGCAATGTGGGATACTGGATTGAATCCTGAGATAGAAACAATGAACTACTGGAAAACTGATGGAATTCAAGGAGCCTCTATTGTTTGCTTAAAAGTATTACGCCAAAGTCAGTCTCTTTGTTTTGATAATTATCCTTGCTAATATAAGATGTTAGTATTAAAGGAAGCTGGATGAAAGTATATATGAATTCTTTGTATCATTTTTGCAACTTTTCTATATATAAAATTATCTCAAATGAATAAAATTCTTGCACACATATGTTCATTGCAGCACTATTCACAATAGTAAAAACATGAAATCAACCCAAACGCCCAACAATGATAGACTGGATAAAGAAAATGTGGTACATATACACCATGAAATAATATGCAGCCATTATAAGGAACAAGATCGTGTCCATTTCAGGGACATGGATGGAGCTAGAAGCCATTATACTCAGCAAATTAACACAGGAACGGAAAACCAAACACCACATGTTCTCATGTACCAGTGGGAGCTGAATGATGAGAACACATGGGAACAGGGAAGGGAACAACACACATTGAAACCTGTCTAGGTGGAGGGCGAGGCATGGGATGGAAAGAACAGGAAAAATAGCTAATGCATGCAGGACTTAATACCTAGGTGATGGGTTGATAGGTGCAGCAAACCACAATGACTCACATTTTCCTAGGTAACAAACCTGCACATCCTGCATATGTATCCCACATGTATAAAATTAAAAAAAAAAAAAACTGAGAGGCTGAACACAAGGAGGAAACTGTTAAATTTTTTTTAAAAAAAGAAAAGAAAAAAATTCAATAAGTAATTTATTGTTTTAAAAATAGTAGGTTAGTGTGTAGTTTATAATATATGTAGAAATAAAAAGTATGAAAATAATAGTCCAAAGGGTATGGTAGGGAAGAAATGAAAATGTACTCTTACAAAGTTCTTATATTATACATACAGCAATATATTATTATTTAAAGATAGGCTGTGATAAGCTAAAGATACATTTTGTTAATACTTAAGCAACCACACAAATAATAATACAAATAATTATGATTAAGTCAATAGCAGAAATAAAATAGAATACTAAAATGTATGCAACTGAAAAAAAATAAATCGGGTAAACGAGAAATAAAGTAACACAGAATGGATGAGGCAAATAGAAAACAAATAGAGAATGCTACCTGTAAATGCAGACATTTCCATAATTATTTTTTAAAGTTGTCTGAACATTTCAAAGATAGACATTGTCAAAAAGTTTTTTAAAGCAACAACAGTATCTATAAAACATATTTTTCCACAAGTATACACAACAATCTAATAAAAATCACACAAAAGATGTGAACATTTTACCAAAAAAGAGGTATAGTAAAAAAGAAAAGTAAAAAATAAAAAGGTACAGTAAAAATACAATATTATAATTCCGTGGGACACTATGATATATAATTAGGTCAACAATGAACAGTATATACGCTTAAGATCATTCGTGAAACTGAAAATTTTCTACCACCTAGTGACATTGTAGTCATCATAATGTCATAGTGCAGCATATTACCTTTCCTATGTTTAAATACACAACTAGAGGAGAAGATGGTGGATAGGAGGCTGGACTAGCTTGCAGCTCCCACTCGCACAGACACAGCAGCATGTGAAGACTCACATTGTGAACTTTTGCTCCAACAACTACCACAGCAACATACCAGGAAAGCTGAGAGAATCCATACACCCTTTGAAGAAACTGGATCACTGCTACAGGTTCCCTGAGACTCAAAAAAACTGTAACTCAGCTGGCTTTCTCAGCAGGAACACTGGTGGTCTGGGGCAAGTTCTCATCCCTGGTCACCGGCTGCCTGGAAATAAACTCAGTGCTGTTGGGGATGCAAGGTGGTCAGAGTGAGACTGGCCTTTAGGACTCCACTGCAGTGGAGTGGGGTGATTCCTTGACAGTCGGATTTCTACAGTTTCCCTGGTGACCTGTGTGACTCAGCAGAGGCAGCCACGATCCCCCTGGAAACATAACTCCATTGGCCTGAGAACCACACCCCCATCCCCTACAGCAGCCACAGCAAGCCCTGCTGGAGGAGAGTCTGAGCTCTGTCACACCCCCACCTGGTGGTCTTTCTCTACCCATTTGGTTGCAAAAACAAAGGATATAATTTCTTGGGAGCTCTGTAGCCCCATTTACCACCTGATCCTCCCTATACAACTACAGATGATGCACTCTTGAAACTACCACCTCCTGGTTGGAGGCCAATCAATGAAAAACGAGTACACTAAACAAAAATATAACCAAAAAACTTCATAGAGTCCTCTTGGCACCTCTGCTACCTCCCCAGAGCAGGTGCTGGTACCCACGGCTGAAAGACCTGAAGACGGATCACATCACAGGACTCTGCAGACACTCCCCAGTACCAGCCTGGAGTCCAGTAGCTCTGCTGGGTGGCTACATCCAGATGAGCAAAAACAATCACTGTAGTTCAACTATCATGCAGTCCCATCCCTAGGGAAGGAGAAGAGCACCACGTCAAAGGAGCACACCATGGGACAAGAGAATCTGAACAGCAGTTCTTGAGTCCCAGATCTTCCCTGTGACATATTCTACCAAAATGAGAAGGAGCCAGAAAAACAATTCTGGTAATATGTCAAAGCAAGGTTCTTTAACAACCCCCAAAAGGTCACACCAGCTCACCAGCAATGGATCCAAACCAAGGTGAAATCTTCGAATTGCCAGAAAAAGGAGTCAGAAGGTCAGTTATTAAGCTAATCAAGGAGGCACCAGAAAAAGGTGAACTCCAACTTGAAGAAACCAAAAACATAATACAGGATGTGAAAGGAAAAATCTTCAGTGAAACAGATACTATAAAAAAAACCAATCAAAGCATCTGGAATTAAGGATGCACTTAGAGAAATGCAAAATGCTTTGGAAAGTCTCAACAATACACTTGAACAAGCAGAAGAAAGAATTTCAGAGCTCGAAGACAAGGCTTTTGAATTAACCCAATATGTCAAGAACTAAGAATAAGAAAAAATGAACAAAGCCTCCAAGAAGTTTGAGAATATGTTAAGCATCCAAACCTAAGAATAATTGGTGTTCCCAAGGAAGAAGAGAAATCTAAAAGTCTGGAAAAGATATTTGAGAGAATAACAGGGGAAAATTCCCTGGCCTTGCTAGAAATCTAGTTATCCAAATACAAGTTCAAAGAACACCTGAGAAATTCATCACAAAAAGTCACCACCTAGGCATACAGTCATCAGGTTATTTAAAGTCAAGACAAAGGAAAGAATCTTAATAGGTGTGAGGCAAAAGCATCAGGTAACCTTATAAAGTAAAATCTATCAGAATAACAGCATATCTCTCAGCAGAAACCCTACAGGCTAGAAGAGATTGAGATCCTATTTTTAGTCTCCTTAAACAAAACAACTGTCAGCCAAGAATTTTGTATCCAGTGAAACTAAACTTCACTGGAAGGAAAGATACAGTCTTTTCCAGACAAACAAATGCTGAGAGAATTTGTGACTACCAAGCTGTCACTACAAGAACTCCTAAAAGGAGCTCTAAGTCTTAAAACAAATCCTTGAAATATGCCAAAATATAACTTCTTTAAAGCATGTCTCATAGGACATATATAACAATAACACAATGAAAAAAACACAAGGTATTCAGGCAACAAATAGCAACTGTCAGCCAAGAATTTTGTATCCAGTGAAACTAAACTTCACTGGAAGGAAAGATACAGTCTTTTCCAGACAAACAAATGCTGAGAGAATTTGTGACTACCAAGTCGTCACTACAAGAACTCCTAAAAGGAGCTCTAAGTCTTAAAACAAATGCTTGAAATATGCCAAAATATAACTTCTTTAAAGCATAAGTCTCATAGGATATATATAACAATAGCACAATGAAAAAAACACAAGGTATTCAGGCAACAAATAGCACAATGAATAGAATAGAAATAACAAAGATCATAGCAGAATTAAATGAAATTGAAACAAAAATGTATAAAAGATAAATGAAACAAAAAGCTGGTTCTCTGAAAAGATAAATAAAATTGATACCATTAGTGAGATTAACCAAGATAACAGGAGGTCCACATAAGCTCCATTAGAAATGAAATGAGAGATGATATGGTTTGATTCTGTGTCCCCACCCAAACCTCATCTCGTAGCTCCCATAATTCCCATGTGTTGCGGGAGGGACCCAGTGGGAGATAACTGAATTATGGGGGCAGGTCTTTCCTGTGCTGTTTTCATGACAGTGAATGAGTCTCACAAGATCCTACGGTTTTAAAAATGGAAGCTCCCTTTTTGCCTCCTGCCATCCACGTAAGATGTGACTTGCTCCTTCTTACCTTCTGTCATGATTGTGAGGTCTCCCCAGCCATGTGGAACTGTAAGTCCAATAAACCTCTCTCTTTTGTAAATTGTTCAGTCTCAGGTATGTCTTTATCAGAAGTGTGAAAGTGGACTAATACAATAAATTTGTACCAGGTGTGGGGGCTGCTGAAAAGAAACCTGAAAACGTGGAAGCAACTCCAGAACTGGGTAACAGGCAGAGGTTGGAACAGTTTGGAAGGCTCAGAAGAAGAGAGGAAAATGTGGGAAAGTTTGGAACTTCCTAGAGATTTGTTGAATGGTTTTGAGCAAAATGCTGATAATGATATGGAAAATGAAATCCAGGCTGAGGTGGTCTCAGATAGAGATGAGGAACTTGTTGGGAACTGCAGCAAAGGTGACTTTTGTTATGTTTTAGCAAAAATACTTGAGGCATTTTGCCCCTGCCCTAGAGATTTATGGAACTTTGAACTTAAGAGAGATGATTTAGAGTATCTGGTGGAAGAAATTTCTAACAGCAAAGCATTCAAGAGGTGACTTGGATGCTGTTAAAGGCATTCAGTTTCAAAAGGGAAACAGCAAAAAAGTTTGGACAATTTGCAGCCTGACAATGCAATGGAAAAGAAAATCCCATTTTCTGAGGAGAAATTCAAGCCCACTGCAGAAATTTGCATAAGTAACAAGGAGCCAAATGTTAATCACCAAGACAATGAAGAAAATGTCTCCAGGGCATGTCAGAGACTTTTGTGGAAGTTCCTCTCATTGCAGGCCTGGAATCCCAGGAGGAAAAAGTGGTTTTGTGGGCTGAGCCCAGGGTCCCCGTGCTGTGTGCAGCCTAGTGACTGCACCAGCCATGGCTGAAAGGCACCAACATAGAGCTCAGGCTGTGGCTTCAGAGGGTGCAAGCCTCAAGCCTTGACAGCTTCCATGTGATGTTGAGCCTGTGAATGCACAGAGGTCAAGAATTGAGGTTTGGAAACCTCTGCCTAGATTTCAGAGGATATATGGAAATGTCCGGATGCCCAGGCAGAAGTTTGCTGCAGGGGCAGGGTCCCCATGGAGAACCTCTGCTAGGGCAGTGCAGAAGGAAAATGTGGGGTCAGAGCCCCCACTCAGATTCCCTACTGGGGCACTGCCTAGTGGAGCTGTGAGAAGAGGGCCACTGTCCTCCAGATCCCAGAATGGCAGATCCTCTGACAGCTTGTACTGTGTACCTGGAGAAGCTGCAGACACTCAACACCAGCCCGTGAAGGCAGCCAGGAGGGAGGCTGTACCCTGCAAAGCCAGTTACATCCTGTATCAGCATGACCTGGATGTGAGACATGGAGTCAAAGGAGGTCATTTTGGAGCTTTAAGATTTGACTGCCCTGATGGATTTTGAACTTGCATGGAGCCTGTAGCCTCTTTGTTTTGGCCAATTTCTCCCATTTGTAATGGTTGTATTTACCCAACCCCAGTGCACCCATTGTATCTAGCAAGTAACTAAATTGCTTTTGATTTTCCAGGCTCATAGACAAAAGGAACTTGCCTTATCTTGGATAAGACTTTGGGCTGTGGACTTTTGAGTTAATGCTGAAATGAATTGAGACTTTCTTTGGTGGACTGTTGGAAGGCGTGATTGGTTTTGAAATGTGAAGATACGAGATTTGAAAGAGTTCAGGGGTAAAATGATATGGCTTGGCTCTGTGTCCCCACCCAAATCTCATATTGTAGCTCCCACAATTCCCACATGTTGTGGGAGGGACCTGATGGGAGATGAGTGAATTACGGGATCAGGTCTTTCCTGTGCTATTCTCATGATAGTGAATGGGTCTCACAAGATCTGATGGTTTTAAAAAGGAAGTTGCCCTGCACAAGCTCTCTTTTTTCCTCCTGCCATCCACGTAAGATGTGACTTGATCCTCCTTGCCTTCTGCCATGATTGTGAGGCCTCCCAGCCATGTGGAACTGTAAGTCCAATAAACCTCTTTCTTTTGTAAATTACTCAGTCTCAGGTATGTCTTTATCAGCAGCATGTAAACAGACTAATACAGGAGATATTACAACTGATACCACAGAAATACAAAAGATCATTCAAGGCTACTATGAACAAACAGTTTTATGCACATAAACTAGAAAGCCTAGAAGAGATGTATACATTCCTGGAAATATACAAGCCTCCTAAATTAAACCAGGAAGAAATAGAAACTCTGAATCAACCAATAACAAGCCGTGAGATTGAAGTGATCGTAAAAAAATTGCCAACCATGAAAAAAGTCCAAGACCAGACAGATTCACAGGTGAATTCTATTAGACATTCAAAGAAAAATGGGTACTAATCCTATTGACACTATTTCACAAGATAGAGAACGAGAGAATGCTCCCTAAATCATTCTATGGAGCCAGTATCACCCTAATACCAAAACCAGGGAAGGACATAACAAAAGAAGAAAACTATAGATCAATATCCCTGATAAACACAGATGCAAAAATCCTCAACAAAATACTAGGTAACTGAATCCAACAGCATATCAAAAAGATAATCAGCCAAGATCAACTGTGTTTCATAGTAGGAATGCAGGGATGGTTTAATATTCACAAGTTAATAAATGTGATACACCACATAAACAGAATTAAAAGCAAAAACCACATGATCATCTCAATAGATGCAGAAAATACATTGACAAAATCCAGCATCTCTTTATGATTAAAACCCTCAGTAAAATGGGCATACAAGGGATATACCTCAATGTAATAAAAGCCATCTAGGACAGACCTACAGCCAACATTATACTGAACACAGAAAAGTTGAGATTATTCCCCCTGAGAACTGGAACAAGACAAGAATGGTCATATTCACCACTTCTATTCAGCCTAACACTGGAGGTCCGAGACAGAGCAATTAGACAAGAGAAACAAATAAGAGAAATCCAAATTGGTAAAAAAGGAAGTCAAATGGTCACTGTTTGCTGATGATACAATTATATATTTATAAAACACTAGAGACTCCCACAAAAAGCTCCTATAACTGATAAATGAATTCAGCAAAGTTTCAGGATACAAAATTAATGTACACAAATCAGTAGCTCTGCCATACACTGAAAGTGACCAAGCTGAGAATCAAATCAGTAACTCAACCCCTTTCACAATAGCTGAAAAATAAAACAAAATACTTAGGAATATACCTAACCAATGACATGAAAGACCTCTACAAGGAAAACTACAAAACACTATTGAAAGAAATCATGGACGACACAAACAAATGGAAACACATCTCATTCTCATGGATGGGTAGAATGAATATTATGAAAATGACAATACTGCCAAAAGCAGTCTACAAATTCAATGCAATTCCCATCAAAATACCACCATCATTCTTCACAGAACTTGAAAAAAAATTCTAAAATTCATATGGAACCAAAAAAGAGCCCACATATCCAAAATAAGACTAAGCATAAAAAACAAATCTAGAGGCATCACATTACCCAACTTCAAACTATATTATAAGGCCATAGTCACTAAAACAGCATGGTACTGGTATAAAAATAGGCACATAGACCAATGGAACAGAATAGAGAACCCAAAAATAAGTCAAATACAGACAACCAATCTTCAACAAAGCAAACAAAAACATAAAGTGGGGGAAGGTCACCCTATTCAACAAATGGTGCTGGGATAATTGGCAAACCACGTGTAAAAGAGTAAAACCGGATCCTCATCTCCCACATTATACTAAAATTAACCCAAGATGGATCAAAGACTTAAATCTAAGACATGAAACCATAAAAATTCTAGAAGATAACATCGGAAAAACCCTCCTATACATCTGCTTTGGCAAAGATTTCATGACCAAGAACCCAAAAGCAAATGCAACAAAAGCAAAGATAAATAGATGGAATTTAATTAAACTAAAAAGTTTCTGCACAGCAAAAGAAATAATCAGCAGAGTTAACAGACAACCCACACAGCGGGAGAAAATCTTCACATTCCACACATCTAACAAAGGACTAATGTCTGGTATCTACAAAGAACTCAAATAAATCTGCAAAATAATAATAATAATAATCCAATCAAAAAATGAACTGAGGGCATGAATAGACCATTATCAAAACAAGATACACAAATGGTCAACAAGCATATGAAAAAATGCTCAGCATCACTAATTATCAGGGAAATGCAAATCAAAACCACAGTGTGATACCACCTCACTCCTGCAAGAATGGCCATAATCAAAAAATCAAAAAATAATAGATGTTGGCCTGGCTGTGGTAAAGAAGAATACTTTTACACTGTTCTTGGGAATGTAAACTAGTAAAACCACTGTGGAAAACACTGTTGAGATTCCTTAAAGAACTAAAAGTAGAAGCCATTTGATCCAGCAATCCCGCTCCTGGTATCTACCCAGAGGAAAAGAGGTCATTATACGAAAAAGATACTTGCACATGCACGTTTATAGCAGCACAATTGGCAAAAATATAGAACTATCCCAAATGCCCATCAATCAATGAGTGGATAAAGAAAATGTGGTATATATACAACATGGAACACTACTCAGCCATAAAAAGGAACAAAATAATGGCATTTGCAGCAATCTGCATGGAATTGGAGACTATTATTTTAAGTGAAGTAACTCAGGAATGGAAAACAAAATATCGTATGCTCTCATAATTGAGAGCTAAGCTATGAGGACTCAAAGTCATAAGAATGATACAGTGGACTTTGGGGACTTGGGCAAAAGGGTGGGGGGGTTGAGGGATAAAAGACTACATATTCGGTACAGTGTACACTGCTTGAGTGATGATGCACCAAAATCTCAGAAGTCACCACTAAAGAACTTATCATGTAACCAAACACCACCTGTTCCCACAAAACCTATTGAAATAAAAAATAAGTTAAAAAAGAAAGATATACAAATGAACACACACACAAAAAAGAAAATGATATTTTTTCTTCTTCTTTTTTTTTTTTTTTACTGTTTTTACAGAAAAGAAGAAAAGAAGAGAGTTTTATTTCATAAATTCCTCCAAAGCAAGCCCTGGACTGTGGCTGATTATAAGTCAGTTACTTTTTGAGAAGGATCAAAGCAAAACAACAATTGTGGATGACAAAACTTTTAGGACAGCCATAGTCAAACACACTATTGACAAGGAAATTTGGTTATTTCTGTGGCATATAACAATTTAACGTAATCATAATTATTACTGAAAACATACATCAAGACATATCATATTTTCAGGAATATCATACAATACTAGAACATATGAACAACATATCTATATAAATATAACCCAAAGAAAGCTAAATACCACTTTACATTTGACATTTGTAGTAGTCTAATAAGCCTAATATATTTCTCTTGGACTTCAGGGAACCTAATATCCAAAAAAGTTAGTTTAAGGTCAAAAAGTTTGAAGCTAGAACTATTAATTTTGCTATTGGAAAGTCAGTCAAATATCAAAGTTTTAAGACGCTTGATATCACAAAACAGGATCATGAGTCACTATAGAATAGTCCTTCGTTTAGCTACAGTGATAAAAACAGAGAGGAGATTCTGCTTCCCAAACAGTAAGACCTAATAAAGACAATATGAGGCCAACTAAATCTGTCTCTCCTGTTACATTTTCTCCCTGCAGTTTACTCAAGAAGTAAATAAAATCTTTTCTTTTAATATTACACATTTTATTCAGAAGAGAAAATCATATTTTACTTTTGTGTGGTATATTATTAATGTTAAAGCTAATTTTAACAAAATCTTATAAACAACAAAAAGTAAGTAAATATACAACTACTATTGCGCTACAATCGCCTACTTTTACTACAGTAATATACTGTACCAGTTTGCAGCCTAGGAGCAATAGACTATACCTTATAGCCTAGTTGTGTAGTAGGCTATACCATCTAGGTTTGTGTAAGTAAACTATGATGTTTGTGCAATGACAAAATTGTCTAATGACACATTTCTCAGAACATAACCCCATCATTAAGTGAACATGACTATATATCGTATATATACACATACATATATGCTGATCAAATTATATGCAACTTAAAGATTTAAAAAATGAGTAAAAAAAGGAATCAGAGAAAGTTATTCTAAGAGGAGAGAATGTGGGTGAAAGAACAGTCATAAATGAGTCTGTTGTTTCAGTTAATTATTTAAAACTTAGCATAGCAATACATTTTAAGTGAATGGAAGATTAGAGGAAGAATGGAGAACGATAAATCTGGAAAGATGTGGGGAGAAGGGCAGATCGTTAAAGGCATTTTAACCATGTAAGGAGTTCGATTTTGATCCTATAGTCTGGGCAAAGGAAACTAACACAGGTTTCTAAAGAAAACGGTGTGATCAGGTTTGTATGAGTCCAATGCCAGGGACAACATTGGTTACATCAAAGAAAGCCTAAAATAAGACAGTGATAGTGAGGGGAAGAGGAGGAGCCAGATTCAATAGATACATTTTAGAGATAAGGAGAGTCAAGGATGACATGTTTACAGTTTAGCAGCTTGAGTGAATTGTGTTACAATTTAATGGGTTTTAGCATCCAAGACAGAACTGATTTCTGAGGGAAAAATAATGAATTTCATTCTACAGATGTTGGTATCTCTGCAACAGTTGTTAATAAACGTTGTTGTTAGGGCAGGATGTAACCTAAACTAAGAAAAAATATCTGAGCCTGCTCATTCTAGGCCCAGCCAAGAACTAGATGGGTCATGTTCCATCGAAAATGCCTAAGAAAACAGTACCTACACCTCTTTCTAAATAAGCCTGGAAAGTTTCCTTAATTTACCCACAACAACTCAATCTCTCTTTTCCCTTGTATTTCTAACGTTTTTTGTTTCTAGTATTTTAATGCCATGTTATTTTTTATAAAGGATCACGACTGCTAGAAATGCGATGAGAATTGTTCACTTTAAAATATAAAAAAGTACCTTTTATGTTTTTTAATGTTGTCTGAAACAAATATCATATGCTTGTCTTTTCTATTTGCCTTTATGTTTAAAAAAAATGCTTGCTTGCCCTTTTATTTTAAACTTTTCTGTATCATTTGGTTCTAGGTGTGTCTCTTGTAAAATAGCATACAGTCAGATTTCAAATCTTTCCGAGAGTCTTTGACTTTTAATAGAGTATACAGAGTATAAATTATTTGTATTTTCTTGCTGTTTATTTTTTTGAGTTGGATTGATAGATACTGCATTTGCTTTCTTCTGACGCAGTGATGTGAAACATATATGTTTATTTTTACTTCCCCTTAGTAATAATATTTGAATTTTTCCAAAACATCTTTTAACTTAAATTCCTCTGTATATTATAGTTACTAATAAATGAATCTTTCAAATTCTCCCATACGTAAGCAAAGGGTACATCTAGATTACATAACCTAGGTTTTAATTTGTCTATTGGGCCAGCACAGTGCTTTTTACAACAGTATTTGGTAAAGTTATTTGATATATTGATAGTCACTGGCAAATTAATTAGCATTAATACAGAAAGGAAATGCTTATTTGATGTAAGAGGAACATATTTGGAAAAAATAAAAATTTACTGCTTAGAGCAGTATCTGGTTAAGCCTTTTAGCCCGAACCTCCATTTTTCAGTAATTCACCAAAAGGACAAACATAAAGAGAAAAAGACAAGGTGCCTACTATATGTTCTTCAGGCCTTTTGGAAAACATGGAGTTGCTCCTTTGGGTACATAAATGGGAATCTACAAGAAAGGTGATATTGTAGACATTGTAGAATAGGTATTGTTCAAAAGAAAATGCCATGTAAGTGTTGCCATGCCAAAACTGGAAGAGTTTACAATGTTCCCCAGCATGCTGCTGGCAGGGTTGTCAGCAAAAAAGGTAAGGGCAAGGTTCTTGCCAAGCGAATTAATATGCATGTTCAGCATTTTAAGCACTGGAAGAGCCAAGATAGCATCCTGAAACACGTGAAAGAAAACAACCAGAAAAAGAAGGAAGCCAGGCCAGGCATGGTGACTCATGCCTATAATCCCAGCACTTTGAGAGACCAGAGTGGACGGATCACTTGAGCTCAGGAGTTCGAGACTAGCCTGGCCAACATGATGAAACCCCGTCTCTACTAAAAATGCAAAAGTTAGTTGGGTGCTGTGGTTGACACCTGTAATCCCAGCTACTTGGGAGGCTGAGGCAAGACAATCACTTAAACCCGAGAGGAGGAGGTTGCAGTGAACCTAGATCACACCACTTCACTCCAGCCTGGATGACGAAGCAAGACTCCGTCTCAAAACAAAATAACAAAACAACAACAACAACAACAACAAAAAGGAAGCCAAAGAGAAAAGTATATGGGTTCAAGGGAAGTCCCAGCCTGTTTCGAGAAGTACACTTTGTGAGACCCAGTGGAAAGTAGCCTGAGCTGCTGGAGCCCATTCCCTACGAATTCACAGCAGAATTGCTGTAAGAAAAATAAAGTCTTCTAGGCTGTAAAAAAATAAATAAAATAAAGTTTATTTCAGTGATAATACTGTTTTTGGTTGTTTGTTTTGTTTTTCTTCCCTTTAATTTAACTGAGGATATAGGGAGGGAGAGAAAGCATTTTTATTCTAAGCTAAATTTAGAGTACCAGTATAGTGACTGCAGTTCAATATTCAAATAGTCAAATTTTCTTGAATAAACAAAAAAAAATTCAAATTGACTTTCCAAACTTCATGTATTGAGGGTGCATTGTAAGCTTCATTTTCAGCTCAGACTCCAGAAACTGACTTCGTTAATAGGGACAATTAAGAATCACCAAGGGTATAATTGCCCCTTTCATTTTGCTTTGGGAAGAAAGAGAGTGATTTATCTCAGAAAACAAGGGCCTAAGACCCTGCAAGGAAAGAGAATGAGAAGATTTTGATTAAAGAGGAATACCAGAAAAGCTGTTTTAAAATCAACTCTTCTCAATAGATGATTAAAAGCCTTCAGTGCCTCCCCCAGACAGTAGAAATTATAGAATATCTGAAATCAGTTGTTTTAAAAATCTCTGGTCTACTTTGGCAAAGCAAAAGATCTTGTCAGCCATCTATGCCACCTGCTACCTTTGGCCAATGCTTAGAACACACACACACACGCGCGCGCGCGCGCGCGCGCGCGTAAGTACCAGAACCAATCAAAAAACTAGTGTTGATTTTAGGGGGATGACAATAGTATTATCATTCAAATCCATAGTGTCAAAAACCTTCTAGATTTTAGACTACCTGGGGGACCTAGAGTAAATCACTCTTAAACAGTTAACTTAGCATATATCGTTTGTATAGATTATATCAAAATAATTGCAGGGATCAAATTTTGTAAATATCACATTTGAATACTATTGAGGCTTTGATAACTGTGAGTCTGATATACTAATGGCACAAACCTGGGGAGATATCTGAAAACATGAACTTTAAAGCTTTTATGATGCTACCATTTGAACATGTTATGTGATAACACATTATAAATTTTCTTATGAAAATTTAGTAGACCATAACTACTAAAAAAACAAACTTTGTTTTTTAAATTTTCATAAGAAGGCTGACCACATGAATCCTAAAAAGACAAGGAATCCATTATAGAATGAGTCATCAATATTTGCTGTGTCTACCTGACACCAAAGTACAAAATTTAATCAGTTGTGTTTTGTCTACACAAGGCTACCCATCTGGCTGTGGAATCTCCTGATTTCTCATTGTTCTTCCCATAAATAATATTTTGCTTGAAAAGAATGAACAATTATTTTTATCTCTCATTTTCAAAACTTTGGAATACCTTCTAGTCTTCTGGGATCAATTTCAATTTTATTTTAGAAATCTACGAACCATAGAATAGGTTGCATTGCATTTGACTTTTGATTTGTTAGACTAAATTAAAGTAATTTAGGTAAGAAAAAATAGTTTTTTTCTATGACTTCTGCAAGTGTTCCATGCAAGCTGTAAATTTTCAGAACAGGCATAAACATTTAGCTAAAACTTATTCTACCTTGATCTGCCTAGCTCTGCCCTTGATCTGAGCAGAAATATGAGAGATGTACTGTGTCAAGATATGAAAAATGATGCAAAAAAAGGAGGGAAAATTAGATCTTTATAAGCTAAGACTGAGGAAAGAAAAGTGTAAAACTGGAAAAGACGACATTTCTACAGCCCATCCTTCCTGCTAAGTTATCTGTCCTAGTGAAAGGAGACCTTCAAGTGAACTCTTTAAAGGCCTACAGGCGAATTTCTTGGTCTGTTCATGAGAACTGTTCATCTCCAGAGAAGGCCAGATTTAAATTTCTAGATCTGTATTCAGCAAATGCTTGATGGAGAAAATGGAAGTTTGCTATTAAACTTTGGTCAGTTTGTTATTACTTTGCTATAATTTCAGCATCACTTTGAATTTAACAAGCACTAAAAATGTGTTAGAGGTCCCTGGAGGCACATGGCACCGCACCACAATTTATTTTACAGACATTCCTTCAAAATATTAATAAAGAGCCACCAGACTAATCAATTTGGTCCAACCTTTTTTCTTGCTACAAAGGAACACAGGGTTGCTGATAACCACGGTCCACCCTATATTTAAGTGTCATTAAAATCAGCTCTATGCAAGCCTAAAATGCCAGCCATTTATGTTTTAGAAAACAAGTGCGGAGTAAATTTGTCTAAACGTCTCAGCTAAAATGAATATATTACCAAAAAGCATCTTACTAGTCCTTGCTCATTAACACTTGGCCAAGATTCATTTATCAGAAAATATAGTCTGCATCTGGAACAGTGAATACATGAGATGCAATAAAGATGTAGTGTGTGGCCGTTCGAAACTCATGGGAATTAAGGCCATCAAGAAAAGGGACGACACAATGAGGGTCGTGGCCAAACAGGAAATATCTGGGATGATAAGGCAGGTAGTTAAATGTGAAAACAGAGGCAGGATTCTTCATGGGTTTGCCTGTATTTTCTTAGCTGCCAGTGGATTCTTCCCTTCCCAAAAGTTATTAAGCAACCAAACGTAACCTGGAATGAAATTAGTCCTTTAATATTGCTATAAATCCTTTAAGCAGAGAAATAATTTAATACCACGTGTAGACTTAAAAGAGTAGGCTGTTGGCCAGGCACAGTAGCTTACACCTGTAATCCCAGCACTTTAAGAGGCTGAGGTGGGAGGATCGCTTTGAGGTCAGCAGTTCGAGACCAGCCTGGGTGATATAGCAAAACCCCAATCTCTATAGAAAAAATAAAAATTAGAGGGACATGGTGGGCCCGACCTGTAGTCCTAGTTACTAGGAGGCTAAGATGGAAGGATTGCTTGAATCCAGGAGGTCGAGGTTGCAGTGAGCTAGGATTGTGCCACTGCACTCCAGCCTGGATGACAGAGCACTCTGTCTCTCTCTCTTTTTTTTTAAGTGGATTTTTATAGGCAAGACGTGGTAATAACTACATATTTGAAAATCACTTAGATATGCACTCAGGTCATTCTACTAAAGGTCTCAGAAAACCAACATGTTCTTACTTTTCAGAAAAAAAAATTTAAACTCTGTGACAGCCTGGTCTGATTTTAGTAGCTAGTATTAAATTCTGTTAGGCTTTCAAACTCTTTTGAGACATTGGTAAAAAAG
This sequence comes from Trachypithecus francoisi, assembly GCF_009764315.1. NCBI lineage: Eukaryota > Metazoa > Chordata > Mammalia > Primates > Cercopithecidae > Trachypithecus > Trachypithecus francoisi. The sequence goes on from NW_022681463.1 coordinate 41,553,327, forward strand.
CAGCCTTAAAACTCAAGTAGACGGTATGTGTTACCAAAGCCCCAAAACAAAGATATTGCTGAAGAGCCTACTTAGACAGGAAGATTTTTAGGATTATATTCAATCTTTAACCTCCTGAAGAATCACCTAGTTTGTGACACACACTGACTGTTAGAGCATGAACTGCAGCGGTGTACTGTCAGGTTCTGAGAGCTCACTTTCTATTTCCACATCATTCTTCCCTAGTCTCAACTATCTTTCAAGGCACCGTTATTTCTGGAAAAAAAAAAAAAAATCTCTCCATTCCTTTGGAAAAAAAATAAATTTATTATGGCTTGAAAAATTAGTTTGTGTTCTGCACTTTTAACATCTTAGAAATCTATTGAACAATGAACTCAATGTATGAAGCCATCATACAAAATTAGGGAGGTGGGGAGAATAGGATTTGTTACACTGAATTGTTTTTAAAATGTGTTTGAAGAAGAGTAACTTTTGTAAATACTTTAGCAACTACAAAATGTCTGCACTTCAAGATTAAAATGAAGTCTTTACAGTTGACATGCTTTATTAATTAGAGAGAGGGGACAGTTGTTTGGAGTAGCAATTATTTAATCCCACAGAAGTTAAGTACTCTAGGAGAAAGGGATCAGCCTTACTGACCATCTTCTATGGGGGAAGCATTAAACTTGGCATGTTAAGTATTCATCTTAATTAATTCTCACAACAACCTTCTGAGATAGGCATTTGCCTCCATTTTATAGGACAGAAAACTGAGGCTTAAAAAGGTTAAGTATCTTCTTCAAGATCCTTCATCGAATAAACAGTAATCAGGATTGTAACTCAGGTCTTTCTGACTCAGAATCTCGTGCTCTTCATATTATATAGATTTGTTGAAATAAAATGGGATTAAGCACATGGGTTCTGATAAAAATTAGATGTGACAGAATTTTTGAACAGTGTAATCTAATAGGAGATAAATTTTGTCTTATATATTTTAACTGAATCTCTTTCAGGGCTAGTTTAGAAATATCAGAACAATAATGTTCTAGAGATAAAATATAATATCAACCTACAGTTGTTTTTCTTCTGGATCCAATTTTTTACATGTTTCTATAAACATACAAAGATTATTTAAAATGTTCTATTTTTAAGCTGTGAAAACATACTGGCTGGCTGTTGCTGAACCATTTTCCCTTTCCTCCTGGGTATTTAAATGGACTACAATTTGAAGCCACCATTGTATTTAGATGTGGCCAAATGACTCAGTTCTTGCCAACGGAATGTGGGTGAATATGATTTGCCTCATTTCCAGGCATCATCCATAAATCCTCCTCGAAGGCAACACCCAGTGTACTCTTAGAAGCCACATGTCAGAGATGAAAGTCTCTGGACCCACAAATAATTGTGTGAATCAGAGTTCAAAATGTCTGCCAATACAACAGCATCTCTTTATTTAAGTAAAAAATAGACATTGTATGAAATCAAGTGACTATATGTCCCACTGTGCACAGAACAGTTTCAGTTTACACTGCTTGTCCCAGTGTATTTATTAAGAACTCTCCCCTTCATTCTTACAATTGCTCCAGCTTGAATAATAAATGTAGTCTGTGTAGTAATAGGTCACCGAGATTTACATATTATGACAAACAGCATTACCTTTCTGAAAACATTGGGTTTTATGTGTCGTACATTTATTTCCTTTAGCATACAATGGCCAAGCCAGCTATTTTTGTTTTAAAAGTTTAAAAGAAAAACAGTCACACACAATAAATCGCAGTGTATATGATTTATTCTCTATATTTAAGACTCTTGTTCCATTTTATTAATGTCTATTTCAATCTGCCCTTAGTAAACTATGAGTATATATATACGAATGGAAAGCAAACATATGTATAATTTACTCCCTGGCAAAGATAACCCTGGGTTTAGTCCCTATATAATAGTACTTACGGCCGGGCGCGGTGGCTCAAGCCTGTAATCCCAGCACTTTGGGAGGCCGAGACGGGCGGATCACGAGGTCAGGAGATCGAGACCATCCTGGCTAACACGGTGAAACCCCGTCTCTACTAAAAAAATACAAAAAACTAGCCGGGCGAGGTGGCAGGCGCCTGTAGTCCCAGCTACTCGGGAGGCTGAGGCAGGAGAATGGCGTAAACCCGGGAGGCGGAGCTTGCAGTGAGCTGAGATCTGGCCACTGCACTCCAGCCTGGGCGACAGAGCGAGACTCTGTCTCAAAAAAAAAAAAAAAAAAAATAGTACTTACTTAAATATTCCTTCCTAATGCTATGTTATTCTTTCTATTATTTTTCTATTTTTGTTATGTTATTATTTTAATAAACTGATGATTAAAAATATAAATTAATACAATGCTTTTAAAAAGTAATCTGATAAAATTATTTAATCGGTGTTCATTACTTATGTCTAAGTAATCTAATTTTTAAAAATCTGTCCCCTTCAATTGAAAATGAGAGATCTACGATTCACAATAATCTACACACAAATGGGACTTATTAGTCTAAGTAATTGAGAATTCCAAGAGTACATTTTCTATAGGCAACAATGAATAAGGGATCAATAAAGTTACAGGGAAGTCTGTATTTCTCTGCATCTCTTAACTTTTCCTTTCTCTGTGTCTCTTAACCCTTCCTTTCTCTGTACATTCACCTTATTCCATGGAAACATTTTATCCTCAAGGCTAAGGAGCTGGCCACCAAGAATGTACATCACATCCTCACAGTTCAGCAATCCCAACATAATAAATCCATCTTTCATGACGGTTCCATCGACAAAGTCTCAGGGAGCACTCCACGTCACTGGGTGTGGTGCCCATACCCATCACTGAATCATCCCTGAGAGATGAGAATGGGTTGTTCTGATTGTCTAACTTGATCTGGTTACTACTCCTGTGGTGGTGTTGGTTGGGTGGGGTAGTGCATTAGGCTAAATTGCCCCATCAGAGTCACACTAAGTGGGAGTTCCTGAAAGGAAGCAAAGATGAGCAGACAGACAATTCCACAACATATCACTATAGACAGCTGTGGAAGCAAAGAATAAGATATGCATACAAAGATGTTTGTTACATTTTTCGGTTGGTAAAAGTTTATAACAATTTTATATCAAGCAATGGGGGATTTTTAAATGATTAATAATACATCTATAAAATTTAAGATTATACAAGGAATAGAATCATGGCTTTGATAAATAATAATACAGAAAATGTTCACAATATATTAGTGTGATAATTTTACGTGTCAAATTGACTTGGCCATGGGGTGCCTAGATATTTGATTAAACATTATTCTGGGTGTGTCTGAGGGTGTTTCTAAATATGATTAACATCTGAACCAGTAGACTAAAAGAAGCAGATTACCTTTCCCATGGGGAAAATTGGATGACGGACCTCATCCAATCCACTGGAGAACTGAATCAAACAAAAATTCGGGTAAGGGAGATTTCACTTAATCTCTGCATTATTATCTTTAAGCTGGCATATTGTTCTCCTACCTTTCAGACTCAGAGTTGTACTGAAATTTATACCATCAGCTACCCTGGTTCTCAGGCCTTTAGACTGGGACTGGAACTATACCATTGACTCTCCTGGGTCTCCAGCTCACTGACTGCAGATAGTGGGACTTCTCAGCCTCAACAACATTATGAGCCAATTTCCCATTTTATATTAGTTAATTAGTTAGTTAATTTCTCATTTAACTTATCCTTATTTTTCAAATTTTCAAACTCTAGCCAATTTGTTGTCTTTTAAAATGCTTTTAAACAATATTGTCTATGTATCAGGGTTCTCCTGATAGAAAGATAGAACCAATAGGAGATACATAGAGATATAATTATAGATACAAATAGAGATGCAGATATACACGTACGTACACATACATCTATGAAAGGGGTTTATTAGGAGAATTATGAGAAGACTCATGACCAGCTATCTGCAAGCTGGAGAACCAGGAAAGACAGCAGCATGGCTCAGTCCATGTCCAAAAGTCTCAGAATTAGGGAAGCCAGTGGTGTAATTCTCAGTCTGAGGCTGAAGGGCCGAGGAGCCGGGGGTGTGCTGGTGCAAGTAAAGTTCAAAAGCCAAAGAACCTGGAGTTCTGGTATCAAAGGGCCAGAGAAGAGGGGTGTCCCAGCTCCAGGAAAGAGAGAGAGGAACAAAGAGAAAGAATTTGCCTTTCCTTCTTTAGTCCTATCTGGGCTTAGCCAGTGAGATGGTGCCTACCCTCACTGGGTGAGGACAGATCTTTCTTACTCATTCTACTGGATCATTGCTGATCTCTTCCAGAAATACCCTTACAGACACACCCAGAACTAGTGCTTTACCAGCTATCTGGGAATCCCATGATCCAGTCAAGTTGACCCCTAAAATTTACCATCACAGTATATGCATCTGCTTTAGTGTCATAAAATATTAACATAAAATAAGGTTATTGAAACAATGGATGAAATAGTTTGTAAAATACTTTAAAAGAATGCTATTTAGAGGTTGATTTTTAATGGGAAGTGGGGCATAGGAAGGGAGAGAATTGTGAAAAACAAATAGCATTTTAGGATGACTCCCAGATTTCTATTGGTTGACTAAATAATATGGTAACGTTATTAACTAGTTAATGCAGAAGCAGGATTCCTTTTGAAGATGAGAGTGAGAAAAGATAAAGAGTTTAGTTTCAGACACAGCAAATTCAAGGATACTATTGGTTTTCCAGCAGATGTGTCCAAAAAAATGTTTAATACGTAGTTTGAAGCTCCAGGGAGAAGTTGGCTGGAGATAGAAATTTGTGAGAAACCAGTATGCAGATTCTAGATGAATCTATAAAAGCTTGTGTGGAGAGGGCAGAATAGGGTGGAAATTATAAAGAGTTCTGACATGCAGCGAAGTGTGAGAGGAAGGAATAGAAAGAAGATGCTGCATTGTCAGAAAGGTAAAAGGAGAGACAGGAAAGAGTTCTGTAAAATGATGTAAAAGGGTAGACAGTTTCAAGAATAGATCGCAGCCAACAGTCACTTCTTCAATGACAATTTATGCTTCCCCTTCTTTATTAAAAAGTTGCCACTGACCTAGCAAGGAATATATTCTCCAGCCTCATGTGTATTTTGGTGGTGCCATTTTACTAGTTTCAATCAATAGAATGTGAGCACTAAGGCAATTGAAAGAGAAGTATGCCACCTCTGTCCTCTTATTCCATTTCTTCCAGAAATGGAATAAGAGCTGGAAGCAGAGGACTCCAAGGTCCTAACTCATGACAGAGCAACAAGAAGGAAAGAGAGAGGGTCCCTGAGTCATCACACAGAGGAAAGCCATTCTCACCTAAAAAACACCCATGTCAGAATATGATGTGAGCAAGAAATAAATTATTCTGTCAAGGTTCTAAAATTTGGGTGGGTTGTTATAATAACTACTATTGTCATAAGTAAAATATGAACTGAAAATTGTCTGTTGAATTTGACTGCTAGGAAATGACTGCTAACATAGGGATGGTTAGATAGCAGCTACACAGAGATGCAAAGTCAAGGAAGGTTTTTGTTCTAATATTGGAACCCAAGGAGATTTAATCCTTTTTTTTTTTTTAACAGCCTGAGCATAAACCATGAGAGAGAGAGAATGAGTCTGTAGAACACAGAGGAAATTATCCATAGAGCAAAGGTCACAGAGGAATCCTAAGGCCATGGGAGGTAATGACCTTGATCACAAGGATAGACACCTCTTCCAATGACTGTCAGAAGTTGGAGGAAGTGAGAAAAGATGAATAAATGCAGAAGATCAATCTGAGAGGGCGTTTGAAGGTTCTAGTAAATATTATAACCATAATCATTGTTGAGCATCAAAGTTGTATGTATTTTGGCAATCAAATGCCTGCTGTAATACTCTAAATGTTTCAAAACCCACAAGAAAACACACTGGTATCTATATGCTGTCATTTTCTACTTAACGTTATTGAAAAAGAAACCTCTCACCTTGAGTTCTCTTCAACTTGCCCATTCTTATTTATTCTCCTTTGACGGTGATATATAAGATAAAGATCCCTTCCCACAAAACAACATTACTAAAGATCTAACATCAAATACTGTCCCTAGAAGAGAACTGTATGTTAAGAGTAATTCTTTAGTTTTCAGACACTACTTTCTGACGAAGAGCAACATGACAAGGCAATACGATTATTCGTCTTGGGATCTGCGATATTTCTGACTTACAGATATATTTATCTCTATACAGCCTCACCGTGGGACTGAATGTAATCAAACTAAACTAAAAATGTCCCCAAGTGCTGGAAATGATAGAAATAAATGAGGCCATAGAGAACAGGAAATGATGGGGTAGGGGAAAGCGAAAGAAAATCCGTGCTCAGTTTCTTCATTACATTCAGTTTCTTAAAGCAGTGGTCTGCATGTCTGGCCTAAGCTCCCATTTCTATGTATTATTACACTTTCACTATAATGCCTTTTGATCATTTATAATAGAAGTGTGTGTCTGTGTGATTGATGTGAGACAATCTTTGTTAAATGAACAAGATGTATGCTCTTGAAGCAACTGTTTTGTTTCACAGATAGTCGTTCTAAGCCTTCTCTCTGGGTATTTCTCCTCTTGGATCATGGGCAAATCCCATAGCTTTTCTGGCCCCCTCACTGGAAAAGTCTCATTTCAGATTTGAAAATAGCTAGACCAATGAAATAAGTACAATTTGTAAGATCCTTCTAATTAAAGCTGTCTACAGCTCAGGTCTGATGCAGGCATGGAAACCTTGAGTGCAGAGCTGAGCGTTTCCAGCTTGCTCCAGCATGTTCCAACTCAAGCTCCTGGATCCTCATCAGCCAGCATCAAAGAAGCGGAAGAGAGTTTGTGGGCAAAGAGCGCAAACTTAGGGTGCAGATGTAGTCATGATATGCTCTTGGTTCCTTCTAAACAGAGCATGGTACAATCATCCCTTGCTTTCAGGATGCTTTCTTGTGGGTTTGGGGTTTGTTCGTTTGTTAGCGGGGAGGAAGAAGCAGAACTCTCTCTGTGCCTTTCTAAGGTAGATTGTGCCACTCCTAGCGCTGTCTTTAGGCTTTCCTCCCTCAGCCTGTGGGCATCAAGCAACCCACCTCACTCATGCCTTTGGGAGGTCCTTCTGTTCTTTCAGGCAGTGTGTTTGGGCTCTGTCACCACTGGGTCCACAAGGAAATGCTCTCTCTCTTATCCAGCACCTTGGTTGCAAATCTTCCAGGACTGCCATTTTTCTTTGATACAAGATGGGGGCACCTCTACCACTAGTCTGTTGGCAGGAGGCAACAGCAGTCCTCCACTTCCAGAACACATTTGTCAAGGCTTCCATTTCGCTCTCTTAAAGCTCCTGAAAACTTTTTCCCCTTTCTCTTCACATACACATGCTCATTCTGGCTCTTGCTCTTGCTCTCTCTCAAATTTCCACTGTTTTATAGGCTGGAGGTGAGTGGTAGCTGACATTGGTTTACCCTTGGCATCTGCTATGTGTCCTTCCTTAGGAACATAGAGTTACTCGGCAGTTTTTATGTCCTTATCGCCTTTGAGAGAAGAAACAAGGACATCCTAATACATTCATTTACTTAACTTCTCTCCTCTAGACTAGAAGCTCCATAAGGGCAGAGACTTTGTGCATTACTGTGTTCCTCAGCACCTGACATGGTGTCTGGTACATAGTAAGTGCTCAATAAATATTTGTTAGATGAATAAATTCTGTTCTATTTATTCATTTCTGAAATAAAGCTCTTTGTTTTGTTTTTTTTTTTTTTTTAGAGACAGAGTCTTGCTTTATTGCCCAAGTAGGAACGTATTAGCATTGTCATTGCTCACTGCAGCCTCAAACTCCTGAGCTCAAGTGATCCTCCCACCTCAGCCTCCCAAGTAGCTGGGACTACATTATGATGGGCTCTTTTTTAAAATTATTTTTTGTAGAGACAAGGTCTCACTATGCTCGCTGTGTAGCCCAGGCTGGTCTCAAACTCCTGGCCTCATGTTATCCTCCCACCTTGACCACCCAAAGTGCTGGGATTACAGGCGTAAGAAGGTCTATTGTTCTTTTTTTCTTTTCTTTTCTTTCTTTTTTTTTTTTGAGACGGAGTCTGTCTCTGTCGCCCAGGCTGAAGTGCAGTGGCCGGATCTCAGCTCACTGCAAGCTCCACCTTCCGGGTTTACGCCATTCTCCTGCCTCAGCCTCCTGAGTAGCTGGGACTACAGGCGCCCGCCACTTCGCCCGGCTAGTTTTTTGTATTTTTTAGTAGAGACGGGGTTTCACCGGGTTAGCCAGGATGGTCTCCATCTCCTGACCTCGTGATCCGCCGTTTTGGCCTCCCAAAGAGAAGGTCTATTCTTAATATTACTGCCCAAAGCCCAAATTACCCACAAGAAGGTATGATCTGAAGAGCATTTTATTTCTTTTTGTCACGAAATGATTAGCTTTTAGACAGACTTGCACTAATTAGAGAACTCTTCCCTACCTTTTCCATTGTTAGCATGGGCATTAAATGACATTAAATGAAATAATTTGACTGACAGAGGAGATTTTAAAGATCACCTAGCTACTCGGCTTAAAACAAGAGATTGAGGGACTTGTGCTAAGTCTCAAGAACAGCTAGTTCTTGGCAGGGAAGAAGGCAGAACACAAAATTGCTCTCAGTTCAACAAGACAGTATGTTCCTTTTATTAAACACTAGGCAGTATCCATGCTACCTCAGAAAGTACTTGCAAACCAGATCAAGTTAAGGTTTTTATTTTGAACATAATTAGATGCTTCTTATTGACAGACCTCATCATTTGTAATTTATTGGAATAGTGGAAATGTTTCAAAAATGTATGACTTTCTTATACAATTCTAACCAAATTGGACATATTGATTATTTGACTGACTGACACTGAAGTTTACAAAATGATTTTTTTTCAAAAGATTTAAAGTAATTATTTGAGATATAAGTCTCATCCTGGCAAAACTGTATTTCTATAACTTTGCCACCAGTTGCTGTCTTCAGCAAAAGTCTATTTATACCTGGTAGCATAGAGCGTTTTCTCTCTCTCCATAGAATTCCTATAGAAATTGCAGCTGGAACTGAAACCCTTCTATAGCAGTGATGGGTTATCACTAGCTCTTGTACCCTGCTGAGTATATTTCTTATCCCCTCTGTTAGATTATAAGCAATGTGTAGATGTTTGATCCCACTTTGTGTCTTCTTACAGCACCTAGTACAGAATGGATATTTATTAATATGTTTGCTGAATAAATGCACCAACATTTAAAATCTGTGGAGTTTCTCTCTTGGGACTACTATTCCATCTTCTTTAAGTATGATATTAACAGTATCTCAGAAAATGTAAATTTTAAAAGTAACAGGAAATCCCTCAGAAATTCAGAATATTTCTTTATAAACAAATTGTCTAACTTGTCTTCCAAGTTTGACTTTTTTTTTTTTTTATCATTTTATGGTACTCCTAGACTTGTCTTTAATATTCCCACTACAGGAATTATTATCCTTAGTCAGCAAATGCACAAAATTTTGTTTTGGACTTACAGGTCTTGTAGGGAATGAAAAGTTACCTTTTCTGGCTCATCACCTTTTCTGGTTCATGGTTGAGGTCCCTATAATAAAAGACAGCTTAATGAGAGAAAAATTATACAAATTTATTTAATATAAAAATGATACAAATTTATTTAATATAAGTTTTATGTGACATGGGAACCATAAGAATTGAATACACAAATAAATAGGAAAACCTGTGTATTTTTAATGCCAGTTTTGGTATTTTGTTTTGTTTTGTTTTTGAGACAGAGTCTCACTCTGTCACCCAGGCTGGAGTGCAGTGGTGCGATCTCGGCTCACTGCAACCTCTGCCTCCTGGGACCAAACAATTCTCCTGCGTGAGCCTCTCAAGTAGCTGGGACTACAGGTGCGCCCCACCAAGCCCGGCTAATTTTTGTATTTTTAGTTGAGATGGGATTTGGTCATGTTGGCCAGGCTGGTCTCAAGCTCTTGGCCTCAAGTGATCCTCCTGCGTCAGCATCCCAAAGTGCTAGGATTACAGGTATGAGCCACCATGCCTCGCCGCTTAATGCCAGTTTTGATGAAGAAATGGATAGTCATGGAGAAGTGTGACTGAACAAAGGGGGTATGATCCAATGGTAATAAACTGGGGGGAACTTAGTAAGGCCTATTTATTCACATTATTCTCTGTGTCCCTGTGTTCTTGTGTGTTATTTGTGTCCCTGTGTCTTCCAGGTATACGGAGGGCACCTCTAGAATGAGGGTCTTTTGACCTGTTTCAGGGGAAAAGGGACAGGGAAGATGAGAATAATATTCCTGCTTCTACTGTTTTCTCAAATGCTGAGGTGCCATATTTTGGTGTACTATGTTCTAAACCCCATCAAACTCATACCAAGTTACTGACATTTAATGACTTTCTGAACTCACACTATGCACCAGTTCTTCCATTCAACAATGTTGGAGCAGGAAAGCATCTGATGTGTCTAAGGCACAGGTCTTTTACAGCTGGGTTTGAATCCTACTTCTTCCTTTTACTGATTTATGATGTTGGCAATTTAATTAGTGTCCCTAAATCTTAATTTCCCTTTGATAAGGTGGACATGATAGCAGAAACTATCTCATAGGGTAGTCAGAATGAATAAGAAAATGAGATCTATAAAGCATTGGGCATGTTGCTTGATACCTACTAAGTACTCAGTACAATGTGTTAAAATGTTTGGTCATAATTGTCAGAATTCAACCAATTTCATTATGCTGATTTTACCTTCTGGACCTAAAGATAACAAATTACAAGAGATTGTACATAAATAATTCCAGATGATACTCTGAGCACCACCGTATATAAGGTATGATGACAGGTTTTTATGAATGTATACTTTTGTGAGGGAGACCCACATATACAATCAAGTACAGGGAGGACAATTATAGCCATAGTTGGCAAAGTCAAGGTTCTTAGAAATGCTTTGCAGTTCAGAGGAAAAAGGGGTCAATTTATGCTAAAAGCTGGTAGGAGACTGGTTCAAAGAGGGCTTCACTGGGGAGGGGATGTAAGAGGTGGAACTTGAAAGGTAAAGAGGACTTGGAGGGGAAATAACAGGAAAAATGGCACTGTCACCCAAGGAATCGTGCAAGGAGAGGCTTGAAGGAAAACACAGGGAATGTTTGTTGAACCTGCTGATGTTCATGGAGCATGGTGGCAGCTCAGAGTTGGAAGGTAGATTGATGGGCAGCCACAGAGCTCCAAATGTCTCATCACAGGACCATGACCTGTATTCTGAAGACAATCAGAATCCATTGCAGATTTTGGAAGCACCATGCTGGTAGTAAAAGATAAGTAAAGGGAAGGAAAAGACTAAGGAGGAGAAACCATTGAAGTTCTGATTAATAATAGTACAAGTGAGGAGTGATGAAGGCTAGAGCCAAAGCTGTGTCAGGGGAAATAGGTAGAAAAGTTAGACACAGACCACAGATGTCACAGCACCTGAGGCACAGATGTCTGTCAGGTATATGGATAAGATATAAGGATTGCTCTTGTTTCAATGACAAGGTAAAGCAGGTAATGAGGAAGGAGACCAAAAAGATAAGGTTTGTGTTTGGGGGGAGGGGCCAGAGGAGAGGGGAGGAGAGGATATGATGTTGGTTTGAAAAATGCTAAGTTCAAAGTATTTCGAGGAAATCCAACGGGAAATGTTCAGCTAACAGTTGGATATACCAATCTGGAATTTCAGAAAGAGTTAGGTTAGAAATAGAGATGCAGATATGCAAGTCAACTGCATAGAGGTAACATTTGAAGCCATGAGAGTAAATGAGAGCACCCCAAAAGAGTATAGCGCTAGAAAGAGACTTCAAATCAATTCTTAGGAAGTGACTTCCTTAAAGGACAGTTGCTGGAAGAATAAGCAAAGAAATTTTAAAAAATGGAGAACTGGGGCCAGGCGCGGTGGCTCAAGCCTGTAATCCCAGCACTTTGGGAGGCCGAGACGGGCGGATCACGAGGTCAGGAGATCGAGACCATCCTGGCTAACACGGTGAAACCCTGTCTCTACTAAAAAATACAAAAAACTAGCCGGGTGAGGTGGCGGGCGCCTATAGTCCCAGCTGCTTGGGAGGCTGAGGCAGGAGAATGGCGTGAACCCGGGAGGCGGAGCTTGCAGTGAGCTGAGATCCGGCCACTGCACTCCAGCCTGGGCAACAGCGAGACTCCGTCTCAAAAAAAAAAAAAAAAAATGGAGAACTGGGAGAGGCTGGAGTCCTAAAGTCAGAGATGAAAGAGTCCTAAGAGTGAGCTGGGAATAATTTCTCCACGTCCACAGTCACTGCCACAGTTTAGTTCCTCGTATTTCTTGCCTGAATTTCCTGCATGACAGAGGAAATGCTAGCATGAGTTTTGTAAAATAAAAATTTTGCCATGTCCTTTCTTGGCATAAAATCCTTTACTAATTCTCCATCACCTTCAGAAGTAAGTATTTGAATAGCAGAAAAATCCCTCCGGTATCAACCACTTGCTTACCTTTACGTCATCAGTCACCATTCCTCTCCTTTATAACCTAAGTTTTACTTGAAGTTCTCAAAAATACCTGTTTTTTCTCATGATCTCACCTTCCGATATGCTTCTTTTGCATGGAACATCCTCCCCCAACCCAAAAATCTGTTCACCTTAAGCCTCAGCTGAAGTGTCATTTGTTTCTATCTAACCTTCCCCTCTCCTGCTGACACTCATTGTGTCCAACACACACACACACACACACACACAGAGTTGGGATTAAACATCTCTCCAATGTGTTTCCACAATACCCTAAAACAGGAATTGTAGCACTTTAAAGTTAATAATAATTATATTTGCAGCTGCAATGACCATGTGCCAGAAATTACACCAAACATATCATACACCACATCACATTTTACGCTCTCAACAAATCTACAAAGTACTTTTGTTATCCTTACTTTACAAAAGAGAAAAAAAACACACTAGCAATGATATAGAGTGACAAATGCACAAGATTATTCATCAAGACATTATTTGTGATAGTAAAAGATTGGAGAAAATCCAAACACCTATTGATAGAGGATTGGTTGAATACATTATGGCATAGACACAACACACAAGGAAATATACAATGTATAAAAGGAATAAGGAGGTTTCTTATTACCATGGAGTAATCGCTGAGATATATTTTTAAGTTAAAAAGAAAAGCAAGGTACAGAAAATTTGATAAAGAAAACATTGGAAGGAAAACCAAAAACAAACAAATACAAATGGTTACCTATATGGTGAGAGAATGAACAACGTGAAGGGTGCAGGAATACAAAGATTTCTTTGGATATACCTTGCTACATAGTTTCAGCTTGGGAATCATGTAAATAATGTACATATTTTTTAAATTTAAAAGAGCTTTCTCTAAAAATAAGTGAAAATAAATAAATGTGGTTGTATACAAAATTAATAAAATAATATAACAAAGAAAACAATCACCTGACATTAGAAGACAATATTTGATTACATACCCACGTTGGAATATTTTCTGAAGACAAAAAGAGCTGTGAAAATATGTGAAACTTTGTTCATTAACTTTATTGTTAGTATTAGGTTGGTGCAAAAGTAATTTCAGTTTCTTTGTAATAGTACCAATAGTAATTTTGGTACTATTACCCTAAGATTATATATAAAAATACATACACACATATGTATAGACACATTATATATATATGTACTTTTTTATATATACTAACTGTACCCAATACACATATACCTCTCTTACACTGAAAACTAAGAATTGCATTGTGTTAGAAAATAAATAAAAGTATAATATTAAAGAAATTATAAAAATCAGTATGAACATGTGTTTTTTTTTTTCCAAAAAATGTGTATTTCTTAAATATATTCACTGTAAAATCCTAGAAGCAATAAGAACCCAGCAAAATTAATTCTGGCCCAATTTCTTTTACTGGCCCCTAGATTTTGGTGTCTAAATATCATTTCCCACAATGGGAACAATAGCTAATTTTAGATCTAAAAAAAATACCAACTGAGCCTGGGAGCCTTTTTGGGGGCCAGGAAAAGAAGGAAGCAATTAAAGGCCTATGGAATTATTTAAGAGTAACACTAAAGCCGACTTGAAGAGGCTCTCTTTGGACAGAGATGGAAAAATTGGAGAATCAAAAGGAATTAAGAACTTAAAAGCAATAATCCCAGCAGCAATGAACATATCTAGCACCTAGATCTTTGGTGTTTTAATACCGTTTTCTAAAAAAAGGAATCAGAGCTCCTTAGAGAAAGAGCTTATTCAGAACTGAGGCAGGAACTTTATAAGATGAGCCTGGAGCATCTAGTAGTGCCAGAAGGAAGGCAATGTTCACAAACAAACAAACAACAAAGATTCACAGCAATAGGAGTATGTCAAATGGACACGGGAACTCACTGAAAGAGCTCCCAAAAGTCAAAATTGGAGCTACTTAAGCAACAAGATAAACAAAGGAGTGATTGATTGTAACCTAAAATGTGAAATAAATACATTAGTCTTTACTGAAATAAATGATCAAAAAATAGAGACAAATCTCCTATGTAAAAGAATTCTAGATAATTTTGTAATACTCTACCCTTAAACGCGGATGGCATACGGTGAATTACTTCCACAGAATACAATATGGAAAGGCAGAAAAAAAGAGTGACTTTACACTGAAGAAATCTAAAAAACACTGATCAAGCCAGGTGATCGAGGACATCAACAGTGATCAGTCATGTTGATTGCATATATCCTTGATATGATGTGATGAAATTGAATTTTCCACTTTGGTCTTCCTCTCAGAAATCCATAATCTCAGTATAATCATGAAAAGGATATTAGACAAATTCAACTGGGGAACATTTTACAAAATATCTGACCAGTTCTCTGTTAAGATTATCAAAAACAAGTCTAAAAAATTGTTATAGCCAAAGGGAGCTTAAGGAGAGACATCACGACCAAATGTTATGTGGTATCCTGGATGGGATCCTAGAACAGAAAAAGGATATCAGGTAAAAACTAAGGAAATATGAATAAAATATGCATTTTAATTAATAATAATGAATCAATACTATTTCATTAATTGTGGTAAATGATCCACATTAATGTAAGATATTAATAATAGCCATAATTGTGTATGGAGTATATGGGAATTCTCTGCAGTATTTTTGTGTAAACCTAAAGTTATGGCTACATTTGATTTACATATGTGAATATATCAAAATCTTTGACTTAATGACAAGAGAGAATGAAAAAATACCTGAGACTGGGGAATTTATAAAGAAAAGAGGTTTAATTGGCTCACGTTTCTACAGGCTATAGGAAGCATAATGCTGCCATCTGCTTAGCTTCAGAGGAGGCCCCAGAAACTTACAATCACAGTGGTAGGTAAAGGGGGAACAGGCACATCACATGGCCAGAGCAGGAAGAGCAAGAGAGCAAGGGGGAAGGCGTTACACACTTACAAAGACCAGATCTCACAAGCACCCACTCACTATCATGAGGACAGTACCAAGAGGACAATACTAAACCATTTATGAAAAATCTGCCCACATGATCCAATCACTTACCACCAGGCCCCACCTCCAACACTGGAGATTACAATTCAACATGAGATTTGGATGGGAGATCACAGATCCTAACCATATTAGTCCCACTCGTTACTATTAGAGATAACTAGGACATTAGTTACTATGAACACTGACAATTTGAAGAAAAAGAAATAGTCATTTACCTTGTTTGTCTGTATAAATTGTCTTTCAGGGCAACTAAATAGTCCTAAATGGTGTGAGGAAGTTTTTTTTTAGATAAATTGTAGCTAACACATGTGGTAGGAAAAATACAATTAGAAACCACCATCATGCAACTCTCAGTGAGATAATGGATTCCAGCAATAATCATCAGTGGATACAATCATTACATAAAAGTAGATTGAAACATTCCAATAAACAATTCTGGCTGTTCCGTTAAAAGTAGAAAATAAAAAACCTGGTTCCTCCTTATCTGGAATAACATGGATCCCACAGAATCTTCTACTAAGTACTCCAGCCGAAAAAAAAAAAAAATACATATATATATATGCACACCTAGACTCTTTAAGAGTCTAGAGCTAGCTTCTATTTATAGAAATTATGGGAGTTAAAAGAACAAATTAAATGACACTACAAGGAAGCAATCAAACAAATCCAAACTGTGGGAAATTCTACAAGAAAACAGCTAATCCAGTTTCAGTGGTAAGTCAATTGCATGAAAAAAAGAAGAGAAAAGGATCAAGGTAGGTAAAGAGCTAAAACAAATGTGATTTGTGAACATTGAATTCTGATTCAAACATCAAATGTAAAAAGACATTTTTAGCAAGTCTGGGAAATGTAGTATGAACTTATTACTAAATCATAACAAAAATATTACATTTACATTTATTATATGTGATAATGACATTAAAGTTATATAGAAAAAGGTTTACATGTTGTATAGATGCATACTGAAGTATGTGAGAGTGAAATGGAATGAGATCTGAGATTTGCTTTGAAATTCTTCAGTAAAGTAAAGGAAGGAAGAAAGGTCAGGAAGGAGGAGGGGTGAGAAGAAAAGAATGACAGAGGAAGCACAAATGGCAAAATCTTGCTAATTCGGGAATCTGGGTTATGGCTATAATGAAGTTCATATTATATTTTTGTCTTTTGTGTATGCTTGAAATTGTCTATTAAAAAATTTTTTTTGTTGTAGAAGTTAATGCTTTAAGCCTCATATGCAGAAATGCAGATGCTGACATTTTTCAGGATTTTTCCCTAGCTCAGTAGTATATGACACTCTGCACTGAAATAAATTTTTTTTCCTCCACTTTTATTTTAGGTTTAGGTGGTACACGTCCAGGTTTGTTACATGGGTAAGTTGTGTTTCACTGGGGCTTAGTGTGTGAATGATCCTGTCATTCAGGTAGTGAACATAGTACCCAATAATTAGCCTTCCAATCCATGCTCCCCTCTAATCGCTTTCTTCAAGCAATCCCCAGTGTCTATTGTTTCCATCCTTGTGTCCATGTGCTCTCAATGTTTAGCTCCCACTTACAAGTGAGAACGTGCATTATTTGGTTTTCTGTTCCTACATTAGTTCATGTAAGATAATGGCCTCCAGGTGTATCCATATTGCTGCAGAGGACATGATTTCATTCTTTTTATGGCTGCATCATAATTCATGGTGTATATGAACCACATTTTCTTTATCCAGTCCACTGTTAATGGGCATCTTGGTTAATTCCACGGCTTTGCTATTGTGAATAGGGCATCAATGAACATTTGAGTGCGTGTGTCTTTTGGTAGAACAATGTATTATCCTTTGGGTATATACCCAGTAGTAGGATTGCTGGGTCAAATAGCAATTCTGTTTTAAGTTCTCCACACTGCTTTTCACGTGGCTGAACTAATTTACACTCTTACCAGTAGTGTATAACTGTTCTTTTTTCCCCACAGCCTCACCAGCATCTGTTCTTTTTTGACTTTTTAATAATTGCCATGCAGCCTGACATGACTTGGTATCTCATTGTGGTTTTGATTTGCATTTCTCTAATGATTAGTGATAATGAACATTTTCTCATATGTTTGTGGGCCACATATATGTCTTCTTTTGTGAAGTGTCTGTTCATGCCCTTTGCCCATTTTTTAATAGGGTTATAGAATGAAGTGGGAGGCATCCCATTATCCAACCTGAAACTATACTACAAGGCTACAGTAAGCAAACAGCATGTTACTGGCACAAAAATAGACACATAGACCAATGGAACAGAAAAGAGAACCCAGAAATAAAACCACTTGCCTACAACCACCTGGTCTGCAACAAAGTCAACAGTAACAAACAGTGGGAAAAGGACTCCCTGTTTAAGAAATGGTTCGAGGATAACTGGCTAGCAATATGCAGAAGATTGAAACAGGATCACTTCCTTTCAGTATATACAAAAATTAACACAAGGTGGATTAAAGACTTAAATGTAAGCCCTTAAGCAATAAAATCCCTAGAAGGAAACCCAGGATATACCATTCTGGACATCAGCCTTGGTGAAGAATTTATGACTCCATTCCCAAATACAATTACAATAAAAACAAAATTTGACAACTGTGACCTAATTAAACTAAGGAGCTTCTGCACAGCAAAAGAAACTATCAACAGAGTAAACAGACAACATACAGAATGGGAGAAAATTTTCACAAACTTTGCATCCAACAAAGGTCCAATATCCAGAATCTATAAGGAACTTAAACAATTCAACAAACAAAAAACAAATAAACCCACTGACATAATGTTCTAAGAAACTGTATTTTACTGTGAGACAAGTCATTCAGTATATATGAACTCTCACAGAAAACAGAGAACTATAGTAGGAATTTAATAACTAAGGTAACATACAGGATATGAAAGAATGCAGGCCTTAAAAATCCATTAACAGTTACCCCTACATTTTTTTCAATCAACAAGGTCTTCTCATTTTGTTAAAGCGAAGGATTTGGTCATTAGTAATGAATTTAGATGCTAGAGAAAAATTACCAATTTTACTGTGTATATAATAATCTTTAAAATCTCTGAGTAAAAAAAAAAGTATTTAATTACATCTTATTCCTCTGCCCCTACCACTTGAAGTACTCACTCTGAAAAATATTTGAAAAATGAAATGACATTCGAGCATCTCTGAGATGATTGCAGGTAACCACTGCATTTTTCTTTATCAATCTTGGTCATTACGTCCTCTTGATAAAGGATCAAAAAGCATTTTTTGGTATGTCTCAAGCATCCGAGTAGTAAATATTCTCTTGCACCCTTCAAGTAGGAGTTATACCTAAACCACGAAATAGTTATTTTTCTTTAATGTTAACATGAAATAAGCAGCAATTCCAAAAATGATGAATAACCACAAAATGAAATCTAAATGCGAGATTTAACATAAGAGAACATAAGGTATCTTCAAGATAGTTTTCCCAAATCAATCATGTTTTTTAATGTATTCTAATTCAGGTACTTGCAATTAAGAGTGTACAACACAAATGTAACTTTCTAAATGCCTTAGGCATTGATGAAATGAACCACTCCCTCTGCACCCATAAATCATTGTTGATTTATTAGTCATATATTGTGCTGCACTTGACAACTTCCAAAGCTCTTATTCATGCATTAACCCATTTTCAGCTCACAATAAGCTGTTGAGCACACTCAGACGATTACGCTCATTTTATACCTAAGCAAATGCTTTGCAGAGGATTCGAAACCAGTCTGTGGGTCTCTTGCTAATGGCAATGGGGAAACTCGGACACAAATTTAGAACTTGCAACCTATAGTTGAATCAGACATACTTTTACAATACCAAGATGCTCAACATAAGGAACAGACCCTGACGCAGCTGGGACTATAATACAATCAGAGACACAGTCTCTTACAGACTCCTAACCTAATTTGTTACAAGCCAAACAAGTGAAATTCTTCAGAATAATACAAGATAAGAATTCAGAAGTGGTCCCAAAACAGAGCATAATGCATTTCCGAATGAATGAAGAAGTAATGCTTACTGACTTACTCTATTTTATTGTCAATGTCCTTAACTTTATAAAATATAATAGGGGCCGGGCGCGGTGGCTCAAGCCTGTAATCCCAGCACTTTGGGAGGCCGAGACGGGCGGATCACGAGGTCAGGAGATCGAGACCATCCTGGCTAACATGGTGAAACCCCGTCTCTACTAAAAATACAAAAAACTAGCCGGGCGAGGTGGCGGGCGCCTGTAGTCCCAGCTACTCGGGAGGCTGAGGAAGGAGAATGGCGTGAACCCGGGAGGCGGAGCTTGCAGTGAGCCGAGATTGCGCCACTGCACTCCAGTCTGGGCGACAGAGCGAGACTCTGCCTCAAAAAAAAAAAATAAATAAATAAAATAAAATAAAATAGGAAGAAAGAGATATGTCTTATGTTAAGGTTGTTACATTTCTATACCTCTTATAAGACACCACTATGGATTCCTGAGTGATTATAATAATTACTAGAATTGGCAAAATAATATGCAAGTAACATGTTGTACATTTCTCACTTAGTCCTCAAGAAAATTCTGAGAGGTAGCTGTTGTTATTCCCACTTTACAGAAAAAGAAGCTAAATCTTAGATTAAATTAACTTTTCCATGCAAACATAGCTAGTATGTAGCAGTGAAGTCCAGCACTGTCATATGATAAAGCCCAGGGTCCTCACCATAAAAGTACGCTTCTCCTCCCCTCTCCATTCCTCTCTGCAAATAGTAGTAACAGTACCATTCCAAAAACAACAGAATTATTTTTTTGTTTTCTGTAGATAGAAATCTTCAAACTGAATTATTTATTTATTTATTCAATATATTTGTATTGCGTCTCTTCCTTGTGCATAGAAATATATTACATGGTTCATGCTATAAAAGACTTGCTCTCTATTTGAGAGGAAGACACAAAGAAAGACAGAGAGAGAGAGAGAGATCACAGTATAGAACTACTACTACTACTATTTGTATCACTAATAATAATAATTGCTACTCAACAGTGGAATCCTATTATGTATGCAGCTGGATTTTTTTGTGTGTTTTTGGTTTGTTTGTTTGTTTCTTTTTTTTCTTTTTTTCTTTTTTTTGAGACGGAGTCTTGCTCTGTCGCCCAGGCTGGAGTGCAGTGGCACAATCTCGGCTCACTGAAACCTCCACCTCCCAGGTTCAAGCAATTCTCTGCCTCAGCCTCTCGAGTAGCTGGGATTACAGATGCCCACCACCATGCCTGGCTAATTTTTCTATTTTTAGTAGAGACAGAGTTTCACCATCTTGGCCAGGTTGGTCTTGAACTCCTGACCTCATGATCCACCTGCCTCAGCCTCCCAAAGTGCTGAGATAACAAGAGTGAGCCACCACGCCCAGCCCCGTACCCAGATGTTTTAAATGCATATCATGTGTAAATTCCTTTAATTCTCACAGTCTTATGATAGTTAGATAAGTCAATCATTTATCTGATTGAATATTATGTTGGCTTATGTTTCAAGTTAACACTAAGATTTCCTAATTTTTGAAATGGCATAATAATAGTTCACTTTCTTATAAATCTGAACCTAAACAGTAATTTTAAGGAAGTCATTATAGATATTCTTATTTTAAGTAATTCTCAACTATGTAGCTTTATAAGGTCAATATCAAGTTATTCATTAATTTAATAAAAGTCATTGGATATCAATATATGGACAACTTTAGGCAAGTTGCTATTAAGCTTCCTTAAGTGTGATGTAAGCACCTTAAAGCCTTATCATCTAGCAATGTAACGATCCAACCTGTGTGTATACCATCCCAGATGATGCACTCTCTACTTGTTTCTCCTGCCTCTGCCTCCCTCAGCTACTCAGATGTGTCCATTAATAGCTCCACCAAGTACACTCCAGCCTATTATGTTTCCTAAGATAAACAGATAAAACGACAGACAGCTGGGCTTGCCACTTGGTAGGTCTTGGTAAATAGTTGCATCCTAGATCTAAATGTTGAGTCATGCAACATATTCATTCACTATGTATTGAGCATCTACTACGAGCACAGTTACAGGCCCTGAGAACACAGCAGCAAACAAAACAAAGTTTCTGCCCTCGTGAAGCAGCGTCTTGAACAAAATAAGAGAATAAATTGTGTGGACATATTCACATATGCACACAAGATAAATAGTAAGTTCAAAGACCTTAATGGGAACATGTTTGGCCTGTTTTTAAGCTGGAGTCAAAGCAGGAGGGCAAGCGTTTGGAAGTGAGGCTGGAGTTAAGCAGGAGCATGATCACACATATTCAGCTCATGTTGCCTCCAAAGGCCATCTGAAACCAAAGGGGGCATGGACATATGCAAATAATAAGTGCCAGTGTGCAGAGAGGTTCCAAAATAACACCCCAGGGTTTAGTTTTCCCTTAATTTTAATTCTGTGATCCACTCAATTTCCCCACTCAGAATCCAGTCTCAAAACAGTAAATTGGATATGGAAGAGAGATAGATACATTCTAAAAGGCATGCAATGGAGGGAGGGAGGAAGACATAAGTAATCAATCCAGTACTGTTTATTTAAAATCAGGGATCCATCCTTCAAGTCTGTGTAACTTAAACGGGGTCCAAATATCCTGCCTACCTTTTATTTCTTGTTTCCTGAAATATAATCTTATTCAATATAAATCCCTAATATTTACATTTTTTCCCTACCCTACGCCACTCTGTTTTATTCATTTTACTCTGCGTTAGTTCCTGATGTATGAAAGGTACTCAATAAATGCTTATTGGATTCCTGACTTAATTAACTAATTAAGATACAAATCAGATATAGGCTGTGATGTGCGGAGCTGAAGTGATCTCACAATTACACACTCTCTATTCATATTTTTGTCATCCCTGTATCTGGCACTAGACTTCTACCTTGTTTCTTCCTCTATCATGTGTGTAGTTACTTTAGCTTGTAGTTCAGTTCCTTTACAGGCCTGAAATTGCACCTTAAAACCCAGCTATTAATTATGAACTGAGAGCCAGCTAATTCTTTTTTTTATTTATGTATTTATGTATTTATTTTACTTTAAGTTCTGGGATACATGTGCTGAACATGCAGGTTTGTTGCATAGTTATACAGGGACCATGGTGGTTTGCTGCACCCATCAACCCTTCATCTAGGTTTTAAGTCCCACATGCATCAGGTATTTGTCCTAATGCTCTCCCTCCCTTTGTCTCCCATCCCTTGACAGGCCCCCATGTGTGATGTTCCCCTCCCTGTGTCCATCTGTTCTCATTGTTCAACTTCCACTTATGAGTGAGAACCTGTGGTGTTTGGTTTTCTGTTCCTGTGTTAGTTTGATGAGGATAATGGCTTCCAGCTTTATCCATGTCCCTGCAAAGGACATGATCTCATTTCTTTTTATGACTGCATAATATTCCATGGTGTTTATGTACCACATTTTCTTTATCCAGTCTGTCACTGATGGGCATTTGGGTTGGTTACATGACTTTGCTGTTGTAAATATTGCTGCAAGAAACATATGGGTGCATGTGTCTTTATAGTAGAATGATTTATAATCCTTTGGGTATATACCCAGTAATGGGATTGTTGGGTCAAATGGTATTTCTGGTTCTTGATCCTTGAGGAATAGCCATACTGCCATCCACAATGGTTGAACTAATTTACATTCCCAGCAACAGTGTAAGAGCATTCCAGTTTCTCCACAGCCTCACGAGCATCGGTTGTTTCTTGACTTTTTAATAATTGCCATTCTGACTAGTGTGAAATGGTATCTCATTGTGGTTTTGACTTGCATTTCTCTAATAATCAGTGATGTTGAGATTTTTTTTCATATGTTTGTTGGCTGTGTAAATATATTTGTTGGCCACATAAATCTTCCTTTGAGAAGTGTCTGTTCACATTCTTTGCCCACTTTTTGATGGGTTGCTTGTTTTTTTCTTGTATATTTGTTTAAGTTCCATGTAGATTCTGGATATTAGCCCTTTGTCAGATGGGTAGATTGCAGAAATTTTCTCCCTTTCCCTAGATTGCCTGTTCACGCTGATGATACTTTCTTTTGCTGTGCGGAAGCTCTTTAGTTTAATTAGATCCCATTTTTCAATTTTGGCTTTTGTTGCAGTTGCTTTTGGTGTTTTCATCATGAAGTCTTTGCCAATGCCTATGTCCTGAATGGTATTGCCTAGGTTTTCTTCTTTACATTTAAGGCTTTAATCTGTCTTGAGTTAATTTTTGTATAAGGTGTAAGGAAGGGGTCCTATTTCAGTTTTCTGCATATGGCTAGCCAGTTTTCCCAGAACCATTTATTCAATAGGGGATCATTTCCCCATTGCTTGTTTTTGTCAGGTTTGTCAAGGATCAGATGGTTGTAGATATGTGGTGTTATTTCTGAGGTCTCTATTCTGTTCCATTGGTCTATGTGTCTGTTTTGGTACCAATACCATGCTGTTTGGTTACTGTAGCCTTGTAGTATACTTTGAAGGCAGGTAGCATGATACCTCCAGCTTTGTTCTTTTTGCTTAGGATTGTCTTGACTATACAGGGTCTTACTTGATTCCATATGAGATTTAAAGTAGTTTTTGCTAATTCTGTGAAGAATGTCAATGGTAGTTTTATGGGAATAGTATTGAATCTATAAATTACTTTGGGCAGTATGGCCATTTTCACAATATTGATTCTTCCTATCCATGAGCATGGAATGTTTTTCCGTTTGTTTGTGTCCTCTCTTATTTCCTTGAACAGTGATTTGTAGTTCTCCTTGAAGAGGTCCTTCGTGTCCCTTGTTAGCTGTATTCCTAGGTATTTTATTCTCTTTGTAGCAATTGTGAATGGGAGTTCATTCATAATTTGGCTCTCTGTTTTTCTGTTGTTGGTGTAAAGGAATGCTTGTGATTTTCCCATATTGATTTTGTATCCTGAGACTTTGCTGAAGTTGCTTGTCAGCTTAAGTAGCTTTGGGGCTGAGAGGATGCGGTTTTCTAAATACAGAATCATGTAGTCTGCAAACAGAGACAATTTGACTTCCTCGCTTCCTATTTGAATACCCTTTATTTCTTTCTCTTGCCTGATTGCCCTGGTCAGAACTTCCAATATTATGTTAAATAGGAGTGGCGAGAGACGGCATCCATGTCTTGTGCCGGTTTTCAAAGAGAACGCTTCCAACTTTTGCCAATTCAACATGACATTCGCTATGGGTTTGTCATAATATAGCTCTTATTATTTTGAGATATGTTCCATCAATACCTAATTTATTGAGAGTTTTTAACATGAAGGGACGTTGAATTTTATCAAAGGCTTTTCTGCATCTATTGAGATAATTATGTGGTTTTTGTCTTTGATTCTGTTTATCTGATGGGTTATGTTAATTGATTTGCATATGTTGAACCAGCCTTGTGTGCTAGGGCTGAAGCTGACTTCATTGTGGTGGATAAGTTTTTTGATGTGCTGCTGGATGCAGTTTGCCAGTATTTTATTGAGGATTTTCACATCGATATTCATCAGGGATATTGGCCTGAAGTTTTCTTTTTTTGTTGTGTTTCTGCCAAGTTTTGGTGTCAGGATGATGCTGGCTTCATAAAATGAGTAAGGGAGGAGTCCCTCCTTTTCATTTGTTTGGAAGAGTTTCAGAAGGAATGGTACCAGCTCCTCTTTGTACCTCTGATAGAATTTGGCTATGAATCCATCTGGCCCTGGGCTTTATTTGGTTGGTACACTATTAATTACTGCTTCAATTTCAGAAATTATTGATCTATTCAGGGATTCAACTTCTTCCTGGTTTAGTCTTAGTACTGTATATGTGTCCAGGAATTTATCCATTTCTTCTAGACTTTCTAGTTTATTTGTGTACAGGTATTTATAGTATTTTCTGATGGTAGTTTGTATTTCTGTGGGGTCCATGGTAATATCTCCTTTATCATTTTTTATTGTGTCTATTTGATTCTTCTGTCTTTTTTCTTTATTAGTCTAGCTAGTGGTCTATCTATTCATTAATTTTTTCAAAAATCCAGCTCCTGGATTCATTGCATTTTTGGAGGGTTCTTCATGTCTCTGCCTCCTTCAGTTCTGCACTGATCTTAGTTATTTCTTGTCTTCTGCTAGGTTTTGGATTTGTTTGCTCTTGCTTCTCTAGTTATTTTAATTGTGATGTTACGGTGCTGATTTGAAATCTTTGTAGCTTTCTGATGTGGGCATTTAGTGCTATAAATTTCCCTCTTATCCCAGAGATTCTAGTATGTTGTCTCTTTGTTCTCATTGGTTTCAGAGAGCATCTTGATTTCTGCCTTAATTTCATTGTTTACCTAGAAGTCATTCAGGAGCAGATTGTTCAATTTCCATGTAGTTTTGTGGTTTTGAGTGAGTTTCTTAATCCTGAGCTCTAATTTGAATGCACTGTGGTCTGATAGACTGTTTGTTACATTTCAGTTATTTTTCATTTACTGAGGAGTGCTTTACTTCCAATTATGTGATTGATTTTAGAATAAATGCAATGTGGAGCTGAAAAGAATGTATATTCTCTTGATTTGGGGTAAAGAGATCTGTAGATGCCCATTAGGTCCACTTGATCCAGAGCTGAATTCAAGTCCTGAATATCCTTGTTAATTTTCTGTCTTGTTGATCTAACATTGACAGTGAGGTGTTAAAGTCTCCCATTACTACTGTGTAGGAGTCTAAGTCTCTTTGTAAGTCTCTAAGAACTTGTTTTATGAATCTGGGTGCTACTGTATTGGGTGTATATATATTTAAGATAGTTAGCTCTTCTTGTTGAATTGATCCCTCACCATTATATAATGGTCTTCTTTGTCTTTTTTTATCTTTGTTGGTTTAAAGTCTGTTTCGTCAGAGACTAGGATTGCAACCTCTGCTTTCCCCTCCTCCCCGTCAATTTGCTTGGTAAATTTTCCTCCATTTCTTTATTGTAAGCTTATGTGTGTTTTGCATGTGAGATGGGTCTCCTGAATACAATACACCAATGGGTCTTGATTTTTTATCTAATTTGCCAGCCTGTGTCTTTTAATTGGGGCATTTAGCCCATTTACATTTAAGGTTAATATTGTTATGTATGAATTTGATCCTGTCATTATAATGCTAGCTGGTTATTTTGCACATTAGTTGACGCAGTTTCTTCATAGTGTCATTGTCTTTTTGCAATGGCTGGTGACAGTTTTTCCTTTCAATATTTAGTGCTTCCTTCAGGAGCTTTTGCAAGGTAGGCCTGGTGGTGACAAATATCCCTCAGCATTTGCTTGTCTGGAAATGGTTTTATCTCTCCTTCACTTACGAAACTTAATTTGGCTGGATATGAAATTCTGGGTTGAAAATTCTTCTCTTTAAGAATGTTGAGCCGGGCGCGGTGGCTCAAGCCTGTAATCCCAGCACTTTGGGAGGCTGAGACGGGCGGATCACGAGGTCAGGAGATCGAGACCATCCTGGCGAACACGGTGAAACCCCGTCTCTACTAAAAATACAAAAAAACTAGCCGGGCGAGGCGGCGGGCGCCTGTAGTCCCAGCTACTTGGGAGGCTGAGGCAGGAGAATGGCATAAACCCGGGAGGCGGAGCTTGCAGTGAGCTGAGATCCGGCCACTGCACTCCAGTCCAGGCGACAGAGGGAGACTCCGCCTCAAAAAAAAAAAAAAAAAAAAAAGAATGTTGAATATTGGCCCCCACTCCCTTCTGGCTTGTAGGGCTTCTGCAAAGAGATCCACTGTTAGTCTGATGAGTTTCCCGTAGGTGACCTGGCCTTTTCTCTGGCTCCCCTTAACTTTGTTTCTTTTCGTCCTTAGAGAATCTGATGATTATGTGTCTTGGGGTAGATCTTCTCATGGAGTATCTTAGTGGTGTTCTCTGTGTTTCCTGAATTTGAATGTTGGCCTGTCTTGCTACATTGGGGAAGTTCTCCTGGATAGCATCCTGAAGCGTGTTTTCCACCTTGGTTCCCCTCTCATGTCTCTAAGTTCAGTCTTTGTACATAGTCCCATATTTCTCAGAGGTTTTGTTCATTCCTTTTCATTCTTTTTCCTCTAATCTTGTCTATATGCCTTATTTTGGTAAGTTGATCTTCAATCTCTGATATCCTTTCTTCCACTTGATCAATTTGGCTATTGATACTCGTGTATGCTTCATCAAGTTCTTGTGCTATGTTTTCCAGCTCCATCAGTCACTTATGTTCCTCTCTAAACTGGTTATTCTAGTTAGCAGCTCCTGTAACCTTTTATCAAGGTTCTTATAGCTTCTTTGCATTGGGTTAGAACATGCTCCTTTAGCTCAGTGGAGTTTTTCATTACCCACCTTCTGAAGTCTACTCCTGTCAATTCATCCATCTCATCCTCCATCCAGTTCGCACCCTCGCTGGAGAGGTGTTGAGATCATTTAGAGGAGAAGAGGTATTCTGGCTTTTGGAATTTTCAATGTTTTTGCATTGGTTTTTCCTCATCTTCCTGGATTTATCTACCTTTGATCTTTGAGGCTGACGAACTTTGGATGGGGTTTTTTTGGGGGAGTGAAGGGGGTCTTTTTTGTTGTTGCTGTTGCTTTCTGTTTGTTAGTTTTTCTTCTAACAGTCAGGCCCCTTTTCTCCAGGTCTGCTGCAGTTTGCTGAGGTTTCACTCCAGACCCTGTTTGCCTGCGTATCACCAGTGGAGGCTGCAGAACAGCAAAGATTGCTGCCTGCTCCTTCCTCCTGAAGCTTTGCCCCAGATGGGCACCAGCCTGATGCCACCCACAGGTCTCCTGTAAGCACTGTCTGTCGACCCCTGTTGGGAAGCCTCTCCCAGTCAAGAGGCACAGGGTCAGGGACTCACTTGAGGAGGCAGTCTGTCCCTTAGCAGAGCTGGTGCACTGTCTGGGGAAAATATCTCCCTTGTCAGAATCAGCCGCTCTCTTCAGAGCTGGCAGGCAGAAAGATTAAGTCCGCCCAACCTCAGACTGCAGCTGCCCCTCCCCCCAGGAGCTCTATCCCAAAGAGGTGACAGTTATGTCTGTAAGCCCCTGACTAGCGCTGCTGGATTTCCTGCAGATGACTTGCCCAGTGAGGAGAAATCTAGAGAAGCAGTCTGGCCACAGCCACTTTGCTGTGCTGTGGTAAATCCATCCAGTCCAAATCTTCCAGCCTCCTTAGCACTGTCAGGGGAAAACCGCCTACTCAAGTCTCAGTAATAGCGGTTGCCCCTCCCCCAACCAAACTCAGTGGTCCAGGCAGACTCCAGACTGCTGTGCTGGCAGTGGGAATTTCAAGCCAGTGGTTCTTAGCTTGCTGGGCTGTGGGGGAGTGGGAACTACTGAGCGAGATCACTTGGCTCCCTAGCTTTAGCTGTCTTTCCGGGGGAGTGTACAGTTCTCCTGTCTCACTGGAATTCCAGGCACCACTGGAGTATGAAAAATCTCAGGCAGCCCAGTGCCTGCCCCAATAGCCGCCCAGTTTTATGCTTGAAACCAGGGGACCTGGTGTTGTAGGCTCAAAAGGGAATCTCCTGATTTGTAGATTGAAAAAATACGTGGGAAAAGCATAGTACCCCGGCAGGTAGCACAGTCCCTCACAGCTTCCCTTGGCTGGGGGGGGAGGTCCCCAGGGTCTGTGCACTTCCCACGTGAAGTGACGCCCTACCCTGCTTCTGCTCACTCTCTGTGGGTTGTGCCCACTGCCTAACCAGTCCCAATGAGAAGAACTGGGTACCTCAACTGGAAATGCAGAAATCACCTGCCTTCTGCATTGGTCTCTCTGTGAGCTGCTGACCAAAGCTGTTTCTATTCGACCATCTTGGCCCCTCCCCACAAGCCAGCTAATTCTTAGCAACCATTCTTACAGAGGGCTAAGGCATGTATTTTTATTTCCATCACTTTGGCAAGTGGGCTTGCCCTGTTCAAAAATTTCTCAAATCCATTGCAATACCACTAGACTTCAAGGATGGAAGTTAAAAAAAGTCTGGGTGGGACTTCTTATACCATCTAAAACATACTTGATCTTCACATGTTCTTTGGACACCAAGCTTCAGACCATCACTGCTGTTTGCCATGTCAATATGTCTTTCTCTCCTATAACTTAAAAAGTGAGATCCCTACCAAGCCTCAGGATCTTTTCCAATGTTTACTCAGTGCAGAGGAATGGGTACATGCAGGCAGGTCCTTGAAAGATGGATAGTATTTTGAAAATGGACAGATAGATCAGGATTTAAAGGTATTAGAGAAAAAAGGTGAGCAAAGATATGGAGACAAAAATGCAAGTTAATTCCTGCAGGAGACAGAAAGTAGTCCTGTTTAGAGCATAAGTTTAATTTCAAAGGTTAGACTGAAATGATCAATAACATATGAAAATAGATGACTTATACATAAGCTAAATCCTCATATGTAGGAAAATCATGCATATTAATACAAATTACTTTCAAGATGAAGTGTTCAAACATAAGCATATTAATATAGTTTATTAAATAAGGCAACAATATGGACAGGGAAACAAGCCTCCCAACTTGCCACTTGCCCCATGAAAGGGATGCAAGTTCCCCACCCACTGGCCAAACCTGTGACTGTTGTGACTGGACTCACCCACTCCATGGCAGGATTTCAGTGTAGCAGCAGCTGCCTCTCATCCAAGCATTCTGCCAGAGGCCTGAAGATCACCCTAACCTGACCTATGATGACTGGTGCATGCACTCACCTTTGGAGGGCCTATGTGCAAGCTTACCCAGTACAGCTCTGCCCAGTTTCATCCACCTCAAAACAGTGTATTGGATCCAGAATCGTGGGGGTTCCACAACCCAATCTATCACCTGGGACAGATGAGCCCTCCTTCTAGGTAACTGAGGTTGGACAAAAACACCTTACCACTACCATCTCAGCTGACTCCTAGCTGCAAGCACCACCAGATGGCCTGGAGGTTGGCCACCACAGCCCATTCCAACCACTACCAACATAAGGGTACACAATGCTTGGGATCTAGAAGAGAATCTCATCATGACTGCTACTGCCATCAGTCATGCTACACCGACTTTCCATAGGCTTGAGAGCCAGCTCATTTACCCATTATGCCACTGCTATAATTGCCACCTGAGAAGGCCACCCAGAGGCCCAAGAACTGGCCTGTCTGGAAATTCCAAGTGTCAGCATATGCCTCCCCAGGGAAGAAGGATAGATGAGCTTAGTCCACCACCACTACTACTGAAACCTGAAGATAGGCCCATCTGGCATTCCAATCCCCAGCACAACTATACCACAGCCTCCACCAATAACCCTAGTCTAACACACCAAGGGAACCACAGACACAACTCTAGTCAAGAAAATCACACTTAGATTTCACTATAGCACATACCCAGAAGCAAAAGCAAAGGGTCCTAGCCAACCAACATCAAGGTCACAACTTCAGGAAAAAGTTTCTCTTCCAATGTAAGTAAATTCAAAAATAAGATGTGACTTTTACATCATATGAATAGAAATCAATGGAAAGACATGGGAAACATGAAAAAAAAAAAAGGTTATATGACACCCTCAGAAGAATACAATAACACTCAAAGAAATTCTTGAAATCCCTGATAAAGAATTCAAAGTACTTTTTAAAAAAAAGTTTGATGAGATGCAAAAGAAATCTGAAAGTCACCACAAATAACTCAGAAAATCAATTCAGGATAAGAATTAAAAATTTAAAAAGATATCTTAAAAAAAACAGAAATTCAACAATAGACTAGTCTAAACAAAAGAAAGAATTTCAGAACTTGAAGACAGATCTTTTGAAATAATCCAATCAGGCAAAAAAATGAGTTAATTTAAAAGGAATATACAAAGCTGTCAAATGGTGACATTGGGACACCATAAAGTGGCCAAATGTATGAGTTACCAGTATTCCCAAGGGTAAAGAGAGATCGGAAGGCTTAGAAAATCTATTTAATGAAGTAATAGATGAAAACTTCCCAAGTATAGCAAGAGAATTAAATACTCAGATACAATAGATTCAGCAATCCTCCAGAAAATACAATGCAAAAGACTTCACTACAGCAAATTTTAATCAGACTGTCTAAAAGTCAAAATGAAAGTGCTAATTCTAAAAGCAGCAAGACAAAAGCTTCCAGTCATCTATTAAAAGAAATCAGACTAGCAGCAGACTTCTCAGCAGAAACCTTATAGGCCAGAAGAAAATGGGATGACATATTCAAAATGTCAAAGAAATAAAACTGTTAGTCAAGAATTCTATGTACAGCACTATTAACCTCAATAAACGGAGGAGAAATGAAGTCTTTTCTAGACAAACAAATGCTGATGGAATTCATTACCACTAGACTGAAATTACAAAAACTGCTCAAGAGAGTCCTAAACTTGCAAACAAAAAATGATATTCACCATCATGAAAACACGTGGAAGTATAAAATTCACTGGTAACACAATTACACAAAGAAGGAAGAGAAAGAAATCAAGTGGCAAAAGTACAGAATTCCAGCAAACCACAATGACAGAGAAAAAGAAAGAAACAAAGAATGCATAAACAACTAGAAAACAATTAACAACATGACAGGAACAAAACTTCACAAATCAATGTTAACCTTGTACATAAATGAATTAAATATTCCACTTAAAAAATATCGATTGGCTGAATGGATTTTTAAAAACACGATCCAACTATATGCTGCTTTTAGAAACTGACATTACCTGTAAAGATACATGTAGATGAAGGTAAAGGATGGAAAAAGATGCTCCATGCAAATGGAAACCAAAAGTGAGACAGAATAGCTCTACTTATGTGGATAAAACAGACTTTAAATCAAAAACAATAAAGCAAGACACAGAGGTTATTATATAATAATAAAGAGATTAATTCAGCAAGAGGATATAACAATTCTGAATATATATCCACCTAACACTGGATCACCCAGACTCATAAAACAAATATTACTAGACCTAAGGAGAGAGATAGATAGCAATACAATAATAGTCGAGGACTTTAACATCCCACTCACAGCATTAGACAGATAATTCAGACAAAAAAAAACTTAAATTAGACTTTAGACCAGGTGGACCTAAAAGACATTGACAGAACATTCTACCCAATAATTGTAGGATATACCTTTTTTTCACCAACACATAGAATATTCTCCAGTATAGATCATATATTAGAACACAAAATAAGTCTCAACAAATTTTTAAAAATTAAAATTATATCAAGCATCTTTTT
Organism: Trachypithecus francoisi; assembly: GCF_009764315.1. NCBI lineage: Eukaryota > Metazoa > Chordata > Mammalia > Primates > Cercopithecidae > Trachypithecus > Trachypithecus francoisi. The sequence goes on from NW_022681463.1 coordinate 41,585,965, forward strand.
AGACCATAGTAGAATAAACCTAAAATCAATACCAAGAGGAACTTCAGAAAGTATACAAATACATGGAAATTAAACAACATGTCCCTGAATGACTATGTTCAAGTCAAGGAAGAAATTAACACAGAAATTTAACTTTTTTAAACAAATGAAAATGGAAACACAGCATACCAAAACCAGCGGGATACAGCAAAATCATGTTAAGAGAGAAGTTTATAGCATTAAATGCCTACATCAAAATAGTAGAAAGATTACAAATTAACAAGCTGATAATGTACCTCAATGAACTAGGAGAACAAAAACAAATCAAACCAAATGTAGCAGAAGAAAAGAAATAACAAAGTTCAGTGCAGAACCAAACAAAATAGAAACTAACAAAACAGTACAAACGATAATAAAATGAAACATTGATTTTTAAGAGATAAACAAAATTAATGAACCACTAGCTAGACTAACCAAGAAAAGAAGAGAGAAGACCCAAATAAACAAAATTGGAAATGAGAAAGGCAGCATTACAATTTATACTACGGAAATACAAAAGATTATCAAAGAATACTGTGAATAATTATATACTCACAAACTAGAAAACCTACAGGAAATGGATAAATCCCTGGAAACATTCAACTTCCCAAGATTGAACCAGGAAGAAATAGAAAACTTGACCAGACCAATAACAAGTAGTGAAATTGAATCAACGATTTTTAAAAATCCTACAACAAAGAAAAGCCCAAGACCAGATGGATTCACAACTGAATTCTACCAAACATACAAAGAAGAACTAATACCAATTCTTCTGAAACTTTCCAAAAAATCAAGGAGGGAATTCTCCCTAATTCATTCTATAAGGCCAGTATCACCCTGATAGATGACACATGCAAGTGAAAATACAGACAAATATCGCTTATGAACATAGATGCAAAAATCCTGAACAAAATACTAACAAACTGAATTTAACAGCACATCAAAAAGTCAATACACCATAACCAAATGGGTTTTATACTAGGGACACAAGGATGGCTCAACATACACAAATCAATAAATGTCATATATCACATAAACAAAATCAAGGACAAAAAGTATATAATCATCTCACTAGATGCAGAAAAAACATTGGATAAAATTGAGCATTTCTTCATGATAAAATCCCTCAAACTAATCATAGAAGGAGCACACCTCAAAATAATAAAAGCCATATATGACAAACCCACAGCTAACATCTTATTGAACAGGGAAGACTCAAAAGCATTACCAAAAACAATTTTAGATTTGATAAATGACTTTAGTCAAGTTTAAGGATACAAAATCAATGGACAAAAATCAGTAGTGTTTCTGTACACCAATGATGATCTAGCTGAGAATGAAACCAAGAAGGTAATTCCATTTACAATAGCTTAAAAAAAAAACTTAGGAATACATTTAACCAACAGGTGAAAGATCTCTACAAGGAAAACCATAATACAACAATGGAAGAAATTGTAGATGAAAAAAGCAAATAGAAAAACATTCTATGCTCATGAATAGAAAGAATGAATACCATTAAAATGGCCATACTGCCTAAAGCAATGGCTTAATGCAATCCCTATCAAAATACCACATTTTTCACAGAATTAGAAATAAAAATCCTAAAATTTGTATGAAACCAAAAAGGAGACCAAATAGACAAAGCAATCCTGAGCGAAGAAAACAAAGCTGGAGGTGTCGCATTATCTAACTTCCAATGATATTACAAGACTATAGAAAGCAAAACAGCATGGTACTGATATAATAGAAGACACATCAATCAATGAGCAGAATGGAGAACCCAGAAATAAAACCACATCCCTACAACCAACTGATCTTTGACAAAGCCAATAGTAACACTTTGGGAAAAGGACACCTTTTTTTAATAAATGGTGCTGGGAAAATGGGATTGCCATATGCAGAAGAATGAAACTGGACCTTTATCTCTTACCATATACAAAAATCAACTCAAGATGAATTAAAAACTTAAATGTAATACCAGAAGCTATAAAAATGCTAGAAGAAATCTTAGGGGAAATTCTTCTAAACATTGGTTCAGACAAAGAATTTATGACTAAGACATCAAAAGCATAGAGAACAAAAGCAAAAATTGACAGATTGAAATTAATCAAAATTAAAAGCTCATGCACAGCAACAGAAATAATCAACAAAGTGAACAAACAATCTGTAGAATGGAGAAAACATTTGCAAACTATTCATTCAACAGGAGACTAATATCTAGAATCTATAAGGAACTCAAACAAGTCAACAAGGAAAAAACAAATAACCCCTGTAAAAAGTGGATGAAGGATATGAACATACATTTTTCTTAAAATAAGACATACAAGTGGCCAATAAACATATGAAAAGATGCTCAAAATTACGAATCATCAGAGAAATGCAAATTAAAATCACATTGAGACACCATTTTTGTTAGAATGCCTAATAATAAAAAGTCAAAACACAAGAGATATTGGCAAGGATATGGAGAAAAGGAAACTCTTACACACTGATGGGGGGAATATAAATTAGTACAACCTCTACAGAAATTAGTAGAGCTAAAAATATAGCTACCATTTAACCCAGCTACTATTTAATATATTAGCGAGTATATTTAATATCCACTACTGAGTATCTATGTAAGGGAAAAAACATCAATATATCAAAAAGATACATGCACTCATATGTTTATCACAGCACTATTTACAATAACAAAGATGCAAAATCAATCTAAGTGTTCATCAGTGAGGACTGGATATAGGAAATGTAGTACATATACACAATGAAATATTCTGCCATAAGAAGGAATGAAATCGCATCTTATGCAGCAACAGGAAGGGAACTGGAGGTCATTATCTTAAGTGAAACAAGCCAGGCACAGAAAGGCAAATATTGCATGTTCACACTCATAGGTGGGTGCCAAAAAACATGTATACATGGACATAGAGTATGGAATGATAGACATGGATACTTGAAAGGGTGAGGGGGAAGGACGGGAGTGGATGATGAGAAATTAGTTAATGAATGTAAGGTAAAGGTAAGTTTTTTGGGTAATGGATCCCCTAAAAGCCCTGACTTGATCACTACACAATTTATGCATGTAACAAAATTCCACGTGTGACCCCGTAAATTTTCCCATATCAAAATTTAACACAATAATATTCTGAGAATAGGTATGGGGTAACTTTAGATATGGAAGACATTCATTGGCCAAGGATTGGAGGATTATCCTTGGGTGTAGAGTGATAGCTGGTATGAAAATGATAAGGTGTTGGCTGGGCGCGGTGGCTCAAGCCTGTAATCCCAGCACTTTGGGAGGCCGAGACGGGCGGATCACAAGGTCAGGAGATCGAGACCATCCTGGCTAACACGGTGAAACTCCGTCTCTACTAAAAAAATACAAAAAACTAGCCGAGGGAGGTGGCGAGCGCCTGTAGTCCCAGCTACTCGGGAGGCTGAGGCAGGAGAATGGCGTGAACCCGAAAGGCGGAGCTCGCAGTGAGCTGAGATCCGGCCACTACACTCCAGCCCGGGTGACAGAGCGAGACTCCGTCTCAAAAAAAAAAAAAGAAAAAAAAGAAAAAAAAAAGAAAGAAAATGATAAGGTGTTAAAATATTCAAAGTATCACAAAGCAAAATAGATGAGTCAGACAAGATCCTCCCCAAAGCAGGTTCAGCCTTTCTGATATATTAAAATGTAAAGGTGGCTCCCTAAGGGCTGCTGTACCCCTTAAAATAAATTTGGTTCAGGCTACTGAGGGTGCAAGGCACAAGAATTTAGTGGGACAGTTCTGTATTTAAATTTTTACTCCTTTTTTCCAGCAGCTGCAGGGCATTAAGCCATTTCTAAAACCTCTCTAATATTGCTTTCTCCTGGTTGAATATGACTACCTCAACAGTTGCTAAATGGATCACACAAAATAATCTACGTACATGTTTCTAACACAGTGCCTGGGATGTAATAGAAGCACAGCAAATGTCAGTTTTTACTGCCCTCTTAAGAGGAATTATTCTTTCTTCTATCTATGTCCATATTAGGCTAGTGCTCACATCTAGTTTTACTATTGAATGGAGGACTAAAGTAGAGAATTATGATTGTACTTATACTTTAAACAATTCTATAAACATTAAGAAGAATATTAATAACTAGATCATCATAAGGGAAGATATGAATGCTACGTCATCAATTTTAAAACTCTAAATTCAGTATACTAAGATGAGAAGTAAATGAGAGTAATGGGAAAAAAACGAATGGTATAGAAAAGAGCCATGGCAACAAATTCTAAATGAATAAGGCATCCAAAGACATTATCAAGATTTATGATATTACCTCATATGCCCTTTTTACGTTCTTACTTTCTTATTCACTTTTTTTTTTTTTTTTACTTTCTTCCCTTTCTTCACTTTCCAATTGCAATTTCCTCCATATCTCAAGAACCAGTTCCATACCACATACTGTGCTAAGGACTCAGGATACCACAGGCAGACAAGGTAAATCCATACCCTTAAGAGACTTCGGCTACCCAGTAGTGAAAGACAACTCTAAAATGTCATGATACATGTTGAAGAGGTTTTACAGGGTGCTATGAGAGCGGAAATCAAGTGGAGCCTGGTTTTGCTTGAGGAAGGACAGGTACTTCATAGGGGAGGTGATAACCAAACTGAGCCTTGAAGATTGAGTACAACTTACACAACTACACAGGGATATTTTCGTTACAGCATGTAACTGTTATTTCTCTTGCTGTCATGCACCCAACCATCAATGCTTGTATACATACACACAAACACACACACACACGCACACACATGCACACACACACACAATCCTTCCTTCACATTCTCATACTTCTCCTATTTTCCAGAGAATTAATGTTATTGGTGGGGGAAGCAATCTAGTCAGGAAACTAATTTGTATCAATTATTGAGAATTTCTGGAACTTAAAGCAGCAAATTTTACTTATAAGATGATGACAAGTAACTAGTTCTTGTGATTACAGCATTACCAGAAATCTCAGGTTTTCACAGCAGACCTGCTAAGCTGAGATTAAATAAACCAGTAGATCTCAAACTAGAGAGTATATCCGATTCTGTGGGGAGACAATAAACATTCAGATGCACAGGCATTTCACTTCCTTTTGTCCCCATTTCTGAAACCATGAGGACTTGTTCAATCAAAATTCTGGTGATAGAAATTGAATTTAAGGAACTAAAGATAAAACCCTCTATGTCAGTTAATAGCTTTCTTTTTAGGAAATATATACCTATGTATATTTCCATTTGCACTTTTACTAAAACAAAATTTTGCTTGCAGAAAAAAAAGTTATGCAGACACACCCTTAGAGAATAATGAGTTTTGATATTTACCAAGGGATACAAAAATTTTCATAATACTAATAAATTAATAATGTCTAAGCCTCCAAACCACAGGTTGTTAATTTAATGGCATGTTTTCAAAGTAATTCTAATTGTATCTAATTATAAATATTTTGTATCTACAGTTTCTTAAGAAGAATGTCTTTTTGCATAATTTCTAAGCATAAGGAACATAAGCAATTTCCAAAAATTGTTAGAACAGAATTTTCTTAGACTACAGTGTTTTTCTGTCTCCATTATTACAATTTGCTGCATCAAATACCAACAGCTAATTTTTAAAAGGAAGCAAAAATAGGCCAAATAATTTTGTTGTACAGATGACTATTTTCTAAGAAGGGAGGAAGGAAGGAAGGAAGGAAGGAAGGAAGGAGAGAGTGAGCAGATCAGAAAAAATTCATCTATTAGAAGTTGCTATCCAGATGGAGATATAACATGAGATGAGCTGTTTTGTTATTACTGTTTCTGTATAATCCAATTATTTTAGTGAGAGATTCTGTTGTCTTATATCCTGAAGCTTTAGGAAAATAACTTGAGAGGAGTAAGAATTTCATCCATAGAGATTCAAATCGAGTTAGACAATATTTTGGATTCACGTCAATGTGTTTTTGTTTTATCTGTTTAAAATGCATTGCTGCCAAAGGATGAGTTTTCTACTGCTGCATGAAATTCTACCACAATCTTAGTGGCTTAAAACAGCACACATTAATTCTCACAGTTTCAGTGGGTCAGGAGCCCAGGTTTAGCTTAGTTCAGATTCTATCAAGACTGCAATCAAGACATTGGCCTAGATGTGTTCTCATTTGGATGCTTGACTGGGGAAGAATTAACTTTCACATTCATCCTGGTTCTTGGCAGAATTTATTAATACTTTCTTTCAGCTATATGACTGAGAGCCTCACTTCTTAATAGCTGCTGGCTGGCGACTGCACTTAAATCCTAGCTAACACGGTGAAACCCCATCTCTACTAAAAAATACAAAAAACTAGCCAGGCGAGGTGGCAGGCGCCTGTAGTCCCAGCTACTCGGGAGGCTGAGGCAGGAGAATGGCGTAAACCCCAAAGGCGGAGCTTGCAGTGAGCCGAGATCCGGCCACTGCACTCCAGTTTGGGCGACAAAGCGAGACTCCGTCTCTTAAAAAAAAAAAAAAAAAAAAAAAAAAATCCTAGAGGTCATTCTGAAGCTCCGTGTCACATGCTCTTTTCCATGGACATCTTACAACATCATTATTTGCTTCTTCAAAGCCAACAAGAGAAACTCTATACTACACAGTCTTCTGAGACAGATTCTAATATAATGTAACATAATCATGAAAGTGGCATTCCATCATCTTTACATTTTTAATGGATTAACACAAATCTGTTCCTACTCAAGGGGAGGAGTTTATATAACGGCATGACTCAAGAGGGGTCACCTCAAGGTGTGTCTCCCAAAATCAGAAATTTTCCTGAACATTTTAAAATTTACCTATTTATTATCTTCTCTGTGATGTAGAATATGTCTTATGAGACCAGGAAAATTCTGTTAAAATTGTTCTTTAAAAAAAACTACTTTTTAGTAATAAAATCTAACCAGAGAAACTATTCAAATATTTGTTTTAAAAGTTACGATGAATTAACTACAAACACATAAACTATACACAAAAGAGGCCATCATGGTTTATGAATTTTATAATTTTGTGTATTTTTTAATAGTGACTTCAATAACTTACTCTTAGTTGTCGACTTTGTCAGTTGTCTTGAGTTTCTAATAATCAGTCCCAACTAAATGTATTTAGTAATTATATTAATTATGATATAACCTGAATAGATATAACAAAGAAATCAGTAACACGTTGACTTAAATAAGGCAGAAGTTTTTTCTCACACAACAGACTGGCCAGTATGAATTGGCAGGGTAGTTCACTTGAATAAAGTCATTCAATGACATAGGTTTTTTCCTATCTTCTAACCACGTCATATTTTCTTTGCCTGCTTGGCCAAAACAAAGGCATGTCCATTTTCAGAAAACAGGAAGGAGAAAAGAGCCAAAGACCAGGGCAGTAAGATCTGTTCACATCCCATTGACTCAAAAGCAGTTGCAGGTTGCACACAGCTGCAAGGAAGCAGCAATAATCACTAGCTGTATAGTTTTGAACCCCGGACAAGGGGAGAAATGGATTATAAAAAATAACTAGTAGCCCACAGTAATAGTAAAACAGCTTTTCAGAGTTCCTGATTAAGATGAACAAATCAAATTACAGGTGCTCCCTGATGACTTGGATCATTGCATCACACCTGGAATGCACAACCATTGTAACACATCTAGAATACAAATGTAGGCCTCCTTTGAAAGGCATGTATTTGCTCTCTTACAAAATAAAATTAGTATAGGTTTTCCTGTATTTGCCTTACAATGTTGTTGTGATGAATAATCAGAAGATGATGTTTCTTCAGTATTGCTCTCTTGAGATTAATAGGCTGCCTCTAATATGATAGTTGCACTAAGTCATTATATGAGTAACACAATTTTCCCTTTTGACAAATACAAGATTATTTTTCTCTAGAAAATGAAATAAAAATGTTGACACTCTTCTTTTTTTATAAAACTGTAAGGAATTCTCGTTTTGAATATTCATGGCTTTTAATTTTCAAATTCTTAATTTCCCAAATTGTACCTAATTGTGATTTACCAAAGTATTATGCTCTTGTTTTTACAAGTCTCATTTGGCTTGTTATAGGCAGTATAAGCAAGATTCTTTCTCTATGTGCAAAATGTTGTGTTGAACAAATTATCTCCTTTATAATACAAGTTTCTAGAAGAACTAAGCAAGAGATCTTTCCCCTAGACATAGAAAAATATTATTACGATTATTATTTTCAATCTAAATATTTAACCTCCCTAAATCATCTCTACATGTCTTAAGCGATAATTATAATAGTAAAATATTGTTTTCTCATATAGTGATTATATAATCCAAAGATTCCTGGCCCCATAAAAAGAGTATTTTAAGATATATAAAAGAGCAAAGGCGCTAAGTTTATGATTGTAGATGAAACATGGGTTACTGTACCTATACATTAGCTACAAACAAAGCACAATTCTAAGAAGGGGGAGATGAGGCCAGGCACCGTAGCTCACATCTGCAATCCCAGCAGTTTGGGAGTCCAAGGCCGGTGGATCACCTGAGGTCAGGAGTTCGAGACCAACCTGATCAACATGGAGAAGCTCCGTCTCTATTAAAAATACAAAATTAGCTAGGCATGGTGGCGCATGCCTGTAATCCCAGCTACTCGGGAGGCTAAGTCAGGAGAATCGCTTGAACCCAGGAGGCAGAGGTTGCGATGAGCCGAGACCACACCACTGCACTGCAACCTGGGCAACAAGAGTGAAACTCTGTCTAAAAAAAAGGGAGGGGGTGCAGAAGATGAAAATAGACATCCAGCCACATGACACTTTAAAATCCACTGATGCTTAATCTGATCCTGATGCCCCTCCACTCATCATACACACAAAAACATACCAAGCTGTTTCTCACCTGGTTCTTTGCTCAAACAAGCTTCCCTGTCTGGCTTGCTTTTGTATCCTCTCTTCTCCAAACCAGCTCGTACTCATTTTTAACACTCAGTTCAGCTGTTATCTCCTTTGGAGGTCTCGCTGGGCCTCGCAGATGGGTTGGGTCTCCCCACTACATAGGTCTCTTATTACATTTCCTCTGACATGTTGATCCCTTTTAGTATCTGCCTCCCCACTAGGCTGGAAACTCGTTGAAGACAGCCGTGCATTTTATATAGATGCCTGATACATAGTGCACATTGAATAAATGTGTGTTGAAAAATAAATTAATGAATTAAAGAATATCATAGTATCTACGATGGTATATAATGCTACATTATGAAATTTTAGGGATGCTAGATTAGGGGTCTAACTTATCCTAAATTATTTTCAACATTAATTAAAATAATTATTTCAGTGATCTGCATAAAAGGGGAAAGAGTAAATTAATTTGTTTGCATCCATTGAAGTACAGGAAAAAGAAAAAAATTAGAGAGTAAGTTAATTTGATTAAGCATCTATTATGTACAGGCACTTTGCTGGCACAAATACATTTTCTCTTTCATTTATTCATTCAACAAATATTCGGAATACCTACTATGTTCTAGCAACTATTTTAGAGATACATAGTAAACAGTGGGAAAAAAAGATAAACCCTGCATTCATGGAGCTTATATGGGAGACAGGAAGAAGTAGGCAGGGAGAGAATGAGATAGAAAGTAAACAAGAAATATAAGTAAAATATATGAAATAATGCTAAGAAGTATACCAGGAAACATGCATATGAAATGTCATAAGGGCTGAAATTTTAGATTACAGAGGCATGGAGAGCCTCACTGAGGAAACAAATTTGAGTAAACACCTAAATTAAGTGAAGGTAATGGCTGTGTATCTATCTGAAGGAAAACAAAAGATAGGGCAGGTAAGGCAAGAACTGAGAAAGTTATTTTAGATTTATCAACATGGAGGTCATCATGATTTTTCAGTAGAGAGGCAGAGGTGAAAATCTGAAGTGGGTTCAAGATAGAATGGTAGGAGAGAATTTGGCAAAGGCAAGTCTAGTTTAATATTCTCAACAACTCTGTGAGGTAAGTAGTTGGAGTTCATTTATTGATGAAATTGAAGCTTGAACACGTTAAATAATTTGCAAGAGACAGAGCCAGGATTCTAATTCAAGCCAAATCTATTTTCCCAAAAGCTCTCCAATTTACCAAATTGTTTTTGGCAATTGTGATCATCAATGTCAGCTCCACTGCATGATAAACAATTGTTTAATAATTGATACATAACTGATCATTATTTCAGAAAAAAATATGGTTAACTAGAAAGCCATTAAATGAATGACTACATGAAGACATGGACATTGGTTCCAACATTTGGTAAGGCACACAATTCAACAAAGAATAAGTGTCCTACACAAATACTTGCTCAACAATCTAATCAGATTACGAGGTATTCAGGCATCCTCCATGCAAAACATTAAAGGAGATTCTACCCGTAAGATGAAGAGTCAGTCAGGCTTAGGACGTACTCTCTTTCAAACTAAGAGGAATTACAAATTAGAGTATTATAATTAGATAGTTTTTTAGGTGCTTTTTTATGTTTTCATTCTTCAAGAGTGTGCGTGTGTGTGTGTATTTACTTTCCTGTAGATTAGATTGTTTTTCTGGTTTTGTGTACTTGTAATACTTAGAAAATGTGGCAAGGGGATCCAGTTTTACAAGGATGATATATATGGCAGAGATAAAGTAGAAGAATGTTTTTTGTTACAAAAAAATTTCAAACATAAAAAAAAGTAGACAGAATTGTATAACAAATTCCATGTGCAGCAACAGTTACTGGTTCATGACTAATTTTGTTTCTATCCTCACCTACCTCCCTCTCTCACTGTCAGATTATTTTGAAGTAAATAACAGACATCATATTACATCATCTGTGTATGTGTTGGTGTGAGGAGATTTAAAAATAAGTCACATGGCTTACACCGTAAGAAGTTAAAAAACATTTAAATTCATCATCTTCATTTGGCAGTACCCAAGTTCAAGTTCTATAAGAATAATAGTATCTATGTTAGATGACCACATGGACTGAACAAATTCAATCTTGGAACATGCATGTTTTTAACTGCATTTTGATTTTTACTTCTAGGCCACCCATATTGTGGTTCTATGTTCAGTTCTTTCCTATTATGTTCCCCTGTTCTGGCCAGTTTTATCTTCTCATTCTCTTTCATTAATACCACATTCAAACTCCTGTTCGTCTCTCTCAGGTCTAGAATACCACTGCCCTTCATTCAAAACCAACACCTCTCTTAAGTTTCAGCTCAAGTACAACGTCCTTCAGGAAGTCTTCCTGGAGTAGTTCGACTTCTCCATTTCTAAAATCCTATTGCTGTTATAGTTTAAACTTCACCATTCAAGACTTTACTATATATAATCTCCTATGTTTGCTTTTCCAACTTGATAAGAAGCTCCTATATACCAAGAATTATAATTTATAATTGATTTATAGTTTAAACGTCATACCACCTGCAACAGAACTAGTTATGTAGCAAGTGTCCGATGAATATGTATTAATTTATTAATGGTTTAGTGGATCCAAGTATTTACCTGGGGCTGCAAATGTTGGGTTGAGTGAGTGTCTTAGCATATTCATTTAAATGTTCTAATTGCTAAACTTCTCCTAAAGAGAAATTTACTAATAGCCTAGAGTTTGCTCTTCCATTTTTAAAAATCAAGACTCTAATTTAAACTCTTCAAGGTGTGAGATTTACCTAATCATGATTATACTCCTAACTTAGTTTTCTTTGGTATTTATTTTTGTGAAGTCTCTGAAAGTCATCTTTTTAAGAACTACCAGGAGCACTTGAATGGAAAACTGAATGTTCTCTCTTGTTTCAAGAGAGTTCATCACAAATGCTGAGCTGGGGACAGCCCCTAAAATAGCGCTACTCAATCTTTTTCATTTGTCTTGCAAGGCATTTGAAAATGGAATATTTTTATGTGCTGAACCAATTTGATTTCTCTATATGATTTGCCATTCATATTTTTTCTTTTTCCACTCAAGACTGTGATTTTAATAGTGATGATATGTAATGACAAACGTGAATAAAAGTGATTTGAAATATATGTCATTATCATTCTTGACAGAAACAATATGCTGCTACGAAATTTTGGTATCAAAATTTACTCCATGATAATATTAGGAAGAAAATAAACTATCTGGACTATTTATTAAACTATCTGGAGTAGGTTTTGACAACCTTCAGTGATGATCATTTCCTAGACTAGACACTTCTACATTGCAAATTCCTTTCAGGCATTTCAACTTTTGTTGAAATATCTCCCGATATCTCCTGATATCTCCTTTTAAAGAAATATCTCCTGATAAAAGGAGATATTTGGCCGGGCGCGGTGGCCCAAGCCTGTAATCCCAGCACTTTGGGAGGCCGAGACGGGTAGATCACGAGGTCAGGAAATCGAGACCATCCTGGCTAACACGGTGAAACCCCGTCTCTACTAAAAAAAATACAAAAAAAAAAACTAGCCTGGCGAGGTGGCGGGCGCCTTTAGTCCCAGCTACTGGGGAGGCTGAGGCAGGAGAATGGCGTGAACCCGGGAGGCGGAGCTTGCAGTGAGCCCAGATCTCGCCACTGCAGTCCAGCTCTGGGCGACAGAGCCAGACTCCGTCTAAAAAAAAAAAAAAAAAGGAGATATTTGGATATTAATACTACCTAATATGTATGTGCTTCTTAAGTGCTTGATGGGATAAATTATTGGAGTTACGACGCTAATTGATGCTAATTTCATGAAGGGGCAGAAAAGAAGATACCCTTTATAATAATATACGGAGGAAAATACTCTTCAAATGAGCTGATCACATGCCAACTTAAATTTTAATCCACAGTAAAAGAAAATAAGTAGGGTAAAGAGGAGGTTGTAAGCTCCCATTGCACTCTTCTCAGATTCTAGAGGGCCTGGATACCGACACTGAACAAACCCACATCTCAGTGTCTAGAGGAAGTAGAGAAATAGCTGCATGGCTCAGAATCATTAAAAGAAACAGTAACACTTGAAGTGGACTGAGTGCTTACTACACCCAATCACTGCCCTAAGAGCTTCGTAGTAATTACCTCATTTTCACTTCATCACAAAACTATGAGATGGATATCTTTTTTTTTTTTTTTTTTTGAGACGGAGTCTCGCTCTGTCACCCGGGCTGGAGTGCAGTGGCCGGATCTCAGCTCACTGCAAACTCCGCCTCCGGGGTTTACGCCATTCTCCTGCCTCAGCCTCCCGAATAGCTGGGACTACGGGCGCCCGCTACCTCGCCCGGCTAGTTTTTTTTTGTATTTTTTAGTAGAGACGGGGTTTCACCGTGTTAGCCAGGATGGTCTCGATCTCCTGACCTCGTGATCCGCCCGTCTCGGCCTCCCAAAGTGCTGGGATTACAGGCTTGAGCCACCGCGCCCGGCCGATGGATATCATTTTATGTCCACATTGCTGGGGAGGAGTTGACAGCCTCAGGGCATTCACCCAGAGCCTTCACACTTAGCTTTCCTTCACACTGCCTCTCTGTTATTTTAAATTTCTCTCCAAAAAATAATTTATCTCCTTAAGACCTTGTCTTAGCACTTATTCTCCCATATATGTCATGGCTGATATCCCAATCTCCAGTGGCCAAGTTTCCAAAAACTGCTCCTGTAACTAGTTAAAGTAAGACCATTCCTTTACAGGCTATCTTAATGTAATGGGGGCCTTCTGTGTTACCCTTCCAAACTATCTTTCCAGGTGAAATTTTTTATCTTCTGATAATATAGGTATTGCTATCAAACATGGGTCTTAGTCCTAGAACAGGGGCGTCCAATCTTTTGGCTTCCCCGGGCCACGCTGGAAGAAGAATTGTCCTGGGCTACACATAAAATGCACTAACATTAATGATAGCTGATGAGCTAAAAAAAATTTTTTTAATTGCAAAAAATATTATAGTGTTTTAAGAAAGTTTATGAATTTGTGATGAGCTGCATTCAAAGCCATCCTAGGCTGAGTGCTGCCCACAGGCCGCGGGTATGACAAGCTTGTCCTAGAACTTTAGCTCAGTCTTCCCTTCCCTATCTGAAATGAAAGTCTAATGTCTGAATTTAACTTTGTTCCTTGTCAGGATGTAAGCAACCTGCCTGTTGCCCCATGCGTAGCTCCCCTCCTAGACGCTTGCAGATTACCTAATTCCTGGTGCTGCAGGGCCCAGGACCCAGCCAAGTTGGTTCTGCTCCTCTGTTCACTCAGCTTCCATGCTCATGGACAGGAAAATCCCTCCCTGAGTCTGGCATGGTTTCTTGCTCCCCCAAGAAATAAATAAGCTTTCAGAAATCTGACTCCAAATCCAAAACGGATGATACTTTTGAATTTGATATTCCCACAGCAGAAGTGTTATTCTTGAATGAAACTAAGGGTTTGTGTCCAACTGTAATATAATGAATGCATCCTCTAGCATTCCCCAAACAGATGACTTCGAACGAATCAAGCCAGCAGGGCCATCCTTAGATACCTACGAGCAGTGGGAAAATGTGAGTGCCAGTCCCTCTGGTATTCCCCCTTTCTCCACTTTCTTCCTCTATTCTGTTCCCTCTCCACAAAAGAAAAGTCCAGACACTGCCAGATTTGGCATCTCAATCAGATCTGACCTTTTGGGGAGTTGTACCTCAACAGAAACTTATTTTCTTCTCTCCATTTCACTCAAAACCAACAAACAAAACAATAGCCCCTGCCTTTCACTCAATCAACCTGCCTCTGACAAACAAATCCACATTACAGTGGCAATTACAACAGCTTCATGTTTTATCCTTCTTGATAACAGCTATATATTTAATGAGGACACTCGGAAAGTAAATAACATAAGCGAAAATAATATATTTTTAGTTTTGACGTTTCAGGAAATGTGATAAAACATAAGTGAGAATCAGGACAATTTTTCTTAGGCTTCTAAATGATACCAACTGGAAACAGCCCTATGGTTTGGCCTTGGAGCTATGCATCCAAATTTCATAAAAAGATCCACCTCATTAAGTGAAGAGAAATGATATTTCTTGAGCACTTACACTATGCCTATGCACTATGAGTTTTGCACGTGCAATTTCATTCAATTCTTAATAACAGTCCTGTGCTGTGTGATGGGTGTTATTATCCCCATTTTACAGTGAAAGAAACTGGGGCTCACCAAGAGTACATAGATCCAATTTCTCTCCACTAAGTAGTAAAACAAGAATTGCACGTTAGGTGTGCCTCCCTCCCAACCATGGTCTTTATTCACATTGTTCCTAAGGTCTGACTCTCATTTTTTGGTAATCTTTTGGCAGCTACCACTCTCTGTAAATATCACCCCTTATCAAATTGTCTGTAATAATACTGGCTCCATTAAGGGGTACTTTCCATCTTTAGTATCCAAAGTGCTGATGGCAAATGAGCAAAATAGAATTGTTTAGGTTGTTGAGCATTCTCCTGATGGGTACTAAAAGGTTATACTAAATGAAAGTAAAGCTTATGTTTCAAGTACAAAGTGGTATGCAGGCAACCGTTCCAAAGGAAAAGGGAGTTCTCTTTCCTATGACTAGGGCATGGGGAGGGCAAGAGAGTAGCTGTAGTTCCATAAATGGCAAGAACTCGCTGAAAAGATAAGAGTCTCTGATGCAAGAGTATTGTTCCTGTGTGCTGATGGGCTGATCACAAGAAGCTAGGGCCTTGGGAAGGATGACAAAAAAAAAAAAAAAAAACTCCCAAGTGCTTGAGGAAGCAACAACCATGTTGAATCCTAACGGCTACTGCTACCAGAGGAGCTGCAACTCTGCTGTGCCCGAAGGCAGTGCCACAACTCCACCTCAGGGCTCTATGTCTCATTTATTCTCCATTAGTCATGATGCCTTTTTCCAAAATGTCACAGTGGTTAGTGATATCCCTTGTGCCTTCCCCTCCATTGCCAGCTGAGCCAGGCTCTGCAATCTCAGGTTTGAGAGCTCATAGAGGTGGTACTCCAAGACCAAACTCCTCTCTCATTTCCAGTACTGTCAACCTAGGTATGAATGAGATTCAATGCTACTGAATGGAACATTGTAACCTCTGTGCCACTGCAAAACTTACATAACGTCAGTCACTTCTGTCACCACATGTTAAAGTATTTTATTAACATAAACACACACATACACACACACAAACACACACACACACATATCTCTTTCTCTCATGGTGCACCCATAAATCATGGTGGCTGGATTGGAATGAACTTTCCAATGAGTTGCATTGTGATACCAAGCCATCTGTCCTCTCCAGCTCTCCAGCTTTGTTGTTCAGTCTAGCTCACTTCATTTCATGCCATCTTCACTTTATTCTTGGGGCTTCCTCCATGTCTTTTCTCCCCGCACTTGCACTTCCTCCAGGTTCACTTCCATCCAGCAGCCAAGATTTCGTATGTCCAAACATCAGAGTTCATCAGTGGAGTTTGGAGTGTAGTTGTTTCCAGATGGATCCTCAGCCTTCATGTAAATCAGTGGATATGTCAGGTATAGGGGGTAGGGAGGAGTCCTAAGGCAGAACTGTGTCCAACATGTTCATGGAGGAAAATAAGGGGCTCTTTGTGGCTCCAGAAGAGTGACTATAAAGAAAAATAACAGGATTAAAGTGGGTTACCAAGAGAATGAACAGAGACCAATTGAAGGAAGTATAACTAACTCATAAGAAAGGTTGATGTAAACTGAGAAAATATTTCTGATGTTCTCTTTGCCCACTGGAGAGCTTTACACTGTGCCATGGTGCTTTACATACTGGATTTGATTTAGCAGTTTTTACTACTTAGGGGGACTGAAGATTATGGTATTAATTAGTACTGCTCACCAAATATTTCTGGTTCTCCATCAGAATACATGGTAGGATTGAGCTTGCTTTCTCCCCGTGTAACCTCCGGTAGGAGTGATGTATGTCATCTCCAGGTGGAAGCTTTATGAACTAGAGCAAAATTCACTATGGTCTCTTTCCACCTGTGTAGGCAAACAAGAACCTTCAAGAGGAGGTCTGCTCCATCAGCCTGCATCCTGGAGTAAGCACACATGAATGAGGGTCTCTGGTCAACTCCCGATGGGCAAGTCATATGAATAAGAAATAAATCTTTGTGACTGAAAGTCAGTAAGATTTCAGGATTGCTTGTTATCACAGCATAACTTATTCCAACCTGACTGACAGAAGAATGTATAGAGTTTATTTGTGTTTTTAATAATAAGTAGATATGGAAGAAAATCTAAGGAGCCAACTGCATTCGAGTTATCTTAGTAAATTAGCTAAAATAAGGTTAATACTAAATTCATCCTACCAATTGTAATAAGCTACAAAATCACATTCAAATATTATGTCCTAAAGCTATGTTATATTTTATGTATGTTGTATTTCATTAGCAAAATTGATTGTAACTTCCATATAACTGAAAGTTTTAGGCAAAAAAAAGTAATATTCGTCTCAAATTACATAATTTCAAGTGACAGCAGTAAAAACACCACAAAACAGGTATATTGCCAGCTCCTTTGGGAACCCCAGAATCACTTGAAGGCCTCTTCTACCTAAAAAGACAAGTGGAGTTTCATGCTGTGTTTGTAAGCAGTCACTGAATCAATCACATTGGGGTAATTTTGGATCTTTCAACTCTAAATTGGAATAGATTCAGAATACTACAATAAAAAGTTTCCCTGAACCCAGCTAAAAAAATATGATAGCGACCATTTTTAGGTGATCTTTTAAGCAGATAGACACAATCATTCACATTGAATAAGGGAAAAATTCTGTTTTTCATGTTACAAATGAATTCTTCCTTAATTATGTTAAAACAGACATACACACAGACACACACACACACTTACACACACATACACACACATTCTTACAAACATTTAGATGGATTTTCCATTCCCAGCAATTAGATTATGGTGTTCATTTGTGTTGTGTCCTTTGATGCTGCCTAGAGGTTTTTTTCATCATTCCTTGGCTGGTATGAAAGCATGTCCTTTAACCATTTTTTTCATCAAGGGTAAAGACAAGCTAGTATTGATGTTTAGTCATTACAATCCCTTTAGATTTTAAAAACAATTTCCATTTATAGTATGAAACTAGCAGATTCACACCGTAGGAGTCTGTTTCTTTTTATAGTCCCCATGGCCTTTGGCAGGGGATGGTGTCCATTTGCAAATGGTCTGCTTTGTGCTATCTCTCTGCTTAGTCTATAGAAATTTTCCACCAGAAGAACCGAAAGACCACAAAGAGCTCCTTTTCTCTCTGGGCGGGCAGCAATGTGGACAGCAGACAGAGTATGGAAGCTGAGTGTGTTTTGGCAGGGAGCCATGTTAGGAGACAGTTCTTGGCTACATCGAGAGCTGCTCTGTATTTATCTGTGATGGAGAGATGTGTAAATCATAGATCCAGCAGAAGTGCTTACACATAGTAGTCACCTTGTAAAAATGAGTGACTCTATAGCTTTTATTTGACATTGTTCTTATATAGACATATGACCAAACTCCAGTGAAAATACCAACTTAAAACACAGCTGTGACATTCGCTTTTATGCCTTTGGAAAAATCATCTCATTGCTTATCTGACAACTTACTTCCAGGATGTTTGTCTTTTTCTTCTTCTTCTTCTTTCAAATTCCTCCTTCCTTTGCTTTTGTATTTTACCTTTAAAACTAGAGGTTTAGTGGAAAGAAATAATCTTCATTTCTCTAATGCATGAGATTATGTTTCTAAATGTTTGAATGGTGTTTATTATTATAATTATTGTACTATTATCATAGAACAGATAGGAGCTTGAACTCTAGACCAAGATTTTCTGGGATCCCTTATTCCCCCCTACTCTATGGTTGTGCATTTTAGCAAGTATCTTTCCTAATATATTAATGTGTTCCTGTAAAGATAAAATCATTTAACAGATATAAAATTTTAGGACAGAGTCTGGAACATAAGAACTTCTATTTATGTGTGTTTCATTGTTACTCTTAGAAAAAGTAACACTTTATTGCAGAGCATCTAAGTCTAATACAATCCAGTGCAAGAAAAGATAATTATAGTGGTAAGTTCATACTGAGAATCCCCAAATTGTTCACCATAAAAGACTCAATTACACACCCCAAGCTGAGAGAGCCACTACTTCAACAGAGAAGTCAAACAGCACTCGGCCCATAAAAACCTTGCCTTATCTAACTAATAAACCCTGAATTTTAATGTCCAGATCAGCTTTCACCACAGTCCTCTGGCCATGGCACCTTGGAAGGTCATTGAAAGAAAGGCTTCATCTCTGCAGCCCCATCTTGTCATAATTCTCACAATATATTAAATTAACACCATGACCAACTCTAAGGACCTATACACCCTTGGCAATGCAACAATCCACAGAATAAAATCAGCAAAGAGTCCCCACCAAAGTAAATGTCACGCCTATTAGTGAATATTCTTCCCCAGTTCTATACGATTCCTTCAGCTACTATCTTATAATGAGTAGACTCTGAAACCAGACTGCTTGGGTTAGAATCCTGGCTCTAACACTTACTACTATGTGATGATGAGTAAGTTAGCTACACTCTCTGCACCCTTAGTTTTCTCCAATATAAAATGAAGATGGCTACAGCACCTAACTTTTAAGGTTGTTGTAAATGCATATGTAAACATATGTGAAGTGCTTAAAACAATGCTTGGCACATAGTAAACATTCAACTATTGTTATTAATACTGACTATTATTAGATTAAATTACAAAATTGACATTTTTTAGCAGTCGAATATGTAATAGCCAATTCATATAGTTCAACATAATATTATATGACCCTTCCATAGGTTGTCTGCAGGCACCTGGCCAAACTGGAATTGATGAATCTCTTCCCGGGGATTTTTCAAGTTAGGACCAAAAGAATGGTAGTTGATCATGAAAGAGGTAAAATTCCAGTCATTAGCAACAATATTTCCCATCATGTAGAGCAGCAGTCCCCAATGATTTTGGCACCAGGGACCGGTTTTGTGGAAGGCGATTTTCCCACAGACAGTGTGGGGGTGGGGATGGTTTCAGGATGAAACTGTTCCACCTCAGACCACCAGGCATTAGATTCTCATAAGGAGCACACAACCTAGGCTATGCGCAGTTCACAATAGGGTTTGCTTGCACTCCTGTGAGAATCTAATGCCTCCGCTGATCTGACAGGAGGCGGAGCTCAGGCGGTGATACTTGCGGGACTGCAGCTCACCTCCGGCTGTGCGGCCCAATTCCTAACCCACCAGAGACCAGTACAAGTCCGCGGCCTGGGGGTTGGTGACTCCAGATTTAGAGAGAGCCAGTGGGAAACACTAACAAGAAGGAAAGAGGGTGGGGGTAGAGAAAGACAGACAAAGAAATTGACCTCATAAGCAGAGCAGAGACGAGAGACAATGTCTTGGTGGCTTTTGAGATCTAATTCTTTTTTGTTTTTTAGTAATTTATTCCTTTTTAATGCTGAGTAGGATTTCATTTTGTGGCTATAACATTATTTATTTATCCATATACTTATTGATAAACATTTGGATTAACTCCAGTTTGTAGACACCATGAATACATTTGCTATGATAATTTCTGTACATGTTTTTCTGTAGACACGTGATACTTAATTCTAACCAGTTGTCTGCAAGGCTCAACTGCAGTTTCACACCTGGGTTATCCTGAGATAACTCAGTAAACAAGTGCTTTCCAAAAATAAGCTTTTTGTTTAAACTCTTTCAAAGAAGATTTCTCTTTCTTAGAACCAAGGATCTCCTACAAATACATTGTGTTTACAAGATTAAAAGAATTGCATGTATCTTGAAGGGTTTTTTGAGTGTATTAAAGAAATAGGCACAATGTTTATGAAGATTCATTCAAAATATCTGACACAAGAGAAAACATAATAAAACTGGCCTCCATTAATTCTATTACTGTAATCTAAGTAATCTGGCATACATGTTGTCAAAGACATAAGTTATATGGAGATCAGGTTATACCATATGAGATGTAATGTGATTCAAGATAGTTGGAATAACTCTTTCTGCTTGGCTATTTTTCTGTCTGACTCCCAAGAAAGCACATTTTAAAGTTCTAGCTCTGTCAAAGCTTTTCAACTACAATATTTTTCACATAAATTGATCAGGTCTTAATTTATGAAATGAAATTAATCCAACCCCAAAATGTGCTCACTTTAAGACTTTGTTCCAATCCATCTAAACTTTCTTTTTCAGATTCTGACTAGTTTCTTACTTCTGATCTCTCCTTTCATGTTTTATGTTGGGTAGCCAAGTTTTCTACTCCTAGAATCCTTAGGCAACTCCACCCTCCCATGTATTTTGCCTTTCTCATTGTCCTGGCTTCTAACCACTAGCATTCTATTGGAATTAATAATGGCATTTAGCGAGGTCACTAGATATAAGGTCAATATTATGTTTCAAATCAATTTTCTGTTTACTATGAGGTGGCTAATTTCATGTGTCAACTTGAGTAAATCATAGGATGCCCAGGTATCTGTTTCAACATTATTTCTGAATGTGTAGGGGCATGTTTTGGGATGAGAATAGCCTTTGAGTTGGAGAACTCAGTAAAGTCGAATCCCCTCCCAAATGTGAGTGGGCATTATCCAGTCCATGGAGAGCCTGAAGAGGACAAAAGGCAGAGGAAGAAGGAATTCTCCTCCTCTCCTTTTTTTTCCCCTCACTGGTTGAGGTGGGGCATCTCCCCTCATCTTCCCCTGCCCATCGCCTGGGACTTACGCCATCAGCTCTGCTGCTTCTCCAGCCTTCAGACTCAGACTGCATGACACACCGGCTTTCACCAGCATGCAGATGGCAGATCATGACTTCTCAGCCTCCACAAGCACATGAGCCAGTTCCTCATAATAGATTTCTGTCTCTCTCCCTCTGTGTGCGTGTGTATGAATATATGGAGAGAACAGAAACAATAGAATCTATACACACATATATATGCATATATATACACCTATGTATATATTCATATACACACCTATATCTGGGTATATATGTTTGTGTATATACATGCTTATATATGTATATGTATACATGCATACATGTGTGTATGCATACATATATGCACACATATATGCACACACGTGTGTGTATACATATATGCACACGTGTATGCATATGTATGCACTGTGTATACATATTAATGTGTATGTGTACATATATGTATACATATGTATATGTGTTTACACCTTGTGTGAAAACTTTACATATGCTTACTTATATGCATATACAGCAACCTTAAAAGTTAGGTGCTGTAATCATCTTTATTTTATATAGGAGAAAACTAAGGCACAGAGAGTGTGGCTAACTTGCCCATATACATACTCACACATATATATTTAAATATGCATATATAATATATATTCATATGTATATATGAGTATGAATATATCTGGTATATGTGTACGTATATAATACATATGTTCATATGTACATGAGTATGAATATACGTATTATAAATGCACACATATATAATATATATTAGTATGTATATTTGAGTGTATATGTGTGAGTGTGTATATATATCTATATGTGTGGGCATATATATATATATAAAAAATTGGTTCTGTTTTCTGAAGAACCCTAACAGCAACATACCATCAACAAATATGTAGAAAATAAATTTAAGAAATGACACATTTACAATAGCAGTATAAAATAGAAAACACCTAATAAATCTAATTTTAAAAATTAATACACTCTCTACACAAATACTACAGGACATTTTTTAGAAGAAAAAACATAGAGGGATATATCATGTTCATGATCTGGAAGACTCACTATCAATTTCTCCAAATTGATCTAAAGAGCCAATGTAAACCTTCCTCCCCAAAAGTGCCAAATTATATTTTATAAAAATATATCAACTTTTTCTAAATGATGAAGAGTAACTAAGACAACCTAAAAGAAAAACAAAGACGGAAGACTGACAAGGTTTATAGCAAAGCTATAGTAATTAAACCAGTGTAGTATTGGTACAAGAATGGAAAACGTATGGAAGAGAAAGTCCAGAAACAGAACAAAAGACAAGTCACATACAAGGACACTTGACTTACAACAAAAGTGATACTTCAAAATAGTGGGAAAAGGACAGGTTTTTCAATAATAATGCTGAGTCATCTGATAATCATATGGAGTCAAATGAAGGCTTACTCCTTACTAGCAAATGCCACAAACAAAAGTTAATTCCAGCTAGAGTGTTGATCTAAATGTGAATGGTGAAACAATAAGATTTCAAGAAAGTAGCGTAAGAGACTATCTTCAAGACTTTTCAATTGACAATGATTTCCCAAACAAAACATAAAAGTATTAATCATAAATTAAAATTAAGACATTCTGTTTATCAAAAGAAATCTTTAAGAGATTTAAGAGGTTAGATACACTGGGAGGAGATATCATCTGAAATGCTTATATAATAAGTATCACCTATGCCAAATATAGAAAGAATTGCTCAAGTGAAAAATGGGTAAAAGTCTAAGCCATTTCATAAAAGAGGATAAACTAATTGCCAACTAATATAGAACAACATGTTATTCTCATTTGTCATGAAGGAGATGCAAAATAAAACAAGATAATAGTATACATTCTAAATTATGTCAATTTAGAATAGCTAAAATTAAGAAGATGGACAAAACTAGTGATCGTGAAGATATGGAAGAACTGGAAATCTTGCATACTACTCGTAAGATTGCAAATTGGAAAAAATGTTTTGGAAAACTGTGTAGCAGTAGCGAATAGTACGAGGGGACTTTTAATGTACTCATAATATTCTATTTCTTGATCTGTAGGGTGGTTGCTCATCAAGCAAGGGTACCCCCTTGTGATTTGTGCAAGTATCAGTATGTATGTCATTTTTAAATGAATACATATGTATTTAGTTTTTCTTTTACTAGCCATGCTATTTTCATATGTTGATTAGGTATTTAATCGTAAATTGATGGTAAGTCTAATATTATTTCTTATTTTCAGTGATATCTCAACAATGAATATTTGACCTTACAAAAAAGTATTATGGCCAAATTAGAAAAAAAATGCATATGCTAACTTTTTACAATAGATATGACTGAATTTTAACTTTAGCAATGCTATAATCCTCAGAAACTACATCTGCAAGGAGCATCAAAGCAAAAGTTTTTTTTTTAAGTTGACAAAAATGTTCTTTGATCTCTGAGACTATATAAATCGGTCAACAAACATTTATTGGACTCCTTTCATATATAACGTGGGGTACTATACAAAATTCAAAAAAGGACAGACATGATCTCTTCCTAGTGAATATGAATTCAAATTTGGAAAAACAAACTGCACTCATGTACTCAAAAATATATGTATTATTATCAATCCAATGTATTAAATGATAATAGTAAACTAATAGTACGGATTGCAAAGAAGAAGAAAGCATTGCACCTGGGGTCTGGTCAAGGAACACTTTCTGAAGGAAGTAATTTAAGCAATATTATAAAGAATATATTTAGGAGACATTAAGCACCAAAGGCTAATGTTTAGGTATGATTGAATGTTTAAAATGAAATTCTAATCGCATAAATCAGTGTTGGATACAGGTTGTGTAAGACTAAGGAGAGTGGGAATCACTAAAGGTTTTGAGTCAAGAAATGATATGATTTCTTCATTCGATGAAAAGTGAACCACTCATTTCTCCCATAACACATAGCTTAATCTAATTCTGATTTGTTCTTCCTATGCTTAAGTTGCCCATTGCATAGTAACTCGTCTTTTTGAAGGAAAGCATCAGTTAACAGTCATATTTATTTCTTCTGGAACATCCAGATTAGAGCCTTACACACAACTACCACTCAAAAGTTGTGTGCTAAATAAATGAATCAATCAATATCAATAAAGACAGCTAAAAAAGAGATACTTATTGATCAACATAAAATGAAATACAATAAGTTTAGGTTTGAGGCAACAGAAAGAGGCTTACACATCAATGAATTCATAGTCATAACTTAGAAAATCATAGTATCTAGAATCATATGTTGTATTAGCTCTAAGAAGTTAATTGTGAAATTATGAAACTAAAAAGAGATAACTGGAAATGAAAGATTTTTAAAAAGCAAAACAGGTTGCTAGTGACCATGAGAAAAAAAAAGACTCTGAGTTGTCTGCGTGATCTAACAGAGAGCTTAAAGAAAATCAAGAGAATCAGAGATTGAAGAATTTCCAGTGCCTGAGATGGTAGTAGATATTAAATGCTTTATATATTTGGGACCAGCTCCTTTAGGGCCAAGGAAGTTGAAATTTATATATGCTCACCATAATTGTAATTACTTTTGTTGGAAATTAATAGATAAATCTAGTATTGCAATTAGTTTGGGAAGTCATGAGATGAAACATGTTCCATAAGAAGCAGCAAATTATATACGTTCAACCAGTTAGCTGTATTCAGCCTCTAATCATTACCACTGAAAATATTCTAAGACATGCAATAAAAAAGGAAACATTCATTTTTCTTATAGCTTTTAACTAACTTAATGATCTTTAAAGTGGCTTCTGGTGTATTTAAATCAAGTGGCATTGCCATGTAGCTTTCACAAAACAGACCTGAGTAAATCCTGTCTCCTTGACCAGGATCGAGTTGCTTTGACTTTTAGCCTACCAATGTTGAAGAGGGCATGAACTGCACTAATGCATATACAGCACTCAGCATAATATCTAGCTCATAGTAGGTATTCAATAAATGTTCACTTTTTCTTCCATTTATACTAAACCAGGTAAAAAATAAGTTAACATATCACAGACCATGTAAAGATTTGTATTTTCTGAATAGATATTTTGCTTTCACATCACTTTGTGACCTGTCTAAGCAAATATTCTTGTGCATAATAAGATCAAGTTATCTTTGATAATTAAATTATTATGATGAAAATTGTCTTCCATAACTTGACATACAGTCTTTCTCTCATGTTGAACTTTTTAGAATCACACATATTCCAAATAGGTGTACCCTTTTTGGGGAGTCAAACGCATAATCCCACATCATGAACATCAAAGCAACTACCACAGAACCTTAGTCACTTTATAGGAATACATCAGGAAGGAGAAACTACAGCTTCGTACCATGTTTAATGTTACATAGGATATAACAAAACATTTCTGATGAAAGTCAAGTGTCTGTATTGCCACACATGTATACATAGATAGAGTAGTGAATCAAATATCAAATTAGTCTTGATATCATAAAATTGAGTATGGCTGGTTGACTCTTGAAGTCAATGTGTAAACTGCAATTACCAAAAGGGGAACCATGGGATATATTTCTAGCAGGAAAACAAACTCTCCAGCTTGGTGCTTTGGCTTTTATTGGATTCAGCGTGCTACCCATAGTCAGTAATTACAAAGCCATAATTGTGCAGGTTTCTAAATGTCATAAGCCTAATTTGTATCTCATCTAATTAGCCATTATATTATAGACTACTTTTTCCATTGATGTTTTGGTATAAATAAATAAATAAATAGTTATTAGGAAATGAGCTAACATACCGCCTGGTAAATTCTAAGATCGTTTATATGCTGTGTTTTCTTCCAGGTCAAGCATTTTTAATGTAATTACTCATAATATGTATAGCAAGAGCTCCACTTATTATGTTCAATAAACAAGCTGAGCCATAATCTATTAAAACATCAAACTTTAAATTATAGCTTATTCATAGTTATTAATGGAACAGTGTAAGCACTCCCCTTCCTGCTTGTGTTCGTAATAGTCCATTCTAATACAACTGTCTAATGCAGCATGAGCTTTGTCTAAGCAGACTGTCAGTTATGTGGGAGGTTTCTTTTTTCCCTTCCTCTCTCTCTTTCCTTGACTGCTGTTGTTTGATAGATGCTGTGTGAGGGAGGATGTGTTGTTTGGTTGATGTGTGGTTAGTAAAGAAGGTACTGCCTTCTCAAATAAATGACAGAAATTCCTTCCTGACAAAAGACGTGAACATTAGAAATGAACTCTCTGGAAGTACTTGCAGTAGATAAACAGACCACAACCCTATAAAAAATACCTTGATTTCTCTATGATGAAAAGTGTCCATTAGTCACCAATGAGAGATAATCCCTAGGTAAGAACCAATCTCAATTTTATGTGCTTCCCTGCTGCCACTGAAAGTCAAACCTCTGAAGATGTTCACTTTGCTCATGTTGAGTCTGCAAGTGAAAAATAAAATACATGTATAGCTACTTATATGTGAAAGACACAACTGAAATATTGTGTGGCACAGTTGGAGAGGCAGGCAAACCTTCCTAAAAAAAACTGTGGATTTGCTTCTTAAAGAATCCTGGGCAGCATAGTGAGATCCCCACCTCTACAAAATATTTAAAAAATTAGCCAGGAGTGGTGATATGTACCTATAGTTCTGGCTACTTGGGAGGCTGAAGTAGGAGGATTCCTTGAGCTTAAGAGTTTCAGGCTGCAGTGAGCCCCAATCATACCATTGCACTCCAGCCTGGGCGACACAGCAAGACAAAATCAAATAAAAAAAAGAAAAAGTCTGCGTCTAGAAAATATGAACACCAAGTCAAACTCAAAGAGCAAGTTTTTAATGACAGCTTTATTAAGACATAATTCACGCCGGGCGCGGTGACTCACGCCTGTAATCCCAGCACTTTGGAAGGCTGAGGTGGGCGGATCACAAGGCCAGGAGATCGAGACCATCCTGGCTAACATGGTGAAACCCCATCTCTATAGAGATACAAAAAATTAGCCGGGCCTGGTGGCAGGCGCCTGCAGTCCCAGCTACTCAGGAGACTGAGGCAGGAGAATGGCGTGAACCCGGGAGGCAGAGCTTGCAGTGAACCAAGATCGAGCCACTACACTCCAGCCTGGATGATGAGCGAGACTCCATCTCAAAAAAAAAAAAAACATAATTCACATGTTACACAATTTACCCATTTAAAGTATACAAATCAGTGTTTTTAAATATTTTTATATTTCTATACCTTTGGGGTACAAGTGGTTTTGGTTACCTAGATGAATTGTATAATAGTGAAGTCTGAGATTTTCATGCACCTGTCACCTGAGAAGTGTACATTGTACCCAATATGTAGTTTGTTATCCCTCACCTCTCCTCCAATAACCCCCCTTCTGAGACTCCAATTCCACTATACCCCTCTGTATGCCTTTGTGTACCCATAGCTCAATTCCCACTAACAAGTGAGAACATATATTTGGTTTTCCATTCCTGAGTTACTTTACTTAGAATAACGGCCTCCAACTCCATACAAGTTGCTGCAAAAGGCATTATTTTGTTCTTTTTTATGAGTGGGTAGTATTCCATGATGTGTACATACCACATTTTCTTTATCTGCTCATTGATTGATAGGGACTTAGGTTGGTTCAACTTCTTTGCAACTGTGAATTGTGCTGTGATAAACTTATGCATGCAAGGTGTCTTTTTTACATAATCACTTCTTTTCCCTTGGTAGATACCCAGTAGTGGGATTGTTGGATCGAATGGTAGTTTTGCTTTTAGTTCTTCGAGAAATCTCCATATGGTTTTCCACAGAGGTTGTACTAATTTACATTCCCACCAACAGAGTATAAGCATTCCCTTTTTACCACATCCACACCAACATCTATTGTTTTTTGACTTTTTAATAATGGTCATTCTCCACAGCTAGCAGTATACTAAATGGACAAAAGCTGGAAAAATTTCCCTTGAAAACTGGCACGAGAAAGGATGCCCTCTCTCACTCCTATTCAACATAGTATTGTAAGTCCTGGACCGATCAATCAAGCAAGAGAAAAAAATAAAGGCATCCAAATAGGAGGAGAGGGAGTCCAAGTATCCCTGTTTGCAGACGGCATGATTCTACATCTAAAAAACTTCATAGTCTCATCCCAAGGGCCCCTTAAAGTGATAAACAACTTCAGCAAAGTTTCAGGATACAAAATCAATGTACAAACATTATTAGCGTTCCTATACACCAACAAGACCCAAGCCAAGAGCCAAATCAGGAATGCAATTCCACTCACAATTGCCACAGAAAATACCTAGGAATACAGCTAACCAGGGAGGTGAGGTGAAAGATCTCTACAATGAGAATTACAAAACTCTGCTCAGTGAAATCATAGATGACACAAACAAATGGAAAAACACTCCATGCTCATGAACTGGAAGAATCAATATCATTAAAATGGTCAGAGTGGGCCGGGCGCGGTGGCTCAAGCCTGTAATCCCAGCACTTTGGGAGGCCGAGACGGGCGGATCACGAGGTCAGGAGGTCGAGACCATCCTGGCTAACACGGTGAAACCCCGTCTCTACTAAAAAAATACAAAAAGAATTAGCCGGGCGAGGTGGCGGGCGCCTGTAGTCCCAGCTGCTCGGGAGGCTGAGACAGGAGAATGGCGTAAACCCGGGAGACGGAGCTTGCAGTGAGCTGAGATCCGGCCACAGCACTCCAGCCTGGGCGGCAGAGCAAGACTCCGTCTCAAAAAAAAAAAAAAAAAAAAAAAAAAAAAATGGTCAGACTGTTTTTCCCAGAAGGTTTGCCTGCCTCTCCAACTGTACCACACAATATTTCAGTTGTGCCTTTCATATATGGATTGTGGTCTAAAGCAATTTATACATTAAATGCTGTTCCTACCAAACTACCAGTGACATTCTTCACAAAACCAGAAGAAACTATCTTAAAATTCATATGGAACCAAAAAAGAGCCTGAATAGCTAAGGCAATCCTAAGCAAAAAGAACGAAGCAGGCAGCATCACACTACCCAACTTCAAACTACACTACAGAGCCACAGTAACCAAAACAGCATGATACTGGCACAAAAACAGATACATAGACCAATGGAACAGAATTGAGAGCCCAGAAATAAGACTGCACACCTACAACCATCTGATTTTTGACAAAGCTGACAAAAACAAGTAATAGGGAAAGGACTACCTATTCAATAAATAGTGCTGGGACAACTGGCTAGCCATATGCAGAAGATTAAAACTGGACCCCTTCTTTATACCATAGACAAAAATCAACTCGAGATAGATTAAAAACTTAAATGTAAAACCTAAAATTATAAAAACCCTGGAAGACGATCAAAACAATACCATTCTGGACGTGGGAACTGGCAAAGATTTCATCATGAAGATACCAAAAACAACTGGAACAAAGCCAAAAATTGACAAATGGGATCTAATTAAACTAAAGAGCTTCTGCACAGCAAAATAAACTGTCAATAGAGTATACAGACAATCTACAGAACGGGAGAAAATATTTGCAAACTATGCATCTGACAAAGGTCTGATATCCAGCATCATAAAAAAATTTACTAGAAAAAAACAACCCCATTAAAAAGTGGGCAAAGGATATAAACAGACAATTTTCAAAAGAAAACATACATGCAGCCAACAAGCATATAACAAAAAGCTCAATATCACTGATCATTAGAGAAATTCAAATCAAAATCACAATGAGATATCATTTCATACCAGTCATAATGGATATTATTAAAAAGTCAAAAAATAACAAATGCTAGTGAGATTGCAGAGTAAAGGGAACACTTACACACTGTTGGCAGGAGTGTAAATTGGTTTAACCATTGTGGAAATCAGTGTGGTGATTTCTCAAAGAGCTAGAAATAGAAATACCATTCAACACTACTGGGTATATGCAAAGGAAGATAAATTATTCTATCATAAAGACACATGCACATGTATGTTCACTGCAGCACTATTCACAAGAGCAAAAACATGAAATCAACTTAAATACCCATAAACAATAGACCAGATAAAGAAAACATGACCATATACACCATGGAATACTATGCAGCCATTAAAAAGAATTAGATCACGTCTTTTGCAGGAACATGGATGAAGCTGGAGGTCATTATCCTTAGCAAACTAATGCAGAAATAGAAAACTGAATACCCCATGTTCTCACTTATAAGTGGGAACTAAATGATGAGAACACGAAGACACAGAGGGGAACAACAGATACTGTGGGCCTACCTGAGTGTGGAGGGTAAGAGGAGGGAGAGGAGCAGAAAAAATAACTACTGGGTACTAGACTTAGTACCAGGGTGACAAAATAATCTGTACAACAAACCCCTAGACACAAGTTTATCTACATAACAAACCTTCACACGTAGCCCTGAACCTAAAAAAAAGTTCTAAAAAATAAAATTTAAAAAAATAGTGGCCATTCTAGCTGGAGTGAGGTAGTCTCTCATTGTTTTAACTTGCATTTCCCTGATGATTAGTGATGTTGAGCATTTTTTTCATGTTTCTTGGCATTTGTATGGCTTCTTTTGAGAAATGTCTGTTGATGTCATTTGCTCACTTTTTGGTGGGATTATTTTTTCTTTCCGATTTGTTTGTATTCTCAAAGAGAAAATTTAAATTGCAATGTTTTAGAGTCTGAAACCTCTTGTGTAATTTTGCATAATGTCTGGTGTGAAATGAATAACATTATATATTACATGATTCTGGAAAGATTCAACAATTATGAATCTGATTACAAGGTGAAAGCAAGTTGCTGGAGAAATTGCAGAAGATGAGAAGCCATTTGAAAAATAACTGTGAAGGGTCTCAAGATCCAACCTTCCTTAAGTGTAATAAGAAAGCTTCTTCCCCTCCCCAAATACTTTCCCAATTCATTCCAAGCACCAAAGTTCTTCTAAAAATTAAGTTATAGTAATTCAGTAAAACGTAATAATATTTTTTAAACTTTCAAAAAACCATGTTTTCTGTAGGACAGGCAGTAATAAAGAGGACTAGAAGAGGCAGATAAACATTCACACATCCACACATGCAGACACATGTATAAAAGAAATGGAAGTGACTATTAACTGTTATCATTATTCTTTGCTACCTAGGATTCTTACTTAGATAATAAAATGGAAAGTGAGGTTGGCATATCAATATCTAGAAAGAAGAATGAAATTAATGACGTTTAGAAAATGGTTTTGGTTTTCAACAAAAATAAATTTTGCAGCAATGGGTAAAATATTTAAGCTGGGTTTTTTTAAAAACTAATTCATCAGTCCTGGGGTTGTTTCTTTACTTATATTCCAGATTCAGAATGTTAACTGACATTGTAGAGAACTCCTAATTCTGTCATTGATTTAAAATCTGTCTTGTTTCATTTTTCCATTTAACAGAACCTTGGTGTATTAGTCAGGGTTCTCTAGAGAAACAGAATAGAATGTGTCTATAGTATATAGAAAATGATTATTTCAAGAAATTGACTCACATAATTACAGAGGCTGACAAGTCCGAGATCTACAGGGTGGGCCAGCAGGCTGGAGACCCAGAAAGGAGGCAATGTAGCCATTCAAGTTCAAAGGCCGTCTGCTGGAAGAGTTCCCCCTTCTTCCAGGAAAGGAACTGATTCTACTATCTACATTGTGGAGGGTAATCTGCTTCCCTCAAAGACTACTCATTTAAATGTTAATCTCATTAAAACATACATTCATAGAAACATATAGAATAATATTTGACCAAATGTCTGGGTACCACCGTTGGGTAGATTTATGTATCTACCCAAATGGATACATAAAATTGACCATCACATTTGGTAATCCAGATACCTGCTGGAGATGATATAACGCTTTTTATTTTGTTCTGCTTTCCAATCTCTTTCTTTCAAAGCTCTTAAATCATTAGCATCATTGGCCTAGAGAAAAAGTTTTTGCTTAGAAATTGCCATAAATGGCATGCCTCAGAAATCATCTTTGAACTGTGCAATTTCAGTTATAGTTGGCACCAAGAAACACTAGTTTTTAATGTCTTGTGAGTGTTTTAGAATTTTCTTAACCAAGTTGCCTAGAATCTAGTTAAAGAATTTTTGGAGACACTTTTTTTTTTTTGAGACAGAGTGGAGACTCCTATTTTTACATCACGTACTCTATCTCTGAGGCATCTCTGAAATGGTGATGCAGTCTTCTGGTTTTTTGTTTATTTCTTTAAGGATCCTTTAGCATTTGCTAAATTTCAAACTTCTTTTTATTTTTATATAAATAAATTGTTTTATTTCATTTTTATACAGGTGAGGCTTCTGAAACCTCAATTTTTTCTCACTTAAAAAATAGATTATTTTGGTCTATTTGTAATAACTCTTATTCCAATGGTTTCTAAGCATCTTTGAATTTTGACAATAATGACATGTGATTAATGAATGCATTCCATTGTTTTTTCATCTATGATATGTATGAATTAAGTGCAGTATAATTAATCTTCTTTTGAGAGCTTTCACAATACCTTTTATTAGGTTGGTGCAAAAGTAATCATGGTTTTTGCAATTAAAATTAATGGCAAAACTGCAATTACTTTTACACCAACCCAATATATGCAGACACACTCATATACCGAAGCGGTCCTCAGAATTTACTGTGTTGAGTGATAGCCACGCTGTAGCCTTGGTAATATCCTCTGTATTCAAGGATTACAACTGTATAAGGATTGACTCCCTGGAAATCCCTAGAATTCTTAGAAAGCAAGGGTTATGGGCATAAAGAAATTTAAAGTGAGAAGATATTATCCATACCAAACCTCTCATCCTCAGATGAGCCGACTGAACCCTGATGATATGGTTTGACTGTGTCCTCACGCAAATCTCATCTTGCATTGTAATCCCCAGGTGCTGAGGGAGAGACCTGATGGAAAGTGGTTAGATCATGAGGGATGGTTCCCTCTATGCTTTTCTCATGATAGTGAGTCCATTCTCACGAGATCTGATGGTTTGATAAGTGTTTGGTAGTTCTCTTGCTTGCTTGTTTGCTTCTTCTCCCTCCTGACACCACATGAAGGAGGTCCTTGCTTCCCCTTTGCTTTTCACCATGATTGTAAGTTTCCTGAGGCCTCCCCAGCCATGCAGAACTGTGAGTCAATTAAACCTCTTTCCTTTATAAATTACCCAGTCTCAGGTAGTGTAAGAATGGACTAATACACCTCAGAAGTAAAGAAACATGGCCTAGGTATAGGTTCATAAGACCAGGAGCCAGTGATTTGGGTAGCCTTCCTTGCTCTGTTTCTGAGTTGAAGACTGGCAAGTTAGTTAAGTAGGTGGTACTACAGCCTTTTCACTTTAAAATGACAGTTTTGTACCTCTTAGGGAAGGTGTGTCAAAAGAGTCAACTTTAAAACAAATTCACTTACCTAGAAAATAAGAATAATTGAATATGTCCCAGTGTGAAAATTAGGAAAATGGTAGCTAAACTCTTTCCTGCCAGTGTTTTGCTAATCTTTTGCTAATTATGTTATATAATTATATTAAATATAAACTTGAGCCTCAGTTTCCTCTTTAGAGAAATCAAAATTGATAAGTAATACCTGATTAGTTTTTTCTGTAATTTACCCACTAAGACTGTAATGGCAATATAAATACATAAAAACACAAGCTGAGTATCTGGTAACCATTTTCAGAATCTGATCATCCCATATGGAAAGTTAGAAGATACTATGTGAAAAAACAGACTATCTTGTGTGAATTTCTGTACAATTTTTATTTTAGACTATTTCATGTAAATTTCTATACCAATTATATTTACTTTCAAACAAGCTTCTCCAGTGACAAAAAAAATGTGATCATGATATATATATATAGATAGATACATACATACATACATACACACATGCATTACATATACAGGAAGACTCTTCAACTTGACCTAATTATGACAATATTTTCAATGTAAAATGTTTTAGTTGATCTCCAAGTTACATAGATAAATATTTTGCATGTTTTATAGCTACGTATGATAACTACACTACTAGTAGTGGTCATCGTTATTCTACTGGGCTCATTTGGCAAAAATAGCAGAAAACTCACCAGAACCTGATGGTTTTAAAAATTCAATTTTAAGTGTGGGGTCAATTATTGTGAGAGTAGCAGTTGTTAGCCTTAGCTCCAGTGAGCTTCATCTGCTCTTCATTTCAGTAACTCACTCCCCTATCCACACTCTGCCTAGGCATTAGGGACTGAATTGTGTCCTCTCAAAATATCTACATTGAAGTCAATGGGTAACCACTGGTTTACCCAATGTGACTGTATTTGGAGATAGGGCCTTTAAAGAGGTACTTAAAGTTAAAGGAGATTATAAGACTGAGGGCCTCATCCAATATGACTGATGTCCTTGTATGAGGATGAAGAGATGCCAAGGATGTATACACACAGAAGAAAGGCCATGTGAGGGCACAGTGAGAGGGCAGCCATTTGCAAGCCAAGGAAGGAGGCTTTGGGAGAAATCAACTCTGCTGGCATCTGGATCTTGTACTTACAGCTTCCAGAGCTGTGAGAAAATAAATTTCTGTTCTGGAAGCCACCAGTCTGTGGTGTTTTGTTATGACAGCCCTAGTAGACTAATATGCTGGATATGATCATTAACATCATGAGTTAAAACTCTTATTTTACCTTGACAGCTTGTCCTTCCAGCTTACCACTTTTTTACTCCCAACACCCTACTCGCTAATAACATACCTTCTCTGTTTTCTTTTAGAGGCCACCCTACTTCAGCTGCTCCTTCAATGTTAGTGATTCCAGGCTTGCACCTCAACCTCACTCTCTTCACATTATATACTCTCTCATTGGGTGATCTCATCCACATTCATGGCCCAAAAAACAATGCATCTGCTAATGTCTACCAAATGTTCTGCCTCATCTTTGATCCTTGATTTCTTTTCTGAGCTCTAGACACGAATACAATTGACATTTTTATCCAGATACTCCAATAGCATAAAAATGGAACTTTACCAATTAGCATGCATGCATGAAGCTTTTTTCTTCAATGAATGAATAACCATTCATCTGTTTGTTAGGACTAAAAAACAATCTACAAATTGTCCTACCTAGATACTTCCATTTTATTTCCCTCTCTTGTTTTTTTCTCTTTCTCTCTCTTACACACACACACACACACGCGCGCGCGCGCGCACGCGCGCGCCAGTATGTTGAGTCTATAGTCTGTCTCATTCCATCTCCAGTTACTTTCTCTAAATATTGCTACTCTTCTCCATGCCCCGAGAGGCTGACTTCTATTTACTGCAACACCCAGATTTTCTTCTCAGTGGCTACCCATTGGATTCAGTGTCTGATAACAGACCTTGCCCAATAACAACTTGCTACTGTTGTGGCTTTTTGGGTGCTTCACATTCCGTTGTTGATTCCCTTAACCCCATCCACACCTGTGAAAATGGCTTTTTCAGTAAACTCTCTACCATTACACTTTTTGAAAGTGCTGTTTCCTGCCAAGGTTCAACTGAAACACATCTAAGCTAACTGGGATCTCTGGTTCCAGTCCACTCCTATGCATTCCAGGCTACTGCTAGACTAATACAGCTTAGTTACAAATCTGATTATAGTTCCTCAATGATCTACAATAGTTTCAAGTTAAAGTCCACATCCTTTAGCTTAGCTCACAATGGCCTCCATGATGTGATCATATCTATTGATCTAGCTTTATCTTCCACACCACTGTTTCTTTCCATAAACAGAACACTATTTTATCTTTCTGAAACAAACCATGCTTTTCATTCCTCCTTGCCTTTACATTCTGTTTTCCCTTTCCAGAATTCTTCACTCCCTCTCTTCAGCTAGTTAACATTTATGTCTTCAAAATTCAGCTCAAATGTCCCTCTTCTTGGCTCTTCCAGTCTCAGTTAGAGGCCCATCAATGTATATATACCTATCATATTTTTATTAGACTTTAAGTCATTATGGATTATTATTTTTCTCCCTCCTTGTATGAGACATCTTGAGGGCAAGGGATAGATCTTATTTAACTCTGTAAATCCTAACTACAAAACAGAGAGATTGTGACTGGTTTATCCCTTCCTTCCTCTCAGCGGAGAAAAAATGAGAAAGAGTTCCCTCTTCCTTTTCTCTCTCTTTTTCCTCATGACTATTAGAAATGCTACTAAATATCTCAAGACCCTAATTTAGGCCCTTGAATCCTCAGTATTACTCTACACAGTAAAAAAAAGGATGACTAGCTATTCTTGCAGACCAGAGGTCTAAGGAACAATAGTAGAAAGATGTTCCTAACAATGGAAGAAAGGTAATAGGCTCAGCAGCCACTCCTCTTGCAATAGGTAGATTGGCCTCCTCCAAGGCACATGGCTGAGAACCATGACTGAGAAGAGTCTGAGAGGAATAAGAGAGTATTCACAGCAGAACTGAGTAGCCCAGACATGCACTAGAAACATAGTTCTCAGTTCCCAGCCTTGAGGATGTTTTAGGGTATTTGTGTGTGTATTTGCTTATCTTTTAGAGACTAGAGAGTCAAGTTCTTAGGAGAGAAAGGGCATGAGATACTTTAAAAAGACACTAATTCAGTCACTGTTGTCATCATTCTGCTCCTCTGTACTCCTAAATTTGAGAGAAACAGAACCAGAGATAAAGAAAGTCACACAGAGAGCAAGCAAGAAAGAAATTAACATTCAATAGTAATGTGATATTGTTGTCATTTCTTGAATGATGAATCTAATTGTTGAAATGTTCCACTTTTATAACAAGAGCACTTTCCCTACATCAAATGCTTCCCCCTCAGGCAGGAGAGACTGGTGCAGCAGTGGTGCAGGGTCGTAGCCATCCTATCACTTTCACTCAGTCACTTAAAGCTCCTCACACTCTCAAATTACACACATGGTTTTGGTTTGTAAATCACCATGGTAATAAGCACGACATAAATAACTCATAGAGTTCAATAGAAAAAAAAAAGAACAATGACAATGAATAATTAGGAAGTGAGGACTTTGTGCACTAGTTCCAATTAAATTGCTCAAAATAAGCAAACCCACTTGTGCTTTCTCAAATCTGTGGGTGCTAGTCCTGTTTGCCTAGAGAGAATAAAGACAAAATAAATAATAGAAAGACAGACATATTGACTCAAATATAGTTTTAAAAATAAGAAAGATGGTCTGAAGAGTAAGAAGGGATAGCCATTCCCAGAGTGATACTCTGCACCCTCAAGAAAAACAAGCTAAATGAAAAACAAGGCCTTTAAAACAAATAGTTTTAAGAACATAATTTCCCAACAGGTTAGAGTTAAATACAAAACTAGTGACTAAAGTGGAGATAAACATGCATAAGAAATGGTTAACAATGTTTTGTCAGCTCAGCCATGACAACATGAATGTAGGAAAAGTCTTTCTTTCAATATTTTGGCCATAGCCTGATAAAGAACCAACAGGGGTTTTCACATAGCACCTTAAAAGCCTGTCTTATCCTTGGGGTTTCTGCAGCCAATGAAAGTTTGTCACGATGATGTAATGCTCCTGAGTTGTGTTTCAGCACCGACTATGTGGTCACCGGGTATCATGCCTGAGAGCTAGGTAAGTTTTTGGATCAAATCTTTCTTTCCAGCCTGTTCCCCTGCTTAAACTAATTTCAGCAGAGAGATCATTTGTTTGTAGTCTATTTTACTATCTCTGAACAATTTTTTAATGTGGGCTGGGTTATTATAGAATTGTAAAGACAGCTGGTAAACAAAATGATGGGATCTTAGAGTCAATTTTCTTCTGTTATTAGTGTGAAGGCTTTTACTCCCCAGCAATTTATCATCACTTCAGAGGAAAAGAGCAGCAAATAGTGTTATGTTTTATTTGTTAAGGGAGCTCTAGTCATTTGACAAACAAGTTTTACTAGAGAGATGTTTTCGGGGAGATGAAAAAGATTTCTTTTTAAAGATTGACACTGAATTTTACTGATATTATTAAGTGACCCCCACTGAACTGTAAGCAGTGGAATAAGTTTCAATGTTTTTTATAAATAGAGAATATGTAATTCTTGCCCTCACAGATTTTAAACCTAAAAAATAAAAGAGAGAACAAGACAGCACACTAATTTTTTTTCCAATTTTTGTTTAAGTCAAAAACAATTTTAAAAGGAAAAAAAACAACTAAATATGTAGTGACCCTCTGTGGCCTGACAGTTATATGAAGTTAAATGAAGAAAACTTAGATATCAGTAAATAAGCCAGTTTCAGTGCCTGGCTGTACAGATGTTTTCCTAAACAACTTTTTAAAATTTAGAGCATTTACAAATTTTGGATTAGGTAACCAGCAAAAGCAACGGAAATGTAGCGTCTTACTTTTTCTCTGTGGTACCCTCTGCAGATGTGGAGGTTTTCAAGAACTGTTATTGATATCAGCCAAGCTGTGGATTTCTAGAAACATGAAGTACAGAAAACGATTATCCAGATAATTCAAGATTTAGGGAGGAAAATACTCTCAAAATTGTTACTGGGGAAAAGAGAATGAGTGGGGAGGAGGGAGGGGGTTAATCATGCATTACCAGCTACACTGATTGAACTACCCGGACGTTACCATCTTTCCCCTTAACTCTGACTGTATAGACACAGATTCTGAGAAAGCCATCTTAAATAAGAGTGTGGAAGAATTATCCTCAGCAATGTGGAATGACAGAAAATGTCTTGTAGAATTTCTAATAAGAAAAATACTTCTTCTTGTCTTGTAGAACTTGATGTCTGATGGGTCCTAATGCATGTGTTCTTTTATCAAAAACTTCACAACTCTCTAACTTGCAAGCTGCTTTTCTCTACCCTCAGCTGAGTTTATCAATTACACTTCACTTTCTCCTACATCTTCTTTCATTTTACCCTCCAATGAACTGGGCCGTCTCCCTACCATACCGTCTAAGTAGTTAATAGGTACTTCACCCCTTACATGAAATTAT
Source organism: Trachypithecus francoisi (assembly GCF_009764315.1). Classification (NCBI taxonomy): domain Eukaryota; kingdom Metazoa; phylum Chordata; class Mammalia; order Primates; family Cercopithecidae; genus Trachypithecus; species Trachypithecus francoisi. The sequence continues at coordinate 41,625,564 of NW_022681463.1, forward strand.
CGTCCTCTCTTTGTTCCACAGTTAATTCATTTTTCTCTCAAATTAATAACTACAATGCCAAATAGCTTATATTTTTTAAATGTTAAGTTAAAAATATATTAGCATAATATAAACATAACTCATTTTCCATTTTTACCCACAAACTTTCATGTCATTGCTTTGGTGCTATAATTGATACTGACATGGAGATTTAAGAGATAAAACTCCACATTTCAATAGCATCCTATGCTTTGCTTTCTGCATCATAAGTTCTGAACAGGGAGACAACACGGTTACAACAAGGGCCACAAAGTACTGCTCTAGAATTGAATGAATGAGTGAACAATGCTTCAGAGTGACTGATGAAAAGAAAAAACATTTCCACAAAAGAAAAACAGTATGGATAAGGTGGAGTACAGCGTAAATGATGTGAAATTATTTGGTTTCTGATACAGAATTTTTGAAAGTGGGCCCTTGGTCAAGGCTGAAAGCCGGTGCCTTTATCACAGAGCTGCAGGCAGTGTACTCACTAGGCTTGGGTTCCGAAATCCCACAGCATCTAGCTAGAGGCGGAAAGGGATCAGCATGGAGTTGTGCACCCTCATTAGTCTGCAGAGTGGGCGCTCTGAAAGGCCTAGGAGGAATCTGCTTGGGGTTCTGCTTGACCTAGGAAACCTCTTTGATTCTCACTCTGGGATGCAACTGTGCCGCACAAGTCAAGATTTGTCAAAATAATGTTTTAAAGGGAACATAATGCTTAGCAAAAGCCCTTAGGGCATGATCTGAGCACTGACATGGACAAATAATGCACCCTTCTGATAAATCCTGATGACAGAGTGGGCCTCGGAAAACACAATTCAAGGTAGAGCTCCAGTTCCAGCATTTCTGAAACCAGGAGGACATATCTGAAAGAGTACCTAGAGGATCTGTGCGTTGACAAAGTCTGGTAACGCAGAGAGTAAGTTATTGGTTGGTGAAAATCTATTATAGTACTCTACTGTATACCACAAAAGAGGTGTTCAGTAAAAGTCATTCTGTTTTAAAGACAGTCTCTTTTTAAATATTTCACTCTCCATTTCATCAAAAAAAGTATATTTTCATCAATAGCACATTTTATAAACAGAAATGGTCAGAGCTCATTTAGTTCTTTGCCCTACCCATTTATATGATGGAGAGGAAGGCCCACTGGGGTCACTATCAGAAAGAAAGAATGATAGGTATCCAAATAAAACAGAAGTTAGCTATGCCCTCCAAGGTGAATAATGGGAATAGTGTACTCCCAGGATACATAGAAAATGTGGATGCGAAAGCACATACAAATAGGAAAGACAGGAGTTCAGTAGTCACACTCGATTGTAATTCCACAGTGAAGGTTCTTGGGGAAACTGCCATGTGCCAAGCATGAGATAAGATGCAGAGGACACAAGAAGAAAAAGGCACCGTTTCTATACTCAAAGAGCTTTCAGTTCTCCTTAAATCAAGTCTTGAAGAATAGGCTAGATATTGGTCAAGTGTAGGAAGAAAGTATGGTTAAGGAAGAATGACCATACATCCAGTTTGCTAAAGATGGTCCCAGTTTATGCCTCTTGTCCTGGTATAACAACCAATACCACTTGGGTTCATTTTCAAAAGTGTCCTGGTTTGGCCTTTACAAATAGGGAACCACTGAAATGTTTACAAATTGAGTTTAAAGAAATGAGTTAAAGGAGGAGGACTGTTAACTCAGTCAAGAAAATTGGCCGGGCGCGGTGGCTCAAGCCTGTAATCCCAGCACTTTGGGAGGCCGAGACGGGCGGATCACGAGGTCAGGAGATCGAGACCATCCTGGCTAACACGGTGAAACCCCGTCTCTACTAAAAATACAAAAAACTAGCCGGGCGAGGTGGCGGACGCCTGTAGTCCCAGCTATTCGGGAGGCTGAGGCAGGAGAATGGCGTGAACCCGGGAGGCAGAGCTTGCAGTGAGCTGAGATCGGGCCACTGCACTCCAGCCTGGGTGACAGAGTGAGACTCCATCTCAAAAAAAAAAAAAAAAAAAAAAAAAGAAAATTAGGAGGCCCTGATCCAAGGCATTGATCACGGTGACAGAGAAGAGCACACAGCACACATTTCCCCTTTTCTTTTAGAAGCAGCACCCCCACCTCCTCTGGCAGAATTTCTCCTCTCCTTTTAGAAGGTGTCCCTGTGAATCAGAAGGCTGAGGGCTCCCTGCTTTCTCCAAGCCAAGCAGTCACATTGGACATGTGAGGAATGGGACACTCTCTCCTGGAATTTTGTTCCTTGAGCAGAATGATGAGAAAGGTGGGATGGAAACTTGGAGATCATTCAGTCTAGCAGTGGTGACTGACAATCCCAACAAGCAGTTTATCCAACAGAAAATGCCATGACGCCACAGCCCCTGTCATCTCTGAGTCAGTTTCTTCAGTCTTCCTTTTATTCTGTAAGTTTCCTCATGGCCCTCCAATAAATATTCCTTTAGTTTAGTTTGGTTGCAGCTGCTCACAACCAGAGAACCTACACTGATAACTGTAATTGTCAATATGCTGTATTTATATATGGAGGAGACAAACTAAGAACAAGTGAGGTGACATGCTACCCAACACTGTCCTTTTCACTCTGTATCTTATCCATTATTCTTGTAAATGAAGTTCACACCATAATCTCCCTCTATCATTTTAATATAGTTTTTAAAATGCTGCTTCTGCCGCATTACTTATTTTCCAATCATCATGTATGACTACATACATAGAAATGGGGTTTGCTTTGTGAAAAGATAATTGTTGGTATAGAACTTGGAGTTCCTGCTTCTGCCCCTGAAAGTTCAATAGCCTAGGATTTCTGTTTTCTTGCTTCTTACGATGGTCCCAGTGCTACCCAGGGGCTGCAAAAACAAAAGGCTAAGATTTCATTTAAACCAAACCAAACCAAAAACATCCTTCACAGATAGATCTTTTCTTGGAGGTTATTTGTCATTGAAATGAATGTCCCTGGGTGATCAGAAGTAAGTTTTTATTGTGGTATTACTCTCCTTTAAACCCTTCAAGGCACTGAGCTATGCGTCTGCAATTGTAACACGGGAGAGGGTGCTGGGCAGTCATTTAACACGGGCAGCTCAGGTAGGGGGAACAAATGAAAATTGGGGCGGGCAAGAGTACTGCGATTGGTTGAATTCCAATGCAGCGTACACTCTAACGCCCTGAAATATGGGATGCAGGAGTCTCCACAGATGCTCCCTGCTGCAGTTCTTGAAAGGCAGGAACAAATTTAAACTGGGTTTTGTGAAAACAAATGACATCATTCCTGCATACTCCGAAAAGCTGCAGCCCCAGTGGAATATTTTCTCGTTTTCCCCTTTGCTTTTCTGTGTCTGACTGCAGGGCTTCAGGTTTTTATGCTGCACGTTTAACTGGCTAGATCTTGCAGGGAATAACCTTTCATCGCTTGCCTCTAAAAATAATAAAACCCACGAAGAAAATATAGAGGCCTGTAAAAGTTCATTTAAAATCACATTTAATCTCCATATGGCCCTTATCTGAAGATACGACAGCACATGGGAAGAATTCTAGTGATTTGAAAGAAAAAATAACAAGATGCTGTATTGGGGACTGTCATCATGGAAATTATGGCCCTGAACTATTTGGAGTGGACTTTATTGTACAGTGTTCAGTGCTGGTGATTAGGAGAACTAGGATTTCCATTTAGGGATTTTTCTGGGTTCACATTGTTAACTGCAAAAGTAATCAGGGATCTGGTATATTTAAGATGGTCAGCTAAGGGCCATATTGAAATACTGTTCTAGATGTACTGTTCCTCATTGCAGATGTCTACAAAAATAAAATAAAATAAAAGGTAGGTGAGTCAGAAAGTTTTTTAAAACACAGCAGAGTTAGCTGATTTTTAGAACATGGTTTAAGAAGCTAAGGCACTTAGAAATATAATAATGAATCTTCAACATACCAAAACCTGATGGAAATTTTCTCATGAAGATAATATTTGCTTAATCATTGTCCTAAGCCAAAGGATGTCCCAGGAAGTTCTCTATTTACCAGTGTCAGTCTGCAAGAGCAACTGCTTAAATAAGTACTGTGAGAGTCCTCCAAGACTCAAAGCCTACTTGGTTTTCTCAATCCCATCCCAGGAACCCAGGCCTAACTGTTGACTTCCCTTAAATCAGCTTCCAGAGATAATTCTGAAAACTACTTATCTTTATTGCAAGTGATTATTAAAATCTTTACAATTCAAATTTCCTCAATATTACTATCAGATGGCAAACAGAAACTTAATCTCAAACTGCAAGGATGAATTTTATATAAAAAGCTATATGCGATGACTTCTAGACTAAGCCACGGGCATGACATCTTTTACTCCTCAAACTTGCAGTGATCTAGTTAGGAAGTAGGGCAAGGTGATGGTTGTCTTTCTCATTGAAATGAAACCAGCCCAGAGAAAGACTTAAAGAGAAATGAAGAAACAAATCCATCCACCCATCCCTACCACACCTTCCTTGAACATGAATTTTACAGCTTTGTCCTTGATTCTTGCTTCTATATAATACCTTTGACCTTCAAACCTTAGAGGTCATCTTTAACAACCCCATTCTTGTTCATGTTATTATGAATTAAACAATGGCTACTGTGTAGAACCAAAGAAAGTAATATGCCAGCAATCAAGAACAATCTGTAAAACAAATAGAGATAAATGTATGAGTCAGGAAGCCAATAGACTATTTGATTAAATAAATACTTTTTTTATTATCGAAGATGATAGCATTTTTTATTCCCCTCCTCTTGAAATTCCCCTCATTCTAAAAGAAAATTTTAAAATATTTTTTCTGCGTAACTTCCTCTACTCAATTATCTGAAATTTTTAAAAGATGCCCAATTAGCTGATCTCATGGGACAAAAGGTGATTTCCCCTTTTTACAGTGTTTTTTTCCATTAAGGATACTTTTTACATGCAAGGAGTCTGCTTTCTACTTCCTAGGCTGGGAAAAAGAGAAGCGAAAACTTTTCACTATTTCTCTACTTCTTTCTGAACTCCTAGCAGCCTCTCCTCTTCCTCTTTCTTATTTTGTCCTTCTTTTGCCTTTCCTGAACTGCTGGCACTGAAGAAACAGAGCTAGAGGCTTGGGGCTGTAGTTGCTGCCTGGGTTCTCCATTGGCCCAAATAATACTTGAGCCTTAAAAAAGGAGAAGAAGAATTAGAAAATAGGAACACTACTTGAAAATTTTTTTATTCTGCTTCTCTGCTTTAAATTCACTCCCTGGCACGCCCATGCTGCAATTTTTTCATCAAAATTCTCTATGGCAGTTCCTCAAAAAATATGTCTTACTAGCCCTTAACACTGGGAGAGGTTATAAAAAGGGGGGAAAGTATTAGGAGATGTAAAGAAACCTGAATTCCATTTGCCTCAGTTGATCATTGCTGTGTAACCTAAGTCGGGTTGATATTATTTGAAAAACAGTGGAAAATCTATGATTAATGAAATCTGCCCCAAATTTGATAGAAAATACTGCCACAATACCGACAAAATTGTATATATCCACTCTAATTTATGAAGTGAGCAAATAAAAAGATATTGTGAAAGCATATATAGGGTGAAAGGACAGAAAGTCACCAGCACAGCCTGAGCCAGGTCACATTGCTCTTCCACTCAGAATTTTCCAGTGGCTTCCCATCTCTCAGAGACTGTCCAGTGCTCTTGCAAAGGTCTGCTTTTTTTTCTGTACTCTACTCCACCTTCCTGTCAGACCTCCACTTCTCCCCCATCTTTCTCATTCACTCAATTCCAGACACACTAAACATCCTGCTATTTATTGAACAGTCCAAAACACATGTCAGCCTCAGGGCCTTTGCATAAACCAATTCCCATGCCTGGAATAGTGTTCCCGCAGATGGGCCTATGTGGGCACCCACATTTCCTTCAGATCTTGAATTTTTCTCTCCCATGGTCCTACTTACCCATTGCATTGGTTTTTCTTTCCTGAAATGCTGAGAATTGTGCTCTTTGAGGTTGCTCCAACTGTAATCTTTGAACAAATATAGTAGACTGAGGTCCCTCATGGAATTGAATTTTCACTCCTATGCTGTTTGAGCACAGGAGTCCCCGGTTTCAATTAGTCATGTAAAAGCTGTGCTTCAAAACAAGCCAACTTCTTCCCTTCCTTAAGAGTAATACATTAAGAAGCAGGAATATGCTAAATACAGAGCTAAATGTTAATCTATTTTTCCTATGTTTCCATATTTTTTTTTTTTTTTTTTTTTTTTTTTTTTTTTTTTTTTTTTTTTTCTGAGACGGAGTCTTGCTCTGCCGCCCAGGCTGGAGTGCAGTGGCCGGATCTCAGCTCACTGCAAGCTCCGCCTCCCGGGTTTTACGCCATTCTCCTGCCTCAGCTCCCGAGTAGCTGGGACTACAGGCGCCCGCCTCGACGCCCGGCTAGTTTTTTTTTTTTGTATTTTTAGTAGAGACGGGGTTTCACCGTATTAGCCAGATGGTCTCGATCTCCTGACCTCGTGATCCGCCCGTCTCGGCCTCCAAAGTGCTGGGATTACAGGCTTGAGCCACCGCGCCCGGCCTCTATGTTTCCATATTTTTAATGCTTCTTTATTCTTAGGCATAAAACTCTTTTTATAGTGCTCTAAATTTCTAAAGAATTAGAACATTATACTTCTCCAGTCTCTATAACTTCAAAATCTACCACTTGCTGATAAAACCCTGCCATTTTAGCCTCTCTTCTTTTTTCCTACTCCTAACTCCCATACGGGTCTGAAACCTGTACATTAATATAAACACTACTGCTCAATAGAACCTTCCGCAATGATGGAGGCATTCTGAATCTGCCCTGTTCAATACAGAAACCACTAGTCACATGTGGCTATGGAGCATTTGAAACTCGGCTAAAACAACTGAGAAACACATTTTTAATTTCTAGAAGGGCATCTTTAATGAAGGTAAAGTTCACCTACTAACTACTAAACATGGGAACAGCGGATGACACCTGCCCAATTTCACAATCTACTTCTAGATCCATCTGCAACCCCATGTTCCTTTCTTCTCCTTGACACACAATTTATTACTTACCCAATGTCTTTCAGGCAAATTTCTCTGAAAAGTATTTAAATGCCATAAAACTATTTTGACAGCCAACTCTCAGGCATCTGTAGTGACAGAGTATATATGTTTATCAACAATATAATAAAACCAGGACTTCACAGTAACTTCGGGTTTAGAACCTCCTACATTGACTCTGCTATGAGAATAGTAGAATATATTTCATTTCATTTCTCTTGACCACACTGTACAGCCGACTGTAGACCAAGATTCAGAAGAGAAAGAGACAATGACATAGAGACATTCATAACCTGATTTCTGAAACACCACAAATGTTTGATTACATAAAATGTAAATTCTCCCATTTTCCTCAATGAATTGTTATTACCTGTGATAATTTGACATTACATAAAAATTAACAGTGTTCTTAGAAATACTGTGGAGAAAATATAAGAATTCAAGTTCGTCCAAAGGAATTCACTCAACATATGTTTAAAATGCTATATAGAATGTATTTGATTTTAAATTGTTCTTTCTTTATAATTATAGAAATCTCTGTAGAACATGGGCCATACCAACGTTTTATTGATCTTTGCCTCTTTGTTATTTTTAGGTAGGACTTTGTTTATTACTCTCTTGACATTATATCTTCTCAAAGTTGCTACAATGGTGCTACACCAGTGAGTAAGATTTCAGCTCCCAGCTAGACAAAATCTATCAAAAGCCGGCGGGGGGCGGCGGGGGCGGGGGGGCGCAAAATACAGCCGCCCACAGTTCCACAGTACCTATAAAGACACTTCAGACTTGTGCTTCCTATTTTGCAGATTACTGTTTTTGAGATACTTCCTGAACAAAGCAAACTGAACAAACAGTAACTACTATTCCAGGAGAGTCAGAACACACAGTGACATATTAAAGGTTCTGAGAAGTCCACTAGCAAAGAAATCCGTTGGAATTTTTTAAACTCCAGTGTTTCTCTATATATTTGGCCTTAAAACACTATTTTCTCACCTGACATCTCTTAATAAGCCCTGCAACTAGTGCTCCAGGGAATACACTTTCAGAAATCCTGTCTAGGCATTAAGCTATTCCAGGGATCAAGTTCCTGTTTCTGAATACTCTGGCATATTCCAGATCTCAATAGGTTCAATAAATACAGAAATTCTATAGGCCCAACTGACTGTCTATGTCTAAGTTTGAGAGGTTTCAAAGAGGTTGAGAAGATGAATGAATGACTGACTGAATTAATGAATGAATGACCTTCACTGTGTATTCCAAGAGTCCCCCCATGGGAACTTTTCTGGCAGTTTATAGTTGCTATGTTACCAAGAGGTTTCAAACATATTTGGGATCACAATTGCTTATCAAGCTACAAATTTGTCATTAATTGCAGATGCAATTAGCTATACAATTACTCTCCAGATCTGTAGGCTCTTGTAGACAAGAGTTCCCTACTGAAAATATCTGGACAGTTTGTTACAAATAGCAGTTCCCAGGACAGGATAACACACAGCAATTTACATGATTTGCTTGGGGTTTAGCTTGATTTTTTTGAGACTAGAGGAATAAGCTCTTTTATGTGATTTGGTCAAGAAAATTATCTGTGTAAGGATCTCCTTTTGAAGTATCGTATGGTGAAAATGAAAAATACCTTTGAAAGTCAAAAAGGCATCATTACAATAGTTTTCTTTCAGGAACAAAATTGCTTCATGACTTTTTCAAAACAAATAATGAGTGAAAATGAAAGGATTTATGAGGTGTCCAGATTTTAGAAGTTTACAGTTCATTAGTTATGTTTTATCTACCTAATAACTATCTCCAACCACTCAAAGATATGACTATTGCAGACAGTTCTCTTATCTGCTTCACAAATTTTTCTCTAATACAGATACTAATCCACACCTTTCATCTATGTTTAAGATGAAACCAGGCTATGGCAGTAGATTGCATGAGATAGTACCGTACAGAAGATAAACTTTGGAGTCAGCAAACATAGGTTCAAATCCCCACTCTAACAGTTAAAATTATGTAACTATGCAAGGCTACTTAACTTTTCTGAATGTCAGTTTCTCAACCTGTGAAATATTATAGCACCTACAACAAAGAATAATCCAAGAAACTGGAAAGATTGTGGACACAAAGCATTTAAAACCAGCCCTGAAAATTAAAAAAAAAAAAAAAAGTGTGCTATAAAAATGGGGATTAGGTCAGGCACAGTGGTTTATGCCTGTAATCCCAGCACTTTGGGAGGCTCCAGTGGGTGGATCACCTGAGCTCAGGAGTTCCAGAACTGGACAAAATGGCGAAACCCCGTCTCTGCTAAAAAATTAAAAAAAAAAAAAAAAAATTAGGTTGGTCAGGGAGGTGCATGCCTATTGTCCCAGCTACTCAGGAGGCTGAGGTGGGAGGATTGTTTGAGCCTGGGAGGTGGAGGTTGCAGTGAACTGAGATCATGCCACTGTACTACAGCCTGGGTGACAGAGTGAGACCCTGTCTCAAAATAAATAAATAAATAAATTTTAAAAAGAAAAGAAAATGGAGATAAGTACTCTAAACCACTATCTTTAGTCTAGGAAAACCTTCAGAATTATTTTTCCCTATACATCATTTCTAGAATATAATATTTGAGCATCCATTTCTTTAAACTACATATATTGATTCTATTATTTTATTAAACAAATGCTTGAATCATTAAGGATCGAAAAATAAGGGAAAGTTCGTGCCACTGAGAGGTCACAATCACGTTGGGGCAACTGCCATGAAGACAAATCATAACAACACACCACAACAGCACATCAGAGCAAGTATGTTTCGAAAGAAACATAATCACAGTGGTTTGTGAGGACAAAAAGGAATGGCAGATTCTGCCCAAGTCCAGAAGCTCAGGCTCCTTAGGGAAGAGAGCAAATCCAAGGGGATTTTCTTGGTTGGAGGAGAGAAGGAAGAGTTTTTCAGAAGATATATTGGGAAATGAGAAGTTCATTGGGGCTGGAGAATGCATATGTGTGGTTTACAGGGAGTGGAGGCAGGACAAGAAGAAAGAGATTCAAAAGAAAGAGGTTGGAAAAGCAAAAATTGGTCAGGCTGGAAAGGAAAAGAGGAGGGAGGAGTAATTAAGCTATTAAACATCTACTATGGCCATCATACACTAGATGCTTTTACCTACACTCTTCCATCTAAATCATGACGACACTACCAGGTAAGCAGTAGTATCTCCATTTTGCAGATGAGGAAAGTATGCCTCTCTGAAGTTAAGCAATTTGCCCAACATTACATAAAAGGAAATTGAAGGAGTTTGGATTCCAGCCCAATTTTGTCAGGGCACAGAGCCTATGCCAACCTCTATTTTAAGCAAGGGGAGCCAGCAGGGGCCTTTAATCAGGAAAGGAGCTCATCAAAACAATTTTTGAAAGAAAAATAAGGAGATAAAATATAAGATGATGGATTGGAGGGAGGTGCAGCTGGGGCTTGGGAGATAAATCGCAGATTATTACTGCTTTGCAGGGGAAAAATGAGGAAGGCCTCAGCTGAGGCAGCGCCTGTGGGAATGGAGAGGAGAGAAACATTTCTTAGACTCAAAAAGGCTTGGTTACCAATTGGATGTGAATATACCTCAGAATAAAATCTCTTAACACAGTTACAATAGAATGTATGTGGAAGAGACCAGGCACAGTGGTTCACACCTGTAATCCCACCACTTTGGGAGGCCGAGGTGGGTGGATCATGAGGTCAGGAGATGGAGACCATCCTGGCCAACATGGTGAAACCACATCTCTACTAAAAATGCAACAATTAGCCAGGCATGGTAGTGCGTGCCTGTAATCCCAGCTACCCGGGAGACTGAGGCAGGAAAATCACTTGAACCCGGGGGGGCAGAGGTTGCAGTGAGCTGAGATCACGCCACTACACTCCAGCCTGGCAACAGACCAAGACTCTGTCTAAAAAAACAGAATAGTAAATGACCTCTTGAAAAATTTTCTCATCAATTTGGGGGATTAGAAAACCAAACATGTGGCATTATGTCATCTAAACCAGTGCCTCACTTAACGGGTCCGATGTACATGATTTGAGTGATGGGCACCTAAGAGCCCTGACTTCCCCACTACACAATCTATGCATGTAACAAAATTGCACTTGTACCCAATAAAGTCATACAAATAAAAATAAAAATAAACTCCCGCTACTCAAATTGTGGTTCACAGACCAGCACATAGCTTCACCTAGAAGTTTTCGGCAATGCCAAATTTCATGCTCTAGTCCAGGCATTCTGGAAAAATACGTATTATTTTAATAAGGTCCCTTTGATGGTTGAGCGATCTCAGATACTTTAAAGTTTAAGAAGCACTAATCTAAGATAATTAACATTGAGGGTAGTGGAGGAGAAAGAGGTGAGAGAAGACAGCCAATTTTCTTTAAAAATGGGCTCTACATTCAGAATTTCAATCATGACTCTATACACTTTTAAGAGCATTCTGGTTAGCACTAATTTTATTTCATATTACTTTTACTATGTTCAGAAGTTTCTAGAAGAAGAAGCAGCCACAGGTGCTGACATGGCCAATATATAAAAGGCGGATGCTCCTTCAAATGCAGTGTTTTATACAAGACTGCCAAAATCCAAGCTATAACTGGATGATTAGGTGGCATTTGAACTGCTCATTTGGAATGTCAGCAGGGATAATGCTTACGTAAGCTGGATGCTGTCTTATATTGTCCTTCGGTTACTGGGAAAATAGAAATCCAGAGGAGAGTCTATTTTATCATTACGATGGACTGAGAAAGAGAACAGAAAGATCTTAAAACATTCTGTGACACTTCTATCAGTTCATTTCATACCTATGCATATTAATATGTGTGTAGGTGTGTGTAATGTTAAGAATGTCTGGAATTCTTGAATTTACTATTATTTCCTGCATTTACTAGTCTGATCTCCAATTCTTATTGTTTCAAAGTCCCTCGATTGTACCCAACAATTCATGAGAATCACAGTCAACATGAACAGGTTTTGAGAGAGTTTGAAGGGGGAAAATATAGTAGACCTCAGAAAGGGTACACCAGCTAAAAATCTTCACCTAGGATTTTCCCTGGAATCTCTTCTGGCCCAGCTTCCCACACCTCATCTACCCTAATGAGCACTGGAACTCTTTGGGTAAAGAATACTAAAACTGTATATTCTCATTGTCTTAATATCTCATTCTTATAATGTGATGGGTAAATTGAAATATTTCTTCTTGGCTCAATAAGAAAAGCTCACATAAATTCTCAACTTTGGTATGAGAAAGGAGTGTTCAGATCCCCTTTCTGGCCATTGCACCTATGTGCCTGTTGTACCCCTGTCCTGAAGAACTTAAGAGTTCCTCTTGCTGTCTTCGTCAATGCTCATTAACAATGATTTTTAGGAATCTGCTATGTCCAAGCACTTTTCTAGGCTCGGGGCTCAGAAACGAACAAAGATGCTATTCACATGGACCTGACATTCAAGAGAACAAAACAGATAATAAACAAATTAAGAATAAACAAAATCATGTCTAGTGGCAATGAAAAAGCATAACATGGTGTTATGGGAAAGAGAGTCACAGGGAAGCCATTTCAGGCAGGGTGTTAAGCCAGATTTCTCTTGTTAATATTTGAACTGAGACCTGAAGAAAGTGACCAAGGTACACTTGGGAGGGGAAGCATTCCAGGCAAGGGGAGCTGCAAAGTAAAGTCCTCCAGCCAAAATACACTAGGCGTGTTTGGGAAGTCTCAAGAAGGTCATTATGGCTGGGATAGAGTGTAGGAGAAAAGGAGTGACAAGAAATGATCAGTCAGGAGACAGGTCATGTAGATTCTTGAAGGACTTTAAGGATATAACAAAGTTAAAACCACAAACATACAAAAAAAAAAAAAAGAAAAAAAAAGAAACCCTTTCATTTACTGAGATAGGCACTATGCTAATCAAATATATATACTTTATTCAGTCTAATTCTCACAGTCTTCCCATCCCACACCTGGGTATCATCATTATCCTTCCAGAGAACTGAAGCTTAGATAGGTTAATTATAATGATCAAGGTTGCAAAGCTACTAATTGTTGGAGTTGGGATTTGAACTCAGGTGTGTCTGACACCAAACGCCATTGTACTCAACACCATGGTGTTACTACAGAGAGATCTCTTGAATCAAAATTTACAGCCGGGCGCGGTGGCTCATGCCTGTAATCCTAGCACTTTGGGAGGCCGAGGCAGGTAGATCACGAGGTCAGGAGATTAAGACCATCCTGGCTAACACAGTGAAACCCCGTCTCTACTAAAAATATAAAAGATTAGCTGGGCATGGCCACCTGCGCCTGTAGTCCCAGCTACTCAGGAAGTTGGGGCAGGAGAATGGCGTGAACCCCGGAGGCGGAGCTTACAGTGAGCCGAGATTGCACCACTGCACTCCAGCCTGGGTGACAGAGCGAGACTCCGTCTCAAGGAAAAAAAAAAAATCACATGCACTTCGTTGGTGGAAATACCAGGAAGTTCAAGTACAGTGGATATGGCTCTAGGTTCTTCTAACTTTAGTAGAATGGTAGTCTATTCTCCACTTTTTACTGCAATTAAACTTAACTTTGGTCTCATTTCCCATGCTCTTAACACAGTGAGCACCTCGTTGAATGTTCAGTGTCTACAATAATATTGTAAAGCATTTATTTAAAGTATAAAATAATCAAATTTTAGAACATCTAGCTAACCTGTGATCAGACTCTGCAGACAGTAAGTTCTGATACACAGCTGAGAAGACATTTTGATTTCAAAAATAATTGGTATTAGCTACTGAATTTGAGGTATGGATGCCCAAAATATCTGGTGCTTTCTACCTCTTCCTAATTTACATCATCTTTGCTGATTTGTGTGCCTGCTTTTCCAGATTTCTCTCACTAAGATGTATATACATATATGTATATCCAGTCAGGGAGGTCTATTCCATACATGGTCATCCTTTCTCATCTCATTCTCGTACACACGAATACTTTCTGGTCTTTCTCTGCCGGTTAAAATCAAGTTGCTCCTTTAACGGCCTGCCCTTCTCACTGGAGCATATAATATACAGCCCTGGCTGTGGACTGGATTAACCTTCGCTATATATGTTTTGCTTCGCCAACTGACAATGGACAGCCTGACCTTGTCCTCTGTATCTCTGAGGATGTGACTTTGCCCAGAGAGCCACGCTTGGGGCCTCACTTGGCACCATAGATGATGAGACTTTTGAGCTTCAGCTTAAGATCACTGCCAACATTTCTTCCTAGACTCCCAATCACCCTTGCATCTCATGCTGACCAGAATATTTATTTGAATGTTTCAGTTAGTTGAATAATTCCTAACTCATATGCAACTGATTTATCTGTCAGCTTCATTATAAGGTAGTGTAGTTTTCAAACCTATTTATAGGAGTTTCCTCAGAAAAGTCCAGGAATCTGCGTGACCTGAAGCACACATTTAATGGCACAAAAACCTAATTGATTTAAAAATAAAACCCACTTAGGACAAAAATAAACCAGGTAGGTTTTCCTTCCTCCAATGCCTTCTATCCTACAAACGGGTAAATTTTATATCTAGTTCTTTTTAAGAAAGTTCTGCTCACTGGGGCACCAAATTGTTGTAGAACAAGTGGAATAAGTTTGTTTTCAGTCAGGCCAGTGGGACAATACTAAGTTAAGCATACTCTTTCTAGAAACACTTCAGTGAAACTTCTGTCCAAGTGTTTGTTTGTTCATTTGTTTTAACGAAAAACAGACTTTTCCTATGTTGTGTTTGCTGTGCAAACGGACCTAGCATCAGATGGCATGTAAATCAGGTATAAATTATAAAGGTTTTTATATTTGTTTTCAGGACAACAATGTTTAACGTACTCTGCCTTCTCCAACAGTTTGTTGAAGTGCAGAAGCTGAAAAAATTCTGGGCTTGTAAAGAAACTGCAGTGCCTAAAACTCTCCAGAAGTACTCAGAATGACAGGGCTCTTAACCAATAATACGTGAGATTCAAGGAACACATTGTCGCTACTCAGCAAATAATAAGACGCAGGTATAAGTATGACATCATTGAAATACAGTCTCATTGGCAGTTCCTCTGTGTGCTGGTTACTGCTCTATTTGTGGAAGCAGCAGCCTTATTCAAATTAACCTTTTCACGCAGAGGGGCGGAGGGAGGTAGTGAGTAATATGCTGCAGTCTTTTCCCTGAAGGTGATGTGCTCTCAAATTCGCTTTACATTGCCTTTGAGCAGACAAAATAAAAATAAATTCAGCTGTGGCAGTGTTTCACAGGGATAGTAGCCGCTGGAATTAGATCAGGTCAGTGGAAAGGAATGAAAAAGAATCTATGGCTGAGTTAAAACAAATTTCTGAATTTTATTCTTGCTTTTATTCTTTCCCCCTTATTATTTCTCTGTGTCTCATTCGTGGTCTCAACGGCTGCAGAGACTAAACTTGGTATCGCTCCAATCGGCCATTTGAAAGGGAAATTTCTTTGAATATTAATACCTCTAGCCCGTGCTGTCTGGGGGTCTAGCAGACAGGTCAGATTAATGGATGGTTTTCTGGCATTGTAGAAATACTCAGGAGTATGAAGCTGATGAGATAATTTAATCACAGTTACTGTAGTCTGTGAGGAACTGTCATCTTGTATCCTGTTACTGTTATATAATATAGGGCCTCCAGCTACATCAATGACACACGAGAGAGCCCACTCAAGTTTTTAACTCTTAGTATTTTGTTTTAACTTATGAGGGCTCCAATGTAAGGTGGCTGTCCTTTAATGATCTATCTCTTCCTTTCCCAGTTTAGTTTCTGGGACTTCACACAACTTTGCCTAAATAAAATGCTTTAGGTCTTTGGCCTTATTTTATTTTCTCTCTTTAAGCTTCTGTTTCACTGTCTTGTTGTCATCTACGAAAATCACTCTATGCAGAAGCCATGTAAAATTTTGAATCCTGCTGTAGCATATATTTGCCTTGGTCATTTCCTGTTTGGGGAATTTATTTATATTTTTTCCCTTCCCTTATTACCTATTACTTTCTACCTCAACATTTCTCAACTTGTCAAAGACAAAATGATGGAAATGACAAAAGAATACAGAATGTTGACTATACACCTGTCAACTCTGCCATAATAAGGAGTTGGGCCAAAATGGCTGTATTTCAGGTCAGAAATAAGTTACTACCTGCATGTAGCTAAGCTCTCTCTGCTCCAAACACAAGATTCCTTGTTCCACTCTTGCATATCCTTAAAGAGGTGTTAACCTCTGAGAGCTCAGAGCTTCCCTTACTACTCCACTGAGAGTATTAATAACCATGTCACCACACATTAATGACAGTGTCACCAGAACGACATGACATTCTCATTTAGTTACCATCCCGTTCCATCTCTCTGTACTTGTATGGCTTCTTTAACTTAAAATTCCTTTTAACTGGCTGGACCCAAGGTAGTGAGTTGTCTCAATTGATTGTTTGCAGTCAGTTACAGATCAAACTCTTTGTTCTACCCTTTCCCCCTTCCTCACTACTGCACTTGACTAGTCTTAAAAAAAAAAAATTAGAAAAAATATATAAAAATTCCTTTAAGTTTATCTGGATATTGCAGCTGTTGTTAGGTTCTAAATAAAGCTATAAAGCTATAAATATTCAGAATATAGTAGCTTAGATGAGGATGGTTCGTGTACTATGTTTTCATCACTACTATTCCTTAAAGTGAATAAATAATGCAAGATAAGTTGGAATGCGGAGGAGCGCCAGGAAGCTTGTTGACCAGTGGGGAGCAGGTGTTGACTTGGGAGACTGGCAGAACAGAGGCAGGAAGGGTGAGGCTCTACTCCCCTAGTGCTGCATGACCGGCCCTGCTGCCACCCTGCCAGTTTTCAGCCAAGGATCACTGTGAGCTGTTCAGCTCTTTGCTGGATAGCTGCCCAAATCCCACCAACAAGGTGTCTAGAGCGGCTTTTAGCACAGTTCTCTGTATGCTGCTGAAACCCACCAGTCTAGGCTTCCCAGGCTTCCATTTCTTGACTCTGCACAGTTCTCTGCCTAATCCTAGCCCTTCCTTTAAAATCAGACTGTTTCCTGCCCTACCTTGGCAAACCACTCCCCACTCTGTTGAGAGGAGTGCAGAGGTTGCTGATTTGACCTGGAGCACCACACATTTTCAGCTCATTATGTCTGAATGCCGCATTGTTCCTGTGCTGAATGAAGTTTTGGAAAATGACTTTCAGATGTTACAGAGTCCCACTCTGCTGCTGTTTTACCCCTTTACCTCGCTTCTCTGCCATTTATAATCCCATAAAACTCATCGTCTGTGTTTGGCTCTGGACAAAAATGAAAAGACTCATAAAATAGCATCTTAGATGAGCTGGACTGATATAAACTTGAAATGCTTCAGCTTAAGACCACAACCAAATAATTTAATTATTTGCCTTTCACTAGACTTACCTCTTTAGTTTGTCTGTTTGCTTCTTTTGCGGTCACTCTCAAATCCATTGGGTTATTTTAGTCAGTGCCCACAAATTACTGTGACCCTCTTTATCTGAACTCTGATCAGAAAGCCGCCTAGTTCTCCCCAGGTTTTTTTTTCTTCCCCCCTTCAAACCAGAAAAGTAGCTGCTGAAAGCAGAACAGTTGCCATGGCAACCCCTTGGCAGCTTCCTCAACGAGTAACAGTGTTGATTTCCCTGGGCCGGGTGGGAGGGGGTGGAGCGCTAAGGAGGTAAAGGAAGGTTACTGTGCACTTAGTTAATATGCAAAACCACTTATGCAGTGCTGGATGAGCAGTGAATAAGTGCAAACAAAGCCATGCTTGATCAGCTAACATGGACTTTGCACACAAGTTGCTCTGTCCAAGGATGCAGATGTTGGCTCAGAAAGACATAGTGCAATTGGACAGTAGACGACACAAGAGGTCATACTACAAGAGGTTAAACACTATTTTTGTAATGGTTGGTGAATATGGAGGAAATAAACCAAAGCAGGGGGGTAATTGCCTTGCTCCTCTTTGCTTTGTTCAAAGAAAAACATAGCAATCTAAATCACAGGGATGGTGTTTTCCTGAAAATCTAACATACTGAAGTTCAAGTTTGCATCAATTAAACTCTATGTAAGATAAACCAATATGTTCAGATATAAGCAAGTATAGCATAATTTGGTTTGTGCTTGAACAAAACATACGGCTCAAGTAGTATCTTTCACCTCCGAGTTTTCAGACAAAGAAGCAGCTTAGTAACTTGGGGCTGGGGTTGGGGGTGGATAGTGGTGGATTCTCTCTCTCTCTCAACTTTGATAGATCCCTGTTTGTTTCTTGGGGTCTGGACAGGTTGGAAATCATTTCCCCGAGATAGCACTGGGGAGACTCTGGCACACGATTCTGCCGACAGAGGTCACCTGCATGAGCAATGAGCAGACTGGCTGCAAGCTGTGCAAGCGGCAGCCAGCCCCTCACCTAGTGGCCTGCAGCTTTGCATGCTAAAGAAGAGGTAGGCTGACGGAAAGCCTGCAGCAGTGAGCCGAGGTCTGCCCAGCAGGTGTCACTAGGGATTTAAAGCTTACCAGACCTTTGGGACCAGGGCTAGGAAAAAGCCATGGAATGATTTATAAAGCTTACTTTAAAATATTTTTGAGAAGCTATATGTGAAATAATTCTGAGGCTTTCTCCTTCAAAGGGACATTAAAATGATAGCTACAGCTTGGTTTAAATGATTTCTGGACTATTTTCTCCAAGGCTCTACCTCCATTTACTGAGTCCGCATTCCAAAAACCAGACAGAGACATAAAACTCATGGAAGGCACACTGAATCCAACCACAATGGAAAAATACATGTGCAAAACCAAAGCAAGTGCATAAAATTATTATTATGGTGAAAATCTCTGCTTACAAAATCAGCCTCCATGTCCTAACACCACAGATGCTGATTTTGTAAGTAATCTCAGGATTAAGATCAGAGTTCACTTTAAAAATGCAAATTCCCCAGGAGTCCCTGTAAAAGTGATGTCAGCTTGTATTTTATCAGTGATAACAATTTTTTAACAAACCCATATGAAGGTGATCCCTACTTTTTAAAAAAGACTGCATGGATGGTATTACCTGCCTTCTAATTTATGCACCAAGAATATGCATATGATAATTTTTCCTGAGAATTATGTTAGAGAAAATTTGTCTCTCCTGAATATGCTTTTTACTGTTTCCCTTTTCATCTTGTCTCCCTGGAAGCTCAATATTTTGAAATGTCATGAATTTCAGTAGCTTCCCTAGCTTAGATTTTCTCTATCCATTCTATGTTATTTGAATAGTGACATCCTACCTTGTTTTAATCATATTGTAGTTTTAACACATTTGTACTTTTATCTGTACTTTTTGTTGTATATATTACCTCACATCCATTTCAGTGTGGCACACCCTCTTAGAAAGAAGAGAAGAAAAGAGAGGGAGAAGAGAAAGACAGAGGAAAAAAAAAAAGGAAGAGGTAAAATGACCCTGTTATCAACATTCAGCATTTTATGATGAATTTGTTCATCACGTTTGTCTTCAGTTATCCTTTGGAAGATAGAAAGAGTGAGCTAAGAGTAGTGGTTGGGGAGGGGGTAGTCCTAATTTTGTGTGTGCATGGGAGGATTTCTTGTGCCTAAAAAGACAACGTAAGCACTCTGGGCCTGTGAAATACTATAGGAAGAGGTAGAAGAGTAGAAGCTGAGAACAGAGGTATGAGCCTGGGAAACAAGTGCATTGGCTTCAGGACTTGGCTGAGAATTATTAGGAAAATGCTTATAGTTCTTTTAGAGCATGTTACAAAGCATGATTAGGTGCACTTTTACCTTGCAATCTCAATAAAATGTTTGTCAAATAGATATAATCCTTCCCATTTCACAGATGAAAGAAACTGAGTCTCAGGGACGTTGTCATGTAATCGCCCGCCATTGTGTAACAGAACCAGGACTAGAAACCAGGCCCTCTGCTTGCATTTCTGCTAAAGATGGTAACTACAGATGGGGAAGAATGAAAGAAAATCACAGAGAGTATAGGGAAATTATGCCAATAATCCTCTGTTTTCTATTCTTTCTCCTGGGGACACCCCATCATGCAATACCAACGAGGATGCTCCCACAAATGAAAACGTCAGCCTGCAATTATGCATTGTGGCAGAATTTTATTAAGAGCTTAATCGGCCATTATATTTCTTTCTGTTTTGTGAGAGAAAGAATAAATGACTTTAGTAGCATTGATGTCTACAGGCCCATTTTCTAACCGCAACTCTAGCCATTTCTCTAATCGCTTAACTAATATTGTTTTCACGCCACCTATTGTTATTATGCATTATTAATAAAAGACCACCATTACTATTAATATCACTTACGAAAGATTCTATAAATAGCTTTGAGACTGCCGATGCAATTAACAAGAAGCCAAATTCTCCATGATGTAAAACAAACAAACAAAAAAAAAAAGTCTGGTAGGGCTGGCTATATGCATTTGATCTTACTTAAGTGTTCTAAGGGGTTGTAAGTGAATTTCACGTGCCCAAAGAAAAACCATGTGCCGTATGAAGATCAATGTATGCAGTTACTTGTCCTCCTCCATACAAGAGAAATTTGATGAGTTAAAATAAACTTTCACAAACCTCCAATCTCAAGGCCATGACAGTGGAAATTATTAGCTCACGGTTCAGGGAGCTCATGCTTATCCAAAAGGCCCTACTTATAATGGGTGAAGAAAAAACACATTTACACTTTCAAATAGGATATGGGATGTTGCATAAGTGAGAATATTGTTGTAATTCTATACCATAGTGTAAATATACTACAATGTGCATAATTCTCATGGACTTCATAGTATATATGAAAGCTTAGAACATGCACAGAAACCCCTCTCGCATGTCCTCCCTTGATTGACATTCCCATTGAAAGGCTCTCCTCTCACTTCCAAAGCCACCATTGCCCATCAGGCTTAGAGCCATTGGAGCCTTCTGTCAC